>NC_133534.1:40142216-41494716 GCF_048544455.1 Silene latifolia
TTAATGATAATGAACCAATTATTTACCAAATAATAATATAATTTAAATAAGCATTATAGAATATATATTATTTACTTACTTGACCTCTAAACCAGTCAGGTAATTTTGTTTCAAATTTGTTCCAAATATCCTCGGCCATAGAAACCTCAGGATATTCTCTTTTGATGTAATCCTCAAACAACCTATTCAAAAATGCCGAATTAATTTTTGCATGTTTTACTATTGAAACAACATTTAAAATTAAATTTTTTTTCACCTACCTTTCCATACGTTTCAACTCATCAGAATCACAATTAGATAAAACATAGAGGTGTGCACGTTCATATTCGTTATCTTCCAAAAATCTTTTACGACATTTTACAGAAGTAGTGCCCTCATGATCTTGAAATAGCTCAGGCAAGGTAGAATACTTCGGCTTTTTCTGACCTATGTCAAGGTCTTTTGCCTTCTTGTCTATATGTTCTTCAAAGTAAAAAGAACAAAAATTTGCTATTTCTTCAAGCAAATATGCGTTGCATAATGACCCTTGAACACGAGCTTTATTTCCAATTTTTTGTTTCAAATGATTCAAGAACCTACAAAAAAATTGGTTAAGAATGAATGACATTAGGTAATAACCTTAAAAGGCTTCGTAAAAGATATTGATATTACCTCTCAAAAGGATACATCCACCTATATTGCACAGGACCACCCACTTTCACTTCATATGGCAAATGCATTGGCAGATATTCCATTGAATTAAAAAATGAAGGTGGAAGTATTTTTTTTCCAATTTGCAGATTATCTCGACAATATTTTTCTCGAGACTTGTTATTTTTTCAATTTGTACTGATGAAGTGCACAAGTCTCTGAAAAATTGACTAATCTCAGTTATGGCATTCCACTCATTTTTAGGGAGAAGGTGCCTTAAAGCAACCGGCAGTAAACGCTCCATAAATACATGACAGACATGGCTTTTCAAGTCATTTAGCTTCAACTCATTCATATCGACACATCTTCTCAAATCTGAAGCATAGCTGTCTGGAAACTTTAAATTACATATCCAATCACACAACACTTTCTTCTGCTCTTTTTTCAAAACGACTGAATCCACCTTTCGCGACCTTGAACAAAGTTGTAACATGTCTTTTTGTGTATTTGGGTTCAAGGTTGTCTTGTTTTTTCTATCCATCACTGTGTGAATTAGTTGTTCGAAAAAAAATTTCTCAATATGCATGACATCAAGGTTATGTCAAATTAGTAGTGTGCTCCAATATGGAAGCTCCCAAAAAATACTTTGTTTCCACCACCCAATTCGTTTCGCTTTAACCGTTCTCAATTCATGGTCAGATGCATCCACGATTTTTGGTAAATCTTTCACACATTCCCACACTTGTTCGCCTGATAACCTCGTTCCAGCAACATCGTTCTCTATTCTTCCTTTTCGAAAGTGGACCTTATCCTTGCGAAAAGTATGATCACTGTCTAAATATTGTCTATGAGAATCAAACCAACTCCTGAAGCCAAAACAATATAGTCTCTTTTTTCGTACAACATGGACATGCATTCTCACCACCAGTTGACCAACCAGATAATATGCCATAAGCAGGAAAGTCGTTGATCGTCCATAGGAGTGCGGCTCTTAAGTCGAAGTTTTGTTTCCTAGACACGTCATATGTAAACAATCCCGTGTCCCACAATTGCTTCAACTCGTGAATTAGAGGCTGTAAATAGACGTCAAGGTTTTGTTTGGGACTCTTTGGTCCAGGAATAATTAATGTTAAGAACATAAATTGTCTTTTCATGCATAGCCAGGGTGGTAAATTATAAGGTGTAAGCATCACCGGCCAGCATGAATACAAGTTCCCGAATGGCCCAAAAGCCGAGAAACCATCAGTGCAATGTCCAAGTCTAACATTCCGAGTCTCAGATGCAAAAGAAGGATGAAGATGATCAAAATGTTTCCAAGCCTCACTGTCACTTGGATGAGACATTGTCCCACTAACTCGGGGGTTTTCATAATGCCAACGCATTTGTTCCGCGAGGTTTTTTGTGGCATAAATTCGTTGCAAACGTGGCCCTATTGGGAAATAATTTAAGAAATTTTCGGTGACTCTTTTGCCATTTGCATTCTTTGCACTTTTCTACCTAGCTCTACGACATTTTCTACACTTGTCAAGAAGAGCGTCGTCCATCTAAAAAAGCATACATCCATTAAAACATGCATCTATCTTTTCATGAGGAAGTTGAAGAGCTTTGGAGACATTTTTGGTTTCATAGAAGTTACGCATCAAAATATGATCTTGAGGAAGAAGGTCTCCCATGAGTGACGTGAAACCATCTACACATTTATGGGCTAAGTTGAATTCACATTTCAGAGTGACAAGCCTTGTAGCCGACTGTAGCAATGAGAGTCGACATCCCTCGTAGATAGGTTGCTCGGCACATTTTAACATTTGAAAAAAGGCTAATATATTGGGATTTGGAGATTCATCAACCACCTCGGCATTAAGAGCTTCTTACCTAATTTGACCAATGCTATCGCGCAACGCATCCTCTACCATATCTCTATAAGGATTGTTAGAGGGCATTGCCATTTCCTCTTCCTCAACGGGGAATTTCTCTCTGTGACACACCCAATCATAATAGTTGTCACAAAAACCCTTTAGACCAAGGTGTTTTCGTACTTCTTGTTCAACTAAATACTTTTTATTTTTGCACTTACTACATGGACACCTAATTTCTTTAATTCTAATGAATTCGTCTTGTTGCTTAACATAATCAATGAATTTATTAACCTCTATTACGAATTCCTTTCTTAATTTTTTATTGGAATCCAACCTTTGATACATCCAGTTTCGTTCTAATCTCTTCATTGCAAATCTACATATATATTAGTAAATAAAAATTATTAACAACAACAACAACAACAACAAATACATTATTTAGAATGAATTCTCACTCTACATATGTATTCGGAGAACATTAAAGGAAATGTCAACCAAATTTTGTCTCATAACAATCAAGAAAAAAATTGAGTATTTACCACCTAAATGGCATAAAAGATTCAAAGACAGTCCCAAAACGAGGACTATTCAAGAATTACACCTAATGTGTAATCCTTGAATGGGTACTAGGTCAAAAATATATTAACAATCACAACACAAGCATAAGATGAATTAATATTTGTAAAACAAATACACACAAATGTACACAACTTATCAAAACAATCTTAATAATTACTAATAAACCTTATAAAACTAAGCAAAAGTAGAGTAAGCTTGCTAAAATTGGTTTAAACATCATAAATTGGCTTTTAACTAAACTAAATTAACTACCCTAATAATCCTAAATATCCTAATTGTCTTTTAATTAAACTAAATCATTTTAATAATCCTAAATTTAATTAAACTACGCATCCTAAAATTGGTTTAAACATCCTAAATTGACTTTTAACTAAATTAAACTACCCTAATAATCCTAAACATTCTAAATTGGATATTAATTAAACTAATTTATTTTAACAATCCTAAACTTAATTAAACTAAGCATCATAAAATTGATTTAAACATTCTAAATTGGCTTTTAACTAAATTAAACTATCCTAATAATACTAAATATCCTAAATTGGCTTTCAACTAAACTAAACTTCCTAATAATACTAAACATCCTAAATTGGCTTTCAACTAAACTAAACTATCCTAATAATACTAAGCATCCTAAACTAATCATAATTAATCAAAATAATAAAATAAATTAAACAAATCTTATATTAATTAAGACAAGGAGACAAGGGGAGGGGGGAGCGTACGGCAGGCAGGCGGCGGCAGGCAGTGGAACGGCGGCAGAAAAAAAGGAAAGGGGAAAGGAGAAGAAAGGGGAAAGAAGAAGAAAGGGGAAAAGGGAAAGGAGAAAGGAGAAAGTAGAAAGGAGAAAGAGGAGGATTGATGTGCGGAGTAGGGTGGTGGTGGTGGAATATGAGGGAGACGGGTTTTAGGGATTTTTGGGTAAAATAATTGAAGAGTGATAATGAGGGAGACGGGTTTGGCTGCTGCCCGTATAAAGAAACCCTGCGACAGAAATTCCGTCGCAAGAATAAAATATTAATAAAACCTGCGACGGAATTTCCGTCGCACGATTAAAATAATATTAAAGTTCCAACGTGTTGTGAGCTGTACAGGTGGACATTAAAAAAAGGCTGCGACGGAAATTTTGTCGCAGGAAAAATATTATTTTAATATAGCGACGGAAATTCCGTCGCAGACTTTATTATTATTTTAATATTGCGACGGAAATTCCGTCGCAGCCCTTCCCGCCATGTCAGAGAATTTGGCGGTCTGGGAAAATTTGTTGCGACGGAAAGTCCGTCGCAAGTCCGTCGTATGTTCTGTGGTCCGTCGCAGGTTCCGTTGCAGGTTTGAATTTGTTACGGGTTAATATTCCGTCGCAATGTGTCCGTCGCATCGAAACCTTTTTTTGTAGTGAATAAGACAACAAAATCAAATGTATCCTATCTCATCTCATTAGTATTCAAATCATAAGGAAAATATAGATTTACCCATCTAACCAACTTAATTAAATATATAGAGAATACTATATTTACACTATCTTGCCTTAGTCATATTTGTAATTTATTGTTAATATCAATCTTGATAAATTTATTACACATTAACAATGATGAATATATTAAAAACATCCACAAAACAATTTATCACTATTGAAAAGAGATTAAAAAAACTAAAGTTACAATTTAGTCAAGTTATATTACTACGAAAACGCGGGTTACTGGCGGGCAAAATCCATCCGTAACAACATTTTTCCGTCAGTAATTCGTTGATGATTTCCTTCACCAAAGTTCGACCACCATTCGCTGATCATTTATTCAATTGTCGACGATCTCAAGTGTCTTTATATACATTCGACAATGCCTAAAACAAACTATATAATACAAATGCTTGTCGAATTCTCCACTTTTCTTCTACTTCTCTCTTATCTCTTCATTTCTTGTCCATTTGATTCCTACACAACACAAAGTAAAGATATAAGAATTGTTGAAAAATAAATCAAATAAAATAATTAGGTGAAAATAAACAAACTTTTTCATTAATTTGTTTTTGCTAGGAATGTGCTAGAATTTTTATCAATTTATTTTCATTTATAGGTGAAATATTTTCATAACGGTAGAATATAAAAAGATTAGCACTAAATTATGATTATTAAGTGAAATAATGCATGATAAATAAAAGTGTGTAAATAAGATGAGTAGTTAGTCTATTGATTACTACTTTGCCTTTTCATTTTCTATTTTTACTTTTTTTTTAAAATAAAAAATAAAAAATTGATCAAACATGTAAATGTAGCTCGTCACGTGTTATTCTAGTAACTATTCAATCTAGGCTTTTTATGTTACTTTTCATTAATTTTTTATTAATTTGGTTTTGCTAGGAATATGCTAGAATATTTATCAATTTATTTTCTTTTATAGGTGAAATTTTTTCATAACGGTAGAATATAAAAAGATTAGCACTAAATTATGATTATTAAGTTGAATAATGCATGGTAAATAAAAATGTTTAAATAAGATTAATTAGTCTATTGATTACTACTTTGCCTTTTCCTTTTCTGTTTTTACGTTTTTTTAAAATATAAAATAAAAAATTGATCTAAAATGTAAATGTAACGCGCCACGTGTCATTCTACTAACTACTCAATCTTGGCTTTTTAGGTTATTACTAGTTTTGTTACCCGTGAAAATCACAGGTTATCTCTAGGAAAATTAAAAATTTAGATAGTTGATTTTTTTTTTTTTTTGAATATCAAATGAAATCGGAATTTATTTCATCATTGATACATATTCCTATTCTTTACTTTTGATCATCATCTAATAAAAATTCATAAATTTTAGAATTTGATTATGTACGAATTAGAAAACTTTAAAACCAAATTGAAATATTGAAGTTGTTAGTTTTATAAAAAGTGAATTTACCTGTGGAGTGTGCATGGCATCAAGAGTTAGCCACTAACCATACGACTTCACCACAAAGTCTTCCTTTCGTACCGCCTACAAAACAAAAGTACAACAAAAAACAATACACAAATTAGTAATTCGTCATTCAAAATTCAAGTTAAAGAAAATACTGCAAATTTTTACCACCCCAAATGATTGTTTTGGAGGAAAACAAATGAGACGATCTTAAATAGCAGAGGCTAAATAATGCTAATTTGGAAGTTAAATGATGTACACTAAAATTCGTGTTCACAAACTTTAAATGACATAAATATTAATTAGAAAAAAAAAAACAAATGCATTCAAAGGGTTTTATATAATGGGTTGCTTTATATAATCTTTTTGGTGGTAGGAATTATTGCAAAATTAGTATGAGAGTTAAATGGAGTAACGGTTAGGCTAGGTTAGGGAATTAGAAGAGACTTGTGAGAAAATTCGACGATGCCTTTAAGAAAATCATTGGACTTATGTGAAAATTATCGTGGGTTGAACTTAAATAATGGTTGAATATAAAATGTCATTATTTTATGTTTAAGAATATTATTAAGCTACTCATTTGTTTTTCTTTTCAAGTTTGTATAATTTTAAATAAATAAATAAATGTATAACTTTTATGAGCTATATTACTATGAAAAATGTTAATCGATTCACTAACATTTTTTTATTGTAAAATAGGAATTTTAATTGTAAATTAAGAATTTTGATGTGAATTTTGGTAAGTTACATCTTTTTTTTTTTCGAATTTTTAAATTCAACCATGAAATATAGTTTGTAATTTGGAAGTTCATGAGTAATAGTTATTAAATGGAGGATTAGTGAACGGAAACTATTGTAGGTTTAATAGCCATTATAAACTATTGATTCCCATCTTTTAATTTGCCTTTTCATTTATTTTTGAGTTATGAGTATTATTAAATAAGATAATTTATTAGTGAGGAGCTCAAGAGGTAAAACAAATAGGAAAAAAATGTTAATGAAAATTACTATTATTATTATTATTATTATTATTATTGTTGTTGATCTTAAATAGTGGTTGAAATAAAATGTCATGCCTTAATTTTAAGAATATTATTAAACTTCACAATTATTTTATTTTAACTAAAAGGGTTTGTATAATGATCTTAAATAAATAGATTTAGGTGTAAATTTTAAGTAGTACATTTTCAGGAAAGTTAAGTTTAACTTTTTACCAAAAAAAAGTATACAATATTTTCAACCAATATTTCATCATATAAAAATAAATTAAAAAAAAAAACTATCAAAAACTTTAATCAATTCATTAACATGTTTTATTACAAAACATTCAATTAAAATGTTAATTTTATAAGTCAATGTTATATTGTCAATTGTCATTAATCAAGTAAGCAATATAAATTAAAATTAATTAATATTAATCAATCTAAAAATGACATGTGGAATAAAATTAAATGGTATAAGTAGCCTTTTAACTAT
This sequence comes from Silene latifolia, assembly GCF_048544455.1. NCBI lineage: Eukaryota > Viridiplantae > Streptophyta > Magnoliopsida > Caryophyllales > Caryophyllaceae > Silene > Silene latifolia. Next base: position 40,149,655 of record NC_133534.1, read on the forward strand.
ATAGTATAGTTGTCTGCGTGGAGAATGGTTAGGTAGGCGTATGTCAAACTTATCCAAGGTGGCAATGTGAATGTCTATGTGGCTTTTCTACATCCTACGTGGCTTTGTCTAGTTGGCATTTTTTAGGATGCCTTTTAATAATATTTTATAGATTCTTATTTAAGACAGACCTCATCCGTCTTAAAATGAAGAAGGGTTAAATAAATACTAAATCAGTAAATCACATGAAAAATTGCCTAAAAAGTAAAAAATGCCAAAAAATGTTTTTATTATCCTCTTATCATAGTATTTAGCCCGTTTTAAGATTTAAGACGAGTTTTCCGTTTTAAACAAGACTTTAATGAATTAATGCTTTATAAATAAAAAATAAATGGTTTCTTATCATCCGGCCAATCCATCATGGTCCGAGTCTCTCAATTGATGAGACATAGAGCATGATGATGACGCTCTGGCTGACGTGGGTAGTAGTCTAATATTTTATTTAAATTATTCTCTAATTTGTCGTGTTATATTACTCTAGTAAAAGTTGTGTGTATAAGTATTTATAATTCACAAATTTTGAGATCGACGCGCTTCTTAAGACGGATCAAATAGTTAAGATAAGACAAAGTAATTGTCTTATTTAGAGTTTAGACAAATGGTGTAATATTATAACCGAAAATATTGTCTTAAAAAAAACCAATTAATAATAATTTATGTAGTTGTTGTTGCCAGCTCAAATTTTCTAATAAAGGATCCCCGTACTCTAGCCTGGCAAAACCAACCAGACCCGACCCGAAAAGGTTGACCCGAGACCCGAAATCAACCTGAATTGCCGCACCCAAATGACACCCGAAGCCCGAATTAACCCGACCCGACCCGAAAATGACCTGAGCTTTCATGGGCCCGTAATAGACCCGACCCGAAATGTCCGACCCGAAACCACTCAACCCGATAATGACCCGACAAAATATAATTCTAATTGACCCCAAAAGACTTGAAATGCTTTTTTCTCTCTTAATCATTGACCTGAAAATGACCCGACCCAAAATAACCCGACCCACTTGACCCGAAACAGACCCGATCAACAAACCCGAAACAGACCCGGAATCCGAAATGACCCGGCCCGACTCGAGCTAACCCGAAAATTTGAGAAACCCGAAATGATCCGACCTGAATTAGCCCAACCCAAACCCGACCCGTTAACCCGATTTGCCAGGTCTACTGGTACTCTGAGTAAAGTAAAATAGGACCTAAATTTTGCATAAAACTAGCTATAAGGACCTAACATATTAATAAGGAGCTTTAAGGACCCATACTTCTATTTCCGTCAAATTTAACGGAAGTGGCTAGCTTTTTGTTTTCTTTGCATGGCTGTCTTTTTTTTTTTCATTCTTTCTAATTGGTCTTTATGTTTACAATTATGAAAAGTGGTCTTTAGACGGACATATTTAACCCGTTTATAACTTTAGACGGATAATGCCCGTTTAAAGTGAGATTTTGTGTGTTATATTTATTTAAGTGTATATTACAAAGTATTGGTTAATTTAAGTTTACTACTTCGGTCATTTTGATGAAATGCCATTTATTCCATTTTGACGTATTATTTATAATTGCACCATTTCCATTTTGAGTGTATTTTTGCAAGTAAAATTGTCTTACTAATACACATACTACACTTAGGGCTTTAGGGAGTGAGAGAAAATTCTTAGTGAGAGAAAATTCTTTCATCATTTTGAATGATTGAACCTAATAATGGTCTCCCGCCGGAGACCAATCCCGTCCTAATCACTCCATCTGTTATCAATTCTGCTTCTGAATACATTAGCCCTACTACTAAGACAAATCCCAAGAATGTCAAGAGGAAAAAGATGGATTTAGGTGAATTTCTTGCCACTCCGTCTAATCACCCTACTTCGTCCAATTCCTCCACTATCCTTCCGGCTAATAATAATCTCGTTGAAATCCAGAATATTCCGTCCCTATCATACAAAGATATGGTTCAAGGATTTGGTTCTGAATCCCATTCCTTAGACGGTATGTATGAGGATGATTTTGATACTGATTCGGAGGATGATGTCGAAATTAATGCAGAGGATGAAGATGAATCGTGTCCACGCATATGCCTTACTAAGAAGGAGAAAGCTATTCTTCGCAAACCTTGGCGTCATTCTCTCATTATAAAGATGTTTGACAAAAACATCGGATATCTTTCGCTAATGAGAAAGCTACAGGCAAAGTGGTCCATCAAAGGCAAGTTAACTCTTACGGATCTTACAGGTTCATATTATGTGGCACGTTTTTCGTCCAAGCAAGACTATGAATTTGTACTAACCCAAGGCCCTTGGATGATAGATGACCATTATTTGACCATTAGGAAATGGGTGCCAAATTTTTTGCCTTCGGAGGATAGCATCAAGTATTTAACAGCATGGGTCCGTATCCCAAACTTACCAGTCGAGTATTTTAACGAAGCTTTTTTGAAGAAGGTAGGGTCGAAGATTGGAAAGGTCATTCGTATCGATAAGAATACGGCCTCAGCTGAACGAGGTCAATTTACCCGACTGAGTGTTGAAGTGGATATCTCAAAACCTCTGTTATCGAAATTTCGATTATATGGAAAAGTTTATCCAATTCAGTATGAAGGTCTAAAAATGATTTGTTTTAAGTGCGGTAAGCTAGGCCATTCCTCCGAGTCATGTACGAAGGATAACCCTAAGGATAGTGGTATGTTTCTGGATGTCCAGTTTCAATCTCAAGGAGAGTCTAATTCAGTTTCGAATGATCAGTCGTTAGAAGCAGGGCTCCGTCCAGAAGAGCAAGCAGATTATGGCGAGTGGATGATGGTTAGAAAACCACCACGAAAGAAATTCCCTGCGAATTCCGGCAAGCAAGTCCAGAATGCAGCTGTCGAAAAACCGATATTCAACTTTGTGAATAATCCGAATATTCCGGGCTCGAGATTCGAGATTTTATCAGGCAATCAAAATAATTCCGAGAATATGCAAAATTCGAATATTACACACTATTCTCCATCCAATAATATTGAGGTAATCCCACAATCTATTCCTCAAAATCCCAAGATTGCCCAAAAGATCTCTAATTTGAATAACCGTACCAATAAATTGCTCTCCCAAAATCACTCCAATACAAGCTATTCCAAATTTAGACCAAAAAATAAAAACTTTCCTTCCCAGATCAATAATGGTGCCCCCACAAATATTTCCCCTGTTTTGAAAGATATCACTAATGTCCAAAAATTCCTTACACAGGAAAATCCTTCTATTATTTCCAAAAATTCTAAGACTAATATTACACAGGAAAATCCTTCTATTAATCCAACTAATTCCTTCATTTTCAAATCTAGCCCTACCTTGATAAACACTCCAACACCAAATTCCTCTGTATCAAACACAGAGTCCCCTGTTATTCCAGAGACAAATCATGGACCTGGTACCAGCTCCCCACGTATCATACCTATACAATCCTCTCCCACAACTACGCAACCTCCCCCAACATCCGCAGTTCGAGATGATCCCCCCTCAACAGAAAATCCTCATACCTCTATGGAGGGAGATGCCCGCTCCCTTTATGGGGGTGATGGTAATGGAGTGCCCAAAGATGGAGATAAAGCTGGAAACGATCAATCAGGAGTCCACGAATCTCTTAATAGAGATGTCGATTCCATGGAACTCTAGAAACATTCTCTCGCTTGTAAGTCGAGCTTATTTATCTGCTATAAATTATTGCCCGTTTTTAATGTCAGAAACTATACCAAGATTATGTCCGAATTTGGTTCCTATCAATTGTATGGTATGGAATATTCAAGGTACCGGGGGTAAGAATAAAATTACAGCCCTTAAAGAAGTGGTTAGAACTTATAAGCCTTCTATTCTGGTCCTCGTTGAAACACATATGAATGGTGAACACGCTGAGAAGTTACGAAAAGTTTTAGGTTATGACGGTCACTTTAGGGTTGACACTATTGGCTTTAGTGGCGGTATCTGGTTGTATTGGAGAACGAATGTGGTAGATGTGTCTCTGGTTACTAAACACCACCAATTCCTCACAGTTGAAGTCACACGACTAGGAGAGATCCCATGGTTCTTTACAGCAGTTTACGCTAGTCCGAATCCGTCTAATAGAAAGGAATTATGGTCGGAGCTCGAATGTTATGCACGGCAGAATAACCATCCTTGGCTACTAGCCGGAGATTTCAATGAGACTCGTACATTAGCTGAACGTCACGGTGGCGATGTTAACATGGCACGCCGTTGTGACCTTTTCAACAATTGGATCGAAAATTGCGAACTAATTGAATTAGAATTTTCTGGCCCATGTCACACGTGGGCAAGAGGTAATTCGCTGGAAACTCGACAAAGCGCCCGCCTTGATAGAGCACTTTGTAACAGTGAATGGAGTGTAATGTTCTCTGATGCTAGTGTCAAGCACTTGCCTGCGTTTCAGTCAGACCATTGTCCCTTATTAATATCTCCGAATGGCTTTGCTCCGTTAAACTCTGTTCAGAAGCCGTTCCGATTCCAAGCAGCCTGGCTAACCCACGAGAAATTTAGTGAATTTGTTTCGAACAGTTGGTCGCCTTCCAATAATATTGTTCACCAGCTCTCGGACTTCTCGGAGAAGCTTCAAAAATGGAACGAGGATGTATTTGGGAACATTTTTCGACTAAAAAGACAGCTTCTTGCACGCATTAAAGGCTGTCAACAGCATCTATCAATCCGTCGAACAAGCAATTTAATTAAACTTGAAGCAAATCTTCGGAAAGAATTGGATGAGATTTTGGAGCGAGAAGAAATTCTGTGGTACCAAAAGTCCAGAGTCGAGTTTCTTAAGGATGGGGATCGAAATACCTCTTATTTCCATGTGAGCACACTGGTTCGGAGATGGAGGAACCGTATCACCTCGCTCAAAAATGATCAGGATGTGTGGGTTAGTGATCCGGATGAAGTAAAGCAGCTAGCTGTTGAGTATTATAAAAAACTATATACGGATGATACGCCTCATGATGCCAGTTCTAATGTTCCTTATGATCTTTTCCAAGAATTCAATAACGAGCAATGGGATTGGATTACACGTTATTATTCCACCTTTGAAATAGAAAAGGTCATATTTCAAATGGGTTCGCTTAAAGCCCCTGGACCCGACGGATTTCAAGCACTCTTTTACCAAAAACATTGGGACACGGTGAGAAATGATGTTTGCGCCATGGCTATGAAGGCTTTGGAAGGTAAGGGACTGCCAACCGGGATTAATGATACTCATATCGTTCTTATTCGAAAGTTACGGGACCGGAGTATATTTCTCAATTTAGACCCATTAGTCTATGCAACGTGGTTTATAAAATCGTTAGCAAAGTCATTGCAAATAGAATTAAGAAAGTCTTACCCTTTCGTATTTTCGAAAACCAAAGTGGCTTCGTTCCGGAAGGCAAATCTACGATAATATAGTAGTGTTCCAGGAGACTATTCATACTATGAAGAAAAAAAGAGGAAATAAAGGGCTCATGGCTATAAAGATTGATTTGGAAAAAGCTTATGACAGGCTTAAATGGGACTTTATTCGAGATACTTTACTTGATATGCACTTCCCGACTCTAATGGTCGATACCATCATGGAGTGTGTTACTTCTACTACAATGCAAATTTTATGGAATGGCGAGCCATCTGAAAAATTCAAGCCCACTAGAGGAGTACGACAAGGAGACCCTCTTTCCTCGTACTTGTTCGTTATGTGTCTCGAGAAACTACAACAAGCTATAGATGTCGAGGTACGGGATAAGAACTGGAAGCCGATCCCTATTTGCAAAGATGGTCCATTAATATCAAATCTCTTTTTTGCGGACGATATGGTTCTCTTTGCGGAGGCAAATATTACTCAAGCACAGGTTATTAAAGAAGTTTTGGATCATTTCTGTCGAGCCTCAGGCGAAAAGGTAAGCACAGCTAAATCAAAGATCTTTTTTTCTTCTAATACTGCTGGGAATGATCAGGAGGATATTTCAAGTTTGTTGGGCTTTGATATTACGGATGACCTGGGAACTTATCTTGGTGTTCCGACCATTAATGGGCGAGTTACCCGTGCCACTTTTGCCCATTTAGAAGAAAAATTTAATAAGCGTTTAGCGGGATGGCAGACCAAACATCTATCCCTTGCCGGCCGTGCTACTCTAGTCCAGTCTACGCTCTCTACCCTAGCCAATTATAATATGCAAACGGCGAAAATTCCGAGGTCCGTTTGTGACTCTCTAGACAGGAAAACACGTAGGTTCTTATGGGGTGGAGATGAAGAGAAGAGGAAAGTCCATTTGATCTCATGGGAAACTATACAGAGGCCGAAAAACGCAGGAGGGCTCGGTATAAGATCAGCACGTCAATCCAATGCCGCCTTTCTAACCAAATTGGGATGGCGGGTTCTGACAGAACCGTCTAGTCTATGGGCTAGGGTGCTTCGTACTAAATATTGTAATGGTAGATGTGACGTCAATATGTTCCAACCCCGTCCAAATATGTCAAATGTGTGGGCCGGGATTACATCTCAAGCAAAAATTCTACAGAAAGGTGCCATGGTCGCAGTAGGTAATGGTCGTACAACTCTTTTTTGGGACCATGCTTGGGTCGACGAAGGATGTCTAGCTGATAAAGCTATCCTAAATATTCCGGAATCCATCTTAGGAGCAACCGTTAGCGATATGTGGGATGTTATGACGGGATGGAAATGGGATCTTTTTTCCAATTACCTTCCAAGAGAGGAATTACTTAAAATTGAGGCTTATTCGCTAGCAACCGAGCCCTACATCTAGGATGCTCTGTTCTGGGGTGGTACTCCCTCTGGAAAATTTTCTATCAAGTCCGCTCTCGTGTTTATGCGTGCCGATGAAACTCCACCTGCACCTGCTACGGTTGATTGGCATTTAATATGGAAGCTCCCCGTTCAACAGCGCATTCGTATGTTCATTTGGCTCTCATCCCATAACCGTATCATGTGTAATTATAATCGAGTTCATCGTGGATTGTCTGACGACCCTTTGTGCCCTAGATGTTTAACTGAAGATGAAACAACGGACCACTTATTACGCTCATGTCCCTTCTCCACCGAATTATGGATGCAATTAGGAATGCCGTTAGCGTATGATTCGTTCTTTTATAGCTCGTTTACTAGGTGGGTTTCGGATAATGTGCGAAATACCTCTGCCATTGCCTCTAATGACTGGCCTATGAAATTTGCTATAGTATGTTGGTGGATATGGAAATGGAGAAACAATGTCGTCTTTGATCGTGGAATTGAAAATCCGACTGATCCCGTTCGGTTTCTTCTTCAACAATTCGACACCTCTAAAAATGCCTTTGATCCCTTCTCTCTGTTTAGCAGTTCTCCTGGTACGGCTTATGAGGAAATTCTTGTAAGATGGCATCCCCCTCCTTTCGGTTGGTTTATTCTCAACACTGACGGTGCGTCTAAAGGTAATCCGGGCCCTGCTGGTTGTGGAGGAATTATTCGCGACGACACGGGTAATTTCGTTTCTGCTTATTTGTTCTCTTGTGGTGTATGTAATTCTATGAGAGCGGAGATGAGAGCTCTTCTAGCCGGATTGGAACACGCTCGCAGCCTCCGTATCACGAAGCTACTCGTATACATGGATAATAGTACCTGTGTGGATTTCTTTCAAAAAGATCATTTTGCTAAGTCATGGACTACGTCCTTTAGTCCAACAATGCAAAGAGTTAATCAAGCTTGGTGGGTGGTCCGTGAAAATTGATCACTCGTATAGAGAAGCCAACCGTCTTCGGGCGATTGGCTAGCGAACGAAGGCGTCACTTGACTCCATCGATTCTCGTCTTGTCCGTTCCACCTCATAATCTACGCTCAATTCTTCGTGAGGATGTCTTAGGTGTTTCTTTATCTCGTATCGTAGCTAGTTAGTTCGGGGCTTTTGCCCCTCTTATGTACCAAAAAAAAAAAAAAAACACTTAGGGCTTTAGGAGTGAGCAAAACCAGATATTGATACAGTCTTGACAATCGTATCGAATATTCGGTTTTAAGATCTCACTCTTTTAGTATCCTTATTCATTTTTCAATATTGTCAATACATATCCGATGCGGTTCTGAAGAAAACTGTATTATATATACACAAATTCAAATCATAAGAAATTCATATAATTCAAACCATATACCATATCGTATACGAATAAAAAAAAATCGTATTTATATTTCTGTTCACCCGTAACTACGCTACTAGTTATGTCCCTCCCTTCTTCATCTTACTTCTTGCTTATTAACTCCTCATTCTTTATTTTTTCGATTATCTTTTTTACCCCTCTGTTTTTTTATATATCATTTTTTATATTTCCAAATACTTATTTCTCTCTTCAATATCCCTAAAAATATTTTTGTATATATTAAAGTCAAAGTCCTACATCGAATATGTAAAACGCCATGTATATGAAAAAACGGGTGGAGTACGTTATATTTATGTTCAATAATCTGTGTGGAAATAAAACAATACGGAAACATATAATATTTACTCATTACTCGGATTTATGAAAAAGACGTAAATATCTCAGTTTAAAGTGTTAGAATGACTTGTACGAAATATTAGAGAAATTGAAGGAGAAGTGCTTTGACGAGAGTGGGTTAGATTTAAGATCAAATATTAAAAGAATATAATAAAAAAACATGGTGTACAAAGAATATAGTTTAGAACACCTAAAAGAATGAAAGAAAAAGGAGGAAAAGTTTAATTTTACCTGACCATAGAGTTTTGGGGAAACATAATTTGCTCGACATTTACCGGAAAATGAAGAAACTCAAGGGCAATTTAGTCAAACTATACTAACACCGTTGCAATTCTAACGGTTGTCCTTCTCACAGGTCCTTATTTGCTTCCTCTAATATTTTAGGTCCTTAAAACTACATTATCATAAATTTCAAGTCCTCAAAGTATTGTTTACTCATCCTCATATAGTTTAAACCTCGTTATAATTAGCTCTGCATGCACGCTTTATTGCCTGAACTGAGTGCTTGGCTAGTTGGGCATTACCTATCTACCTTTATTATTTGATTCCATTATTTCTAGCACTTTTTTTTCTTCATAGGGATATTATAGAAGGTAAAATCTTTTGTATTTCAATTAAATACAAACAATGATGTCATTGGAAGGGCGATTGTTTGTGTCGAAACAAGCATGGTATCGTAAGGTATCCTAGAAATTAAATCTTAACTAACCTTCTACATTTTGTGATTTGATTTAAATATGAAAGGCTCGAGTAACGGACGTTGAATTTTAGTCAATAATGAGTGCTAAATCATTTGTATACTTTAGTGTTCGGATGAATAATACAGTCTTATGCCGACAAACACATGAATATTCAAAGATACATATAATCGTCGTCCTACCGAGAGGTCTGGGTTCTTGTCTTGTCTAGTCCCATATGCTTTGTACATGTTATTTACCGAGAGCGTTGTGTCTTATATGCGAGTGTGTAATAAGTTTTTTTCTATTGAGCACTTGGGGGTGAGATGCATGCTAAGCCACCTAAGTATCGATATGATCGGTGGGATAGATGTTCTCATTCATACTTGTGGTGAGATGTAAGTCATGGGTATGAGAGTGACAATAATATTAGTAGTCACATCTATTATGTTGTTGTCCTATTGTTATCCATGTCACATGATTTTGATATTGGTTTACAATTGTGTTATCAATTGTGATCACATGTTGTATTTGTTGCTATCTTGACATAGGATATGTAATTATGTCTTTTACCGCTCATTCTTTATTTAATGTTCTCACATGATTCACAAGTTAATTCAAGTTGTATACTTGTTGCATACTTAGTTGCTTAATTATGATGTAATATAGCTGGGCGAACCTCGAGTTACTCCCGACTGACTGTGACATTCATTTTTAATGAATGAACGGGTTGCAAATTGGTGTTTACTTTGGGTTTTGACGAGTTAGTTAGCGAGTATTGTATTTACAACGATTGACCCTACTCGGTGTAGTTTAGTCTCGTGATTAGTATAGAATTTGTGCTTAATTAAGGGATCGAGATCTCTTGTATCATTTAAGTTGTATTTTGTAACTTTGAACCGTTCTCCAGCAGAGGTCTCCAATTCAACTGATCCGAATTTTGTAACTGCTGTGACCGTATAAGGGCCAGTCCACCTGGATTTCAGCTTACCAGGAAATAAACGGATACGTGCGTTAAAAAGAAGTACCTTATCGCCAATATGGAACTCGCGCTTGATGATTCTCTTGTCGTGCCAGCGCTTTGTTTTCTCTTTGTAGATCCTAGCATTATCATAGGCCAGCAGCCTAAATTCCTCCAGCTCATTCAGCTGTGTCATGCGTTTCTCACGAGAGAGGTTAGGATCCAAATTCAAATCACAAATAGCCCAACAAGACTTACGCTCCAACTCAACAGGTAAATGACATGTCTTAGTATAAATCAATCGGAATGGTGACATCCCAATTGGCGTTTTAAACACGGTTCTATAAGCCCATAAGACATCATCTAACTTAAGAGACTAATCTTTCTGTGATTTAGAAACAACTTTAGCTAAGACTTCTTTCAATTCTCTGTTAGAAATCTCAACCTGACCACTAGTTTGGGGATGATACCCCAAACCTCTACGATGTTGGACACCGAATTTAGTCAATAAAGCACTAAGTTGTTTCTCTTTAAAATGCATTCCACCATCGCTAATGACAACCCGAGGAACACCAAAACGAGGAAAAATAATCTTTTTAAACAGTTTAATCACGGCTTTTGCATCGCAATGGGGAGTAGCAATAGCTTCCACCCATTTGGACACATAATCTACAGCTACGAGGATATATTTATTACCTTGACTGCTCGGAAAAGGTCCTTGATAATCAATGCCCTAGACATCGAAAATCTCAACCTCAAGAATGCCTACCTGTGGCATCTCATGTCTCTTGGAAATATTCCCCGATCTTTGACAAGCATCGCACTCAGCAACAAAATTGCGACTATCTGCATGCAAAGTTGGCCAATAGAAACCAGATTGGAGTACCTTTGCCACAGTCCGGGACGGACCATGGTGACCACCATAGGCAGAAGAGTGGCAAGCTTCTAGGATATCCCTCACCTCCCATTGAGGCACGCATCTCCGGATAAGACCGTCTACGCATTCCCTGAAAACATAAGGATCATCCCAAAAGTATTGTCTAGCATCATAAGCAAACCGCTTCTTCTGCTGTCATGAAAGCTCGGGTGGTATCCTACCTGTCACAGCAAAGTTAGCAAAATCAGCAAACCACGGAGGTGGATAAGACCCTGAAGTAATAATAGCTAACAGACTTTCATCAGGAAAAAAATCATTAATAGGTAACGAATCCTCCCTTTCTGTCAGCTGCAGACGAGATAAATGGTCAGCCACCACATTCTCTACTCCTTTCTTATCTCTGATCTCCAAATCAAACTCCTGCAAAAGGAGTATCCACCTCAAAAGCCTCGGCTTTGCATCCTTCTTAAGAAAGAGAGTCTTCAACGCTGCATGGTCAGTGTAAACAACAACCTTAGAACCTAACAAATAAGACCGAAATTTGTCTAAGGCAAAAACTACAGCTAAAAACTCCTTCTCAGTGGTATAATAATTGACTTGAGACTCATCCAGAGTTCGGCTCGCATAGTATATGGCATTCAAAACTTTGTTCTTCCGCTGTCCCAAAACTGCACCGATCGCATAATCGCTGGCATCACACATAATCTCAAATGGGAGATCCCAATCAGGCGGCTGAATGATTGGTGCAGAAACTAGAGCCTCCTTCAACCTGTAAAAAGCTAAAAGGCACTCATCAGTAAACTCAAAGATAACATCCTTAAGGAGCAATTGTGTAAGTGGTTTAGCAATTTTTGAAAAATCCTTAATGAAATGCCGATAGAAACCAGCGTGACCAAGGAAACTCCCCACTCCTTTAACATTCACGGGAGGAGGCAATTGCTCAATCACCTGCACTTTTGCTTTGTCAACATGTATACCCTTATCAGAAATCAGATGCCCTAACACAACTCCCTCATTGACCATAAACTGACATTTTTCCCAGTTTAAAAGAAGATTAACATCAATACAACGATGCATGACTTTATCAAGATTAGCTAAACAACGATCAAAGTCATTACCATAAACTGAGAAATCATCCATAAATACCTCCATAATGTTCTCTATATAATCAGAAAAAATCCCCATCATGCACCTCTGAAAAGTAGCTGGGGCGTTACAGAATCCGAAGGGCATCCTGCGGTACGCAAAAACCCCCTGTGGACAGGTAAAAGTGGTCTTACTCTGATCATCCGGATGAATAGGAATCTGAAAGAACCCTGAATATCCGTCTAGAAAACAGAAAAATTTGTTAGAAGCAAGTCTTTCAGTCATTTGGTCAACAAAAGGGAGGGGGAAGTGGTCTTTCTTGGTGGCGGCATTCAACTGTCTATAATCAATGCACATCCGCCACCCTGTCACAACTCGTGTTGGTATTAATTCATTTTTCTCATTCTTAACCACGGTAGTCGCTCCTTTCTTCGGAACTACCTGAACTGGGCTAACCCACTTGGAGTTGCCAACTGTATAAATAATACCTGCATCGAGTAGTTTCATCACCTCGGCCATAACAACTTCCTGCATCTTCGGGTTCAACTTGCGTTGACCTTGTCTGTAAGGCTTGTGGCCCTCCTCCAGCTTTATCCTGTGCATACAAATATCGGGGATGATGCCCTTAATATCATCCAAAGAGTAACCTAAAGCCTTCCTGTTTTTCTTAAGCACACACATCAAAGCAGACAGCTGGTCATTATTAAGCTTAGCACTAACAATAGCTGGGTACCGCTCTGTATCATCTAGAAAAACATACTTAAGATTAGGAGTAAGTGGCTTACGCTCAGGCACCTTTACCTCTACAGCACAGACAGAATCAACTTCAATGGTATAGCAAGTGTTTACCAAATTCTCGTTGGCTAGGCTCAAGAGCATCTCATCTTCTTCCTCTGTGAGCTCGTAGCTTTCCATTGAGGCTACCAAAGCATCTGGCTCCTCAGCATTCTCCGCTATATTACCTGCACACTCATCTAAACTGGTTAGATCAGCTAAGGGATCCTTGGCTAAGGATTCCCTCCAATTATAATTAACAGCCCTGTCAACAGTATCAATGGAATAACACGTGTCATCATCAAGCGGGTTCGGTAGCCTTACGAGCAAGACTAAACTCAATGGTGTCATCCCCTACCTCTAAGGTAATGATTCTGCGTTTGACATCTATTACGACTCATTTGTATCTAAAAATGGTCTACCTAAAATAATAGGTATCTGACTGTCCTCTGCAATATCCAAAACAACGAAATCGACAGGAATAAAAAACTTACCCACTCGAACGAGCACGTCCTCTAAGACTCCTAAAGGTCTCTGAGTCGATCTATTTGCCATCTGAAGGGTAATATCGGTCACCTTTAGTCTACCAATATTTAGCCTTTCGCAAACAGAGTATGGTATGACACTGACACTTGCCCCTAAATCGCAAAGGGCCTTTCCAATTTTGTAATTACCTATAGTGCAGGGAATTGAAAAACTACCCGGGTCCTTTAATTTAGGTGGTATATTAATTTGCGAAAGAGCTGTGCATTCTTCCACGAAAGCAACATTACCATCATCATGAAATTTTCTCTTACGATTCAAAATGTCTTTCATAAATTTAGCGTAAGAGGGTACCTGGGTAATTAGGTCGGTGAAAGGAATTGTTACCTCAAGATTCTTGACCATTTCCAAAAACTTACCAAACTTGCGCTCCAGCTTAGTATTCTTTAAACGCTCCGGATACGGGACTGCAACACTGGCCGTAGGATCAGTGACCTTCGGCTTCCGTAAGTTTAAAACCTCCGTCAAATCATCAATAAGTGTAGAATCATGCAAACTAGTTGACGGATTTGCGTCCTGCACTGGAGACCCGGTCGATCGACCATTGGACTCGGTCGATCGACCAATCATGCTGGGCGTGAACAGTTTTTGGTCAGAAACTGTTTCTTCAGGAACCTCAGTATACCGACTGATGTTGGTGGTCGATCGACCACTTGTGCTGGGCATGAATAGTTTCGATCGAAACTTTTCCTCAGAATTCGGTCGATCGATCTTTGTTGTTGGTCGATCGACCGCCGGTACTGGCAATATAGTTCGTTTTCGCACCAGAATTTAAACTAGCCTCTTCATCATTTCCCGAGTCTCCTATTGGCTTATCGGGACCTTCATAAGAGAGGCCACTTATGAGATTAATGGCATTAATCGTTTCAATTGGTCCCTCACATTTGCTTGAAGAATTGGCGACTTGCTTAGCCTCTATATTCTCCAACTGCTTCACAAAATTCTTTGTAGATTCAATTCCAGCTGCTTCTATTTTCGCGACTTGAACCAAAAGAGTTCGGACCATTTCTCTCAATTCCGCGGTCTCATCTGAATTATGGACAGGAATTTCAACTCTTTCCTTGGAAGCTTCAGAGGTCTCGAGCTTCTCGAGACGGGCAGTAATAGAAGTTATGAGTGTCACAACGGCACTCGTTTCACCACTTTGCTTTCGCAACTTTCCACGCGAACTTCCAAACTCGGCTCTATGGACTGCCATCTCCTCAATAGTGTTCCAACCTTTATTCTGACCGGTATAAATTTGGAATCTACCATTCGCAGCTGCATCCAGGATGACCTTGTAATCATCATATAAAGCATTATAGAATAAGTTGCAAAGGTACCACTGCTGGAAACCATGGTGAGGGACAGCCCTAACCAAGCTCTTGAAACGTCCCCACGCTTCACAAAAGCCCTCATCAGGTCATTGCTGAAAATTTGTGATTTTACTTCTCAAGGCATCTGTCTTTGCAAGTGGGAAGTATTTCTTGTAGAAGGCTAATGCTAGAGATGTCCAATCTGTGACTCCCGCTGCTTCCCTATCAAGGTAGCGGTACCAATCTCGCGCCGAATCCTTCAAGGAGTATAAGATCATTATCCCCTTTACTTCATCCTGGGTCACCCAGTAAGTGTACAGTATGGAACAAAAGTAGTAGTCTGTGAAAATTTCCATGTGCTTCAAAGGATCCTCGTCCGGTAGACCAGCAAACTGATTTCGCTCCACTATATCAATATAAGAGGAACGAAATTCAAAGTGACCGGTAGTAGGGGTAGGTAACACGTGCCTCTTTGGAAGGTGCTGCTCTTTTGGCTGAAGATTGTCATATATCGTAGCCATATTCGCAAAACTGAGAGTACTCAAGCCTTCATCTCAAAAACTTGTCTTCTAACTGTGCAGAAGCAAAACTAGAAGCAAGAGTAAGCAACGGCCTCAAGGAACCAAAGTTCCTTGAGACAAGAAAAATAAACTAAAAATAAAGCAAACAGAATTACACCGTCTCCCCGGCAACGGCGCCAAAATTTGATACCGTCGTTTTGTATCAAAATTAAATTTATAAATCCGAACTAAAACTATAGCTAGTGATAGTAAGGGTCGAACCACAGAGAGACAAGATCAATTCTATTTGCTATTTTCAGTCTAATAAAGTAACAATTAATTGGGGGTTTTGAATTTGTTTGTTTCTAATGACTAGTTGCTAAAATATGAAATTTCTCAACAAGATAAAAAGAAGATCGGGAACTTCGGTTCACCATGGCTAAGGTCAGGTCACAAAAGGATAGTAGAGGTCTTGTAACAGTCTCAGGGAGAAAGAGCAAGCCTTTCGATCAATGCTCAAATACCTTATGGTCTTCTAATTCCCAAGAATTTCTCAAAGCTTTCGCTCAAAGGAAATTCCAACCAAATGAAAGCCTAACCCACTAATCTTTCAATCTAGCAAGACGGGTTTATCAAAAGGTAATAAGATCGATACGGAAGAAATCATACTAACAAAATAACCCTAATTTATGTCATGGCTCACCTTGTTCCCAATCAAGGCAATTAGCTATGCATGATTAAAACTACAACAATTGCAAACTTAAAGGCAAAGAATAAGATTGACATGATTGAATTGAATTAAAGACAAAAGACAAAAACTGAATTGCTGAAATTAAATTGGTAACAACAAGAATTGAATTAACAAGAAATTAAAGAAGAAGGAATTTGCATAAAAGCTTACTAATTAAATGATGAACAAAGTAATCGAATCCGGAATTCCGTCGTCTCCCTTTTCTGCCTCTAAGCTAGATCTAAAACTGAGTTCTTGAATATTGAAAAGCATAACCTAAAATTATTCTGCGTTCTACTGATAAACGATGCCAAAAGTTAATTACAAATTGGGCTTTTTAAAAGTCTAACACGTAAAATAAATCTCAGCCTCGAAACTTGGTCGATCGACTGAGTAGCATGGTCGATCGACCAGCCAGTGCAGTACAGATGCTCCTGCTGAACGTCCTCGGTCGATCGACTAAAGGGCATGGTCGATCGACCAACTGAGCTGTGTAGAAACACCTTCTTCTCTTCAAAACAACCTCTTCACTTCATGCACGCATCCCGAGGTGAGTGAGTCCGAACTCCCTTCTTCCAAGCTTCCCTGAAGTTGCCTCCGAAGAACGATTTAGGCTTGATTTAGCTCACTTCCACTCATTCCTACAATAAATCATAGAAATTGCAAAGTAAACCGTTTCGGGAGAAATAGTAGCCTTAAGCTAACGAATACGCATGGAAATACGTGCCAAAACTGCTAATAAAGTGTATAGAATATACACGTATCAGTACACAACCACCATACAATCGCACTACAAGTTCCACCATCGTACTCTAGATCTGAAAAAAAAAGGGACAAACCTCGACAACAACAATAACTCGCCACCACCGTGCACAACCTCCACACAACCGCACTACAACTTCCCCACCACCGCACTCCAAATCTGAAAGAAGAAGGGAGAAACCGTCATCAACGCCAGATCTGAGCACACATCAACGCCACTCACACGTGGCCGCCACTGTCATCTCATATTTCTAAATCCGAGTTTTTATTTTTTTAAAACTGATTTATTTTTTTTAAAAAAAAAAGTTAAATTGTTGATTTGTTGTTCGTTGCTTTTTGATGTATTTGGTTCTTTATGATGTTGATGTTCAGTGTGTCGTTGTTTGTTTGTTTTATATATATATATATATATATATATATATATATATATATATATATATATATATATATATATATATATATATATATATAGAGAGAGAGAGAGAGAGAGAGATTGGATTTGGTGATTTTGGTTCTTATGGTGAGTTGTGAGTTGGGGGAATCTCAACCACTAGATTATATTAGAGATGAGTGGCTAAGATCAAATCTTACATGTCATATAAAACTATTGTCATTTATTTATTTTTTCTTTTTTCTAATGTTACTTTTTTTTTTACTTTAATTTTTTTTTCTCTTTTTTTTTTTTTACCTCGTGTTATTATGCTTTTTTTTACCACTTTGATTTTTGTTTTCTCTTATGTTTTTCTTTAATTTACTCATTATGTTACCTTTTTTTCTTTTTCTTTTTGTACCGGATTTTTTTTACTTGAAATTTTTTTTACTTGAAATTTATTTTTTTATCTCGTGTTATTATGCTATTATTGTGCTTTTTTTTACCTGGATTTTTTTTACGACTTTGATTTTTTTCTCTTTTTTTTTTACCACATGTTATTGTGCTGTTATTGTTATTCCGCTGTTATTGTGATGTTATTCTGCTGTTACTTTGATTTTTTTTACGACTTTCATTTTTTTTCTTTTTTTTACGACGTGTTATTGTGCTGTTATTCTACTGTTATTCTGCTGTTATTGTGATGTTATTCCGGTGTCACTTTGATTTTTTTACGACTTTGATTTTTTTTTCTTTTTTTTTTACGACGTGTTATTATGCTGTTATTCTACTGTTATTATGTTGTTATTGTGATGTTATTCCGGTGTCACTTTGATTTTTTTTTACTACTTTGATTTTTTTACTCTTGGGTACTCCTGGGTAGCTACCCACACGGCATACCCAAAAAGCATTGATTGCTATTTAAATAAAGTCATGCTCAACATGTGCATATTCCAAATGCTACTTCATTGAAAACATGAATACACAATTTCCTGATCAGCACTCTATAGTCTACGCTTTACATGCAAATCACTCTTGAAGAACACCGTTGTTGAGAGGTAGAATTGCAGTACAAATCCTTAATTAAGTCAAATACATTCTTTTTGGAAAGAGTTTGGATCTAGCTAAAATCTTTCTTCCTAGGGAAATCAAATATCTGAGATCATATTTCAACTACTCCATCATATGTAAGTTCTGGTCTCTCTCATAAGCTTATGCATAAGTGATGGAACTATCTGGCTTCGACATTTACAACATAAAATTGCACGCGTACTGAACTTCACAAACAACCAACATTGACGGCACTGCTCCCTTCCACCATCATGACCACCAGCACCAACAACCAATACGACTACCTAACTCATCTCGATTCCTCATTCCAGCCGCGTTTGATGTCGGTTTCGCGCACCATTGAACAGCCAGCCCCAACACCACCAAGCACCACCAAGCACACCGACATCACTCTCAAAAGGAAAGAATAAGAGGAAGCATAAACACAAGCACCACCACCATCCACCAGCATCAGCCCCAACACCACCAAGCCCACCGGCACCTCCCACTGTCCCGGTTACCTCCGAGGATACATCACTTACTCACTCAACTTCAATTGACCCAAAACTGACCAGAAATCAGCCGCCTACATCTCACCCCCGCACCAAAATCAAGCCTAAATACCGAGACAACAATAATTCACGATCAATCGATTCGAGTTGATTTAATAATCAAATTTACGGGGATAAAATTAAGATTATTAGCGAAATTAGGGTTTCAAATTTGGGGAAAAAACTGGGTGAAAAATAATTGATTTGGATTGAGTGTGACGATAATCGATGATAAGATAATAAATTGATTTGGGGAGGTGGTAAGAAAAAGGATGAAGAAATAAAAATGAAAGAGAATAGAATAGAATAGGAGCGACTAAAAAATAAGAGTGACAGACTCAAAGTGGGGTCATGTTTGTAGCAATCTTATCCGTAGATTGGGTAAGATCTAATGGTTCAGATTTTTCAAACTCACAACTCACCATAAGAACCAAACTCACGAGATCCCGTCTCTCTCTCTCTCTCTCTCTCTATATATATATATATATATATATATATATATATATATATATATATATATATATATATATATATATATATATATAAAGATTGGTGGTTGCTTTTTGATGTATTTGGTTCTTTATGTTGTTCAGTGTGTCGTTGTTTGTTGTTTGTTGTTTATATATATATATATATATATATATATATATAAAGATTGGTGGTTGCTTTTTGATGTATTTGGTTCTTTATGTTGTTCAGTGTGTCGTTGTTTGTTGTTTGTTGTTTGTTGTTTATATATATATATATATATATATATATATATAGAGAGAGAGAGAGAGAGAGAGCAAAGCTCTTCTAAGTCCCTTTTTTTTTGAGTCCATAAGTCCCTCCCACAACCCTTGGATCATGCATGGTGGAAGGTTGAGATTGAAAGCAAAAACACTTAACACTAATGAATTCACTTCTCTCTCTAGTTTTAATAATACATTCACTAATTCATTATCATACACAATTAACACCATATTTTGTCTTATACTTCAAAGTTTATGAAAATTTTGTTAACATTTTTCCTGTTTCGTTTTTTTTTTTCGTTTTTTTTTTCGAGACAAGTTTTTCGATTTGTTTTTTTTTTTTTTTTTTTTTTCGAGACAAGTTTTCGACATTTTAGGATTTTACGAGTGTAATTCTAACAGCAAAAAGTGTAATTTTAAGAAATATTTTCGAGAATTTAGCGTTTTACAAGTTTAACTTCAATCTTTTCCGAGTGATTTTAACGAATAATATTTAGAATTTTTGTCATTTTATCACAAGTTATTGTAATTTAGCATTTTACGAGTGTTATTTTAATGACAAAAAGTGTTATTTTAGTCCAGATAAGTGTAATTTCAGTCCAATGAGATTGTTATTTTTAGTCAAGGAGAATGTAATTTTAGTCCAGAAAAGTGTAATTTTAGTCCAGAAAAGTATAATTTCAGTCCACTGAGAATGTAATTTTAGTCCATTGAGAATGTAACATTAGTCCAATGAGAATATGATAATATGACCAAGTCCTGAGAATATGACCAAGTCCATTGAGAGTATAACATTAGTCCAATAGAGCTAGGTGTAATTCTAACAGAAAATAGTGTAATTCTAACAACAAAAAGTGTAATTTTAGCAGAAAAAAGTGTAATTCTAGCAAAAAAAAGTATAATTTTAACAGAAAAAAATGTAATTCTAACAACAAAAAGTGTAATTTTAGCCGAAAAATGTGTTATTCTAGCAAAAAAAAGTGTAATTTTAACAGAAAAAAGTGTAATTCTAACAACAAAAAGTGTAATTTTAGCCGAAAAATGTGTTATTCTAGCAAAAAAAAGTGTAATTTTTACAGAAAAAAGTGTAATTCTAACAACTAAAAGTGTAATTTTAGTCGAAAAAAGTGTTATTCTAGCAAAAAAAAGTATAATTTTCACAGGAAAAAGTGTAATTTTAATGGAGGAAAGTGTGATTTTAACAGAAAAAGGTGTAATTCTAACAACAACAAAAAGTGTAATTTTAGCAGAAAAAGTGTAATTTTAGTCGAAAAAAGTGTTATTCTAGCAAAAAAAGTATAATTTTAAGAGAACAAAGTATAATTTTAAGAGAACAAAGTGTAATTTTAATGAAGAAAAGTGTAATTTTAACAGAAAAAAGTGTAATTTTAACAGAAAAAAGTGTAATTTTAATGGAGAAAAGTGTAATTTCAACAAATAATCTTAGATCTATTTAGTAGATCTAAACCTAAAATAAAAATATCTCACCAAATAAAAATAAGAACTAAGAACAAAAATATAAAGAAAATATTTCATATTTAGTAGATTTAATATTAAAATCAAAATACGGAGTATAATTTATAATAACACCACCAAAACTGAAAAACAAAAAAAATATACAAAAAAAAAAAAATGAAACGAGATCTGAAAAAAGGAGTTCACCACAACACCCGTACCACCACCGACATCCAACAACAACACCAACACCGACAAAAAAAATATAAACAAGATCTAAAAAATTTCAAAAAAAAAAATCTAGTTCATAATAATAATAAAAACAAACATGAAAAAAAAAAAAAATCAGAACAGAAAAAAAAAAAAAACAGATCTGAAACGGAGGCGGCACGACAATCAGTTGCACGCCATACACAACAACCGCCCCATAACTACCAAAAAACACCCCAAATCTGAGAATTAAAAAAGCAGGCCGAAAAAAAAAAAAAAAAAAAAAAAAAAAAAAAAAAAAAAACGCAAGAACCAGATCTGGTAAGGAAGAAAGGGGAAAAAAAAAAGAGAGCATGAGGAGCGTGAGTGGTGGCGGTGGAGTGGGGTCGTGTAAGGGTGGTGGTGGCGGCAGGAGAGGAGGCAGCGAGCGGCGGTGGGGGTCGTGTTAGGGTGGTGGTGGCGGCAGGAGAGGAGGCAGCGAGCGGCGGTGGGGTAGTCGTGGTCGGGTGTTCGTGGGGTGGTCGTGGTCGAGTGAGGGTGGCTGTGGAGGTGGCGGTGGGGGTGGGTGGTGCCCGGTGGGGAGGGTTGGTGAGGAAGAGTGGAAGATTTTTTTTTTTTAGGTTTTGTATTTGTTTGGTTTTTTTAGAGAGGAGAGGTTTTTGAGAGATAAAAAATGAGTGAAATTATGAGATATGAGAGAGAAGTGGTGTTTGGAAAAGTATATATATTAAATTAGTAGTTAATTAGGAAGAGTTAGTGATTAATTAGTATAGGTAGTGAGAGAGTGGGTTTAATGAGCTTTAATCCCTCTTTTTTGCTTTCAATCTCAACCCTCCATCTTTCTCATCCAATGGCTCTAAAGGGAACTTATGGACTCAAATGTAAGAGGTGAACTCTCTTGATATTTACACTATATATATATATATATATATATATATATATATATAGAAATAGGATCCTATAAGTCCATCCTTTTAGAGTGAGTCCTTGAGTCCTCATACAAGCCCTTAGATCTAATAAATGAATGGTTGAGATTAAATCAAAATAAAGGGATGAGATATAAAAGCCAACAAACCCTAACATCTTACATCTCCCACTCTCATTTCACTGCCTCCCCAACTCTCTCTCTCTCTCTCTCTCTCTCTCTCTCTCTCTCTCTCTCTCTCTCTCTCTCTCTCTCTCTCTCTCTCTCTCTCTCTCTCTCTCTCTCTTCTCTCTCCTCCTCTCCTATTCTCTTCCCCTTTAATCTTCATCCACCAACCCGGTTGTACCTCGCCGCCACCACGTTATGCACTATGCCGCCAGTCCTCTTCTCGCATCTCCTCCACCACGACGACCCGCCGCCGCCGCCACTGCCCTTCCTCTTCCCATTTTCTCCTCTTTTCAGATCCGTGTTTTTTTTTTTTTTTTTTTTTTTTGTCGCAGGCGGTGGTTGTTGGTTATTTATGGCAAAAAAGAAAAACGAGAGAAAGAGAAAGAGCGGTGGTGGCGGCGTTTTGAGTATCGTTCCTTTTTTTTTTAAAGATCCTTTTCAGATCTCGGTTTTTATGAGTTGGTGGCTTTTTTTTTTTTTTTTTTAAAAAAAAAAAACGAGAGAAAGAGAAAGAGCGGCGGTGGCTGCGACTTTTTTTTTTTAATCTTACATCATGTTTTAGTGATGGTGGGGAGTAGATATGGCAATAAAGGACGATGGTCGTGGCCAGATCTATGCTTTTTTACGTTTTTTTTCAATTGAAGAAGTTATAGATGGTGCCCAGAAGCGGTAGGGTGCGTGTTGTGGTGGTCGGTGAGAAAGGAGGGTGGTGGTGGGGGTCATGTTTGTGCACAAGTAGGTTTGGCTAAAGTTACACCCGTGCAGTACTAAAGTTACACTCGTGCAATACTGAAGTTACATTTCTGTCGGACTAAAGTTACACTTTAATTGGACTAAAGCTGTACTCTGGACTAAAGTTACACCCGTATCAGACTAAAGTTACACTTGTTCAATACTGAAGTTACACATCTGTTGGACTAAAGTTACACCCGTATCAGACTAAAGTTACACCCGTATCAAACTAAATACACTCGTAAATGACTACAGTTACATAGATTTAGTATTAAAATTATAAAAAAATAATCTATAATAAAAATTACATAAATTTAAATTTTTACATAAAAAATGACTTTAAAATATTAAAGTTTCATTCTTAAAATATTAAAGTTACACTTGTATAGTAGTAAAGTTACACTCATAAAGTGTTGAAATTACATAAATCGTTAAAATTACATAAATTCAAAAGTGTTAAATTACATCAATGATTAAAATTACATAAATTCAAATTTTTATATTCAAAATAAAGATGTATAACATAAATTCCAATTTTTATATAAAAAATGTTAAATTTTAATTAAAATTACACTCATAAAGTATTAAAGTTACATTCATACACTAAAGTTACACTCATAAAGTACTGAAGTTACACTCAAAAAATGATTGGCTAAGATTAGGACTTAGGGACTCAACCAAATTTGTGGACTTATAAGAACTCATCTATATATATATATATATATATATATATATATATATATATATATATATATATATATATATATATATATATATATATATATATATATAAAGATTGGTGGTAGGTGTTAATTTGTTGATTGGTTTGTTTTGTGTATACGGGTTTGTTTGTGACTTTGTGTCACGGTTTTTGTGTTGCTAATTTACACTTGTATTTTATTAAATTTACATTGATAGATCTAATAAATATATAGTAGATTTTGAAAAAAAAACGCATTATCATGATTTTTATTCTTAGATCTTATAAATATATTTATTATGCTCATATTTCTTTACATTTACACTCGTATTTAATTACATTTACACTCATATTTCTTTACATTTACACGCATTTTTCAGATTTACACTCACATTTTTTACATTTACACTCACATTTATTTACATTTACACTCATATTTCTTTACATTTACACGCATTTTTCAGATTTACACTCATATTTCGTTACAGTTACACTCGTGTTTCTTTACATTTACACTCATATTTCTTTACATTTACACGCATTTTTCAGATTTACACCAGTATTTCTTTACAGTTACACTCGTGTTTCTTTACATTTACACCCATATTTCTTTACATTTACACTCGTATATTTGTACATTTACACTCGTTAAAATTATATAGATTTGCACTCATAGTTTTTGTGGATATGAGTTGGTGGTGGAGGACGGCGTTGGTGGTGTTTGTTGGTAGTCAGACTAAATTTTTATTCGTAAAGGACCGAAGTTACACTTCTAAAGGACCAAAGTTACACTCAAAGGACCAAATTTACACTTAAAATACTACATTTACACTTGTAAAACATTACATTTACACTCGTAAAATGTTAAAATTATATAAATTCAAATTTTTCGTCACAGAAAATCAAATTTACACTCTTGAAATATTATATTTACACTCGCAAAACATCAAATTTACACTTGTGAAATGTTAAAATTATATAAATTCAAAATTTCCGTCACAAAAAATCAAATTTACAATCTTAAAATATTAGATTTACACTCGTAAAACATCAAATTTACACTTGTAAAATGTTAAAATTATATAGATTCAAAATTTCCGTCACAAAAAAAATCAAATTTACATTCTTAAAATGTTACATTTACACTCGTAAAACATCAAATTTACACTTGCAAAATGTTAAAATTATATAAATTCAAAATTTCCGTCATAAAAAAATCAAATTTACACTCTTAAAATGTTACATTTACACTCGTAAAACATCAAATTTACACTTGTAAAATATTAAAATTATATAAATTCAAAATTTCCGTCACAAAAAATCAAATTTACACTCTTAAAATGTTATATTTACACTCGTAAAACTGCAATTTACACTTGTAAAATGTTAAAATAATATAAATTCAAAATTTCCGTTACAAAAAAATCAAATTTACATTCTTAAAATGTTACATTTACACTCGTAAAACATCAAATTTACACTTGTGAAATGTTAAAATTATATAAATTCAAAATTTCCGTCATAAAAAAAATCAAAATTACACTCTTAAAATGTTACATTTAAACTCGTAAAATAACAAATTTACACTTGTAAAATGTTAAAATTATATAAATTCAAAATTTCCGTCACAAAAAATCAAATTTACACTCTTAAATGTTACATTTACACTCCTAAAATGTTAGATTTACACTTGTAAAACTCATTCAACATTACATTTATACTCTTGAAATCTGAAACTCAAAACTGATTAATTAGGGGCTAGAGAGAGAAAGAAAAATTAATTAGTGTATAGAAATTTGATTACTGAAATAATTTTTTTGTTAATTTCAATCTCAACCATCCATTTCAATCCAACCATCCACATTTTTTTCTTTTTCTTTTTAATAGTCCTTAATCCATCCCTTCTCCATCCATCTCAACCATCCATTTTCTTATCCAATGGCCCTTAGAGGGACTTAGGGACTCAATGGCATATGGTGGACTCATAAGAACTCACCTCTCTCTCTCTCTCTCTCTCTCTCTCTCTCTCTCTCTCTCTCTTTATATATATATATATATGAATATAGTGTTTAATTTATATATGGGTATGATAAAAGTTCACCTATGTACTGGTTTTTAGAAGTATTGAGTTGCTATTTTTTACCTTATTCATGTTTAAGTTGTTTTGTTAAGAAAAATTAATTTGTATGAAGACCGATTATGGAAGGGCTGTCTTAAAACTGTCATAAGTCGAGTTATAAGAATGATATTGCTGTGATTCTAAATTGAGGTGATAGCTTTCTTCTTACGATTCTAACGATAGGTCACACGCCCAAAATGACCAAGTAACGAGTGAGATATGAGTGTTAGAAAACCAGACGTTGTTGAGAACTGTGCCGGAACTCGGCCAAGTAGGGCCTACTTGGCCGAGTAACTTTCGTATTCGGCCGAGTAACCCGTATTCGGCCGAGTAATCTTCCTGTGACATTTTGGGTCACCTTAGGGAGTCGAGAACACGGCCGAGTGGTATAGTTACTGGACCGAGTGTCCTGTACTCGACCGAGTGTCATGTACTCGACCAAGTACGTCAAGTACTCGATCGAGTACCTCTTTGGGTGGTTGTTTTGAGTCGGCGGCTACGTTCTTTGATATGTTTTGCGTCTTAGGTCATGTGCACACGTATGTTTTGGGTCTTAAAGCATTCTTTTACATATATGACGGTCTTGATACATAAGTTACAAGATATTATGATGTGGAGAATGTCGGCTTATGAAGGATATGTGTTGGGTAGGGAGGACATGAGTATACGGGATTGTGGTGGATAGTGGAAAGAATAAGCGAAGTTGACGAGTTATTGAGATAAGGAGCACATTCTGTGAGCTATGGTGAGCGAATTAGTCGTTGGCTAAAGTGTTGTAGTGATGACCGTATATGGTCGAGTGATGATGAGAGAGGTAATGTAAATTCGATGAATGTTAGAAACAAAAGTTAAAATGGGGGATATGAAAATTATGGTAATTTGGGATATATAGTGATTTCTGGAGAGAGATGATTATGACGATGTTGGGTGAGGAGATGTGTAATGGAAGGTGGTGAAAAAAAAATGGTGTAAAGAGAGCTTAGTTCGAGGGATGCCGCAATGAGGATTTGTAGGTAGTAGTCGTTATGGAGATTTGTATTACTAGAAAGTGAGCCTAGTATATAATCATTTGGGAGGTCACAGGATGACGTGAATCTTGGTTTTCTAGAATTATCAAAAGAAGATGTAATCAATTAAGAAGAAATCATTGAGTGGGTGGATCTATCGGTGGGGAGTATGAGTGGGAAGCATGATAAGAGGGATTGTCTATAAGAAATTAATGAAAAATAATGATATAGGCTAATAGAATTTGGTTTTTGGAAGTAATGGGAAGAGAAGGATGATGGTAAGTTGAGTGAGTGTTCACAAAAATTAGGGGACACGAAAGTAAGTAATCGTGGGATTGTGTGATACTATCATGAGGGTGTAAGTAAGGGATATATATAAATTATAGGACGACTTGTTAGTCATGAGTTTTGAGGAATTTAAGGAGTAGGAAGTTGGTAGAGTATTTGCATGGTACGAGACTATGGTGGTGAGCTAGGTGACGATATAATCAAGGATAAAATTTGAATAGTTGTTGCGGTAATTTTTGTTGATGGATTTAATGTTCGTTATTCGGGATGATAATCAAAGAGAGGAAATGAATTGTTATATTTAGAGGTGATGGTAAGAAAGTAATTACATGAAAGATGGTTGTGTCGTAGTGTTGTCACTAGTGGTTAAGGATGATGTTAAATAGGCAAGTTAGTCATTCTAAAGAGGTTTATTTTGTGGAGTTCTGATTGGTATGTATGGTGTGAGGGAGTATAAGATGTAGATATAGGAGGTGTTTGCTAGTATTTAGGTACTTATGATATGGTTACGTTTGTCGGGTGGTGATAATTGTGCGGATGGGAGGACATGTTATGAAGGGCATGTGAGTTAAGCTCGGGTGAGAGATATCCATTATCAAGTGGTAACTTACGTGATCAAGATTGGCTAGTTATATTCGACTATCGGTCTATGATGTGTGTAAATGTTTGTGTGAGGTTCTGACCTCACGAGTAGTGGTATGGTGTGATAGTTATAAGTCGTTATCTAAGTGTTCTGCGTTATATGTTGTGTACGGTAACCTAATAAGATGATATTCAAAAAGTGGTAATTTGGGTGATCTGGAATGGCTATTTATACTTGTAAGGGCTTGTTTGGTTGCCCATTAAAATCATGGGATTTTAAACTTCCTAGGAAGTGTAAAACCATGATGTTGTTTGGTTGCCAAAATCATGGGAAGTAGAACTTCCCACATGAATCTACTTCCTCCATTATGTGGGAAGTCACTCACCAAGCCCCCCTTGGTCATTGAAACTTCCCACATGAATTAACTTCCCACATGCAAACCAAACACTTTTTGGGAATTCACATGAATTGGAAATTCATGTGAACTTGAAGTTCCCGGGAACTTTAGTTCCCTTATGCCAACCAAACAAGTCCTAAGTGATAGTGTGAAGTTCCGGCCTCATGAGTAATAGTATGGATGATACTCATAAGGTTGTTATCTATTTATTCTGTGTAACATGTTGCATTGTGATCTAGTAAAGCGGTTTTAAGGAAGTTTTCTGGTCAAAGAAGTTATACTGAGTCAGTGTTTATGGGATCGTATAAGTTGCGATGACTATCAATGTGGTTGTTGTGCCTCGGGTGGCAATCCGGGCACGGTACTTCATGTTGTGATACGAGTAATTTCGCGCTGCAGTGCGATTGTTGGTGGCGGTGTTACGATGTCGTCATCGGTTGTGGTGGAGTAGGCGGGATACTGATGAGACGAACTTTCGAAAGTATATATCAGTTATATAGATTGTTGTTTTGTTTACTCCTGTTTCCTGTCAGTGTCGGTCTGGGCATATAGATTGTTGTTTGTTTATTAATGTTTCTTAACAGTTTCGGCTTGGGAGTGAGGGTAGAATATGATATGGAAGAAAGTTGCGTATGTTTCCGTTGTTGTCATGGTATAGTGATATTCTGTTAATGTTACACAGTTGTGAGAGGTTGTTAGAGTATTTTCGATCTTGTTTTAGATGAGGCATTGGTTGACATAGTTGTGGCAAGAGTTTTTTGGAACGTGTGTGTGCTAAGCTGGAAGCGGCAAGTGGTTCGTGATCTTTATTGGGACAGTGAGTATAGGGAGTTGGGAATTAGTATTATATTAAGTTATAGATGAGTTTACAACAATAAATAGGAGAACTTGAGGATCTAGTGTGAGTGTGTGTAACAATTGTGGATCGTGAGTTATGATTGTGGGGATAAGTGCATGTATAAAGAAATATGTCATTTTGCGGTAATGTTGAAGAGATGGAGTAGTGGTTATGCTGAGGATTTTATGGTATAGGTTAGATGGAGTGCAGAATAATTGGAGGCACGAGAGATGTTAGGGAGAGAGAGCCTTGGATATGGGATGGTTGTCGGTGTTGAAGTTATAGTCGGTGATAGGTGATATAAGATGAGGATAAGGGGAAGACAACAACTAAGGATGAATATTTTATTATATTACAATGAGAGAGAATGTTTAACCTAGAGAGAGAAAGGAGAAAACGCAGTCATCTCTAGGTTTTGCAAATTCTTAATTCTGCTTGATTTCTTGATTGTTTGTCACAATGGTTAGGAAATCAACACGATCTACTGTTGCTAAACATTCTAGTCCAAACAAAAATAGGAATATTAATACTTTTACACCGTTACAATTGGAAAAAGAGACGGTTATTGGCAGGCCAAACGTGGAGGAAGGACATAAAACCAAAAGCATTAATGAAATTGAGGGGATAGCTCCCTTCTCCACGGAGGAAATACTGGTGGAGGATGTTGAGGACTCTGCTTCTGAGAATGAATCTGAACCTGAAAAGGAGAATTTGATAGATGATGAAGGAGAATGGTTTCAGAGGCATGGTAAAAAGATTATACAAATGATAGATGAGGAACTAGAGGAGTTGCTTCAATTGACAGAGGAGGATGTACAAGAGGAGATTACCTATTGGAAGCAGGCTGTGTATGGGTTTGTTGTGGGGGGTAATCCTCCATGGCAGATCCTTGAGGGATTCCTGAAAAGGATATGGAGTAAGTACTCAATTGATAAAATATCGTTCTTACCAAATGAAGTGTTTTTGGCACGTTTCCAAACAGCTGAAATGCAACAGGCAGTCTTAGGAAGTGGATATTTCCTATTTGACAATAAACCTTTAATCATAAGGGCATGGCAGCCTGACATAGATCTAGAAAAAGAGGAAATAAAATGTGTACCAGCATGGATTAGGCTTAAAGGTTTACCTTTGAAATTCTGGGGCCAAAGTCTTCCTAAACTTGCTAATCTGGTGGGCAAATACGTGAAAAGTGATGCTGCCACAGAGAGTAAAACCAGATTAGGGTTTGCTAGGATTATGGTTGAACTGAAAGTGGACCAAAAATTTCCATCGCATATTACCTTTCTGGATGAAAAGCAGAGTAAAATTCAGATACCTGTGGAGTACGAGTGGAAACCTAGCACCTGTAACAAATGCAAACAAATAGGGCATGAGCAAAGCAATTGCAGGAAAGGTTTAAACAAAGAGGTTAAGAAAATACAAAAGGTTTGGAGGCCAGTTCAAGTGAAGAAAACTCAGCCTGTGGTACCTGTCACCATAGCACAAGATATTAGTACTCCTTTGAATAAACCTCTATAGATAAGAAATGGGTCTATATCCCCTGTCAGACTCCCTAGACAGGGTGTTGATGTCAGCTCATCCACGCAAGATTCTCCTACTTATAAAGAGGTCTTGAGTGGACAGTGCTCCCCCAAGGATGGCAGTGTGCCTAATGGTAATGATCCTCCTAAATTATCTCATGATTAAGCTTGGGTTTTGGAATGTTAGGGGGTTGAATAGGGAAGAAAAGCAGAAATTTGTGAATAGTTTCCTTCATAAGAATAAAGTAGCAGTTTTTGGTCTTTTGGAAACAAAAATAAAAGCTAGCAATAAGAATAAATCTATGTATAGGGTTTTCCAGGATTGGAGTCTTACTTCTAATAATAATAAACATCCAGGGGGTAGAATTATTGTTCTGTGGAAGCCTCAATGGGTTAATATACATATCCTTGAGTATGATGCGCAATATATTCATATGCATGTCTTGGATAAGATAGGTAATAATCAGTTTCACTACACTATTGTCTATGCCTTCAATGGGATCAGTGAAAGGGAGTCTCTGTGGAGTAATATGAGTCATATAGCTAGGTCTATGAGTGGACCTTGGGCAGTTGGGGGTGACTTCAACTGTGTGTTAAATGCCAATGAAAGATTGGGGGGTGTAGTGAGTAGTGCAGAGTCTGATCCTTTTCAGGATTGCTTGGACACTTGCCATTTAATTGACAGTCAAGCTCAAGGGGCTTACTATACCTGGAATAATAAACAAGTACCTGAGGCCAGGGTCTATAGCAGATTAGACAGATTCTTGATCAATAGTGAATGGGCTGATATTTTCCCTCAGTTGTGTGCCAATTTCTTACCTGAGGGTACTTATGATCACACACCGTGTATAGTTGCTGGGGGGCATCAAGATGGACAGAGCAATCGTTCCTTCAAATACTTTAATATGTGGAGTACCTCTCCTCTTTTCCAGAATATTGTTGCTCAGGCATGGGGGCAAAAAATCAAAGGAACCAGAATGTTCAGACTTGTTTCTCGCCTGAAGAGCCTCAAGCCAAAGTTTAAAGATTTAAACAGGTCCCATTTCTCTGACATAGAGAATGCAGCTGAGCAAGCTATGGCTAGATTAACTCATATTCAGAAGCAGCTACAAGCATGCCCAGGAGATCTGAAGTTATTGCAGCTAGAGTATGAGACAAGTAAGTTAGTCAGCCACACACAGCAAGCTAACATGGAGTTCCTCAGGCAGAAGGCCAAGGCTCATTGGCTCACTGAGGGGGATCTAAACAGCTCTTATTTCCATGGGATGATTAAAGCTAGGAGACACCAGAATGCTGTTCATGAGATCAGGGACCACAAGGGGGTTTTACACACCTCCAAGATAGGGATCCAGCAGGCTTTTCTTGATTATTATCACTCCCTGCTTGGTTCTCAGAGTGCAGTTACTCCAGTGAATGTGCATATAGTGAGGAGGGGGAAAGTTTGTGATGCATCTCAGAGACAAAGACTTCTTGCTCCAGTCACCAAGGAGGAAATTAAAAATATTATCCATCAGATTCCCAATGATAAGACACCAGGACCAGATGGATATTCCAGTAAGTTTTATAAGGATGCATGGGGGATAGTTGGGGCAGATGTAACTGAAGCAGTACAGGATTTTTTTAGAACTGGCCAACTCCTCAAGCAGGTAAATGCCACAATGGAGACACTGATTCCAAAGGTAGATAGGCCATCCACAGTTCTTCAATTTAGGCCTATTGCCTGCTGTAATGTTATTTATAAATGCATTTATAAAGTCCTCTGTAACAGACTGGCTCTTATTTTACCTGAGGTGGTTTCACAAAATCAAGGGGGCTTCATACAGGGGAGGAGTATTATGGAGAATATCCTGATTTGTCAGGACATTATTAGGTTGTACTCTAGGGGAAATGTTTCCCCCAGATGTCTTTTCAAACTTGACCTTCAGAAGGCCTATGACACAGTGGAGTGGAGTTTCCTTAATCAAATGCTCAGTGCTCTAAAATTTCCAAGGACTTTTATTGGGTGGGTGATGCAGTGTGTCACTACAGCTACTTACACTTTGAGTTTGAATGGAGATAGCTTTGGTTTTTTTGAAGGGAAAAGAGGGCTTAGACAGGGTGACCCCCTCTCACCCATTCTTTTCACGGTTTGTATGGAGTACCTAACCAGGCTTCTTGCCTTTACCACAGAGACACTGAGTTTTCATTATCACCCTTTGTGCAAGCCTTTGAGACTCACTCATTTGATGTTTGCAGACGATCTCCTTCTCTTTTGCAAAGGAGATGTGCAGTCCATCATGGTACTTCTCAGGACATTCTCTACTTTTTCTATCGCTTCAGGACTGAAGATGAGTAAGGGTAAGTCTAATATGTATTTTAATGGGGTCAGAGAGGATATCAAACATGATATCCTCCAGGTATCTGGGTGTGTGGAAGGGAATCTCCCTTTTAGATACTTGGGAGTTCCCATCAAAACTACTAGATTGACTGCCCCTGACTGTGCTCCCATTATTGAGAAACTCATGACCAAAATCAGGGGTCTAGGCACAAGGAAGTTAACCTATGCTGGTAGGCTAGTCCTAATAAAGGCAGTGTTGAAAACTTATCATAACTATTGGGCACAAATGTTCATTTTGCCAAGTGGAGTTATAGCACGTATTGAAGCAATATGCAGGAATTTCCTCTGGGATGGGTCCACTGAGTACATGAGGACTCCTTTGGTGGGGTGGTCTAAAATCTGTAAGCCTAAATCTGAAGGGGGCCTGGGGCTTAAAGATGACCTAGTTTGGAACAGGGCTGCACTGGGCAAACTTTTGTGGTGGCTATATGCAAAACCAGATCACCTTTGGGTTAAGTGGGTTAGTCACACCTATCTTAAAGCTCAAGACTGGAAAGTCTATGTCCCGACACAAGACACCCTGGTGATGCATGGAGAAAAATTTGCAAAGTGAAAGATCTGCTTATTGACCCATATTTACAAAAGCAATGGGATAACATCCCTGGTAAAACTTATACAATTGCTAAGGGTTATGAATATCTTCGAAATAAAAATGAACAGGTCACTTGGTCATCCCTGGTCTGGAATCAAATGACTATTCCCAAGCACAGTTTCATCGCATGGATCTATTTTCATAAAGGTCTGAACAAAAATGAAAAATTGAAAAGCTTTGGGATAGACATTGATACTACCTGCCTTGTCTGCGGAGATGGGAATGAATCCTTGGAGCATCTAGTCTTCTCCTGCAAATACAGTCAAAGAATCATTAATAAAGTTGAACAATGGATGGGTGTCACCTTACCTCGCGACGATGTGATTGCATGGCGGAATAACATTCCTGGATCTCAGGTTAAGAAGGATACTATCAATGGAATTATCAATGCTTTGATATATTCCATCTGGAGCCAAAGGAATCGCAGCAAACATGAGTCTCATATCATCAAACCAGAAAAAGTGGCTACTGAAATCATCAAAGAAATGAAGATCTGGATAGCTAAAGTGGTGGCAAGGAGGAAGAAAGTGCAGGATAATTGGATCTTTGCGTTATGCGGAGCTTGAGATGCCGCCGCTGCCCTCTCACTCCTGATTTTTGTTGTTGGAAGGAAATAGGGTAGATTGTGTGTCTGTCGGTGTGAGTGTCGGATATTGTGGCTTGGGCCTTGTCTATTTCCTTTGATTGTGTTTGCGTGTTTAGACTGACCCATTGTTGGGTCGTACCAACACGGTGTATGGTTACGCTCTCTTTTTGATTTAATGAAAGCTTACATTTTATCAAAAAAAAAAAAAAAAAAGCTAAGGATCTAGTATTAGTCGGTTATGAGGACGTAACATTTATCTTAAGAAGAGTAGGATGTGATAAAGAGAGTTTGATGGTTGTGCATGTTGTAAGTATATTTGGAAGTTTGAGTCTTGGTGTAGAATAAAGGATGGATTTATGTTGTTGTTGAATTTATTATAGGTAAGGGCAGTTCTTATACTAGTATGGAGATTATGAGTGTGAGTATACTTCGATAGTGTTGACAGTTTGGGTGATGATGTTTAGGAGTATGAGTAAACTTCAAGGACGAAGTTCATTTTAAGGGTGGTAGAATGTAACATTCCGTTTTGTTGGTTAATCTTGTTTGGTGGATTGTCTTGGTATTGAATTTGCTAGTGAGCGTTATGGATGTAAGACAGAGTTGTCAACACTTATGTTGTTGGTATTCGATAGTATTATGGAGTTAGGTTAGTTATTCTATGGTTGATGTTATGTTGTGAGCTGTATTGTTGAGATAGGCGTTGTTGATTGAGTTAGCGTCGAGGATGTAGGATGAGAGTTGAGTGATGTTGGTTGGCTGAGTGACATGTGTGTATGCTATGTAGGTATGGGTTTGAACTTCGAGGGCGAAGTTCTTTTTAAGGAGGGAAGACTGTAATACTACGGTTTTCTGGGTTCTGTTACTCGGTCGAATAGGGCTAACTCTGCCGAGTAAAGCGTCGTGTGTTTTCTGGTCAGGCTACTGTCTAGGAACACTCAGCCGAGTAGTGTAATACTCGGCCGAGTACTCTCAGTACTCGACCGAGTAACCGGTCTGAAGGGTTATTTCCGCGGTTTGATTAAGGTGATTAGAGATTATATATAAACTTAGTTTACAGTTACTATTCATTCTATCAAAACCTAAACTACGTTCTTCACTCCTCTAATCACCCTAATCACTCTCAAGGCTATTGATCGATCACAAGTCTACACTTCCGTCTTTTATTCCGATTTCGTTGGTAAGTCTCTAGTTCTTTATAATCAGTTAATAGGTTGTCTTTTAGGGTTTTGCCCAATTATTGATTTGGGTTAATTTGGGGGAATGGTTTATAGTGATGGTATGTGATTATTGTGTGTAGGTGACGGTGTCATGGAGAATTGCTATTGACTACTTATGTGTACTTGGACTGCAAAAGGTAGGGTTTCCCTACTCATTTGATTGTATAATTAATTTAAGATGTGATGATTGTGATTGAATTGGCATGATTAGTATTGTTATCGGAATTATCTTTCTTGATTTTTTGAGTTGTGGTGGATTGGTTATGTTGGTGTGGTGCGTCCTCGGCTGAGTGGAGTCACTCGCGGGATAGATTCACGCCCTTGATTCGCCCCTTGTGGAACCCGCCACGAGGGGGATGTGCACATTAATGATCATGGGTTGTTGCTCGTTGCGATGAGCGGGATTTAGGTGGGCAATGTTGCGGTCCCCCACTGGCGGTGTGGATTATCTGTTGCGACAGTAATCTGGCAGGACTACACACTTAAGTGTGTAGTCAGATATGAGGCCTGATTTGAATTAGAGAATGGTTGTATGGTTGTGGTCTTGGCTGTTTCTTGTGAATTGCTTATCTTGATTATTCAGTGAACTGACCCCGTTGTGTTTTATAAAACTGTGTTGATCCATTCGGGGATGGTGAGCAGATTGTGATAGGTGATGATTACATTTAGCTGCGGGGACAAGGATGGGATGTCATCACTTTGAGTCTAGCTTCTGCTGTCACGAGTTTACATACTTTGTCTTGATGTATTGAGATTTATCTACTCTTGCTTTGGTTTACAGTTGAAACGATGTATTCACTAATCTTTATACTTTAATAATTGTTCTTGAATGGTTACCTTTGATATACTTACCTCGGGCAACTGAGATGGTAGCAGCTTGACATGTTAGGGTGGTGCTTGGTAAGACACCTTGGTATGTGGGAGTGTTACAGTAATGCCATATTCTTTTTGTGATAAGCTAAACATGGGAGTTTTAAAATGTACTGGTGTCACTTTGTAACTGGCGTATCGTTCTATAAAACGCCCTTTGAGATTTTTGGAGGATGTTCCGGTTAAAGTGGGTATGTTTTTCATTCCGGTTGATTTTATTGTTCTGGACATGGCCGAAGATGGCCAAATCCCAATCATTTTGGGTAGACCTTTTCTACATACCGCGGGTGCGCTAATTGATGTCAAAAATGGTAAGGTTACTTTGGAAGTTTATGACGATAAGGTCACATATAACTTGAATAGTGCCATGAAGAGTCCAATGTTAGAAGAGTCTTGTTATTCTATTGACGTTTTGGATATAGTTGATGTTGTCATAGAAGAATCTATACCTCGTTCTTTGGCTAATGATCCCTTGCTTGTTGTTGGAATAATTTGCAGGTGATGATGAGATTGGAAGTGATGAAGTTGATGCTTTGGAAATGGAATTAGATGGAGAAGAGCTATCATTGGAGGAAAGCTCACAATTTGTAGGTTTGGTTTCTAATCCTTAAGACCTTGAGGAACAAAAACCCGAACTTAAACCCCTCCTCTCTAATTTGAAATATGCTTTTAGATAATGAGGAAATGTGTCCGTTATTGTTAGTGTTAATTTGAGTGAGAGTCAATTAACTTCATTGCTTCAAGTTTTGACAGCTCACAAGAAAGGCATTGGATATAAACTTGATGATTTGAAGAGCATAAGCCCCGAGTTTTGCATGCATAGAATCTATATTGAGGAAGATCATAAACCATGTGTCCAAGGACAAAGACGACTGAATTCGAACATGCAAGAAGTGGTTAAGAAAGAGGTAATTAAATTGTTGGATACGGGAATTATATATGCAATTTCCGACTCTAAATGGGTTAGTCAGGTCCAAGTGGTTCCTAAGAAAGGAGGAACCACCGTAGTAAAAAATGATAAAAATGAACTCATTCCCACTAGGATTGTGACGGGATGGCGCATGTGTATGGACTATAGGAGGTTGAATTTGGCCACCAAGAAAGACCATTACCCATTACCCTTTATTGACCAAATGTTGAAAAGGTTGACATGTCATAAGTACTTTTGCTGCTTAGATGGTTATTCCGGTTTCTTCCAACTACCCATTCACCTGGTTGACCAAGAGAAGACCACATTTACATGTCCCTATGGTACCTTTGATCATCGTAAAATGCCCTTTGGTCTTTGTAATGCCCCCACTACCTTCCAACGTTGCATGATAAGCAGCTTTTCTGATTTCATTGAATCTATTATAGAGGTGTTTATGGATGATTTTAGCGTTTATGGTTCTTCATTTGATGCATGCTTGGCTAATGTGACTAAAGTTTTGAAGCGATGTGAAGAGGTTGACTTGGTGCTAAATTGGGAGAAGTGCCACTTCATGGTGAATGAAGGAGTGGTACTTGGGCATATTGTGTCCGAAAGAGGTATTGAAGTGGACCGTGCTAAGGACCAAATTATTGAGCAACTACCCCCACCGGTAAATGTCAAAAGTGTAAGGAGTTTCTTAGGCCATGCGGGATTCTACCGCCTTTTTATGAAAGACTTTTCTAAAATGGTCAAACCCCATACAAAGCTTCTTTTAAAAGATGCTCCATTTGTGTTTACTAATGATTGTCTTGAGTCTTTTAATAGGATCAAGAAAGCTTTGATCTCCCCAACTATCATCTAATTACCGGATTGTAACTTACCATTCGAGCTCATGTGTGATGCAAGTGACTATGTGGTAGGTGTCGTGCTAGGACAAAGGAAGGACAAGGTGCTCCATGCTATCTACTATGCTAGCAAAACCTTGGATGCAGCTAAAATCAATTATGCCACCACGGAGAAAGAGCTACTTGCCATTGTCTATGCCTTAGACAAATTCCGCTCTTACTTGATCGGTTCCAAAGTCATTGTTCATACCGATCATGCCGCTTTGAAGCATCTCCTAGCCAAACAAGAGGCTAAGTCAAGGTTAATAAGATGGATATTGCTCTTGCAAGAATTTGATCTTGAGATTCGAGACAAGAAGGGGGCCGAAAATGTTGTTGCCGATCACCTATCCCGATTGAAGTATGATCATGGAGGTATTGATATACCTATTGATGATTCTTTCGCTGATGATGCTTTAATGATGTTGGAAGCCAATAAACCTTGGTATGCCGACATAGCTAACTATCTAGTTTGAAAGGAGTTGCCACCCGACCTTTCATATCAACAAAGGAAGAAGTTCTTACATGATGCCAAGTTCTTCCTTTGGGACGATCCTTATCTATTCAAACATTGTTCCAATGGGATGTGAAAGGGGTTCTAGAAGGATGTCATTCTTCTCCTTATGGTGGTCATCATGGACTATACAAGACCGTTTCAAAGGTGTTGTAATCCGGATTATATTGGCCTACCATGTTCCAAGATGCCAAGAATTTTGTGATGGCCAATTATTCATATGCTCCTCTCACACCCCGACGGCACCTTCTTCACTTCTCCTCTCATTTTCTTTCATTTCTTCACCTAAAATCACAACAAAACACCATTTCCATCATCAAGATTCAAGGTTTATTCGTCATTAATCATCAACAAGTAAGTTTTCATCTCATTTCTCTTTGATTTCATCCATTATAATCAATTAAATCCCAATTTCTCAAACCCTAACTCAATTTGGGGTTTTTTGATTTGCCACTTACTTATGTTAGAAATTGGTTTTATTGTGTTCTATTATTGTTTGTAGGATAAATTAGTTCACTAGTTTGTTTTATTATGCTTGATTGGATGAATTTTTGCTTGTCTTAAGATGAAATTTTTGTCTTAAATTTTAGAAATTTCAGGGCTCCTAAGAAGTCTAGCAAGCAAGGTCCTTCAAAGAGGAGAAGGGGTGAAGCGGAGGCATCCAATGCTGCGGAGGATGTCGGAATGCGAGATGTACCGGAGTGGCATGATCCTACATTTCCAGATGTGATTTTTGCGACGAAAGCTCAATGGCTAAAATGGAAGTCCTTGAGAGCTAAGGGTATGAAAGCCACCAAATTCATTAATCATGATTCTTTAAAGCATATTGGTCTTGGTAAGCATGTTAAATCTATGTTTAAGGGTCTTGACATAAAATTTGCTTATACTATGAATTACAAAACCTTCCCCAAACTCACCCTTGAGTTCTTGAGCTCATTTGAATTTCATACTCTAAAAAGAAAGATTTTATTTATGGTGTAAGTTTTCGGTTGAGAAATTGCACATTTAGTCACCCACCCATTTTAAACCCAAAAATACATGGCAAGCCATTTCTAAATTGCCATTTATTGATTGGAATCATGTCCTCCACCAATACATTGAATACCCCACCATTCGTATATGGCAACGATTCATGGGTTGGACATTTTTGGGTAGAAATAAACCTCACTTGGTGAGGATATTGGAGGTTGAAATTTTGGGTGCATTCTAAATGTTGATGGTGATGAGAAATGGGGGATTAGTCTCCCTTACCAGTTTGCGAATCATTTGACTAAACAATGTAACCCTTCCACAACGAAATCAATAAATATAATTGAAGGGAGAGAAAGCTTAAAACGATAGAGAGAGAAAGGTTATTTTTTGTGCTCGGCAATGGCGAGACGCAGAAAAATTGGCTTCATTAATAATCAAACTACACGAAATAATAATACATCTTCTATTAGTAAATAAAAAATAGTAGTAATACGATACATAATACAGAACTGAGGGAGATTGTTGAAACGGTAAGTCCGGGTGAAAGTTCGAAGGCGGCTGAACTTCGTGCTTTTAACCTTGACAAAGAATTACTTTCGATTGCTCAAAATCATGGCACTGAAGATGAAGGATGGATAGAAGTTACCAGGAAACAGAGTGCATCACCTGCGATTAATTCTGGTAACAATCCAATTAAAATTGATTTAGCGGATGTGCAACCTGAGCTGGATTTCTGGTCCACTTCGGTTTTCTGTTACGTACTTAGAGCGAATCCCCCTGGTACTGTGTTGGGAGGGTTTGTGCACAGGTTTTATAAGCATTTTTCGATTGATATGGTTTCCTTTTTAGCAAATGGTGTTTGTTTGATAAGATTCCTGAAACCTGAGGACAAAGTGATTGTACTTCAATCTGGGCCTTTATTCTTTGACAGCAAACCTTTTATCATCAAAGATTGGCAGCCGGAGTCTGAATTTGTAAGGTAAAACCCGATACTGTTGCCATCTGGGTCCGTCTTTATGACCTAGATTTCAATTATTTGGGTGCAACTTTACCTAAAATTGCTGGGATGGTTAGGACTCCTATCAGTAGTGACACTACGACTAAGGAGAAGGAATTTTTAGGGTATGCAAGGTATTTGATGGAGATTAAAGTGGGTCAACCTCTACCCGAGTTTGTTGAATTCATAGATGAAAAGGGATATCTGCAGAAACAGCAGGTTCACTATGAATGGAAACCCCTTGTGTGCCCTCAATGCCATGGGATTGAACATGATCTGGACATGTGTAGGAAGGGTGAAGGAATTAGAAAACCTGCTCCTGTGAATAAGGTATGGAAACCAAAGGTTGTCCTTGAGAAACCTAAGGTGAAAGAGGTGCATCATTAGAAGAAATATATTATGGAGGGACCTCTACCAATAATTGACCCTGCATCTGTGGTGACACCCATGCC
This sequence comes from Silene latifolia, assembly GCF_048544455.1. Lineage (NCBI taxonomy): Eukaryota > Viridiplantae > Streptophyta > Magnoliopsida > Caryophyllales > Caryophyllaceae > Silene > Silene latifolia. Next base: position 40,190,385 of record NC_133534.1, read on the forward strand.
TTACCAGGGCTCCATACTTAATTCTATAACTCCTGCTAGAATTCTGCTGAAGAGAAGGATGTGTTCAGAGTGGCCCTACTTTTCTGGAGGTAGTAAATAACTCCTTGAGAAGGAACATTCTGAATAGTCTTGGGAATGGAAGGGTCTCCTTAAACATTCAACATGGATAACATAGGCTTTTGGAATGTGAGGGGCCTCAATAAATGGAATAAGCAAGGTGATGTTAAGTGTTTCTTGCATATAAATAATGTAGGTTTCTTTGGTCTTATTGAAACTAGGGTTAGGAGTCTTAATATAAATAAAGTTCAGCAAGGGCTAGGTTTTAACTGGAAGTTTCTTATGAATAATGACATTAAAGATAAAGGAGGATTTGGGTTCTCTAGTGTAACACCCGCGAATTTTCCATTTTGACATTTATAATTTAATTAACCATCTACTGTCTTATTTATATTTTAAATTATTTAATTTCATTAATTTCATTATTAAACATGATTTTTATAAATATTATATTTTTAAAACTTAAGTAATACAAAATAAATATTTTGGTCGGATAATAATGATAATAATAATAATATTTCCCGTCTTGAGTTGTAGTGGGCTTGAGACGTAATTTCTAGTGTATATCGACTCAATCTTGCATGTTGGGCCTAGTATGACTAATGGGCTCACATACTACTCTTTCCTCCTCATAAATATCATGAAGGAAACCCTACAACACACCTCCCTCCCCAATTTTTCAGCATTCATCATTCAACAACCATCACCATTTTTATACATTTCTCTTACAAATCTTCAAAACTCCATAACTTGCTCAATTCTTGTCCGAATCAAGTGATTTTCGCGTTTATCTCTTCCTCTAATCGCCCTCCATCTTTCTAGGTAAGAAAGGAACCTACTTTCCTCCATGTATAGGGTTGTCGAGCCATTTTACACACGGTACCCTTTTTCTAGTTTCGATTCTTAGTCTTAATTTGTGTTTTCTTATGTTTAGGAGAAAGATTAGTTAACCCGGAAGTGGATTCTTAAAAGGTAGACGAGTCTATTGTGGATTTAAGTGCAAAAAGGTAACGGTAATGGGTTACTCGACATTATGTCAATTTAATGTGTTTATATGTTGTGGTTTATTCTTGTGTTTGTTAAAGTATGAATCTTTACATGTTTCACATGTTCATTGTTGGACAAATTGGTTTTTGAAACCGTCTTATGGTTGTTTGACTAATTTCTAGTCTTTTGTCACATGTTTGTTCAATTGGATTAAATGGGTTGTTTACATATGTTAATTAGAGAAAAATCCGTCTTAATCATGCTTAGTTGACATGTTTAATTATGTCATGAGATCATTTATTGGATTAATATTGTAAATGATGAAGTTGGTAGTATGGTTGTTTTGAAATATGTCTTAAATTGTGATTTAGTATGTGGGTATGTTGAGATCTAAGCTTTTGAATGAAAAAGATGGAATCTTTATGTTGAGTTTACCTTATTAAGTCTTATTCATGAACATGGAGTACGTAATTTATGAATGTTGTAGGTTGTGGATTCTTGTTTTTAATTGTATAATTGATACTTGGAGGTTGATTATGTGTCCAACAATGACGTTGAAGCAACTTTGGGTAAAATTGGTGGTGTTTTGGTTGAATTTCTTCATTATAATGGTGTTATTTAAATTCTGGTGCAAATGAACCAAAGCTCATCCTTGACTGAATTTTTGGGAAGTTAAGTGTTTTTATACGTTAAGTGTTTTTATACGTTATTTTGCACGATTTACTTCATATGCTTCTTACTCTTCGTTCTAATGCTCATAACTGGTGCGGGTTTGGTCCCCACCCGGCTAGGAGTTCTCTTATGGTTTCTCTTCACTTATAACTTCTATTAATCATTTATTTAATTATGCATCCTTCTTATGATTGGTAAATGGTCAATTTAGGATTTGTTTATGTTATGATAATGTGAATTATTGTTGTTCTCTTTTGGACCCAAATGTGACGATTTACATTGTGTGACGACTTGACATTCCTTATTTATTTACCCTTGCGGACCTTGGGTCACGGTTATGTGCCATTGTTTCCGAGTTGGGTTATCCTTCCGCCTCTTCGGACCTTGGGGTACGGTTAGGTACCATGGTTCCGATTCGGGGTTACTCGACCTTGGGGCACGGTTAGGTGTCATAGATCGAGTCTTGGATGCGGATAGGTCACCGCATGTCGAATCGGGTGTCGCCCATCCCGAGAGTCTGGCCAGATTTAGACTAGGACCGTATTATGATCGTCGTCCTACCAGGAGGTTGGAGTCTAGGGGTTTGTCTCGTGAGTCCATACTACGTAAATGTCTTGCTTGATTATGGTCATTGGCGTGTCCTTATATACGAGAGTTCATGTCTCCTATGATTGTTTGTGAGAGTCTTGGTCCTATCGGATACTAGAGGTGAGATGCAAGCTTCTAGTTGCGATATGATCACCGGGATCGATGTTCCCATCCGTTCTTATGGTGAGATGCAAGCCATAAGTATGAATGCGACATTGGTAGCCACGTCCCGTGAAATGTTTGTTAAGAGATTTTCAAAGTAATGGCTATGGTTTCCATCCATGTATTTCCCATTTAATTGATCCGTCATTTATCTTATTCATATGATTCGATGACTAATCTCATATCTATGTTATATTTCCTTGAAATGCGTGTTTTTGTCCAAACGACCGTATTCGTGTCTTCCATATTTATTTAATTATCTCACATGAATAGTTGAGTCGAGTTAATATGAAATTGGTTGACTTAGTTATTCTACTCCCTTGAATGCATATTTAATATAATGTACCATGCTTATCTCATCATGAATGTAATATGCCTATCTCATTATGATTATCGTTTATATCCCCTTGTTCATTATTATTCAAGTATGATGTATGATCAATATGTTTAATTAAGTTCTTGCTTACTTGTATTTTGACATATTGTGGCTGGGAGAACCCTGAGTTACTCCCCACTGACTGTGGCGTTCATGTTTACATGAATGACAGGTTTGTGATGCAGATTATGGGGAAGACGTGTGAGCTAGCGAGAACGTTGACTCTTGGACTTTAGCTATCGTTTTCTTAGACTCACCTATTGTTAGACTTGTGCTTATTCGTGGGATATCTTTTCCCCAACGCACTTTGTTTTTAATTGTAAAACTTAATTATCTTACTTTTCATTTTCATTTGATAACTTATGGTGTATTTCACACTTTAAACTTTTAAAGGTTTTAAAAATCCCGTATTTTCCGCTTAGATTTAATAGTTCTTTTGATGCCCTATCGAGGGGTGTCACAGTTGGTATCAGAGCCTATGTTGCTCCCGACGCACACACATGTACCCCAAATTTAAACTTGAACTTGACCTTGAATAATGAATGAGAGATGGGTAGACTTAAGGACCTAAGGTGGTAGTCTGTAGTGTGTTTGCTCTTTGTTAGGTTCTAACATGTTTGTTGATTGTCATTTAATAAATGTTGTACCCTTGGATCAATGACCGTAAACCTACCAACGTGAAGATCAAGACTTGGTACCTTTTGCCAGAAATTTAAGATTTGTTCAACTTTGAAGAATGCTTCTACTTCCTCGAAGATGTTTCTCATTCTTTGTGTATCTTGCCTTATTATTTACTTCTTAATGTTTTCTTATTTTTCTAAACTCTCTTTTCTTTTCCTGGGGAGTTACTCTTGTACTCTCATAACTTGACCTTTGATCCTTGATAATCCCCCCTTAACGCCTATTGGATAGTACTCCTTCTTTTGAGGAATGTTGACCTTGGTTGAAAATTTGACTTCTGAGGACATTGTTGTGTTTGAGCCTTAACCCTGGTTTTGAGAGGTTGTGATGTTAGAAAGACTTAGGTAGTATGATGAGACATACTTGGTGATTCTTATACCTAGATCCTTGATAGAGTGAGTATATTTGATTGGTGGATTCTGTGTGTCAAGTGTGAGTTGCATTTGTTACTAAGGGTATAGAACTTGGCCTTGTTGTTTATGTTTGGGATCTGAAAGGCTCGGGAAGTGTACTCAGACGTGGTTTGGGATACTAGTGCTTAGTACTTGACTTAAAATGGATGAAATTGAATGGTGGATTTGAGGATGTAGGATTGACTTAGTAAGTCGAGTTGGTGATTGGCTTTCGTAGTTGCTTTGGATATGAGGGTTTAATGTAGATGTTACCATATGAGAAATGCTAATTGTGGGATTATTAGTTGGTCTAGGTGAGTGGTCTTGATTACTACCTGAGGCATGGTATGAGAGTGAGACTAAACTACGTTGTTGGGAAGTCTTAGCGCTTATTTTAGTAGCTAGAGAGGATAATAGTATGGTTGACACCAATTGTTAAGTTAAAGGACATAGTTCAATCTTTGGTATTAGAATGAGGGAAATATGAGGTGGAAAGGCGTTGTTACAACTAAGATCTTGTTTCCTGGGAACTAGATGATAAGTAAGTTCTAGGATTTTGGATTTGAAAGAATATTCCTTGGGATGTTGATGACCCTAAAGGATTGGTGACGTGATTTGATATTAGTTGATCCTTGAGAGTTCTTGAGTTGAGAGAGACTTAGTATTGAGAAGTCTTTGTTAAATCATTCTTTGGTTTTTAAAACATTGAGGTTGTGTCAAGTACTTGAGATAAAGAGATGCTGTTATACTTGAGTGGTGGATTTACTTTAGAGAAATCCTAATATGTGATAGAATAGGTGAACAAGGAATCTAACCAATTTATCAACCCTTAAGCGAGCGTTTATTTTACCTTGATTAGTCATAGAGGTGTAATCCTATAAGAGAGACTTGCATATAAGGAATGAGATGAATTGCCTTCACCCTCGTTTTTGGATTTGGTTGTTTGATATGGAGGTACAATATCCTAATAGGCGTGACCTTGTTAGAGAGAACCTTAAGTCTTAGGAAGCGTATGGGTTAAGCCTTGAAATCCTCCTTCGTACCATTGATCATCTTCCTTCCCTTCGTTCATACCTTGTTTGTATTTAATTCTTAAGTATAAAAGTTTACTTGTCATTCCCTTGCCTTGAATACCTCCCTAATTCTAATATCTCTTACTGATGTTGACTAGTTATCTTTATTGTTTGACTCCTTCAATCTCACATCTCGTCATGTTCCTATATCCCTTTGAGACTTCCTATATATAATTTCCTGACCCGGTTACTACTCTTTATTTCTTTAGTCGAGCGATGACGTTGTTGGCTACGTTGTAGAGTGAGTGAGATGCTCTTTGAGGATTCTTTGTGAACTTTTACTTCGTCGAAATTGGATTAGTGGAACTTGAGTTAAGTTGAGTAGGAAAAATTGTATGACAAACCTATTTACCTTTTGGTCGGTGGTCTTTATGATTTGGGGAATGTGATCATCTATGCTTGTGAATTCGGGTGTGAATAAGATTTTGTTTGGAGTGTTAGAAAATATAAAGAACTTGGGATTATGATCTTCGATTAAGGATTTTACCATAGTGAGAACTCCTGGTGGTTGATAGTTGGTTATGAGTGTAACTCTTTCAGTAGTTTTGATCTTGTTTCGTTGAGATCGTTTGTAAACGATTTATATTTGAGAGTTATGGAATCACAATTGCGGTGGAGTGCCTTGACCCACGGGGTAGCATAGGAGTAAAGTGTGTAAGTGTTTTGAGGAAATGCTTGGGAGTTATGTGGTTATGAGTTTTGTGGTTAGGAAGTTTTCGGAACCGTTCAGGATGACATTGTTGTTGGAGATTTGAGTACCTGGCGTTTCCTTGTTGTTTAAATTCCTTCCTTCTTTAAGCATAAGCATTTCCGTTCATACCTCTCTTCCTCGCTTCAACATGCTCCTCCTTTAAATTTGATACTCGTAACCTGTGAAACTCTGTCTTTGACATCCTTGTAATTTTGACTTCAATTCTTACCCCTAGGAAGTTCATCATAAGCTCTTTTGTTGGTTAAGTTTGAACCCTCTTAGCGTACCTTATTTTCGTGATATCTAAGTTCTTTTCATTTCGTACTATTTCTAAACATTTCAAGCTACCAGTTTTGATCCATTGTTAAAAGTTTATGTTACTTTTACGAAACCCTACCTATTTTAAAGGTTTAAAACTGGAAATTTGATTTAGTTGTCCTTTTGTTCTACAAGTATGACTCCTTCTTATTGATTTTTAATTGCTAAACCCGAGTTACTTTTAATTTTGTTCAATTTCTACCTAACTTTGATCTACTTATGATTTCTTTGTCAGAGTTTAATGTTATATTTTCAGGAATTTGACTTCCTTTTGAATTTAGAAATGAAACCTCTATTTCTATTTTGACCCTTGCAAAAGAAAATTTGAGTGAATTGCCTTTTTCTTTTGATTTTGACGTTGATCGGTTGTTAGAACTCGTTATTTGAAACGTTTAATAACTTGTCCTACGCTTGTCGACGAGTGACTTTTGTCTTAGATTTGTCTTTGACTTGGAAAGTTAGCGTTCTTGTGTGCACGACAAGAGCAATTTCGTTCCATGAATGAGACTTATACTTTTGAAAACTCTTCATTAATGTTTTTGAAAGTATTTTGATTTTCGATTTATACAAATGATTTGTTTTTGACCATATCTTCGATTTGGAATGTGATGTTCTTGAATGCGCAACGAGAGCACTTCCATTCCTTTGATGAGAATTTGGTCTTGTCGGAAAATTTTATTTGAAACTTTTGAAGGGATTTTGATTCTTACGATAAGTAAGCTTTTAATGTTTTGGTTACCGATTTCAAAAATTCCGGTTTTATTTTTATATGACATTTCATTTATATTTTCAAGTTTCGAGGACGAAACTTTTTAAAAGGTGGGGTGATTGTAACACCCGCGAATTTTCCATTTTGACATTTATAATTTAATTAACCATCTACTGTCTTATTTATATTTTAAATTATTTAATTTCATTAATTTCATTATTAAACATGATTTTTATAAATATTATATTTTTAAAACTTAAGTAATACAAAATAAATATTTTGGTCGGATAATAATGATAATAATAATAATATTTCCCGTCTTGAGTTGTAGTGGGCTTGAGACGTAATTTCTAGTGTATATCGACTCAATCTTGCATGTTGGGCCTAGTATGACTAATGGACTCACATACTACTCTTTCCTCCTCATAAATATCATGAAGGAAACCCTAGAACACACCTCCCTCCCCAATTTTTCAGCATTCATCATTCAACAACCATCACCATTTTTATACATTTCTCTTACAAATCTTCAAAACTCCATAACTTGCTCAATTCTTGTCCGAATCAAGTGATTTTCGCGTCTATCTCTTCTTCTAATCGCCCTCCATCTCTCTAGGTAAGAAAGGAACCTACTTTCCTCCATGTAAAGGGCTGTCAAGCCATTTTACAAACGGTACCCTTTTTCTAGTTTCGATTCTTAGTCTTAATTTGTGTTTTCTTATGTTTAGGAGAAAGATTAGTTAACCCGGAAGTGGATTCTTAAAAGGTAGACGAGTCTATTGTGGATTTAAGTGCAAAAAGGTAACGGTAATGGGTTACTCGACATTATGTCAATTTAATGTGTTTATATGTTGTGGTTTATTCTTGTGTTTGTTAAAGTATGAATATTTACATGTTTCACATGTTCATTGTTGGATAAATTGGTTTTTGAAACCGTCTTATGGTTGTTTGACTAATTTCTAGTCTTTTTTCACATGTTTGTTCAATTGGATTAAATGGGTTGTTTACATATGTTAATTAGAGAAAAATCTGTCTTAATCATGCTTAGTTGACATGTTTAATTATGTCATGAGATCATTTATTGGATTAATATTGTAAAAGCTGAAGTTGGTAGTATGGTTGTTTTGAAATATGTCTTAAATTGTGATTTAGTATGTGGGTATGTTGAGATCTAAGCTTTTGAATGAAAAAGATGGAATCTTTATGTTGAGTTTACCTTATTAAGTCTTATTCATGAACATGGAGTACGTAATTTATGAATGTTGTAGGTTGTGGATTCTTGTTTTTAATTGTATAATTGATACTTGGAGGTTGATTATGTGTCCAACAATGACGTTGAAGCAACTTTGGGTAAAATTGGTGGTGTGTTGGTTGAATTTCTTCATTATAATGGTGTTATTTAAATTCTGGTGCAAATGAGCCGAAGCTCATCCTTGACTGAATTTTTGGGAAGTGACATTTTAAATGTTGTAAAGTTTGAACTTCAGCTCATTGTGGACAACATTCATTTTAAGGTTGTTTTCTTATCAAGTGATCATCTACTTGGTTAAGTTAAATGTTTTTATACGTTATTTTGCACGATTTACTTCATATGCTTCTTACTCTTCGTTCTAATGCTCATAACTGGTGCGGGTTTGGTCCCCACCCGGCTAGGAGTTCTCTTATGGTTTCTCTTCACTAATAACTTCTATTAATCATTTATTTAATTATGCATCCTTCTTATGATTGGTAAATGGTCAATTTAGGATTTGTTTCTGTTATGATAATGTGAATTATTGTTGTTCTCTTTTGGACCCAAATGTGACGATTTACATTGTGTGACGACTTGACATTCCTTATTTATTTACCCTTGCGGACCTTGGGTCATGGTTAGGTGCCATTGTTTCCGAGTTGGGTTATCCTTCCGCCTCTTCGGACCTTGGGGTACGGTTAGGTACCATGGTTCCGATTCGGGGTTACTCGACCTTGGGGCACGGTTAGGTGTCATTGATCGAGTCTTGGATGTGTATAGGTCACCGCATGTCGAATCGGGTGTCGCCCATCCCGAGAGTCTGGCCAGATTTAGACTAGGACCGTATTATGATCGTCGTCCTACCAGGAGGTTGGAGTCTAGGGGTTTGTCTCGTGAGTCCATACTACGTAAATGTCTTGCTTGATTATGGTCATTGGCGTGTCCTTATATACGAGAGTTCATGTCTCCTATGATTGTTTGTGAGAGTCTTGGTCCTATCGGATACTAGAGGTGAGATGCAAGCTTCTAGTTGCGATATGATTGCCGGGATCGATGTTCCCATCCGTTCTTATGGTGAGATGCAAGCCATAAGTATGAATGCGACATTGGTAGCCACGTCCCGTGAAATGTGTGTTAAGAGATTTTCAAAGTAATGGCTATAGTTTTCATCCATGTATTTCCCATTTAATTGATCCGTCATTTATCTTATTCATATGATTCGATGACTAATCTCATATCTATGTTATATTTCCTTGAAATGCGTGTTTTTGTCCAAACGACCGTATTCGTGTCTTCCATATTATTTTAATTATCTCACATGAATAGTTGAGTCGAGTTAATATGAAATTGGTTGACTTAGTTATTCTACTCCCTTGAATGCATGTTTAATATAATGTACCATGCTTATCTCATCATGAATGTAATATGCCTATCTCATTATGATTATCGTTTATATCCCCTTGTTCATTATTATTCAAGTATGATGTATGATCAATATGTTTAATTAAGTTCTTGCTTACTTGTATTTTGACATATTGTGGCTGGGAGAACCCTGAGTTACTCCCCACTGACTGTGGCGTTCATGTTTACATGAATGACAGGTTTGTGATGCAGATTATGGGGAAGACGTGTGAGCTAGCGAGAACGTTGACCCTTGGACTTTAGCTATCGTTTTCTTAGACTCACCTATTGTTAGACTTGTGCTTATTCGTGGGATATCTTTTCCCCAACGCACTTTGTTTTTAATTGTAAAACTTAATTATCTTACTTTTCATTTTCATTTGATAACTTATGGTGGATTTCACACTTTAAACTTTTAAAGGTTTTAAAAATCCCGTATTTTCCGCTTAGATTTAATAGTTCTTTTGATGCCCTATCGAGGGGTGTCACATCTAGGACCCCTATCAGTTTACTGTTGTTGAAATTGGTAAAGAGCTTCAAGTCATACATATGAGAGTCACTCATGTGAGTACTGGTTTCACCTGGGTACACTCTATGATTATGGTTGCAATAAGGATCATGAGAGAAGATTTATAGACTTCTCTGAAGCAGTTAAGGAGTGGTTTGGTAGATCCTTGGCTCATAAAAGGGGATTTCAACAATGTCCTCCATTCTGATGAAAGAATAGGCTCCTGTGTTTCTTTGGCCGGGGTTAGAGATTTTTAGGACTGTGTTGATGCTTGTGGTCTCTATGATCTAGTCACTTCAGGAGCCTTCTATACATGGAACAACAAACAAGATGGCAGTGCTAGGGTGTTTAGTACAATTGACAGGGTCATGGCCAATGACCAGTGGATTGTTCATGGACCCTCAGGGACTATCACTTTCTTGCCTGAGGGACTATATGATCATAGTCTTTGCCTTCTGGAGCTGTGGCTAGATTGTCCAAGGAAAAAAGCCAGGTTTATGTATTTCAATATGTGGGCCAAGGATGATCAATTTTTGAGTATTGTGCAGCAGGAATGGGGAAAGCAGATTAGGCGGTGAATGAGTTTTCAAGTGGCAAAAAAATTGAAGAAACTGAAAGCTCCTCTGAAGAAGTTAAATAAAGAAGGTTATGGGGATATTGTCAATTCTGCTCAGGTTGCTAAAATGGTCTTAGAAAATATTCAAGTAAAGTTATATCAGGATCCAAACAATCAATTGATAATGGCTGAGGAAAGAGTGGTTGCAAAGGCTTTCCAGAAGTTGGAGACGGCTAGGACTCTTTATTTAACTCAAAAAGCAAAGGTTATGTGGATGAATTGTGCTGATGAGAATACACCTTATTTTCATAGCACTATCAAGGCAAGGAGAGCTCTGAACAAAGTCTTGAGTATCAAGGATAGGCATAGTCAGCTGTGTGTTGACAGTGATGCTATTGAGCATGCATTTTTAGAGTACTATGAAGGTTTGCTGGGTACTTTTGAATCTGTGACTATGGTTTGTATGGGAGTTGTGAGGCATGGGAAGGTGGTCTCTGCAACTCAAGTAATTGATATCTATAGGGCTGTCACAGGGGAGGAAATCAAGCAAGCTCTATTCTCTATTCCAATTGAGAAAGCCCGAGGGCCTTATGGATTCTCCTCTGGGTTCTTTATAGTGAAGGAAATGTAGATTCATATACAAACTAACATACTCATATATGTCTAAATTAATTTGTCATAAAATTAAAACGGATTTTATGCATGCAAACAATAATAAAATAGAGGAGAAATCATGTCCTTACTTTGATGATTTCGGTTAAATGGGCACAAGAGAGATCACCTTTCTCTCTTGTTCTTGAGCTTTTCCCTTATGGATGAACAAGATCTAAGTATAAGATCTCTCCCCAAGCTTTATACCCAAGGCTTCTCTTAATTTAATTAATATTACAAATACTAGTATAATATTAATCAAGGTAGAAAATTGAACCAAAACTTTTATAAAACACTTATATGTTTCGGTTTTTATGAGAGAAAAAGAGGAGGAAATTTCTTCTCACTAGAACATATATTTTGGATGATAAGTGGAATGAATAATAATGCATAACACTTAGTATATTATTAGGTAAAATTATAAGAAAAACAATGATGAGTTTTTCTTCCCAAAACCGTGTAAGAGGAGAGGTAAAGGGAAGCCAATGCATGGACTTATTTGTCTTCACAATGCACCATAGGCTTGCATGGCTACTAAAGCAAAACAATCATTATGTTTAGCTACTAATTAAACAATTAATTAGCTTAATCCTCTTCTTTTATTTCGGTCCATTTGGTAATATGGAATCCATATTATATTTGTCAATTGTCAATATGTCACATGTCATATGTGACATAAATTTGTTATGTAATTTTTAACGTATTAAAAATCAACGTATTAATAAAAATACGTCACATACAAAAATCGACTTAGTAATTTCATAATTACTTGTGCCAAAATATTTTACCATTTATAAATTACAACTGATTATATTTATAACAATTCATTCAATTTAATTGTTACATTAACCAATTATTTCATCCGAGTAATGATACAATTCAATTACTCAGACCGTATCTTATTTAATCATATTTCAATATGATACGTAAATTTTACTTCCAAAATCGTCCGTCAATTTTCAAGTAATTTAATTAACTCGCAACATTATACGATTAATTAAATAATCAATTAAGAGTGTTGCCCTATAGGTATGACCTAGGGGGTCAACTGATCACCACCGTCACACGACAGTAATGTCAAACTCTAGTCACCTAATCATTACCGATATATGTTGACCAGTTGACAAGAATAAAATTACTTCCCAATTGTATTCTTTATAATGAGATTTAAACATGTGATCATCATGATCAACAGTCGTGATCGCATTATTGTCGGAGGACACATATTCCAACAATCTCCCACTTGTCCTCGACAAGTGTGCGTCACCAATTCTCTTGTCCTATTACTATCTCCCACTCAATGCAAGGTGTCTTTCAGGTCGTACTTGCAAGTGATCATATCGAGAGTGGTTTCCTCGATCTGGAGAATAACTGATTGACCGGACTTATCTATCATAGATACTTTCCGAGCGTGGCCACGCATTTCGATTCATTACTCCTCGAGTGGCCCCGAGATATTGTTATAACTCGACTAGGGGTGGACAATTCCTATCGCACTCATTCCCTTCGACTAGCCACAGACATCATAACCCAAAATATGCCCATTTGACCCCATTTACGAAGGTCGTAGTGACACAAATCAAAGTTAATCAAATCGTGCCATCTTAGGCGAATAGTCTTTAGTCAAAAGAATCGACTCATTCGAATACTATAGTAGCTCTCGCCACGACCAGGCTATATAAATTTGCGTAACTCTATAAGCGGTCATTAGGCCCGACAAAATGTTCCTAACAGTCTGCCTATGTGATCGACTAGTCATCTCACATGACTCTATGGCACTTGAACTTGCCATCAATCGCATCACACTCTAGTCACTTCGAGACGTCACTTCATATAAGTAACTATGGGCAAAAACAATGTTAATCCATGTTCACTTTAACGGGGTTCAATTGTCTCTACAACCCGTTTGGATATAACAATGTACAAGGTGAGTTAATAATAACTCAAACGACAATTGTCGACATCACACTCGGGTAGTCAATATCATATTACAACCTTGTGATGTATATCATCAGTGTAAACACTTATTGATTGCAATAGAAGTTTAACATCCCATGTGTCCATGTGTTCAAACTTCTTACACTTGCAATTTCCTTCACATTCATGTTCTCATAGCATGAATCTTACCAAGTACACATCGAGGTTCCCGACCTTGGTTTCGGTTCTTTAACTTGAAAGAACTTTCTTATCGATTATCTCATAACGAATGAATTTGTGATGAATGATATAACTTGTACTGATCAAGTACTCCATCCACACACAATGCACTAGGTATATGTTTTGTAGAATCTTGCAACAATTGACAAGATTATTTAGCTTAGCACTTCTCACAAGTCCTAGCTTAACTAGGAAAGATTAATTTTTTGAATAACCTCTTATTCAACCAACCATCTTTCCAAAACTTCTCATTTCTCTTTCTAGGCTTGAAAGATTTGGGATTCTCATAAATCCTTATATGTGCTTGGATTTTCTACAATATGTGTAACCTCTTAACACACAATGGAACATTCCGTCAAGCACCGAAATCGTTCATCGGATTCTACTTGAGAATTCATGATGTTTCTTTTATGGCTCACAAATCAATCATCATGCTCTTACGCATACGATTCATAATTGGACATGTACATGATTATTCTAATGACGGAAACATTAGTTACTAATAATCATGAGATCAACCGTTTATAGGTTCAATGAACGACCATGACTGCTAATGGCAATTCCATTTTCATTTACATGAATAACCTATGTGAATGTTGATATGATGTGTATCTCTTAATACTAATCCAACATCTCTTGATGTAATTAGATTTATCGTTGTCCATTTTCATCCAGAATTGAAAACTCAAAAGCTTCTTTATGAAAGAAGATATTAGCTCGTCATTCCTTAATGAGTAATGAGTTTTATACATTCAAGGATGATAGCTCCCACTAAATTCCATGTCTTCACATGAGAATTCCCTAACTCCCACTCAATTCTGCACATTTCGAAATTGACTTCTCAATCGAAATTTATCAAGAATTGAATATAAATTGCATTGCCAAGTTATTTGGATAAAACCATATATGTTCCCATCATATCCTTTCAAAATACCTATTTTGAAGTGGTCTTATCTTAACCTTACGGAAAGAGATTTTAAATCTCCAATACACTCATGTCATAATGATGTGTAGTAATGTCATTTTCAAATATAAACAATATTTAGAATACATCCTTCGCAAATACCTTTTGGAAGGAGGTTTAACCATTTCATAGTGAGGTTAAGCATGACATCTGCGTGGTTAAAACTTTGGCCATTGAAGATATCGGTATATCAATCCTTGCAACTCGATCATAACTAGTATGTTACTATGATTAATTTAGGCTCTTAAGTAAATCTCAAGGTTGAAACTATTGGTCAAATGCTTCATAAACTTAGTCAAAAACTTGTTTAGACTTTACATTAGTCATTTTCTTCCAAAACTTTCTTTTGGTCTCCTCGTGTAGTTATCTTGAGAATATACTCTTATGTTTACTACACTTGGTCTCTTTAGTTATATCGAATTAACTTGAGACCATAGATCTCATCTATTCGGCATACTTATGTAAATAGATATACCTTCATTCAAATCATTTTCTCTTGCGTAGATCTTCATTTACACAAGTACACAATTTTATCTTGCCTTGTGTGTTGTGTCCTCATTTTTCTCCCACTCTATCTTTAGAATAAATACACTATAGATTCAAAGATAGCATATGAGACACAAATTAATGATGTTGAAGTATAAGGAGAACTATCTCATAGATAGACTAATAGATATTGATTTCATATGTGTACTTGGTGATTGACATACCTTTAAGAGAGTTCATAGACTCAAAATTGCTTCATAAATGATCATACACAAGCTTTTAGCATGTGGACATATAATGAAACCCGTCATTATATTTGTCTATTAGATCACTTTAAGTGAATAATCTTATGTTTCAAAACGCAAGCATTTAAAGATGAAATTTTAGAACATAAAGGATAAATGATAAAAACGGGTGACTTGGGTTGCAAACCAAGTCACCATTATCCAAAATACAACCCATTATCCAAAATACCTTTCCATGTCAAACACGGAAACTTAAAGTTCTAAAAATTCAAAACATAACTTAAAATAAGACAATGAAAAACAAAGCTCCATAAAAGCTATCCTTAGCTTCTCCATGGTTTCTCATGCTTGTTTTTCTTTTCCCTTGTCTTTGCTTGGTGGAGGCCCTATTTACAATAAAAAGGGAGATACATTATCACAACTTTGCATCATAATACCATAGTTGAATTTAGAAACATAAAAGAAGGTTAGTCATTTACCTACTGGAGTAATCTTTCCAGCTTTGATATCACCAAGGTATTTGGAACAATTTCTTTTCCAATGTCCCATGCCATTACAATAATGGCATTTATCAAGAGGACCCTTCTTGACTTTGGAGGTGCTAGCTTCACAAGACTTAGCTTTGGTGAATGTGGGAGCTTGCTTTTTACCCTTTCTTCCACTCTTCTTGAACTTCCCCTTACTCTTTGTGCTTATGTTAAGCACATCCTTGGGAGGGTTCACATTTAACCCCATGTCCCTCTCGGCTTGCACAAGTAACTTGTGCAACTCCTCAAGAGACACGTCCTTGTCTTGCATGTTGAAATTCACCCGGAATTGCACATATGCCTTGACTTTGGACAGGGAGTGTAGAATCCTATCTACGATGAGTTCTTTGGGGATTTCAACCTTTTGAATTTTCAAGGTCTCGACAAGCTCCATGAGTTTGAGCACATGAGGGCTAACCTTTTGGCCCTCTTTGAAGTCGAGATCAAAGAATGCCGCGCCGCCTCATATTGGACGATCCGCGGAGTTTGTGAAAACATGGTCACAAGTTTGGAGTAAATCTCATTAGCATTGCCCATTTTGAAGGCTCTCCTTTGGAGGTCCGCCTCCATCGCAAATATTAAGACATTTTTCATTGCGGCGGACTCCTTTTGGTAAGTCTCATAGGCTTCCCTAGTGGCCGCGGTGGACCTAGTGGAGGGTTCGGGTGGAGAGGCCTCGGTAAGGTAACGAAGCTTGTCGTCACCTTCGGCGGCTAATTTGAGTTGGGCATCCCAATCGGAGAAATTTGACCCATTCTTTTCAAGTTTACATCGATCCATAAAGGATCGGAGCCAGGATGAAGTAGCAAGTGGTGTAGCATTAGGAGTTGGAGTTGATGTTGCCATTTGTTATGAAAAAGAAGTGGTCTACAAAACAAAATATAAGGAGTAAAACAATTGTCGTTTTAATGTTACTCGTAAAAATGTATGATTTAAACAAGTTTTATGCATTTTCTAGTGACCTCTACCCAACTAGATAAATGATTCCAAGACCCAAATTCATATCGACTTAGGCACGGGGTAGCCGATGCAACCTTTATCAATATAACTCGGTGGATTAACCTTTTAATCGATTCTACTTTTAGAACTCTTGGTCGATAAAATTACTCTAATGTTTATCTATAGCCCAAAACACATCAACAAGGGCACGGGGTAGCCGATGCAACCCTTATCAATTACTTTTGTTGAGTTCAATCCAAATTTCGAATAAATGTGTCCATTATCCAAACCCACATCAACTTGGGCACGGGGTAGCCGATACATCCCTTATCAACATGAATTCGGTGGATTAACATTCATCACCCACTTCCCCTATGTAACAAGGTTTGTACCCCGGGGTAGCCGAGTGCACTCCCTCGCGAAATAGGTTTTCATGGTTTCTACTATTTGGTAAGGCTATGTCTCAATTTATTGTTTTAGCGAGAGGTCATGTCAATTATTATCTATCACGTTTTAAGTGAACTAAAGCGGTGAACTACGATAATTATAATTGACACGGTCGATAAACTCGATAAAAGACAATGCATGTTTAGTTATGGCGATTTAGCGATGCATGTGACATAAAATAAAATGCAAGCATAAAGATAAATAAATCCTAGTATGGCCTTTCCTAAAATAGAAAAACTATTTAACTATTACATATTCGGAAACCAACTCCATTGGTCCCTTGAACTTCGGTTGTGGCACGCATCTCGAGGTAACACCGTCTTTATGTATCGCCATTCTTGAAGAAATCCGTCGTTTGGAACTCCGGAATGAATAAAATTACATAATAAATTACATAATTTCCTATTATACATTTGTAACTAAAATAAAATAAATCTATGAAATTACAAAACGGTGATACGAGATCACAATAAAATTACAACCGAATCGATATTCCCATACATTTCGGGAAATACCAATTAAAATCTAAGGCCATACTAAGTAAAATTACATAATTCAAAAATTACATAAATTAAAATTATGACAATCATAAAGAAAATGCAGCATTATAATATGTATGAACATGCTCAATTTTATGCTAAATCGCCTTTAAATAGCCAATATCGTATATTACTCGGTTTTTACGGATTTGCGTGATTTCAACATTTTATAATCACAAAAATACATAAACTCATATTTATGCATAAGTTAATTACCCTAACCTCTTAGGACTCAAAATTTAGTCTTCACTAATAATTTGACCATAATTAACCCATATTTTATAAAATTGTTCATAAATGGACCAAAAATTACAAAATAAGCTATTAAACTTCAAATAAATCACAAAATTTCAAATAAATTTAAAATTTGAAATTTAAACTCATGAACATTCTGGAAAAATTCCATGACACTCATAATGTTCAAAATCTTAGGTTAAAAAATTTCGAAAATTTTCCGGAAAAACAATGTTGCGGTTTATCGTTTTTAATAAAATAATCATAAAAACATGGAAAAATTATTTTCACTAACTTTTCAATTTTAGATCTGAAAAATATAATAAAATGCAACATTAGACGTTTTTCTTAAGTCATAGATTATGTTTTATTAATTTTCAACTAATAATGTCACTATTTATGCTATTTTTCTTCAAAAATCCATAAATCATGCAAAAAGACTTCTTTATAGCCAATTATTTTACACACATCTTGTAAAATTGCATGTGACAACATATTAATTTTCTATGACCAGATTCGAAATTTAACTCATATTAACCTATTTTTCACCTAAATCCGAATTTAATAATGAAAAATTCATTTTTCGAACATAACGAGTCCAAAAATTATGAAAATTTACAGGTTATCTCAAAATAATATATGTAACAACATATCCAAAAACCAACTGAAAATTCGAAGTATAGCTAATTTTAGACCAAAAATGACATTTTTACTCATAAAATCACATTTAAATGCCATTATTGTAAATTATGAACAATAAAAATCCGAAATATTAACCAAAATATCCCACAACACTTTAGGACCAGAAATATTAACATGCATGTAATAATTTCGTGATATATCATAATAACACAAATTTTACAAGTTTTATTTGTTATTCTTATAACTCGGAAAAACTTTTAACCAATTTGCATGCAAACAACCGTGGCTCTTGATACCGATTGAAGGAAATGTAGATTCATATACAAACTAACATACTCATATATGTCTAAATTAATTTGTCATAAAATTAAAACGGATTTTATGCATGCAAACAATAATAAAATAGAGGAGAAATCATGTCCTTACTTTGATGATTTCGGTTAAATGGGCACAAGAGAGATCACCTTTCTCTCTTGTTCTTGAGCTTTTCCCTTATGGATGAACAAGATCTAAGTATAAGATCTCTCCCCAAGCTTTATACCCAAGGCTTCTCTTAATTTAATTAATATTACAAATACTAGTATAATATTAATCAAGGTAGAAAATTGAACCAAAACTTTTATAAAACACTTATATGTTTCGGTTTTTATGAGAGAAAAAGAGGAGGAAATTTCTTCTCACTAGAACATATATTTTGGATGATAAGTGGAATGAATAATAATGCATAGCACTTAGTATATTATTAGGTAAAATTATAAGAAAAACAATGATGAGTTTTTCTTCCCAAAACCGTGTAAGAGGAGAGGTAAAGGGAAGCCAATGCATGGACTTATTTGTCTTCACAATGCACCATAGGCTTGCATGGCTACTAAAGCAAAACAATCATTATGTTTAGCTACTAATTAAACAATTAATTAGCTTAATCCTCTTCTTTTATTTCGGTCCATTTGGTAATATGGAATCCATATTATATTTGTCAATTGTCAATATGTCACATGTCATATGTGACATAAATTTGTTATGTAATTTTTAACGTATTAAAAATCAACGTATTAATAAAAATACGTCACATACAAAAATCGACTTAGTAATTTCATAATTACTTGTGCCAAAATATTTTACCATTTATAAATTACAACTGATTGTATTTATAACAATTCATTCAATTTAATTGTTACATTAAACAATTATTTCATCCGAGTAATGATACAATTCAATTACTCAGACCGTATCTTATTTAATCATATTTCAATATGATACGTAAATTTTACTTCCAAAATCGTCCGTCAATTTTCAAGTAATTTAATTAACTCGCAACATTATACGATTAATTAAATAATCAATTAAGAGTGTTGCCCTATAGGTATGATCTAGGGGGTCAACTGATCACCACCGTCACATGACAGTAATGTCAAACCCTAGTCAGCCAATCATTACCGATATATGTTGACCAATTGACAGTAACAAAATTACTTCCCAATTGTATTCTTTATAATGAGATTTAAACATGTGATCATCATGATCAACAGTCGTGATCGCATTATTGTCGGAGGACACATATTCCAACATATAGATGCTTTTAGCTTAATAGGAGATGATGTGTGTGGTACTGTTCAAGAGTTCTTTAGAACTGGTCAACTCTTAAAGTAGTTAAATGCCACTATCCTCACTCTGATCCCAAACAAGGACTGCCCTACATATGTACTTGAATATAGACCTATTGCATGCTGCAATGTGATCTATAAATGCATCTCCAAATTCATTTGCAATAGGCTTGCTAGCACTCTTGCTGATATTGTGAGTCTTAATCAGAGTGCTTTTCTACAAGGGAGGGATATTGTGGATAATATAATGATATGTCAAGACTTGGTGCGCCTGTATAATAGTATGATCTACTCCCCTAGGATTCTAATGAAGATAAACTTGAGAAAAGCATATGACTCCATTGAATGGGAGTTCATTGAGGATATGCTGTATGCTCTTAAGTTCCCTGATATAATGGTGAATTGGATTATACAGTGTGTCTCCTCTCCTTCTAACTCTCTTTCTCTTAGTGGTACTCAATTTGGTTTCTTCAAAGGCAAGATGGGGCTCAGGCAGGGAGACCCAATGTCCTCTTTGTTATTTACTTTATGTCTGTAGTACCTTACTAGGATTCTGGCAGTGGTAACTCAAAGGCATGATTTTAAATATCATCCTATGTGTAGGGCACTAGGGTTGTGCCACCTTGCCTTTGCAGATGACCTGTTATTATTCTGTAGGGGTGATACTGGATCTGTCAAAGTTCTCATGAGAGCTTTCTTAAACTTCTCTTAGGCTTCTGGGTTGCATATGAATCAGGATAAGTCTGAGGTATACATGAATGGTGTTCTTAATCTGGAAGCTTAGGCTATCCTTCAGCTATCTGATTTTCAGGTTGGTCAGTTCCCATTCAGGTATCTTGGGATTGCTATATCTTATAAAAGGCTCACCAACTCTAAATGCAACTTTCTAGTGGACAAAATTGTGGCTAGAATAGGAGGTTGGGGGCAAAGAAGCTGAGTTATGCTGGTAGGCTTGTACTGGTGAGGTCTGTGCTCTCTCAGATGCACAACTATTGGGCCAGAATTTTCCTATTACTAAAGGGGATTATCAGCAAGGTTGATGCAGTGTGCAGAAACTATCTGTGGTCAGGCACTGATGACTATCATAAGGTACCTGCTATTGCTTAGGAGAGCTGCTGCTTTCCAAATGACAGAGGTGGTCTGGGCATCATGCAGTGTCATCTTTGGAACTTGGCTGTGATAGGCAAGTACACTTGGTGGATAGCTCATAAAAAAGGATACCTTGCCGGTTAAATAGGTTCACCACATCTATATGAAGAGGAATGAATGGTGGGATTATAAACCTACTCATAACTCTAGTTGGACTTGGAGACAAATGTGCAGGGCTAAGGAGGAGCTTCAGTCAGGATTCATGACTAATGGGTGGCTCACTAAAGATTACTCTCCTCATGGGGTGTATGAAAGGTTGATCAGAGATCATATGAAAGTCAAATGGATGCCATTTGTGTGGAAGATGCTATGTCTACAAAAGGTTAATTTCATATGCTAGTTGTTTGTGCTTTAAAGACTATTGACTAAAGATAGACTACTACGGTTTGGGGTGATCAGTGATGGGGTGTGTGACCTATGTGGTGTTCAACAGGAAACTCATTTGCATCTATTCTTTGGGTGTGTATACAGTCAGAGATGTTTAGCACTGGTACAGCAGTGGCTAGGTATCATATGGCAAGGAGACATGATTAGCTTATTCCTCTCATGGAGATGCCGTTCTTTATTGAAAAAGAAGGTAATCATGGCAGCTATAGCAACACTTATATATATATATATATTTTGTGCATTAACAGGAATTTAGCTAGGCATGATGGGGTGGTGCAGCATCCTGCTGCTGTCCTGCGTAGAGTTCAGGGGAATGTGAAAGGGAAACTCAATTTCTTGGATCATTGTACTAGTCATAGGAATGCAGTAGTCTGGCTTACTCAATTAGATTTAGTTTAAGCCTGAAAGAATGTGTCTGCTGAAGTATGATTGGAAAACATTGTATGGTGTTATGAGTTATTAATTAATACAATATACATTTCACAAAAAAAAATGATTAGTTAATGACAATAATCCATCCTAAGCCTCTCCTTCCCCATTTAATCCATACTATTAATTATCCCATATTATTCTTATCTTTACTATCATTTAACTCATTTTACACCAACCCCAATGTTGACTTGTTTTAACCGGTAAAACTTAATAATTAGCTGCAGGTTTCCTCCTATTTTTTACCCTTTCCCTCTTATTTTCAACTTTTTTTTTTGATACGATTATTTTCATCTTTCTGGGATCTTTGGTTCTTCCCCTCTTCTCTCTATCTTCTTGTTAATTTTTTCCCCCTTCATTTATCTTATCTCCATTTTTTTTCATGTTTTTAGGTAACCTTTAGGTAATTAAATGGTGGGTTCCTTTTTTTCTCCTTTTACCCCGAATTTATGACCTTACTTTCATTTCTTCTTCGTCTTTCTTCAATTACCATTCTCAATTAATCATTAAAGCACATTAACCATTTACTTACTCCCTTAACTCCTCAAGTCCTCAATAACCAACCACCACCACACCCATACCCACACCCACACCCACACCCACACCCACACCCACACCAATACCAACAAGGTACGTCATTTACTTAAATCTGAGAACATTAGATCTCGAATTTTCACTCAGCGGCGACGATGACGTTCACCATTATTCCTTTCATGATATGCGGCGGCGATTTCGAGGAGTTTGTGATGGTGGTGCGTGCAGAATTGATGATGCCAACGATGGAGTTTAATTGTAGATTGGGGGCAAAATGGTTCGCCGGAGTCGCTTAGGGATTGAGGTGTTTATGCGTGGGTTCGTCTACATCGGTGCTCATTGGTGGTGGTTACAGTGGAATTAGGTTGAGTTTGGGACTAAAGAGAAGGGTGGATAGGTTGGTAAATGTGTTGGTTAGTAGTGTGCGTAGTGACTTTGTGCTCTTGCTTCTAATCTTGCTGATTATTTCAAAATGCAAATAAAGTACAATGGCATAATTGATTGAAAATTGTTGGCAATAATATGATGAACAACACTGAAGGTAGGATCATAGCTAATGCAATGTATCACAGTAAAATGCAAACAAGGTACAAAGTGCTGCCACCTTAAGCTATAAGGAAAGTAAATTAATTATTTTGTATTTTAGTTTTTTTTTTTTTAAATTAGAGGAGTAAAATAAAGAAGTGACCTGTGTAACAGGTTGCCCTTCCAATGTATAAAAATAAATTAAATGATAGTAAAGATAAGATTAATATGGGATAATCAATAGGATGGATTAAATGGGGAAGGAGAGACTTAGGATGGATTATTGTCATTAAATAACCCAAAAAAAAAAGATGTAACCCTTCCACTAGTAAGAATGTCTTGGGTGGGTTGGTGACAAGGATTGCTAATAAGGTATGCCGCTTTAACCAAGAGACCACACATTTGTAACATGTCCTTTCTTCGGGGGAGGTGGGTGACTGACTAGATTATAAATATTTTCTATCTTTGAATGGGTTTAGAAAATCTCATCCTCATATGATTTGGAGAATTGGTAGAAATGACTCAATTAGTCTACCGGATGAGGTTTCCGAACTAAAAGCTTTAGTCCACACCAAACCCCGTCAGGCGGGTGCCCCCTTTGAAGAGGTTACCTATCACTTGCCTTTAAGAGGAAAGACACCCAATGCACCCACCATTGAGCGCCATGAAAGAGGTCGATCCTCTCATGCTCGCCATTCCACCTCTAGTATTGACATGATGGATATAATAAGAGACCATAGCCTTAATGTAGCCGCAATTCGTGATGACCAAAGACTTGCCTTACACCCCATTTATGATCACTTTGCTACGCAAGGAGTAATCCAACCCGAGGGCCATCACCTATCATTCTACAATTATCTCTCGGGTGGGTTTCCGTCTTCTTCTGGTTATAATGCAGGTACTTATGCGCCCAGTCTTGTGACACCCCTCGTTAAGGCAATGAAAATAAATAGTAAAATGCAGCGGAAAACACGGGATTTTTAAAACTTTTTGAGGCTTCTATTGAAGTCCAACGCGAGGTATCACCAACAACGATAAATAAGTATGGTTAGTTAAATTTAGGTTTACTGTTAGAAATCTATATCTCATTACTTAACATATTCATATATGTTTCAAATTAATTTAGTCATAAAATTAAATGTTGATCTTATGCATGCAAACAATAATAAGAATAAAGAAGAAATCATCTTTCTTACATTGGATATTTCGGACTATTGGGCACAAGTGAGTTCTCCTACTCACTTGTTCTTGAGCTCCCCAAATATTGGATGAACAAGGATTCAAGTATAGAATCTCTCCCAAAGAATAATACCCAAGGTAACCACTTAATAAAATTAATATTATTGATACTAGAACAATATTAACTTAAATAAAATTGACCCAAAATTTTTATTTTGTTCTCTTAATTTCGGTTAAGAGAAGGAGAAGAAGGAAGAAGTTTTTATCTCTCTAAAACTCTAATTTTAGATGTGTGAATGAATAATAATACACTAAACTTTCAAGTGGTGTATTAGGCAAATTATAGAGAAAACCCATGGCATTTCTTTATTCACAAAACCGGGTAGGGGGGGAGTTTTTATGGCCAATGAATGAGCAAGGTGTTCTTCACAAGAGGCACTAGGTATGAATGGCTAGGTTTAGGGAAAAATGATTATGTTTTCCACTTAATTAATCAACATAATATTTTCCTAATACTCCCACTAGTTCGGTCCACTTAAGATAAAATGGACTCCATTTTATCTTTGTCAATTTGTCAATTTGTCACATGTCACATGTCATGTAAAATTGTTATGCATTTTTAACATATTAAAAATCAACGCATTAATAAAAATACGTCATATACAAAATCGAATTAGTAATTCATAATTACTTGAACCAAAATAATTTACCAATTATAAATCACAACATCTTGTATTTATAATAAATTATTCATTCAAATGCAATTGTTTCCTTAAACAATAATTTCATCTAAGTAATAAAACAATTCGATCACTTAGACCGTATCTTATTTAATCAAATTATGATGAGATACGTAAATATTACTTCCAAAATCATCCTTCAATTTTAAGTAATTTAATCAACCCGTATCGTCATACAATCAATTAAATAATCAATTAAGAGTGTTAACCTTTAAGTATGACCTAAGAGGATCAACTGATCACCACCGTCGCACGACATTAATGTCAAACTCTAGTCAGCCAATCATTACCGATATGTGTGGCCCAGTTGACAGTAAAATATTACTTCCCAATTGTATTCTTAAAATGAGATTTAAACATGTGATCATCATGATCGACAGTTGTGATCGCATTATTGTCGGAGGACACATATTCCAACAATCTCCCACTTGTCCTCGACAAGTGTGCGTCACCAATTCTCTTGTCCTATTACTATCTCCCACTCAATGCAAGGTGTCTTTCAGGTCGTACTTGCAAGTGATAATATCGAGAGTGGTTTCCTCGATCTGGAGAATAACTGATTGACCGGATTTATCTACCATAGATATCTTCCGAGCGTGGCCACGCATTTCCAGCTCATTACTCCTCGAGTGGCCCTGAGATATTGTTATAACCCTGACTAAGGGTGGACAATTCCTATTGCACTCATTCCCTTTGACTAGCCACAACCATCATAACCTAAAATATGCCCATTTGACCCCATTTACGAAGGTCGTAGTAACACAAATCAAAGTTAATCTGAAACTGTGCCATCTTAGGCGAACAGTCTTTAGTCAAAAGAATCGACTCATTAGAATACTATAGTAGCTCTCGCCACGACCAGGCTATATAAATTTTCCAGAACTCTATAAGCGGTCAGAAGGCCCGACAAAGTGGTTCTAACAATCTGCCTATGTGATCGACTAGTCATTCTCATATGACTTCATGACACTTGAACTTGCCATCAATCGCATCACACTCTAGTCACTTCGAGACGTCATCTCATACAAGTGACTATGGGCGAATACTATGTTAATCCGTGTTCACTTTAATGGGGTTCAACTTGTCACTACAACCCGTTTGGATGTAACAATGTATAAAGAAAAGATAAAAGACAAATGTGATTATGAACATGAACAAAAACAACACTTTTATTTCATTTCAAAATCTAACAAAAACTTGGTACACGTTTAAGTCCCATGGACGCAACATGTCCATCATGCTTGGCCTGCGATAAAGGCTTGGTAAGCGGATCGGCTATGTTGTCATCCGTCCCAACCTTACATATCGCAATTTCCTTTCTTTCAATGAAATCTCTAATTACATGATATTTTCTAGGTACATGTCTAGATCTATTACTAGACTTAGGCTCTTTAGCTTGGAAGATCGTCCCACTATTATCATAATAGAGAGTGATGGGATCATTGGCGGTAAGTACTACTCTTAGACCTTCCCTGAATTGCCTGATCCACACAGCTTCCTTGGCAGCTTCTGATGCTGCAATGTACTCAGGCCTCCGTTGTTGAATCCGCAGTCACAGCTTCCTTGAAGCTTCTCCAGCTAACGGCACCACGCCATTGAGTATGAAAACGAAACCAACTTGTGATTTCATGTCATCTCTATCCGTTTGGAAACTCGAGTCCGTGTAACCATTAACACGGAGCTCGGTGTCTCCTCCAAACACTAAGATAGAATCCTTAGTCCTTCTGAAGTACTTCAGGATATTCTTGACGGCTATCCAGTGACTCTCACCTGGATTTCCTTGATATCTACTCGTCATGCTCAAGGCATACGAGACATCAGGACGTGTTCATATCATGGCGTACATGATTGATCCAACATCGGAAGCATAAGGGATCAACTTCATGCATTCAACATCATGGGGTTCGGAGGGAGATTGAGACTTGCTCAATATGGTCCCAGTTACCATAGGTACCAATCCCCTTTTTGATTTGTCCATGCTAAACCGTCGAAGAATATTATCAACATAAGACTCTTGACTTAGTGTCAATATCCTCTTGGATCTATCCCTATGGATCCGGATACCTAATATGCGTGTGCCTCTCCTAAATCCTTCATTTGGAAGTGGTTACCTAACCACTTCTTAACAGAAGATAACATCGGAATATCATCTCCAATGAGTAGTATGTCATCGACATACAAGATTAGGAACACAACATTGCTCTCACTAAATTTCATGTATAAACATGGTTCCTCAATACTTCGAGTGAAACCATTCTCTTTTATAACATGATTAAATCGATGATTCCAAGTTCTAGATGCTTGCTTAAGACCATAAATGGATCTCTTAAGTTTGCACACTTTGTTAGGATTCTTAGAATCAACAAAACCTTCGGATTGTATCATATACACTTCCTCTTCTAAATGCCCATTTAGAAAAGCGGTTTTGACATCCATTTGCCATATTTCATAATCATGAAATGCGGCAATCACTAACAAAATCCGTATGAATCTTAGCATGGCTACGGGGGCGAAGGTCTCATCATAATGGAGACCTTGGACTTGGGTAAATCCTTTTGCCACTAGCCTAGCTTTGTAGACATCATCATGTTCTTCTATGCCATTCTTGACTTTGAAAATCCATTTGCATTGAAGAGGTCTTGCCCCTTTAAGCAAATCTACCAAGTTCTAAACATGGTTTTCATGCATAGAATCCATTTCGGACTTCATGGCTTCAAGCCATAAGGAGGAATTAGGACTAGAGATTGCGGCCTTGTAGGTGGCGGGCTCGTCACTTTCCAAAAGCAACACATCGAGTGTTCCATCTTCTTCGATAAGTCCCACATATCGATCGGGATGGTGAATAACTCGGCCCGTTCTTCTAAGAGGAGGAGGGACAACCGCGCTAGACGATGAAGAAACATCTTCTTGCGTCTCTACCTCGGTTTGTGGCTCTTGAACTTCATCAAGTTCAAAATTTCTCCCACTCTGTCCCCTAGAAATAAAATCACTTTCTAGGAAGACAGCATCTCGAGACACAAACACTTTGTTTTCTTGAGGCTTATAGAAGTAATAGCCTCGTGAGGCCATGGGATAACCTACAAAAATGCATTTTTCGGATCGTGGTGCCAACTTATTGTCATTTTTAATTTTGACATAAGCATCACAACCCCAAATTTTCATATGGGATAGAACTGGAACCTTTCCTCTCCATATCTCATATGGAGTCTTTTCAGTTGCTTTGGTTGGACTTACGTTCAAAGATTTTATTGTGGTTTGAATCGCAAATCCCCAAAACGAGTTCGGTAACTCGGTTTGACTCATCATGGATCGAACCATATCAAGTAGGGTTCGATTTCTCCTTTTGGCAACACCATTGAGTTGTGGTGTTCCGGGTGGAGTAAGGTGTGATATAATACCACAACCTTTCAAGTGTGAATCGAATTCAAGGCTAAGATATTCTCCACCACGATCGGATCGTAGTGCCTTTATCCTTTTGTTCAATTGGTTCTCTACTTCGTTTTGAAACTCCTTGAATTTCTCAAAAGCTTCACTTTTATGCTTTGTTAAATAGATATACTCATATCTACTCAAGTCATCGGTGAAGGTTATGAAGTAGTCATAATTTCAACGAGCGGTGATACTCATTGGTCCACATACATCGGTATGTATGAGTCCCAATAGTTCACTAGCTCGTGTTCCTTTACCGCTAAAAGGATTACGAGTCATCTTGCCAAGAAGGCAATATTCGCATGTACCATATGATTGATAATCAAATGGTGTAATCACGTTACTTGAAATTAATCTTTTAATGCGATTCTCGTTTATGTGACCTAATCGACAATGCCAAATGAACGATTCACTTGGGTCACTTGATTTGAGTTTCTTTGAATGAATGTTATAGATATCATTAGTCGGATTCGAGGTTTCTAAAATGTAAATGCCATTAATGGAAGAAGCTTGGCCTATAACCAAGTCGTTCCTTGAAATAGTACAACGATTGTTTTTAATGACAAAACAAAATCCGTCCATGTCTAACATACGATATAAATAATGTTTTTAGAGAGTGTAGGCACATAAAAACAATTATGTAAATACAACTCAAATCCATTATGCAAAGCTAATACATAAGGAATTGGATTCGGCCGCTACTCGAGCTCCATTTCCAAGGCGTAGATCCACATCTCCTTTGCTAAGCCTCTTCACGTCTCTTAAACCCTGTAAATGATTACAAAGGTGAGAACCACAACCGGTATCCAGTACCCATGTCGTAGTGGAAGTACAATTTATATCAATAACCTAAATTTCCTTAGGAATTTTACCTTTTGGAACGATGATTCCTTCCCTTATATTTCGCAAATATACGGGACAATTCCTAAGCCAATGTCCCATGCCATAGCAATAATGGCACTCATCTTCAACTTGCTTGAAGTTTTTCCCTTTCTTTCCCTTCTTCTTGAACTTTTTGCCCTTTGAAGCAAGAACTTGATTGCTTGAGCTCTCACTAGTTTTGGCATCTTTATCTTCCAAGGACAAGGATCCTATAGATTTTATGAGGCGGTCTTCCTGAGACCGGTTCACAAGAGATCTTGTAGGAGGTTTAGAAGAAGTGATGAAGTTTAGGTTTCCATCCGAACCAATCCCAAAATGAAGTTCTCTAGTAGTGTCGAAATCATTGTTGAAGCAAACGTCGTCAAAAACATTGTGGCAAGACTCAATAGTTATCGATGCGGTAGCGTTTGATCGATTCATTGTAATGAACTACAAGTATGTAGGAAAAGGAAATATTAACATTTGTCTTTTAAATCATACTTGTAAATAAATTTAACAAGATATGAACATTTATATAGTGACCTCTACTCAACTATTATAAATGACTCCAAGACCCAAATTCATATTAACTTAGGGCACGGTGTGCCGAAATACCCTTTATTAACATAACTCGGCGGATTAACCTTTTAATCGATTCTACTTTTAGAACTCTTGGTCGATAAAATTACATTAATATTTATCTCTAGCCCGAAACACATCCAGAAATCGTCGTGAATACTTTCGTTGAGTTCAACCCAAATTTCGAATAAATGTGTCCATGATCTAAACTCATATCAACTTAGGGCACGGTATGCCGAAATACCCCTCATTAATATAAATTCGGTGGATAGACATTTATCACCCACTTCCCCTACGTAACAAGGTTTGTACCCCGGTGTGGCCGAGTGCACTCCCTCACGAAATAGGTTTTCATGGTTTCTACTTTTTGGTAAGGCTATGTCTCAATTGATTATTTTAGCGAGAAGTCATGTCAATTTATTATCTATCACGTTTTAAGTGAACTAAAGCGGTGAACTACGATAATTGTAATTGACATGGTCGATAAACTCGATTAAAACGACAATGCATGTTTTAGTTATGGCGATTTAGCGATGCATGCAACATATAAATAAAATGCAAAGCATAAATTAAATCCTAGTATGGCCTTCCTAAAAAAGAAAATCTAATTAACTATTACATATCCGGAAACCAACTCCATTGGTCCCTTGAACTTCGGTTTTGGCATGCATCTCGAGGTAACACCGTCTTTATGTATCGTCTTCCTTGAGTGACACGGTCTTCAAGGAACTCCGAAATAAATAAATTACATAACAAATTACATAATTTCTTATTATACATTTGTAATTAAAATAAAATAAATCTATTAAATTACAAAACGGTGATACGAGATCACAATAAATTACAACCGAATCGATATTCCCACACATTTCGGGTAATGCCAATTAAAAACTAAGGCCATACTAAGTAAAATTACATAATTCAAAAATTACATAAAATAAAATTATGACAATCATAAATAAAATGCAGTATTATAATATGTATGAACATGCCCAATTTTATGCTAAATCGCCTTTAAGGAGCCAATATCGGTGGTGTTTGGCCTAGCTTTAAAAGTGTTTTTGCAATTGAAAAAGTAGAAACTAGGCCAAACACTATAAATTAGGGAGGATTAAAAATGTTTTTAAAAAGCCAAAAGTTGATAACTAACCCCTAAAAGTAGAAGTAGAAAATTGTTACTTCTACTTCTACTTTCACTCTAATGCCTAAAAAGCCCAAAAAAATAGTTAGGCCAAACATAAATATTTATTAAAAACATGATTTTACAAAAGTTTGGCCAAACAACCGAAATTTTTCCGAAAAGTAACTTGTGAATAAACTCATTTTAAAAAGAAAAAGCTATTTTACATAATCAAGGCCAAACAGCACCATCGTATATTAATCGAGTTTTACGGATTTGCGTGATTCAACCTTTTAAAATCACAATAAATTACATAAAATCATATTTATGCAGAAGTTAATTACCCTAACCAACTTAAGACTCAAAATTAGTCTCCACTAACATATTGACAATAATTAACTTTTATTTCTTAAAATTTGTTCATTAATGGACTCAAAATTACAATAAAATGCCATAAACTCCAAATAAATCATAAAAATTTCAAATAAATTTGAAATTTGAAATTTAAACTCATGAACATTCTGGAAAAATACCATGACACTCATAATGTTCAAAAACATTAGGTTAAAATTTCGAAAATTTATCGGGAAAAACATTGTTGCGGTTTATCGGATTTATCAACTATAATCATAAAAACATGAGAAAACTTATATTTATCAACTTTTCAATTTTAGATCTTAAATAGGTAATAAAATGCAACATGTGACGTTTTTCCTTAGTCATGAAGTATGTTTTAGCAATTATTCACTAATTAAGTCACTATTTATGTTATTTTTCATCAAAAATTCATAAATCATGCATAAAGACTTCATTATAGCCTATTATTTTACACACATCTGGTAAAATTTCATGTGACAACATACTAAATTTCTATGGCCATATTCGAAATTTATCTCATATTAACCTATTTTTCATTTAAATTTGATTTTTATCATGAAAAATCCATATTTCGGGCATAAGAACTCCAAAAATTATGAAACTTTACAGGTCATCTAAAAATAATATATGTGAAAACATATCCAAAAACCACTGGAAAATTCGAAGTTTACCTAATTTTAGTCGAAAAATGACATTTTTATCATAAAATCACATTTTAATACCATTATAAAATAAAATGAACAATAAAAATCCATAAATTAACCAAAATATCCTAAATACATTTTAGGATCAGAAATGTTAACATGCATAATTGATTTCGTGATATATCATAATAAGCAAAAATTTATAAGTTTTATATGTTAATCGTATAACTCGGAAAACTATAACCGATTTGCATGCAAACAACCTAAGGCTCTTGATACCGCTTGTTAGAAATCTATATCTCATTACTTAACATATTCATATATGTTTCAAATTAATTTAGTCATAAAATTAAATGTTGATCTTATGCATGCAAACAATAATAAGAATAAAGAAGAAATCATCTTTCTTACATTGGATATTTCGGATTATTGGGCACAAGTGAGTTCTCCTACTCACTTGTTCTTGAGCTCTCCAAATATTGGATGAACAACGATTCAAGTATAGAATCCCTCCCAAAGAATAATACCCAAGGTAACCACTTAATAAAATTAATATTATTGATACTAGAACAATATTAACTTAAATAAAATTGACCCAAAATTTTTATTTTGTTCTCTTAATTTCGGTTAAGAGAAGGAGAAGAAGGAAGAAGTTTTTATCTCTCTAAAACTCTAATTTTAGATGTGTGAATGAATAATAATACACTAAACTTTCAAGTGGTGTATTAGGCAAATTATAGAGAAAACCCATGGCATTTCTTTATTCACAAAACCGGGTAGGGGGGGAGTTTTTATGGCCAATGAATGAGCAAGGTGTTGTTCAGAAGAGGCACTAGGTATGCATGGCTAGGTTTAGGGAAAAATGATTATGTTTTCCACTTAATTAATCAACATAATATTTTCCTAATACTCCCACTAATTCGGTCCACTTAAGATAAAATGGACTCCATTTTATCTTTGTCAATTTGTCACATGTCACATGTCATGTAAAATTGTTATGCATTTTTAACATATTAAAAATCAACGCATTAATAAAAATACGTCATATACAAAATCGACTTAGTAATTCATAATTACTTGAACCAAAATAATTTACCAATTATAAATCACAACATCTTGTATGTATAATAAATTATTCATTCAAATGCAATTGTTTCCTTAAAATATAATTTCATCTAAGTAATAAAACAATTCGATCACTTAGACCGTATCTTATTTAATCAAATTATAATGAGATACGTAAATATTACTTCCAAAATCGTCCGTCAATTTTAAGTAATTTAATTAACCCGTATCGTCATACGATCAATTAAATAATCAATTAAGAGTGTTACCCTTTAGGTATGACCTAAGGGGATCAACTGATCACCACCGTCGCACGACAGTAATGTCAAACTCTAGTCAGCCAATTATTACCGATATGTGTGGACCAGTTGACAGTAAAATATTACTTCCCAATTGTATTCTTAAAATGAGATTTAAACATGTGATCATCATGATCGACAGTTGTGATCGCATTATTGTCGGAGGACACATATTCCAACATTTACAACACAAGTCTATTTATTGGGGAAAAGATATCCCACGAATGAACACGAGTTTAAAAGTAGGTGAGTCTAGGAAAATGATAAATAGGGTCCAAGGGTCAATGATCTCGTTAGCCCACGCGTCTTCCCCATAACATCTGCATCACGAACCTGTCATTCATGTAAACATGAACGCCACAGTCAGTGGGGAGTAACTCAGGGTTCTCCCAGCCATAATATGTGAAAATACAAGTAATTAAGAATTTAATTAAACAAACAAGCACAAAGATAAATATTTACGGTAACAAGAAAAACCATGATTAGTAGGCATAATGCAATAAGAATAATTATGCACAAATGAGAGAAGAATAATTAGGTCATCCGGTCACATATTGACTCGACTCAAAGTGTAAGACATATATAAAGTATAGACGGACAAGACAAACAACCTAGACTTCAACCTCCTGGTAGGACGACGATAATAATACGGTCCTAGTGTAAACTTGGATCCAGACTCTGGGGATGGACATCACTCGATTCGATATGCGGTGACCTATCCGCATCCAAGACTCGAAACATGGCACACAGACCGTAACCAAAGGTCGAGTAACCCCAAATCGAAAACATGGCACATATACCGTAACCAATGGTCTGAAGAGGTAAATAAGGAATGTCAAGTCGTCACACTATGTAACACGTCACACTCGATTCACAAATAAGAGCAACAATAATTCGCATTATCATAACATAAACAAATCCTAAATTGACCATTTACCAATCATAAGAAGGATGCATAATTAAATAAATGATTAATAGAAGTTATAAGTGAAGAGAAACCATAGGAGAACTCCCAGCCGGGTGGGGACTAAACCCGAACCATTCATAAGCATTAGAACAAAGAGTAAGAAGCATATGAAGTAAATCATGCAAAATAACGTATAAAAACACTTAACTTAACCAAGTAGATGATCACTTGATAAGAAAACAACCTTAAAATGTATGTTGTCCACAATGAGCTGAAGATCAAACTTTACAGCATTTAAAATGTCACTTCCCGAAAATTCTGTCAAGGATGAGCTTCGGCTCATTTGCACCAGAATTTAAATAACACCATTATAATGAAGAAATTCAACCAACACACCACCAATTTTACCCAAAGTTGCTTCAACATCATTGTTGGACACATGATCAACCTCCAAGTATCAATTATACAATTAAAAACAAGAGTCCACAACATACAACATTCATAAATTACTCCATGTTCATGAATAAGACTTAATAAGGTAAACTCAACATAAAGATTCCATCTTTTTAATTCAAAAGCTTAGATCTCAACATACTCACATACTAAATCATCATTTAAGACATATTTCACAAAAACCATATTACCAACTTCATCATTTACAATATTAATCCAACAAATAATCTCATGACATAATTAAACATGTCAATTAAGTACGATTAAGATAGATTTTTCTCTAATTAACATATGTAAACAACCCATTTCATCCAATTGAACAAACATGTGACAAAAGACTATGAATCCCTCAAACAACCATAAGACGGTTTCACACACCAATTTATCCAACAATGAACATGTGAAACATGTAAAGATTCATACTTTAACACACACAAGAGTAAACTACAACATATAAACACATAAAATTTACATAATGTCGTGTAACCCATCACCGTTACCTTTTTGCACTTCAATCTTATATTGAGTCGTCAATGATGTAGCTATCTTCCTCCGGGTCGTCTAAGCTTTCCCCTAAACACAAAGATGAAAGAGTTAAGTCAAGAATACACATCTTTGTAAGATGAGAATTTCGAAAAATGAAGAAAGATGGCAACTTTCTTACTTAGAAAGAAGGAGAACGAGACAAGGAGGAGAATGGCGCGAAAAGGAACGAAATTGGTGAAGGATTGAGTGAGATATGATAATTTTTAGGGTTGAGAGGAGATGGTTTAACAATGGAGGTGTGTTTGTTGTGAGATTTCAAAAATTAGGAGTGAAGGAGATGAAGTTGTGGGGTTTAGGTGGGGTTTTCTGAAGAGAAAAGAGAAGGAAAAAGGCCCATGAGCCATATTAAGCCCAATAACTCAAAATGAGTCGATTTCTACTAGAATTTACATCTCAAGCCTACCATAACTCAAGACGGAGGATATTATTATCATTATTTACGTTATCACTACCGTTATACGACTACGGTAATATTTTATAAAAATAAGTTTTAAATTATAATTATTTAATAGAAATTACTTAAAAAAACTATTTAAAATATAAGAAAAGCGCGGGGTGTTACAATCATCCCTCCTTTTAAAAAGTTTCATCCTCGAAACTTGAAGCACGGGAGGTTACCTCATAAGAATAAACCCGGGTACTTAATACGCATAGAAGCTTCCGGTTCCCACGTCCCTTCCTCTACATTGCCACACTTCCATAGAACCTTTACTAAGGGTACAACCTTACTTCTCAATTTCTTATCCTTCTTGTCCAAAATGCGAATTGGCCTTTCTTCAAAAGAAAGACTCTGCAAAAGAAATGCTCGGCTCAAGTTTGGGAACTTCATTTTGTAACACATGACTTGGGTCGCTAATGTACTTCCTAAGTTGAGAAACATGAAAAACATCATGAATCTTACCCAAACTCGGGGGCAAAACCAACTTGTAAGCCACGACACCAATCCTTTTTATCACTTCATAAGGTCCAATATACTTCGGACTCAATTTTCCTTTAACTCCAAACCTCTTTACTCCTTTCATCGGGGACACTTTCAAGAA
The DNA here is from genome assembly GCF_048544455.1 of Silene latifolia. Classification (NCBI taxonomy): domain Eukaryota; kingdom Viridiplantae; phylum Streptophyta; class Magnoliopsida; order Caryophyllales; family Caryophyllaceae; genus Silene; species Silene latifolia. The sequence goes on from NC_133534.1 coordinate 40,226,486, forward strand.
CACCTTATCTCCAACTTCAAAATCCAAGGGTCGACTGCGAACATCAGCATAATATTTTTGTCGATCTTGAGCGGCTTTTATTCTTTCACGGATGAGCTTCACTTTATCAATAGTTTCGGCTAACTTATCGGGTCCTAGATCACGAACATCACATGCTTGATCCCAACAAATTGGGCTACGACACTTTCTTCCATAAAGGGCCTCATAAGGGGCCATCTTGATAGAGGCATGAAAACTATTGTTGTAGGAAAATTCCACCAAGGGTAAGCTCTTCTCCCAACTAGCATGAAAATCAATGGCACAAGCTCGTAACAAGTCTTCTAGAGTTTTAATGGTTCTTTCAGTTTGTCCATCGGTAGCGGCATGAAAAGCGGTACTCATCAACAACTTACTTCCCATAGCAACTTGTAAGGCCTTTCAAAATCTTATACAAAACCTAGGGTCACGATCCGACATGATCTCCTTAGGTACACTATGGTATCGAACAATCTCTTCTACATAAGCACTAGAAAGACGATCCAAATTCCATGTCTCTTTAATAGGGATGAACCTAGCACATTTGGTTAACCTATCCACAATTACCCAAACGGCATCCTTTCCACCAACGGTCTTGGGCAATGCCATGACAAAATCCATGGAGATGAATTCCCACTTCCACAAAGGTACATCCAAGGGTTGTAGCAAACCTCCGGGTCTCTTATGTTCAATCTTCACTTGTTGGGAAGTGAGGCATCTTCCAACATATGACACTATGTCATTCTTCATGTTAGGCCACCAAAATTGAAGTTTCAAATCTTTATACATCTTGTCACCTCCAGGGTGAATCGAATAAGGGGACAAATGAGCCTCATCTAGCACTCTCTTCCTTAAGTCCACGGCATCGGGGACATACATGTGGCCTCGGTAGCGGAGGTATCCACTAGCATCCATCCCACAATCCTTAGCTATCCCTTCAAGAAGCTTGACTTGAAAACTCTTAAAAGTAGTATCATCCACAAGGTTATCTAGAATCTCACGGTGAAGAATTGGCTCGGAAACCATAGCACCAAGGTAATCAAAACCACTCTCCACAAGTTGCAAACTCAACTTACGAAACTCGGCACAAAGGTCATTGGGGAGTACACGAAAAGCACGCAAAGAATGAGTCGGCTTCCTACTAAGAGCGTCGGCAACCACATTAGCTCTTCCTTCATGGTATAACAACTCCACATCATAGTCATTAACTAGCTCCAACCATCTCCTTTGTCTCATATTCAACTCCTTTTGGGTAAAGATATACTTCAAACTCTTATGATCGGTGTAGATACGAAAATGAACTCCAATGAGATAGTGTCTCCATATCTTCAATGCGTGAACAACGGCGGCTAACTCAAGATCATGAGTAGGATAGTTCACCTCATGAACTCTTAATTGTCGCGAAGCATAGGCAACAACTCTCCTATTTTGCATGAGAACACAACCTAATCCCATCTTAGAAGCGTCACAAAACACATCAAAATCAACTCCATCCTCGGGCAAGGTCAACACGGGGGCGAAAGTCAACCTTTTCTTCAATTCTTGGAATGCTTCCTCATAAGACTCGGTCCAAAGGAACTTGGTCTCTTTCTTCAAAAGTTGAGTCATCGGCCTAGCAAGCTTAGAAAAATCTTTCACAAATCGACGGTAATAACCCGCCAAGCCCAAGAAACTACGGATTTCACCAACATCGGAAGGACTCTTCCACTCAACCACGACTTCAATCTTTGAATGATCTACCATAACACCATCCTTGGATATCACATGACCAAGGAAAGACATCTTAGACAACCAAAATTCACACTTAAAGAATTTGGCAAACCACTTTTGACGACGGAGGATCTTCAAAATGATACGAAGATGTTCGGCATGCTCTTCTTCGGACTTGGAAAAGATGAGAATATCGTCGATGAACACTACAACGCACTTGTCCAAGAACTCACTAAAAGTTCGGTTCATTTGGTCCATGAAGATAGAGGGGGCATTGGTCAATCCAAAGGGCATCACCTTAAACTCAAAGTGTCCATATCTTGTGCTAAAGGCGGTCTTAGGGATACCGGACTCACGAACGGGAATTTGATGATAACCGGATCTCAAATCAATCTTGGAAAAAGTAGAAGCACCTTTGAGTTTATCGAACAAATCTTCAATCCTTGGTAGAGGATAGTTGTTCTTGATGGTAACACGGTTAAGCTCACGGTAGTCAATGCAAAGTCTCATTGATCCATCTTTCTTCTTCACAAAGAGAACGGGAGCACCCCAAGATGAGGCACTAGGTATAATGAATCCTTTCTAAATAATCTCATCAAGTTTCTTTCTCAACTCCTTCAACTCGGTTGGCGCCATACTATATGAGGCTTTAGCAATCGGACCGGTTCCGGGTACAAGGTCGATAGAGAACTCAACATCACGCTCGAGAGGAATTCCGGGCAATTCTTCGGGAATGACATCGGTGAATTCACAAACCACGGGCACTTCTTCGATCTTTGGTAAGGAAGGGGAGGTACAAGTCACTACACATAGAAAGATTTGGTAACCTTTCCTCTTCATACTCATCAACTTCAAAGCGGAAATCATCTTCACGCCTACTTGGGAACGGACTCCTTTATAGGACACACGGGTGCCTAGCGGACTCTTGAGGCAAATATTTTGGTCTCTACACTCGAATCTTGCATCATACTTTGACAACCAATCCATACCCAAAATTATATCGAATTCCTCAAGGGGAAAACGAAGTAGGTTAGCGGGAAAAAAGGTTCCCCAAATAGAAATAGGAATGTCGGAGAAAGAAAGGGAACAAGAGAACATTTCTCCGGAAGGTAAGGATATAGAAGTTTCCTCACTAGGAATGGGCTCAAGGGCTAGTTATTCCGAAAACTTGGAAGATATAAAAGATAAAGATGCGCCGGTATCAAATAAAATAAGGCAAGGTTGATCAAAAATTGAGAACATACCCGTAATGATATCGGGATGAGCGGCGGCTCGGCTCGACTCATGACAAAGATGGTTCCTCTTGGCCTAGCATTTGGAGTAGGAGCATCCTTCTTCTCGAGGCAATCAATAGCATGATGTCCGGGGTTCTTACAATGAAAGCAAGGCAAGGGCTTGCCATAGCATCCAATTCCGGGGTGTAGAGCTTGCCTACAATGGTAGCACTTATTGTCTTTCTCAAGCCTATTATTTGATGTGGGAGCTTGTCCTCTTGGTTCTTGTCCTCCATGGTCTTGTATCTTTGGCATAAACCTCCTCTTGTTGGCATAGTTTGAAGTAGAGGGCACAAATGGTCTCTTGCCATGAAAGTTAGAACGGCAAGAATGAGAAGAGGAGTGGGGCTTGGCTTCTTCTTCGTTGGCCTTCAAAGAGCTTTTGGTCCAAATAGCATCATCATAGACTTCCACAAAGGTAGTTGAGTTTCTTCTCACCATGCTTTCCACTTTAGGATTCAACTTGTTCTTGAAGAAGTAGACACGATCCTCTTCATCTTTCACGAACTTGGAGGCATAATGAGCAAGTTCATTAAACTTGTCGGTGTAGGCTTGAATCTAGCTTCCCTTACTTGAAGTCCATGAACTTCTTCAACCTTTGTTGCTTGAGCTCCTTAGGGTAGAAGCGGGTTTCCACAAGTGACTTGAAGCGGCTCCAATCGAAGTTGGGGTCTTGAGTAGCGGTAGGGCCGGTCAAAGTCCATCACTTATCGGCTTCCTTCACAAGAAAGTGAGAGGCCAACCTCACATTGTCCTACTTTCGGGCATCAAAGAGAGAGAGAAGTTCTTCTTCATGTCACGAAACCACTCCGAGAGAGCAACGGGATCCACTTCACCACCATAGGTCCTAGACTTGTTCCTTGCTAGTTGACTTGCAATCCAAGCATAGCTTCCTTGACGGTTATCTTCATGTGGAGGGTGAACGGGTTGAGTATTTTGTTGATTAGCAAGCACTTGAGTGAGGGCTTGCATAATAGCATTCTCCACATTGGTTGGTCGCACCATCTTTTGCACAAGAGTAAACAAGTTAGAACCTACCATAAAGCATACACAAAGAGACTACCAACTTAGGTCCTTAATTTCTACCCATCTCTCATTCATTATTCAAGGTCAAGTTCATATTTAGGTTTAGGGTACACGTGTGTGCGTCGGGAGCAACATAGGCTCTGATACCAACTGTGACACCCCTCGTGAAGGCAATGGAAATAAATAGTAAAATGTAGCGGAAAACACGGGAATTTTAAAACTTTTTTAGGCTTCTATTGAAGTCCAACGCGAGTTATCACCAACAATGATAAATAAGTATGGTTAGTTAAATTTAGGTTTACAACAAAAGTCTATTTATTGGGGAAAAGATATCCCACGAATGAACACAAGTTTAAAAGTAGGTGAGTCTAGCAAAATGATAAATAGGGTCCAAGGGTCAATTATCTCGCTAGCCTACACGTCTTCCCTATAACATCTGCATCAAGAACCTGTCATTCATGTAAACATGAATGCCACAGTCAGTGGGGAGTAACTCAGGGTTCTCCCAGCCACAATATGTCAAAATACAAGTAATTAAGAACTTAATTAAACAAACAAGCACAAAGATAAATACTTACGGTAACAAGAAAAACCATGATTAGTAGGCATAATGCAATAAGAATAATTATGCACAAATGAGAGAAGAATAATTAGGTCATCCGGTCACATATTAACTCGACTCAAAGTGTAAGACATAAACAAAGTATAGACGGACAAGACAAACAACCTAGACTCCAACCTTCTGGTAGGACGACGATAATAATACGGTCCTAGTCTAAACCTGGATCCAGACTCTCGGGATGGACGTCACCCGATTCGATATGCGGTGACCTATCCGCATCCAAGACTCGATACATGGCACACAGACCGTAACCAAAGGTTGAGTAACCCCAAATCGAAAATATGGCACACATACCGTAACCAATGGTCCGAAGAGGCGGAAGGATAACCCAATCCGGAAACATGGCACACATAACCGTAACCAAAGGTCCAAAGAGTTAAATAAGGAATGTCAAGTCATCACACTATGTAACACGTCACACTCGAGTCACAAATAAGAGCAACAATAATTCGCATTATCATAACATAAACAAATCCTAAATCGACCATTTACCAATCATAAGAAGGATGCATAATTAAATAAATGATTAATAGAAGTTATAAGTGAAGAGAAACCATAAGGTAACTCCCAGCTGGGTGGGGACAAAACCCCAACCATTCATAAGCATTAGAACAAAGAGTAAGAAGCATATGAAGTAAATCATGCAAAATAACGTATAAAAACACTTAACTTAACCAAGTAGATGATCACTTGATGAGAAAACAACCTTAAAATGAATGTTGTCCACAATGAGCTGAAGCTCAAACTTTACAGCATTTAAAATGTCACTTCCCGAAAATTTTGTCAAGGATGAGCTTCGGCTCATTTGCACCAGAATTTAAATAACACCATTATAATGAAGAAATTCAACCAACACACCACCAATTTTACCCAAAGTTGCTTCAACATCATTGTTGGACACATAATCAACCTCCAAGTATCAATTATACAATTAAAAACAAGAGTCCACAACATACAACATTCATAAATTACTCCATGTTCATGAATAAGACTTAATAAGGTAAACTCAACATAAAGATTCCATCTTTTTCATTCAAAAGCTTAGATCTCAACATACCCACATACTAAATCACCATTTAAGACATATTTCACAAAAACCGTACTACCAACTTCATCATTTACAATATTAATCCAACAAATAATCTCATGACATAATTAAACATGTCAACTAAGTACGATTAAGATAGATTTTTCTCTAATTAACATATGTAAACAACCCATTTCATCCAATTGAACAAACATGTGACAAAAGACTATAAATCCCTCAAACAACCATAAGATGGTTTCACACACCAATTTATCCAACAATGAACATGTGAAACATGTAAAGATTCATACTTTAAAACTCACAAGAGTAAACTACAACATATAAACACATAAAATTGACATAATGTCAAGTAACCCATCATCGTTACCTTTTTGCATTTCAATCTTCTATTGGGTCGTCAATGATGTAGCTATCTTCCTTCGGGTCGTCTAAGCTTTTCCCTAAACACAAAGATGAAAGAGTTAAGTCAAGAATCCACATCTTTGTAAGATGAGAATTTCGAAATCTGAAGAAACATGGCAACTTTATTACTTAGAAAGAAGGAGAACAAGACAAGGAGGAGAATGGCGCAAAAAGGAACGAAATTGGTGAAGGATTGAGTGAGATATGATAATTTTTAGGGTTAAGAGGAGATGGTTTAACAATGGTGGTGTGTTTGTTGTGAGATTTCAGAAATTAGGAGTGAAGGAGATGAAGTTGTGGGGTTTAGGTGGGGTTTAGGTGGGGTTTTGTGAAGAGAAAATAGAAGAAAAAGGCCCATGAGCCATATTAAGCCCAATAACTCAATATGAGTTGATTTCTACTAGAATTTACGTCTCAAGCCTACCATAACTCAAGACGGAGGATATTATTATCATTATGTACGTTATCACTACCGTTATACGACTACGACGCTATTTTATAAAAATAAGTTTTAAATTATAATTATTTAATAGAAATTACTTAAAAAAATTATTTAAAATATATGAAAAGCGCGGGGTGTTACAGGTCTTGACTATTGTGGTTCAAATTTTGGAGTGAAGGCTCTAGATGGAGGTGTAATACCACGGCTTTCTGGACTATTGTGGTTCGGATTAACTCCCATAACGATTAGCTTAGATGGTGGATATAGAGGGTTTGTGTAATACCACGGCTTTCTGGGTTCTGTCACTCGGCCGAATAGCGCTTAGTCGGTCGAGTAGTGTGTCGTGTGTTTTATGGTCAGGCTACTGTCCAGGAACACTCGGCCGAGTATGGTAATACTCGGCCGAGTAAGGGGTACTCGGCCGAGTACTCTCAGTACTCGACCGAGTATCCGGTCTGTCGGGAATTAATTTCGCGGTTTGGTTAAAGATGATTAGAGTTATAAATTACGTTTAACAGTTTCACTTTTCACTTTTTACCAAAACCAAAAACATTTCTACGTACTCTAATCATCCCTAATCTCTCCCAAGATCTTTGATTGTTCATGTGTCATTGTTTATCTCTCTCTTGCGTCAGTTGCGTCGGTAAGTCACTAGTCTTATACCTTTTGTTAGTTTTGTCTTTTAGGGTTTTACCCTACTGTTGGAATTTGGGAAAAAGGGGGATGATTGCATGTTGTGATTGGATTGTTATGATTGTTGTTAGGTGAAGGATTTGTAGAAGAGAATTTCTACCTTCCGCTTGTAGACTCGTATTCGGATCTGTGCTAAGGAAGGTTTCCCTACTCAGCTGATTGCATAATTAATTTAAGACGTAATGATTGTGATTTAATTGGCATAATTAGTATTGTTATTGATTTGTATTCTTTATTGTTGGAGTTGTGGTGGATTGACTATGTTGGTGAGGCACGTCCTCGGCTGAGTAGAGTCACTTGCAGGAGTGACTTCACGCCCTTGATTCGCCCCTTGTGGAACCTGCCACAAAAGGGGATATGCACATTAAAGAACATGGGTTGTTGCTCGTTGCGATGAGCGGGGCTTAGGTGGGCAAGGCTGCGGTCCCCCACTAGCGGTGTGGATTATCTGCCGCGACAGTAATCTAGCACGACTACACAGTTCAGTGTGTAGTGAGTTGTGAGACATGATTGGGAATGGAGAATGATTGTGGAATTGTTGTCATTGATATTCTTGTATTTTGCTTATCTTAATTATACAGTGAACTGACTCGTTGTTGTTTTGTAAAACTGTGGTGATTCATTCGGGGATAGTGAGCAGATTGTGACAGGTAATGGTTGTCTTTAGCTACGGGGGCGAGATGGGATGTCATCACTTCGAGTCCAGCTTCCGCTGTAACGACTAGTTGTTTCGGTTTTTAGTTGTATTGAGATTTTATATACACTTTCATTTTGGGTATTTCTTTGAGACAATGTAATAGTTAAACTTTATACTTTAATAAATGTTTTCGAATGGTTACTTTTTATATACTAATCTTGGGCAACTGAGATGTAGGGATTTCAGTGGGGCGGGTATAAGTGGGTACCGCCCCGCACCCGCCCCAGTTGGGGCGAGGATGGGTAGAGCTTTGGCGGGTGCGGGTACGAAAATTGTAATCGCCATGGGTAATTAGGCGGGGATGGATTTTGCATCTTATCCGCTTCATACCCGCCTACCCGTCAATCACTGATAAAATTAGTATGATTATGACATTTTTTTAAATATTATTTAGGTATAATTAAGATATAATGTTAATAATAACTATTTTATAAAGTTTTTTACTAACTTATTTGGTGAAAAACTAAACTTATAAAGATAAACTCAAAAAAAAATGGAAATTAATAGTGATTAGATGAACTTTTGCGAGAAAAATTATCGAATAAAATTATGGTGTAGAGGGTTAATGGGTAAGCGGGGCGGGTACGGTTTTATATTTCCAACCATTATGGCGGGGATGGTTTTGGAAACTTGTACCTGTCACGGGTGGTGGGGCAGGGATGGGTACGAGTTTTTCTTGGTGGGTATGGGTACGGGGGAGCATATATCCACCACCGCCCCGCCCCAATGACATCCCTACCGAGATGGTAACAGCTTTTCATGCTAGGGTAATCCTTGGTAAGGCACCTTGGTATGTGGGGGTGTTACAAAGTGGTATCAGAGCGACGATTTTGGAACCTAAAACCAATGAACCAAATCAACATAAGGAGTTTAATTAAAATGAACCCGGGTAGGAATTGTTTGGAGCTACCGCAAAGAGTTGGGAGAAGTCCCGAAGTTGCATTGAGGATCTTACAACTTTAAGCCGGTCAACATGGGGGTGTCTTGGGAATCGTTATGTGTTTTAAGTAATGTGTGTTGTATCTATAGCTGTGATTCTTGTGAAGTTGTTGGATGAAATGAGAAAGTGAATTGCGTATCTTGAATATGGTAGTACTTGAACATGATTATGTGTTACTAATTGGCTTTGGAAGGGTAGTTATATGTTGGATATATCGTATGCATGATTAATTATGTTTTCCGTATTAGTTAGCTCGTTTTTGGCATGATTCGGCCGAGCAGGGAGGGTACTCGATCGAGTAGGGGATACTCGGCCGAGTAACCAAGCACTCGACCGAGTGTTTGTTTGTGTGTACTAGGCAGGAGCTACTGGTTGTGATCACTCGGCCGAGTAAGAGGAGTACTCGACCGAGTGAGGCATACTCGATCGAGTGACATATATACTCGGCCGAGTATGTTTTATGTGTTTTGGAGGTTAGCTACTAGAGTGGAATACTCGGCCGAGTAGTCTCAGTACTCGACCAAGTATTTCACGGTACTCGGCCGAGTACTTCTTTGGCGGATGGTTTGTTTATTTTGAGCTGTTGGCTATGTGCTTACGATTTCTTGGTTTTATCAGCTCAAAATGCCGCCAAAGAGGTCAGTTGCATACATCCAAGCCACTGAGATGACCGTGGATGAGATTGCCCGTATGATTGAGCAGCAAGATGCGCTCATGGAGGCACTTAAGAACGTGGGTAAGGGAGGTGAGAAACCGGTGGATGCATCCCAACTAAGCACCACCATTTCTCACTTCAATCCCTCTACTTATGAAGGCACCGGTGCACCAAAGCTGCTTGATAATTGGCACCGCGAGATGAAGAGTCTACTAGAGGTTGTGAAGTGTCCGGCAGATATGATGGTGGAACAGGTTGCGTTCTACCTAAGGAATGAGGCTGGGGTCTCGTGGTAGAATGTGAGGGAGGATGCCAGAGCATACTACAAGGACTAGGGATACGATGTTATACCATGGGTAGGCTTCAAGAGCGCTATGAGAGAACATTTTGTGCTGAAGCACATCCATCACAAGCTGAGAGCTGAATTCGACTCGTTCACCATGGCTGATGATATGACCGTCACGAAGTAATATCACCGGTTTTTAGAGTTGTCACGCTACACAGGGGATATGCAGATGGGTCAACGAGGTTTAGCTCTTCGCTTTGAAAAGGGGTTGGCACCAAAGATCATGGATAGACTACCAGCAGGGGTACTCACCGATCTGAAAGAGGTATATGCACGAGTTGGGCATGCTGAGAGGTTAGTGGACTTGGCCAAAGAGGCTAAGGAAAGGAATGGTGAGAAGAGAAAGGCGGAGAGTGAGAGTGGGAACCAGTCGGGCCAGAAGAGGGACAATCACGGTCGGGCTAGGGCCTTTTCTGGAGGATCTGGGTATGCGGGGAATTTCGAGCTTGGGGAAGAGGAGGCGGTCAGAGTATAAGTGATAACTCCAAACTTACCTGCTTCAACTGTGGCGGAGTGGGTCATAAGAGACAGGAGTGCACCAGTGCTAGAGGAGGAGGAGGCTTTCCGGGTACTTATCAGGGGAACTTTTCTCAAGCTCCGAGCCAGAGCTTTGCGAGGAACAGGCCATCTGGGTCATGGGGTAATCGTGGAGGGCAGAACAATAACAATGGCAGCTACAACCGTAACAATGGAGGGTCCTATCAGCGTCCGAACAACAGTGTGATGCAGAACTCGATAACCAAGCCGACTACTTTGACTACCATGGTCCAGGGTGGAGGTCATAAAAGCAGTAGGAAGCTCTTTATAATGGGCAAGCAGGAGGCAGAGAACGATGCTCATGTTGTTACCGGTACTTTCTTGTTCATAATACGCCATCTTTTGTCCTGTTTGATTCAGGGGCAACCCACTCTTTTGTGTCTAGGAGTCATGCCTCAGCTATGGGCTTGATAGAGTATGAGCTGGTGAAAGATAGTGTGTTTATACCTTCAGGGGAGTCGGTGTGTGTGGACAAGGCCCTCGGGAACTGCGTTCGCGGGATCCACACTAGGCATAATCGACTCGAGGTTCTTTCGAATCGAATTAAGACAAATTAGAGTCGCCACCAAGTTTTATGGGAACTTGGAACCGTTCAAGTCAACTTTACACCTTTCATCGAAAAGCATAAAGCCAATCGACTACGAGTGATTAAAGATAAAGACTTGTACCCTATATCACTCGATTTGAATGACTCTCGTAATCCAATGGTATTTTGACGGATCCACAAACCATAGATCTTGAGTAAGGGGTGAGGGTACGTGTTAGGAAGCCCATAAGGACACCTAACCCCGCCCGTCGATAACGGCCTCTACTAAGTCAAGTATCGGATTTCAAACAAGGTCATAGCTACTACGATATATGATATGCAAACATCATTTTAAAACTTTAACATGTGAAGTTTCTATGTTGATTTAGATGCAACTAAACTAACTTTGTCAAAGTTGTAATTTAGCATGTGGGTTGATTGATCTAACAACATACAAAACAAAGCAAACAAGGCTTAGGGGGAATGGGGGAGCCGTTGGGATCTACCCTATTACAACCCAGGCATTTCATGCCGACACAATTAGAAATTAAAGATACAACTCGATCTAAATACAATGCTATACGCAAAACCATACACGACACACTATACGGCCAATTCGGCCTAGGGAAACGTGCACAAGGGGGGTGGCCCACGGCTTACATGACTCACGGCCTTAGGTCACTCCTCGTAATGCGTGCTTTCACTTAATCTTATCGAATTAGACATAGGGCCACACACCAAAGCATGCATTAGCATAAATCGGGCCATGTCGCTTTAAACAACATGCGATTTACTACGCTTTTACACGAATTGGAGCACAACCATCTAACCAAATGAGACTAAGGTTTTTTGAAGAAGTTTTGACTCAATAAAAGTAAAACAAACTTGAAAGTTACAACTCGAGGGACAAATTATAAATTACAAGCAACGAAACAACAAAGAACAATTGGTACAAAAAAACGAAGCAAGAAGGACAAAGAAATCGGCCAACCTCACGGCCAACCTCACGGCCATCCTAGTTCCTAGGTCAAGTTCATTAGTTAGATCAAATAATTGCGAAACGAGTTCGAAAGCGGGCTAGAAAATAAGTTAGAAACGACGTTGATCGATTGAAAAGATGTCAAGCGAATGTGTATTCTACACGGCCTAAAGGGGTCGAATTAGGTCACGAAGTTACGATATTAACGCTACTCATCGAGTGTTAATAGGAAGGTGCTAATCACGCACTCCTATGCTAGCAAATCGAGTGAAAAGAGAGATGCGTTCAATTAAGTTATAGAATTGTTAGTTGATTTTTAAAGCTATGTCGATGCCACCTAATATGTCTAATTAGGTTATTAAATTGATCTAATGTCGTCTAAATGAGTTATATGTTAACAATCAGAGGTTTAACTAACATGCGAAGGGTCCTAGGGTAGGTCGAATTGGTCGAAACAAACGAGGGGTCAAAAACGAGGAACGAAGTTAGAATTCGTTTTATTAATGCCCTACCTTGAACACGAGGATATGTAAATGAGACGGGGGATACGACCGACCGATGTGGCGGATTTCTTTCCCATCTCAAGTCAACGCGGGTGTTCTTGGTGGTACTTTAACTCATACTCGGACTAAACTAGTTTCATAGTTAACGATATCAAACGATAAACAAAACGATAAACAATGTAAAACGAAACAATAAAAAAACAAACATAAAAAGAACGAAATAAAAGGGAGAAGAGGAGGATTTGATGCACCCTCAACCTACATGTATCGTTGACACCGTCTTGGGTCGTAATCGATCGTAGATTTTATCTCGAGAGGCCGTCGTCGACGAAGGAACAAAGCAATAACACGTTTTTTTGCAAATCTGGACAGCAACTTTCAAACTGCAATTTCTCACTCGTTTCACGGTGAAAATTAGATTTAAAAGATGTTTTGAAAACTAGAAAGAGAGGAGAACAAAGATCTTAAAACAATCCCTGCTCTTTCTGAGTTATTGGGCACGAAAAACGAGCACAAACAGAACTGGACAGACAGGAAAAGCCGCGAAAATAGAGTGTATGTCACTCTGTTTTTCGAGGGGATTCGTGTACTCTCAAGGGCAATTTGGCTCGTGAATCTTTGTCTAAGATGTAGATGGATGTTGTGTGGTTAATTAGGAAAAAGAAACTCGAATTTTGATGGAGGTTTGAGGGTTGAACGAAGGGTTCCAAAGAGGACACAGAAACTGATTCTCAGTTTTGTATGTCGGTTTTGTCGAGGGTTTTTGAGAGGCAATTAGGGTTTGTTTCTGGAGTTTAAAGCTTGTAAGTTACGGTATTATGTATGGAGAACTTAGAGCAATGAATGTATGGTGAAGGGGGGGGGGGTATTTATAAGGAGTTTCGAAGGGTAGAAGTAGAGCAACAAGCAGTCGGGCCTGTTTCGCATAGCTGCTGTCCATCAGCTATTCGTGGGGTTTTTAGGGTTTGTATGGGGGGTTTGCTGGGTGGTTAAGCTAAGGTAATATGGGTAGGATACTAGGGTATGGTTTAGGGTTAATGGGCACGGGTTTAAGTGGTGTTTGGAGCGGGTTTTGGACTCTGGTTTGAGCTGAACGAAAACAGGGGGTCGTGGGTTGTTTCGTTTTGGGGCCTGTTTTGGATGGACTTGTGGAAGTGTTTCGAGGTGGTCTAGGTGCTGGGTTGTTGTGGGTAATGTGGAGCACGGGTTGGTGGTGATGGGTTGCGGGTTTGGACCAAGTTTGAGTCGGTTTAGAAGGGCTTTCGATGGGCTATACAAACACGGGTAAAGGAAGGAATTGGGCAGTGTTGGGGGGATGTTTGGAACGAGATTTGGGTGGGTTAAACAAAGGGTTTGGGGCAGGCTTTGGCTAAGAATCGAACGCGGTGTATGGGAGAGGAAGTTGGGTCGAAAGTGCGTCGAAAATCGAGCCCAAATCAAGCATAAAACGAGCTCACAAATCGTGTGATTAAAACGAGTTTTCAACTTTCGAAATCGATTTTTCAAATCAAATAACACACTAAAATAAATGATTTTTCAAATCAAAAATATATTTTATTTTCAATAAAATAAATTTAAGAAAATAAATTCAAATTAAAACAATAAAATGAATTCACTTTAAAAAACATTTAATTTAAATATCATTTAAATTAATAAAATACTTAAATCGAGAACGCTCATTCTACATCGTAAAACGAACCCAAATAATGACAATGACAACTAATAAATACATGTGTCCTATCATCATCGGGTGTTTGTCGGGTTCTCTATAAATTCCAATATCGACGGATACGGGTATCTACACGGTGTCATGTTCTAAGTTGTATAGAGACGTGTCCATGTTGGTGGGGGAGGTAGAGTTACCGGTCAACTTGTTAGAGTTTCCTATGGATGGGTTTGAGGTCATCGTCGGGATGGACTGGTTGAGCAACTATGAGGCTAAGATAGATTGCAGACAAAAGAGGGTATCTTTAAAGGAGCCTAAGGGAGTCAAGGTATCATATAGGTGGTTTGTGGTGATACCTAAGCTTAAGTTTATCGCGGTGATGACTCTAAAGTCATGTTTGAGAAATAGGTGTCCTTTGATCCTTTGTCAAGTGAGAGATATGCGTGTGGAGATGCCATCGGCATCTGACATACCTGTGGTTGGGGAGTTTGGTGATGTTTTTCCAGATGAGATACCAAGGTTACAACCTAAGAGGGATATCGACTTTAATGTTGAGCTCAAACCGGGGACGAGACCTATATCTAAAACATCGTACCAAATGGTAGCTAAAGAGTTGGAAGAGTTGAAGAAGCAGCTGAATAACCTGTTAGACAAAGGGTTATATTCGGCCTAGTGTGTCACCGTGGGGAGCACCAGTGTTGTTTGTGAAAAATAAAGACGGGTGTATGAGGCTGTGCATCGACTATACGGAGCTGAATCATGTCACGGTGAAGAACAGGTATCCTTTGCCAAGAATTGATGATCTTTTTTACTAGCAGAGTGGTGCAGGGGTGTTTTCTAAGATTTATTTAAAGTTGGGCTATCACCTGCTAAGGATAGCAAATGAAGATATTTCTAAGACAACTTTCGGTCACGATATGGTCACTATGAGTACGTGGTGATGCCTTTTGGGTTGACGAATGGACCAACAGTTTTCTTGGATCTTATAAACCGGATTTTCAGCCCGTTCTTAGATAGGTTTGTGGTCGTCTTTATTGATGACATTTTGGTCTATTCTAAGACTAAGGAAGAGCACGAGGAGCATCTGATGTTAACCCTGTAGACTTTGCGAGATAATCAATTATATGCCAAGCTATCTAAGTGCGAGTTTTGGTTGGAGAAAGTGGCCTTTTTGGGTCATGTGATATCAAAGAAGGGTGCGTCGGTGGATCCTAGTAAGATTGAGGCAGTGACTAAGTGGGAATCACCGAAGAATGTTGCTGAGATTCGAAGTTTCTTGGGTTTAGCTGGCTACGACAGGAGGTTCGTGAAAGACTTTTCTAAGGTCGCAAGACCTATGACAGCGTTGATGCGGAAAGAGACCAGATTTTATTGGGATGAGAGCTGTGAAATGGCATTCCAAACCTTAAAGTAGCGTTTGACCACGGCTCCCATCATAGCTATACCCGAGGGAAGTGAGAACTTTGAAGTATGCACCGATGCTTCAAAGAATGGTTTGGGTTATGTGTTGATGCAAAATAGGAAAGTTATCGCTTATGTGCCGAGGCAGCTGAAGCCGTATGAGGAGAACTATCTTACCCATGATTTGGAGCTGGGTGCAGTTGTTTTTGCTCTAAAAATTTGGAGGCACTATCTTTATGGGGCAACCTTTAAGATGTTTTCAGATCATAAGAGTTTAAAGTATATCTACACACAAAAAGTGTTGAACATGCGACAGAGACGGTGGATGGAGTTGATTGGGGACTATGACATGGAGCTCATCTATCACGAGGGTAAGGCTAATGTGGTGGCAGATGCCTTGAGTAGGAAGAGTGTACATTCGTTGTGTACAACTATGTCCTTGCTGGAACTGAGAGATGAGATGTCCAAGATGGGGATTCATATGATTCGAAAGGGGGATGCCATCGGGGACTTGACTATTGAGCCTCACTTGTATGATGACATAAAGAGGAAACAAGAGCTTGATCCCAAGATTCAAGAGTGGAAGTCTAGGGTAGAGAGTGGCACAGTTTTGAGGTTTTCTATCCACACAGATGGGAGTATTCGTTTTGATGGGAGATGGTGTGTTCCTAGTGATGCGGACTTTAAAAGGTTGATCATGACGGAGGCTGATTACACTCCTTATTCAGTTCACCCGGGTGGTGACAAGCTTTACAAGGACTTAAAGAAAACGTTTTGGTGGCTTAATATGAAGAAAGATATGGCTGAGTTCGTGGCTAAGTGTCTAACTTGCCAAAGAGTAAAGGTGAGCAACGCAGACCACAAGGTAAGAGTCAGTCACTTGAGGTGCCAGAATGAAAATGGGAGTCGATCTTTATGGACTTCATCGTGGGGTTACCAAGGACTCAGCAAGGTAACAATATGATTTGTGTGATCGTCGACCGTTTAACAAAGTCAGCTCACTTCATTCCGATAAAGGATACTTGGACCAAGATACAGTTAGCTTTTGGTTATAGGAAGCATGTGGTTCGGTTACATGGTGTGCCAAAGTACATAGTGTCAGATCGAGATGCGATGTTTATATCACATTTTTGGTGAGAGTTACATGATTTGATGGGAACTACCTTGAAGATGAGTAAAGCTTTTCATCCTGCCACAGATGGTCAGACTGAGAGGACTATCAAAACTTTGGAAGATATGTTGAGGGCTTGTGCCAAAGAGATTGGTGGAAGTTGGGAAGATAGGCTGGACTTGATCGAGTTTTCATACAACAACAGCTATCACACCAGCATTGGGATGACACCGTTTGAGGCTTTGTATGGCAGGAAGTGCAGGAGTCCGGTATGTTAGGATGATAGTGCTGAGACTGTGGTTTTAGGACCACAGATGGTGCAGGATATGATTGAGCAAGTTCACATGATTTGCCAAAAGATGAAAGCAGCTCAAGATCACCAAAAGAGTTATGCAGATTTGCACCGCAGGGAAATTGAGTTTGCAGTAGGTGACAAGATCTTTCTGAAAGTGTCACCTTTGCGAGGGGTGATGAGGTTTGACAAGAAAGGGAAGTTGAGTCAGAAGTTTATCGGTCCTTATGAGATCCTAGACCGCATAGGTGAAGTAGCCTACCGGCTAGCTTTACCACCATCGCTCGATCGAGTCCACAACGTGTTTCATGTTTTGCAACTCCGGAAGTATGTGAGCGATCCATCACTTGTGCTTGAGGTTGAGAATATAGAGTTAGTTGAGTCTCTAACTTATGCGAAGACTCCCAAGGAGATCTTAGACTGGAAGGTGCGCAAGACAAGGAACGGTGAGACCGTCTTACTAAAGATACTTTGGTCTAATCACAATATGGAAGAAGCCACATGGGAACCAGAAGAGGCTATGAGAGAATGGTTTCCTCACCTTTTCGATCAGGTATGTTTGGTTATGGGGACGTAACCGTTGTCTTTTAAGGTGGGTAGGAGATGGTCGCATGCATGTTTTGGGGTTAGTTGAGGTCAACATCGTTGTGTTTTGTGGTCTTTCGAGTTTGAGTTAAGTGTGTTATCATGTATAGTTGGAGTTCTTGGTACCTTTGAGTAGTTCTGGTTGTTGTCTTTGAGCAGTTAGTGTTGTGTTGGGTGTTTTGTTTTGGGTATGGTATGAACTTCAGGGACGAAGTTCTTTTTAAGGAGGAAAGAAAGTAATACCACGGTTTTCTGGGTTCTGTCACTCGGCCGAATAGGGCTTACTCAGCCGAGTAGTGTGTCGTGTGTGTTTTGGTCAGGCTATTGTCCAGGAACACTCGGCCGAGTATGGTAATACTCGGCCGAGTAAGGGGTACTCAAATGAGTACTCTCAGTACTCGGCCGATTATCCGGTCTGACGGTAATTATTTCCGCGGTTTGGTTAAGGATGATTAGAGTTATAAATTACGTTTTAACAGTTTCACTTTACACTTTTTACCAAAACCTAAACATTTCTACGTACTCTAATCATCCCTAATTTCTCCCAAGATATTTGATTGTTCGTGAGTGTCCTTGTTCATCTCTCTCTCTCGCGTCGGTTGCGTCGCTAAGTCACTAGTCTTATGCCTTTTATTAGTTTTGTCTTTTAGGGTTTTACCCTAGTATTGGAATTTGGGGGAAAGGGGACGATTGCATGTTGTGATTGGATTGTTATGATTGTTGTTAGGTTAAGGATTTGTAGAAGAGCATTTCTAGCTTCCGCTTGTAGACTCATATTCGGATCTGTGCAAAGGTAGGGTTTCCCTACTCAGTTGATTGTATAATTAATTTAAGACGTGATGATTGTGATTTAATTGGCATGATTAGTATTGTTGATGATTTGTATTCTTGATTGTTGGAGTTGTGGTGGATTGACTATGTGGGTTAGGTGCGTCCTCGGCTGAGTAGAGTCACTTGCGGGAGTTGCTTCAAGCCCTTGATTCGCCCCTTGTGGAACCTGCCACAAGAGAGGATTTTCACATTAAGGAACATGGGTTGTTGCTCGTTGCGATGAACGAGCTTAGGTGGGCAAGGCTGCGGTCCCCCACTGGCGGTGTGGATTATCTGTTGCGGCAGTAATCTTGCAGGACTACACACTTCAGTGTGTAGTCAGTTATTAGACATGATTGGGAATGGAGTGATTGTGGAATTGTTGTCATTGATATTCTTGTATTTTGCTTATCTTTATTATACAGTGAACTGACCCTTTTGTTGTTTTGTAAAACTATGGTGATCCATTTGTGGATGGTGAGTAGATTGTAATAGGTGATGGTTATTGTAACACCCCCATACTCCAAGTGCCTTACCAGGACCACTCAGGTATAAGGATGCCACCATCTCGGTTACCCGAGGCATGATAATCATAAGACAATGAAGAAACATACTTTATTAAATAAGTTTAAGTGATTACATTACAAAACAACTGAAAGGAAAATACAACTGTTCCCAAACTATAAACCAACTGAAAGGAACTGTTCTGATAAACACAGCGGAAGACTAAAGACTCTGATATGTGATGACTCCATCCCCAGCTAGATCCCACGCGTATCCAAGATATACCTGCCAAGCAACTGCTCACCACCCCCGAATGGATCACCACAGTTTTTAAAACATTTAAACGGGGTCAGTACTAATCACACAATTAACATAGATAACAACAATAAGATAAACAGACAGCTTAACTGTCACACACCCACACACACCACCAACCAATTCCCATCATCTCAATACCGACGTCCCTTTGGACCACCACGCGATGGGGGACCGCAGCCGTTCCCACCTAAGCCCCGCTCATCATACCGAGCGATAACCCTGTCCCATTAATGTGCACATCCCCTTCCGTGGCGGGTTCCACGAAGGGCGAAACTAGGGCGTGAAGTCACTCCCGCAAGTGACCCCACTCAGCCGAGAACGCATCTCGAGAACCATCAACAGCAATCACAACCACAAACACAGTACAATCATCATATCAAACAACTAACTACAGCACATCACCAATATCCCATTATGGGACTAATACTGAGTAGGAAATCCTACCTGGAAAGCACAACAGTACATACGGTATCAACAGCTGTTTAAAAAAGCCTCTTCTACGAAGCCTCCTCCTATCATATAACACATAAAGACTACACATCACATACTACCCATAAAAACCCCCAATCTCTAAATTAGGGTTTAACCAAACTCGACAAAACATTATAAAAATTATATTAAAAGCTTACCCTCGACGCAAGGAACTCAACGACACGAATTACGACAAGAACTGACCGTCTGAACTCCGGGAATTGCTAAGGATGCGATTAGGAAGATGAACTGGTTGCTTTCTCTCTTAAACAGGGTTTTAGGTTTTGTAAAAGTGATTTAAAACAATGACGACTATGTTTAAATACCTTAATCGCATAATTAACAAAACCCGAGAAAACTCCCCGTAAAACCGGACACTCGATCGAGTACCCAAGGTACTCGATCGAGTACCCCCTTACTCGATCGAGTACCCAACAGGTCAGAAACTATTTTATGTCGCAAAACTCCCTTACTCGACAGAGTAAGGCCTACTCGATAGAGTACCACAAGACTCATAAATACGGAGTATTACAGTCTTCCCTCCTTAAAAAGAACTTCGTCCCCGAAGTTCAACCCATACATGAAAACAAACATACTAACTCGATCAAGACACAACAACGTGACTAAGAACTCAAAACAAAACTCCAACCCAAACATGAACTCGTAACACCAACTCCACTAACTATTCCTACCTCCACAACATGGCTCACGATATCGTATCAACTCCATTATATCTCTCTCAACACTAACTCCATACACTACCAAAAGACTCATAACATCAAACGGAATGTTACATTCTACCACCCTTAAAAGGAACTTCGTCCTCGAAGTTTACTCAGACTCAAAACATCATCCTCCAACTGTCAACACTATATAAAATATTCTCACACTCCGAAGCATCACACTACTACAAGCACGGCCATGGCCTTTTATAAGTATCATCCACAAAACAAATCCCTCCTTTACGCTACGCTAACATTCTACTTCCAATTATATTACAACATGCACCACTATGAAACTCTCTTTTATCGCATCCTACTCCTCTTAAGACAAATGTTACGTCCTCGTAACTCACTAATACTAAATCCTAGCTATATCGTGTCATTATCCTCATCACCACCGCATGTCAAAGATAACCACTTATAATCTAAACACTCGCCATGCATATATCCAAGGCTCTCTTACTTAAACATTCCTCATACCTCAACTCATTCGTCACACCACCTAACCTATACCTCAAAATCTTTATCTTAACCCAAAACTTCAACTTTTCCACATTACCGCAACATGACATACCTCTCTATATAAAGCACCTATCTCCCAAACGCATAACTCACGATCCACACTCGTTACGTACACTCACACTAGATCCTCCAGTTATTTCCTTCATTACCGCCAGACTCATACATAACCTAATATGACACTAATTCCCCCAACACCCTACACTCACTGTCCCAACAAAAGATTATGAACCACCTGCAGCTTTCAGATCATTACCACACATGTTCTACGGACCACTTGTCATTACCATGTCTACTAAAGCCTTATCTAGAACAAGATCAAAATCACTGTAACAACCTCTCACAACCGGGTCCCATCAATAGAACATCACTATACCATGACAACAACGAAAACATATACGACTCTATTTCATATCATACTATACCCTCATTCCCAACTTAACTCGGTAAAGAAAACATCAATAAACAAGACAAATGTCTATCTATCTGTAAACCGAAACTCGCAGGAGCAACATCAAACAAAACAACAAACTATGAATAACTGGTATGCACTTTCGAAACTCGAATCATAGTCATCCCGCCTACTCCACCACAACCGGTGACGACATCACAACACCGCCACCAACAGCCACACCGTAGTGCGAAAATACCCGCATCACAACATTATGTACCGTGCCCGGATCACCACCCGAGGCACCACAACCACACCGATAAACATCACAACTGCATACGATTACCATAAACACTGACTGAGCATAACTTCTCAGACAAGAAAAACTTACTCAAATCCACTTTATTAAATCACCACGCAATATATTATATGGGTAAACAGATAAGCATCTCATGAACATCATCTCTACCATTTCACGGAATACACATGTGTTATTAATACACATAAAATTATAACTAGCCATGTCAAATTAATCAAGTTATTACCTTTTTGGATATTATTCAATTAAATTACCGTGTCCAACCTATATATTACAGAACATTCATAAAACTACTTTATAATTATCACACCATACCACTTCTTGCGAGGTCAGAACCTCACACAAACATTTACACATATCATAGACCCGTAATCACAACCAACTAGTCAATCCTGATCACGTAAGTTACCACTCAACATAGGTTACCTGTCGCCCGAGCTTAACTCGTATACACCTCATAAAATATTCTCCCTTTCGCATATCCATCACCCTCTGCCAAATGTAGCCACACCATTAATACTCAACTACTAACAACCGCCTCATATAACCACATCTTATACTCTTTCATAACTGTACTTATCAACCTGGTCTCTGCAAAATCAACCTCTTTAGAATTGTTACCTTTCTAATATACCATTACCCTTAACCACTAGTCACAAACCATAACACTACCGCTGTCCGGGCATCAAACCTCTTACACTCATCTCTAAACATCACGATTTGTTTCCTATCTTTGGTTAACATCCCAAATAACGAACATCCAATCCATTAACAAAATTACCTCAACATTCTTCCCAATACTATCCTTAATTGTATCATCATCTAACTCTCCACCGAAAATCTCGTATCGTGCAAATACTCCACCAACTTCATACTCCCTTAATTCCTCGAAACTCATGATTAATCATGTTGTCCTGAAACTTCTGTATAACTATTAACTTACTTACCCTTGATAGTATCATGCATCTCGACGATTCCTTACTTTATGTCACATAACTCCGGTGAATTTTTTTTTTCTCAACTTACTTTTATCCTTCTTTTCTCGTTATACTCAACAATACCATTAATAGCTCATCTCCTTATTACTTCTATCTAACTCTTTAGTGCTCCGATTATCTTTTCATTGCTCCAAAACTCAATTCCCATTATTTCATATCGATATCATCTCACTCTTTCTTACCATAAATATTATCTTATTATGCCATTAATCACCCTTGCCTCTAGTTTATCCATAAAATCAACGTTCACTGTTCTAACAATTGCATCTCCTTTGTACCTCTCTAGAAATCAGAATTCATTTTGTACCATTAATTGCCCAAGGAAATCACACAGTAGTTTCATCTCTTAATAAACCAAATCTCCCAAGTCCACCTCGCGACATGTCTCCACAAAGTTCACTATATACTACTCTTCTCAACTCCTTTAAAACGCACTTTCACTACATATAACCTTACTTAACTCTATTTCTAACCATCTCCCTCCATAATTCTTTACACATCTCAAGCTGCCACTATCCGCATCCTTACTTTTCAATCTTTTTATTCTCACGTTCATTATACTCACATCATCCCTTGCCCATATTCTCTTACTTTTACATTACTCAACACACAATCATATCACTCATCCCGTCTCGCAAAACGTGCTCTATGCCTCAATAAACTATACCAATCTTCCTTTTCTTTTTCCACCATCTATCATAATCACATATATCTCATGTCCTCCCCACCGAACTCATATGCATCATAAGTGCCACTCTTTACATCATAAGATTGGGTAACTTACGCTTCAGGACCAACACATACGTAAAACAATGCATAAAGAAGTAATACAACACCTTTGGATTAAACGTAATATGCAACGAATGTCAAAAATAAACATATGACCCGAAACACGCATATGACCTGCACAGACCCCACTCGATCGAGTACCAGAACCTACTCGATCGAGTTGAGGCTACTCGATCGAGTGCCCAACATGCTCGATCGAGTGCCCCGACTCAGAACCCAAACGGACCTTTCGATCTCGACTTACTCGACCGAGTAGCTAGGCTACTCGATCGAGTGACCCACTACTCGATCGAGTGCCCGAGGTACTCGATCGAGTGCCCAAAAACACGATTCGGGTCAAAATAACGACAAATACCCACTCGATCGAATCATGTAGACTCGTGAATACTACCCGCATGTTATCTCACATACCCCCAACGTACTATGCATTCATTATTATTTCAACATTATGATTACAACTATGCATTCAAATCTGCGCGACTCCTCATACAATCAACATAATAATCTACTTCGTGTTATCAAGTGCCACGTTATAAACAACCATCATGCTTTTCATCCAATTTGTTATACAAAACACATATCATTGAACCTCTATTCTTCATGTTACTACTTACCAAAAGCTAAACATTACCATCTATCATGCTCATATAACATTCAACTTTCAATCATGTATTACCCGCATGTTTTTGATTCTCATAACTTTTCATGACACAAACCACACCCTTACACTACAAATCCTATTTCCATGTTGCTAATACAACAACCTTACAAATCCACTTCATCACATAAACACTTCCATAATCAAGAAATTCATATCCTTACGAAATTGCCACTTCATCTTTTCCAATCAATTCATCTAGTTCAATCACATACTTCAGCTAACAAGCGTATATGATACGATAGTAGACAATTATACGAACTTAATATATGGCTTTACGCAAACAAAACTATGAAAACAAATCTTATCACACCCCCTAACCACATGTTATTAGGATTGCCTCATTATAAATCATTCATCCTACACATCATTATTCATCACATATAAACTATTTCCTTTTTCCACCACATCATTCGTCATTCTCACATACTTTTCCAACTATTCCAATCAACATGGTAAACCAAGTATCATCCAACATGCTTTCAACCAACAAAATACAAAATCACCCTTATACATGCCACACATCACCATATTGTTACACAATTCACAAAATAAACACATAGCGATCCCGACTCATATCCCATGGTGACCGGTTCAAAATCGTAGGGCGAGTTCGCGACTTTAGGACGTCTCCCAAGCCTTTGCATTAGCTCCTACAACCTTTACCCCGGGTTCATTTTAATTGACTCCCTAGATTCATTAGATTCATTAGTTACGGGTTTCGGGATCGTCGCTCGATACCATTTGTAACACCCCATACTCCAAGTGCCTTACCAGGACCACTCGGGTATAAGGATGCCACCATCTCGGTTACCCGAGGCATGATAATCATAAGACAATGAAGAAACATACTTTATTAAATAAGTTTAAGTGATTACATTACAAAACAAGCGAAAGGAAAATACATTTGTTCCCAAACTATAAACCAACCGAAAGGAACTTACGATAAACACAGCGGAAGACTAAAGACTCGATATGTGATGACTCCATCCCTGACTAGATCCCACGCGTATCCAAGATATACCGCAAGCAAAAATCGCTCACCACCCCCGAATGGATCACCACAGTTTTTAAAACATTTAAACGGGGTCAGTACTAATCACACAATTAACATAGATAACAACAATAAGATAAACAGACAGCTTAACTGTCACACACCCACACACACCACCAACCAATTCCCATCATCTCAATATCGACGTCCTTTGGACAGCCCGCCGATGGGGGACCGCGGCCGTTCCCACCTAAGCCCCGCTCATCATACCGAGCGATAACCCTGTCCCATTAATGTGCACATCCCCTTCCGTGGCGGGTTCCACGAAGGGCGAAACTAGGGCGTGAAGTCACTCCCGCAAGTGACCCCACTCAGCCGAGAACGCATCTCGAGAACCATCAACAAAGCAATCACAACCACAAACACAAGACAATCATCATATCAAACAACTAACTACAAAGACATCACCAATATCCCATTATGGGACTAAATGCGAGTAGGAAATCCTAC
Organism: Silene latifolia; assembly: GCF_048544455.1. Lineage (NCBI taxonomy): Eukaryota > Viridiplantae > Streptophyta > Magnoliopsida > Caryophyllales > Caryophyllaceae > Silene > Silene latifolia. Next base: position 40,251,959 of record NC_133534.1, read on the forward strand.
CGGAAAGCACAACAGTACATACGGTATCAACAGCTGTTTAAAAAAGCCTCTTCTACGAAGCCTCCTCCTATCATATAACACATAAAGACTACACATCACATACTACCCATAAAAACCCCCAATCTCTAAATTAGGGTTTAACCAAACTCGACAAAACATTATAAAAATTATATTAAAAGCTTACCCTCGACGCAAGGAACTCAACGACACGAATTACGACAAGAACTGACCGTCTGAACTCCGGGAATTGCTAAGGATGCGATTAGGAAGATGAACTGGTTGCTTTCTCTCTTAAACAGGGTTTTAGGTTTTGTAAAAGTGATTTAAAACAATGACGACTATGTTTAAATACCTTAATCGCATAATTAACAAAACCCGAGAAAACTCCCCGTAAAACCGGACACTCGATCGAGTACCCAAGGTACTCGATCGAGTACCCCTTACTCGATCGAGTACCCAACAGTCGAAACTATTTTATGTCGCAAAACTCCCTTACTCGACGAGTAAGGCCTACTCGATAGAGTACCACAAGACTCATAAATACGGAGTATTACAGTCTTCCCTCCTTAAAAGAACTTCGTCCCCGAAGTTCAACCCATACATGAAAACAAACATACTAACTCGATCAAGACACAACAACGTGACTAAGAACTCAAAACAAAACTCCAACCCAAACATGAACTCGTAACACCAACTCCACTAACTATTCCTACCTCCACAACATGGCTCACGATATCGTATCAACTCCATTATATCTCTCTCAACACTAACTCCATACACTACCAAAAGACTCATAACATCAAACGGAATGTTACATTCTACCACCCTTAAAAGGAACTTCGTCCTCGAAGTTTACTCGAACTCAAAACATCATCCTCCAATCATCAACACTATATAAAATATTCTCACACTCCGAAGCATCACACTACTACAAGCACGGCCATGGCCTTTTATAAGTATCATCCACAAAACAAATCCCTCCTTTACGCTACGCTAACATTCTACTTCCAATTATATTACAACATGCACCACTATGAAACTCTCTTTTATCGCATCCTACTCCTCTTAAGACAAATGTTACGTCCTCGTAACTCACTAATACTAAATCCTAGCTATATCGTGTCATTATCCTCATCACCACCGCATGTCAAAGATAACCACTTATAATCTAAACACTCGCCATGCATATATCCAAGGCTCTCTTACTTAAACATTCCTCATACCTCAACTCATTCGTCACACCACCTAACCTATACCTCAAAATCTTTATCTTAACCCAAAACTTCAACTTTTCCACATTACCGCAACATGACATACCTCTCTATATAAAGCACCTATCTCCCAAACGCATAACTCACGATCCACACTCGTTACGTACACTCACACTAGATCCTCCAGTTATTTCCTTCATTACCGCCAGACTCATACATAACCTAATATGACACTAATTCCCCCAACACCCTACACTCACTGTCCCAACAAAAGATTATGAACCACCTGCAGCTTTCAGATCATTACCACACATGTTCTACGGACCACTTGTCATTACCATGTCTACTAAAGCCTTATCTAGAACAAGATCAAAATCACTGTAACAACCTCTCACAACCGGGTCCCATCAATAGAACATCACTATACCATGACAACAACGAAAACATATACGACTCTATTTCATATCATACTATACCCTCATTCCCAACTTAACCTGGTAAAGAAAACATCAATAAACAAGACAACTGTCTATCTGCAGAAACTGAAACTCGCAGGGAGCAACATCAAACAAAACAACAAACTATGAATAACTGGTATGCACTTTCGAAACTCGAATCATAGTCATCCCGCCTACTCCACCACAACCGGTGACGACATCACAACACCGCCACCAACAGCCACACCGTAGTGCGAAAATACCCGCATCACAACATTATGTACCGTGCCCGGATCACCACCCGAGGCACCACAACCACACCGATAAACATCACAACTGCATACGATTACCATAAACACTGACTGAGCATAACTTCTCAGACAAGAAAAACTTACTCAAATCCACTTTATTAAATCACCACGCAATATATTATATGGGTAAACAGATAAGCATCTCATGAACATCATCTCTACCATTTCACGGAATACACATGTGTTATTAATACACATAAAATTATAACTAGCCATGTCAAATTAATCAAGTTATTACCTTTTTGGATATTATTCAATTAAATTACCGTGTCCAACCTATATATTACAGAACATTCATAAAACTACTTTATAATTATCACACCATACCACTTCTTGCGAGGTCAGAACCTCACACAAACATTTACACATATCATAGACCCGTAATCACAACCAACTAGTCAATCCTGATCACGTAAGTTACCACTCAACATAGGTTACCTGTCGCCCGAGCTTAACTCGTATACACCTCATAAAATATTCTCCCTTTCGCATATCCATCACCCTCTGCCAAATGTAGCCACACCATTAATACTCAACTACTAACAACCGCCTCATATAACCACATCTTATACTCTTTCATAATCATACTTATCAATCTGGTCTCTGCAAAATCAACCTCTTTAGAATTGTTACCTTTCTAATATACCATTACCCTTAACCACTAGTCACAAACCATAACACTACCGCTGTCCGGGCATCAAACCTCTTACACTCATCTCTAAACATCACGATTTGTTTCCTATCTTTGGTTAACATCCCAAATAACGAACATCCAATCCATTAACAAAATTACCTCAACATTCTTCCCAATACTATCCTTAATTGTATCATCATCTAACTCTCCACCGAAAATCTCGTATCGTGCAAATACTCCACCAACTTCATACTCCCTTAATTCCTCGAAACTCATGATTAATCATGTTGTCCTGAAACTTCTGTATAACTATTAACTTACTTACCCTTGATAGTATCATGCATCTCGACGATTCCTTACTTTATGTCACATAACTCCGGTGAATTTTTTTTTTCTCAACTTACTTTTATCCTTCTTTTCTCGTTATACTCAACAATACCATTAATAGCTCATCTCCTTATTACTTCTATCTAACTCTTTAGTGCTCCGATTATCTTTTCATTGCTCCAAAACTCAATTCCCATTATTTCATATCGATATCATCTCACTCTTTCTTACCATAAATATTATCTTATTATGCCATTAATCACCCTTGCCTCTAGTTTATCCATAAAATCAACGTTCACTGTTCTAACAATTGCATCTCCTTTGTACCTCTCTAGAAATCAGAATTCATTTTGTACCATTAATTGCCCAAGGAAATCACACAGTAGTTTCATCTCTTAATAAACCAAATCTCCCAAGTCCACCTCGCGACATGTCTCCACAAAGTTCACTATATACTACTCTTCTCAACTCCTTTAAAACGCACTTTCACTACATATAACCTTACTTAACTCTATTTCTAACCATCTCCCTCCATAATTCTTTACACATCTCAAGCTGCCACTATCCGCATCCTTACTTTTCAATCTTTTTATTCTCACGTTCATTATACTCACATCATCCCTTGCCCATATTCTCTTACTTTTACATTACTCAACACACAATCATATCACTCATCCCGTCTCGCAAAACGTACTCTATGCCTCAATAAACTATACCAATCTTCCTTTTCTTTTTCCACCATCTATCATAATCACATATATCTCATGTCCTCCCCACCGAACTCATATGCATCATAAGTGCCACTCTTTACATCATAAGATTGGGTAACTTACGCTTCAGGACCAACACATACGTAAAACAATGCATAAAGAAGTAATACAACACCTTTGGATTAAACGTAATATGCAACGAATGTCAAAAATAAACATATGACCAGAAACACGCATATGACACGCACAGACCCACTCGATCGAGTACGAGAACCTACTCGATCGAGTTGAGGCTACTCGATCGAGTGCCCAATCATGCTCGATCGAGTGCCCCGACTCTTAACCCAAACAGACCTTCGATCTCGACTTACTCGACCGAGTAGCTAGGCTACTCGATCGAGTGACCCCATACTCGATCGAGTGCCCGAGGTACTCGATCGAGTGCCCAAAAACACGATTCTGGTCAAAATAACGACAAATACCCACTCGATCGAATCATGTAGACTCGTGAATACTACCCGCATGTTATCTCACATACCCCCAACGTACTATGCATTCATTATTATTTCAACATTATGATTACAACTATGCATTCAAATCTGCGCGACTCCTCATACAATCAACATAATAATCTACTTCGTGTTATCAAGTGCCACGTTATAAACAACCATCATGCTTTTCATCCAATTTGTTATACAAAACACATATCATTGAACCTCTATTCTTCATGTTACTACTTACCAAAAGCTAAACATTACCATCTATCATGCTCATATAACATTCAACTTTCAATCATGTATTACCCGCATGTTTTTGATTCTCATAACTTTTCATGACACAAACCACACCCTTACACTACAAATCCTATTTCCATGTTGCTAATACAACAACCTTACAAATCCACTTCATCACATAAACACTTCCATAATCAAGAAATTCATATCCTTACGAAATTGCCACTTCATCTTTTCCAATCAATTCATCTAGTTCAATCACATACTTCAGCTAACAAGCGTATATGATACGATAGTAGACAATTATACGAACTTAATATATGGCTTTACGCAAACAAAACTATGAAAACAAATCTTATCACACCCCCTAACCACATGTTATTAGGATTGCCTCATTATAAATCATTCATCCTACACATCATTATTCATCACATATAAACTATTTCCTTTTTCCACCACATCATTCGTCATTCTCACATACTTTTCCAACTATTCCAATCAACATGGTAAACCAAGTATCATCCAACATGCTTTCAACCAACAGCATACAAAATCACCCTTATACATGCCACACATCACCATATTGTTACACAATTCACAAAATAAACACATAGCGATCCCGACTCATATCCCATGGTGACCGGTTCAAAATCGTAGGGCGAGTTCGCGACTTTAGGACGTCTCCCAAGCCTTTGCATTAGCTCCTACAACCTTTACCCGGGTTCATTTTAATTGACTCCCTAGATTCATTAGATTCATTGGTTACGGGTTTCAGGATCGTCGCTCTGATACCATTTGTAACACCCCATACTCCAAGTGCCTTACCAGGACCACTCAGGTATAAGGATGCCACCATCTCGGTTACCCGAGGCATGATAATCATAAGACAATGAAGAAACATACTTTATTAAATAAGTTTAAGTGATTACATTACAAAACAACTGAAAGGAAAATACAACTGTTCCCAAACTATAAACCAACCGAAAGGAACTGCATTCGATAAACACAACGGAAGACTAAAGACTCGATATGTGATGACTCCATCCCCTGACTAGATCCCACGCGTATCCAAGATATACCGCTAAGCAACCGCTGCTCACCACCCCGAATGGATCACCACAGTTTTTAAAACATTTAAACGGGTCAAGACTAATCACACAATTAACATAGATAACAACAATAAGATAAACAGATGACTTAAGCGTCACACACCCACACACACCACCAACCAATTCCCATCATCTCAATCCGATCGTCCTTTGGACCGACCACCGCCCGATGGGGACCGCAGCCGTTCCCACCTAAGCCCCGCTCATCATACCGAGCGATAACCCTGTCCCATTAATGTGCACATCCCCTTCCGTGGCGGGTTCCACGAAGGGCGAAACTAGGGCGTGAAGTCACTCCCGCAAGTGACCCCACTCAGCCGAGAACGCATCTCGAGAACCATCAAGAGCAATCATAACCACAAACACAGTACAATCATCATATCAAACAACTAACTACAGCACATCACCAATATCCCATTATGGGACTAATACTGAGTAGGAAATCCTACCTGGAAAGCACAACAGTACAGACGGTATCAACAGCTGTCTCAAAAAGCCTCTTCTACGAAGCCTCCTCCTATCATATAACACATAAAGACTACACATCACATACTACCCATAAAAACCCCCAATCTCTAAATTAGGGTTTAACGAAACTCGACAAAACATTATAAAAATTATATTAAAAGCTTACCCTCGACGCAAGGAACTCAACGACACGAATTACGACAAGAACTGACCGTCTGAACTCCGGGAATTGCTAAGGATGCGATTAGGAAGATGAACTGGTTGCTTTCTCTCTTAAACAGGGTTTTAGGTTTTGTAAACGTGATTTAAAACAATGACGACTATGTTTAAATACCTTAATCGCATAATTAACAAAACCCGAGAAAACTCCCCGTAAAACCGGACACTCGATCGAGTACCCAAGGTACTCGATCGTGTACCCCCTTACTCGATCGAGTACCCCAGCTACTCGATCGAGTACCCAACGGGTCAGAAACTATTTTATTTCGCAAAACTCCCTTACTCGACAGAGTAAGGCCTACTCGATAGAGTACACCAAGACTCATAAATACGGAGTATTACAGTTTTCTTTAGCTACGGGGACGAGATGGGATGTCATCGCCTCGAGTCTAGCTTCCGCTGTTATGAGTAGTTGTTTCGGTTTTCAGTTGTATTGAGATTTTATATACACTTTCATTTTGGGTATTTCTTTGAGACAATGTAATAGTTAAACTTAATACTTTAATAAATATTTTGGAATGGTTACTTTTGATATACTAACCTCGGGCAACCGAGTTGGTAAAAACTTCTCATGCTAGGGTGGTCCTTGGTATGGCACCTTGGTATGTGGAGATGTTATAGTATGATAGCTATGGAGGAAGGCTTGGTAGTGGAAGGAATATTCATGGCTATGGAAATCCTTTCCAAAGTGGTAACCCAAGTGGTAGTTCTCAACAAGATGGTGCATTGGGATTCGGTGGAGGTCAAGCAACAAGTGGTAGGAAGGGCTTCAACTTTTGGCCCTTTACTTGATTTGATGATGATTGGAATAATCGCCCATACACATACTAGCTTGGGGGGAGGTAAGCTAGTCTAGTATGTATGCTTTCCATTGCATTTTAGTTATATTTCCCGCAACCCATTAGATATAACCTCTTGTCTTACTTGTTTGTGTGCTTTGAGCCGTTTTCACGGTTAGTTTGGATGCTTTATATGTTGGCACATTGAGGACAATGTTATGTTTAGCTTGGGGAGGGGGGTTGCATTTGCATTTTAGTGTAGCTTGCATTGTAGAAAAATCTGAAAATTTGAGAAAATTGTGTTGTTTTTTGCTTCTTATGCTTCATATTGCCTACTTTTTATGATGGTAAATGTGTTTATGCCCTCTTGCTTATCCTAATGATAGCTAATAGCTAATGATTCTTTCTTATTTGATGGGATAATTGCTTCATGGGGATGTCTTGACATAGTAGGTGGAAGATGAAAATTAAATCAAATAGGCTCAATCTTGACTTTGGCAAGCCACAAAATGGTAAGGTAGAGCCTCCTTGGACGGGTACATCTATTTTCGGTCTCACTTAGGTGAGTGTAGGTCTCCTTATGGTGTGTGTTATATCAATAACGCACAAGTATGGTTTTTGTTTCATCTCTTTGAACATTACTTTCATAATATGCTATGCATTTGAAGCCATTCACATTGACTATGTTGCCCATTTCTAGCCCTTCTTACACATGTTTAGAATTCATCTAGCTACATTATATACTTTCCTACCTTGTTAAGATAGTAGCTATATCATTGGTGTTAGGGTGCTCATTTGGGATATACTTTTATTGAGTCATTGTAAGCTTGGTTATGTCGGAATTGCTAATTTCCGGATTTTGATTATGAAAGAAAGAAGTGAAAAAGAAAGTGCAGAAAAAAAAGAAAAGAATGGAAAAAATGCAAGGAATGGAAATGAAAAAAAAAAAGATGTGAAAAAGAAATGAAAAAGAAGCATGAATTGAATTGAAAAAAGAAGAAGAAGTTGAATTAAGAAACTCTCATGTTTTTATTCATGAATTTTTGGGAGAGTATTCTTATGGTTTTTATTGAAAGAAGTCATTATGTTGTTGTTTTTGGCTTCTAATTTTGGGTTTAATTTGGGATTGAGTATCCTTTCACTTGGTTGTTGCTAGCTTGACTTACCTCCATATAGCATAATTCATATGATCCCCTTTCTTACCCATTATATATTGTCTTCTTTTATATGCTTGCATTTGATTGTTTTGACTTGTGATTTGAAATGACTACAATATTAGCTTGCGGGCACACTCTTATGAGTCGAGGATAGGTGAGTGCTACTCACTTAAAATCCTTCCACATATAAATGAGTAATGAGTGAATCGTAAGAGTCCAAAGTCAAAAAGATCATGCAAGGGACGAAAAGTTCATTTGAAGTCATTCATGCTACGCCGCCATGTAAATCTCATGCATGTTTTTGCATTATCCTTATGCCCATATTGTTTTGGGATTTGAGTCATTATGCTTATAGCTTGTTTTGGGATTATGAAATTGATGGGATAAGTTTGCTTGCTTGACGACAATTAAGGGTTTAGCTTGGGGAGTTTGATGTGCCTAATTTATATACGATTTAACCCCCTATTTTAGCTCGGTTTTATTTGAATAGTACACTTTTATTAATGTATTTATGAGCTAATTCCGTGTTCTAGGTGTCTTTGCTTGTTTTTATTGTATTTTATAGGAAATGAAGCGTTTGTAGCTTTTTCCCGTCAAATGTGCAAGCACTAAAGTTCACGAGGCTAAAAAAAATGAGATCATGCAAAAGGAAGGGCGTTTTGGAGAAATACGAGTAAAGAAATCTCGAGCATGAAAGATAACATGGGTTGATGTAAGAAAATAAATAAAATGGAGCCCAAAACAATGTCCAAGTAATCAAGTCCATTTGCAAGCTTAGGATTCCATATTCATGCTCTAAACTCGAGGAATTATGAAGCATTAACACGGAGCATAGGATGCCATTTGACAATTAATCAAGGAATTAAGGCATTAATACGAGGATCACTCGTCCTCGATCGGGGTGGCCTGTCCCCGATCAGGGTTTCCTTCCCCATTGAATTTTACGTTTCACCCTTTATCACTATATAAAGGGTGCTTAATCCGTCATTATGGGATATCTTTTACCATCTTTTATCACATTCCTATACTCTTAAGCACACAAATTCTCTTAATTTCAGATTAGTTTTCATTTCATTAAGCATTTACTTTGTTATAAACATTTTACTAAAGCATTTTGTTCTTTATAATACAAGCTTTCCATTCAAGTTATTTGGGTTGATCACTTGTATTCTTCTTGTTTAAGTTCTAATTCTCTTGTTACGGTAATTTCATTTCTAGTTTATTTCATTAATCCATTGTTCATTCTTGTTATTTTATAATTCTCATTATTGTTATTAGCATTTTCATATTAGTTTATTACATTTCATTATCGAGTTACTATCGCCATAGTTTATTTCTAGCAATTTCATTGACATTTCTTATCATTAGAAATTTCACTAATTCATATGTTACTGTTAATTAGTATACTTATAATCCTTATATTTGTATTTAGTTATAATTCTATTATCATCATGTTTATTAATTCATATGACATTAGTTTAATTTCTAATATGAGTGAGTAGTCCATTTTGTCAAGGGATTATGGAAGTCGTGCATGAATAATTTTTGTAAATGTTAAATTAGGATTATATAATATTGTTTGATAAGTTTCTATCACATACTTGTTTTATTTGCTAATCTTTGGTAATTGATCACTATCTTATATCAATTTGTTAATTCACTTTTATAAGTCGAGAGGCACGAAAATGAATTAGACTAAGCATGTTTTAGTAGACTGACCTAGCCATAGGGAGAGCTCATTAGGACCCATTCTATGGTCGCCAATAAGGCCGAGAGGTGGTCGTCATGAGACCTAAACAATTGACAATATTATCTATTTCTAGTTTAGCATGAGCATTTATACATTTGCATGTGTGACCCGACTCCCCTAGACTCTTTTATCATATATACTTTACATCATTTTATTAACAATCAAACCAACCAAACAATTGAATCGACCTAGATAGAATTCTACTCATAGCAATTCATTACGAAATTCTCGTCTCCTTGTGTTCGACCCCTACTTTACTACATTAATTTTTTAGCCGAGTTTAGGGTATCTTTGTTAGGTGTGCGATAGCCTATCATTTGGCATGTGTTTGATCCAACATATGAGTGTAAAGATGTCCAATTTGCTTCCCGAACCCGGAATACAATCATCCATCACAACACATACACATTAAACCGCAAAATCGCAGAAATATATCCAAACAACATAACCGCTACTTTATTGCATAACTGAGCTAAATATCTCTAAATAATACAGCTAAGGGCAAAATTGGCTAAGAATTGGGTTGGTAAACACGGTACAAAACTGTCACATAAGCTTACTTGTCATGCTAGTTTGTAGAGAGTTTATAATTATTTGTTTGGTTTGTTGTTGACGACACGACACATCAATTCTCTTCCCCAGTACCAAACATGTAAGTCTGAGTGTGTATTTATCATCCTATTTCTGTAGTTGTTCATTTTTGCAGTGTCATTAATGTAAGTAAACCATAAACTAACCCTTAAAACCACAAAGGAACGAGATAAAACTTGGTTCATTCTTCTTCTTCTTCTTCTTCTTCTTCTTCTTCTTCTTCTTCTTCTTCTTCTTCTTCTTCTTAGCCTTCATGCCTCGTAGCTTAAGTGTTTTCTTCCTTTTCCTACCCAATAATACCTACAAGTCAATGACAAGAAGTAAAAGCCAACAAAAGTAAAGAAATACATTTAAAACGGTGATAAATTACACAAGACGGGGTCAAAATTGGAGAAAGAAAGTGGGATAAACAGCACAAAAATGGGACACACTAGAAGGCCCACTTTTATATATACATTAAAAAAACTATTCATTTAGTGCTACTAAATGAGTTATCTTTTTATATAATAGGATTCTCTCACATTGGGAAATCGAGTGATTTTTTATTGTTAAATTAATTAGTTACATATCATATACTCGTATTATTTAGTTACGTGTCGTACATTAAGTTATGTCTTCATTTTAGACTGATGATCATTTTGTATTTTTGAAAATAAAAATTCATAATAGTCATCCTAGGTGTCACGGTCCGGAATTTTAAGCCCGAACATGGCGCGCACCCTTATCTATCACACGACAATAATGCAAGCGAGAGCGTCAAGCACTAGTGAGGGATCACTAGTGCATTCGTAATCGGTCTCCGTTGGCGTATGTCGGGAATTCTAGTCACGATTATCAAAGTCCGGCACACGAAAGCAACAAAAGTAAGCAATACGATTATTGAAAGCAAGAGACAAGCAATATCAAGCTTAAAGATGAAAAGTGGTTTTGATTGACTAGCACCTGTCATAGAGGCAAATTTGATAGTTTGAGTCCTGTAGCAGGATTCATTGATTGTGCAGAATAGCGATACGTTTTGTAAACAACTAAAAACGTATCTTAAACTAAATGAAACTAAAAAAAATAACGAAAATACATGAGTACAATTAAGACATCTCAGGGCTCAAAGTGAAAGGACCGTGCACGCAATTCACAGGGATTATGCAGCCAAAAGTGAGGCTCCTTAAACTCTCCTCCACCTAATCTGTTGCCGTCCTTGGCAACGCTTGAAATCTGCATGGCTGGTTCAGTCGTCTGATGTCACTGGAAGTTGATTTGAACGGATGTTGGCACACTTGCTCTTGTTATGGGTGGGATCTTCAGGATCTGGATGGTAAGGCTTTAAACAGCTCACATGAAAGACAGGGTTTCTATTTCTCTCCCTTATCTTGTTTGCAAATGAGGAAGGTCTTCGTATACTCTATCACATCATCCTTCATTTTCGGCCAATAGTATCTCATATTCAATAGACATAAAGTTCTCTGCCATCCCGGGTGACCCGACCATAAGGTATCATGGCACTCTTGTAAGAGAATCTTCCTAAACCATGCCACCTTCAGAACAAAGATCCGATGTCCCTTCGTGAATAGAAGTCCATCTTCCATCCAAAACTTGCGAGTCTTCCCTTCTAAGACCAACTATTTTGGAGTCCTCCCCATTGGGTCTTGGTCGAGGTATTCCTTCGGCTTAGCTCGAATAGTTTTGACAAGTGTAGTAGTGGACAAGTGAGCAATCATATGCACTGCAGACAAGTCGCACCTACGGCTTAGGGTATTACCGACTCTATTCGCTGCTCCCGGTCAATAAATGAACTCCACATCGAACTCGGCCAACATCTCTTTCCATCTAGCTTGTCGGTTGTTGAGCTTAGGTTGAGTGAGGAAGTGGGATGCTACGGTCTTATCAGTCTTGAAGATGAACTTCGATCCCAAGAGATAGTGTCTCCATCCCCGCAAGCAATGAACAATAGCGAGAAGTTATTTCTCTTGGGCAGCATACCAAGTCTCGGCCCCATTCAAATTTCTACTTTCAAAGGCCAATGAATGACCCTCTTGGAGGAGTACTCCCCCAATGTCATAATCAGACGCATCTGTCTCTACTTCAAAGGGTTTTGTGATATCCGGCAGCGCTAAGACGGGCTCATGTATCATCGCTTCCTTGAGCCTCTCAAAGGCCCTTCTCCTGTCGATACACCACTCCCACTTAATATTCTCTTTCAGCAAATCGGTTAGTAGGGCGGCTATTTTTGAATAATCTCGAATGAATCTCCGATAGTAGTTTGCTAGCCCCAAGAAAGAGCAAAGCTCAAACACGTTTCTTGGGGTGCCCCAGTCCTTGATGGCTCTAATCTTCTTCGTATCCATTATAAGTCTCCCTTTTCCCATGATGTGGCCGAGAAAATTGACTTCAAGTTGGGCAAATTCACACTTCTTGTTTTTGACAAATAAGTGATCGATTGTCTCGTAGTTTTGCGAACACAGGCCCCAAGTGTTCTACGTGTTCAGCCTAAGAGCGACTATACACAACGATATCATCCAGGTACATCACCACGAATTTGTCCAAGTACTCATGGAACACGTGATTCATCAACGTGCAAAACGTGGCAGGTGCATTCGTCAACACAAAAGGCATGACCAACCATTCTAAAGACCCATACCACATCAAGCAAGTTGTCTTTGGCTCATCTTCTTCGGTAATTTGAACTTGATGATAACCAGATCTCAGATCTAACTTGGTGAAGTACACATCACCCTGCAACTGATCGAACAAGTCTGCTACCGCAGGAACGGGGTAGCGATTTGTCACGGTCAACTTGTTTAAGGCCCGATAGTCGATACATAATCTTAGACTATTGTCCTGTTTATTTTAAAAGAGCACGGGGGCTCCATAAGGATATTTAGAAGGTCAAATCGACCCCGAGCGAATAAAATCATCTAGCTGCTTTCGAAGTTCAGCTAATTCCGAAAACGCCATGCGGTATGGCCCTCGAGCAGAAGGTCTTGTCCTTGGTAGCAACTCAATTTGATGGTCTACCGAGCGTCATCGCAGAAGACTCATAGGTATATGAAGTGGCATCAAGTCCTTGTTATCATCTAACACCTGCTTTATCGAAGGTTCCTCTGATTCGGCGGAAGTGTCCTCCTTCATAGACACGGTACACAAGTAAGTCGGCTCACCCTTTTGAAGTCCTTTCTTCAACTACATCGCCGAAATGAGAGGTCCCTTCATCTTTTGATCTCTTCCCACAGCCTTCACCAAACAAGGTTTTGACCCGACCATCATAAGAGAACCATTATGGGGTGCCAAGAAGGTCGGTGTTCGCTTTAGAAAATCCATTCCATGGACGATCTTGAAGTCATACATCGGGACACTGGTGAAGTTGAGCTTTCCACTCCATTCACCCATCTTAATCACTACATCTTTGGCCACGCCCTGAATTAGCTTAGCGCTAGAGTTGACAGCCTTCATACTACCTCCTTCTTGGTTTAGCTTCATCCCGAGCCGCTTCGCCTCATCTTGGGTGACAAAATTGTGAAAGGCTCTCGTGCCTATCATGGCACTAGTGTAAATTCCGTTAATTCTTACTTCTACGTACATAAGCTCAATGGATTTGGCCTCAGAATGGTCGGTGCTTTTTACCATCAAATACATCATGTGCACCGCACCCATCCGCGCCACTTCTCCCTGTTCACTAGACTCTTTATTGTCCTCTATGTCGACTTCATGGTCCGTCCCTTTGGGGTTTTGTTCAACCGACATCTTAGACAAATTTTTCTTGAGGGTGTTGAATTTCCTCTGGTGCGGACACTCGGACATTCGGTGTGGTCCTTTACATAAGAAACAGGCAAACGGTTTCCTAGCGGTAGACGCTTCCGACGTGCTCCCCTTCGAGAAAGTTGGGGTTGAATTAGATTGACCCCACCTTCTATTATCTTCTCCTGGACGGAATCGACTGTTTCCCATAGGAAGAGTTTTGGTTTGATGTATCACTTTTATATACACTTTTATGACTCCTTTCATGTTGGTTTTGATACGGTATTCGTGCTTATTATGTCATTTATATGTCTTTTACATTAGAATATTGATATTGCCGTTACTTTGTGTTTAAATGCAGAATGACGAATTTACGAGGTGAAACAAATGAAGTTGAGCACTGCGGATATGGCATAATAGGATACACGAGGCATGGCACGGGAAACTAGAGGAATTAAAGTTAAGAAGTGAAGATTACGCGAAGACAAGCTGAGGAAGGCTGAATCCGCGATCAAGTTCGTGAAGGCTCGATCGAGTGTGATGTCCTCGATGGAGTATGCTAAGGCTCGATCGAGGATCTTTTATATTAAGTAGTTTTCCGAATTTTCCTAAAACACGTCTTATTTGTATTATATATTATAAACTCGGGAAAATTATTAGGTTATGCTTTTATTATATTCTAAACTCGAAAATACTCTAAGTTTTAGTCGGCTGGCATACATTGAGATCTACAATCGTTCCTCATTAATTTTGTTAAGGTACTTTAATATTTCTTCATTAATTGTTAATCTAGTTCATGTTATTATTCCTTTGTTCTTGTTTTATATCTTTAATTATGTTTTCATCAATCATTATTGTTGTTAGTCTTATTAATATGAGTAGCTAAACCTTTCATCTAGGGTAAAGGCGATCTATGTTGACTAGAAGGGGGATTATGAATTGATTGTTAGTAATATCGTATAACTATCGTTTGATTATTGTTCTTATTCTAGTTATTTGATTTAAGGCTTGAATCGATAATTAGTGTAGCGAATTAATACTTTCACCGACTGGGTTAGGATTAATATAGGTTGCGATAATCAGATAGGTTGTGTTTGTAACACCCCCATCTACCAAGGAGCCTTAACAAGACCTTCCCTACTAGATAAAGGCACCATCTCGGTTGCCCGAGGTCAGTAATAATCAAATGTTCATAATAGAACGATTATGTAATATTACAAGTGATTTTAAGCAAACAACAGATATAAAAGATACAACTCGTGATAACTATCAACTAGATGAAACTATCTCCGCAATGACTCGTGATAGGCTTGTCCCTCCAAGCACTCAGCTATGATCCATACACCAACCTGCTAAGACTGACTGCTCACCATAGTGGATCACGGCAGACACACAAGAAGACAACACAACCAAATCACACAAGGTCAGTAACTGAGGTAACAAGTACAAAAGAAGACACAACACAATTACACCAATACATACACACCACCTCCTCTAACTAATCACACATCACTAACTGCCTGAAGGTCCAGTCCTGCCAGTGGGGACCGCAACCGTTCCAACCTAAGCCCCGCTCATCAATCCAAGCGATAACCCATGTTCCTTAATGTGCACATCCTTTCTGTGGCGGGTTCCCCAGAAGGAGAATCAAGGGCGTGAAGCCACTCCCGCAAGTGACTCCACTCAGCCGAGGATGCACCTCAAGAACCACAGATAATCAATCATAACCAGCTGCACAATCAACAATCACCAATTCCTATTCCAATACAATATTAACCAATCGACCACAACCAACATCCAACAAAGACACTAAACCGACTGTACAACAACGATAGACCCTCTAGACAATCAACAGTACTGAGTAGGAAAACCTACCTTTAGCAAACCGCAGCGATTCCGCGTCCGATCACAAGATAACAATCAACTAGCAAACCACCAATAACAACCATCATAACCATCTATTATTACTACCATAACCATAATTGAAATCAAAGATGACGATGATGATGATGACAACATAACTATACAAAGCAAACCGGCGTCAAGACTGCTACCCGACTCAAGCATCCCATCCCTATGGTGTAACCACTCTCTAAGGCTTTAAAGAGAGGAGCTATGGTGGAGGATAAGTGGAATGACGGCATTTAGGTTTAGGAAGAAAGGAGAAATGATTTGGGTTTCACGATTATACGATTTATAATTCCCCGCTGCAAACCCGTTACTCGATCGAGTAAGGCACTTACTCGATCGAGTAGCATCTACTCGATCGAGTAGCCTCCGCTAGATCGAGTAACACGCACTCATAGGCTCACACCGTCACAAGTCATCACTCGTAAGGTTCCCGAAGGTCAAATGAGGTGTCTAACGTCAGTCAACAGGCCCTAAAAGGACGGGTATCACTGTCTTCCCCCCTTAAAAAGAACTTCGTTCCCAAAGTTCAACCCATCCTCTCCAACGACACAAAGAAAAAGGAACTAAGGTAAACTACCACTATCCATCCCGATATAGGCCAACACAACCGTTCATGAATACCACCCCGATATGAATGTTCATTAACCATCATCATCATCATCTACCTTAGCAAACATTACATGACACGATTTCCTATTAAATCACCAACTTCCTATTAAATATAAAGGAACAACCAACTCGACTACCATCACTTGTACTTATCTCATGTCATTGCTCAACTATAAACCAACACGACTATCAAATTTCTCCTCCAACAATTACTTGACAACAATCAACCATACGTTTAAATCAATTGTCAACAATCATTTGTTATCAAATACCCAAATGCAGTAGATTATCTATCACTTACACACAAGCAATGTAACATTCATTTACATTAATTCCTTTAAATCATTTCTATTACTCAATCATGCAACACAAATCAATTGTTTAGCAACTACCACTCTATTATATAACAACTTTGTGAACAATTACTTGGAAACAAAATACAACAACATGATAATTTATTCAACAATTGAAAACTACCACCCAATTATGCAATAACCACTACTAATTACCCAAACAACCATTTAAAATACTATAAAATTGACATAACTAAGTCATTTTTCCTATACGACATTACTCTTCCCCTCTTAAAAGGAACTTCGTCCCCGAAGTTCACCATCAAAACAACTTTAATTATTACACAAGGCGATAAATTCTTATTCGACATTGACATTATGAACAGATCATATTATACCTTGGGACTCACAACGACCACGACACGTCTTTGACATTACACAACGATGATTCATTTATGTGAAAGCCATTGGAATAGTGAACAATATAATTACGCATTCTGTCATCCATTATCGTACATGATATCAAATAACTGAGTATGCAACCATACCAATTATGCAACAAGAATTATAACCATCATTCATCATTTTACTTGAGGCAAATTGATCTAGCATGCAAAAGTGTATGAATCAAACCCGTACTATATAAACCACATCTATATATAACTTCATGAACCATGCTCGACACGCAAAAATTTGTCACTCGCCCAAAACAATGGACATTTATCACAAGAACCACCAACTTGAAGAGACAAACAAATGTTGAAACAAAATAAGCATCCTACAGGGGCACTCGATCGAGCTTGTGAGTTACTCGATCGAGCTGACGTTACTCGATCAAGTTCATCAGCTACTCAATCGAGTACGTCGAGATCAGAATGCAATTTTAATTCACCCCTGCAGATACTCAATCTAGTGAGGGGCACTCGATCGAGTAGCCACAGGTCCAAATCCTCCATACGATCCTCTTGCCAACCCAATGATATATATATATATATATATATATATATATATATATATATATATATATATATATATATATATATAAGTCAGAATGTCAATCCCGACAACAACCACCTGCATAACAAGTCCTAAAAACATCTAAAGTACAGCCTTATGGCCAAATACAAACCGAAAGTATAACAAAAGTACTAACAAACCAAGTACCAACAAACCAATAACCATCAAACCAAGTACTAACTATATATGACAAATCCACGGGAATGAGTATATATAAAACAACACCAAAGAAACAAGCATCACTCTGCGGCCTGCTCCTCCATGTCCTCATCGCCACCACCTCCTCCGGATTTGCCTGCTCCAGCTATATCCTCACCCGCGATGTCACCAATGCCGAAATTTGCTCCCACTCGCCATGGTGCAAAGCACCCGTAGGGGTAACTCTGAGGCTCTCCCCAAGTAGTTCGATCCATGCCAAACGAGTGAAAGACCCCACTGTCATCTCCAATACCTCTCCACCACACCGGCTGAGCTGCCTCGGTCCCAATGCTCTGAACATAAGCCATGTCGTGGAGGCTCCGGAGTGTAAAAGTAGCAGACACTCTCTCCGTGAGCTCCCTCACCCTCATATCAGGACTAAAGAATGAAGGATAGCTGGGAAACTGATGATGTGGTGGCACGTGCTGCTCTGGCTGGGTCTCAGCAACCCTCTTCCTCACCCGTCTCGGTCCCCTCCCCACTCTAGGCTGTCTATCCTCGGGTCTAGCCTGCTTCTTCTTAGTCGCCTCTTGCATCACCTCCAAAATATCGGCATCAATGAGGTAATACTGCCGTGCAGGAGCCTCCTCCTCGTCATCGCAGTCCGCTGCCACTACCGCCACTGCCAAGGGCTTTGTCACGGGAAGGTGCTCGGGGTCGGGTATCCTCATCCAGCTCATCCTCTATACTCTCCAAGCCAAACCACCACCCTCCAAAGTTCTCAACCATTTATGGTCGAGGAAGTACTCACGGTCCAAGGTTGGCCCAGACGGGGCCAAAGGTGTAAGGGCCGAGGAGGCCTCAAAGGTGTTCAACCTCTCCGCCAACCGTGTGGCAATGGCATCGCAGCTCAAGAAACGGGTCTCAGAAGTGGCCATCAAAACTAGACTAGTACAAACTATGGCCGGGGCACTGTAAGAAACTCTCGGGGCTCGGGTGGGGTAAGGTAGGCAACAAGAAACATCACCTCATGTGAGTTAATCTTACTCACATCCTTCCGGTCATAGAGTAAACAACTCAAGGCACGAAGAAAGATCTTCAAAGTGATGTGTTGCACTTCATTTATCAACATGTTGCTAGAGGTGGGGGCGTGCTTACCAGTAAAGCAAGGCATGCAACTACTGGCTCTACACTCAGTTGGGATATCCCTAAGGGCTCCCTTTTTCGGCCGGGCAAGGCCAAGGTGGCTAGCAAACAAGTCCATGGTCAAGATAAAACTAGTGTTCATGAGGCGAAATTGGACGGTCTTAGCCGCCGCATCATAAAGAAAATAACTCATGAACTCCAATGTCAAGAAGGCATAGGAGTGTTTCCTAAGATGGTATAGACCGGTCAGACCCAAAGTCTCAAATATGTGCCTCACATCCGTCTCTACCCCCTAGGTTCTCTAAGATATTGGTGTCGATATAACGGGTTGGTTTCATACGACGTTTTTGTAACTCGACAAAAGCATCTCTTTGCTTGAAATCAGCAAAGACGATGGTAGGGTACTCAGGCACAGGTGGGACCGTGGGTCCCTGACTCCCCTCACCAACCTCAGGCTCAGAAGCCCTCCCCCTCTTACTTTGACGGGTATCAACTGCAGGTCTCGGCATCTGTTTCAACGCATACTTTAGGCACACAAACAACACTTACTTGAGGGTATAAAATGAATGTTTCATGCTTGCTCATGGAAGAAGAAACAACTATATACACACTTTCACCAATCAATGCAAAAGATTTAAACATGCTACTTCCAAAATTCAACAACAGGCGGTTTTTATAGCTACCCAAAAGATGAAAATTGTAACATCAATTAATAAATCAACTAACAAATTAAGGTATTAACCTCCAAAATAGCTTCAAAAAAATAGGTAACCATCAAAAGGAATTGGGATGAATTTCAGTTTGGGACACTTTTAAGACGGAGTTTTAAAATAAAATTTTGAGCAAAATCAACACTAAACATGATACCCATCACATACATTACTCAATCTCCCCCCTTTTATTTGCAAAAGACAAACAAAAATTCAATTTGAATCTCAAACCCTAGAAATTTCGGTCCATATAAACCCCCATATTGATTCGAGTTTTCTACTTCTAGCATCAATAATCAACAATCTAGAACAATTATATCATGTCACAACAATTATAAGCAAGAACACAAGTATATAAATCGAAATATCAGAAAAATCCAACACTTTATATGGTTCTAGTTGATTAAAAACAAAGAAAAAGATGAACATTCTTACCTTGAATGATTAGCAAGTAAGAAGGACGAATAACAAGGAGAAAACCAAGGAGACAAGCACAATTATCACCAAATTTTGAGAGCAAAGAGAGAGATTGACGGAAATTAGGGTTTATAGATATAAAGAAATAAGAAGAAAGGAATTGGGAAAAGTATATGAATCCCATATAAACCCGTGTACTGTACACTTACTCGATCGAGTAAGTAGGTTACTCGATCGAGTGGCCTCTACTCGATCGAGTTGGAGCTACACGATCGAGTTTTCGCTAGCAGTTCCAACTTTTTCGATCTTATAACTCCTCAAATAGATCGAGTAAGGTCTACTCGGTCGAGTACGCACTTGTACTCGGTCAAGTAAGGTTAGGTATATGGTTAAAAGTTACGAGTTTAGTGATCGATTCTTGCAAAACAACAACTCGTGTCGATTCCAAAGTGTATTTGGAGATCGTCACAGATTATTTCATCCAATCATGACACATTATTACTACTCAATCGTAACACAACTATTTCACTTGAACATTATGCACATCATTCCATCCTATGACAATCATTATGCAAGGTAACTCGCTATAATACCAACTTATACAAATTTACAATCAACACATTACTTCACAATTGTTTACGCATTTGCAATTTCAACTATCCAACTTATGTATACACTACTCTAAGCATCCATCTAACGATAAACCGTCCTATATTACTCAAATTTGCTGCAAACTTCAAAAATGTCATGTTAGTTCATCGACCAAATATCCAACATAATTATGCCACGTCACAAAAGTACTCAACAACATTCATCCACGACAATTCCAATTACTACTTGACAAACGCTATCAGCTAGTATAAAACTTACAACTCATTATTATTATCACTTACAAAGACTTACGATTCCTTTATAAACTAGTACGTATACAAAGATTTATAACTCATTATTATCATCACACTATTCAATACTATCATGCAACTATCAGTACTTTCACCATCTTTACCACCTTCACACGCACTTTCACTCAACCACAAACCTTCACAGTTCATCATCACGAATTACACGCACCAAACATTACCATAGACTCCATCATAACTACTTCTAACTTATCTATCATACACATCTACGCACCTAATTTCCGACTCAATATTCCCATACCCAATGACTGGCTTACGCATAATGGGACCGTGATTTTGAAATAAGGGCGCCTACTCACCAAAAATCACGCATCAGCTAGGGCTCCCAACATACATACACCAGGTTCATTTTATTAGACTCACTACGTTCATTTGGCTCATTAGTTACATGTTCCAAAATCGTCACTCTGATACCACTTTGTAACACCCTTATCTACCAAGGAGCCTTAAGAAGACCTTCCCTAGTAGATAAAGGCATTACCATCTCGGTTGCCCGAGTTCAGTAATAATCAAATGTCGATAATAGAACGATTATGTAATATTACAAGTGATTTAAAAAAACAACAGATATAAAAGATACAACTCGTGATAACTATCAACTAGATGAAACTATCTCCGCCATGACTCGTGATAGAATCGTCCCTCCAAGCACCCAGCTATGATCCATACACCAACCTGCTAAGACTGACTGCTCACCATAGTGGATCACGGTAGACACACAAGAAGACAACACAACCAAACCATACAAGGTCAGTAACTGAGCCACTGAGGTAACAAGTACAAAAGTAGACACAACACAATTACACCAATACATACACACCACCTCCTCCAACCCTCCACACATCACTGACTGCCCGAAGGTCTAGTCCTGCCAGTGGGGGACCGCAGCCATTCCCACCTAAGCCTCGCTCATCAATCCGAGCGATAACCCATGTTCCTTAATGTGCACATCCCTTTTGTGGCAGGTTCCACAGAAGGCGAATCAAGGGCATGAAGCCACTCCGGCAAGTGACTTCACTCAGCTGAGGACGCAACTCGAGAACCACAAACAATCAATCACAACCAGATGCACAATCAACAATCACCAAATCCTATCCCAATACAATGTTAACCAATCGACCACAACCAACATCCAACAAAGACATTAAACCGACTGTACAACAATGATAGACCTTCTAGACAATCAACAGTACTGAGTAGGAAAACCTACCTTTAGTAAACTGCAGCGATTCTGCGTCCGATCCCAAGATAACAATTGACACGTCTGTCGCGTACCTGTCAAAAATAAAACCTAACGGTCTCAACTAAAAATGTAGTAGAGGCAGTCGAGTATCGAATCCTCAGGGAGGTAATGCAACTACAGCTATCTATTTCTAATCCTATGGTAACAATTGGGTTTGATTAAATTTTTGGTTCTAACTACGGAGTTGAAAGGAAAGAGAAATAAACAAGAGCAGTAAAGCAGAAAGTGAATTAAAACTATCAATAAGAGGGAGACATGTCGGGAATTCGGTTCACTACGGTAGTTCAACAACTTAGCAGTAAATGACTCAGACGAACTAATGCAAGACGGATATTAGAAGGTCCTTTCGGTCCACTTCCCACCCTAAAATACCACTAACTTAACTTTCGTCCTCATTAGGGTAGTCTACTGTTTATAGCAGGCCTATTTAGTCCAATCTTTCGATCCAGGATTAATTGTAGCCAGATTAATGGGTGACATAGAAGCGTGCACTCAACTAGGTCGAGAATTACAGTTATATTGCTATAGTGACAGGGTCTCTTTAATCAATTCGTCTAATTCATTCACTACGTCGTCATTATTCTACCGCAGATCCCCTAATCCCAACATGAAGGGGTTTAGCTACTCATACTCATAATTAATCTAACAGCAGATAATTTCCCAGCAGATGACATAATGAAATAACAATAAAATTCAATAATAGAAATTAGGGCAAGGAAGAACGATAACATAAACAAGAATTAAAAGCAACAAGAAGGTTAATTATTATTAAGGAAGAGAGAGAATTACAATCCAAGCAAATTCCGGCGTAAAGAACCCGTAATCCGAGTGAAGCAATCCAAAATAAAAGTAACAGTAGAGAAAGTTCAAGCAACGTAGAAAGTAACAGTGTCTAACGTGAAACTTAGAGAGTAAAAGAGATGATAAAAAGAATAGATCCAAGGTCCCTAATAACCTCGTAAAACCTAGGTTATATAGCTAAACAAAGTGTTTATGCGGAAATAATTAAAACACGGACTGATTAAAGCCCATAGAGTCGGAAGCCTCTCGATCGAGTGGGTTAAACCACTCGATCGACCAAGATCTCATGAGAAACTCCTCGATCGACGGAAGGGTACTCGATCGAGGGCTTGGTCAAATGCAGCTTACT
Source organism: Silene latifolia (assembly GCF_048544455.1). Lineage (NCBI taxonomy): Eukaryota > Viridiplantae > Streptophyta > Magnoliopsida > Caryophyllales > Caryophyllaceae > Silene > Silene latifolia. The sequence goes on from NC_133534.1 coordinate 40,275,682, forward strand.
CGATCGAGTAAGGAATAGCTCGATCGAGCCTTGGGGAGCTTAGGGATCACTCGATCGACCACCAAACAGCTCGATAGACCACCTGGGTCTTCAATTCAGCTCACGTCTTCACCCAAATGCTTCGTAATGCGTGCAACGACACTTCCAAGTGCAGCATCTCACTCTGGGACAATCCCGTCTCCTCTAAATGCATGCAAAAAGGACGAAAAGGAGCATGGTTCCGCTACTTCCGCGATCATTCCTACAAAAAGGACAAAATACACCAGAGTAGCCAATTCGGGGCAAAATACTATAAAAACAGTATAGAATTGCATAGAAATACGTGCTGAAATAGGCCAAAAAGACTATACATTAGGCACGTATCAAATCTCCCCAAACCAAACCTTTACTCGCCCTCGAGTAAACTCAAAACTAAACTAATGGAACAGAAATGATAACTCAGAGCTAGCTTAACTTGTCTACTTGAACCACTTTAATGCAACAGAAATCAACAGCTAAAGCTAGACAGTCAATACGCAAACGAATTATAAGCTGTTCAGAAATAAAGCTGACCTATCGACCTTGCAAGACCAACAAAACCGGACTCTCACGTGGTCACTCTTCTCTCATGAAGCAAAAGGGCAAATGTTATATGTAAAAGAGAGAAGAAAAGACAGTCACTCGCCTAACTGCGACCTACATAGCATGCATGCAACAAAAATGAAAGACAATTCAAGTACTAATGCACACACTCCAACCAATAATGTCCGTCACAGCCGAGGGCTTACAATTAATATGGGAATAGTGAGGTTCAGGTGAGAAAAGGCAAAACAAGTTATGGAAATGTGGAGGTAAAAGCGTCAAGCTAGTTCCTAACAGGACCATGATAAACCATCCGGATCTCAACTGTCTGAAAGACTAAACACAGGTGCCCTTCACTTGGCACAAAACTCACTAGACTCAAAGCACAATCTCCTCAAAAAATATAGAATAAGAGTGGAGGAGCTAGACGGTCACAAAGTTCCCTTTTTTAAACACCGTCTGAGGATACTAACTGAAACAACCAACCCTCTTGTCGATTGTACATCTTCAAACATCTTCTCAACTCTGACAAGAGGGTACAACTTTTTCATAATTTTTTCTTTCTTTTTGTACGTGAATCTCATCATGTTTTCATTTTTCTTTTCTTTTTTTTTTCTTCTTCCTCTTTCACGTTTCTCTTCTTTTTTTTTCTTTTTCAATACTTTTTTTTCTTTCTTCCTTCTTTCTTAACACAAACACCAACTCCAAACAGGAATGACGGACCAAACTGCAATGGAAACATACCACAAAAGGACAGACTAACTAGCTTGACTAGGCAGGTTTAGTTTGGAATGTGGCTAATGGGTCAAAAAGGCAAGTTTTGGTCAATGTGGAGCTAAATGGGTGAAGGATGTAAAGAAAGGGGAATTTGCAAGACCCTCCCTGCATGTGACACCAACCGCAGACCCGAATATGTGCATTTGACGAGAAATTGAATGTCATAAATGTGCAAATAAGATGAACATGCTATGCAAGGAGTACTACTCTCAAAATTCCTAATGAACTGGTCATGAATGGCACCAGTTATGGCTCTAAAACTCAGAATTTTTAAGTAGTTTGCCAATTTATCAGGTCAAGTCTAAACAGTCAGCTATTATTTGAACAGAAATTCGTAGACTATGCGTATGACAAAGCTAAAAACCATCAATAAAGTGCAAGGCTCAAGTGAATTGACAAGTTAAGTGCAATTTCATCACGGGAATCTACCGTTCCGACTCAACCTAAATACAAAAATAAACGTGAAAATTTTTTTGAATTTTGACATTTTCTAATTTTTTTTGATTTTTGATTTTTTTTGAAAATAAACAACAAATGCAAACTGAAAAATTAAACGTGAATGCAAAACAAATGCAGATGCAGACTCAAAAGGATGCAATACCCTCCCCAAACCAAAACAGACAACGCCCTCGTTGTCCTCCAGCATACACCAGCAGAAAAATGGGGGATGGGAGTATACAACCAATAAAAATAAAATAAAGGAGACGAAATAAAAAGAGTAAGAGAGCATACAAAACACGAACTTCCCCAAACCAATTAAAAGCGGGAAGTGAGTAGACCAGTAGCTACTCGTCGTCGGCACCGCCGTCTCTCAGGTACTCCGACTCAACAAAACGGTCTCCCCAAACCAGCAGCAAACAAGGGGGAGACCTCTAGTCGTCATCTCCAGCCTGATCCTCCGGATCGGGTACGAACGGAGGGTCACTCTCCTCCTCTCTGGCAGCTCGGTGCGCCGCCTGCTCTGCCCGTAACCGCACCTCTCGTGCTACCGCTGTCTCCTCCGGCTCCTCCTCTGAGTCAGAAGGTAATGAAGGGTACCCGTCCGCTGGGTATCGGTAGAGGAAGGATGCGGCCACCCCTCCGGAATCGGTCGCCGGGCTCGGATGTGGAACTCGTAGAGCGGGAATACAGCCAAAGCCATATCCCGTCTCATCTTAGTAATGTACCTGCACATATCCGAAAGTGCGGCATCACGACGCCCTTGGTCCATGACCTCGGGCGCCTCTAAGACAGGAGGGCAGACAAAATTGGCCGGAAAAACCGAACCAGAAGGAGGGTCAAGTGGAGGTGGAGTGTGAGTCTGTGTGGGTGTAGGCTGAGGCATGGGGGTCGGTCCAGCCTGAGCCTGAGTCTGAGCCTGAGAGCTAGAAGATGCTCCGGCCTCCCGCTTCCTCTTCTTAGAAGAAGAAGGAGGGGTGAAGGTAAGGTGGTAGGTAGGTGGAGGTGGCCTCGCTCCCTCAGCAGCAGATGAGAGCGGTAAAAGTGGGGGAAGGGTAGAGCACGGCAAGGTAACAGACGTGGAACCACATATCTTCCACGTCCTCGCACTCCCCTTCGCCTTTGGGAACCAGGTCAAGTCAGCCATGGCATCCAGGTCAAGGTGAGCCATTTGATCAGGTGCAGTGAGTCCGGGCTCAGTGGGGTAAAGGTGGCGGGCAATCCTAGTCACCAGCCCGCCGCAGACAACTGCGGTCTTGACCCGAGTCCCAATTCCGTTCCAATGCTGAGCTACCAGATAGGCAATGTTTAGAACAAACTGGGTACCGTAGTCAATGTTGAGGTACCCCGCGAGAATCGCTAGCTCAGTGTTGGTCACGTTATTGGGCTCAGGGCGCCCAAAAATGGTCTCTCCTAACAGACGCAAGTAGTAACGGGGCGTAGGTAAGTGAATATGAGCGCCCTTCCGTGCCTGGAAGGGGGTGTGAGAAAGCGCAGCCCAAAGTGGCTGAAGGAGGTCTCGAGGTGGGGTGGTGGGATCGTCACTAACTAGTCCCAAAACCTGCCCAAACTTGGCCAAGGTCCAGTGGTGCGACTCATTGCGGAGTCGAAAGTGAATGCAGGAACTGGAGTGGTCAGCCTGGTAAGAGTCGGTGTCAAAAGAGTAGGAGCTAAAAAACTCGTAAGTAGAGGTACGAATAGTAGCCTCCTGCATGGTAATCAGACTCGACATACCCGTCCCGTTCAACAAACTACAGACCTCCTCATAAATGCCTAAGGTCTCTAGGTCAGTCCGCGCAAGGAAACGGGTGGGGGAGAGAGGGCAACGAAGTAAAGCGGTTAACCGTTTCCGGTGAGCCGCGGAAGTGAAACGTACCGTGGGCATCTTCGGTAGAGGTGTGAGAGCGCCCTCCCCGTAACAATTGACCTCGAAGGGTGGAAGTGATGGCTAATCGGCTAGCTCTGCGGATGTGGCCTCGGTGGCACCATACCAAGTGCGGGAAGCGGGGATGAATCCATGATCCAAAGAAAGAGAAAGGCCTGGTAGGGGTAGTGGTAACGGCAGGAACTGTAGTGGTTACCAGGGCAGTAGTGGTTACAGCAAGGACCACTGACTCGTTCCCGGACGGGCTGGAGGATGTACTAGTAGAAGGCGAAGAACTCGCGTCCATCCTGCAAAGTATCAAAGGGCACGAATAAGAGAAGATGCTGCTAACCGTGGTTAAAACAACCGCTAACCAACATGTGACAGCAAAAAGGATGGCCCTATTGGTCGAAACAATCGACGTACAGCAATCAAAACCAACAATTCCTCAAACATTTCGAAGAGCAGCATGTGAGTAGTGATAATATGATAAAATAGTGACCGCTAAAGGCGAATACAGCATGAAAACCAAATATGGGAGCATGTATGACTCCTAGCAGTCGAAGATCGCTACTCACAGCACGGGATTTCCCAACAATTCACAGCATATAAAGGCGATAGGGGACGGTAACGGCAGTTAACAACAGTGATAAGTAAGCATGGACTGAAGTTAAGCAGGCAAGGCAACATAAAACCGTCTGACAGTCGACATATTCGACTTACAGGAACCCTAATCGCGGAAATCGCGCAAAATTCGAATTTAACATGCAAAAACAGTGAGGAATTGCGAAAATATCATCAACAAGCTAATCAAGGGTAAATAAACACAATTTAATTGAAACAAATCGACTAGACATGGAATTTTCGAACCCTAATTCAAATCACCTCAAGGAAGATCGAATTAATTGAAGATAAAATGCAAAGAGTGTGAAAGGAACACTTACTTGATGATGATGATCCTATACAAGCAATTAAACTTCAAATAACAAGCAACAAAGACGGATTTTTAATCGAAAAACCCGCGAAACCCTAATCCCCTTTGAAAATCGTGAAAACGAACACAAAAGAAGGGGGAAACAAGGGGCTATTGAAGAATTAAGTGCTAGTGATAGAATGTAGGTGGTGGATTTGATGATTTTGGGCAAAAATTAGGGATTTGGGGGAAAATGGAAATCGCAATTAAGGGGAGTGTTAGAAGAAATTAGGGATAAAATAAGAAATGAAACGGAAATAAGGAGTTAAGTATAGAAAACTCCCGTCCACTGTTCATTTCACTCGATCGAGTGATTTTAATCACTCGATCGAGGGCTTTTGCTGTTCCCCTTGCTCGATCGAGTAAGAGACCTCTCGATCGACCTGTTCATCCTTGGCCTTCCTCGATCGAGTAGCCAGCAGGCTCGATCGAACCAACTTCCACTCGATCGAGTACAAAAAGTACTCGATCGAGGACTTCCTCGTGTAGACTTCTTTGAATTTCCGTCTTTACTTCCTCGAAATGCGTGCATTTCCCCAAACCTGCGTAAAACATATCCAAACACATCCCAAATACCAAATACGCAGCAAACACAGTCTATAGTCGTAGTCTAAGCTAAAGAAATATCCAAACTAATTATCCTAATTAAAAACGTAATAAATAAGTTCAAAAGAAATTCAAACGAATATCTATTACAAGCTGTTACACGGGGCATTTCCCCGTTTAATTCCCATCGCCTTGATAGCCCCTTCGTGGGCTTCGATGGAGGACGTCACTTCAGCGACACCGACCGTCCTCTTTGATTTCCATGAGCTTGAATTCTGTTTTGCAAGAGGAGGAGGAACATAGTTCCAATCTATGTAGGTTCGAACGTCTTCGTTCTCGCCCCTCTGTCATCTTCTTTGGCATCCTTGGCTCCAGTTTGATTGATAATGGTCGCACCACTGTCCCTTGTGACTCCTTTCTTGCCTTCATCTGTACCTGCAGTAAGGAAAACAGACGAATCTTCCTCCTTTTTGCTCTCAGTATGAGGCGGAGGGTTAGCAATAATGACAATGTTCTCCAAATTTTCATCCGGAGTGTCAATAATAGGGTAGGGTCAAAGAGAGAGAGGGCATTGCAAGGCCGAGCTTGCATGGGAGCCCTCCGGAACTTGGACCGATGGAAGGTCGGCTCCTCGTCCCCTACCCGGAAGGTCAAAGTCTTCCCCGACGTCTATTACCGCACGGGCGGTGGACAAAAATGGTCTCCCTAAAATGATAGGGGTGTGCACATCTTCGGGGATATCTAAGACGACAAAATCAACGGGAATAAAGAACTTCCCGATCCGAACAGTACGTCTTCGCTACACCTAGTGGCCGTGATAGACTACGGTCGGCCATCTGGACGGTCATGTTGGTGCAACTCAGCTTTGTCACACCAAGTCTCTTAGCTAGAGACAAAGGTAAAACACTTACGCTAGCGCCTAAATCGCATAGCGCATTATCAATCAATTGCATACCTATGTGACAAGGGATCGAAAAACTACCGGTCGATTGCTTAGGAGGTAGCTTATTTTGAAATAGGGTGACCCCACCTCGTCAAAGCTACGGTCTCATTATCATTTATAGTCCTCTTACGTGCTAAAATTTCTTTCATAAATTTTAAATAAGAGGGTACCTTGGTCAGCAATTCAGTGAACGGCACGGAAACTTCCAAACTCTTCAAAAGCTCAACAAATTTGCCAAACTGTTGATTAATCTTGGTATTCTGCAGCCGCCTCGGGAAGGGAACCGTAATTGGAATCTCGAGTCCCTTGTTTCTCGCCTCCAAAGTGTCTTCCGGAGCAAGCTCGGTGTCCTTTGGACGCTTCTTACCTCTCGAACGAGGCCTTTCTGGTAATTCCTCGCTTAAACGAGCACTAGCAGGCTCTCGAATAAGCTTCCCGTCATCAATATCACTCGATCGAGCAATGTGTTCACTCGATCGAGCAGTTTCTTTATCAGCTTCAGTCGATCGAGTAAACTTACCACTCGATCGACCAACCTCATCTTCTGCTTCACTCGATCGAGCAGGGACACCACTCGATCGACCAGATTCTTCACCATTTCCACTCGATCGAGCTGTTTCAGCATCAGACTTCAGTCGATCGAGTAACTCTTGTGTCGTGAGTCCTTTTCTCTTAACAGAACACTGTTCATCATCAGCGACATCTTCCCTCGGGTCTGATTTCTGCGCTTCCGGTCCTTCATAAGAAAGACCGCTTCTCAACTCTATCAGATGCACCGTCTCATTTGGGTTCTTGTCATTTTGAGTTGGTAAATGACCGGGCTTCCTTGAGGATTGATTTTCGGCCAGTTGGGCAACTTGAGTCTCAAGTGCCTTGAATGCCGTGTCCTTCTGTTGTAATTGCTTTGCAATTGACTGCATCATGGACTTTAACTCACCTATCTCACTCACCCCACTAGATGACGAAGCACCTTGGTTAGGAGGGTTGAAAGACGGAGGCTTCTGATAGCCTTGTTGCTTCTGGTGTGGAGGAATATAGGGCTGCTGCGCCGCCTGATTCGGAGGAGCGGTGGGGTTGAGTACGTTCGGTTACTCCACCTCAGTTGGGGTGGATGTTCGGCTCGTAATGAGTGTTGTTTTGCCTGTAATGTTGAAAGGCAGCACATTGCTCATAAGGACTAGGACAATAATCAGCGACATGTCCATCTACCCTACACCTCGTACAGACGAAGGGACCGTCTGTCATAGCATTAACATGGTACATTCCTCCCTTGAGAGCTCCCCCTAGTTCGTACTTGTCGAACCTCGCGGTAAGGGCTTCTAATGCGGCCACCGAAGAGGATTCAACGGCTCTCCTTTGGTTTCCTCTTGAATTCCCATATTCACCACGTGAGTGGCTAAATCATCTATAATCTTCCACCCTTTGGTGGCTCCCAAGTTGTCAACAAATCGACCATTGGCTGCAGCATCTAATATAGCCCTCTGATCATCATATAAACCATTGTAAAAATGGTTACAAAGGCTCCACTTTTCGAAACCGTGATGCGGTATGGTCCGCACCGATTTCTTAAACCAGAAAGCCATGCCTCGTGGAAGTTCTCGTCAGGCCCTTGTTTGAAACTTGTTATCCGAGCTCGATAGCGATGGTTCTCGAAGCGAGAAATACTTCTTATAAAACGCCAATGCTAGCGAATTCCAATCTGTTATGCCGTGAGCGGCTCGGTCCAAATCCCTATACCACTCCCAAAGCATCGCGGAGTGAGAAGATGAACATAGTTTCTTTGATCTGATCGGCTGTCACGCCGGTGGGAGGAGGTATGGAGCAGCGATAATCAATGAAGGTCTCCATATCGAGTTTGCATCTTGATTGCAGCTCCCCCGAACCGATTTTTCTCGACCATATTGATGTATGCAGGCTTGGGCTCGAACTTCCTAGCGTCTCCAGCGATTCGAACCCTTTATAGAGATTGTCACCGTGGGCTCGGAGTGACTAGCAATGGTTGCTTCCTCGGCCATTTCGGGAAAGTGGGAAAGTGTGAGACTCGGTGATGAATTGGGCGGAGAAGATGGTGGATTGTCTTGAAAAGCTCGTTCTCGTAAAAGCGCCGCGAGAACTAGGCTCTTCCTCTGCTGTTGCTCTTGAAATAGTCTCCTTTTTACGTGCGAGAGATCTCTCAATCTCGGGATCAAAAGGTAGTAGTGGACCACCTTGCGACCTGCGCATAAGAGGAAACTACAGACAAGATATGAGAATAGTCTAAGGAACGATGTTCCTTAAACTAAAAGAAGAATTAAAAATAAACAGCTAGTAAATTAAACAATTGCCTCCCCGGCAACGGCGCCAAAATTTGACACGTCCGTCGCGCACTGTCAAAAATAAAACCTAACGGTCTCAACTAAAAATGTAGTAGAGGCAATCGAGTATCGAATCCTCGGGAGGTAATGCAACTACAGCTATCTATTTCTAATCCTATGGTAACAATTGGGTTTGATTAAATTTTTGGTTCTAACTACGGAGTTGAAAGGAAAGAGAAATAAACAAGAGCAGTAAAGCAGAAAGTGAATTAAAACTATCAATAAGAGGGAGACATGTCGGGAATTCGGTTCACTACGGTAGTTCAACAACTTAGCAGTAAATGACTCAGACGAACTAATGCAAGACGGATATTAGAAGGTCCTTTCGGTCCACTTCCCACCCTAAAATACCACTAACTTAACTTTCGTCCTCATTAGGGTAGTCTACTGTTTATAGCAGGCCTATTTAGTCCAATCTTTCGATCCAGGATTAATTGTAGCCAGATTAATGGGTGACATAGAAGCGTGCACTCAACTAGGTCGAGAATTACAGTTATATTGCTATAGTGACAGGGTCTCTTTAATCAATTCGTCTAATTCATTCACTACGTCGTCATTATTCTACCGCAGATCCCCTAATCCCAACATGAAGGGGTTTAGCTACTCATACTCATAATTAATCTAACAGCAGATAATTTCCCAGCAGATGACATAATGAAATAACAATAAAATTCAATAATAGAAATTAGGGCAAGGAAGAACGATAACATAAACAAGAATTAAAAGCAACAAGAAGGTTAATTATTATTAAGGAAGAGAGAGAATTACAATCCAAGCAAATTCCGGCGTAAAGAACCCGTAATCCGAGTGAAGCAATCCAAAATAAAAGTAACAGTAGAGAAAGTTCAAGCAACGTAGAAAGTAACAGTGTCTAACGTGAAACTTAGAGAGTAAAAGAGATGATAAAAAGAATAGATCCAAGGTCCCTAATAACCTCGTAAAACCTAGGTTATATAGCTGAACAAAGTGTTTATGCGGAAATAATTAAAACACGGACTGATTAAAGCCCATTGAGTCGGAAGCCTCTCGATCGAGTGGGTTAAACCACTCGATCGACCAAGATCTCAGCAGAAACTCCTCGATCGACCAGAAGGGTACTCGATCGAGGGCTTGGTCAAATGCAGCTTACTCGATCGAGTAAGGAATAGCTCGATCGAGCCTTGGGGAGCTTAGGGATCACTCGATCGACCACCAAACAGCTCGATAGACCACCTGGGTCTTCAATTCAGCTCACGTCTTCACCCAAATGCTTCGTAATGCGTGCAACGACACTTCCAAGTGCAGCATCTCACTCTGGGACAATCCCGTCTCCTCTAAATGCATGCAAAAAGGACGAAAAGGAGCATGGTTCCGCTACTTCCGCGATCATTCCTACAAAAAGGACAAAATACACCAGAGTAGCCAATTCGGGGCAAAATACTATAAAAACAGTATAGAATTGCATAGAAATACGTGCTGAAATAGGCCAAAAAGACTATACATTAGGCACGTATCAACAATCAACCAGCAAAACTACCTATAACAACCATCATAACCATTTATTACTACTACCATAACCATAACTGTAATCAAAGATGACGATGATGATGATGACAACATACCTATACAAAGCAAACCGGCGTCAAGACTACTACCTGACTCAAGCATCCTATCCCTATGGTGTAACCACTCTCAAAGGCTTCAAGAAGAGGAGTTATGGTGGAGGAGAAGTGGAATGACGGCATTTAGGTTTAGGAAGAAAGGAGAAATGATTTGGGTTTCACGATTATACGATTTATAATTCCCCGCTGCAAACCCGTTACTCGATCGAGTAACGCACTTACTCGATCGAGTGGCATCTACTCGATCGAGTTCCCAAGCTACTCGATCGAGTAGCCTCCGCTAGATCGAGTAACACGCACTCATAGGCTCACATCGTCACAAGTCATCACTCGTAAGGTTCCCGAAGGTCAAAGTAGGTACCTAAGGTCAGTCAATGACGGTCAATGGGTCCCTAAAAGGACGGGTATTACAGTATTTAATTATAGCGATTGCATGGTAAACTGAATCTAAAGGACATAATTCAATTAATCAATCTTGTGACCTTAGATAGTTTGATTGACCTAATAGTTGATTAAGATAAACCCCGGGATAATTGACCTAGTGAACCCGCTCCCTAGAGTTCTTAATATTATTGTTTACAATCTTTTTTTTACTTGCAATTAGTTGTTAGCAAACAAACCAAACAAACCCTCAAGAAAATCGGTTACTTTAAGACAATCTAAATATTAGCAAACTGAATATTACCGCCTCCCTGTGGATTCGATAATTGTCTTACCGCTAGCTATTTGGTTAGTACCGAGCTAGGATTTCTTTGATTAAGGTGATACAACTTTAGCCTTATCAAATTTGGCGCTGTTGCCGAGGAGGCAACAATTTTTTTGTTTGTTTTTGTTTATTTTGTCTTTTGTCTCATGGAACTTTAGTTCTGTGTGATCATTCTCACACTTTTCTTGTTAGTTTCGTGTATGCCCATGTCAACTAGGTCTGAGATTCTTCCAATAGATCCCGAGCCAGAGAAGACTTTTCGCTACAGACGAAAGTTTCAGAAAGAAGTTGGTAAAGTAGAAGACTTGAGTATACTTGACGTTGAGACAGAGCATTTAATTATTTCAAAAAAAATCCGTCCTTTGAAGTGGACAATACTTCTGACCTTGATTTTCCAGTTCCTAAGATTACCATTTTGCTTACTTCAGCAAGTCATTCCGAGCCTACTTTGGCTTCCATCCCTAAAGGATTTAAGCCCCTACCACAGATGACGGTACTTTTGAAATTCGTCCATCTTATATCAATTTGGTGGACCGAAATTTATTTGGAGGGGGAACTAATGAAGACCCTGCAAAACATATGGAGAAGTTTGTTACATATTGTTGTTCTATCCCTTTAACTGCTGGGGTGACTCAAGATCATGTGAAACGGGTGCTCTTTCCTTTTTCCTTAAGAGATGGTGTTGTGGAGTGGTTGTGAGATTTAGATATGGAGGATCAGGGAGTTATTGGGAGGTTTCAGGACAACACTAATGATGATAATGCATGGAAGTTGATTGATCAGATTGCTACCCATACTGCTAAGTATGGAAATCTAAGAGGAAGTACACGTAGAAGTGGCGCAGATAGTGGTATTGTGGCACAGTTGGAGGCTCTAACTGCCCAAATTGCTGGGATGAAGACTACCCAATCTTTGGCTCATAAGGAGGTAGTTCATGCTATGACTCTCACTTAACAAGAGGAGTCTTGTGCGCGATGTGGTATGGATGGTCATAATGCAGCTGAGTGTTTTAGCACGTAGGAGCAAGTTAATTCCTATCTGTGTTTTAGGCAAGGTACACCTTTCTCTGTTACAATGAAAGAACGAAGAAGCATTCTTTCCTTCAATGGTCTATTCAGAATGTGCAAAATCCACAGCAGCAACAACCACAGAAAAACACATATGTGGTTCCTCAAAATCGTGGTAATCAACCACAAGGAGGTTGTCAAAGGCAGAATCAAGGAGGTCCACAGTATAATAATCAATATCAACCACCTCCTCAAGCTCCTCAACAAATTCATCAATAGGCTCCAAGTAATGAGATAGCAGAGCTGAAAGCTCTATTGCAAAAAACTTTGTCAATGCAACAAAAGCAGACGGCTCAAATTTCTGAGCCCATTGCCCATAATAAGATGTTGGATACGCAAGTTGCTCAGATAGCGGTCGATAATTCTTCAAAACAGCCCGAAAATCTTCCTCCTCAAGGTAAGCAAGCTCATGAGCAAGCTAATGTGTAATACCCAGTATTTTATTATGATATTATATTAGGCCGAGTTACCAGCTGGGTCGTGTAGTGTATTTGTGACTCGGGTAATTATGTGACTCGGGTTTTAATTAATCTAACTAGGCTAGGCCCGTATCGTCTTAATAGCACCTATCCTATATGTATAATCCATCTAACCAAACCCTAATCTACCTATCACCATATTCATTTTAACCATGAGAAAAGAGAGAAAAGAGAGAAGAGGGAGCCGTGTGTGAAGGGAGCCGCGTGAGGAATTGCGAGGCGATTTCTCAGCCTATTCTCATCCTATTTCATAAGTAGACTATCCTATTACCTCTTTATTCAATTATTAGCATAATTATAGTAGTATTGGGATAATTTTCGTAACCCTAGAATTGGTTTGGGGGTTTTTGATTATAAATTGTATGAGATAAATGAATGGAATAGTTACAGCAATTTACAGATTCGTTGGTCTGTGTTATTTGAGTGTTTTACCTGTCTTAAAGCCGTGGGATGCAAAAAGTTAAAGAAGAGACTCATGTTTATTCCAAGCCTAATTTATGCCTGTGAAAATTGGTAGCATTTCATCGTGTATTTTTTCCTGAAGAAATTATTTGTGAACGTCTATCTAAACAGTCCGCAAATCAATAGAGGCTGAAAGATTACTTCTAAAACATAATTTAGATATTGAATTGGTGCTGGGTCTTTTTTATATATTTAATTTAAAGAGTTTAGATGAGTTAGGCATTGGTTTTACTTAAGAATCATTTGTCAAACTCGTTTTATGAATCAATACTTTTTATGCGACGGTTTCTGTCAGTTTTTGGAAATCAGTCTGAAAACCCTTGATAAGTTTGGAATTTGAGAACAACACGTTAGATATAAATTGTAGCTAAGACTCATGGGGTTCCAATTCAATTGGCCTTGCATCAATTCGAATTTTCTGGAATTAGTTATTCATTTTATACCGAGTCTGCCATGAGCAGGAAAATCAGGAAAAGTCGTGTTTGTTCTTTAAATTGATATTCCTATTAAGTTATGATGAGTCTAGGTTATGTGCATGATTAATTGACTGAGTAGATGGTAATTATACATAATTATGTTATGTAGGTGATGGATAAGTGAAGGATCATAAGTGATTGCTTGTGTGTGCTTGGATTGCGAAAAGGTAGGGAAATACACTTGACTTATTACCGTTGATGTTGAATTGTGTTGACTTATTTGTGTTTCGTATGACCAAACTGTGAACGTTGACTTGCTTCGTGGCTGTTGATTTACGTTATGATTCATATCTTTGGAAGGTGATTGACTGAATTGATCGTATTGAGTATGTTATCACAACATTTGGTAACCGGCATGATTTTATGATTGATCAGTTCAAAGATATATATATTGTGTTGCATTAATTTCTTTTGAGCATTCATATGCATTGGAGATGGAGGATGTTGTGGTTATGTGGTGTGGTGAAGATGATGTTGTGATAAGGCCCGGGCGGGTTCGTAGGACTTGCCCTGGTGTCCTCAACAAGGAAATGCGGATCGGCTACGGTCGATATATAGTCTAGGGGATCGGTATGGCTGGGTGTTCGGGTTACGAGATATGAGTTGAGATGGAGATGGAGGTGACGGAGGAGCATGCATATCATATTTTGTTGTTTCATTGTATTCCCTACTCAACCTCGTGGTTGACCCTGTGTATTCGTGAACACCTGTGACGATCCAAATATTGGGGAGCAGGCTTGACAGGTTTATGAGATAGGCTGGGAGCTTGATGGGCGTGAGACACTGGATCAGAAGACTTAGTAGCTAGATCATCATTTAGAAGATTTTCACTTTCATTTAGGTTAGTTCCTTGTAATTTGATGTAAAAGAGGTTTTGTAATAATTAAGTTAAAGTAATTATATATTTTGCCTTGGAGTTTAATTTTTTATTCACTACCTCGGGAAACCGAGATGGTAACAGTCCGGTTTATTAGGGAATCTCTTGCTAAAGGCTCCTTTATAAATCGGGGTGTTACAAAGTGGTATCAGAGCGAACGATCCTCAGACCTAAACCAATGAACCCAATGAACATAGGATGTGTCTAAATAAAATGAACCCCTGGGAATAAACTGTTAGGAGCTCACAGTGCGGTTAAGAAGGCACCCTTAATACGTGCTCTTTTGCCCTCTCAGTTTTGAACCAGGTAACCCGAGAGAAAATTGAGTGAATGGGGTAGTTAGAAGGAAAACCTTGGATATAATCGAGTTGATGTATACCTTGAGACCCATATATTCTAACCATTCTGCAGGACAACGTCACGGTAAGTATTTTGTATGAATGATGACGTGATCATATGATGTTGTGGAGATGAGAAATAAATTTTCGTGTTCAGATTGATAATCAATGAAGTGTTGGATTGTGGTAATCGTGAGCGTGAAAATAATTGCGAATTGATGATATTTATCTGGATGGATGTGAATGACGTGTTGATAGTGCTATTATGTCTAGTGATATGCGGTTACGTGATCCCGAAGCCATGTTAGTATAGTATTGTGATAGTAATCAGAAACACTATTGAATTGCTTGTTTCTAGTCATAGCAATCGTGATTTAGATGTAAGGAGTAGATCGATATGCGAAGGGATTCTATGGGATAGATGTTTACGTAAGTACAAAGTGTGAGATTTAAGTTGGGATGGGTTAGTATACATAGTATGTTCATAAGAGCTTGTAACATAGTAAAGAATGACCTAGTGCTGAAACTCGTTTTGTTTGATTTTACTCTTTAATTGACCTTACTGCCATTTCTTTTCTGTTTATTGCCTATGAATGAAAATTTTATGAGAGATAGCCTCGTGAGTTAATATTCATTTGGCGTTGGTTTCATGCTTATAGGATATATGGATTAGGAGTAATAAATATTTTAGTGGGCTGTGGTCAGGAAGTTCCTGTGCAGTGATGTTTCGACCAATGATTTTGTAAAAATCCTCATTTAAATTGTATTAATAATTTTTTCATAATTCCAACTCCATCATTCAGAAGATTCGCATATGTTTTCAAATTGATAAGCCACGAAAATTCTTGATGTCTCTATATTAAATGGTAAGTTTTGCAAACTGACCCAAGTTTCGGACCAATTGCTGTCACATACTTGTTTGGACCAACTGAGTTGTAAAATCCTTTAAAAAATTGAATTCTTGAGCTTTGGACCTCATTCTTTTTCTCACGAATTATTAACTCTCTGTATGTTATAAAAAGTAATATAACTCAAGTTTTCGTTGAACGGTTATTTATTCGTGATTTTTTTGGAAGTTACAACGTGAATCATAACTTTTAAAATGTGAATGCTATGTTGAGTTTTCATGCAGTTGTTCGATTATTTCATGAGCCTTATTAATGTGAAATTATAGTGTCCTTATATGATGATAGTAGCACACATATTCATTGTTTATGTATCTTAACTAGTGATAAAAAAAATTAAAGTTTAGTTTATAACATTGTTGGCATGATAGTATGAGTGAAATTGAATAGCTTAATTTGATTCTTAATCGAGGGTGAAATATTTTATACGAGTACAGTTGTTTGTATATTTTATGCTTGGCATGTTATAATATCTCTGGTGTGTTCATCATATTTGTATAGTGGTCAGATATATATAAATATAAAACTATATTGTCATATCCTGGTAAAGTTGGTGGCGTTAAATGTTAACTTGATTGTTCTAATATACTCGCGTGAATATTTATAATAATTATGTTCAAATGTTTACACATGGATGGTAGTAATGAGTATGTCTAAATGTTCACACATGTAGGATGTCATCTGAGTTCTAATGTCTTTTATGTGAGTCTGTGTGCCTATAGTTATACTTATTACTTTCATTGCATTAATTTATTTCAGTTGAACCTAAACTTATGATATGATAATAAAATAGTGTTGTTGCTCCTTATTGGATATGTTCATAGATGTATTGTCATGAAATGCTAAGGTGATTGTTGCAATTGTCACGATATTTGATATATAGTTTGATATAGTTACGATATTTGAAATATATTCTCGAACTGTCGCTATGAATTATAATGAGATAACCCTTTGATGATTCACATGTTATGCGTATGTTTAAATGATAGTCGTTATAGTTACGTTTAATTGAGCCGCAAGTTGCCTATTTGTTCAAACCGTGCAAACCAGAGAACTTGTTCACCTTGCTAATCTTTTGTCATAGATAATGTTTTACAAGTTATATGATGGTATATGTACATGTTTAAGTTGTTTATGCGATATCTTTTATTTTCTTTGAAAATGAATTATCTTTGAGTTGATGGATACAATTGAATGGTATGGTTGCTAAAATGTTAAACATATGTGTGATATGGAAGTAATTTTGTTGTTATTGTGAATCATATAGCCATTAATACTCAATTGTAATTTCAGTTGTTTGACTTCTACATTATTAAGTTAATTACTCATGACTTACGATCGATGGTTCCGTAAGGAGTTTAACAGGAATTTTATAATGTGCCTCCGATTTAAACTAATAATCTTCTTATATTGACTATATGGTTAGACTCTTGTCTAGTTCTTATGACGTGATAAATCGTTTTAAAATTTAACATGTGATTGAGTTGGTACTTATACTTTTGTGTGACCATGCAACCCGTGATAAATAGATCCGTAATAAAGAGGTAAAATTTTGATTGAACACAGTTAATTTGTAGTTACTTGTTTTACATCATGGTACGAATCGTATGCTTTCTTTGAGACGTCACCAGGTAATGTGTACTATCTAAAAGGTCTCCGATTAAATGTTGTAGTCGTGTTAGCCGTGAATATAAGCGAGTAAAGAAGTGCAACTAAAATCGATGTTGAGGTAATAGTCGTTCATTAGTAAAGATAGGACTGAAATGAATAAGATGAACCTGTAAATTACGAAATATGAGTCGACATCTAAGCTTGTATTGTTTGAAGGAATTGAGTTAAGTTTATCTGATTTTGAGTCAAATGGATTCTATGGACGGCTCTGTTATAAGATTTATGTTAAGAAAGTTATTCACCGTCCAATATGAAAGTAAAAGTTTTGAAAATGAAGTTAAATTTTGTCGTGTGAGTATAAATTCGGAATGAGATTTCCGGCCGTGTCCGGTTGTATGGTTTCATGATATTTGCTAGTCGGGGGAATGAAGCTAGAACGGAGTCACAAATAGTGGGTTAATTTAGTCATGTTGTTCGTTCATGTAGTGAATTAGTGGGTTGTGGCTAGTTACGAATGTCAAAACGGGAAATGTAATGTGGTGATTTATGTGAGTTGTGTGTTAACATGGTATGTTGATATTAGCATGATATGTAATGAATATTTGTAAAATTGGTGTAGTTAAATACATTTAATCTTTTATGTCATGGTGTTGGGTGCGGTTTAAATATATTTAGCACCAAGAATGAAATTTTATGTATGATAGTATTGTATGTTAACTTTCCAATATCATTTTGTTTACTCGCTTGACTGACTCGACCAATAAGCTTGTAAAATTTGCCAATCAATGTGCATTCGTCATTCGTCATTCGACCAATATTTCTTGGAAAATATGCTATTTGACATGAACCATATGTGAGCACCTAAGCATCTTCATCTTTGTAACCTGAGTAGTAATGTATAAATTAGATTGACAAGCGAATCCTGTGAATGTTATTGCATGTATTGATTGATATGAAGAGTGTTTAGATTAATATTGAAATGTCTTAAGTTATTCAACATGGCATTTGTTGCTCCGATCCGTGGCGATGTCTTTGAAAGAGAAAGAATCGTAGCTTCCTTGAGAGAGCTTGTATATTGATTGTCTTTAGTAGGGATTAGTTAACTTGAACGTGAGTTGTGAATCTTTTATCCTCTTTCAGTTGTTAGCAATAGTTTGAGAACTTTTGTTATAATAATGAAGGTTACGGGGGACGTAACCATGTTTAAGGAGGGTAGGATTGTAAAATCTTTATACTTTCATGTGTGATTTCTCGGTTTGGCTATATTGGTTATGCGTTGTGTGGGTTATGTTGGAGTGTTACATGATGTGTTTCTGTTATGGTTAAACTTCGGGGACGAAGTTTATTTTAAGGAGGGTGGAATGTAATACTGCGTTTAATATTCAATTTGGTGGGTGCCTTACATACTTTTGTATATGCGTTTCATAATTCGTTTGCGTTGGTTGGTAGAGAGGGTAAACTTCGGGACGAAGTTTCTTTTAAGGAGGGTAGACTGTAATACCCGGTATTTTAATATGATATTATATTAGGCCGAGTTACCAGCTGGGTCGTGTAGTGTATTTGTGACTCGGGTAATTATGTGACTCGGGTTTTAATTAATCTAACTAGGCTAGGCCCGTATCGTCTTAATAGCACCTATCCTATATGTATAATCCATCTAACCAAACCCTAATCTACCTATCACCATATTCATTTTAACCATGAGAAAAGAGAGAAGAGGGAGCCGTGTGTGAAGGGAGCCGCGTGAGGAATTGCGAGGCGATTTCTCAGCCTATTCTCATCCTATTTCATAAGTAGACTATCTTATTACCTCTTTATTCAATTATTAGCATAATTATAGTAGTATTGGGATAATTTTCGTAACCCTAGAATTGGTTTGGGGGTTTTTGATTATAAATTGTATGAGATAAATGAATGGAATAGTTACAGCAATTTACAGATTCGTTGGTCTGTGTTATTTGAGTGTTTTACCTGTCTTAAAGCCGTGGGATGCAAAAAGTTAAAGAAGAGACTCATGTTTATTCCAAGCCTAATTTATGCCTATGAAAATTGGTAGCATTTCATCGTGTATTTTTTCCTGAAGAAATTATTTGTGAACGTCTATCTAAACAGTCCGCAAATCAATAGAGGCTGAAAGATTACTTCTAAAACATAATTTAGATATTGAATTGGTGCTGGGTCTTTTTCATATATTTAATTTAAAGAGTTTAGATGAGTTAGGCGTTGGTTTTACTTAAGAATCATTTGTCAAACTCGTTTTATGAATCAATATTTTTTATGCGACGGTTTCTGTCAGTTTTTGGAAATCAGTCTGAAAACCCTTCATAAGTTTGGAATTTGAGAAAAATACGTTAGATATAAATTGTAGCTAAGACTCATGGGGTTCCAATTCAATTGGCCTTGCATCAATTCGAATTTTATGGAATGAGTTATTCATTTTATACCGAGTCTGCCATGAGCAGGAAAATCAGGAAAAGTCGTGTTTGTTCTTTAAATTGATATTCCTATTAAGTTATGATGAGTCTAGGTTATGTGCATGATTAATTGACTGAGTAGATGGTAATTATACATAATTATGTTATGTAGGTGATGGATAAGTGAAGGATCATAAGTGATTGCTTGTGTGTGCTTGGATTGCGAAAAGGTAGGGAAATACACTTGACTTATTACCGTTGATGTTGAATTGTGTTGACTTGTTTGTGTTTCGTATGACCAAACTGTGAACGTTGACTTGCTTCGTGGCTGTTGATTTACGTTATGATTCATATCTTTGGAAGGTGATTGACTGAATTGATCGTATTGAGTATGTTATCACAACATTTGGTAACCGGCATGATTTTATGATTGATCAGTTCAAAGATATATATATTGTGTTGCATTAATTTCTTTTGAGCATTCATATGCATTGGAGATGGAGGATGTTGTGGTGATGTGGTGTGGTGAAGATGATGTTGTGATAAGGCCCGGGCGGGTTCTCAGTAGGACTTGCCCTGGTGTCCTCAGTGAAATGGGCAGATCGGCTACGGTCGATATATAGTCTAAGGATCGGTATGGTGGGTGTTCGGGTTATGAGATATGAGTTGAGATGGAGATGGAGGTGACGGAGGAGCATGCATATCATATTTTGTTGTTTCATTGTATTCCCTACTCAACCTCGTGGTTGACCCTGTGTATTCGTGAACACCTGTGACGATCCAAATATTGGGGAGCAGGCTTGACAGGTTTATGAGATAGGCTGGGAGCTTGATGGGCGTGAGACACTGGATCAGAAGACTTAGTAGCTAGATCATCATTTAGAAGTTTTTCACTTTCATTTATGTTAGTTCCTTGTAATTTTATGTAAAAGAGGTTTTGTAATAATTAAGTTAAAGTAATTATATATTTTGCCTTGGAGTTTAATTTGTTATTCACTACCTCGGGAAACCGAGATGGTAACAGTCCGGTTTATTAGGGAATGTCTTGCTAAAGGCTCCTTCATAAATCGGGGTGTTACATAATGTGATTCAGTTTAGGAGTGGTACCACATATAAAAATCCAGAGATGCCCATTACTGAAGATGAGTTGCCCATTAATGAAGATGTGGTACCCTATATGCATCCTAAGGGATTGGGTAATTTGGAGCTAAGTGATGGCGAGAAGGAAGTTGACAAAAATGAAACACGAGATGAGAAGAAAAGTGAGAAAAGCAAAAAAGACGACACTGCCAAACATCCTCGATCGAGTAGCATCAGGCTCGATCAAGTAGCACTTGTGCTCGATCGAGTTCAACCCAGTCTCGATCGAGTACCCTCTGGAATTGATGACGGTGTTTCAAAAATTGTTTTTAAAGCAAAGCAAGCCGAGCCCATTATTATTGCACTACCTTTTCCGCATCGACAACAAAAATCTAAGCTGGACAAGCAGTTTGGTAGGTTCATGGAGGTAGTAAAGAACTTGCAAGTGAGTGTTCCTTTTACTGAGTTGATAACTCAAGTGCCAGCTTATGCGAAATTTATGAAAGAGATATTGAGAAGGAAGAGGTCCTTTGATGAAGTTGAGACGGTTGCATTTACCTAAAAGTGCAACGCTGTGTTGCAACCTTATTCGCCACCTAAGCTAAAGGATCCAGGGATTTTTTCTATTCCTTGTAATATTGGTCATCTTGCTATTAGTAAAGCTCTTTGTGATTTAGGAGCTAGTGTCAGTGTCATGCCTTATTCTATTTGTAAGAAGTTAAATATGGGTCAAATAAGTGTTACTAATATGACCTTGTAGATGGCTGGTCGATCCATTAAGCATCCATTGGGTGTGTTGGAGGATGTTCCAGTTAGAGTGGGGAAATTCTTTATTCTCGTTGACTTTATTGTCTTAGATATGGCTGAGGACACCCAAATTCCTATCATCTTGGGTAGACCATTCCTTCACACAGCGGGGGCGGTTATAGATGTTAGAAGAGGGACACTGATATTAGCTGTGGGGTATGATACTGTTGTTTTCAACTTAGAAAAAGCTTTGAAACATCCCATGATAGAAGAAACTTGTCATAGTATTGATATTGTTAATTTTACTATTGATTAGTGTCTTGCTATGTGTTGAACAGGGATCCTCTAGAGATTGCCCTTGTTTCTGATTCAACTACTGATACGGGTTTATGGAGTCAAGAATTTGATGAGATTGAGAAGTTGCTAACTGGAGAAGAATGCCCAAAGTAAAAGGTATACAACTTAGGTAGCCCATTTAAAGCTACCGAGATAAAGAAACCTGAACTTAAACCTCTTCCCTCTCATCTTAAGTATGAATTTTTTGATGACTGTGAAATGAACCCAGTAATTGTCAATGCTAGCCTAACTGAAGGCCAACTTTTTGCTTTGTTGACCGTTTTTAAAACTCATAAAAAGGCCATTAGGTATAGCATTGATGATTTACAAGGTATTAGTCCTAATTCTTGTATGCACTTTATTCACTTGGAAGAAGGTCACAAGCCTAGTGCACAAGGTCTGAGACAGTTAAATCCTCCAATGCAGGAGGTGTTAAGGAAAGAGGTACAGAAATTACTTGCTGCTGGCATTATTTATTCTATTTCTTATTCTAAGTGGGTCAGTCCTGTCCAAGTTTTACCTAAGAAGGAAGGTACTACAATAGTGAAGAATGATAAAAATGAATTAATTGCTACTAGAGTTGTTACAGGATGGGGAAAGTGTATTGATTATAGGAAGTTGAACACAGCTACTAAGAAAGACCACTTCCCACTTCCCTATATTGATCAGATGTTAGAAAGACTGGCATGTCATAGTTATTTCTGTTACCTAGATGGCTACTCTGGTTTCTTTCAAACACCCATTTATCCTGACGATCAGGAAAAGACTACTTTCACATGTCCATATGGTGTATTTGCTTATAGGAGAATGCCTTTTGGTTTATGCAAATGCCCCAGCTACCTTTTAACGTTGTATGATGGCCATATTTTTTTTATTACATAGAGTCTATTATGCAAGTCTTTATGGATGATTTCAGTGTTTATGGTACTGACTTTGATGTTTGTTTGAGAAATTTGACTAAGGTTTTTGGAAAATTTGTGAGGAGAGAAATCTTGTGCTCAACTGGGAGAAGTGCCACTTCATGGTTACTGAAGGGGTGGTACTTGGTCATTTGGTGTCAGGTAAAGGTATCCAAGTGGATAGAGCTAAGGTTGAGGTAATTGAGCAACTCCCGTACCCGGTTAATGTTAAAAGTGTGCGTAGTTTTCTTGGTCATGCAGGATTCTATCGTCGCTTTATTAAGGATTTTTCAAAAATTACCCAACGTCTAACCTAGCTGCTCCATAAGGATACACCTTTTGTGTTTACTGATAAGTGTATTAAGTCTTTTGACAGGAATAAACAGGATTTTATCTCAGCTCCTATAATCCGATCTCCGGATTGGAGTCTACCTTTTGATATTATATGTGACGCCAGTGATTATGCAGTTGGAGCCGTTTTGGGTCAGAGAAAAGATAAAGTGTTGCATGCTATTTACTATGAAAGTAAGACTCTTGATGATGCGCAAATCAACTATGCTACTACGGAGAAGGAGCTTCTTGTAGTTGTCTATGCTTTAGATAAATTTAGAGCTTATCTTGTAGGCTCTAAGGTGATTGTTCATACTGACCATGCATCATTATTGAAGTATCTTTTGACTAAGTAGGAACCTAAACCGTGACTTATTCGATGGATTTTATTATTGCAAGAATTTGATTTGGAAATCCGTGATAAGTCAGGTGTTGAGAATGTTGTTGCAAATCATTTGTCTCGTTTGAGATTTGCAGGAAGAGAAATATTGCCTATTGATGATTCTTTTTCAGATGACCACCTTCTAGCTATTACTACGGGCACTCCGTGGTTTGCAGACTATGCCAATTATTTGGTTGGAGGTATTCTTCCTCCTGACTTATCTTATCAGCAGAAGAAGGGATTTATGCATGATGTGAAGCGATATTTCTGGGATGATCCATACTTGTTCCGGGAGTGCGCAGATGGTATTTATAGACGGTGTATTCCAGAGGGTGAGGTACATGTTATTCTCTCTCATTGTCACTCTTCTTCTTATGGTGGTCATCATGGTCCATCTAGGACCTTTGCTAAGGTGATGCAGTCGGGCTTCTTTTGGCCAACTATCTTGAAGGATGCTACTACTTTTGTCCGTTCTTGTGATGCATGTCAAAGGACGGGTAATATTTCGCAAAGGCACGAGATGCCTCAAACTGGGATCTCAGAGGTGGAGATTTTTTATGTTTGAGGTATTGACTACTAAGGGTTATTCCCTACCTCTCATGGGAATCAATATATTTTAGTAGCTGTGGGTGAAAGTCGTTGCCACTCCTACTTGTGATGCTAAGGCAGTTGTGAAGTTGTTTCAGAAAATTATCTTTCCACGATTTGGAGTACCTCGCGCTTTGATTAGTGATGGGTGGGTAAGCACTTTAATGAGCGTCATCTTAACTCTTTGTTGAAGAAATATGGCGTTACAAACCGTAGAGGATTGGCCTACCATCCACAAACTAGTGGGCAAGTGGAGGTTTCCAACTGAGAATTGAAACAAATCTTAGAGAAGGTAGTGAGCAAGAATAGAAAATATTGGAGTCAGAAGCTTGATGATACTTTATGGGCTTACCGTACTGCATATAAGACCTTGACTGGAGCATCACCCTACCATTTAGTCTATGACAAATCTTGCCATCTACTTATGGAGTTTGAGTACAAGGCTATGTGGGCCATAAAAGAGCTAAATATGGATCCCTCACTGGTGGGTGAGAGAAGATTGATGCAGTTGAATGAGCTTGATGAGTTTCGACTGCATGCCTATGATAGTGCTCAAGTGTACAAGGAACGAACAAAGAAGTGGCATCACAAGCATATCTTGCAACGAGAATTCCATGTTGGTGAAAAGGTATTGTTATTTAATTCTTGTTTGCGTTTGTTCCCAGGTAAGCTAATGAGTATATGGTCTGGACCGTTCACAGTTGCTGAGTTGAATAAATTTGGGTCAGTTACACTGCAAACTGACAAAGGTGAGACATTTAAAGTGAATGGGCAACGTTTGAAAATATACTATGAAGGTGCCCATGTTGGGGTGATAGAGGCCGTTGACCTCTTCACCATTGATTCCTCTTACTGATGAGGTAATACGGTCGTGCGGGACTGCTTAAACCAGCGCTACCGAGAGGCAACTCGGAGTTTGACTTGTAATATTTTGTAATTTAGGAATTTAAATTTCGTTAATCGCATTTTAATTATGTTATTTCATATATTTTGAGTGTTGTGAGGGAGAAAATCTGATGTGTTTCCAAGTATTTTTTTTTTTGCAGCTAAGACGGTTTGCAAGATGGAAGATTTACGTATAGGTGAGAAAGTGGGAAGGAAAAGAGTACTCAATCGAGTCTTTTGTGTACTCGATCGAGGAACCAAGGGAAATTAATTAAAATTGCAAATGTCGAGAGTTTGGGATTTTGGAAATTGCATCCTCGATCGAGTAGCATTAGGCTCAATCGAGGAACTAAACTGGACCGGGTTCCGCGTCTAAAAATCCGGCTCTTTTCTTTCTTTTCTCATTACATTACTTACCTCTTGTTTATTCCGCCACCTTTTGATCCGACGGGTCGTTGTCCGCCATCAAATACATTTATATCCAACTACTAGCATAGCAAGTAAGTCGGAGTCGAATCCAAATAAAGGACGTGGGTATTCGAATTGTTCAATCTAATTATAGTTGCACTAGGTTTGTCACAATTGATTTGAGTTGATGGTTCTAAACTAGTGAAAGTAATAAATAGCAATGAAAGGTAACAAGCAACAAAATTAAGGATGTGAACAAATGATAAAAGACACTATGGGATCATGGGATCATAGGGGAATCATGGTAAGATAGCATAAATAAGTCATATAGATGCAAGCAATTATTATTGTTGGAATCGAGTTAGCTTATGTCTTACAATTCTTAGGGAGGCTTAGTCCTCGGAGCCGAGTTGGTCACAACTTTATAACACCTACATTGACTTGGTTTTCCCTATTCAACTATATGCATGGTCTAACAAGTCTTGAGGTAGTTTATATCTTACAAGTCTTGTTGAAAGGAAAAGAGAATCATGCTAGGTTGTCAATCAAGCATTTCATCAAACATAACATGTGCATAAGTTGAAAGTACAATAAGCAAGCATTTATTTGAACTCATTAAGTATAGATTTATCCCATAATTACTCCCCTAATCCCCCCAATAACCCTAACTAGGAGACTACTCACTACACATCATGATTAATATGCTAGCAATGGTGTCAAACATCACAACACAAACGAACATGATGATTAAGCTAGGTTGTAAAACAAGAGATTAACATGTAAATAAATAAGGATTAAGAAGGTTACCAACTTGGAAAGTAAAGATGAACATAAATAAAGAAGAATCCTTAAATAAAGATGGAGACTTGTCACTTAGTCTTCGAATACATACCCAAGAGATTCAAATGTAAACAACTTGAGATAAACAAAGAAAATGGAAGAACAATAGCAGAAACCCTTTGATTAATGGTGGAGAGTTGTCAATTTTCCAATACAACCCCAAGAATTCTTCCTAATATTATTTGAGAAATAATTGAGGAAAGATTAAAGTGCAATTTTTGAAATGGTTAAAGATTAATCTATTCTAATCTACTCCTAATGAGAGCTTAATCTAATCTAAGGGGACTTGATCCCTTAACTATTACAAATGGAGTATATATAGTGGGTACAACATTAGGTTAAGCAAGGGTACAATAGAAAACATGCTTATGTGTCGAAGGAATTAATCCCTTGCACATTTCAAGAGGATTCACGTGAGTTAGAGCAGTTCTGGGCATCAACTCGAGCGAGTTGTGTTTGACTCGAGAGTGTCATAGGTCAACTCGAGCGGGTTGAGCAGCAGACCTTCTTCCCTTGCTTATATGCCTATGATGCTTCCATATGCTCCTTATTCCTATCATACTTGGTCACCATTCTTGCCTCCTCTTCATACTAATCCGTCCAATATCATCAAAAAAATTCCGAATATGCACGAGAGACGGGAATTCCGCCTCATTTATCTTCTTCCCTACAAGCCATATGAAATGCACTAGGAAAGCAAATAGGAAGCAAATGACGAATAAAATGGCTATGAAATGCTATATTAGTATTCAAAATTAGGCTTAGTTAGAGGACTAAATGTGCGTAATTATGACTCACATCAAATATCCCAAACCCGAACCTTTACTCGTCCCGAGTAAAGAGGTGACTAGAACTAGACATTTATTTAAACAATCCTAATAATAATATAACCGATGTGAGACAATTAGCGGGTCTCACTCCGCCCCTTCAACTCACAACAAGACATCCATGAGGTAAGATGCCTTCTTGCAAGGCAAGGTGGGGCTTGCCAAAATGGCGATGCATCCAAACATTAAGCACACAAAACACGTCAAAGGATGCATCTGTAACACCCCGTATTTTATAATAATATTTTATTATAAAAGTATTTTATTAAATTAATTATTTCGAAGTTTATTAATGTCTTTAGGAAATATTTATATTTATACCTTCCGTTCTATATTTTATTATTTCTCGTTTTGACCTACTTTTGAATGGGTTAAAATGTCCGTGCACGATTTTACTATTTTAATTTAATAATTACTTTTCTATAATAAGCTCTCCTTGCGTTTTAATATGGTCCAATCAGATTTATAATCAGATAATCCATTGTATGAGTATAGACCCAAAACCCACTAGTTAACCCTCTTATACTGTTATATAAATACAAAACCCTAAGCAAGCTAGCAAGTTGCTCATTCTTTTTTACGTGAAGTCTGCCGCGCCTCCTTCCTCTATTTCTCTCTTTTGTTCTCTTTTCTCCCTTTTGACTCTATTGTTGAATATCTTTCCTTCTTCCAAACTCATACACAAATTATATTTTCATAATCCTTGCTCTTATCCTTACAACATATTTATCTCCAAATATTTTTATGGGGATTATTTGTATGGATCTTTAGACCTACCTTTAAGATATCTTATTTTAATGGGTAAAGAAGAGAAAGAGTATTTTTTATGGTGCTTTTATGGATTTGGATTCGGGTATTCTTAATATTGATTTTTGGGGACGTTGACACGTGTTGGAGACAAGTTTTGATCATCGTGTCTTTCATGAAGGTTTTCTTTATTGCGGTCTTTAATTGTTAAAAAGGTAACTAGATGTTTTCCTTTAATTGTGTTTATGCCAATTGATGTAATTAATATGATTTAATGAATATTTTGTATGATTAGTACATGTTTGATTGTTTATTATCATGTTAATTATGTTTTCTTATGTTTGTATATGTTTCAATGCATTAATTATATATCGTTTGTTGTTTATATGTTTATTATGGGTGTCATGTGCGTAATTAGGCTTTCCGAATCAAACCCTAGTGGCGGTATGATAGGAGGCCAAGAGTTCTCTCCAGAGTTATAGCTAAAGCTAGTGTAACCTTGATGATGATTCAAGTGTTATAGCTGAAGTTAGTACAACTTTGGGTAGTTACTTTAGTTATGGCTGAAACAGGTATAACCTTGGAAATATGATTCAAGGTTATGGCCGAAGCTACTATAACATTGAAGTACGAGTCAAGGTTATAGCTGGAACTAACATACCCTTAGATTTATGGCTCAAGGTTATGGTTGGAACTAGTATAACTTTTAGGTTCGTATCAAGGTTATAGTTGAGGTAAGTATAACTTCAAGTCATATATGTTTAAGTTATAGTCGAGGTTACTATGACCTCGCATCCAGAGTTTATGTTATGGTTAGGGTTACTATAACATTGAATAGTTAAAGGTAAAGTTATAGCTGAAGTTACTATAACATTGGTTGCTTATACTTGTTTCATATGTTGTATTGTGTTCAACGTGTATGACATTGTATTTGCGTATATCTTTGGTTACTCTTGTTCATATGGTCAGTAGGATGGTCAGTTATACGATCCTATGAGTTGAGTCGTGATGTTGTTCACACACGTTAGTACAGTCAGTTTTACTGTGCATTTATTTGTTGGTTGGTTTGAATAGATGATGGTAGTATCAGTTGTATACAATCGGAACGAACAAATGCTACCCTTCGGGGATTGGTGTATGGTCTATGGTCGGGGGGATAACAGAGGCAGTGCGTTAAACGCTCTGTTCCCCGAGTGTCATTCGGTGTACAGTTATTGCACCGAGAGTCTCGCCAGGTCTTAGACATATAGGCAGTGGTTATACGCTATACATAGTACCTTAGAGGCAGTGTGTTATACGCTCCACACCGATGGAGGCAGTGCGTTATACGCTCCATCAGCTAGAGGCAGTGCGTTATACGCTCTAGGAGTTAGAGGCAGTGCGTTATACGCTCTAACGACGTTCGCTCTATTTGGCTATGCTTTGAAGATAGCTTTGTGCCTTCTGTTGCTGTGGATTGTGTGTCGCCATGTTTGCTATGCTTTAATGCTAGCTTTGGCCTTTCGTTGATGTGGGTCGTTTGTCGATACTAGTCTTGTAAGTGTTCATGGTCTAGTGGTTACATATTGTCTAGGTTTATATGATTGCATTCGTCTAAAGTTGATAAGTCATGGTAAGCTTTGTTGGATTTTTCATGAGTATAGATGATCTCACATGTTTACTGGTTTTAAATTTCATTTGTTAATGATTGTTGATTATATTGAATTGTTTTAAACATGACTGGGAGAGCATCTAGTTACTCCCGACTGATTTTCGACCCCCATTCTCAGGTTGTTCAGTTGTTTGCTGTTTGGATGATGCTTGCTTGGGGAATGTGCGAAGCGAGCTTAATAATAAATTAGGAGTTTGTCTTATGTTTTAAGAACCTTTGAATAATGTATTAGTTTTGTTTTGATTTAGTAGCGAACCGGATTGGTCAGGTGTTTCCGCCACCTTGACCCTTTTATCATTGTTACACTCTGATTAGTGTTTTAATATACGTTTTTCCTTTGTTTTATAATCAGGTTGTTACAGTTGGTATCGGAGCGAACACGCTCCCAACTCTCGCGTAGTTAAATTAAAATAAATGACCTAGTAAATAAGTGAGAGTAAATGGGGTAGAAACAATTAAGGACTTGTTTGTTTATGTCTTAATGTTTCACATCGTTATTTTCGTATTACATGTATTATTTATGTACTTGGTTGTTTATGCTCAATGTTTCATATCACTATTAATTGTATTACATGTATTGTTCATGTACTTACTTGTTTTTACCTTAATACTTCATACTGTTATTAATGCTATTAATTATTTTGTTCAAGTATTTGTTTGTTTATGTCTCAGCATTCGTCGCTATTAATTGTATTGAATGTACAATTTATATATTGTGTTATTTATGACTTGATGTTTTACTTCGTCATTAATGGTATAAAATTTGTTTTCATGAACGGCTTTTCGAGCATGCTTTGTTGATTTGAAAGATTGTCGATTTTGAAAATGTCCTTTGCATGTTACGTCATGCATTCTGGTTATCTATCGGTCAAAAATTTTAATCCTTGATAACGGAAGATTTACTCTTATCGTACTTTCATCCTTTTGGATAATTTGGTGGTTGTGTCCTTGTTTGAGGTGATTTCGAGGTTGATCCCCTTGTGGTTTCTTAAGGTATAAAGTTAGGATTGATTGGAAGATTGGGATGTTCAAGTATGAAAGAGAAGAGCGTGTTTATTATGAGTTTGGTAACAAAGAAGTTTACTTTGGGATTAGAGGTTGTTGAGATGAAGTTTACTTTGGGAATAGAAGTTGTTATGACAATGTCTCCCTTGGGATTATAGGTGTTAGGTTCCTTGATGTGCTCGAGTAAATCCTTATTGATGATAGAGGGTGGTGATATGTGGCATAGGATCCATGATTGTGGTCTCATAGTTCATAAGAAGTGAGAGGCATATTGAGTGGATTTATCTTATGGTATTATTTAGGAATATCGTGGCGTATGCTCGTAATGGATAGATTTATTGGATTTTTGTCTGGTGTTAAGGAAGAAGTTATGCAAGTTATTTATGGATTGAGAGTAGAGTAATAGAAATGATGATTGAATGTTATCGTGGACGTTAGATTGAGCATGTTGGAAATTTTGGAGACTATGCTCATCTTTGATTGGAATACCATAATTGAGGAGTAAGAATCATTAATAGCAATTAGTGATTTAGGAAAGATTTATGATTTATCCGTTGAGGAGTTATTTACTAGTCATACATTTTTAAGGGATTGTTGAGAGAGACGAACTATAATTTATGGGCTTGTGAGATGTTAATGTTACTGTGTTCAAGCGTTGACTTAGTTAACAACCATGTTGAAGATGGTTATAATGGATTGTGGTGTTCATATTTTGAGGGTTTAGAGATTGATATGGATTGATTCATTAAGTGTGATTATATGGAGTTCTTGAGAGTGGATGGACTTGAGAGTTGATTGTCGTGAGAGTTTATGATCTTGAGAGTTAATAATCTCAGGAATGTAGCGATTGTAAAGGGGCTATTATAAAGAGATTTGTTGGTCCTGAGGTATTATGGAGATATGACGGAGGGATGTTACGAGACGTTTTACCTTGAGTGATGATTGTACGATATTTGTAAGACCTTGGATATCGTGCTTAATTTATTTTATCTTAAGGTATTGTCTTCGCGTAGATAAACTAGTTTTGGAGTCGTCTATTCTTGTCATCCTTGCACGTGTTAACCAAACCTCTTCTATTTGAGCCTTCAGACCAAAGTTTTCTTTTACCCTTGTCCTCTGTCTATTTCATCTATCGTTGCTCTCTATTGGTTCTATATTTCAACTCTAGTTCCTTCTTGTTTGAACTTTTGTAATTACGCTTTTTACATTGATTTCTCTCTAAGCTTTTGTTTCCCAAAAGAAGGTGTTCTTTTGCCTTGTGTTATTATACAAAAATATTTTATTTTGATTTGCAAGTTATTTATTCTTTCATGGTAACTTGAAAATGTTTGTAAACTGTTTAGAGCTACTTATGATCATCTCATAGTAGAAGCTTGGATCCTTTGGCGAGTGATGTTAGATACTTCGAGATTGATGTTTGGTTATTTGAGGTTGAGAACATAGTAGCATAGTTGTATGTGAGTATGAATTGGGATAACGTATAGAGTCTTGGAGAATGAGTATTAAAGGTCTTAGTGAGCTAAGAAAGTTCGAGGGTGTTTTTCTATTGATGGTAAATAGATGTTTGTATGTTCTATCTGAGATAAAGCGTTTCGTTAAGAGTATGAGTGTTTAATTGAAGGGCATAGATTCATACAGTCTTGTGGTGGATTTGTGATGTTGAGATGATATTCATGGATAGTAATCTGTAACTACAAATTGGAGTTATAGGTTTGGTGACTATATGAGCACAGGTGATGAGAGTTGTATGGTGATATTTTTATGCTTTGATGGAATTGCGTTATCGTTGGATAAGTGCGTTGTGGTACAATAGGTACTAGCTTGACTAAAGATGTATAGTTCCTTGGGTGCTTAGGAATGTCATGATCATAAGTGTTCAAAGGAAATGATTGGGTCTAGCGAGTGCGATAAATGATTTTATCATGAGATTGAGGTTGCATAGAATTTTGAAAGTTTAGTCAGAGTTTGAGGTTTGAGATTGATGACTTTGGGAACTAGAAATATATCGAGAATCATCGAGACTTGTTGAAACCTTTTTGAGCTTAAGAGTTGTGATTGGTAGTAAGCACTACTCATTTTGAGGATATTAGAGTAAGAGTGATTCTAATGGCACTAGTGAGTGAAAGAGTTTTCTCATTCGAAAGATAATCTTAGTTTAGAGATTATCTGTTTGGGGTTTTGGTCAATGTTAGATCTTGTGGTGAATGGTAAACAAGATTTGGAGTATTTGTTAAAGGTTGTGTGGATTTGGAGTAACAGTAACGAGTTCACAATTTTGAGAGGTCATATATATTTTGAATGATGGTTAGTGATGGTAGTTGGATGAGTGTTTGAAATATGAGGACTAGATGTTGGTTTAAAGATTATTTTGGATTGCGATGGTTGGAGTATGATATGACTTTTGAGGTTGTAGAGTATGTGAAGTTGATAATAACATTGAGGATTTAAGATATCTCTCTATGTTTGAGCGTTGATATGGATCAGAGTGCGCAGCGGTTAGGATTCCGAGATGACCTTTGTTGATGATCACTTGTAATTCTTACCTTCTTTGATCTTATCTTTGAATTTCAAGTTTCGAGGACGAAACTTCTTTTTAGGGGGTTGGATTGTAACACCCCGTATTTTATAATAATATTTTACTGTAAAAGTATTTTATTAAATTAATTATTTCGAAGTTTATTAATGTCTTTAGGAAATATTTATATTTATACCTTCCGTTCTATATTTTATTATTTCTCGTTTTGACCTACTTTTGAATGGGTTAAAATGTCCGTGCACGATTTTACTATTTTAATTTAATAATTACTTTTTTATAATAAGTTCTCCTTGCTATTTAATATGGTCAAATCGAATTTATAATCAGATAATCTATTGTATGAGTTAATGGACCCAAAACCCACTAGTTAACCCTCTTATACTCTTATATAAATACAAAACCCTAAGCAAGCTCGCAAGTTGCTCATTCTTTTCGACGTGAAGTCTGTCGCGCCTCCTTCCTCTATTTCACTCTTTTGTTCTCTTTTCTCCCTTTTGACTCCATTGTTGAATATCTTTCCTTCTTCCAAACTCATACACAAATTATATTTTCATTATCTTTGCTCTTATCCTTAAAACATATTTATCTCCAAATATTTTAATGGGGATTATTTGTATGGATCTTTAGACCTACCTTTAAGATATCTTATTTTAATGGGTAAAGAAGAGAAAAAGTATTTTTTATGGTGCTTTTATGGATTTGGATTCGGGTATTCTTAATATTGATTTTTGGGGACGTTGACACGTGTTGGAGACAAGTTTTGATGATCATGTCTTTCATGGAGGTTTTCTTTATTGCGGTCTTTAATTGCTAAAAAGGTAACTAGGTATTTTTCTTTAATTGTGTTTTTGTCAATTGATGTAATTAATATGATTTAATGAATATTTGTATGATTAGTAGATGTTTGATTGTTTATTATCATGTTAATTATGTTTTCTTATGTTTGTATATGTTTAAATGCATTAATTATATATCGTATGTTGTTTATATGTTTATTATGGGTGTCATGAGCGTAATTAGGGTTTCCAAATCAAACCCTAGTGGCGGCATGATAGGCGGCCGAGAGTTCTCTCCAGAGTTATAGCTAAAGCTAGTGTAATCTTGATGATGATTTAAGTGTTATAGCTGAAGTTAGTACAACTTTGGATAGTTACTCTAGTTATGGCTGAAACAGGTATAACCTTGGAAATATGATTCAAGGTTATAGCCGAACCTACTATAACATTGAAGTATAAATCAAGGTTATAGCTGGAACTAAAATACCCTGAGATTTATGGCTCAAGGTTATGGTTAGAACTAGTATAACTTTGAGGTTCGTATCAAGGTTATAGTTGAGGTAAGTATAACTTCAAGTCATATATGTTGAAGTTATAGTCGAGGTTACTATGACCTTGCATCCAGAGTTTATGTTATGGTTAGGGTTACTATAACATTGAATAGTTAAAGTTAAAGTTATAGCTGAAGTTACTATAACATTGGTTGCTTATACTTGTTTCATATGTTGTATTGTGTTCAACGCGTATGAAATTGTATTTGCATATATCTTTGGTTACTCTTGTTCATATGATAAGTAGGATGGTCAGTTATACGATCGTATGAGTTGAGTCGTGATGTTGTTCACACACGTTAGTACAGTCAGTTATACTGTGCATTTATTTGTTGGTTGGTTTGAATAGATGACGGTAGTATCAGTTGTTTACTATCGGAAAGAACAAATGCTACCCTTCGGGGATTTGTGTATGGTCTATGGTCGGGGGGGGGGGTAACAGAGGCAGTGCGTTAAACGCTTTGTTCCCCGAGTGTCATTCGGTGTACAGTTATTGCACCGAGAGTCTGGCCAGGTCTTAGACATATAGGCAGTGGTTATACGCTATACATAGTACCTTGGAGGTAGTGCGTTATACGCTCCACACCGATGGAGGCAGTGCGTTATACGCTTCATCAGCTAGAGGCAGTGTGTTATACGCTCTAGCAGTTAGAAGTAGTGCGTTATACGCTCTAACGGCGTTCGCTCTATTCAGCTATGCTTTGATGATAGCTTTGTGCCTTCTGTTACTGTGGATTGTGTGTCGCCATGTTTGCTATGCTTGAATGCTAACTATGTACCTTTCGTTGATGTGGGTCGTTTGTTGATACTAGTCTTGTAAGTGTTCATGGTCTAGTGGTTACATATGGTCTAGGTGCATGATTGCATTCGTCTAAAGTTGATAAGTCATGGTAAGCTTTGTTGGATTTTTCATGAGTCTTTGTTGGATTTTTCATGAGTATAGATGATCTCACATGTTTACTAGTTTTACATTTCATTTGTTAATGATTGTTAATTATATTCAATTGTTGTAAACATTACTAGGAGAGCATCTAGTTACTCCCGACTGATTGTCGACCCCCATTCTCAGGTTGTTCAGATGTTTGCTGTTTGGATTATGCTTACTTGGGGAATGTGCGAAGCGAGCTGAATAATAAATTAGGAGTTTGCCTTATGTTTTAAGAACCTTTGAATAATGTATTAGTTTGGTTTCGATTTAGTAGCGAAACGGATTGGTTAGGTGTTTCCGCCACCTTGACCTTTTTATCATTGTTACACTCTGATTATTGTTTTAATATACGTTTTTCCTTTGTTTTATAATCCGGGTTGTTACAGCATCTGCAAAAGACTAGCCACTTTCCTCATCTAAGTGACGGAAATCATCTAAAAGGGAAGCAATTTAAGGGTACACATTCCACCATAGATAGTAGTTCTAAAAGTTACTAAATACAAGAGGATATAAACAAATCACCTCCAAGTTGTGTTAAACTAGGCTACTTTCGTCCACAATTTCTAAATGCTTTTGTCAAGAGCCAATTCCCTAAGGTGTTAGAAAACACTGTAGGATCACGGAATTCCCCCTCTTGCCTAGACAAGAAGAAGGGTAGTTCCCTCTCCACCATGCAACAAAGATAGGATCATCAATGGATAAAAGGGATTCAAAGTGTATGAGTTTCATGATAGTTGTTTGCTTTTAGGTTTATTTTTTCCCCCATTTTTGTAGCATTTGACGATTAAGAACATTTCATGCCATTTTTTTATGTTTGGCAATTTCAACTTTGCAATTTTTTTAACATTTTGAAAGTAACCCCATTTGTAGCAAGTGTGCTTCTATAAATGCATAAGAGTCTATTTTTGCTTCTCATTTCATTTGGTGCAATTGCAAACATTTGACATTGATAACTTGAACTCAATTTGCTATTTTTGTGCCCATTCCTTTTTTTTGTTGACAAAATGATGATAGAAGTGCAAGGATGGTTGCATGCCATCAAGGGTCACCTTGGAATAAACGCTAGCCAAGGAGTTATCACACCACAAGGCACTCTTGACTAGGCCTTAGACCATGGGACAAAAGATACTAGTATGACACATCCTAGGGTGTCTTGAGAGAATTCTAGCCAACAAAGTCTCAAGGAGAAAAATTATCTACAAGGGCCTTATGTACACTTGTCAAGCTTCCCAAATATGCATTTTCACAAACCTTTTCTACCATGCAACTATATGCCATGATGCAACTAACATATATACAACTCTAATGCATATGCTTCTATCAACTAAAATGCCATATAATCTAGATGCAACTCCTAACAACACATAGATACACAAACCGTAACAACAAAATACACCACATCCTCCTTGACATGTAAGTCCATCCTCCTCATATGAATAATGAAAATAAATGGAAGGAAAATAGGGATTAGAACGATTATACCAAGCGGTCTTCACATTCCCTTGATAATGCCTCAAATGTAGTGTCGTATCTATGTAAGAAGAGAACAAAAATAGAAGTATATACAATTCTACACTACTTAAGTAAAGAACATGTTTTTGGTTTTTGTAATTTTTAATTTTTTATGGATTTTGTTTTTATGAAATTAAAGAACATATTTTTGAGTTTTTTCGAAATTTTTCAAATTTTTATGTATTTTGGAATATAAATTCTCATCCCCCACTTTATTTTGGACATTGTCCACAATGTACATATAGGAGTAGGAATAAAAAGGAAAAACATGTTTTTGGATTTTTGGTTTTATGGAAATTGAAGTGCAAATGCAATGATATGAATGAATGCATGCTCTAGGTAAATGCAATTCTATATAACATATATAACAAATGAATGCAATCTAAACTACACTAGATGATGCATGTTCTCTATTAAGTTGGAAGCTAATTTAAATCAGCTTAGGTTACCTATGATCAAAACCTCCCCAACCCGATTTAAGCACTATTTTTAATGTAGAAAGGAATAGATTTGGTCATTAGTGACTATGCATGAATGCAAGTTTAACTATATTCAACTAACTACATGAAACATGTGATATATATTATAATGCAAGCTATACTATATGATTAACAATGATGTATGTTACTTCATGGTTGAACCTCCCCAAACCGATTTTAAACACTATTGCTAATGTAGGAAGAAAGGGGTTTAATCATGAGGTAACTACATAGATGCAAGGTATATGTAAATATATGGCTAAATGCAAATGCAATGAGATGTAAACTAGAATGCAAGCTAATCTAAAATGCAATGCAATGCAACTATACATGAGAGATAGGGAAAGAAATGAGTCTTACAATCACGATCTCAATGGTTTGTATATTGTAGAAGATGGAGATGGTAGATAGGATACATACATAGCAAGTGTCACGAACCAAATGAGAGAAAAAGTGAGTTTTAGGGTCAACTCGGGTGGGCTGGGCTTAGCTCGCCCTGATTTTGCTTCAGCTTTGGAATTTTAACATCAACCCGCTCGAGTCAATTTTAACTCGCTCGAGTTACTCCTCGACCCGCTCGAGTTCTTTCGGACCCGCTCGAGTTGAGGCTGGGGACGCTCGGATTCTCCAGAATCCGCTCGAGTTGTGGATCAGGGAAATTTTTTTCTTTCTTTAGGCTTCAATCCGCATGAGTCCTTCTCAATATGCTCTGGTTTATGGATTAATTGGCCCAAATCTTGTATAATAACATGTAATATATGCACAAGCCTAAATTCTCCATTTTCTTCATTTCTTTGCATTTCCTTTCTTCTCATTTTCATCGTTTTCCTTCAAAACGCTCAATTAAAATATGAGATCCCTCCCTTTCATCTCCATGCAATAATTAAATGAATGAATGTAAAATGACACTAAATGCATATATACAAGTTAATGGTTATTAAGGAACTCCATCAAACCAAAGATTGTCAATTAATAATTTCATGTCAAAATATCACTGGCACTCAAAGCTCGTAGAAGTCGGTCAAATTCTTGGGAGTGGGACATAAATAGGCATGAATAGCAACATGAGATTATGCAATTAATTAATGCCTAAGGAATAGACCGAACAATCATGTGAAGAACATTATGACAAAAATTATAGGAGATATGATGGATGGAAGGGACATGGAACGAGTAATTGCTTAACACTTCACTCAATTCGTCCTCCAAATAGTCAAAATCACCACATTCAAGGTAAGTACTCTCACTTTCATCCAAGGTGACTTTAATGGTGTCTATTTGGGGTTCCCAAATGTCATCATATTCCTCATCCCAACGAGGACCATTATCAAAGGGGTTATCGTAACAAGGCTCACCAAGCTCAACACATTTGTCTCCCTCCAACATGTCATCCTCAAAGGGTGAGTTTTCACTCAAGCTCACATCCATCTCACTCTCAACTTGCCCATTAACATCAAGTTTCATGGAAGTTGGGTTCATTGTTACACAAGAAGAGTAAGATAACGGGGTCCAAGCATTGGTCTCACAATAAAAAATGTACTCCTCATCATCATCACTCTCATCATCTATCACTCCATCTTCCCAAGGAGGGGCAAATTTCTTCACATAGTAGGTAGGCTCACGATTATAGGAAGGTGTCTCATTCAAAAAAGTCTCATTTTCATCATAGTTTTCCTTAATGAATTTTTGAAATGTGGTTTTTATCGCTTCAAACATACCTTCCTTGGCACTTTCAAATATGTCATGCACCATTTGTTTAAGACATTCGGTGGCCATAAACTCAACAAATTCCCAAAATTCCTCACAACTCATCTCACATATCCTACCACCATGCAAGTGAAATGCTAAGTTGTGGGTTTCAAGGTTCATGCCATCACAAACAACACGACATGCTTCTCAATTTGAAAGAGTAAAACCATGAAGCCAAGCATAAGTCATATAATCTTCAAATCTTACAATATACTTATCAAATGACTCATTTTCAAATTGCCAAAAAGGGAATGTAGACATGTTGAACATAAGAAAAAAAAAACAAGTACAAGAAATATAATTCTCAAGGAACCAAGATTCCTCAAGAAGAAGCACAACTAAAACTAGACAAAAGAATGATTCAAATACATAACACCATCCCTGGCAACGACGCCATTTTGATGCGACGGGTCGTTGTCCGCCGTCAAACACATTTATATCAAACTACTAGCATTGCAAGTAAGTCGGAGTCGAACCCAAAGGACAGGGGTATTCAAATTGTTCAATCTAATTATAGTTGCACTAGTTTTGTCACAATTGATTTGAGTTGATGGTTCTAAACTAATGAAAGCAATAAATAGCAATGAAAGGTAAAACAAGCAACAAAATTAAGGATGTGAACAAATGATAAAAGACACTAGGGGATCATGGGATCATAGGAGAATCATGGTAAGATAGCATAAATGAGTCATATAGATGCAAACAATTATTATTGTTGGAATCGAGTTAGCTTATGTCTTAGAATTCCTAGGAAGGCTTAGGTCTCGGAGCCGAGTTGGTCCCAACTGAAAGATCATAGATCCTAATTAAACTCTCTAATTAAAAATAAAATTATCTCATATTTCATTTTTATGTGATCTATGTAACATGCATGCTAATATGAAAGCATAATTATAAAGATTAAGGAAAAACAATTTCCTTACATTGTATTGATGGTAATATGGGCACAAACTAGATCACCTATCTCGATCGGGAGTGTGACTACTTGACCGGAAAAATCTCCCACGAATTACTTCCGAGCGTCGCCACTCATTTATAGTCATAACTCCTCGAGTGGCCTTGAGATATAGTTACCCAACGTGGGTGGACAATTCCTGTATGCCCTATCTATCTTTGCCCAATACAGATCATCATGACTTAGAAGATGTCCTTTGGCCTCCTTTCACGGTACGACCTAGGACAAAAACCAAAGTCACTCAGAAACTGCATTGACTTGGATAATAGTCTCCAATCAAAAGAATCGACTAATGGGAACATCATAGAGATCCCTGCCACGACAAGGCGTCTATAATAGAACTTAGGGACTCTATAAATGGTCATTGTCCGGCAAAGTGTCACACACTCTGCCTATGTAATTGACTAGTCATCACGTATGACCTCATGGTGTTGAACAACCATCAATCGACTTACAATCTAGTCACTCCGAGACGTCACCTCATTAAGTGACTAGGGACAAAATACAATGTTCATCTTATTCACTTGAATAGTGTTCAACATTGTCTCCACAACTTATTCAGATAAACAAGGTATTAAAATTTAGTCACACTAAATAAAATAATTCATAAATGAATGCTAAAACAATGAATGCGATTATCATATATATAAAAAGTGATACACTATACAATTATTATATATCCATAATCTAAAGAAAATCTGGTACTCATCTCAATCCCATTGCGACGACATGACCATCATGCTTAGCCTTTGATAAAGGCTTGGTTAAAGAATCAGCTACATTATCGTCTGTTCCAACCTTACAAATGTCAATTTCCTTCCTTTCCACATAATCTCTAATTACATGGTATTTCCTTTCAATGTGTCTAGACTTGTTACTAGACTTCGGCTATTTGGCTTGAAAAATAGCCCACTTGTTATCACAATATAGAATGATAGGATCTTTGGCGGAATGGACTAGTCCTAGTCCCTCCATGAATTGCCAAATCCAAATAGCTTCCTTTGCAGCCTCAGACGTTGCAAGGTACTCAGCCTCTGTTTTAGAATCTGCGGTAA
Source organism: Silene latifolia (assembly GCF_048544455.1). Classification (NCBI taxonomy): domain Eukaryota; kingdom Viridiplantae; phylum Streptophyta; class Magnoliopsida; order Caryophyllales; family Caryophyllaceae; genus Silene; species Silene latifolia. The sequence continues at coordinate 40,316,340 of NC_133534.1, forward strand.
CACTTTGCTTGAAGCTCTTCCAGCAAACGGCTCCTCCATTTAGCATAAATACATAGCCGGATTGGGATTTCATATCATCCCGATCGGTTTGGAAACTTGCGTCCGTGTAACCTCTTACACGCAACTCAGTTTTTCCTCCAAACACTAAGAACGAATCCTTAGTCCTTCTCAAGTACTTAAGGACGTTCTTTACGGCTATCCAATGACTCTCACCAGGCTTGGCTTGATAACGACTTGTCATGCTCAAGGCACACGCGACGTCGGGACGAGTGCAAATCATAGCATACATGATAGACCCAACATCGGAAGCATAAGGGACGGTCTTCATGTGTTCAATCTCCTTAGGGATAGAGGGAGACTGTGACTTGCTCAAAGTAATCCCTTGGCCCATAGGTAGAAATCCTCTCTTGGAGTCTTTCATATTGAATCGGTCAAGAACTTTGTCAATATAAGCTTTTTGACTCAATGCTAGTATCCTTTTGGACCTATCTCTATAGATCCGGATACCCAAGATTCGTTGTACCTCTCCCAAGTCCTTCATATGGAAGTGTTTCCCTAGCCACTCCTTAACGGAAGTGAGCGATGGAACATCATTCCCGATGAGCAATATGTCATCCACATATAGGACAAGGAATACAACCTTACTCCCACTAAAATTCATGTATAAACACGGTTCTTCAACACTTCTAGTAAAACCGTATTGTTTAATAACATGATCAAAGCAATGATTCCAACTCCAAGTTGCTTGCTTAAGACCATAGATGGACTTCTTGAGCTTACACACCTTCTTAGGGTTAGATGTATCCACAAAACCTTCAGGTTGTATCATGTACACTTCCTCTTTTAGAATCCCATTCAAAAAGGCGGTTTTGACATCCATTTGCCAAATCTCATAATCATGAAACGCGGCAACCGCTAAGATTATCCTAATGGACCGAAGCATAGCGACTGGAGCAAAGGTTTTGTCATAGTGTATACCATGAACTTGGGTGAAAACTTTTGCCACCAATCTAGCTTTGTAAACATCTATATGTTTATCCACACCGAGCTTAATTTTATATATCCATTTACACTGAAGGGGTCGCACTTCCTCAGGTAAATTCACCAAGTCCCATACGTGGTTCTCGTACATAAAATCCATTTCGGACCGCATGGCTTCGAGCCAATGCGAGGAGTTGGGACTAGACATGGCCGGTTTTTAGGTAGTGGGTTCATCACTTTCCAAAAGTAACAAAACACCATCCTCTTCGATGTTACCAAGGTAGCGGTCAGGTGGATTAGAAATCTTACTTGACTTTCTAGGAACAATTACCGTTTCAGAGGAGGAGGGAACGTTATCCTCCACGTTCTCCTCAACCTCATTCTCGGTTTGTAGCTCTCTAACTTCTTCAAGTTCAAATTTTCTCCCACTCTGTCTTCTAGAAATAAACTGTCTTTCTAGAAAAACAGCATCACGAGCCACAAACACTTTGTTCTCGTTTTTATTTGTAGAAGTAATAGCCACGTGTTTCCCTTGGATATCCTGCAAATAAACATTTGTCTGATCTGGGTGCAAGCTTATTATCAGACTTGATCTTGACGTACGCTTCGCAACCCCAAATGCGCATGAATGACAAATGAGGGACTTTCCCTGTCCATATCTCATATGGAGTCTTATCGGCCACTTTAGTCGGGCTTTGATTTAGTGAAAATATTGCAGACAAGAGGGCAAAACCCCAAAATGAACTAGGAAGCTCGGTTAGACTCAACATAGACCGAACCATGTATAGTAAAGTTCGGTTTCTCCTTTCAGCTACACCATTTAATTGTGGTGTGCCAGGAGGAGTCCATTGTGATACTATACCACAATCTTTTAGGTGTGAATCAAATTCAGAATTTAGGTATTCACCACCACGATTGGATCGTAGGGTTTTAATCCTTTTATCCAATTGGTTCTCTACTTTATTTTGAAACTCTTTGAACTTGTCAAAAGCTTCACTCTTGTTCTTCATTAAGTAGACATACCCATATCTGCTTAAGTCATCAGTAAAAGTAATGAAGTAGTGAAAACCTCCTCTAGCGGTGATGGTTAATGGTCCACACACATCCGTATTTATGAGAGCCAAAACCTCACTAGCTCGTGTCCCTTTTCCCGCAAAAGGTACACGAGTCATCTTGCCTAAAAGGCAAGACTCGCATATACCATAAGATTGGAAATCAAATGGTTTGAGCACTTTTGATGAAGTAAGTCTCTTAATGCGTCTTTCGTTTATGTGATCTAAATGAAAATGCCAAAGGTAGGATTCATTTGGATCACCCGTTTTGAGCTTTTTAGTTTCCACATGATAAACGTCATTAACATCATTTAAAACATAAATGCCTCCAATTGAAATGGCCTTGCCATAAACCACATCATTCAATGAAAAAGTACAACTATTGGCCTTAATCATAAAACAAAAACCTTCCGCGTCTAACACGTAAATGGATATGATGTTCTTGGTTAAAGTTGGTACAAAATAACACTTATTTAAAAATAACTCTAAACCACTAGCTAAAGTGAGCACATAGGTCCTCACGGAAACGGCCGCTACTCTAGCTTCATTGCCTATTCGGAGATCCACATCACCTTTTGCTAGTGCTCGCACGTCCCTTAAACCCTGCAAATGATTACAAAGGTGAGAGCCACATCCGGTATCAAGTACCCAAGTAGAAGTGCAAGCATAATTAACGTCTATCACATAGAGAGAGGAAATTATACCAATAGGAGTCACATGCCCTTCCTTGAGATCCTCCAAGTATTTGGGGCAACTTCTCCTATAATGCCCCTTCCCATTACAATGGAAACATTCGGCCTCAGAGAGTTTGACACTTTTTGCCTTGGGATTGCCATTCTCAATGGCTTTCCCCTTTCCCTTGTCTTGTTTCTTTGACGCTTTCTTGAATTGGGACTTTTCCTTCCCCCTTTCCCTTCTTAACTCTAAGGGACATGTTCTTTAACTTCATGGTTAGAACATCCCCTTTTTCACTCCCACTAGCTTCCATATCCCTCTCCGCTTGGGTGAGGAGTGCATGAATTTCATGATAACTCTTATCCATGCCATTCATGTTGTAGTTTACCCTAAAGTGGGCAAACTTGGTGGGAAGTGAGTGGAGGATTTGATCCACCACAAGAGTCTTAGGAATGTTACACCCTAGACGCTCTAGGATGTCGACATATTCGACCATTTTTAGCACATGGGGACCAACCTTTTGGCCCCTCTCAAGCTTTGCTTCAAATAAGCGTGCCACCGCATCGTATTGACAGACTTTAGGTGTTTGTTAAAACATAGTTGTCATACGAGTGAATATCTCGTACGCATTTAAAGAAATGCATGAAAGCTTGAGCTTTGGCGACATCGACCATATCAACACATTTTTGATATCATTCGACATCCTCACATGGTCATCATAGGCGGTCCGTACCGCCAATGAGGCCCTTGGACCGGGCTCGATGGGAGAGGCATCAGTCAAGTAAGCGAGCACATTGTCGGCCAACGCGGCACTTTTGATGTTGGATTCCCATTCAAGAAAGTTACTACCGTCATCTTTTAGGATACATTTGTCCATTACGGACCTTAGCCATGAATCTTTACCTAGTGAAGTAGTCGATGGAGTTGATGAAGTTGCCATTGCAAATTAAAATGCTACAGCAAAATAAGGAAAAATTAACATTCATTGTTTTAAAATTACTTGTGAAAACATGTTTAACAAGTTTTAACATTTATATAATGATCTCCCACTAAATTATATAAATGATACCAAGACCCAAATTTTTAAACAAAAATGAGCATCGCTTGGGCGAAACATCCCATAATCGTGTAAATTCGGTAAGTCACGTTGACTAATTCTATCTCTAGAACTCTTGGTCGACGAATTTCCTTAAATCCATCTACTAGCCCCGGAACACAAGACCGTCTTATATCACGTTGAGTCCAACCCATTTTGGCGCGTGATAACCGTTTACCACCCTACTTACCCGAGGTAAAAAGAAAACACCCCGCTTGGCCTAGCGTATGTGACTCTAATGAACAAGGGATTCATAGGTGTTACTAATTGGTAAGGCTAATCTCAATTTTAGTTATGTGAGAGATCTTGTCAATTTAGTCATAAATTCCCTATAAGTGAACTAAGTCGGTGAATGTAAATGACGTGAATTGACAACCGCAAAAATAAAATGCATGTGAATGGCGATTTTGGCATGCGCGGAAAAATGAAAGCAAGCAAGCATATGAATAAATCCTAGTATGGCCTCCTAGTTAATAAAAACTAGTCTATTACATTTCAGAAACCAACTCCTTGGTCCCTTGCCTCTTCATAGGAACATCTTCCAAAAGGGGCTTCTTCAAGTGGGATTTGGAATACCTTTCCAAAAATAGACTCCGTCTTGATGTAATCCGTCTTTTGGAAACGCCGGTAAAAATAACTATTAAAATTAAATTACATAGCAATTCCTATTATACATTAATTAATAAAATGAATAAAACTATTAATTAATTACAAACCGACGATATGAGATCATATTTAACTTACAAACAAATCGCTATTCCCATTCATTTCGGGTAATAATGATTAAAAAATAACTAGGCCATACTAGGTACAATAAAATAAATACTTTAAATAAATGACAATCATTCATTCAACTTAAATAAATATTCATAAAATGCAGTAAAATGATGCCAAAATCGCCATATGTAACAATCGTTGGTATCCATCTCGGTTTTGTGGATTTAATCGATTTTTAACTTGTAAAAATCAATAATCAAATCTTAAATCTCTTTTAAGTCCAAAATAATTGTCCAAACTTTTTTGAACCTCAAAAATTAGTCCTCACTAATTTGATGATGAATAATTAGTTTTATTTGGTGATATTTGCTAATTTAATCGGAAAAAACATAACTTTTAAGTAATAAATCAAAAATTAATGAAAATATTACCAAAAATTGAAACAAAAAATTTTAAGTATTCTAGAACACTCCCAAGAACACCAAAATGTCAGAAAAATTGCCCAAAAATTCGGACAAAGTTTATGAAGAAAAAGATCGATATTTATCGGTTTTTAACCACTAAAATCAATTAACATCAAAACAAGGTGAAAATACATTTTAAATTTCACTTTTAACTTTTAAATCATATTTTTAAATATACATAAAATTATCATGGGTAGGAACAAATGTTTCGAGTATATGATTAATTAAATTCACTTTTATCGACTTTTATCTCATAAAATCAATAAACATGCAAAACTTCAAACCAGCCTTCGAAATTTTACAGACAATCTGTATAAAATATGCATGAAATACCATAAATATTTTATGACCCGAATCAACTTTTAACTATTTTTAGTTAACTCTTAATCAAAATAGGGCATTTTTAACTCGGTTTTCTACGAAAAATCATTTAAAATAGCAAAATAACTTCACAAATCACCAAATTTTACCACAAACCTCTTGAGATCCGTAGGTATGCATGCCCAAAAATTTTCGTGCTAAAACCTCTTCTAACACAATTTTTGAGTTTTATAAATTATCTCATAATTTATTAATATGCTTAAAGTCAACATGCAAATTACAAGCCTAGCTCATGATACCACTTGAAAGATCATAGATCCTAATTAGACTCTCTAATTAAAAAGAAAATTATCTCAATTCATTTTTATGTGATCTATGTAACATGCATGCTAATATGAAAGCATAATTATAAAGATTAAGGAAAAACAATTTCCTTACATTGTATTGATAGTAATATGGGCACAAACTAGATCACTTATCTAGTTTATTCTTGTGCTAATGAAAAGTGAAAGATCCTCCTTAACCAAATCTTCAAAGAGAAGACCTCCTTCTAGTAGCACCCAAGAATAACACCCAAAATCCTAACAAATATTAACTAGATATTTGATAAGATATACCCTTGATTATATGTAAATATTACTAACACTCTTATTAATTATTTTGATTACTAACAACTTAGTAAAAATAATTTTATTTTTTTTAGAGAGAAAGACCAACAAAGATTTCACATGCAAAATGCACAAGTGAAGTGGTGTAAAAATAAACAAAAATTTTGGTCTATAGGGAGGGGAAAACCGGTGAGAGGGATAGAGTGTGGGAGTGGACTTTGCTTTATTTTGTTTCCAATTATTCATCACATGCATAAGAACAAAAGATAACTTATGGAAGAATATAAAGCAAAGTGAAATGATTATGTTTATAATCATCCAGTACACTCTATTTTACACGGTCCAATGCCCCATTTACGGGTCCATTTTGGTTCTTATATTTGTCGCACAAATACGTGTAAATTTCATTTAAACATCGCTTTATGTTTAAATGCTTCCCGATTAAATTTTGTTCAAAACACTCTGTAAATATACATGTACCGCTACATATATTATTTACGTACTAATATTAATCACATTAATCAATTAGTACAATTTTAGTGAATTAACAATTAATTAACTAAAACCCGTCTCATAAAATTTATTATTTAATTATCGCATAATTAAATAATAACTGCCGCGCCTCGAGTTCGCAACTCAAAATCTCTCTAAAAATAATCGACTAACCTTTTAGTCTATAAATCAAGGGACTAAATAAATTGTATCTCATACAATTAATTAGTTGTCAATTGGGGTTCGTTCCTTTTTGGTGTGACCGAAAGGGGTCAGTTGATCATCGCCGTCTCACGACAATAACGTCAAACTCTAGTCAGCCAACCGTTATTGATTTACGTTAATCAACTGACGAGGATCAAATAATTAAATATCCTGATGATATTCCTTTAATGAGATTTATTATGTAAACGCACTATTGTGGAGGACACTAACTCCAACAACAACTTTACAACACCTACATCGACTTGGTTCTCCCTATTTAACTATATGCATGGTCTAACAAGCCTTGAGTTAGTTTATATCTTAGAATTCTTGTTGAAAGGATAAGAGAATCATGCTAGGTTGTCAATCAAACATTTCATCAAACATAACATGTGCATAAGTTGAAAGTACAATAAACAAGCATTCATTTGAACTCATTAAGCATATATTTATCCCATAATTACTCCCCCCACCCACTAACCCTATCTAGGAGACTACTCACTACACATCATGATTAATATGCTAGCAATGGTGTCAAACATCACAACACAAATGAACATGATGATTAAGCAAGGTAATAAAACAAGAGATTAACAAGTAAATAAAAAGGATTAAGAAGGTTACCAACTTGGAAAGTAAAGATGAACATAAATAAAGATGGAGACTTGTCACTTAGTCTTCAAATACATACCCAAGAGATCCAAATGTAAACAACTTAAGATGATCAAAGAAAATGGAAGAACAATAGAAGAAACCCTTTGATTAATGGTGGAGAATTATAAATTCCCCAATACAACCCAAGAATTCTTCAAGTACTAAGCTAAATCTAAGATTGTTTGAGAAATAATTGAGGAAAGATTAAAGTGCAATATGTGGAATGATTAAAGATTAATCTATTCTAATCTACTCCTAATGAGAGCTTAATCTAATCTAAGGGGACTTGATCCCTTAATTATTACAAATGGAGTATATATAGTGGGTATAACATTAGGTTAAGCAAGGGTAGAATAGGAAACATGCTTATGTGTCGAAGGAATTAATCCCTTGCACGTTTCAAGAGGATCCACGTGAGATAGAGAACTTCTGGGCATCAACTCGAGCGAGTTGTGTTTGACTCGAGTGTGTCACAGGTCAAGTCGAGCGGGTTGAGAAGCAGACCTTCTTCCCTTGCTTCTATGCCTATGATGCTTCCATATACTCCTTATTCCTATCATCCTTGGTCACCATTCTTGCCTCCTCTTCATACTAATCCGTCCAATATCATCAACAAGCTTCCGAATATGCACAAGAGACGGGAATTCCGCCTCATTTATCTTCTTCCCTACAAGACATGTGAAATTCACTAGGAAAGCAAATAGGAAGCAAATGACGAATAAAACGGCTATGAAATGCTATATTAGTATGCAAAATTAGGCTTAGTTAGGGGACTAAATGTGCGTAATTATGACTCACATCACCTTTATTGCTATTTTATCCCTAAATCTACAACACCCACTACTCTTAATCTCTCATATCATCATCAAACTTCATTATAATGTGTGCTAAATTGATTTAAAGTTAATTAATTCACTCCTTTGTCGTTATTTGTGTGATTCATTGCTCTAATTCATCAAGTAAGTGTCCCGTTTTTTTGTTCATATTGGTCCAAAAATAGCTCATTCATTGCTTTAATCTTGTGTTTATTGCTTTAAATCTTCCATTGCACATATAGAATTGCTATTTACTTGCTTTTTAGCCCATTAATTGATGAATTAAAGGCCTAATTTCAAAAATTTGGGATTTAGGGTTCATAAATCCGGGTTAAATTTATGCATTAAATTGGTTATTAATTTTTTTTATTTGCTTGGAATCTTCATTATTTGTTATATAATTACAATTTCCTTGCCATTTACATAGTTTATGTGTGATTTTCGACCTCAAAATCGAAATTTCCAACTCACCTAGTCTTAAATACGTGGACTGTTTTGGCATTTAAATTGGTTTGTGATCTATGATTGTCTTTTGTAGGTATGTCGAACCAAGGACAAAACAACAAGAGACAACATGAGAAGCGCGCTCCCGTCCGTCAACCGGTAGTAGTAGAGACTTCCGAGGAGGAAGAAGAAGAGTTTGGACCAATTCCGGAATTTTCATTTGTTCAATTCCGGGACAATGACCAAAGGTCAAAGTTTGTGGACGTGAAGGAGAATTATCACATGTCTCCTACTCGGTGTGTGGATATGAAGGTATTGCGTACTTTGAAGATTGAGTCTGCCATGTATGACATATTTTTCCAAATTGGGTTGACTGGTTTATTTGATTTACATGAGCTATCCTACCGATCATTGACACTTGAGTTTCTTAGTTCATATGTTTATCTCCCACAAGAACATATGATTTGGTTTAGGTTGCTTAATGTTGAGCGTTCATTGACTTTTAATCAAATTTCTCAGTACTTAGGCCTTGACCTCCACATTGACGGTGATTTATATGCTACGTTAGGTTGTCTGCTGTTAGATTTTTTTCCCCTTTTTACCAGTTATGATGACGCAGATGTGAGTGTTACAGCCTTGAATGATGTGCAGCATGTTTGACTAAAGTTGTTTTTGCGGATGATGAGTTATTTGTTGTTTGGAAGGTATGATAGGAGTAAGGCTCATTCAATGGAAGTATTGTTGCTTGCTAGCTATCTTAACCCCTTGCAAGAAACCCCCTTCCAGTTTAGTCCTCCGGCTCTTATTTGCATGGCTCTTGATTGCATGACTGGGAAACATGCGGACTTAGATTGTGGAGCCATTGCCACAGCCTACTGCTCCTTCTTTTGCCTCTACTTCCCATTATGGTTATCATTTTGACCCAGCTGTTGAGAAGGAGGTGAGGATGCATCAGGGGATTAACACCGCCTTGACTCACAAGCGGTTGTGGGAGCAGATGAAGGCTACTACTTTGTCTGGGGGAGGTCAGTACACTGGCACTCCACCTAGTTACTACACTACTTCTGGAGATGATAGTCAGGTTTTTCATCTCTATGGTGTTACTCCTGCGGAGTTTGGGCAGTTCAGTCGGGACTTTGGTGTTCTTGGTCGTCCATTTTATACTCCTATTCAGCCCAGTCGGCCTGTTGGTAATTTTGCAGAAGATCTTGGGGTTCCTCTTTCTCAGAGAGGACAGTTTGGCCAGTTTGCAGCTTCTACTTCTGGGACAGCTGGTGGTTCTAGGGTGGCCGTACTAGAGGTCGTGATCGCCGTGGAGGCCGTGCTGGCCGTGTTCCTGACCCTGAGATGGATGTTTTATTCAGGGAGATTGATGAGTTTAATGATGCCACCCTTGGTGGCAATGATGATGATGATCGAGATGCGCAGTAGTGATAGTTGGTCATTACATCCCTCACTTTGCAGCTGGTTTAGGGGAGCTTTTGCTTTACAGCTGGTACTATCTTTCCTTGTAATTTATTTTATTGTATTTCTTATTATCCTATTCCCTTTGTTAGTAGTGTCCTTTATGTTGTTGGGTTATTATGTGATTGATATGTTGTAGGCGTCACAATAAGGACACTGTGACATTTAGGTTTGGGGGAGTATATTTATTTCTGTTGTGTGATTTACTTTCAGTTGTTTGCTTTATTTAAGTTGTGTGTTTTAAAAATCAAAAATCCATAAAAATTAAAAAATTTCAAAAATACAAAAACATGTTTTTCTTTATTTTAGGCCGGGTCTTGGTGAATTGTTTAGCAATGATGATAATTTGTTTTGTCTTTGCATTTGAATCCCACTTAAGTTGTCCATGTACATTGTTTTGACATGTTATTTATGAAAACAAAGCTCATAACTCAAGTCTTGACCGTAATAATATGCCGTATGCCAAGTAAAATTAACAATATTATGTTGGTAAACCACTTAAATTTCTGAGGGCTATGGAGCTTCCTAGGCCAGGAACATTAATAAACTGGTCTCATTTGTCAGTTAGGATAAAGAGTGTGGTTCTTCTTGTGGAATGTGTAATATCAAACTACATAAGTATGACATTAGTTTCTTAACTTTTTGCGCGTTTATATGATTAAAGACATGAGGAAAGGCGATTCTTATCGTTCAAATAAGCAATACATTATCCTTTTTGTTAACCCATTTGAACCCTTGTAGCCATTTAATATCCTACTTTCATAGCTACAATCTAGAATTTTCCTACCTTTTCGGGACAGTCGCAGTTGCTTAAGTTTCATGTCTATTTTTGCTACTTTGGTTGGGATTGGGACTTTTATGTCATGTGGGTAGTAGCTTAAATTTTATAGCAATTGTGTTAAACTCTTATATTGAAAAAAAAAGAAAAATACGAAGCAAAGAATGAAAAGGAAAAAAAAAAAAGAGAATACGGAAAAGAGAAGGACCGAAAAAAAGAGAAAAAGAAAGAAAAAAAAAGAAAAGAAAAGAAAAAAAGATTGCTTCATTAGATTTTGTTAAGAGATTATAAGTGGTGTGTACTCTAGTCTAATGCATTTTTGGAGAGTTATTCAATTCTCTCATGTGTTGTCAAAGTTGAGATGATTTCTCTAGTTAGGATGGTTTATGTTTGTTGTCATTAGAGTTGGTTTTTGGTTTAGTGCTGCAACTACCGTCTTATCCTCACATATCCATACGTGCCTTGGCACAAACCACTTCTATACCCTTGCCCATTTGCCACCCTATTGTCCTGGATACATGTACTTTCGTCTTTGTTGTGAATGCGTATTAGTTGGAGAAATTTCTATCTTATTAGAATGCATGCATGTTTCATAAGTTGAGTGAGTTTTTTAATTCTTTATATCTTACATATAACTTACCCCTTATGAGTGCATGAGTGCATGAGTGAATCCGCGAGAATCCAACTAATTTGTCTTGCAAGATTGAAAAGTATTTGGCTGAGTCATGGTATCATGTCACATCTTGAGTTGAGCTGTATTCTTCTATTACCCGTGCCTTTGAATTTGTTTTATTGGCACAATTTTTGGTCATTACTTTGTTATAGATATGGATAGCTTGGGATTTCTATGTGCATCGACATTAGCTCTGAGTTATTCATTCACCATTTCTGTGTTTGTCTTTTGTATTGTGGTTAATGTTTTGCTTAGGGACAAGCAAAGAGTTGGTTTGGGGGAGTTTGATGTATCACTTTTATATACACTTTTATGACTCCTTTCATATTGGTTTTGATACGGTTTCCGTGCTTATTATGTCATTTATATGCCTTTTACATTAGAATGTCGATACGGCCGCTACTTTGTATTTAAATGCAGGAATAACGCATTTACGAGGTGAAACAAGTGAAGTTGAGCACTGCGGATATGGCATAGTAGGATACACGAGGCATGGCATGGGAAATTAGAGGAATTGAAGTTAAGAAGTGAAGATTACACGAAGACAAGCTGAGGAAGGCTGAATCCTCGATCGAGTTCATGAAGGCTCGATTGAGTGTGATATCCTCGATTGAGTATGCTACGGCTCGTTCGATTATCTTTTATATTAAGCACTTTTCCGAATTTTCCTAAAACACGTCTTATTTGTATTATATACTCTAAACTCGGGAAAATTATTAGGTTACGCTTTTATTATATTCTGAACTCGAAAATACTCTAAGTTTTAGTTGGCTCGCATACATTGTGATCTACAATTGTTCCTCATTAATTTTGTTAAGGTACTTTAATCTTTCTTTATTAATTGTTAATCTAGTTCATGTTATTATTCCTTTGTTCTTGTTTCATGTCTTTAATTATGTTTTCATCAACCATTATTGTTGTTAATCTTATTAATATGAGTAGCTAAACTTTTCATCTAGGGTAAAGGGGATCTAGGTTAATTAGAAGGGAGATTATGAATTGATTGTTAGTAATATCATATAACTATCATTTGATTATTGTTCTTATTCTAGTTATTTGATTTAAGGCCTGAATTGATAATTAGTGTTGCGAATTAATATTTTCACCGACTGGGTTAAGATTAATATAGGCTGCAATAATCAGATAGGTTGTGTTTAATTATAGTGATTGCATGGTAAACTGAATCTAAAGGTCATAATAGAATTAATCAATCTTGTGACCTTAGATAGTTTGATTGAACTAATAGTTGATTAAGATAAACCCCCGCATAATTGACCTAGTGAACCCGCTCCCTAGACTTATTAATATTATTGTTTACAATCTTTATTTTACTTGCAATTAGTTGTTAGCAAACCAACCAAACAAACCCCCATGAAAATCGGTTACTTTAATACAATCTAAATATTAGCAAACTGAATATTACCGCCTCCCTGTGGATTCGATACTTCTCTTACTGCTAGCTATTTTGTTAGTACTGAGATAGGATTTCTTTGATTAAGGTGATACGACTTTAGCCTTATTGGGCTTGCGACGTGTTTCCTCCAAATCTGGGATGCCCCCAACTTGCTGCGGGAAATACCTTCTTTTGAGCACCTTCACGCTCGATATAATAATCGGCTAGTTTCTCGGTCGCGGTCATTGCAGCGGAGAGGGACTCGGGTCTCGGTCGCATGATCTCTCGTTGAGCCCACTCCTTCAAACCATCGACGAACTGGAACACACATTCCTTCTCGGTCATATCAGTTATCTCCAGCTTATACGTCGAGTAGGCTATTACATACTCTCGGATAGAACCCGTATGCTCCAAGCTCTTGAGTTTTCTTCGAGCTAGGAAGTCGGTATTCTCCGGATAAAATTGTTCCTTAAAGAGTCTTTTCAAATTATCCCATGACTCCAACACCACGCTATATGCCTCAATCTCGGCGTATTTGGAGCGCCACCAATGTTTGGCAACATCGATTAGATACATGCTCACCATAGTGACTTTCACCGTCTCATCGAGCACACTCGCTCGGAAGAATTGCTCGGTGTCGAAGAGGAAGTTATCAACTTCTTTAGTGTCTCTCGCCCCACTATACTTGTGAGGTGTAGAAGGATTCACCATAGGAGTCCCACCAAAATTCCCATCTGTGGCTATTTTCATCAATGTATTACACATGTTCTCGAGTTGTCCTAGTCTCTCGTGGTCATAGGCCATCTCTTCCGCAAACTCACGCGGGATAAATGCCTCCACGGCGTCCAAGCAAGTCTCATGCCCCTTTATCGTCTTATTTACGGCTCAAAGCGAGCCTCATGCCCCTTTACCGTCTCATCTACGGCTTGGTGAGTGCTTTCGAGACTCACCACGAGTCCTTTCAAATACAAAATTTTCTCCTCAAGTAACTTCTCTAAGGCTGACACCCGGGCACTAGTTTCTCCTGTGTTCCCACTCGGTTCTGCGATCTTTCCCGTCATCGTATGCAATAGCTCGTCATGAAGACCGAGCTCTGATACCAAATGTCACGGTCCAGAACTTTTAGCCGGAACATGGCGCGCAACCTTTTATGTCACACGACAAGAATGCAAGCGGGAGCGTCAAGCACTAGATAAGGATCACTAGTGCATTCGTAGTCGGTCTTGGTTGGCGTGTGTCGGGAATCCTAGTCATGATTATCAAAGTCTGGCACACGAAAGTAATAAAAGTAAGCAATAAGATTATTGAAAGTAAGAGACAAGCAATATCAAGCTTAAAGATGAGAAGTGGTTTTGATTGACTAGCACCTCTCATATAGGCAAATTTGATAATTTGAGTCCTGTAGAAGGATACGTTGATTGTGCATAATAGCGATATATTTTGTAAACACCTAAAAACGTATCTTAAACTAAAAACGGGACTCCAAGATTCAACATGCAGGAAGTAGTCTTGGAGTACTAAATGAAACTAAAAACAGAAATGAAAATACATGAGTACAAATAAGAAATCTAAGGGCTCGAAGTGAAAGGACCGTGCGCGCAATTCTCAGGGATTATGCGGCTCCTTACACTAGGGCTTTGTAAACAACACTCTTCTTTGAGTTAGATATAATAGTGTACGACTATATTTATTAGGATAAATATTTGGCGAGGAAACTAAATATGAAGAAGAAAGAGATAAGGAAGGGCAAAACAACAAAATTACTAAATAAAATGGAGGGTAATTGCCAGATTGGTAAAAAAATGTATAACATGATAAAAAAAAAAAATTGTAAGAATATGATAGCTTGGCCAAAAAAATATCACCATATTTAATTTACCGCCCTAAAAATTTGATATGACCAAACTACCCTTATCCTACTCTTAATATATAATCCGAAAGCCGACTAATAAGTAATTTCATGTTTGCATATTAGTGATATATAATATATGTTTTAAGACTGGTTAATTAATTCGGGTTCAGACTTGTTCACGTGAGTTATTATAAGTGTATGAGGATTCAGGATGGAGTTTTTTTTTATTTTATTTTCAAATTAGATTGGTTATGTGTCACTTGGATACGAGTAGACCTGGCAAGACCAACTCGGCATGATTGGCCAGATTCAAAAAAAGACTGACTCGAGACCCGAACTTGACCCGAACTACAACCCCCAATGTGATCCAAAACTCGAATTGACCCGACCGCGGCCGCCCAAACATGACTCGAGCTTTGTCAAACCCTGGAACTGACTAATATGTGACTATTTGGTACCAATTACTCCCCTCTCTACTATGCATTTTGACCCTATATTGTTATGATTATATGTCTTTTACTTACATTTTACCATCTTAATCAACCAATACCATCCTTTATCATAATATGTAGGTTTTTCGGTCAAAAATGGTGGTTTGGTCAAGTAAAGAAGAGTGGCAACGTCGGTAAGCATAATAGAGAAGGAGAAGGAAGAAAGAAGCGCCAAATCTCTGGCCGGCCGGCAACCGGTCCACCGGCTGGGTGTCTTTATAATACCCGGATATTGTGGGACCCGTATACAAGACTTTGGGATGCATGAGAGGCCACTTGGATTAAAGAGTGACCTTATAGTGGACCTGGTGAAGTGTTGGATGGACCTAGTGAGTGTACACTAGACCTAGTAGGACCCGGACTAGACCTAGTATGGCTGCAGTGGACCGAGTAGAGGGTTTACTTGATCGAGTGGCTGGCACTCGGCCGAGTGGACAAGCACTCGACCGAGTGAGTGGCACTCGACCTAGTGGACTTAGAACTCGACCGAGTGCCACTGAACAGTACCCGATAAATTCCAAATTCGGGATCTTATCCTATCTTATCCAAATCATTTCATTCTTCTTACTTCTTACTCCAAATCCTCTCCCTTCTCTCTAAAACCACAACAAATACCTCCTAATGGGATTCAAGCGTGGATTAGGGGATTGCTCATCTTTTTCTTCATTAGTTCCACCTTGTAAGTTGAGGTTTACCTTTCTTTAATTAGTATGAACCCTAACTTTTGGGGGTTTTGTTTTGGGTAATTAATTAGTAATTAGTATATGTAATATCGGTAATTAATGGGTAATAATAAGGGATTTTTTTGTATATAATAGTGTAGGATGTATTGTGATAGTACTATGTGTAATACTACGGTTTTTCCTAAGTCTGTACTCGGCCGATTATGGCTTACTCGGCCGAGTAGGTGTGTCGTGTGTTTCTGGACATTTACTGCCCAGGAATACTCGGCCGAGTATGGGAATACTCGACCGAGTAGAGGATACTCGGCCGAGTATACTCTATACTCGACCGAGTATCCGGTCTGATGAGTGTTATTTCTGCGGTTTGATTAAGAAAGGATTAGAGTTATATAATCATAGATTAACAGTTTCTAATTATTTTTACAAAACCTAAACATTTCAACGTAACTCTAGTCCTCTCCAAATCTCTCTCAAGTGCATGGATTGTTAGCAAGTCTTCTTCATCATTCATTATATCGTTGGTGTCGGTAAGTCCTTTATTTCATTAGTTCCATTTATTAATCTTTTAGGGTTTGCCTTAATTTGGGAATTGGGGGAAAAAAGGGTTTTGCATATGGTAATTTGGGTTTATGTGATTGTTGTTAGGTGAGGACTTCATAGAGGAGCCGTTCTAGATTGCTTTGCTTGTGTCTCATTGCAGTTGTGCTAAGGCAGGGTTTCCCTACTCGGTTTAATGTTTAATTTTTATAAGATTATGTTTGTATTGTTGTACGATTGTTTATCTGTTTATCGTTGTTGGTGTGTTGGAGTTGATGTTGGTGATGGGATGGTTGTTGATGATGTTCGCGAGGTGTGTCCTCGGCTGAATGGAGTCACTTGTGGGAGTGGCTTCACACCCTAGTTTCTCCCTCTGTGGAACCCGCCACAGAAGGGGATGTGCATATTAATGAACAGGGTTATCACTCGTTGATGAGCGGGGCTTAGGTGGGGATTGGCTGCGGTCTCCCACTGGCGGTGAGGATTACCTATTACGATGGGTAATCTGGCAGGGCTACACACTTTAGTGTGTAGTCAGTTACGATGTGAGATCGGGAGTTGGAAGTGGATGATGATCAGCAGTTTGCCTTTTTGTACTTGTCTTATTTTGATTATACAGTAACTGACCCCGTTGTTGTTTTATAAAATCTGTGGTGATCCATTGGGGGATGGTGAGCAGATTGTGACAGGTGATGAGGTTCACTAGCTATGGGGTCGTCATGGGGAGTCCTCACTCGAGTCTAGTTGCCGTTGTCAAGAGTTTTTAGGATTCAGTTTTAGTTGTTGAACACTAGTCACATGTACTTTGGTTTTTGGATTTTGAACTATGTAACTATTTATCATTTATCTTTTAATAATTATGTTTTGGATTGGTAACTTTGATATACTAACCTCGGGCAACCGAGATTGTGACTCTCTCTCATGCTATGGTGGTCTTGGTAAGGCACTTTGGTATGTGGGGGTGTCACACTATGTGATTTGTATAGGATGAGACGGAATCGGGTCGGATTCGAGTAGCTTATGAAGATTTGCTAAAAGGTAGGTTTATCCTACTCGGTTTCAATAAGGTGTGTACATATTTGTGTGTCGTTTACATCATTTGCATATTATGAGTCGTATTGCATCATATGGTAGTATTTAAGCATCTTAGTAAGTCTCTTATGTTATCGGAAATGCACTATAACATGATATTGGCTTATGATGACTCAAGGAGTCGGGATATTTGAGAAATGGGTTTTTATGGGATGTTTGGAAAGTGTGTTTCATAATTAGTATTATTTGATATGTTGTGTTGCCTATTATATCTTGGTTATTATCGTACATGTTGAGGATGTGGTTGTTGTTTAGGAGACGTAAGACGGTTGGGAGTGTTGGAGTGTCCCCGACAATAATGCGATCACAATTGTCGATCATGATGATCACATGTTTAAATCTCATTTTTAAGAATACCTAAGGGATGATTCATTGTATAGTCAACTGATCAACATTAATCGGTAACGATTGGCTTGCTAGAGTTTGACGTTACTGTCGTGGGACGGTGGTGGTCAGTTGATCCCTTAAGGTCACACCTAAAGGATGATGCCCTAATCTGTAAAGTTGATTAATTGTATGACGATACAAGTTAATCAATTCCTTAAAATTGAACAATTCAATTTGAGAGAGAGAATATTGATATCTTATTATAATGGGATTAAATAAGATTTATTTTAGTAATTGAAATATTTTATTACTAAAATTGTTTATTGTTTGTGAAACAATAGAGATGAGAATGAATGGTTAATTATAATTACAAGATGTTGTGAATTATAATTAAATGACTCATTTTATTTATGTGATCAAGTATCACTAGTCAATTTGTTGAATGTAATTTAATTAATTTATAAAATGATATTTATGTGATAAATGTGCATTAAAATTAATTAATAACATGTAGCATACTACATGTGACATATTGTGTGACAAATGACAAATTGACAAAATAAAATGGTAGTCCATTTTAAGTAGGTGGACCGAATTGGAGGAGTATGTAGTGGGTTGTGCTTATATTATTTTATGTGATAGAATTTAAATAATAAGCCTACACTACACTAGCCTTACATGCCTAAGGTTTTGAGAAGAACAAAAGAAAAAGTGAAGGACCATATATTGGTCCTCAATGTAATATATTATTATTAATGTAATATATGAGTATTAGTAATCAATTTTATTAATGTAATATATGAGTATTAGTAATCAATTTTAAGGTAAACTACTACACTAATATCTAGCTAATATTATTTAGTGGGGATAAGGGATAATCTTGGGTGAAATCAAGAGGAGTGACTTATATACTTGAAGTCTTTGGAGGATCATCCTAACATATTGAAAGCTCAAGAACAAGTGAGGTAGGAGACCTCACTTGTGCCCATAAACCGAAATATTCAATGTAAGGAACCGGTTTTCCTCTACACTTATTTATATGTTTTGCATGCATAAGATCCTTAAGTTTTTATGACTAAAACTTTAAACTAAAATATGTGATATTTAAAATATGATTTCCAACAGGGAGACCGTCTTACACTTGAATCGCCTCTTGGAGCTTTCCACTCTAAGAGGGTTGTGCACATTAATGCCTTGAGTACGGGGGGACCCGTGTGGTTGAGGCACGACGTCTAGCAAGGGATTCGGTTGGCTTCCGGACCCGTTACCACGGGCGTGTCCCGAGTGCCTATTTTTGAGGCGGTGTCATGGGCGTGTCCCTGACACCGGTGTTTGTGGGTACGTCTAGGGCGTGTCCAGGTACCGGCGTGATGATTGTATAATAGTGTCTTGTTCACATCATTGACATGTTGCATATATATATATATATATATATATATATATATACGGAGAGAGAGAGAGAGAGAGAGAGGTGGGATCCGGTGAGAACGATCATTCGGTGAGAACGGTGAGAACAAGCAAAAAGGACCAACTTAATTAATAACCCTCACGTAGTCAGGTGTGTAGCTGCCAAAAATCAACCCAACCTTGCCTTTTATCCTTATTCTTATCCTTTTAATAATAACAATATAACCTCCCTCTCTCTCCTTCCTGATCTACTGCCAAAAGCCGGCTACCTCCACCACCGAACGCAGGCGAACTTTCTGACCAGCAGTTTATCTCCGGCGAAGGCTTGCTACAGCATCTCATTACGCCATTTGCGACCTCTTTCTCTTCTCCATCTTCACACCGGCACTAGAATCCGTCGACCACCACTAATCAAGTATCCGTTATCTTGATGTCGGAGCTCCGACGAGACCCTCGTTGCGCCTAAAGTTTACCCTACAATGGCGACTAAAGGAGTTGAAATGAATTAATGTGTCCTCTGAAAACTTTGCTGCAAAATCAATTTAATCTAAACTAGTGTATCTACTTTATATAATAATGAATCTCAAGCTAATTTTTATGTACCTGATGACTAATTTTGTGTATGAATGTTAGATACATTAAATTAGTGATTAGATACATTAAATAAGTGATTAGATACATTGTAATATATAGGAAACCAACGAAGGGGAAATGGTGAGTAGCAGCGGTGGGCTTGTCGGATTTACTACCGACGACTGACGGTGATGATCGGTAAGATAACAACAAGCTCTAATTATAATAGGCGCTTATTTTTAGTCGTCGCCGTCGATATTTTTTAGACGTGGATAGCGGAGAGGTTGATTGCGTATTTAATCGGAGTTCTGACAGTGGTGACGAATGAGTAGATCTTCAGTGGTGCGTTATGGTATGGCGTCGCTGATTGTCGGTTGACAATAGTAGCATGAAAGAATCGACGGCTGAGTGACGATTATCTTCACAGAATAGAGAGAACGTGATAAGAGATAAAGAGACAGGGACTTGAGTGTTCATCGGCGTTTGGTGGCGGTGTTGGTGTTCGTCGGTGTGTTCTGGGGTGGTTATGGTTGCGCCTACTGGTGGTAGTCGGGGGCTTCAGGTGGTGGTGTTTGGGGATTTGTATGATAGATTTTGGGTAATGTTTGTTGTTTTTAATACGTAAGTGTTAATAATTGGGGTGGATAATGCGTTCACTGAGGTGATCGTTTCATAGGATCAAATATATATATATATATATATATATATATATATATATATATATATATATATATATATATATATATATATATAAGTCGTGATCGGTGAAGCAGGTAAAATAATAAAGAACTAGTGAACCCTTACTAAATCATCATCAAATCTTGTTCCGAAAGTTTTTATGGATCATTTACCCTTAGTTTAGTTTATTCAAACACATTTTTAGTATAGTTAAACAAAATTTATTGATGTTATTAAGAAAATATAAACTTAATGTACAAAAATAAAATTAGGTATATTAAAATGGCTATAGATACACGAAAACGAATAGGTGCATGAAAATGTTTACATGCATGAAAATTATTACAATGTGCATGATAGCATCAGGCTCTAGGTGCACCAAAATGAGTTCTAGGTGCATGAAAATTAATAAAATGTTTCTCGTCTCGATTTCCATCAATAATTTATACTTTTTCGAGCAAGAAATATGTTATCTAGCCATAAAATTCTATGCCGAATCCAAATATATCATTATTTTTTAGAAAACAAATCTGTAAGGTGTAGTTCTCACGGTTCTCAATATGTAGGTGGTTCTCATGGAATCCCAAATCTATATATATACACACACACACACACACACACATATATATATATATATATATATATATATATATATATATATATATATATATATATATATATATATATATATATAGAGAGAGAGAGAGAGAGAGAAAAAAAAAGAGAGAAGAGATCATGTAAGTTCAACATATGTATTTGAGTCCATGTTCTTCTAAGGTGTAACGCCCGTAATTTTAATCGATTAATATATTTGAAAATAATTTATTAATCAAATAAAATTTGATATTTAAGTATTTAAAGTAAAAATAATTCAAAGAAATAAAATTTTATTATATTTTGAAGAAAAGTATTTATTTTGATAGTTTCGAGATGTTTAAAAATAGTTTAAACCGTGTAAAACTTTTTATTTCGAAATAAGGGCGTATCGGGGGGGAAAATGACAATTCTTTTGAACATTGGGTAAACGAATTTGGAAATGGGTCGTATGAATACTCAATTTTCTTGTAATCTCGTGTTTAAGAACTTTGAGTCTTTCGAATTTGCGTTTGACCAACTGATTTAATTATTATAAAAGCAAAACCGACTCGTAAAATCCCGACTAAAACCCGACTCCCTCCTTTCCTTTCTCCCTTTCCCGCGGACCAGTCCCCCTTCCTTTCTTTTTTTCTGATTTTCTTTCCTTCCTTCGTCTTCTTCATTGTTCTAAATAAACCAAAACACCATTTTTATACATTTCAAGCTAAAAATCGTCACAACTTCCTCATTTCTTATCGGATTTTCGCAAAATTTACATTTCCGGAATCCTCTCGTCGAGATCTACAACCTAGTATGTTTTAATTTCAGTTTTCTTGAAGTTGTTTTAAGACGAATTTTGGGTAATTTCGGTTTTATATACTTATTTTTGTGTTTTTATTGTTTATTTAGGTGAAGAATTGGAAGACGAGTTTGGGGACTCGTATATTGTCGAGGATAGCGGCTAGTGCTTGTTAGGGTTTGGTTTTTAAGGTGCTAATTGCTCATTTTCTAGCTTAAGGTAACATATTTCGAGTTACTCGACGAAAAATCGTCACATGCTTTGATTTTTGTTTGTTTTTGTGATTTTTAATTAAGTAGTTAATTTCACATGTTAAAATAATTGCATGCATGTTTAATCCATGTATTTTTGTTAGTTTTAGTTAACATATTAGTATTGGGAACGATTAATTATGTTTCAGACGGTCTTATACTGAACAAAAATGGAAAAATGGTGGTGTAGGGGTGACGGTGACCGGCGAGCCCACGGCAGCCTTGGGGTTGGCCCGGGTTGGTCCGTTGCTTGTTTCGCGGTTTTTCGTACAATATTGGTCATTTCGGGTTAATTAATGTTAGAGTTGTATAAGTCACATATGAGTACACTTTTAAATTAAATCATACTAGTAGTAGAGATTATTCTTATATTGGTAGTTAGCATATGTTAGTATAGGTTATAAAATGAAATGGTAATAAAAAGGCTTAAAATGAATAATGTTAGTAGTAAAGATAATGAGGTTGGTAAAATTAAGCTTATATTGATAGTTATCACATGTTAGGATAGTTTATAAGATGAAATTGTAATGATTAGGCTCAAGGTAAATTTTATAGCAATAATTGCCATGTTTTGATGATTTGTCAAAAACCGAGCCTTAGTCCTTTTGATCGATTCGATGTCGATTAATTGAGTGATTGGTCACCGCAATTTAACCCGCACTGCCGCAGGTGGGGTTGCGGGTAAAAATTCGGTTGGATGAAATTTTATATGAATTAGATAATCGGCCTTTTTCTTGTTTTAGGCCATTTATCAAGTTTTTGTTCACATGTATAGTTGATTGTATTTAATAGTATCTTATATTGTAGAAATGGTCCTAGATTTCCCTAAAGCCTTTAATATGGTTAATATTGTTAGAATTGGAATTTGGTATTGAATACTTATTGAGGATACTGTTGGATTATCTGCTGAATAGACATTTATATAGCCTTTCACATGATAGAATGTTAGCATTTAGGTTGGTAAGTTGGACTTTTTGTCCTCTTATGGTTAAGTGGGTGTCTTACTTGTCTTGTGTGGTGTGGGCTAAAGTATTCAAGCTGGGACTAGGTCCTAGGTGAGTATTTCGGCCTTCATCATAGATAGGTCTTTATAGTCTTTGACGAGTATATGTTCACTGCTTGATAGCCTTTGTGTTCCTGACTAGTGGATTTATATCCAAGTTGGGGCATGACCTCGTTACTTATTTTGATAGTAAGTGGTCAGCTTAAGTACTAGCCAACCCTTTGGTGGACTCCATAGGGTACTCACTTTGTTTTAGAAAAATTGTAGGTTTTGGCACCCGCCTCATGGGAATGTTGGAAATGTTGTGATTGGTTTAGAAAAATTTTTGAAATTACAGGTTTTTATATAGTTGGACCAATTACAAACATATCCTACCAGTTTTTCCGTAGATTTTAGGGGTTTAATTTATCGCGTTATTTAAGGGTGTCACAGTTGGTATCAGAGCATATTTGCTCCCGACGCACGTTTGTGCACCCCACCTAAAATCACTTGACCTTTAAATAATAAACTTGAGAGATGGGTAGGATGGGTAGATTTAGGATTTTATGTGGTAGTCTGTTTGTGATTGCTAATTGTTAGGTACTAATTGATTTTCTCTTTTGTAAGATGGCTCTCCAATAAATGTAGATAATGCAATCTTACCTTAGTCTTCCAGTCTCGTTGTTTATTCGTCTTTCAAATTACTCTTCTCTCGCCTTGGTAACTACCTTTCAATTCTTTCTCCCGATTCATCTTAGGTTCGTTTTCTTCTTATAATAAAGTCCATGTGGACACCTTCCTTTTATTCCGCAGGATAGTTCCCTTGTTCAAGAGAACCCGGTTTTGAGAGAATGTAACATTGGAGGGCGTGAACGAGTTGAGAAATTGATTGTTTAAGGTTTGAGTTGTATAGGAGAATATAACTTGGGATCCTTTGGTTAGTCTTGTTAGTTGTACTTAATATGAGAGCCTAGTGAGTTGAGAAACACCTTGGGATTTATGTCTATTGAGAGCTTGTTTGTTATAGATGTTTGAGCATGGGTACTACCTTAGCACATAAGAGGGAATGTTGTTCGATGTAGTTCGTGAGTTCAAGGATGTGATTCCAATTTATGGTATCGGAGACTAGAAGTATTAAGTGGTGAGATGATGGAGTAGACAAGCTATGGTACTTGGGGATGACATAGTAAGTGAAGTTCAATGACGAGAATTGTAAAGGAGATACTTTGGGACATGGGTGGTAACAAATGAATTTGTGTGGTGAATTGATTTTGGTTCTTAGAACCAATTGAGTTGAGGAATACCTACCATTGTGGAGTCCTTGTTAGTCTTATCATTTGGTAGACTTTTGGGGCTTTGTTGAACACCTTAGTGGTGTAACCTTATCATATCGATAATAAGCTTTGATGAGTGTTTGGTAAGCGGTAACCCTTTCATTGTGCCGCTTCTATTCTCCTTTCCTTCTCTTTAACGTTCGTTGAACCTTGTTTTTATACCAAATTTTACGTATCTTCTTCTTGCCCGAGATATCTTCTTAACTCGAATACCTCTTATTTATGTCAACCGTTATCTTTACGGACCGACTCCTTAGTTTCCTAACTTGTCAGATTCATGCACCCTTCGGAAATGTTTTACCGTTTCTCTATTCCTTTATCACTCCTTATCTCCTTAGTATAGTTGGTACCTTTTTGACCATGTTTACAGAGTTAGTGAGATGTGACTTGAGGATATAGGATTGACTAAGTAATCGAGTTTGTGATTGGCTTCCATAATCACTTTGGAGATGAGGGTTTGATAATGTATATGTTACCGTGTGAGAAATGTTAAATGTGGGATTATTAGTTGGTTTTAGTGAGTGATATTGATTACTACTTGAGGTATGGTATGAGAGTGACAGTAAGCTACATTATTGGGAGGTTTTAGCACTTGTTTTGGTAACTAGAAAGGGTAATGGTATGGTTAACACCAATTGTTAGGTTAAGGAACATAATTTCAATTTATGGTTGTAGGAACTCTGAGGTGATAACGTGATGTTACAATTATGACCTTGTTCCTTGAGAATTTGATGGTAAGTAAGTTTAGGATATCAAATTTGAAAGAATACTCCTTGGGGATGTTGATGACCAGAATGGATTGGTGATGTGATTTGGTATTAGTTGGCTCTTGAGAGTTCTTGAGTTGAGAGAGACTTAGTATTGAGAAGAATTTGTTAATCCTATAGTTCTATAGACCTTGAGGTCGCACTGAGTACTTGAGGTGATGGGACGGTGTTGTAGCTGAGTGTAGTTCCGCTTTTGGCAATCCTTAATAAATAAAAGGATAGCGGAACGTGAGATCCTATTGATTTTTCGGATTTTGGGGTTGGTATGTGACTACCTTGTTTTGAAATGAAAACCTTGTAGAATTTGAGGAACCCATAGTTGACACTAGTTGGATACGAATATAACTTTGTTGGAAGCCTTGACCTTAGGCTTGTGAAAGTGTTTTGGAATGATATTGTAAATTTGGGCCTTATATTTAACCCTTTGAGGAATCTTTCTATTGGAAATGGGAATATTGTTGGGAAGTAGGATTGTGAACCTTTCTTGATGTACCGATCTTCCTAATTCCGATCTCTGACAATTGTCATTCTTGCTATTCTGGCTTGTTCCGTTGTGTTCGCCTTTGTGGAACTCATTTGACCTTTTGAGTAAAGCGTCTTGTTCGTTGACATCTTTATTGACTTCATCCAAAAATTCCACCTTTAAGAGTTCAATTCCTTCTTGTCTGTTGGGTGTGAGTTCCCTATCGCGACTTGCACTTCTCGTTCCCGAGTTGTTTTCCATCTTGCATAGATTCTATATAGTTTGAGTAAACTTTTGGTTCATTTTTTTTTCTTAATTGGGAGTTAAATCTACAAATTGACCTCTTTTTATAACATTTGAAAATGATTTCTCACTCTCTTTCAACCCTAGTGTTCAATTGGATACCTAAGTTGTTTCTCGTTTTGTGTAATGATTCCTTTTTCTTACTCTTTTTCCGAGTTACTAAGCCGTGTTTAAATCATAATTAGTAAAGATATTATTTTTACTATAGAATTTTAAACTAAAAGTTTGAAAATGCTTTTATGATTTTCAATGGTTTTAACATTAGTGAATGTTAAATCTCGTTGTTGGTGACGTCCCAATAATGGGTTTTCTCATTTATTGGTGTAGAAATATTTTTATATCTTGATATGAATATGGATGTTCTTGTCTGATCAACAAGAGTATCACCGTTTCATGGAATAGATACCTATATTTTCTTATAACTATAATTTCTCCTTCTAAGTTTCGAGGGCGAAACTTTTTAAAAGGAGGGGTGATTGTAACGCCCCGTAATTTCGGACCGTTAATATATTTCGAAAATAATTTATTAATCAAATAAAATTTGATATTTAAGTATTTAAAGTAAAAATAATTCAAAGAAATATAATTTTATTATATTTTGAAGAAAAGTATTTATTTTGATAGTTTCGAGATGTTTAAAAATAGTTTAAACCGTGTAAAACTTTTTATTTCGAAATAAGGGCGTATCGGGGGGAAAAATGACAATTCTTTTGAACATTGGGTAAACGAATTTGGAAATGGGTCGTATGAATACTCAATTTTCTTGTAATCTCGTGTTTAAGAACTTTGGTCTTGTCGGAATTTGCATTTGACCAACGGTTCTAATTATTATAGAAACGAGCCAAAACCGACTCGTAAAATCCCGACTAAAACCCGACTCCCTCCTTTCCTTTCTCCCTTTCCCGCGGACCAGTCCCCCTTCCTTTCTTTTTTTCTGATTTTCTTTCCTTCCTTCATCTTCTTCATTGTTCTAAATAAACCAAAACACCATTTTTATACATTTCAAGCTAAAAATCGTCACAACTTCCTCATTTCTTATCGGATTTTCGCAAAATTTACATTTCCGGAATCCTCTCGTCGAGATCTACAACCTAGTATGTTTTAATTTCAGTTTTCTTGAAGTTGTTTTAAGACGAATTTTGGGTAATTTCGGTTTTATATACTTATTTTTGTGTTTTTATTGTTTATTTAGGTGAAGAATTGGAAGACGAGTTTGGGGACTCGTATATTGTCGAGGATAGCGGCTAGTGCTTGTTAGGGTTTGGTTTTTAAGGTGCTAATTGCTCATTTTCTAGCTTAAGGTAACATATTTCGAGTTACTCGACGAAAAATCGTCACATGCTTTGATTTTTGTATGTTTTTGTGATTTTTAATTAAGTAGTTAATTTCACATGTTAAAATAATTGCATGCATGTTTAATCCATGTATTTTTGTTAGTTTTAGTTAACATATTAGTATTGGGAACGATTAATTATGTTTCAAGGTCTTATCTTTGAACAAAAATGGAAAAATGGTGGTGTAGGGGTGACGGCCAGCAGCCCGGCAGGCCCACGGCAGGCCTTGGGGTTGGCCCGGGTTGGTCCGTTGCTTGTTTCGCGGTTTTTCGTACAATATTGGTCATTTCGGGTTAATTAATGTTAGAGTTGTATAAGTCACATATGAGTACACTTTTAAATTGAATCATACTAGTAGTAGAGATTATTCTTATATTGGTAGTTAGCATATGTTAGTATAGGTTATAAAATGAAATGGTAATAAAAAGGCTTAAAATGAATAATGTTAGTAGTAAAGATAATGAGGTTGGTAAAATTAAGCTTATATTGATAGTTATCACATGTTAGGATAGTTTATAAGATGAAATTGTAATGATTAGGCTCAAGGTAAATTTTATAGCAATAATTGCCATGTTTTGATGATTGTGCCAAAATCGAGCCTTAGTCCCTTTGATCGATTCGATGTCGATTAATTGAGTGATTTGGTCACCGCAATTTAACCCGCACTGTCGCAGTAGTGGGGTTGCGGGTAAAAATTCGGTTGGATGAAATTTTATATGAATTAGATAATCGGCCTTTTTCTTGTTTTAGGCCATTTATCAAGTTTTTGTTCACATGTATAGTTGATTGTATTTAATAGTATCTTATATTGTAGAAATGGTCCTAGATTTCCCTAAAGCCTTTAATATGGTTAATATTGTTAGAATTGGAATTTGGTATTGAATACTTATTGAGGATACTGTTGGATTATCTGCTGAATAGACATTTATATAGCCTTTCACATGATAGAATGTTAGCATTTAGGTTGGTAAGTTGGACTTTTTGTCCTCTTATGGTTAAGTGGGTGTCTTACTTGTCTTGTGTGGTGTGGGCTAAAGTATTCAAGCTGGGACTAGGTCCTAGGTGAGTATTTCGGCCTTCATCGTAGATAGGTCTTTATAGTCTTTGACGAGTATATGTTCACTGCTTGATAGCCTTTGTGTTCCTGACTAGTGGATTTATATCCAAGTTGGGGCATGACCTCGTTACTTATTTTGATAGTAAGTGGTCAGCTTAACTACTAGCCAACCCTTTGGTGGACTCCTTAGGGTACTCACTTTGTTTTAGAAAAATTGTAGGTTTTGGCACCCGCCTCATGGGAATGTTGGAAATGTTGTGATTGGTTTAGAAAAATTTTTGAAATTACAGGTTTTTATATAGTTGGACCAATTACAAACATATCCTACCAGTTTTTCCGTAGATTTTAGGGGTTTAATTTATCGCGTTATTTAAGGGTGTCACAAAGGGCCCTTGGATGAAGGCAATGGAAGGGTAGGATTTGATGTCAATATGTGGCTACAAATTAATCCCTCCACCTTTTCTCTAATTAACTCATCAACTCAATTAACATACCTCACTAATCATTCATCATCTCATTATCATAACTCCTTCTCCTCTCTCTCTACATCTCACTTCTTCTTCCTCTCTAAAAACCCAAAAAAATCAAAACGCAAAAAAAATACAAAACCCAAATAAATCATTCATTCATTTCTTCTTCATTCAACACCACCCACCACTACCCCACCCGACACCCCACCGCCGGTAACTTTAATAAATTCGTTTTTTTTTTCCAGATTTTGCGTCTTATTATTTCCGTCACTTTTTTTTTCAGATTTTGTGTTAAATTTGTTGTTTGGGGTCGGTTTATTTTATTTGTTAATTTTTGTTGTTATTTATTCTTTTCAAATCTCTTCTTGTTATACTTTTTTTTTTAAAAAAATTCGGGTTTTAAATCTCGTTTTTTTTGGTGAGATACTTTTTTTCATCTAAGATCTACTAATATATTTTTCAAAAAATTTGTTGTTTTAATCTTAGCTATATAAAATTTCTTATAATTTGTTGATTTTAATCTTATATTTCACATTTTTATATAAAAATGATATAAAATGACTAAAGTTACACAGTTATGGGCAAAAGTTATACTGTTATGGACTAAAGTTATACAAAAATGGACTAAAGTTATACAAAAATTGCCTAAAGTTATACAAATATGGACTAAAGTTATACAAATAAGGACTAAAGTTATATAAAAATTGACTAAAGTTATACAAAGATGGACTAAAGTTATACAAATAAGGACTAAAGTTATACAAAAATGGACTAAAGTTATACAAAAATGGACTAAAGTTATACAAATATCTACGTTAGGAATGTGTTGAACTTCTACTCAATGAATGTATAACTCTAGTAACATATGAATAACTTCTACTCAACGAATGTATAACTCCAGTAAAAATTTGTGTAATTTCAATGAAAGTATAACTTTTGTTTTCCCAATTCTCTTTGTTGAGAAATGAAAAAAAATATAAGTATAACAACAAAAAATAACAAATAAAAACCAACACTATAAATTTGAATTTATATAAGTACTGTTTGTATAAATTTAGTCCATATTTGTATAACTTTTAGTCCATATTTGCATAACTTTAGTCAGTTTTTGTATAACTTTAGTCCATTTTTGTATAACTTTAGTCCAAAATTGTGTAACTTTACTACAAAATCGCATAACTTTAGTCCAAAATCGTATAACTTTAGTCCAAAATCGTATAACTTTAGTCATTTTTTGTATAACTTTAGTCCAAATTTGTGTAACTTTAGTCAAAAATTGTATAACTTTAGTCCATAATAGTATAACTTCAGTCATTTTTTGTATAACTTTAGTCCAAATTTGTATAACTTTAGTCCAAAATTGTATAACTTTAGGAATATAAATTCAGATTTGAAACCAACACAATAATAAGATGAAATTAAAGTTACTTTAGTCATATAATCCAAGTTTATGTAACTTTAATGTACCTTTAATGTTTGAAGTGTATAATTTTAGTTGTAAGTAGTGTAACTTTAGTAGCAGATAGTATAACTTTAGTTGTATTCACATATAGTTTTGAAAATTCAAAATAAAAAAAGTTAACAAATGTAAATTGTAAACAAAAATTATAAAGTAGAAAAAATCGTAAATCTCACCAATACTAGATCTAAAATAAAAAAAACGACCAATTTACTATTAAATCTCACCAATACTAAATCTAAAATAACAAAAACCCGTTAATCTAACAAAAAACCCCGTAAATCTAAGAAAAAAAACCAAATAACAAAAATTAAAACCAAATAACAATAACCAAAAAAACAAATAACAAAATCATGATTCGTCAAAAAAAAGGTTTAACTTTAGTGCATAATGATATAACTTTTGTTCTAAATAGTGCAACTTTAATGTTTAAAGGGTATAACTTTAGTCAAAAATAAACCAAAATAAAAAACAAAACCAAACAAAACAAAACAAACTTGAATGGTTATGTAACTTCAATTTATATAATGTATAACTTTAGAGGTTAATTGTGTAACTTTAATGTTAAAAGGGTATAACTTTAGTCGTAAATAGTGCACCCTCGGTCATAAATAGTGTAAATTTAATAAATGTTAACAAAAATTTCAAAAATAACAAATTAGAAATTAAAATCAACAAAGATCAAAAATTAGAAAATACAATACAATAACAAATAACAATACAAAACAAATAACAATAACAACCAAATAACAAAAAAAAAAAACAAAAAAATAATTAACAACAAAAAAACAAAAAAATGTAAACCTGAAAAATGACAAAAACAATAACACCAACTAACAAAAACAAAAAAAACAATCATCAGCCTTAATTTAACAATAACAAAAAAAAAAACAAATCCCCAAGGTATGACTTCTAACATCCGAGTTAATCGAAGCATGATGGATACCCCAGGAGTCATCATATCCAGGACGACAAAACAAGATCAGACTCTTCCAGGACACCATAACAAAACAAGGCTTGTTCCGGGTAAAAGGAGAGAACAACGGGTAAAAGGAGAGAACAACAAAATCGCGAGGCGAGATCTGGACGGCTGTGGACGAGTGCGGCGGTGGCAGGTGGTGTGGTATGGTGGGTGTGGTGTCGGTTGGTGGTGTGGCATGTTGGGTGTGGTGTCGGGATGAGGAAGGAGGGTGTCGGTGTGTGGCGGTGAGGAGCGAGGAAGGGACAAGATGGTGGTGGGGTCTGGTTGGTGTGTCGGCTGGGGTGGCAGTGATAGGGTGGTGGGGGGTCGGGTTGGTGTGCCGGGAGAAGAGGAAGGACGTTTTTTTTCATATATTTTGGATTGATTAGTTTTTGTTTTGATTATGGTAGATTTATTTTGAGAGGAGAATGGGAGAGGATGTAGAGAGAGGGGGGGTTTGTGATAATGAGGCTGAATATTTAGTGAGGAAGGAGTATGTGATAACGAGGGAAAAATGGATTAATGAGAAATTTAATTGCAATGAGGAGCTAATTAGAGGAGATGAATTTCTGGCCATCCATTGAGATCTAATCTCAACCTTCCATCCCCTCCATCCTATGGTTCTTATAAAGACTTAGGGACTCATAAGATGTAAGGGACTTATGAGAACCTCTCTCTCTCTCTCTCTCTCTCTCTCTCTCTCTCTCTCTCTCTCTCTCTCTCTCTCTCTCTCTCTCTATATATATATATATATATATATATATATATATATATAAAGTCGGGATCCGGATAAAATCACTAACATAATGAGAACCTTGAGAACCCTTACTAAATCTCCACTAAATTTTGTTGCGAAAGTTTTGATGGATCATTTACCCTTAGTTTAGTTAATTCAAACACAATTTTTAGTATAACTACGCAAAATTTAATTATTTTATTACCAAAATATAAACTTAATGTACAAAAATACAATTAGGTATACCAAAACAGCTATAGATGCACGAAAACGAATAATATGTGCATGAAAATTATTACATGCATGAAAATGATTACTAAGTGCCTGAAAATATCAGGCTCTAGGTGCACGGAAACTGGTTCTAGGTGCATGAAAATTGTTAGATACATGAAAATGAGTAGTAGATGGATGAAAATTAAAAAAATGTTTCTCTTCTCGATTTTCGTCAAAAATTTATTCTTTTTGGACCAAGAAATATATTATCCAGCCATAAAATTCTATGCCGAATCCAAATATGTTGTTATTTTTTGGAAAAAAATCCATAATGTGGAGTTCTCACTATGTAGGTGGTTCTCACCGGATCCCAATCTATCTATCTATCTATCTATCTATCTATCTATCTATCTATCTATCTATCTATCTATCTATCTATCTATCTATCTATCTATATATATATATCTATATATATATATATATATCTATATATATATATATATATATATATATATATATATATATTATCAAATGAGTCCACCAAAATTCTTTGAGTCCATAAGTCCTCTTTAGGGCCTTTGGATGAGTGATATGAAGGGTTGAGATTGAAGACAAAAAAAACAAGGGATTAGTGGATAATTAAACCAGTTCTCTCACTACCTCACTAATCCCCACTAATCAAACATCAATCCACTATATATAATTTATTTTTCCACCCACTTCTCACTCATCTCACAAAATTAACATTCCTTCATCTCTCTAAAATCCAAAAAAATCAAAAATTCCCAAAAAATAAATCACTAAAAAAAAAACCCCATCGAAACCACCACCTACCACACCACAGCCCCGCCACCACCACTCACCAAACCGCAGCCCCGCCGGCCGCCACCACCACCATCACCAACAACAAAAAAAAACCCTTCGACGGCCACCACTCCAGATCTGAGCCTCCTCCATTACCGCCACCAACACCCTTCACGCCTCCTCTATTACTGCCACCAACACCCACACAAACAACACCCACCTCTCCACCAGCCCAACCACCTCCCTCCCTTTCTCCCTTTTTCCCAGATCCGAGCCCCACCGCCGTCTCCACCAACTGCCTCAACTATCCAACTTACACCAGCCCAACCACGTCCCTCCCTTTCTCCCTTTTTTTCTAGATCCGAGCCCCACCACTGTCTCCATCAACCGCCTCAACTACCCGCCGCCGCCACGCGCATCCTGCTCTCCCTTTTTCCTTTTTCTTCTTTCTCCTCTTCTCCCTTTTTCCTTTTTCTTCTTTCTCCTCTTCTCCCTTTAAACTCATTTTTTTTTTCAGTTTTTTGACAAAAGTGAGTATTGGTGGTCATTGGTGGTTGTCGAAGGCGTGGGGTGTGGGTTCGGATGCTGGTGGGGGGGGGTGCGGGTGCTGACGTGGGTTCAGGTGCTAGCGTGGGTACGGGGGTGGTGGTTGGTGTTGTGGTGGTTGGTGGTTGGAGGAGGCCAAGGTGGTGGGTGTTGGTATTTATTTGTAGCTCTACTTTTTTATTTTTGTTGCTACATTTTTCAAATTTTAGATTTTAGATCTAGTTTTTGTTTTAGATTTAGTTTTTTTTATTTTAGTTTTTTTATCTAGTTTTGAAAAGTTAAACCTAGATCTATTTTTTTTTCCAGATTTTCTCTTTATTTGTTGATTTTTATCTTCTAGTAAAGTTAATATTATACTTAACTCTATAAAGTTACACTTATTTTTATTAAAGTTGCACTCATTTTTCAGATTTATACTTGTACTATATTAGAGTTACACTCGTATTTCTTTAAAGTTATACTCATTTTTCAGATTTACACTTGTAATCTATTAAAGTTACACTCATTTTTCATATTTACACGTGTACTCTATTAAAGTTACACTCATTTTTCAGATTTACACTTGTACTCTATTAAAGTTACACTCATTTTTCAGATTTACACTTTTACTCTATTAAAGTTACACTCATTTTTCAGAAACATTTCAGGTCTTGTTTATTTTGTTTTTTTTTCTTTTTAGATTTACTTTTTTTTTGTGTGGGTTGGTGATGGGGGGCAGTGGTGGTATTTGTCGGTGGTCGGACTCAAGTTATACTCATAAAGGACCAAAGTTACACATAAAGAACCAAAGTTACACTCATACACCTTCAAATTTACACTCGTAGACCTTCTACATTTAAACTTGTAAAGCATTAAATTTACACTCGTAACATGTTAAGATTATATAAATTCAAATTTTTATAAAGAAAATTGCCTAAGAAATCAAATTTACACTCTTAAAATTTTACATTTATACTCGTAACATCAAAGTTACACTCGTAAAATGTTAAAACTATATAAATTCAAAATTTCCGTCACAAAAAAATCAAAATTACACTCGTAAAGCTTCAAAGTTACACTCGTAAAATATTAAAATTATATAAATTCAAAATTTTCATCATAACAAAATCAAAATTACACTCGTAAAACTTCAAAGTTACACTCGTAAAATGTTAGAGTTACACTTGTAAAATGTTAAAATTGTATAAATTCAATTTTTTTGCATACAAAACCGCCTCAAAAAATCAAAGTTCCACTCTTAAAACTCATACAACATAAGAGTTACACTCGTCAAATCTGAAACTCAAAAGTGATTAATTAGGGGCCTAGAGAGAGAAAGACAATTACTTAGTGTATAGAAAATTGATTAGTAATAATTTTTTTTTTCAATCTCAACCATCCATTTCAATCCAACCATCCACATTTTTTTCCTCTTCTTTTTGGTAGTCCTTAATACATTCCCTCTCCATCCATCCCAATCATCCATTTAGTCCATCCAATGGCCCTTAGAAAGACTTAGGGACTCAATGGAAGAGGAAGAAACTAAATAACAATGCTTTTATATGACAACTAAGATTAATCTTGGCCACTGATCTCTAATTTAATCTAATGGCTGAGATTCACCCAACTCACAACTCACCATAAGAACCAAAATATATATATATATATATATATATATATATATAAGGGTTCTTATAAGGCCTTTATACCATATAAGGCCCTAAGTCCTTATAAGAGCCCTTGGATGAAGGGATTGAATGGATGAGATGAGGAGAGAGAGGGTCTTTTTTAGAGGAAAAAAAAAGGAAATGCTTGTTGTATGAGAGAGGGTCCACTGACACTGTTTTCTGTACTTCCTCCACTGCATATCCCGCGGACAATAGGAATAAACAAACACAAATATATCATTTTGCATGCTTTCCCTCTTCATTCACCATTCAAAACCTCTCAACAAGCAAAACCAATAAAAATCACCACAAAAACGATCCTAAATCCTGTAAAATCCAATATAAATCATCAAAAAAATAAGAGAAATTTCATCCCAAATGTAAAACAACTTCATTGATCATCAGATAAATACTACTTCATTGTTCATCCGTTAAAATTCATTAGCTTTGTTGAAGACAAAATAAATTGTCATTGTTCATCAGAGAAAGAAGCGGGAAATGACAGTCAGTGTTTGAGAAATGGATCATATGCAGATTGAAGTTGTCGTCGATGGTGAGTTGTTTACTTTCTTATTTGTGTCTAGGTTATTATTGTAGCTTGATGTTCAAATATAAAGTGCTATATGTAATTTTGGATTGATGTTCATTATTGTAGCTTGTAGTTATTTCATTTGTGTTCATTATTCTTAATGGTGTTGTACTTTTATGGTGTTCATCAGATTTGTTCTTTCATTTTGGTAGCTTGTTGTTCATGGCAAAAAATGATGGAAATTTAAAAGCTTGATAAAGAACGAATTATATCTTCAGTGGGTTTTAGTAAAACTCTGACCATAATATGTATAACTTCAATAATACAGTGTACTCATGCAGTTCTTATATTCATCGTGTTATAACTCCACTGGTTTTTTGTAAAACTCTTTGACAATTTCCTGCAGACTTGATTAACGAGTAATTCAAACCCTAAATTGTGCGTAAAAACTCTTACTAAACAACCAATTTTGATATAGTTATTCATGTTATAGCTTAAGTTATACATTCATTAAGTGAAGTTATAGGATGTGGAGGGTTGTACATTATATGCCTAGAGTTATACAGGTTGTGTCTAGAGTTATACATTGTATGATTAGAGTTATACAGACTGTGTATAGAGTTATACATTATATGCCTAGAGTTATACATTGTATGATTACAGTTATACAAATTTTGTACAAGAGTTATACAACACGTCACTGCAGTTATGAAAAAAGGCAAAATTTATTAGACAGCTATGAGTTATACAAAAAAAATCAAGAGTTATACAAATTGTGTACAACAGTTATACAACACATGACTGCAGTTATGAAAAAGGCAAAATTTATTAGACAGTTATGAGTTTTACAAAAAATAATAAGAGTTATACAAATTGTGTACAAGAGTTATACACTTTGTGAAGTACAGTTATCCATATATGGGTAAGAGTTATACATTGTATGACTAGAGTTATACATTCTGAAACTACAGTAATACAGTCTACAAATGTATAACTCTAGGCATATAATGTATAACTCTTAGCATATACAGACTGTGTTTGGAGTTATACATTATATGCCTAGAGTCATCTATTATACGCTAAGAGTTATACATTATATGCTAAGGAGTTATACAGTCTGTGCCTAGAGTTGTACATTATATAGCTAGAGTTATACAGTCTGTGCCTAGAGTTATACATTGTATAGCTAGAGTTATACAGTTTGTGCCTAGAGTTATACATTGTATAGCTAGAGTTATACACTGTATGATTAGAGTTATACAGACTGTGTATAGAGTTATACATTATATGCCTACAGTTATACAGTCTGTGCCCAGAGTTATACAGTATGTGCCTAGAGTTATACATTGTATGACTAGAGTTATACAGAGTGTGACTAGAGTTATACATTGTATGACTAGAGTTATACAAACTGTGACTAGAGTTATACATTATATGCCTACAGTTATACAGTTTGTGCCCAGAGTTATACAGTCTGTGCCTAGAGTTATACAGTCTGTGCCTAGAGTTATACAGTCTGTGCCCAGAGTTATACAGTGTATGCCTAGAGTTATACATTCTATGCTTGGAGTTACAAAGAAAATGCTAAGTAGCTTGGAGTTATGTATTTCTTAATCATTTCATGGATGTTTGATTCTGCTCAGATGGTCGTAAGGTAGCGAAAACTGAGTATTGTAAGCATTTGGCATCGGAGTTTACACCTTGTGTAGGGCAACAATTTTTTGAAATCGACGAGGCAGTGACATTCTATAAAATTTATGCATTGGCGTCGGGGTTTGATGTTCGGAAGTACTCGACGAAAAAATGGCGCGACGGTGAAATCAAGTCAAAGTTCTTTGGTTTGCAACAGAGAGGGATTCACATATGTCCCAAAAGGAGAGGCAGTAATTAAAAAAAATGAGACCGGGATTAGGGAAGAAGAAATGCAATGGGGAATAAGAACTGCGAAACAGAGGAAATATACAGTCAAGAGGGTAGGGTGTAAAGCACATGTCAGGCTATTTATGAAGAATGGAGTATTAGTAATTGACCGATTCCACATGGGGCATAATCACGAGCTTGTATCCAGTGAGGATCGTCAGTTTCAAAAGATGTCGCGGAACATAGAAGATTTTCACAAGTACTTGATAATGTACAACTCAAGGGTTAGTTTACTATTAATCAAACCTCCAGTAATTGAATGGCAAACTTCTAAAGTTTTACACCGAGATGATAGAGTTATGTAAACCTCGAGTAATTGATTGTGAAACTTGTAAATATTTTTTAAAATTCTAGAATAATTTTTAATGATTAGAGATATATAGAACGTTGTTAGAGTTATACATATTCGCATATGTAAGAGTTATAAATAATAAGAAGTTGCACAATCAATCAATGGAGTTATCCATATGTTTCATGAAGTTGTATAAAAAGGTGAAAGAGTTATAGTTGAGGAATCCTTGATTATTAATCAGCACTGATCAGGATTTGTTATCCACTGCAGTTGAGGATAGGAGCAACTAGGACGTACAACATGTGTAAGGAACTCGTAAACGGGTTCGAGAACATTGGTTCATCCTTAACTGATTTTAAGAACTTCCACCGAGATGTGAAGTGCTTCATCCATAAACGGGACGGTCAATTGTTCATACACCGGTTCAAGTATATGGCGCAAAATAGACAGGGGTTTTATTTTCATTATGAAGTTGACAAGGATAATGACCTTGAAGGGCAATATGGGTGATTTGTAACCACTAGAAGGAACTACTCCGTTTTTGGAGATGTAGTGTCGTACGACCCAACATACTCAACAAACAAGTACGATATGATTTTCACGCCATTCACTGGCATAGATCACCATAAGCGATCAGTGACATTCTGTGGGGCATTGATTGCGTGCCCATGAAGACCATGAATCCTTCCAGTGGGTTTTCAACAGGTTTTTGAATGCTATGGGTGGAAAGGAACCCAAGTACATTATCACAGATCAGGATGCGGGCATTATTATGGCCGTACCCCTTGCCTTCAAGACTGCACGCCACCGATTTTGCATGTGGCATATAATTAACAAGGTGCCATCGAAGTTCGGGGTGACAAGGGAGGATTATAAGGAGTTCCTTGAGAAATTGAACAACGTTATATGGGACGACAACCTAGAAGCAGACGACTTTGACTGTAGGTGGGCAGAAATAATGGAAGCGCATGGTGTTGTGAACGAAGAGTGGTTTACAGAAGTGTACGATAAAAGGAGCCAATGGGTGATGGCGCATTGCAGGGACTTGAACATGGGTGGTGTAATGAGGATAACCCAGAGATCAGAGAGCATTAATAGTTTTTTTAAGAAGTTCGAGCAGAAGTCAGGTACGTTAGTGGAGTTTTGGATGCGTTTTGAAAGCGCTATGGACCATCAACGGCATACGCAGAAGAGACTTGACCATGAAAACCGACACTCAACACCAGCAAGGGGGACGCATTTACCCATAGAGGAATATGCGTCAAATGTTTATACCCGTGAGGTTTTCAAGGAATTCCAACTAGAGGTCATTTGCTCAATCGATACATGTAAGACCGGGGGCTATGCTGAAGTCGATGGAGTTGAAGTGACTGTCGTTAAGGATTCAATCAGAGAGAAAAGTTTCAACGTAGAGTACAACCAATGTAACAGACATTTTGGCATAATCTTGATGTGGTAGTTGATTGAAGTTGCTAGATATAGTGCCAAAGTTACATTGTCTGAACATAGAAGTTATACAATTGTTCTTTGAATCATGAGTTATCTCATTTGTATAAATGAAAACATTTTCAATAACTTAAGTTTTATGAATTTATTACTCTTCTTATTATATGTATAACTCTACTTGCAGAATGTATAACTCTTGTTGCCATATGTGTAACTCTGCTTTCAGAATAACATTAGAAATTCAATTTTTCACTGAACTGCAGGTATTTGTAGTATAACTCTGATTACATTTTGAATAACTTTAGCTTTCAGAATGTATAACTCTGGTTGCCATATGTATAACTCTACTTTCAGAATAACATTAGAAGTTATTCATTTTTTCACTGAACTGCAGTTATTTGTAGTATAACTCTGATTACATTTTGAATAACTTTAGCTATCAGAATGTATAACTCTTGTTCCATATGTATAACTCTATCTTGATAATGTTTAACTCTTATTATTATATCTATAAGACTACTAACGGCATAATTTAACTTTATTACAGGTACACTGGCTACACGTTGCAGCTGTATGATGTTTGAAAGGATGGGATATCTGTGCCGACATATAGTATGGATTTTGTCGGCTAACGGGAAGAAGACAATTCCAGATGATTACATTTCTACAAGATGGAGAAAAGATGCATTGCAATTCAGATTATCAGAATGTGATGGTGAACAAACGGATTCAAATAGTAGCGCTGATGGAAAAGAAGTTGCGATGGTGAAGTTGTGGTTAGAAGTTCATGCAACCATTGGTTAACTTCGTGGCACGAGTGTGACTGAAGTTGTGAACTTAACCTCCTTAATTAGAGAGTTCAAGGAGAAACTTTTACCGTACAAGAAAGATTTAACTAAGCAGCAGGAATTCGAGTAAATCCTTGGTTGCCCTGCCAGTGACGAGGTAACAATACTTCCACCAAAACAATCGAAAAACAAAGGCAGCGGTAAAAGAATGGTGTCCGCTAAGGCGAAAGCCATTGCCTTGGCTTGTAAGCCAAAACGCTTGTGTAATAACTGTAAACAAATAGCACACCACGATAAACGGAACTGCCCTAACCCATTCTCTGAGCATCCACCGTCTTCACCAGCATCTGAAGGAGTAGAAGAAGAAGAAGAAGAAGAAGAAGAAGAAGAAGAAGAAGAAGAAGAAGAAGAAGAAGAAGAGGAAGAAGAAGAAAAGGAAGAAGAAGGAAGAAGAAGAAGAAGAAGAAGAAGAAGAAGAAGAAGAAGAAGAAGACTAAGAAGAAGAAGAAGAAGAAGAAGAAGAAGAAGAAGAAGAAGAAGAAGAAGAAGAAGAAGAAGAATAGAAAAACTTAACATGCTGTAGTAGTAGGCAGTAGAAAAATACCTCCGTCTCAACAAATTATTTACAATCTTTTTTTCTTTAAAAGGTAAAAAATTTGGTGAGACGGAAGGGGTATTTAATAGCTAGCTTTTGTCTATTTGGAAGGGGGGTTGCACCTTCCAGATTGTATAACTTCAGTAATATGGTGTGTGAAATTTCAAGCTAATGTTGTATAACTCTTTTAC
Organism: Silene latifolia; assembly: GCF_048544455.1. NCBI lineage: Eukaryota > Viridiplantae > Streptophyta > Magnoliopsida > Caryophyllales > Caryophyllaceae > Silene > Silene latifolia. Next base: position 40,357,273 of record NC_133534.1, read on the forward strand.
ACAATTTTGATGACTTCTGTTCATGGCAAAAAATCCAATATTTAAAAGTTTGATAAAGAACGAATTATAATTTCAGTGGCTTTAAGTAAAACTCTTACCCATATATGGATAACTGTACTTCATAGAGTGTATAACTCTTGTACACAATTTGTATAACTCTTGTTATTTTTTTGTAAAACTCATAACTGTCTAATAAAATTTGCCTTTTACATAACTGCAGTCATATGTTGTATAACTCTTGTACACAATTTGTATAACTTTTGATATTTTTTGTATAACTCATAGCTGTCTAATAAATTTTGCCTTTTTTTCATAACTGCTGTCATGTGTTGTATAACTCCTGTACATAATTTGTATAACTTTACTTCACAGAGTGTATAACTCTAATACTTATCTGTAAAACTTGGATTTTAATTATGACTGATCAAGATGATATAGTAACAATCTATTCCAAAAAGTTGTCTAAGTTGTTAAGGAGTTTCTTGACAACATACTAGAGTTGGAAAAAAAGAGAATACAGAATCAAAGGAAATACATTCTATTTTTTCGCAGATTTTTTATCTGCTTTTCGTCTGACTTCTACTTGCTTCAGGATCTGTAATTTCTCGCCAATGAAACCGTTGACCTTGGACAGAACTCCTTCCCCGATGATGTTCATGTCAGCTAGGACAAGTGTAGCTGCCAGCTGGATTACCAAATATCGACGGTTCACCTTCCTCTCAAGATCAACGTAACCAAAACTCTCACCCTCGTATATTAACATGTGCATCATGGTGAACAAGCCAGACTCGGTGTCGTTAATCGTTTGCTTATGCCAAGCAAACTGGATCTGGCGAAACTGGAACTCCGGTAGGTTTTTACCTCTATCCTTGTCCTCGTCCCTAGACTCCAGATAGTCGCTCATGAGGCTCGCCTGGCACAAAGTCAGAAACTTCATAAAGTGAAATTGTATAGCGGTGACAACACTTTTGAGTTGAACGTAATTACAATTTAATTCCACTTACAATTACGTGACACGCTTTGCATATCTCCGACTGGCCCGGACTTGAGTAGTACTTATTGTCAAGAAGATCAATCATCCTAGAATTAAAGTTGATACACGCACATGCATAATGGGCTTCAACCTTAATGGGTACGAAGATTAAATCAGCCTTCAAGCTGAAATCTTTGCCACAGTCGATTCTGAAGACGTCCCACATATTGTACAACCTTTCGGTGTCCGGTGTTTGTTGGATAGGGTTTCGTACAAGACTCAAGATTGTTTCCTGTTCAAGTAGAAGTATATGTGTGAGGATACCAGAGGAGTTATAGGGGTTGTGCATTAGAGTTGTACAGTAACTCTTATAGCATAATGAAGAATGCCTAAGTTCATACTGGCTGTTAATAACTTCTCAAAACAAAATGTGTAACTCCATAGAGGGTATGTATAACTTTAGACTTATTTTCCACTGTGAAAGTTTTAAATATCATACCCTCAAAGTACAACTCTAAAGAGGGTATGTGAAACTCTTATAGCATATTAAAGGATTGATTAGGACCATACCATATGACGGATACCGAAGAAAGACGAACGAAAAATCGCGCAATCCTCTGCCTCCAAACGATTAAGCAACAAGGACCAACACTCAATCACTTTTTCATCCATTGACGTCTCAGGGAGCATGGACAACATTTGCAACCTATTAATTGTTCCGTGCCGGCCATAACTCACAAGTGGTTCACTGTAGTTCAGACAGCATATGTTAATCAGGCTATAACGTATACTAAATGGGAAGGTAACTGCTATTAAAATGACTCCATAACTTCACTGATGAAACGTATAACTGCAGTTTAGGAATGTGTAACTCCATTAACGATATATATAACTTCAGTGATGAAACATATAACTCCAGGTATTACTCTAGGTATAACTCCAGGCCTCTAATGTATAACTCCAAAGTATGTATTGTACAACTCTGAGCATATACTGTAAAACTCTAGGCAAAATAATGTAGAATTCCAGTATGGAAATGTCTCTATATTGATAAAACTTAATATGATAAAACATTAGGATTTTAGACAGCTTACTCATTTGGAAATTTGTAGTCATCAAGGAAAACGTAATCAGCCACTTGTTTGCGATACACAGGGATATCCCTAATTAATGCCTTGTTCAACTTCAGCATCTTGGCGACCACTGTAAGGTCGGCGTCTGGTTCCCCGCAATATGTGGTGCAACCAAGGCCATCGCCCTTACCCCGGGAGCGGCTATTAACAGCTGAGAGGGCCCGACTAGACGGCGTCCGGCCCAGGGCTACTTTGGAAGGTGGAGTCTGATAGCTTGAACTGACTTTAGAGCAGGGGCGTTTAGCAGAACTGTTCTCTCCGGCAATTCCAGCGCCTCTCTTCCTTCCACTTGTGTTGCCGGCTAACCTCTGTTTATCACGCAGCTCCTCCATTTCACGGTCTTTAAGCTCCTTAAAAGATGTTACCCTAGATAACACAGCTTCCCTGTCCACGTTAATATCACTGAGGACAAGGGTGGCAGCGATTTCCGCTCGCATGAGGTCATTGCTGACCTTTGTCCCTATGGTACAGTCGAATGGCTCTCCACGGTACAGCAACATATGAACCATGACGTAAAGACCATAGTCATTGTCAGTATACCCTGATCCCTGCCAGTTTAATTTAATGTTGACAAAAGGAAACCCTTCAACTTTCTTCCCTTTGTCGAGCCCTTTGTAAGCCATATACTTTTCCATTGCGTCAGCCTGGCAGAAGTTAGGCAAGGCGTTTAAAAGGGGAAGACCAATTAACAAAACAATGAAGCTGATAATTAATATAGTCACCAGTTTTATAAGACTTACAGTAATACGCGCAATCCCTCTGTATGGTAATTTTAGAAGATCGTCCTCATAAGAACGATTATCAAGGTACTCGATCTGCTCGGAGAGGAAATTTATGCAAATGCAAGAGTAATGATCTTGATCGCCAGTGCTTACCGGGACGAAAACCTACAAACATGCACCAAAAGTCTAAGATTTATAAAACATAATTAGCAGATTAGAGGCATACATATTGTGCATAATTGGAAATATACATTCTATGGTTAGAGTTATACATTATATGTCTAGAGTTGTACATTCAATTTCTAGAGTTATACAGTATATGCTTGCAATTGTACATTATGTGCAGTGAGTTATACATTCTATGGTTAAATTTATACATTCTATGCCTAGAGTTATGGAGTGAAGTTAGCCACTCATCAAAACTCTAAGCATATAATGTATAACTCGAGGCAAATAATATATAACTTCAGCCCTAGAATGTATAACTCTAGTCATTCTGAATGCTAAAGTTATATAATGTATAACTCTATCCATAAAAAGTATAACTCCAGGCTTCTAATGTATAACTCCAAAGCATATATTGTACAACTCTAAGCATATACTGTAAAACTCTTGGCAAATAATGTATAATTCCAGTATGGAAATGTCTCTATATTGATATCTGAGCTCACCATATCAGAGTCCAGTTGGAATGGACTAGAACACGACTCTTGCCACATGTCCCACGAGGCACAAAAGCCTTCAGAATGATCAACAACCAAGTTTTTTTTCCTGCCTTGCCAAATTGCAATTGCTAGGTCCTATAAAAATGATAGACGGGGGTTGGCAGCTTGTATCACAAGTTACGTACAGTTTGTCACAAAATAACTTGCGGTAGTTCGAGCACACTTACAGCGTGACCTAGGCCAAAGAAACAGCGCGAACTTGCAACAGCTGCGGTGTTCGCGTGCGTAAGCTGATTGAGTAGTACAGACCAGCAGTCGATGACATTGGCCATAATTTGAGACCCGGGCATCAACGTCTGGAGATCAATACGCGTTATGCAGTTTGGACAGGCATATGTGACCAATTGTTCCCTACAAAGGATTAGCAAAATGAGACACGCAGCAAGGGAAAAGATTCATGGCCTGTTTCACTGTTGTACTGAAATATAGGTAAAACTTATCTTTTACTTACTCTTTATTATGGTCGTGGAATTGAACAAAGACATAATCCATTATATCCTTCCTCACCCTGAACACCGTCCTGAAAAGTTCCTTGTTAAATCGCAGCAACTGTGAGCATACGTGCTGGTAAGGTTCGGGTGCCCCGCAATCCCGAGAACAACCTAGGTTCTCGGGTACAATGTTCATACACGAAAGAGGGGCAGTTGAATGCAGTAAGAAAGGATGGTGGATCATGTCACATCGCGACACAAAAATAGGGGGCGGGGCTGGTGCAACCGGCTCAACCCTAGCACCAGCGATTTCAACTACCACACCTTCTTTGGGCGCACCAATCGTTCGTTCCTCAACCCCGGCAAATGCCTCATTCACATATGATGTGCTCATGAAAGTCAGAGGGATTTGATTTCCACTCAATTCCGTTGAAGGATCCTCCGGGGTGACCTCCGCACCCTCGACAACATCTACGTTTTCACCCCCATTGTTGGAATGTTGTTCAACATTCTCAACTACATCCTTTTGACCAGTGGCCTGAATGAAAAATAATAAAAATAAACACCATGCTTTTGTATTAAAAAATTTACAGGTATAACTCTAAAAGTGATACAAAGAGGTCAAAGAGTTACAGACCAAATGAATTACAGTTATACATATAAGGGCAAGAGTTATACACATGTGTGAAGTATTAAAAATATGCTATCAGAGTTATACATATTTGAGTTAGAGTTATACACATATGGTTAGGAGTTGTACCAAACGGCCGTTGCAGTTGCACAGATTGAAAGATAAAGTTATACAAATAAGCACTACAGTTACAAGGCCTCATCATAAGTTTCAACAAAGTTATACTTTATCAACTTAGAGTTATACACGACCAATTTAAAAAAAAACGAATGTATAAAAAGTATTTAGCGCAAATTAACAAACTTACCTCGCCACCAGGACCACTCCCGTACGCTAGAAGTCCACATAAAGCTTCCTTGATTTCAGCAGTAGAAAACATACACTCCATCAATTCTTGTGTCTCCATTGGCAATTCTGGGACCGTAGATTTTTCCATCTCCTTATCTGACGGTTGATTGTCTGACAATCTTTCAACATTTTCTTTCAATCCCTCCCCATGAACTTGCTCATGCACCTCATACCTACCTCGGGCCGAGTTTCAGCATCCTCTGACCGTCCGTCAGCTTGGTCTACAATGTCTGATAATCTTTCATGGCCAATGTCTGACAATCTTTCAACATTTTCAACATTTTCTTTCAATCCCTCCCCATGAACGTGCTCATGCACCTCATCACCTCCCCCGGGCCGAATCTCAGCGTCCTTTGACCGTCCGTAAACTTGGTCAATTTCCTCCTCGGTGTAATTCGCCTCCAACAACAGCTCTCTGACAGTTTGGACGGGGGTGCACACAACTTGATCCTCTAACCCTGGGCTAGCATCTGACAACGGATTAGAAACTACTGTATCACCTCCCACTTCCTCCATAATTTTTGACCATGAAACTGCAACTGATTTCGGTGGCGCGTCAGCCTTGTCTGACTCTCCACGCGGCTGAGCATGAGGGTTACCACCCCTCCCACCCCCATCATTGGCGAGACTAGACAGAACTTCACTTATTTGACGCGTAGATGCATCGATTCCGTCAAATTTTTTGGGCGACTCACTAACTACCTCTCCAAATGCAGGAGCGTTACCAACATAATCCTTCAGCCTTTCTGCAATTTGTTCTGCTTCAGCGACGTACTTTTGAATCTTTTCACCCTCAAACAATTCTTGAGAGGCCTGACTAGGATTTAGGCCCGTCGGATCACTAGTTATAGCTTTGATCCTTGCGGTTGCATCTGCGTACCATGAATTAGCGTTCCTTTGCATCTGTAGATAAAGCTCGTGAGTACGCTGCATTGAAGAAGTACAGTAAGTTAGTTATATTATAATAGATGGGAACGTTCAGCTGAAACAGAATCCATCTGCAGAAATATATAATAGTTTGAACTTACATCGACAGCCCTAGCTTTCAATTCCTGGTCATCCTCGACACCTGCTGGTAGTTCTATCTGAATGAACTTCTTCTCAGAAGTTGAGCAGGAGAGAGGGGGTGGGGGGCCTGATAGCAACAGTAGTTTGGGTTCATGCGGGTCGCTGAGGCTGATACTGTCCAAACTCCTTCTATAAGAGGGATCTTGAAGGCAACTCGGATACCTGGTCTTAGACAAAGTTAAAGTACCCAATCCCCCTTGAGCCACCTCAAATTTTACCCTATCTACAAGCGAAGTTTCATCCCAATGCTTAATCAAAGGTAGATCGTGGGGGCAAGTCTTACCCTTGTAATCATATCGCTGAAAGTAGCTTATCATGAGGAAGGGGATACATCCACCCAACATCGTTACCCCCTTTTTACAGTCTGTCCCCGCTTTCACCATCATTTCCAAAATATAAGAGCACCAGTCAAAATGTGGAATGGCTTTAGGATCTTCTCTGACCCTTATGACTTCAAATCTATCACGTTGTTTGGGGTGGGTGCAAGGAATAAAGACATAGAGAACAAAATAAATAGCCGGCAGAAATGATCGTCCGCCTCCTCGTACTCCATAAGTTGCTTGTGAACTTTCCCTAAACTTATTGAACTATTTGCTTTGCCCACCCCGTAAGCTTGCCGCCATTTGTCCTTCAGCTCCTTATTTTCGGGATCGTTGGACCCCTTCTGCGAACCAGTAGGTACCAACGGGAGACGGTTGGGTCCAAAAGGTATCAAGAAACAGTCATGCACGTCATGCTTACTGATCATAAACTCCTTCTTCCGAGAAACCCTGAACACATATGACCCATCAGAGAAGGACTCCAAGAATAGGCGAACGTGTACAAGTGGGAAGCTGCTAATCTTAAGCTCCAAAAGGCCACCAAACCCAATTTTCTTAACAGCGGACACCTGATCCTCATTAAGATTTTCAATGAGAGCGACAAGTCTTTGAGGTCGACACGAAACCGTGATTTCATGCACCCTCTTTACCCTTGGCTTGGCCTCAACCATCTGGGGAAAAGCAAGGATAACACACAAAATTAGACATACTGTAGTTGCAATTAGAGATATTTGGAACAAAGAAATAGACATACTGTGAATTAAAGTTATACAATAGATAGTCAGAGTTATACAAAATATAAGTAAAGTTATACATTCTGATAATAGAGTTAATCAAAAAATATCAAGAGTTATATATTTCGACAAAGAAAAAGTTATTCAAAATGTAATCGAGTTATACAACAAATGACAATGATTATAAAAAAGTCAAACTTTGAACCTGGGAATCAGCTCCTTCTCGACTTGGTGCATCATCCATCTCAGAGTGACAAACAAATAGGGATTCAGATTATGTATAACCAAAATTCTGTTAAATCAAATTTCTATAAAATCCAAAATTCTTTTCACCATTCAAAAGAAGAGATAATCAGGAGAGTTATAAAGAATAACAATAGAGTTATACATATAATAACAAAAGTTAGACAATCTGAAACTAAAGTTATATAATGTGTAACTCTAGCCATGAATGTATAACTCTATTATTAAAATGTATAACTTCAAGTATATACTGTATAACTCTAGGCATATATTGTATAACTCCAGGAATAAAATGTACAACTCTAGGCATATATTGTATAACTCCAGTTATACATTATGACAGCAGAAGTTATTCAACATGTAATCAGAGTTGTACAACAAATGACTGCAATTATAACAAAAAGTCAAACTTTTTAAAGTCCATATAATGTATAACTCTTAACCATTCAAAAGAAGAGATAATCAGGAAAGTTAGCTATAAAGAGTAACAGTACAGTTATACATATAATAACAAAAGTTAGACATTCTAAAAACTAAAGTCGTATAATGTATAACTCTAGCCATAGAATGTATAACTCTGGCCATAAAATGTATAACTGTAAGCATATACAGTATAATGTATAACTCCAGGAATAACTCCAGGTAAAACTCTAGGTATAACTCCAGGAATCTAATGTATAACTCCAAAGCATATATTGTATAATTCTAGTCATATATTGTATAACTCTAGCTATATATTGTATAAATCCAGGTATAAAATGTATAACTCTACGCATTTATTGTATAACTCTAGGCATAGAAACTAATTAGAAGTAGAGTTATACATATAACAATTAGAGTTTGACGTTATGAAAGAAGAGTTGGTCACAGACTCAGAAGAGCTATACATCTAGTAACCAGAGTTATACATCTAGTAACCAGATTTATACATATTGAGTACTAAAGTTATACATCTACTAACCAGAGTTATACATATTGAGTACTAAAGCTATACATCTAGTAACCAGAGTTATACATCTACTAACCAGAGTTATACATATTGAGTACTAAAGTTATACATCTAGTAACCAGAGTTATACAACTAGTAATGTAAAAATAAAAATCGAAACTTTTAACCTGGATATCAAGTCCCTTGTCAATACTTTCTACAACATCCATCTGTAGATGACAAAACAATTGGGATTAGAATTATGCATATATTTAATTGAAGTTATACATCATTCTATAAGAGTTGTACCAACAAGACGAGCTTTTTTACCTTTGGTTCAGATTTCTTGGGAGTTTTCTTGGCATTTTTCTTGGCAAAAACTATTGTTAATTATCAAATGAACTCGTATTTGATCTGCACAACCATAATTAACAATTGAACAAATCAACATGAGCAAACCCATAATTGAAAATTGAAAAATCAAATGAACTCTTTTTCTAATCAAATTAACAAAAAACAAAGTACAAATCACTAAATAAGGAATGCAAAAAATACCTTATAGAAAAATGGAGACAGACGAGTTTGCAGGCAACTTGGAATTAATTTGTAGTGATGAAAATGGCGTCTGATGAGTTGGAATTATTTGTTAGTGATGAAAAATGGGGGCGGTTGAGCTGGGATTAATTGGTAGTGGAAGATGGAGTTTATCAGCAATGTGAAGAAAACAAAAGGAAGACGAAATGACAGGAAATAAAGGGAAAAAAACCGCAAGTTATTTTGAATAACGTGGAAATTGATGAGGGAAATTATGACAGACTGGTGGACATTACACTATAGCATGCATGGGTTAGTGGTTAGAGGAGAGAGGTAATTCTAAAGTATTATTTGAGTGGGGTTTTACTGCACAATCTTGGCCATTGGTTTGCTTGATCCAACAGCCCACATTAGGCCTTATGGACTTAATTTGATATAATGGCCTTAGTTGATCTCTTCTATATATATATATATATATATATATATATATATATATATATATAGATAGATAGATAGATAGATAGATAGATAGATAGATAGATAGATAGATAGATAGATAGATAGATAGATAGATAGATAGATAGATAGATAGATAGATAGATAGATAGATAGATAGATAGATAGATAGATAGATAGATAGATAGATATATTTTGGTTCTTATGGTGAGTTGTGAGTTGGGTGAATCTCAGCCATTAGATTAAATTAGAGATGAGTGGCCAAGATTAATCTTAGTTGTCATATAAAAGCATTGTTATTTAGTTTATTTTCTCTTTTTTTTTCTTTTTCTCTCTCTCTCTCTCTTCTTTCCCTCATTTACTCTCTAACTGTTTCCCTCTCTAATTAATTCTCCACATTACTGCAAAACGGTTTATATAATCATCACAACTGCAAGCGTTCCTCTCTCTGCTACTATTATTGTGTTATTCTTCTTCAACTGTTCGTCTCCTTCGTTTTTTCTTCCGTTTTCTCTTCGCCGTTCATCATCTTCCTTCCGATTGAAGGTAATTTCATGTCATTTTCCTCTTTTATTTTGTTATTTTGTTTTATTTCATGCTTTTGTATGCTTTTTTATTCGTTTTTAAGTTTAATTATCGCTAGGTTTACTTAATCGAGTACTTTAATGTCGTTATTGCGTCTTTGCAGTTTTTTCATTGTAATATTATGCTGCATTTTTGAATTTCTGATTTTTCCTGAAGTGATTTGCATGTTCTTAGTCGTTTATGCAGTTTTCTATTGTTTTGAAGTGATTTACATGTTCTAGCTGACGCGTTGTGTGAGAACTTTACTATTGATCTCTACAGACTTTACTTTTTGTGTTATTCCGCTGTTCTATCGCTTAGTTTGTCGTCAAGTTATTTGTCATGTTTTAATTGTTTAATGTGTTTTTCTAGGGTTTTTGTGTTTGTTCGTGTTGTCTTCACTTTTCATTACTTCTGTTATTCCGCTGTTTTACTGGTCCTATGGTATCATTGTAGCGTTACTCTTGCTGTCATTGTAGTGTTTTTCCGGTGTTTAATTTTCTGTTATTCTTTTTCTGTTATTCTGCTGTTATTCTAGTGGTTTTGTTTGTTTGGCTTTATTTGTTTGTAGGTTTCAGCATCACTAATGGACTTAGTTTATGTGGGATGGGCAATAAATATAGTGAATGAAGATAAATTGTTATTTGCTAGAGAGTTCGCTACTGAAAAGAAAAAAAATCGGGTTGGTTATTGGAAGATAAGAGTGATAAGTGCTTTAAAGTTAATGTACGAGTTCGTCGTCGTAATCAATCAATGTCGGCAGTTTTAAATAGCCAGGACCTAATGGAAAGAGTTTTCGATCATGTAGAGACTACTTTGGACAAGAGCAATATGTCTCTTGTTTGTAAGAAATGGTCACAAATGTTCCTATTTCATAAAAGTGCGCCTGGTGTTCACGCCGAATATATGAAAGGTCTAACAACAAGTCACAGTTAAGGTTTTAAGATTTTGTCAAGGGGCTCGAAAGTAGTTTCCAAACGATGCAAGTGCTATATGCTTGCAAGTGAGCCAGCAAAGGCGGTGTTGCATGCTTGCCAGTATATATACAATTATGACAAGATCCCTAATGGACCTGTATCTGAACGGATCAGGCTAATTCACGAGTACTTTGACTCACTCAGGGATTATCCTGCTGCTTATGATCTTGCTCACGAATTATATTATAAGTCAGTCGATGTTGTTGACGTTGACTGACTTTTTACGTTATGTCCTGTATTTTTGGAAGTACATTTTGGTTCTTCCTCGGATAGAATGTATTTTGGGTATTATGTAATTCGAAACCGTCTCTGGTTTTAATTTAGTACGTTATTTTGTTTTATGAAGGCTTATGTAGGCCGTATGTAATTTTGAAACTGTCTTTGACTCTTTATTCAAAGAGGCTTTCTTTTGATTCTCTTTCGTGTTTTTGTTTACACTTCCATCATGTTCTTTTTGTGTTTTCACTGTTGTTATTAGTTTTACTAATTGTTAGTGTTCTGTTATTCTGCTGTTACGGTACTCTCATTCTGGCGTCATTATTAAAAAAAGTCTAGCTGAATACCTATTTATCATTGAAAGTGATCCTTATCTTTATTTTCTGGATAGTACAGCAGAAAATGAAGTTAAGAATCAAATCCGCCGCTTCATCAAAGTCTACTTAACCGTCATCATCAAATTCTCCGGGTCCGTCTCCATCCAAATCCCGTGTCACATCTCCATCAAAGAGCACTGCTTCTCAGAGAAAGAGTACTAGTAGTCAAGAAATATGTACAACCGAACCACCCACTAAAAAAACCAAACGAAAGGTCGAGACCCAACTTGCGAAGTTGTCGTCTAGTCCACCAAAGACTAGTAGTAAGTTGACTGGCAAAGTTAAGCATGAGAAGGGAATTGTGGTAAGTAGCAACCAACCTCAGGGTGGAGTTCTTTGAGAAATAACCAAAGTGTATGTACTCTTTTTGTTATTTTACTTTTATTTGCTGTTATTTTGCTATTAATATGTTACTTTTCGTGTTATTTTTTGATGCTCTCCTGTTATTTTGCTATTATTCTGCTGCTTTGCTTATGTTATCTTAAATGTTTTAATACATTGTATATTTTTTCCCCTTTGTATGCACAAAGTCCGATCCATTTGTTAGTCTGCTTTGTTACCGCTTTTCTTTTCAAAGTTATTGAAGCCCTCACCGAGGAGCATGAGGGCTGATAGGGAAATGGGATTCGGGGTTTACTTGAGTTGAAGCTTTCTTCCCTCCCCCATACCATGTTCCGGGAGTTTATATATGCTTTTAGGAGTGGGAAGTATTTTGAAATATCTGAAACGGAGAAGTTCGAGTTGACTGCAGATGATGTGCACGATGTGTTTGGTTTACCGGATTCGGTCCAAAATTGGATTTGGTTATTCTTTGGGTTTCCGGTTCTGCAGACGCCGATGGAGAAGCTTTGAAGCATGCTTGGCGTGAGAAGTATGGTATCGCCAATAACAAAAGTGGGATACCTCTTAACAAAGTTCAGGAGACCCTGCTAGAGTCTTTGGTTGCGGATGATGAGTTTAAGAAGACTTTTGTTCTGCTTGCCATGTCGTGTTTCGTTGCTCCTGTGTCGGGTTATGTGGTTGATCTTAGACTTCTAAGCGCGGTGGAAGATGTTTCTAGGATCAAGGAATTTAACTGGTGTCAGTTTGTTTTCTCAGACTTGGTGACTTCTGTGCGTGAAACGCTTAACGGGAGGAAACATATTCATTGTTGTGTAGTGTTGTTGGCTATCACCTATTTTCACCGTTATTTCTTTAGCGGTGATCAGGTGAATAATGAGCTACCGCTCATTAAACATTGGGATTTTAAGTCTTTCAGTGAGAGGTTGCAGCGTGAGGCGGTGCTGGTGCTCGGGCACCGGGAGCGCTCAGACGTTGCTTTCCCATTGTCTCGTCCAAACATCGTTGGCTCTGGTCAATGTACTCAACGTCGATGTCTTGTGCTGGATCTACCTGATGATATTCTTACGGATGAGCAAGTACAGTCCGCAGCGGTCGACGTAAGCACCTGTTTGATTGTTTTAAAACGAATCATTCTATTATTTTACGATTATTCCACTGTTATTCCTCAGTTTTCCTACTATCATTGCACTGTTATTCTAATTTTCCTTCCAACTGTTACTCCACTGTTATGCTACTGCTATTCTACTACTACTCCACTGTTATTTATTCTGCTATTAGTGTACTATTATTCCTTTGTTATTTTATTACTGCACTGTTATTCTACTATTAATCCACTATTATCTATTTTGGTCTTAGTGTACTATTATTCCTCTATTATTCTACTATTATTGTACGGTTTTAAGTAAAATTTTGGGATTTTATCTTGACAGGATGTTCATCAACTTATACTGCTTAATGAGAGGGACTCTCAGATTTTATGCCGCCGATACTTGGAACGGGCGGAACTTATAAAGTCGAAGATGATGAAGAAGAACCAAGAGCTATCGTCAAGCACTTGCCGCTAAGTTGCCCTTGACCAAGTAACCCGACGAGTCGCTAAAGAAAGCACAACTGACAATCGAGAAAAAGTTGGTTGTGAAGGGTCGAGAATTTGGTTGCCACCCCATCTTTCTTCACGGATCAAGTTATCCGTGAGTTGGACGAACGGGTAAAGCATGTATTGGCTATGCAAGCGGCAAATAAATCGCGATCAAGCTGTTCTGAAGAACCACTTCCAAAAAAGCTAGACATGAAGATGTCATCATTGAACCCCATCATTTAACCTGTTTTCTCAATTCTATGAGGAGTGTGTCGGGTACATCGGATGTGCGGCCGACTATAGCTGAAAAGAAGGGTGTTGAACATAGTCCCGTCATTCAACAAAGTGCAAAGGTGGGGACTCCACAATTGTCACCGCTCGGTTTAGATTCTATTACGACGGATATCTGTGCTGACATTCAGTTTCGTTATGGAGAGCCAGATGATGTCGGTGAGAAAGTAGTTGATGTTGGAGATATTACCATTGACGTGGAGGATGTTAACAATGATGTGGAGGACGTTAACATTCAAGTTGAAGACTATCTTATTAATAATCTGCCAGAGGACGTGCCTAATATTGTTGAGTGTACACCGGTAGAGGTTCAAGTAAATCAAATTCCAAAGACTGATGCTTGTTTGCCTGAGACGGAGGTGACGGATACCGGTGCTGACATTCCTTTGCGTAATGACACTCAAAATTCCACTCAAATTGGCAGTGAAGCATTTGTGACTGCAGAAGAGGAAGTAGCGGATGTCGTGATGTCTTGTCATGCAGACTTGTTGCTTGGGGCTGCGTCTGAGATAGATAAATCTGATAAATAGGATTCCGAGGTTGTGTTGGAGGCTGGTACTGTTGTTGGTGAGGCTGTCCGAGAGGACAATGGCGTTCTTTGGGTTGAATGTTCCTAATATCTCGTACAAGTTATTTGCCGCACTCGCTGCACATGAGGAGCTACTGTTGTCTGTTGTACCTCAGAATTTCGGATGCACCTATAATTGTGGTCCTGTGGATCCTCAGCTAGTTGTCCTATCAAAATCAATGATAACGATGGGACATGTTTTCAACCCAATGTTATCCAAACGGAAACAGGTTGCAGACTACTGCTTCTTGAATGATCATAACATTTCGCAAGGGTAAGAGCTTGTTTTTATTGTAAAAATTTTTCTTTTCTGTTTAATATATTATCTTGCTTTTTGTTCTTCAAAAATATATTTATGTGACTCTTATTTTTCATGTTTATTCGGTTTTGAAGGGAGAATCTTGTCACTTGGGGTGTGAACGATTCTGAATCGAGAGGATATGGAATCGATGGTTCCAGATACAATGATAATGCTTGGTGTTGTTGACTGGTGGTCCCTCTTTCTTAATGATACTTGTATAAGAGGAAGTCCAAGTCGACTTTTCTTTGGGATGGGTGCAACGGTTAGTTATTCTATCTTATCGTTTCTTTTACTTTATTTTTCATTTTTGCATCACGTTTCAACTCTTTTCTCCACTTTTTGTTTAGTATCCATTGCGGCGACTTTGTACGCCATCAAAAGATGAGAAGGCTTCCAGGAGTGATTTATGTGCGGAAGTTATATTGTCATTTACTGTCTTTGTCAATAACAACAAGAGAGAGTGTGATCTTACTTCTGATATGGTATGTTTTCTGTACTTTGTGTGCATTCTACTACTATTCTACTGTTAGTCTACTATTACTCTGCTATATTTCTGCTGTGTTTCTGCTTTTTAAAAAAAACCACATAATTAGTAACAATTTTTTTGGCCAAATATTTTCCCAGATTTTCATCCCAATTCTTTTGCATGAGCACTTCAGCTGTTTGTGCATCAACTTCATTGCGAAGGGTTGAATATCTTTATAATGTATTTCAAGAGGCGATGTTTCTTTGATGATCAACAGGCGTGTGTACGTTTGGTGTATTGTCAAGCTAGCGTAAGTCATTTATTGTGCCTAATTTTCTCTTGGTGTTTAGCCTAGTTTGTTTAAGTATTATTAGTAATTATGTTTTCTTTTTCCTTTTTTTTTAAAAGGTGAGCTTGATGTCTGATTTCCTGGTCAACAAAGGAGTTGCCCGAGGTGGGGAGGTTAAAGATTATAAAATTGTCAACGTCCCTTTTACCGGCAAACCGCGATTGAAAATTTGGACTGCGGTGTATATACGATGTTGCACATGCTCTTTTACCGTGAAACTGTTTTTGATTGTGACTTGGGTAATTCGGATTCAAGAGTGCTTTACCGCTACTGAGATCGTTGCCTTGTTGGTCTTTGTCGATATGAACGAGTCCGGGGAAGATGTGTTGAAAAGTTTGGAGGAGTTGAACAAGACGAGAAAGGAAACCCCGAGTGTGCTTGAAGAGAAACGGCGTATTGAGGATGCGGAAAAGAGGGCCTCTCAAAGCGGTAAGAAACGTCGTGGTTCGGCGGGGTGAAAAATGTTGGTAAGAAGGTTAAGACGACGCGACTGTTGTCGAGCCCGTTGCTTCTCCTCTTTGTCATTGACAAAGATCAATTCTCTAGAAACATCCCTACTGCTAGCCGTCAAGTGGGAAGCAGGGGTGTGGATAGCACCGTGAGTCCAAAGTCGGCTTTGGGTAGCCGTAAAAGGGGTAAGGCAGACGATGGGCTGGGTTGCTCTATGGATTGCGGGCCGAGGAGGACGAGAGGTTTGTTGCGGTGTCGGATTTGTTTCGGAAGAACAAAAACAGTTCTCTAAGATGTTGAAGGCGCGGAAGCAAGTGGTGGACTTTGTTCTTCGTGAAGAAGCTCAGTTGAAAGAAGAGTATGTGTCGATTTTCATTTCTTTGATTGTGGTGGTCCTGTTCAGTTAGTCTCTCTGTTTCCCACTGTTAGTCTGCTGTTAATCTGCTGTTATTATGATGTTATTTTGTCAACCTAGTCAGTCGTCTAATTCCACTGTTAGGTCCCTTTTGTTATTCTCTTTGTTATTGAACCGTTATTCTCTTGTTATACCACTATTATTCATTTGTTAGTCCACCGTAATCCCACCGTTAATTCCCTTTTGTTATTCTCTGCATGTTATACCACTATTATTTTTGTTATTGTTCTATTATTGAATCGTTATTCTCATTTTGTTATACCACCGTAATCCTTTGTTCTCATCATATGTTATTTTTTGTGAATGCAGTGAGATGTTAGTGTTGTACAACGATGACGTCGGCGTGTTTTTGGACAGGGGGGATATTGTTTCCATTGTAGATGCAGCTGCTATGATGACAACAAGAGTAGTTGATGTTTGGTCGATTCTTTTGAATTCGTTGGAGTTTGAAGAACGTTCAGAACCAAGCTCAATGTTTTTCGGAGCTTGTCATATGGTATTTTGGTTTTTCCTTTGCTATTTTGCGTTATTACCTACAGATTGACTCACAAGTATTGATATAAAGTTAACACTTGTGCACTATTTTTGGTTGTTTATGCTTTCTGTTTAGAAGGATCCTCTTTATTCACTCTTAGAGAACTTTGATTCCTCAAGCCCTCTTGACGGTCCGGGTAAGAAGCTGTTGACATTTTGGAATGTGTTTTTCGATTCCTGCAATGGAAGATGTCGTCTGAACTCCGACCTTGTGTTTTTGCCGATTCGTACAATGATCACTCGTTGTTTCGCATCAACTTTATGAATGAATCGATTGATATTTTGGACAACATGACTCACGATGCCAACCAAATAGCCGATTACAGAAGATTGGCCGATATTGTGGCAAACTATATGTATGTTTTTATGGAGGCTCATAATGTTATGAAGTCTGAAGATTGCCGCAATTTCGAAATCGTTGATGTCCCTTTTAAATGGAAAAAGAAGGAACTGCTGAATTCCGAGTCGGGGTGTTTCTTGCTGTACACGATGGCGGAATATGGTGGAAGCGTGTTTGAGGGCAATCTTCACAGCAAGATTGCTCGTCGAAGCTTCTGTGTTGAAATGTCGGCTTCCCTGATCTTGGCGGATATTAATCTTTATAGGCAAGTAGTTCTTGATAAAGTGACGGCTTGTGAGAATCAAAGGTCCAAGACGTTGGGTTTGGCGGCAAAGAAGGAACAAGTTGCCAGAAGTTCAACCCCAATCATCTCATTTGGTAGTGAAGAGTCGGGGCATCGTCATGAATGCAGTACCTTTGATCGTTGTGTATCCAGGAAAGTCGACTAAGTTAGTGTAAACTGTTTGTTAAACACTTAGTGTCTTTGTTATTGACCGTTATCCGTATAATAACTACTTTATTGTCTTTGTTATTCCCCTATTATTCTAGTGTTATTCCAGTGTGTACTCTAATTTAATTGAGTTTTCATATTACTTGTACTTTTTTCAAACACCATCAATTTTTACTCTAATCCCACTGTTATTCTGTTGTTATTGCAGTATTATTCAGCATAATGAGCAGTTGTTGTGCTGTTATTGCAAAATTAGTCTACAGTTATTTTAGTCTAATTAAGCTTTCTTATTACCTTTGTTTTCTACAAACACTATCCATTTCTATTCAATTGTAAATTTAGTCAAGTGTAAAAGCAGTGGTTTAGACTGCGTTTTTTCCAGTGTTATTTTACCATTATTCTGCTGTTATTGCAGTATTACTCCGCATAATAAGAGCTACTCTGCTGTTATTGTACTATTAGTCTACACTTATTCTGCTGTTATTCCACTAGTTTAATTAAGGTTTACAAACACTATCCAATTTCTACGAAGAATATGCATTTTCTATTCAACTGTCAATGGCTGTTTTTTCTCAACTGTGATTCTATTCTTATTGCACTGTTATTCTACTGTTATTGCACTATTATTCCGTATAACAAGTAGTTTATTCAGCTGTTATTGCATTATTATTCCACAAAAGGACTAGTTTATTCTGCTGTTAGTCCAGCATTATTTTGTTAAAACTATTCATTTTTTATCCAAGTGTAAATTTAGTCAAGTGTAAAAGCAGTGGTTTAGACTGCTTTTTATTCCACTGTTATTCTACCATTATTCTTCTATTATTGAAGTATTTATTCTGCATAATTAGCAGTTATTATGCTGTTATTGCACTATTATTCTGGCAAAGACTTCTGTTATTCCAACATTACTTAAACATAGTAGTAAATAGTAGTTAAAGATAGTAATTACATAATAAACATTAACAATCTAAAATATTAAAGCCATTATTTTTAAAGCAATAAATATTTTAAACATATTTTAAAGCAGCAGCCCTAGACCATCATCGTTAGATTTTTATATCTTTATTCTATTCTCTGACGCCTGCGCGCCGGTCCTTGGACAGTGCTCTCAACTTCCACCGACTCATCCTGAAAATGGTCTTTGTATGCTTCCATAAGTTCCATGGCTTTGAATCGGTGTCCAATCGCGAGAGATTGAAATATCGACTTGAGTGTAATACTTCCTCAGAGCATTCACACCAGCAATGAATTGATTGTCCATGTCGGCTTCTGTGTAGTCCCTATTTTTCTTTTCCTTCAACTGTCTACGCATACGTTCATTTTGAAGTTCAGCAACCTTCAACTGTGTCTTAACATTGTCGACCTTTCTTATTAAGGCCTCTTCACGGTTTTCTGCTGCCTCTAAATTTATCCTAGTGTCGATCAACTCTATCGTGAGGGACTATATCGTCCGTTTCGCTTCATCGATTTCCTCCCTTGTCGGGGACCTTCGGCTATCGTCAGTTACGTCACTCATCCTGCAGCATTGGAAGTATGAAACTTTTTGCATTATAAAAAGATGTTTAAAATATTTCAACCAAATTAAAAGCAAACCAAAGCAGAAGAAAGAGAATTACCTTTTCTGCAGCATCGAGTATAGTGTTGACAGATAGGAAAAATAAACATCAAAGAAAAATAAAGAATAGTAAGAAATTACCTTTTTGCAGAGGAGATAAAGTTTTTTTTTGGAATGGACTTTTTCAGTGTGTGTGTTTTTTTACTCAAAATAGCAGTATTTATAGGGGCTTGGGGAATAGAAACAGTTTTTTTGTAATAAAGTATAGAAAGATAAGAAATTACCTGTCTACCAAAAAAAAAGATAAGAAATTACCTTTTGCAGAGGAGATGCAGAGTTTTTGCTGGAATACAAACAGTTTTTCTGTACTTATTCAGTGTGTGTGTTTTTTTTTTTTTAAAAAAAAGACGCAATAGCAGTATTTATAGGGGCTTGGGGAATACAAACAGTTTTCCTATAATTATATTAGATTAGGTTAGGTAACTGTTTTTAATAAAAACTGAAAAGTGGAACTGCTTTTTATAAATATTATTAATCTGTTATTATTCAACTATTATTGTAGTGTGTAATTGCAGTTTTATTTTTGTGGGTGGTTTGTGAAAAAACAGTCAGATAATATTAACAAAAAAAATTAAAGTAACTAGTATTAATTCTCATATAATGTAGGTCTCACTTTATTATCTAGAAGAAACATTTTAGGTTAAAATGCAATTCAAACAATGACAAATAGTAAAAGTCTTTGACATTTTTAGGCGAGGTCTTCATCGTAGTCATTTGTCTTTTGCGTCTCTTTTGTCTTTGTTAGTTCATGCATCCGATTCATATTCTGCAATGTTTGCTTAGTATTTAGACTACATTAATAGCGAGAATAAGAGAATAACATTAATAGCAAAGTAGAATAACAATTAGAGCAAATTTAGCGACTACTCTCTTTGTTATTGCGGACACTATCCATTTCCACAAAGAATATCCATTTTCTATTCAAAAATAACAACACATTAATAGCGAGAATAGCAAAAGTAGAATAACACAACAACAGCGAGTAAGAGCGAGAATAACACCGAATAATAGGGGAATAAAGGTAGAATAAGAGGATAACATTAGAATAATAGGAGAGTAATAGTTGAGATTCATACCTCTTCATTTTTCGATTCTTCTTCATCATCGTCATCGAAGGGGGACTTTCAAAGCAAATGGAAGATTACAAGTTCTCTTGTTGTGGTTCACCCATTTCTTGCGATTACCGCATCTTCGCTTCCTCTTTTGTGGCTTTCTCTTGGCCTTTTCTTTCGACGACCTTAATCTTTTACCACTGCCCTTATTTTTGGCCTTGTTTGGCGGTCGAAGGTCAATATCATTTGAGGTCGTGATGCCGAGAAGAGCCTCGATTTCTGGTTTTTAGTTTTGTTCAATTGGTCTTGTGATGTTCTCCCCGAAGCGTGTCGGGGTTTTTGCAGCTTGCTTCATCTTTAACCGTAGCATAACCGTCCATCACCCCGACGATTGCATAAATCTCGAGACCAAACCTTTGACATCTCGGCTTTCTTGATGTCGGCTTCATCAATGTCTTCTATCACCTTTCCATTTTCATCTCGGACAATTGGCCCGTAGGATTTCTTTGTCCATCGAGCAAGGACATAAGGCTCGGGTATCGTGCACCGCCTACCATTCCACACCCACGTATATGCCGACAAACAATGTCATGCCTCTCAAATGACTTACATGCACATTTGCTCTCGTTAGTTTTGGTGTTAAATTCAACTCTAAGCTTCGTGCTTCTATCACGAATGTCATGGTACTCCACCGCCCCTCTCGTTGTCAAACCCCGGCCCCCATGCCGCATATCGCATGTTTGACTTCATTCTGAAAGTCCGCAAAGATAGGATGTGTGTAGACAAGTGAGGCATGCATCTCTACCTTCATCGGCCCTACTTTCTCGAGCATATGCTCATTGGCATTATCCATCCTCTTTTGTGTATGCCTTTGCTGCTCTATTGCGGAATTCTACCTCATCCAGAACTCGACAAGGGTTCCAAAGTGGCTTTCAAACCGCTTGAAATAGTTGTTTGAACTTTCGTATCTCTGGGTTGTTCGCAACAAACAACCTAGAGGCATATCCCGAAAGTATGCGGGTATCCACTTTTGTCTGATTGCAAAGACATACTTCAACCACCGGTTGCTTTGCATACCATGTGCTTCAATAACAGTTTTCCAGTTCTGTTCAAATTCGTCTGGTTCGAGGTCGACAGCCCAAACAACGGCATTTATGTCGGTCATAAATTCCATATCTTTGCAGATTGCCCTTCCCACTTTCCCAGGCATTTTCTGCATGATATGCCACATGCAGTACTTGTGCACATAATGCTTGAAGACATTTGGGCAGGTGATAAGTAGCATTTTAGTCGTATTTTACCCCTGATTTATAGCTTATTCCGACTCGATTTTGTGTGCCTTAATCGTTAAATAGCTCATTTAATTACTAATTTATAATAATTAGTCGTCTTAGGTAGAATTAATAATTAGTCGGATTCTTGTTTAATATTAGTCTTACTATTACTTTACTATAATAATGTGTAGGTAAGAAGGAATAATTGACACGGAGTCCGAGATAAATGAGACGGAAATAAAGCGGGTTAAGACGGAGTCACGTGGAATGGTGGAAGAACGTGTGGAATCATGCCCCACAAAGTCAAAGTTTGGCTATTATTTTACCAAAACTTCTCTTTTACGCTGCTCCTTCGTTGAATTCATCACCAAACATGCCAATTCACTAAATACATACTTCTACACAAAAGTCAAAGTCATGCCTCACAAAACCAGTTGACGCCTTTGTTACTTTCGTCACCATCTCCAATTCATTAATAAAATCACCATGACCACTTCATCTTCAACCACCATCAAACTCGACATTCAATCACCATTTCCATTCACCTCCATCAACTATCAACTCCGTCATCACCAATCAACTGCCACCATTCTTTCTCATCAACAAGCAGCAGCAACAACTCGTTTCAACCTCACCATTCACCAAAACAATCACCAGCAGCAGCTGAACCTTTCATCACTCACCATTTTCATCAATCCACCATTAACAACCCACAAGCCACCATTAACCAACTTCACCATACCAGCCATCATTCACCATTAACGATCCATTCATCACCATCTCCACCATTCTCGAACTCCACTATTCACACCATTAACCACAATTACCTCCTCTGTTTCCCCTTCATCTCCATCATCACACTCACCTCAACCCGAAACCCGTCACCCTGCATTTCACCTTCACCACCATTAACGCACCAGCTCACCTTCACCTTCACCTCCATCGTTAATCAACCCGAATCAGCAGTAGCCGCAACCACAGTGGTTTCCTCCTCATCTCAACCCGTCTTCATCAACAATTCACCATACATCGTCCCTCTGCTTCATCATCACCATTAACCACATACTCCACCTCCATTTTCGTCTCCTGTAACGAGGCAGCAGCAAACCCGACACCAACCTGCAACAACAATACAATCACCAAACACCAGCAGGCAGCAGCCCATCACCCATCCCCTGCTCCGTTTCATATGCCCAACAACACCAGCAATTCACCTGAAATCAAGCAACCATGGCTGCAATCGATTTTGCAAAATTCGAATCAAGACGGAATAATTTGAAATTAATCCCCTGCCAGCCAACCGGCAGTCGACCCCTATACCGGCACAGCCACACACCCATTTTTCCTCCTTTTTGTGAAAGCCTCGCTACCGGCATAGCAACCGGCAGCCGACGAACCGGCATAACGCACCTCTTCAAATCTCGCAACAAAATCAATGTGCTCTCTACCGGTGGCCCTTCTGCCGGCTCACCGGCACGCAACACACAACACCAAATTGCTCCCCTTTCTTGATTGTTCTCGCTACCGGCGACCAGCCCGGCAGCCGGTGGGCCGGCTGGGAGACCTCGTGATGCGTGTTCAATTGTTTTGCTTTTTATTGTTTGACCCGTAATCCCCTTCCCCTTTGTATTTGGTCTTCCAAGCAATTGTTGAGGCGTCGTGTCTTTAGTTAGACTCTTTTTCGTTCTTAATTTCTTATATATTCAGTTTTTTTATTTCGAATACATATAATACTACTCCATATGAAATATCTTGAAATTATTAACTTATAGTTAATGCGTATTTTTTTATTATAGTTTTTTTTAGTTAATTAAATTTAAAACTAATGGAATATGGATGGATTTTTAAAGAAAATAAATGAATTAAATTAATGCAATATAATAATAAATTGATAATGCATGTCATATTAGTTTGTCAAGTCATATTGTTATTGTGTATGTGGATTTTTTTCATCCTATGTGGCATTGTCTATGTGACATTTTTAGGCTAGCCTTTTAATAGTATTTTATAGATTTATAATAATTAGTCATCTTAGGTAGAATTAATAATTAGTCGGATTCTTGTTTAATATTAGTCTTACTATTACTTTACTATAATAATGTGTAGGTAAGAAGGAATAATTGACACGGAGTCCGAGTTAAATGAGACGGAAATAAAGCGGGTTAAGACGGAGTCACGTGAAATGGTGGAAGAACGTGTGGAATCATGCCCCCACAAAGTCAAAGTTTGGCTATTATTTTACCAAAACTTCTCTTTTACGCTGCTCCTTCGTTGAATTCATCACCAAACATGCCAATTCACTAAATACATACTTCTACACAAAAGTCAAAGTCATGCCTCACAAAACCAGTTGACGCCTTTGTTACTTTCGTCACCATCTCCAATTCATTAATAAAATCACCATGACCACTTCATCTTCAACCACCTTCAAACTCGACATTCAATCACCATTTCCATTTACCTCCATCAACTATCAACTCCGTCATCACCAATCAACTGCCACCATTCTTTCTCATCAACAAGCAGCAGCAACAACTCGTTTCAACCTCACCATTCACCAAAACAATCGGCAACAGCAGCTCAACCTTTCATCACTCACCATTTTCATCAATCCACCATTAACAACCCACAAGCCACCATTAACCAACTTCACCATACCAGCCATCATTCACCATTAACGATCCATTCATCACCATCTCCACCATTCTCGAACTCCACTATTCACACCATTAACCACAATTACCTCCTCTGTTTCCCCTTCATCTCCATCATCACACTCACCTCAACCCGAAACCCGTCACCCTGCATTTCACCTTCACCACCATTAACGCACCAGCTCACCTTCACCTCCATCGTTAATCAACCCGAATCAGCAGTAGCTGCAACCACCGTGGTTTCCTCCTCATCTCAACCCGTCTTCATCAACAATTCACCATACATCGTCCCTCTGCTTCATCATCACCATTAACCACATACTCCACCTCCATTTTCGTCTCCTGTAACGAGGCAGCAGCAAACACGATACCAACCTGCAACAACAATACAATCACCAAACACCAGCAGGCAGCAGCCCATCACCCATCCCCTGCTCCGTTTCATATGCCCAACAACACCAGCAATTCACCTGAAATCAAGCAACCATGGCTGCAATCGATTTTGCAAAATTCGAATCAAGACGGAACAATTTGAAATTAATCCCCTGCCGGCCAACCGGCAGTCGACCCCTATACCGGCACAGCCACACACCCATTTTTCCTCCTTTTTGTTAAAGCCTCGCTACCGGCATAGCAACCGGCAGCCGACGAACCGGCATAACGCACCTCTTCAAATCTCGCAACAATATCAATGTGCTCTCTACCGGTGGCCCTTTTGCCGACTCACCGGCACGCAACACACAACACCAAATTGCTCCCCTTTCTTGATTGTTCTCGCTACCGGTGACCAGCCTGGCAGCCGGTGGGCCGGCTGGGAGACCTCGTGATGCGTGTTCAATTGTTTTGCTTTTTACTGGTTGACCCGTAATCCCCTTCCCCTTTGTATTTGGTCTTCCAAGCAATTGTTGAGGCAACGTGTCTTTAGTTAGATTCTTAGGAGATTATTATTATTATTATTAGTAGTAGTAGTAATTAGAAGAATATATATATTAGACACACCTCTCCCATTACTTACACATATTACATTACACACTACCAATTAGACTAGAAAATTAGATTAGTCTATCATTCTCTCTCAATATTGTAGAACCCTAATATTTACTCTCTCATTTTCATTCAATAAAAAGTTGTAATATTTCTTTAATTATTAGTTTAAATCTTCCTTTGTTTATGCAAGTTCTTCATTCTCAATAGTTTACAATTAGTATTTTGGGTTGTATTTTGAAGATTTGAAGAAATTCATTCTTCCATTATTATCCAAGCTTGCTACTTTCCTCTTTGTTGGTACAATTCTCATCTTTTGTTTACATTATTTTCATTTGTTTACATTTCTTATGTTGTTTAATTGTTATTCATCAAAAGTATTAGTCTTTATCATGTTTGCAATGTTTACTTGTTTATTGTTGCAATTTGTTGTTAATTTCTCACCCATGAACATGAGTGAGTAGTCTCATCTAGAGTTTAGGGGGATCTTGGGTCATTAATGGGTGTAAAAATGGGTTATTAACATTTGGAATTGGGTGATTACTTGGTATTTACTTTCATGCATATGAAGTGCTCGATGAAATGTTTGAACGAAAGTTGAATCTTTCATTAGCATGTTTAACTTGTCTTGGTGCTTAAGCTATTGGATGGTCTTTATGCTATGATTAGTGGATCGATCGGTCTTGTTCTCATGCATATTAAGTGTTCGTAGAATAGTTTGAACGAAAGTTTGACTCTTTCTTTGACATGTTTGGCTTGTCTTGACGCTTATGCTATTGGAAGGTCTATATGTCATGTTAGTATTGAGTTCGTATTAATTAAGTGACAACTTGTTAATGAACTCGAGGTGATTAGGAAATTAGTCTTAATTCCTTGACCATTGTCATCACCCATGTCTTTTTTTTATCTTGTTTTATACCCTCCTACCCAAGTGAACCCGAAGACTCTAGTTCTTCCATCAATTGAATACAATTTCATTTAGTTTAATTTTATTTCTTATTTGCATCTTAGTTTTATATTAATCAACATCTTATTTTTGTTTGACTAAACTAAAGACTTAAACAAACCAAGTATCTAACCCCCGCCATCTTCGTGTTCGACACCCGAATAAATACTACTTTTATTTGGTTCTTTATAAATAGTTTTTGGTACCGGAAGTGACGACAAAACCCGGTCATCAGCAGGCCTTTTTAATTCCAGGGCACTGGTCTGTAATTACACATTGAGGTTGCTGCTGCCCTAGTGCTTCGAGGAATTTTTTTAAAAATCCACTCAAATGAATGCTGACTCTCGAAGTCAAGTAACCCAGCTACAAAAGTTACCGTCTTCTTGTTGTGGTCTACTCCGGTGAAGGGAGTAAACACCATGAAATATTTGTTTGTCCCATAAGTAGGGTCAAACGAGATCGTGTCTCCATATAACTTTTAGTTGTTTATCCCTTCCTTATCAGCCCAAATAACCTTCGTCACGCATTTGTTCTCATCCTGATCATAAGCAAAATAGAACCCCTTTGTTTCAGCCAACATTTTGAAATGCCCAATGAACATACTAGCATCTTTATCCCCAATGTAACACTTGATATTTCGTTTGAAATTTTTGAAGTCTAGCAAAAAGGCAGCGATATTCTGATAACCATTTGAGTATTCCTTGAGAATTCTGAAGCTCAATGTTGGACCTATGTTGATCTTAGTATGATCAATAATGGTCCTCTTAATGTAGTCATGGACGTCCCTTGAGAGCTTCTGGAACTCCCTGTTTTTTACAGAGTAAAGAGAGTGATTGTGAACGTCTTCAAAGACATCCACAATATATACCCACCGATCGTCTGCTTTTTTCAAAGTTCTCAACCTCATGTGAGCCTTGCAGCCACACCTTGTCAGAGCATGCTTCTTTGGTTGTCTAATTCGCCGCTCTTTGTTTCTCTACCGTACTCAAATTACAGTTTCGTGATTTGTTGCTTCAAGTCGCAGATTTTCTTTTCATATCCCTATACCCCATGCTCTGCATTCGAGACGGTGATTTGACGACGACGCCCCTTATATTGCGCATTTGTGTACCTTCTCACATCAAATCCACAAGCCAATGCATATATCTTTGTAGAACGCATCGCATCGTCCAAGGTAAGAAAGAACATGCCACGTTTTGGCGTAAAATCACTCTCACAGTCCTTACCTTTCGCTTTTCGTACCCCGGGTGTCTTCTTTGTAATGAAGAGTTGGAACAAACTCATCGTTTTCTTTGCCTGAACAGGTTGGGCTGGTGTATATATTGTTATTAGAAGAATCCCCAATAGTTAAGACTGCATTGTCTTCAACAATAGACACAAAGAGAAAGATCTGGGACAATAAATTATTTTAATGAGTACGATCAGTGGACAACAAAATCACAATAACATCACAATAAGAGTAGCATGGGGGAGAGATCAAAATTGCGAGTAATGTGACAATAACAAGATGATAATAAAGCAGGTGGAAAACAAACGACAATCAATAACATCACAATAACACTAAATGTGTTTATCTTATGCTTCTCTCTTATCACCGTAGTATATTTTCACGCCATCGCACAATAATATCACAACAATAGTACCATAATATCGAATAACAAGACAATAATATCATCATGTTTCTCTACTTTTACAATAATAGTACAAAGAATATCGAATAACGAAGACTCGATTCTACTTTATTACATACAGAGATAATACTATATTTATTATGTTACTCTTTTGCAAGGCATATATTTTCATGCTCTTTGCACAATAATAGCACAATAATATTACAATAATATCACAATAACAATCGAATAATATAATCATGTTCTTCATCTTTCATTACAATAATAGTACATTAATATCGAATAACAGATTCTCTTTTTCTACTCTAATACAAGCCAGGACAAGATACAATAATATCGAATAACAATTTGAGAAACACATAGAAATCAATAATATATTTATAAACAACGACGGATAAAGAGATAAGAATCAATAGCAATATTACCTGTTTCCATATTTACTGTCGAGTTGATTTCTTCGCTAACATTGTTATTAATCTCCTTGTCCATCTTTTATACCTGAAAACAGTAAAATCAAGTATTCAATTCAATTAAAATCAACGAATTTCACGAATTTTACATTAATTCCGAAAATACGATTGAATACACTAAAAATCAACGAATTTACATTACCTGTAATTCGATTGCAGCTAAAAATCAACGATTTTGTGTAATCTTATTAGGTTTTTTATGAGATTGCTATAGTCGGCGTTCTGATTTTTGAGTTTCTCTGTTTTTGATTTGTAGAGAGATGTAAAGAGAGAGAGAATATCGTTTGAATGAAGTTTCTGTTTTATGTTTCAGCTGCTTTTGTATTTTTCGATTTTTCCTTTTTTTTTCCTAATCTATCATTTAATCTCAGCCCTTGATTTCTTTTAATCTCAGCCCTTGATTTCCCCAACTCACAACTCACCATAAGACCCCAACTCACGAGATCTCGCATATATATATATATATATATATATATATATATATATATATATATATATATATTGTGTTGTGTCTTATGTTTATTTAATGAAACTGACGTGTTTGGATTGTGTGTAAATTGGCACCTATTTCCGGGGTGGCCTGTGTCGAACCATATGATATTTCTGATCATATGGGGAGCACGTTGAGTACAGGTTATTTTGGTGTCACGTGGGAGACGGGACGAACTTTGGACTTGGAGCTGAGTGTCACTTCATTAAAAGAGTATAGTAGTTATGAGTTGTATCATTTCTTTTATCTATTCATTCGTGGTTATGTAATTCATTAAATACTTCATTTATATTAAATGTTTCTTAATTGCAACTTTGATTCACCGCCTCGGTAAACCGAGATGGTAATATCCTCCCATTACCTTGGCCAGGTAAGAATGGGGTGTTACAGCCTTTGTTGCTGAGAAGAAAGAGAGAAGGAAGAGGTCCTCGCCGGTCGGCTAGCCGCCGGTCCACCGGCTGGGAGGTCCCCTTTTGATGGTTTTGAAAAATTTAAAACAAAATAATAGAAGTGCTCGGCGCCAGGTAGATGGCTGGCGGCCGGCCGGATGGTTGTCGCTGCTCCGTAATTTTGTAATCTCCCCTATTTTAGAATCCTAATTGAGGGAACACTATATATACCCCTTCATAACTTGTCTTAGCATACAACCCTAAATCTAGAAATATTTTGCTTAAGTTTTAATCATTCCTTAATCAAGTTATAATAAGTTTTCGTTACTTTAGCCTTAACTACTCTATATATTAGCGTAAATCTACTTTAGTTCATTAGTTTACATTTACTGTTTTGGGTTGTATTTGAATATTTGAAGACATTTCTTCTTTAATCAATTCAAGTTCTTTCCTTTATTGTTGTAGGTGTAATCTTCTGCTCTTATTTTGCTTTAATTTGTTTTCCTTCGCCTTTGTTTTAATTATCAACATGTTTGCTTGTGTTAGTATTGACATGTGCGAGTAGTTTCCCTATATGGTTTAGGAGGATCCTTAGTAGGTTTGTTTGGGGTGATTAAGGTGGGGATTGTTTGGGAAATTGTTGTGTAATTTGTCTTCTCACTCATGCTTATGAAGTGTTTGTTAGATTGCTAAAGTGAAAACTCTATCTTTCATTACCTTGCTGTTTACTTGTCTTGGTGAAAAACCTATACTTGTACCTAGACCTTGCATGAAAGATTAAGACTTGAGTTAGTTTAAGTGAAGACTTGGCTAGTCTAAACCTAAGGACCGACTCACAACCAAAATCCTTCGCTAATCCCAACCTAAATCAACCCAACACCACTTAGGCGCACCTAGGGGTGTTAATGAGACGAGACAGCTCGCGAGCTATTCGAGATCGGCTCGGTCAAAGCTCGGTCAAAGCTTGGCTCGTGCGAGCTCGGCTCGGGCTCAGACTCGGCTCGAGAGCTTAACGAGTCAAGCCGAGCAAAGGCTGGCTCGACTCGAAAAGCTCGCGAGCAGCTCGAATTTGTGTGATTACATAAGATATTACTGATATTTTATAAAAATATTTTATCATAATTATATTTTTGTATCACACATATCAAATGTCTCGCTGATTTGCCAAATATTTTTACATATAACCCTTGAGCCTTGTTATTGAAAATATCGAAAGAAAAAAAAATAAACAGTTTTATATAGGCTCGATTTGGGCTGGAGTTTGGCTCGAGCTCGTGTTAAAGCTCGCAAGCTTTATAACGAGCACATTTTTTTCAAGCTCGGGTAAGCTCGAGATCGGCTCGAGCTCGAGTTTTGGTTCTTGAGCACAAGCCGAGCAAGGCCAAGCTCGGGCTCGGCTCGGCTCGTTAGCACCCCTAGGCGCACCCGACTACCCTAGTTTTCTCGTTAATTGATCAAAACACCTTTAACCTAGTTTAATTTACAAGTAGTTCACATATTAGTTTATCATTAATCAATCTTATTTACTTCTTAGACTAGACTTAGACGTTACTACCCGGCCTTAGCATACACCCTCATCAACTTCGTGTTCGACCTCAATCGCTAGCTACACTTAAGTCGAGTTATAAATCTTGTTTGACTATAGGTGAGACGACTAAAACCTATATCCTGACTTAATTCGATATGACCTAATCCGAAAATGACCTGACAAAACATAACTCTAATAGAACAAAAAAACAACTTAATATGACTAATTTAAAAGGACACTTTATATTATTTATGGTAAAATAAAAAATTGATTACTAAAACTAAACTAAAAATAGGTAATAATACAAAACATATTTTTTTCTCTCTTAATCATAGACCCGAAAATGATCCGTACCCAAAATAATCTAACCCGCTTGATCCTAAAATGATCCGGAGTCAAAATAATCCGACCCCCTTAACCCGAATATGACTCGACCAACATATGAAAATGGACCGCAAACCAGAAAGGACATGACCCGACATGAATTAGCCCAAAAATGTGATGCACTGGAACTGACCCGACCCGACCTGATTGACCGTTTGTCGGTTATATACGAGTTATTTTGGCATCATTTTTTGGTCATAATAATTATGTTAAAGGATAAATACGAATCAGAAAATGATTTGACCAACATATCGAAATTAATCTGAAATCCGAAAGGACCCGACCGGAATTAACCGAAAATGTGACACACCCAAACTGACCCGGCCCGCACCCGACCTGACCTAATTGACTGTTTATCAGGTTTAGATACGAGTTATTTTGGCATCATTTTTGGATTATATAATTATGATAAAGGATAAATACGGCTCATAAAATGTTTAGCCTGAATTTGGGTTGGGTCGGATTACTACGAATTTGGGTTACATCTAGTTGAGTTTTTGTGGAACGAATTTGACTTCAAAATTTTGGGTTGGACTTGCTACGTGGGTAAGGGTAATTTTGTCCGCTTTAGTTGGAAAAAAAGAAAATGGAAACAATATATAGCATTTTTGGTCAATTTGTCAATATCTTTCACTTTTTTTACCAATTTGTTTCAAATAACATTTTTACCAATCCGACGAATTACCCCCACTTCATTTTCCAATTTGGTAGTTGGGCCGATGAAAAAGAGGATAAGAAGGAAATAGATGATTACAAAAAGATGTAATACGTGAACAAAATAATGTACGTAAAGCGAAAGAATTTTATTATCTTATTTTGTGTTTCACGCTATATTTTTTTGTGAATGTTATCTCTAAAAAGTAAAGATGATAGTAATTAATTTTATTAAGTTAGATTAGTTTTAAGTTAGTTCAGATCATATAAGTTCCGTTCAAAAAAGTTCAGTTCCTATAGTTGAGTTAAGCAGATCCTATAAGTTCAACTAAATTCAAATCTTATAAATTCTGTTCAGAAATCTTTAGATTCTATGAGTTCAATTTAGAAAACGTTTACCAAAATTAAATCTAAAAGAATAGGGCCGAACTCACCAATTCTCTAATAAAGTACGGAGTATATACAACTCCCTCAACTCCATTCATATAGTTTTTATATTTATTTCAAATCAATTGTCTATTGTCAAAATGTTGCAGAGAAAAGGGTAAACATTTAATATTATCTTTGCTAGTACTATTTCTCAATGGCTTCATCCTTAGGCCCTGTTCTTTTGGACTGAAACTTATCTAATCTGAACTGAACTGAATTTATAGGATCTGAACTGAACTGAACTTAACTTAACTTATAGGATCTGAACTGAACTTATTGGATCTCGAATCGAATCGAACTTATAGGATCTCGAATCGAATCGAACTTATAGGATCTCGAATCGAATCGAACTTATAGGATCTCGAATCGAACTTAAATTAAGTGAGGTATAGGATCTCGAATCGAACTTATAGGATTTGAATCGAATCGAACTAAACTTATAGGATTCGAATCGAACTTATAAGATCTCGAATCGAATCGAACTTATAGGATCTCGAATCGAATCGAACTTATAGAATTTGAATTGAACTTATAAGATCTGAACTGAACTGAACTGAACTTATAGGATCTGAAGTGAACTTATATTAAGTGACTTTAAGTCCAAAAGAACAGGGCCTTAGTGTCTTTATTTTTCTAGTCAATGGGTAGGCATAAGTGTGTTGCGAAGTATTTATCATTTGTTTTACATATATATTTTAATACGTAAGGAATGACAATATATAAATAACCCAAAATGAGTTGAGAGGTAATTTTTCATTTACGTTAGGACTTAGGTCTTGTTCTTTTTGGTTCAAAAGAGCTGAACTTGAGTGAAATGAATTTAATGGAGCTGAATAAAATTAAAGTAAGAATTAATTAATTTGTGAAGAAATAAACCGAATTGAATGAAATTGAACTTAGTTGAGTTGAATTAAATAGAACTGAACTGAACTTAAATGAGGTAAAATTAAGTCCGAAAAAGGAATGATTTGATAATGTCTACTTGCCTATGGATGATGAGTTGAATATGTATTAGTTAATTATTTAGCAAGCTAACGTATCGACTGTTGATAGGCTATATAGACACATAGATATTCCATTTTATAGCAATTATGAATGTCATCAACTTCCCATTTTAAGGAGCCTTTATTCTGACAATCCTAGGTAACATTTTCCCCGACTCTCCCACTTGTCTTTTTCATATAAAAAATATTTGTAACAAATAGGAAGCCCCGTTCTCTCCATAAGAAAAGGAAAACAACAAAACTTTTCGAATAATAACCTTAGAAGGTCGTGCATAACATGATTAAATGACTTCTATTCATTTCGACTGCTGATATACGTCCTTTAATTGGGAAAAAAAAAAGGGAAATGTAGTAACAGTCACAGAGTAACATTCTCAATCATTTGGTCGATCTTGCACCTCCAAATACTACTCCCTCCCTCCGTACTAGACCAATGGTAACATTTACCTAATACGGCCGTACCATATTAATGATAACATTCCTTATTTGGCCCACAACATTACCAAATTATCCTTATACCCATTTGATATTTACATAAAATGTCACTACATACCCCACCTACCAACTCACAATTAAACCCACAATTACATACCCTTCCTATTTTCTTCCCTCTTTACCCCTTCTTTTACCCTCTTTTCTTAAAAACCCCATTTTTTACCACGTTATCATTTGTATGATACAGAGGGAGTAATATATACTCTTATCAATCAAAGACTATATTTATAAACCAAAAAAATTGTATGCAATTGTATATATATATATATATATATATATATATATATATATATATATATATATATATATATATACAAAAGTGGCGAATAAACTATGGGGACTAGTAGGTAGGATTGGTCAAACATAAGAGCCAACCTGTCCTCGTTTGCCCTTCGGGTCACTTTTGGCCCAGCCCGGCCCGTGATCCGTCCGGCCGTCCCCTATCCCGGACAGTTTCGGCTCAAAAGTATTAATCTCGACCCCTCTAAGCCCGCCCCTCGAGCCACCTTTTGCCTGACCCGACCCGCCTTTATCTGACTATGCCAGGCCAATTTTGGGTCCCACAAGCCAAGCTCAGCCTAGCCCCACCATGCCTTGCCCGTTTGACCAGCCTTATTAGTAGGGGATGTCTTCCCTTTAAATGCTAGAATTTAAAGTTTATAGTTTAAATTTTCAATTTTTCTTTTAACTTAATTTATTGCTTTATTAGTTTGTCACTTTGTCCTCTGAAAAATTCCGCTGCCATTACATACTATACATCCTTGTTCCGCGATTCTATATAAGGAATGAGTGTACTCATATTTTGTACTTCCTTATTCCGCCATTCTACACCAAATTAATGGAGAAAGCCCCCTTATAAATTAATGAGTAACTTCAATGGTACAATTTTTGGACCTGCTTGCAATTTACATAAATTACCTAGCTACAACATAACCATTAGGAAAGAAAAAGTATTGTATGCTTGAAAACTAATGTAGCTTAAACAAGCTACATGCTTGAATTGAAATTAAATGCTTTGAATGATATAGTGTAAAAATTGAATAAAATTAAAGTTTAAATAATAATTTAACTTGTGAGACTCATACAAGCTAAAAGATATTGTAGTTTACCACTAAACGACTTTGTAGCCAGAAAGCAGGGTTGCTTGAAATGCTGAGGTAGAAATCCAAGCTACAAGGGAGCGAATCACATAACTATTGTACAAAGTTTTGTACAAATAAAGATGTTTTTATAAGTTTTTTTTTCAAAAAGTTTTAAAAATAAAATAAAAATTAGAAAACCATGTTCTCGAGATAAAGATTAAATAAATTATACTATCATAAATTCTTGTTTCAGACGGACACTTTCGTCTTATTTTTCAGACGGACATATGTGACCATTTTATAATTAAATGTAACCACAATGGTATAGACAGTGTTACAGCTTATGGTAACTGGTTTTTCAATAGTGGTCACATTTAACTGTAAAATGGTTACAAAATCCCGTCTTATTATTTCAGACAAAAAAGGTCCGTCTGAAGCAAGACGCACTATTATACTATGGATTATCCAACTTAGCCTCTGTTTGGTAAGCCATTTCAGGTAGCTTAATTGACCAAAATTTCACCTACCTTATTTTTTTGCAACTGTTTAACAAGTAGGTTCTTTAACCAAATAAATTACCAGAAATAAAATGCTACCTAGGGCAGCATTTGATAAATAAGCTATCTGATCATATTTTATATTCCGTTTTTATCCCTTCAATCCATAATATTAAAGAATTAGGTTATCTTTTTACGTCATTTCACCAAAAATCAACTACACCTAGAGTAGGCAATGGGCCGTGCTGGTCGGCCCGCGTGCCGGCCCGTCGTGCCTTCCCCCAAAATTGGCCCGGCCCAGGCACGGATATTGGGCTCCTCGGGTCGTGTCGTGCCGTGCCAGGCCCACTGATCCAAACCTACGCCGCGGTCCGCTCAAGGCACGGCCATTTTCGTGCTCGGGCCGTGCATGGCCCATGGGCTTTTCGTGCCTTGTCCGTGGACCGACCCATGTGCTTTAATATTTTTTTTATTTAAAAAAAAAACGTCATATAATTGATAATTTTTTACTACTTTTTGTTTAATAAATGATGATTAATGGTTTAAATATATATTTTATTAAATATTAATGTACTTTTTGTTTAATAAATGATAATTAATAGTTTAAATATATATTTTATTAAATATTAATGTACTTTTTGTTTAATAAATAATGATCAACGGGTCATTCTTCGTGCTGGGCCGTGCCAAGCCCGTCGTGTCTGTTGCGTGCCGGGCTCCACCGTGCCTGAGCCGTGCCGTGCCTAGGCACGAATTTCTGAAGAAAATCGCGTCGGAGCCTGTCTCAAGCCCAGTCGTGCCGTGCCCGTGCTTCCTCGATTTTCTCGTCGGGCCGGGCCGTGTCGTGCCATGGGTCGTGCCTGGCCGTGCCGCCGACCTAATTTTCAGCTAGTTTGACAAACATTTTTTTTATATAATCAGTTATGTTATCAGCTCCTAATTTTCATCTACCTTATCAGTTAAGTTTTCGGCCTCATTAGCTTTTCAGTTTTCAGCTACATTTTTAGCTAGTTTTACCGACTAGCGCCTTAACTTGTTTCAGATTAAATTATGGTCACAAATTACATAGATACTTGTGTAAGGCGGTTATATCCAGATTTATCATAAAACGGTGTCTTTTAATAGCCACTTTTATCTACTCATAGAATTATGTTTGGATCTCATTTACAACTATATTAGTATAACCTATGATCACTTAGATCAACTGGTAAGAGTTTTTTTAGCTTAACCAGAGGTCTCGTGTTCGACCTCTGGAAATGCAGTAGTGTTAAAGCTAATGAAGGAGAGCTATACGACCTAGTGGCCCTACCTGACTCGAATCCGAACTAAATCGGATGGTTTACAAAAAACGACTTTATTAATGTAAAACCGTCTTGCACAAAATTATATCGACAGATTAGTCGAATGACCAATTTAAAAGTAATTACTATAGCATAGTTCTACCCCCTATTTGATGTGATTTTTCTCTCTATAATTTAAGTGTAATTTTACGGTAGTATAAATAAATATTTAGTCAATTTTAATTCTTTTTAATAATATGTAAAATAACGTGGTAAGTATACTAAAAAGGTTTTTCTACCCTATGCCTACTAGGATAAAAAACCCAAAAAAGAAAGAAATAAATGATATTTGTATGAAAAATTGCAATATCAACTACTTTTACTTTGATTTACAAGAAAATACATTTATTACTTTCTATTTTGGATTTCTTATCCTCAGGGGTGGACGCAGGAATTTATCGAAAGGGGGGCACAAATTTTTTTCCGATACATTATTTTTTATTTTAAACCGCATTTTTTTATTACGGATTTTTTTTCCTTCCATAAAATAGAAAAATAACTAATTTTAATAATTTTTTTAGTTTAAAAATTAGTATTTTATTTTGAACTTTCTTCTGAGATATTTAAATTTGAAATAAATGTACTTTGTAAATAAAAATAAATAATATCTCCTATGATAAGATATATTATATTCTAATATTTAAATAAAAACTAAATACAAGTGGTTCAACGGTAGAGAAGATGATATGTAACCTTGAGGTCAAGGGTTCAAACCCTGGGAGGAACATTTTTAACATATAAATTATAGCTTACTAACGAGATGTGCCTTGAGATCATTACACAGTTTAACAAAAAATTATTTAATAAAAACTTAGGGCACCAAGAATCGACCCTGTGACCTTTCAAAGGTCAATTAAAGAGCTTACCAACTGAACCACATAAACCTATTGATCATTTTTGTTACTTATAAAAAATGTATCCCGAAAAATTCATGGTGGGCACGTGCCCACCCGGGCCCCCTAAATCCGTCCATGCTTATCCTATACCTAGTGGGCATAGGTTAGAAAAACCGAAACTAAAAAATTTCTCCAACCACAATAATAAAATGTAGGATTCCGACCATTAATTTGATTAACTTATACACTTACCCTTAAAATATAGTGCAAGTGGAAGGAACATAGCCTTTCCTAATAGGTGCATAAAACTTATTATAATATATTACTACTGACTAATAATGTTAAAGATGACGGGATAACTTATTTTAAATAGTATTTGGTGTCCCATATTAGTGGTGAAGATTTGTTGGTGATCTCTATGACAAATGTCAAAAGGCGGTGCAATGCGTTAGAATCACGCGAACCCTCACGCGCGTGTGTCTATCATAAACTTTCGTTAAGCGGTTTTGAGATTTGTTAATGTTGTATTAGCGCTCCTGGTTTTGTACATAGATATTAATTAATTACTTTATTAGATTTAAGATATTTAATACCTCCCTAATTGGTCATTAGTTGATTGATTATTGGTTGTTTACACTAAGAAAAAATATGAATAATAAAATGAGAAACCACTAGTAGTTTTGAAGGTTTCTATTTTAGAGCAATACAAAAGAAGAAAGACAACAGAAACTTGTTTTCCTTAATCTCTAGTTGCTGTCCTTCTTCCTTAATATCATCAAAAGTTGCTCATCAACTCATCTAGTAAGTCAATCATCATTTTTCTCTCATTTTGGATCTTTTCCGTTAAATTTACCATACTAGTTTGGATCTCTTAATCTCTGATATAATTGAAACAATTTAAAATATTTGAATTCAAAATTTTGAAATTAGGTATATATTTACAAAGTAAGATATATCCTAAACACCCTACGGAAAACTAAAATATTTTCTAAGCCCTTATAAGATATTTTTAGATATTTTTTTAAGAAGATATTTTTAGATATTTACAAGGTATGATAAATATTGGATTTTAAAACCTCAGAAAACCTTAAAAAATATTTTATGTTTTTCGGGTTGTTCAGGATATATATTACCTTGTAAATAGTTCGATGTTTTTGTTGTGATATAGACTTTCACTTGAGATATATTATATGCATGTTTTTCTTTTATTTAGAGTATTAATGTTAATTTGTGATTCAAACTTTACTATAAGCTTCTTTTAGTTTTACTTTTGATATCAAGGTTTTGATTGATCTTCTAGCTAGGGTTATTCTTCTTATACCAACATTATTTCTTTTTATATTTTCACCAATAGTAATTTCTTGATTATTTCTAATATTTTATTTTGTGGTGCAATTCAGTTTCTACTCATTTCAATTGTATATTTATTAACTACATAAATAAACCCAATATTTTTTTGATGTCTTAGGTTGAAGAAAAATCAAGAAAAGCAAAATTATTATTATTATTATTAGA
Source organism: Silene latifolia (assembly GCF_048544455.1). Taxonomy (NCBI): domain Eukaryota; kingdom Viridiplantae; phylum Streptophyta; class Magnoliopsida; order Caryophyllales; family Caryophyllaceae; genus Silene; species Silene latifolia. The sequence continues at coordinate 40,396,008 of NC_133534.1, forward strand.
AAAAAATGGGAAGAGGAAAAATAGTAATAAAAAGGATTGAAAATACAACAAGTAGACAAGTTACCTTCTCAAAGAGAAGAAGTGGATTGCTGAAGAAAGCTCGAGAGTTATCAGTTCTATGTGATTCAGAAGTTGGCTTGATTATTTTTTCTAGCACTGGAAAACTTTATGATTATGCAAGCACAAAGTATGTTTTTTTTTTCTAATTAATATATTATTAATCAATCGCTCCGTATTATATTACTCTTTATGTTATATAAAATCTATTGCGCTTTGTATATCTATTTATACTTGCTAACAATTACGAAAAATTAGAGTTAAAATTTGTCGATCGGAAAATTGATCATATTAATCTTAACCATTATGTAGACATGTTATACTATGGTCTTCATGCATTAAATCATTAAATCATTAAAATTTGTTCTTGAAAGTGTACTTTAGTTAGTCGTGTGTTAACAAACACAAATTGTTTCAAGTAGTAGAGCTAGATTGTTTATTTATAGGGTTTAAATGATTCTTCTTTGATAAAGAAAAAAAAAATACAAGTAGTATTTAATAAGAATAATTTTATTTTGTAAATATCATCAGAAATTGATGTAAAAACTAATATTACCATAATTAATGAAATAATCTTATAAATGTTTCTCGAATTAGCTTCTTAATGTATGTCATTAAGGACACAAGTTAGAAAAACCGATTTATATTTCAATGCAATGAATAGTTAAAATTCGTATGTACCATGTGTGTTTGTTCTTGTGTATTCTACGGTGGTTTAATCACATTTTGAGTTCTTAAATAATTTTTTTTTTTGGTACATTTGAGTTCTTAAATAATGCGGAATGCTTGTAATTATCTCAATTCGTTAACCGTGTGCTTAATTATTTCATCGGTTGAATATGAAATTTGGGCACATTTAGTTGTTGTTACGTTGTGTTATTATTATGTAGTGAAAGTGATTGAACTGATAATTTCATTGAAGTTGTAGTGCCATTAACTTCTTAAATTAGTAGCTCGTAAATGGAGCCAAGTTGATCTTATTTCATTGAACTGATATTTGAATAAAATACAAATATAATAAATGATTAAATTGCTTAGATGACTTTGTTCTTTTTGAAATACAAGTCATTTGATATAATACTCAATTAACAATTATCATTATTTCAATCATCTGAAAACAAACATATTGTGTTGTAAACACAACGGTAAAGTTATGTACATCTAACCTCTCTTATGTAGAATATAGTCATTTTCCTTAAGAAAATAGCTAGGGTAATGTTGTTTAACTCGTCAATATCAGCTAAGACAAGTTTAGTTTAAAATGTTAATTATAAACTAAAGCGAGCTCAATAATATAAAACTTAGGAATACATTATCAAAATTTTAAACTCAAGATTGATAATTAATCCTACGATTGTATGGAGATCTTGTGGTCAGGGGTGTCTAAGGCCACGGGCAATCACAGGCGCGGGAACCGGGCCTCCGCTTTTGGTCACCGGATTACATGCTTTTATTAATGAAATTAATATAAACATCGAAATATAATAGACTTGTGCATTTATATTTGGGGCCTCATTTTCCTGTATCGCACCGGGCCTTCATTTGTTTTAAGACGCCCCTGCTTGTGGTTATGAACTTTTTAAGTCATCCACCCAGTGAGGGAATATTCTTTGGCTAAATTGCGGTGACGCGATTAACTCTCAAGCACAACGAGCACATTGTTATGTTAAATACTGAAATGGAAATGATTGTTATACCCTAGATTTATTAGGGAGTCTCAGGATGATTACTTATAGTACTAATCATATCAATAAAATGCTTATTTACTTCGTACTTCATTGTTAAGCGCACTCGTTGAGTGGTAGTCTTAATAAGCATGGGTGACTTTCTAAGAAGCTCTTAGGTTTTCAATTGTTTCAGTGTATTCTTGGTTCAACTATACTGAGATTTTATCTCTATATGTTACTTTGTATTACTCCCTTCACATTTTAATATTCTTCACATTTATCTATTATATATTTTAATATTCTTCACATTTATCTATTATATATGAGTAGTATTTTAAAGAAATGGGAAGAACATTAAAATGTGGAGGGAGTACAATTTTGTGGAGCCCATTGTCCGATAACGCGATGAGATATAGTTTTAAAAGTTGCTCAATTACAAGGTCAAAAAGAAAATTCATTCATTAGTATGAGGCTAGCTTAGAAAGCAATACCCTCAGTCTTAGTAAAAAAAGTTTCATGAAAAACACATTTAGCAAAAATATTAGAACGGTAAAATTTTCACTTAGGTCACCATTGGATAAATTACAATGAATAAATTAACATTAATGAAATCCATAGTCACTCATAAAGAGATCTCAACAATGTAAGAGTTACTTACACTATAATTATATCTTGAACAGGTCCGTAGTCATATTTAACATTGGTGTTTTGAATAAAGTGATATTAACATTAGGACAAATTTCAGCATGAAATCAGTGATCGAAAGATACCACAAAATGAAAGAGGAGGAGAATCATCAGATGTCATCTGCTGCTGCTGATCTCAAGGTAATTAGCACTCTCTCTATCAACCTGCATTAGTAATTAACATGGTTCGTTCATACATTATTTAGTTTAGTACCCAAGGCAAACTCCTTTTGCACAAATCAACACATATATACTCCCTATCATGGTTTACAATTGTTACATGAATCGTGTATTACAAAACCACATGGAAGTTTGTGTAATGCTGGTGATTAACCCAAAGATGTTTTGGGCAATGTTAATTGGTCACCTTTTTTTCTATCTTTCTCCAACTCCTCTCATACGCTCTCTCATTCATTGGAATTATACGGTTAAGAAATAGGCTTGATATAATCTAAAATTCTAGATAAGGTAGAATATTGATTTCCAATATTCTATTATGTTGAGTTCTCCGCAACGGGTTTATAGAATTAGGTGCATGAGACCAACCCACAAGCAAGTGAGATTCCATCCTAAAACCGATTGACTATAGAAGGAGTAGCTCACTTACACATATATGGGAAGTATTATTTAAGAATATTTTCCTATTGGAAAAGTACAGATAGGATATTAGAAAGAATCAGGAAGGTAGACTCTTTTATTTCTTGACAAAGAAGTTATTTGTACTACCCTATATAAATCTGGGTTGGTTAGGTTGCTCATAATTGTACCCAAAATTTTTAAGAGAGAGCCTACGTAGCCAAATACTGAGAGTTCTCAAAGTTGTAGTTACAAAGAGTTTTTTATAAGTGGGTTTGTTGATTAATACAATAAGGGTCTGGGAGAGTTCTTCCACTAGAATCTTGTGTGTTTTTTTCCATAATTAATGGTATGATTTCAGTGAATGCAAGGGAGTAAAGGAGTAATTTAAGGAGTATAATTTTTTCTTACTTGATATATATCAATTAAAAACAACAAATTATATTATTTTTTAATAATGTATCATTGGAAAAATTCGGAGAAAACGTTAATAATAACGAAGGTGGAAAAGAAAAATTAACCACTAGGGTTGTTAATGATATGAACCGACTCGCTGAGCCTTCGGAATCGGCTTAGTCAAAGCTCGACTTGTGCTCGGTCAAACCGAGCTCGAGTTCGAGCTCGAACTGAGTTTGGCTAAATACGAGTCGAGCCTGAGCTAAGCAAAGCTCGGCTCGGGAGCTCATTTGTGCTCGTTTATAACTTTTTTGTATAATTTTTATACTGTAATATTATTTTTATTTCAAATTATATGTTATTTAAACATTTATATGTATATTATAATAATTTTAGTATTTTATAATCTTATTTATTTTTTAAAAATATTTATATTTAGTTAGATTTAAAAAGTGAGAAAGTGAAAATATATAATGACAAAACGAGCTCGATTGAAACTCGAGCCGAGCTCGAGCTTCGAGCCGAACTCGAGCTAAAATATTCGAGTCGAGCCCGAGTTTACCCGAGCTCGAGCTCGGATTGGCTCGTTTTCACCCCTCCCTAGTCACCATCATTGAGCTATCACAAATTCTTATTTAAGACGGGTCAAATATCATGCCATTCCCCTTACTACGAAGAGAATAAAAACTCTCTTAGTTTTCCCTCCAAAATGCATATCACTATTTTAGTAAATAAGTGAAACTTTCTTTCTTTTAAATTATCATTTTTTCAATAAATATATTCTTATAATTAAAATCTAATCTTTTTTTTTGTTAAATTCATAATTATGAAAAATGTAATACAATTTAACTATGAATATCTTGACACATACTTTAGAGAATATCTTGACACATACTTTTTTATTCGGATTATATAACTTGACACATACTTACAATCAGATTAGTGGGCAGTCGATATACTATCTGGGCTCCCACTCCCCTAGCAATAGCAAAGCTAAGTCTAGTAAAAATGTAAGCAGTATCCTTGCCCCCGCGTCCTAGGATACAGAGAATTTCCGAATCTGCTTGAGCAAGGTAATAGCATTCAGGTCTACAAATCCCCCAACGAAGAGAAAGAAAAAGGTAAGAAACCATAATCGATCGTCGTACACAAGACCTGATACTTGGCACATTTGCGCTGAACAACATCAACCACCACGCGTCCAGGCACGAAGCTAAGTCAGACATCCCAGACTAAGTTAAGGGGGTAGACCCAATCACCACCGATGTGGGACGTGATTTTTTACCTTAACAATTCTCCCCTCTACAAGGACCGCTATCTTAACGCGGATATTGACCTCCATGAAGAACTTCCTACACCTTTCAACCCTAATATCTAGGCACCATGCATCCTTAAGTATTGATCCTTCATGTGTCCCTTCACTGACTTATGCTACACTTGCATACCATACTCCTTTGCCTCCATTTTGCCCTGGATTAGGTCCACATTTATTGCCTCAGTGCCACGCCAAACCGCCTTTGCACTTACCATGGAGCGCTTTTGTTGGCCTCCGTTAAGCCTCAGTATGTCGAGCTCTGACGATGTTCTCTTGGATGACCCTGTCTCATCGTCATAAGACTTATGTCACCTTTCACAACCATATTAGCTATTATTCAAACTTTTAGAAGTTCCATGTGCCTTATAGTGTATGCACGCCGCCTTCAAGTCTAAGGAATGATGCTTCTTCTTCTGCCTAGCCCTCGATCTTAGGGCTCTGATGTTACTTGTTGTGGGGAAGCGTTGATAGCTCTTTTAGGGCACCTCTTGTTGCGCATATACACGATCCATAATAGTATGATATTGTTCGCTTTGATCCAAGCTTTAATGGTTTTGCCCTTGGGTTCCTTCAAAAAAAAAAAAAAAAACCTCGAAGTATTAGTGTTGATGGAGACTTATAAATACGCTATTTTACCTTTATACTATCGATGTGGAAAATGAGTTTGCATCCTAACATTAAGACCCTCTGTAATGGCGAACCTTCATTAATCTTCAACCCACACTTTTTTAAACTTTTCTCTCTTCTATTCAGCATTCATCTCAACTTCCCATTCACCACTAAAGTTTATCAAAAGCAATCAAACAATATCCCACATCAACAAATGTTCAACTTTCCTTACCTTTCTTACTTTTATACTCCACAATTTCCACATCATTATTACACTATCTCCCATTTATTTAATTTTTACTTCATAATTAATACCAAAATTCATATTAATAGTTCAAGGTTTATAAATTATTAATTTTACAATCATAATTGTAAACTCGATTTTTTTAATGGTTTATTTGAATATGAATAATGGATAGTCTTCAAAATAATTTTATATCCCGAGTCCTTTTTATTTATTTATTTTTAATTCTAAAGTCGATTTTTTTCTCAACACATTTTTTAATATAAATTATTATCGAAAATGTTACATGATAACTAAATTACATTAATTAAACATAAAAAGTTGAACATTGCCCTTATATAAAATTTTCTCGCCTAAATGACTTGCTATAAATAGGCTTCATTATATTATATCTTATCTACAACTAGGCCATACTATTCTATACAATAGATAATTTTATCCCGTTTAAAATGGGTATAATATTTTTCAATTTGTATGAACATATTGATCATACGATTTTCTATCTAAAAGTAAATTTTATAATTAAATTACAAATGGAGTAACTACAACGGTAAAATTGTTATGTTATCTAATATTTCTATCTAATAAACTGCACGAATGCGAGATCTATTCTAGTGATAATTTAATTACATTGACGCAAGTATAAAACTTAATTAACCAAATCGTTGCCGTATATTACAATTAGGTCTTTTCAAGAGCTTGATGTCTTCATGGGTCTTACATCAAGTTATATAACACTCTTATTTGCCATAAATCGATGATATATCTTCATTATATTCTATTTTATAAGAGGGTGCATCTACACCAAGTTCTTCGTCATCATCATCATTATGATTATCCATGTACTCTCGTACATTGTCATAGCCAACATATGACTGTCGCTCATCTTCAACAATTATATTATACAATATGATGCAAGTTGTCATTATTTTGTGAAGAAATACTTCTAAGGCATCGGTTTACATATATATAACTAGAAATCTAGCTTGTAATACCCCAAAATCACGTACATTGAAACATCTAATAGGAATATTTATAATAGTTGGGCCTCAACCATCACCTTAAGGTTTTGGTTGAGATGGTTCATCTATCATGGTATCAGAGCCAGTGTGACCGAAGGTCACGGGTTCAAATCCTGGCAACCTTAAAACTCCTCAAAAACTCTAAGTGGAAACCAAGCACACGGTTGGGTTCACGAGCTCATGAGCGATGTAGTCGTTGGTGAAGCGTCCTACCAATTCTTCTTAATATATCTCCTTTTTCGTCCATTTCATGTTTGAGAGATTTGAGGTGGTTGATTTTATGATTGTAAGATTTGAGTAAATTTAATATTTCTCAATTGTCTTCTTTCCTCCAAACGTTTTTCTTCATCAAAACGATTATCCGAGAAAGGGGGTCGTCGATCAGGATGAGAAGGGAAAATACATATTAAAACTATTTCGATTCATATTTGTATAATTGAATATTAAATATATGAGAATTAGAGAGACAAGTAAGTAAAGGGAAGGAGAAGAAGCGTGGCAATCTATATATTAAACGTAATTAATAGAGACTGGAAAAAATAAGGATTTGGGTTTTTTTTTTTTAAAAGGATAATAATTATAATAACAAAACAAAGCACATATCCGTTAACACAATAGATCCGTTGTGGCTCGGGTCACGGGTCGGGCCATATTGGTTCTCGGGTCGGGTCAAGTTTAGAAAACGAGTAAAAAAATTTTATTATATCTTTTATTTTACCCATTTTTAACCGAAAAGTATGCTTTTAAAATTGAATCGTATTTAATATTATACAAAATTGATTTATAATTTAATTTTTTATTTAAAATAATAAAATATTATTTTTCAATTTATTATTTCAAACAAAATATAAAATATTAATATTTTAATAATATTCTTGAATTATCTTTAACCCATCGGATCAAACGAGTCGGGTTTTAATCCTAAAATAACGGGTTATTTTGGATCGTGGGTAAAAAATTATGGGTCCTTAACCATGAAAAAACGGGCTAGGTCAGATCGGATTTATGGGTCAAGTCAAGTTGACACGCGACACACTCCCTTTGGATCGCGTGTCAGCCTAAATCTTTCTTTTTATAAGTCGGAGATGGATTATACGACAAGTTTTGGCCCTTGGTCCCAAAACTCAAGGTTTTGTTGATAAGAAATACTCTATTCATTTATTTGTTTACCTTTGATTTTAGACAAAGTCAAGATGAGGCGAGAGTACAATTTGTGGGAATTGTTATTGAGTGATAAGTGAAGAATGAATTATGTGAACGATCAAATTAACCTTCAAATTTCCAATATAAAAAAGTAAACAAATAAATGAGATATTCGTAAATAAAATAGGTAAATAAATAAATAGATTGGAAGTGAAAAAATAAAATTCACGTGGTAGTGTGGTACTGTGGTAGACTGACAGGGGCACAGGCAAAGATCCTCAAAAAGCCTCGCCATTTTTTTCACCCTTTAATTTCTTTATCAATAAACCCACCCTTCTTCATTGACTTTATATTTTGCTTTTTGCAAAAAAAAAATGGGTGAAGACTAAAGAGTGTTCACTTGCTTTAAAAGAAGGTATTTTAGCAGCTAAATACTTAGGAATCTCAAAGTTAATTGTGGCGGGTGATAACTTATGTGTTATTAACTCGATTCGAGGTATTTGGCAAATTCCGTGGGAAATTTCTAGTATTATCAAGGATGTGAAATTAGACCTTCATTTTTTCGATGAAGTGATAATTAAACATTGCTTTTGTAAAGCCAACAAGGTTGCTGACTTCATGGTTTCAGTTGGACATTCATGTCCAACTCTTTCGAGGTGGTTTGATAGCCGATGACTTCAACTTACCTCCCTCATTCGAAAGGATGAAATAGGTTGGTCCTACCCTAGAGGATCAACCTAGTTTTTTTACCTAATCAAAAAATAAATAAATAAATAAATAATGTTTTTATCAAGTAATTGACAACTACTTTTATTAGCAAGTCAATTTTATCAATTAGTCTTGCTATAGACGGGTATATCTGTCTATTGTTATAAACGGGTCAAATAGAATAAACGTAGTGACATTTTTTGCCCACACCACCCCATTTGTTGTTTATCCTATTCGGAAATTGGTATTGTATTTGGCCGGTCTTTTATTATAGACAGATATTGTCCGTCTAAAATGAGAATTTGTGCAATTTTATTTGTGTAAGTAGGAGTGAGAATCCACCCTTCAAAGCCGAGGTTTGACAATCCTTAACATTATAAAGTGATAAACTCTCTCATCCTTTATGAGACACTAAGAATATATGAATTCTTCACACACCAAAGAATCATGATATGTCAAATGTTGTTTCAGAATCTCTAATAAAATCTACTTGTTATTAGATAACATTCGAAATGTTACGACACTTTGATCAATTGATCATGAACATTAACCAACTTTGATCGCATTCTTACTAGTTACTATGTGTTCACAGTTTTGGCAAAGGGAAGCAGCAAACTTGAGACACCAATTGCAGTATTTACAAGAAAACCACAGGTTAGATGAAATGTTCCAATTCTTAGGCCCTGTTCTTTTGGACTTAAAGTTACTTAATTTAAGTTTACTTTAGATCCTATAAATTGATTGATTCGAGATCAGATCTTATAAGTTGATTCGATTCAGATTCTATAAGTTGATTGATTCAGATTCTATAAGTTGATTGATTCGGATCCTATAAGTTCAGATCCTATAAATTCAGTTTAGAAAAGTTATATAGAACTTGTTTGGTTGACATAAGGGAATTAAAGTTCCCGAGAACTTCAAGTTCACATGAATTTCCAATTCATGTAAATTCCCAAAAAGTGTTTGGTTTGCATGTGGGAAGTTAATTCATGTGGCAAGTTCCAATGACCGAGGGGAGGCTTGATGAGTGACTTCCCACATAATGGAGGAAGTAGATTCATGTGGGAAGTTCTACTTCCCATGATTTTGGCAACCAAACATCATGGTTTTACACTTCCTAGAAAGTTTAAAATCCCATGATTTTAATGGGCAACCAAACAAGCCCATAGAGTATTATTTATAAAATCGACACAAAAACCTTTAACATTATTAGTTATTCGATACATATATACAATATTATTTCTAAAACAAAATTATCAATCTTCTCATTATTTTTTATCGTAATGTAACCGTGGTATAATGTATAAACAAAGCAATGTATAAAGCGGAAAAATGTTATTATCTTACTTTGTGTTTTAGATTATATTTTCTTATCGGTGTTCTCTTTTGGCTGTCCACTAATTTCTGGTAAAATTTCTGTTTAATCTCAATAAAAGTTTGCGTTTTTATAATAATAATAATAATAATAATAATAATAATAATAACAATAATAATAATAAGTTAAGTTAAGTTAAGTTCAGATTTTATAAATTCAGTTCAGATCCTATAAGTTTAGTTTCGATTCGAGATCCAATAAGTTGATTCGATTGATTATATAAGTTGATTCGATTCGAGATCCTATAAGTTCGATTCGAGATCCTATAAGTTGATTCGATTCAGATCCTATAAGTTGATTGATTCGATTGATTGAGATCGATTCATTTGATCCAAAAGAAAAGCGCTTACTCCTATGTAAACCAAAATATATGGATTTAATTATACTAAAAAAGCAAGTTTCCCCGCAAGGGTAGAATCTAGTGGTTAATGTAACTAACAACGCCATTGACCAATCAGCACTGTACGCAAATCCTTGTTTTGATGAATGCAGGAGACTTATGGGAGAAGAACTTTCGGGTTTGAGCGTTAATGATTTACAAAATCTGGAAAATCAACTGGAAAGAAGCTTGAAAAGTGGTCGAATACGAAAGGTTCCGACTTTTGATAACTTTACTACTACACCAAGTTCCAGACACTACTATATGCAACCATTGATACTAATATATTTAGGTATTTTGTTGTTGTTTGCAGGAACAACTGTTATCAGATGAGATAAAAGAGCTCAATCAACGGGTCTCCTCAACCGTAATATCTTTAAATTCACTATAACAAGCATAGGACATAGGGTTATTCTGACAGTATATACTGACTTTGATGATGCAGGGAAAGCTAATTCATCAAGACAATGTTGAGCTATATAAGCAGGTCGATCTCGTGCAAAAAGAAAATTCAGAGCTCAAAAACAAGGTAAGATATGTAAATCATTTTTAGATAAGAACGCCAATTACCAATTTAAGGACGACTACAACAATGCCTCAATCACTCCTCCAAGGGGGATGTACGAAGCCTTACCCTAGTGTTAACAACACAAAGATGAAAATTACGCCCAGAACTCTATCGTATGACTACTTCTTCACAACAGAAAGAAGGCGCAACCAATTAGAAATTTATGGATAATATCCAGCATTGTAATCTTCTTTTCGACTATTTTGACAATTGCGATGAATCATATATAGGTGTATGGGCGACAAGATGCGAATCATACAGAAGAGCGTGAAATCATGTCATACAATGGTAGAAATAGTTATCCAAATGGATCAATCAGTCTTCAGCTAAGCCAACCAGAACCGCTAAGCATTGTAAAACCCACAAAGACTATGAAGCTCGGGTAATTTAAATTTATTAATACGTTTTTGAAATTTGATTCTAGAATATGAACAACAGGAAATTGATGAACTACATTAATGTAATCCATTCTTGTTTGTAGCTTGCAGCTACACTAGCACATGTGAATCTACAAGCACTACAACTGCTTAGATTGAAATCGACAGAGCAGTCTCGTTTCAAACTTTCAATGGCATAACGCATGAGCCACTAGAAGAACGAGAGAATGTCCGAATGGGTATGGTTTAATGAATAGAGTTAATCATATACCGCGGTGAACTCTAGAAATTTACATAAGCTTATGCGATTACTACTCCATTAAAGTATGTGTGTCCTAAATTGAAAGGGTATGTGCTTGTACTCCTAATGGCATGTATGTTTGATGAATTAAAGACTCAAAGAACGCTTTGTACTTGTACAGTACTGTTACTTGTGCATTACTGACTGAGAAACATTAAGTTAGAATAACTAACTTCAACTCAAAACTAGTGATTCACAAAGAAAAACTAAAGTTTAAAGTTTAAAGCTTCATGATCATAGAAACAGATTTTGTTAGAGGCTTATTGTTGTGAACGTACATTGAGCATTCAATTAAATGAGTTGACACAATTTGACAATGTATCAATCCCTCTACTTGGAAAGAACACATCACCTGCTATCCATTCACCAAAACAGAATAAGAAACAGGTTTGATACATTCCATAATACAACTAATCCAAACAGGGCTAAAGCCAAATTGAGAAAACGTTTCCTCAATATAATTCCATTCTAATCGGTCATAAGCTTTCTCCATGTGAAGCTTAATAGCTATGTAATACCCGCATACTTTGGGACTCGCAAAAGTACATGGTTATGTAATTCGCTAAATACTTTATTTATATTAAATGTTTCTTAATTGCAACTCCGATTCACCGCCTCGGGAAACCGAGATGGTAACATCCTCTCATTACCTTGGCCAGGTAAGAAGGGGGGGTGTTACAAAGTGGTATCAGAGCGACGATTTTGGAACCTAAACCAATGAACCAAAATGAACCTAGGTGTGTCTAATAAAATGCACCCGACATGAGTACAATAGAAGATCGGTTTTAGATGAGTAGGCGCCCTCATATCAAAACTATTGCCTATTGTCTCGGTTGGTCACTACGTGGGTGGTTACAAGTACGAGTAAACGCTATGTGGAATGTTGTGTAATTACATGTGCGTTCTAGCCGTTGATAAGTTTCTTGCATGATAAACTTGTTCAAATGGTGTGTGGTCATGTCTGGAAGTTGGATGATTGGATTGATATATGTAGCATGTTTTGGAAATGATTAGCATGTGTTAGTATGAAGACAATAATCCCGTTCTTTAGATTCATGTCGATAATCTATGATTAGTAATGGATGTTGTGGACATGGGCTAGCTATATGCCAAGCCAATCCGTGGACGTGCAACAGTCGGAAAGCCACACTCGGTGGCGTATTAAATGCTTCTGACCGGATCGTTTTAGATCGATCGGTTTCATCTCGGCAAGGGTCTCGAAACGATGTTGAGATGTTCGGAGTCACCACCAAGTAATTGTGGGATGCTAGAAAACCGTTCGAATCTACTTTATACCCAGGTCAATCAAGGCAAAAGCGGTGTTTGACATAGGTACTAAAGATAAGAAATCGTCCCTCTTTAGCATCCTATCTCTAGAATGACTCTCGTTCGCCCAGGATAAGGTTGTCTACTATCCAAAATTTCTGAGTAAGAGGTGAAGGTACGTATTGGGAAGCCCTTTAATCGGACACCCAATCCCGCCCGCGGTAGCGGCCTCTACTGATCGATCTTGGTTGGCTGAATGCAAAAGTTGCTAAAACGGGTAAATGCATGAATGTGCATCCACAAGTTTAAACCTAACATGTGAAGTTTACTATGTCGGTTGTTTATCCAAATATCAAGTAATTGATGTCAAGTTGGATTTAGTGTTGATTTGACGGAAATTAAACATCCATTTACCGAGTTAGGTTTATGGTGCATAACGTGATCCATTTGTCTTAGAAAAGCGTTTTGCAAATACGAAGTAAATTGCGGACTTGTCAATCTGATCTGTCCTATATTCGGGTTAACCGAAGTCGGGATCATCCTAGATGAGTGTTGGAAAGGAAACAGGATCTGCATCAGGCAGCCTATTGAGGCGCGAGCCTTAGGGCAATGCAAAGGAGCCTGCCCAGATTTGAAAACTGGAAATCCGAGGGCCTGTTTAGGCGCGAGGCAGACGACGACCTAAAGGGGTGTCTTCTGGTTGTTGAAAATATTTATGAAATTTTTTTGTAAAAGGGTGTTTGAACCCGTCCTCGTTGGAAAAGGTCGTTTAGACTGCTTTTGTGCTAACATGAAGAACGAGACTTGAATAATCATCATTGTATTTATAATATTCGATGTCGGGTTCGATTTTGCAAGCTTGACATGAATAGTTTTGTAAGAAAATATGCAAAAATATTTATTATGAACTAATTGTGTTAAGCTCATTGTTTTGTAATTAGTCAATGTTTATCATCGTACTCGGATTAAAACGACATGGTATGTGGAACCAAGGATGGTTATGCATGTATGACTAATATGGTTGTTTTGAAAATGTAAACAAATCAATAAAAGGTTTTAAAATACCTTTTAAAATGTAATTAACCAAATATTATCACCGAAACACGGATTAAATCGTCATGGTATAAGGAACCATGGGTGAACATAATTTATGGATAAAAAGATTTATCATAAAAATGATCTGAAACGGTAAAAACCGATTGAAAAATGAAATGAAAACGGAAAGAATGAACTGAAACACATTTGAGTTCTGATCTGGACAGCCAGTATAGGCGCGAGCCACCTAGTTGTGACTAGGGGCTCCTGTTTCAGGTCAAAACTCAGTTTTGGCTTATTTGATCCATATTGTGGACCATGTTATGCATGTCTTAGCATGTTAAGGTCATAAAAATAGATGAAAGAATATGAAAGAAGAGGATTAATTACACCTTCATACTTACATGCTAGGTTGTTGGCGAGAAATCGACGAAAGTGTAAAAACTTGTTAGGTCAGAAAACTCGGTTGAAACCCGTTTTAGCAAAGTAAAGAGTGTTGCTTTGTTTAGTGATAGTGTAGTTGGTCAAAATGGTCGGTCAAGTGATTTAATGCACGATGACGGTACCAAACAATGTGTAAGGCTCGTATTTTCGATCGGTAGGTTGGAAATACGTGTCATTTGTTGACTCGGGAAGTCAAGGTCTAGAATTTTAAGGGAGAAAAGAGGGGGCGGACGCTCGCGTACCTTCAAATGGTGGCATTTGAGGGGTATTTATAGAGGATTGTGTGGTTGTGTGCGTTTTGAGCGATGTGGCCGTATAGGCTACTCGAAAAGGCGCGAGCATGTGCACGGGTCTTCGAGCTGTCTTGTCACTATCACGCATTTAGAATCATGATTTGTTCTATCCTAGGTTTTGGATGTCATGATTGTTATACTTGACCATCAAGTATACCGTGTATACTTAGCATGGAAGGTTTTTGATGTTTGTTATTTTGTGTTTGACTCGGTTTGACTCGTTGTTGGAGTCGAGATTTGAATTTTAAGTCGGGTTTTTGGTCCGGTATCGATTTTGACTCTAGTTAGTGTCATTGCGACCCCGTCGTCATGCACAAAACACTCAAGGTACTTTTGAAAAGTTTTGAAAATGTTTTGTTTTCGAAATCGTTTTGAGTTTTCTGACGTATAGTTATACAAACTGTCGATTAAACGTTGCGATTCCTAAGCATGTTGTAGTCCGATAATCCTCGGATGTTTATTGGCAATTCAACAGATAACTGGTATCTATAGAGCCCCCACTTTGACTGAGGCTTGGATAGGGCGAAAGTCAAAGTATAGCCCAGGTCAATCGAAGATTACAACCCGGAGACCGAAGCGATGTCGAGACGGCTCGGAAGAATTAGGGTCAAGGACCTGCCGTCGGGAAGGGCGACGCCAAGGCGACTCGAGTCAAGGACCTACCATCGGGAACAATTTAGAGTCTGTCGACTATCAGTGCGGGTCGTTTAAAGTCCGTTTGACTACGTACAAAGGCTTGCCAGCCATAGGAAGGAGTCATACCTGAGGCATCTTTGGGATATGTCCTTGAATTGTTTCTTGTTTGTGCGCAAAGGCTCGCCAGCCGTTGAAGGTACGTTTAAGGCTCGCCAGCCGTGTTGCGGATATGATGAGGCTCGCCAGCCGTGTTGCGGATATGATGAGGCCCGCCAGCCGTGTTGGAGGTCGAATGATCGACCGTGAGAAATAGCCGCGTTTTCCGGGCTTATCTGAAGAGGTTTTTGAGTTAGTGGGCTCCGTGGGGAGGTCTCCGATATCCTGCTGGGGAATTTCGGTGCTTATATTGGATATTTGTGGTGCCGGAAAGAGATAGGCTTTTTGTAGTTTGAGCCTGGCACCTGTGGATGGCGGTCTCCATTATCGTCATTCGTAATTTCGAATTTCGAAGAGAGGTAACGGTTTTTACTGCCGTTGTTTGGAGTTTGTGGAAATAGCGAATGTGAATTCCGCCATTTTCCGCTTGTTTGGAAGATAACAGTTTTTATTGCGGTCATCTTGTGATTTGAAATTTGTGAGAAATAGTGAATTTGAACTTCACTACTTGGTTTTTGTTTGAAAAGTGACGGTTTTTAATTCCGTCATTTGAGTCTTTGTGAAAATAACGAATTTGAATTTCGCTATTTTGTTTTTTTTTTTGTGAGGAAAATGACGGTTTTTAATTCCGTCGTTTGAAATTTGTGAAAATATCAAATTTGAATTTCGCTATTTTGTCTTTTCTGTTTGAAAAATGACGATTTTTAATTCCGTCGTTTGAAATTTGTGAAAATAGCGAATTTGAATTTCACTATTTCGTTTTTTGTTTGAAAGGGACGGTTTTTAACTCCGTCGTTTGAAATTTATGAAAATAACGAATTTGAATTTCGCTATTTTGTTTTTTTTTGTTTGAAAAATGACGGTTTTTAATTTCGTCGTTTGAAATTTGTGAGGAATAGTGAATTTGAATTTCACTACTTCGTATTTGTTTGAAAAATGACGGTTTTTAATTCCGTCGTTTGAATTTTGTGAAAATAGCGAATTTGAATTTTACTATTTCGTATTTGTGAGTGTTCTTGTATTGAATTTTGGACGAGCGTTGACAGGCTAGTCGTATACCTACCAAAAATAACCAACTGGTCTCTAACTAGTATAGCTAGGGAAGTCGGGATCGTATCCACAGGGAGGCAAGATATTTGTTAAAGGTCCGTCTATTAGGTCACAAAATGGGGGTTTGATTTTTGATTTCTAAACTAATAAAAGATTAAGGGAAAGAGAAATTAAACAAGAGTAATAAAAGTAGAAAATGTGGTAAAGATAATCAAATAAAGAGAAGGCATGCCAGGATTTCGGTTCACCATGGTAGTCTATCGAGTCAGCTACAAATAGCCTAGACAATCTACTGTGAGAAGGATATAGGAAAGGTCCTTCCGGTCCACTTTCTATCCTAGAATTCCACTAATTTAACTTCCGTCCTCATTAGGGTAGTCTACTGTTCATAGCAGGTCTATTTAATCAAATCTTCCGATCTAGGAGTAAAATTAACCAGATTAAAGGTAACTTAGAAGCGTGCACTCCACTAAGTTGATATTACAGCTAAATTGCTATGGGACAGATTCTCACAAATAAATCGTCTAGTCTATTCGCTACATTGTCACAATCCTACCATGGATTCCCTAATCCCGACATTAAAGGGATTAGCTACTCATACTACTAATGATGTCAACAATAATAATATAAAGTGTACTAATCAAAGGCATGATGAAATAACAATAATTAAGCATAAACTAAATTAGGGCAGAATTAATTAAGAAGGAACAAGGATTAAAGCAAACAAAAAATAATGAAACTAAGATTAAGAGAAGAATGATTACAATCAAAAGAATTCCGGCGTAAAGATCAATCCAATACCCAAGCAAGAGATTTAAGGAAAGGAGGAAGAGTTTTACAGTAGGAAATATGAAAGAGAGATTAGAGTGTTTTGAGATAAAAAGAGAGACGTCCTAATGACCTAATTAACAAATGCTTAAATAGGAAAATTAAAGGTTTAACGAAATAACACCAACACGGGTCACTTAAGCCCGCCTAAGACTAAAACCTCTCGATCGAGTAGATTCAAACCACTCGATCGAGGTCTTCTCCAGCTTTTCCTCTCGATCGAGCAAATAAAGCTCTCGATCGAGGAACTCCAGTATTCAGCATTTCGATCGAGTAAACAAAAGTACTCGATCGACCTCTCCTGTCAGCCAATCCACTCGATCGAACACTAGAACCCTTCGATCGAGTGCTTTTATTCCAAGACAACTTCTAACTCATCTTTGACCGCTTCCTTGACCATCCTTCACGCACTCCAAGGCATATCACTTGCTCTAACATTCCCGTCTCCTCATTATGCATGCTAAATAGGACGAATAAGACGCGGTTTCAGCACTTTCAAGTTCATTTTTGCAATTTAGACAAAACAAACCAAAGTAGCCAATTCGGGGCATTTTATAATACATAACAATACCGAAATGCATAGAAATACGTGCAATATAAGACTAAAAAGGCTATATAAAATGCACGTATTAAATCTCCCCAAACCGAACCTTTACTCGTCCTCGAGTAAACTAAACGCAAACTACTGGAACGAAAATGAAAACTCAGAGCTAGCTATAACTTGTCTACTTGAACCAATTTAATTCAAACAAAAATCAACAGTCATAGCTACAACGGTCAATACGCAAACGAGTTATAAGATGTCCATAAATAAAGCTGACCTATTGACCTTGCAAGACCAACAAAATCGGACTCTCACGTGGTCACTCTTCTCTCATGAAGCAAAGGGTGAATTATATATGTATAAGAGAGAAAGAGAAACAGTCACTCACCTAAACTGCGACCTACATAATATGCATGCAACAAAAATGATAGACGATTCAAGTACTATGCATACACTCCAACCAACAATGTCCGTCACAGCCGAGGGCTTACAAATAGTATAGGAAAGTGAGGTTCAGGTAAGAAAGGCAAAACATATTATGGGAATGTGAAGGTAAGCGTCAAGCTAGCTCCTAAACAAGACCATATAAGACCGTCCGAATCTCAGCTGACTATAAAATAATGCACAAGTGCCCTTCATGGCACAAAACTCACTAATCAAATACACTATCTCCTCAAAAGTATATGAATAAGAACAGAGGAGTGGACCGTCACAAACTTCCCTTTTTTTAACACGGTCCTATTTCCAATTCCAATCAACTTTTTCAATCTTTTTTTTTTTTTTTCTTTCTGCCCGTGTGATTTCACACATTTTTTCATCATTTTTTTTTCTTTTTCTTTTCTTTTTTCATTTCATTCACACGTTTTTTTTTCATGTCTTTTTTTTATTTTCTCATCCTTCCTCATTTCTCTACCAACTCCAAACAACAAAAACGAGCCAAACTCGCAATGGATCAACATACCACAAAAGACACACTAAACTAGCTTAACTGGGCAGGCTTAGTTTTGGGTGTTAGCTAATGGGTCAAAAAGGCTAAATTTGGCTTAAGTGGAGCTAAATGGGTAAAAAGTGAAAGAAAGGGAAATTTGCAAGCACCTCCCTGCATGTGACACCGATCACAAATCCGAATGTATGCAATTGACAAGAAATCAAATGTCATAAATGTGCAAAAATGATAAACATGTTATGCAAGGAGTACTACTCTCAATTCCTATGTAAACTGGTCATGAAGGTCACCAGTTATATGGCTCTAAAACTCAGAAATTATAGAGTAGGTTGCCAATTTATCAGGTCAAGTCTACACAGTCAGCTAAATTTGAACAAAAACTCGTAGATATGCGTAAGACTCAGCTAATAACTGTCAATAAAGTGCAAGGCTCAAGTAAAAAATGACAAGTTACACTGGAATATCATCATGGAAATCAACCGTTCCGACTCAACCTATATGCAAAATGAAACGTGCATATTTTATTATTTTTTGAAATTTTCTATTTTTTTTGAATTTTATGATTTTTTCGAAATAAAAGAATACAATGCAAGCAGAAAATAGAAACGTGAATGCTAAAACAATTGCAAATGCAGACTCAAAGGATGCATTACCCACCCCAAACCAAAATGGACAACGCCCTCGTTGTCCTCTAGCATACACCAGCAGATAAATACAGGGGAACGGGAAAATACAATCAATAAATGCATGAAAAACAATAAATAAAAAAAGGAGACAAAAGAAATAAGAGAGCAAGAATGTACATACAAAACACGAACTTCCCCAAACCAGCCTGAAAACTGGGGAAGTGAGTAGACCAGTAGCTACTCGTTAGCCTCGTCCACCATGTCCTCCACCGTGAAGTCTGGGTCCCCCTGCTGCTCCCTCCTCCTCGCCTCCTCAGCCTAAGTCATCGCCGCCTCCTCAGCTGTGTCCTCGTCACTGGCTGGCTGTGGGTACCCCTCAGCTGGGTACCGGTAAAATGACGGGTGTGTCCAACCCTCAGGAACGGGACGCTGCCGCATCATGTGATACTCGTATAGAGGGAACAAAGCAAGAGCGATGTCCCGCTCCATACGAGCCTTCCTGCTAAGAAGCTCAAGCAACAAATTGTCAGGTCGTCCTTAATCAAGGACCGCGGATGCCTCAAAAGGTGGAGGAGGAACAAAATTAGCCGGGTAAACCGGCTGTGTTTGGTCGGGTGCAGTAGTAGGAGTAGGAGTAGGGATCGGGATAGGAGTGGTCGTGGAAGTCTGGCTACCCGTAGAAGGTGTGGATCCCGCTCCGGTCTCAGGTCTCTTCCGCTTCTTAGAAGCGGACATGTTAGGAGGTGGAGCAAGCGGGAGGTGATACATGGGTAGTGGTGGAGGTAACCTGCCCTTAACAGTGGGCAGGGGGACAAGGCGAGGCAGAGTGGTGAAAGGTAAGGGTACAGACAAGGAACCGCAAATCTTCCATGTCTGATGGTCAGAAGTAAGCCAAGTCATAGACAACATAGCTGCCAGGTCAAGGTACCTATCAGTGTCTAGGTGCTGTAAGTCACGAGGAAAGGCGGGGAAGATAGAACGAACAAGAAAAGTGGCTATGCCACCGCAAACAATGGTGCCCGTAAGCTTCTGCCCCACCGTGTGAAAGTACTGAGCAGTCAAGTAAGCAATGTTAAGCACAAAGGGTCCCTCACTGTCAATGTTCAAGTACCCACCAAGAATAGACAGCTCAATGTTATTTACATTGTTAGGTTCTTTACGGCCAAAGATGGTCCCACCAATGAGACGCAAGAAGTAACGGGCCGGGGGAAGGTGGACATGCGCGAGCTTGCGCTCCTCGTAGCTAGTATGTGCCAAGGTCCTCCACAACTGGCGGATGACCTTCCTAGGAGAGGCAGTGTCACCCGTAAAAGAAAGACCTAACCTAGTACCAAACTCCTCTAGGGTCCAAGAAATAGTCCGGTTAAATAACCGGAAAGAAACAGAAGCACAGGTCGGGTCAGTGGCGTAGGCGCCAGAAGAGAAGGTAAAGGAGCTGAAAAACTCGAGGTTCAGCTCCTTGAAGGTCAAGGCACTCATGGTAATCAGTCCCGTCATCCCCGCCCCTCTCAAAATCTCAAGTACGGGCTCGTAAATACCTAACCTATCAAGTGACTTACGACATAAAAATTTAGTATACAGAAAATCACAGCTCTCTAAGGCAAAGAAACGTTGACGATGTAAAGCATTAACGAAAATTACCTCAGGGTATCGGGGTGCGGGTCAAGTGAGTCGTCAACTTGGATAGTGACGGGGCCAGCAGCAGGCGTGGCTCGTCCGCGACCCTGGCCTCTAGTACCTGAAGAAGAAGCCCGTCCTCTGATGGAACGAGGTACTAAGGCTGCTCGGTAAGCAGCTGTGACAGCGGGTGACCACGCAGCAGGGGTGGTCACCGTACCAGAAGTACTAGCAGTGGCTGCACTAGTAGAAGCAGCAGAGGTAGAGCTAGTAGCAGTGCTAGCTGAGATGAAGGCAGACACAGGGGCGGAAACAGAGCTAGCCGCGAACAGAGGCAGAACTAGCAACAGCAGCAGTGGTAGTACCAGTGACAACAACAACTAAAACAGAGGAAGCAACAGTGGTACTAACAGTCGGAACGACCGTCTCAGTCAAGGATGGAACAAAGGTCGAACTAATCGAAGACATTGAACTACTTTCCATCCTATTCAAGTAAGCAAGGGGAAATAACAATCAATTAAACAAATAAACCACAAAATCCCCAATTTCAGTCGGGTTTTTCGAATTCAATGACAAACCCTAAACCCCAAATGCTCTAACAATACAAAATTAACAAATAATCGACAAGAGAGCAAAAGAAATACTTACTTGATGAATAATCCCACAAAAGAAGCAATAAAATCGACAAGAAAATGATGCAAATAGGCGGAATTTTGATCAAAACCCGCAAACCCTAATTCCCTCAATTAACCGCAAAGAAGAACAAATTTGAAGGGGAAAGTAGAGGGCTTTGGTCGATTTATTAGCAATGTAAATAATGCGGGTGATGGATTTGGTATTAAGGCAAGAATTAGGGAGGAATTGGGGTGATTATCGCAAATAAGGAAAACAAATGAAGAATAAATTAGAATGAAGAAAAATAGAAGTTAAAGAGGTAACTTCATGCGTGTAAAAAGAAATTCCACTCGATCGAGTGATTTTAAATTACTCGATCGAGAACTTTGGCTTCCATTCCGCTCGATCGAATGAAATTCCTCTCGATCAAGTACTCTTCATTTTTGCCATTTCGATCGAGTAACTGAAACTACTCGATCGAGCTGTTCTCTTGGGCATTCCTCTCGATCGAGTACAAAAAGTACTCGATCGAGTTATTTTCTCGTGTAACTCATCCCAATGCGACATTATCTCCCCAAACCTGCATAAAAACACGCACAAACATATCCCGCACATACCAAATCGCAAAATACGCAGTCTGTAGTTTTTTCTAGCTAAGCTAAAAAGTCTAAAGTCTAGTAATTCTAAAAACGCAATAAAGAAGTTCGACGGAAATTTAAAGTTTTACAATTTGTTATAACGGGGCATTCGCCTCTTAATTCCCAAAACATTTCAGTAGCCCAAAGGAGGGCTTCTGACTGGAGGAGGTCCCCTCAACATCTCGGACCGTCCTCTTCGATCTCCATAAGCTTTAGTTTGAACTGGTAGGGGGAGAGTAGTTGACGTCCACGTATGCACGAGCTTTCTTCTTCCCTTTGTCTTTCCCATCAGCTTTGACATTGAAGTCTCCATTTTGATTGACTTTAATTGTACTTTGACCGTTGACAACTCCGGCATCCATTACATCTGTACCTGCAGCAAGGAAAACAGAAGAATGTTCCTCCTTTTCGCTCTCAGTCTGAGGCGGAGGGGTTACGATAGTAGCACAAGATTCAACATTCTCAGCTGAAGTGTCTACATCTGAGTCAGTAGAGGATAGAGCATTACAAGGTTGAGCTTACATGGGAGCCCTACGAGATTTAGACTGATGAAAAATCAATTCTTCATCACCTACCTGAAACGTAAGTGTCTTACCCCCGACATCGATCACTGCGCGAGCAGTGAATAAAAATGGTCTCCCTAAAATAATAGGGGTGTGAGTATCTTCGGGAATATCGAGCACTACAAAGTCTATGGGAATAAAGAATCTCCCGATCTTGACAGGTATGTCCTCTATAACTCCTAACGGCCGTGATATACTACGGTCGGCCACCTGTACGGTCACATTAGTACAATTAAATTTGGTCAAAACAAGTCTCCTAGCAAGAGACAAAGGTAAGACGCTCATGCTAGCACCTAGATCGCATAGCGCGTTATCAATCAAATGGGTTCCTATATGACACGGAATTGAGAAACTACCCGGGTCTGACTGTTTAGGTGGCAACTTATTTTGACCTAGGGCAGTCCCTACCTCAGTTAAAGCTACCGTCTTCTGATCATTTATATGCCTCTTACGCGACAAAATTTCTTTCATAAACTTTAAGTAAGAGGGTACCTGAGTCACCAACTCGGTCATGAATGGAACAGTAACATGTAAGCTTTTCAGGAGCTCGGCAAATTTCCCGAACTGTTGATTAGCTTTGGTGCTTTGTAATCTCCTTGGAAAGGGCACGGTAATAGGAATCTCGAGCCCTTTGTTCCTCTCTTCCAACGTCTCAGCAGGTTCAAGCTCTTTTTCACTGGATCGAGTCTTTCTACCTCTCGATCGAGTCTTTTCAGGTGATATGTCACTCGATCGAGCAATAACAGTCTCTCGATCGAGTTCCTCTATTTCAACAGTGTTCGATCGAGGTAAAATTCCACTCGATCAAACGGTTTCTTCAGCAATTCCACTCGATCGAGTGGTTTTAACCTCTCGATCGTTCCCTTGCAAATCCAGTTTACTCGATCGAGCACTAATCCCATTCGATCGAGTACTTTCAGCAGCATTTCTACTTGATTGACCACCAGAAATCAGTCGATCGAGTATATTATTCGTGCTAGGCATACTTTCAGTAACAGGCGACTGTTCATCCTCCATAATAGCATTCCTCGGGTCTGAAATGTCCTTATCAGCTGACAACTTTGGTCCTTTGTAGGAACGACCACTTCGCAAATTTATTGAGTTAATCGTCTCATGTGCATTCTTCTCGGATTGAGACGGTAAATGACCCGGCTTTCTCATGGACTGATTAGTGGCGAGTTGGGTAACTTGAGTTTCGAGTGACTTAATTGATGCTTCTTTTTGTTGGTCACTCAGCTGAATGTGCTTAGTCATTGACTGGAGCATCGTTTTCAACTCAGCCAATTCACTAACTCCACTAGAGGAAGCTCCTTGGTTAGGTGGTGGAAAGGATGGAGGCTTTTGAAAGCCTTGTTGAGCCTTGTGAGGAGGGACATAAGATTGTTGCTGCTGCGGTGGAGGAGTAGGATTAATAACGTTTTGACTGGTCCACCTCAAATTGGGATGGATTGCCCCTTGGTTATTGTAATAGGAACCCCCTCCTTGCCTGTATTGCTGAAAGGCAAGGACCTGTTCCTTTTCTGTCAGACAGTCAACAGCAGTGTGACCGTCATTACTCCCACATTTCTCACAAGTGACGACTTCTTGTCTAGTTAACAAGTGAACCGTCTGTTGTTCACCAGCCTGCTGCAACTCCAACCTATCAAAACGACCATTCATGGCTTCCAACTAAGTCACATGTGCACTATCAACTGAATGGACTGTGCGAATGCAATCTCTCGTGTTCCCATACTCGGCACAATGGGTGGCCATCTCCTCAATAATTCCCCATCCTTTATCGTCATCGCTATTCTTCTGAAATCGACCATTAGATGAGGCATCTAATATAGCACGATGGTCATTATACAACCCATTGTAGTACTGGTTGCATAAAATCCACTGCTCAAATCCATGATGAGGAAGAGACCTCACCAACTTCTTAAATTGACACCAAGCTTCATATAAATTCTCATCGGGTGCCTGCTTGAAACTCGTAATTTTTCCTCTCAGCTGATTAGTACGTTGTGGAGGAAAATACCTTTTGTAAAACGCGAGAGCTAGAGTTTCCCAGTTGGTGATGCCAGCTGCTTCCCTATCAAGATCAATGAGCCACTCCCTGGCTCCGTTAGTCCATGAAAAAGGAAACAAGACTTCCTTTATCTTATCTTGGGTCACTCCCTTAGTAGCGGAAATGGTAGAGCAGTAGTCAGTAAAAACCTCCTTGTGTTTGCGCGGATCTTCACCCACCACGCCTCGGTCTAAGTTCCTTTCGACCAAATTGATGTAAGACGCTCGAAGATCAAATGTGGTTCCATCTTCATTCACGAGTTTGAAACCTTCAGGAATCGAGGAAGCCGTGGGTTCTGAGTGACTGGCAATGTTAGGCATCTTCACTGGCTGAATAACAGAAATAGAATTGTCTTCTTCACAAGACGGATCTTCTGCAAATAAAAAGTGTTTTAGCTCGGGTTCGAAAGTACTTAAGTCTTCCTTTCGAATCTTTCTTTGCAGATGGAGTCTATGCCGAAACGATCTCTCTGGCTCAGGATTAGCTGGAACTAATTCTGACCTGTTTGACCTGGGCATACACAACACTGAAAGAAATAAGTGAGAATTGTCTCAAGGAATGAAAATTCCCTGAGACCGATAAAATAAACAAAACAAAAAAACAGATAGGGCTATTGCCTCCCCGGCAACGGCGCCAAAATTTGATACGGTCGTCAGGTACCAAAAATAAATACCTAGATACAACTAACAGAAGTTAGCAGCAAGTAGGGTTGATCTCCACAGGGAGATGGGAAAATGTCAGCCTTAATTAAGTTCGTCTAAGTAACCGGTTCTGGGGGTTTAAGTTGTATGCTCTATTCTAATGAGAGCAAGGAAAAGATAGAAAACAAGAGAGTGAGGATCAAACAAGCAGGAAAAGAGTAGCTAAGACAGTCGGTTCACCATGATTCGCTAGTCATGCAATCTAGGTCTCAGATCAATGCAAGTATAGTCTATGGGGTAACGAATATCTCCTTCCGGTCTCAATTCGCCCTAAAGCACAAATAGCTTAGCTTCCGCCCTCACTAAGTGCCCAAATGTTCGCTACAAGTCTCACCCTTTCCAATCTTTCGATCTAGGTCGAGGTTTACTGTAATTTGTTGACTAACTGCATCGACTCAATTAGGCAAAAACAATTAACAGTAGCGATTAACAACATAGGCTAAACTAGCATTAAACCTAATAATTCAATTTACACCTTCCTTAGAATAATGGCTCCCCTATGTCTCAGTAAGGGAGATTAGCTATGCATAATTATCGGAGTAACAACAATCACACATAAGCAAGAGAAATTCAACATTATAACAAGGCAAAGAAAGGATTGAATAAAAGTAATTGCAAGTAAAAAGGAGAAACAAATAAAAAGCAATAAAATGATTAAGATTGAGAAATAAAGGAGAGTAATGATACCGATTACAAGTTTACGATCCAAGCAATAGTTCTAGAGTAAGAGTATGAGAGAGTAGAGAGAGAGGAGACATGTCGCAGTCCAACCATAAAGAAGAAGCCGTATTACATACTACTTAACCTAGTTTAAATCTTAATTACAAAGCCCAACTCAAAATAAGGTAAAAACACGCATACAAGGTAAAACCTCTCGATCGAGTGGAATGTAAACACTCGATCGAGGACATATCCAACAATTCCTCTCGATCGAACAGATATGGGGGTCGATCGAGAACTTCTTGTATCAGCCCTATCGATCGAGCATCAGAACGGCTCGATCGAGTGAATCTTCGACGGATAAAGCATTCGATCGACTAAATAGTTAGTCGATCGAGCTATATTAGCACATAGGACTCCTTGGCGCCTTCCTATGTCAGCTCCAGCGTCTTCAAGTGATGGTTTTTAAGCTCCGATTCCTTATTCTCCACCAATGCATACAAATGAGACAAGTTTTGGCTCGGTTTATCTTCTTTCTGGTCCGTACCTGCAATTTGCATTGGCTAAATTGAACGTAGTACACAACTCTACGCCTGACGACGTAGTCAACCTAGTCTTCCAAGACTTAGTTAAGCTAAGTAACCCAATTACTTTTTCAGATGAGGATTTGCCTCCTTTCGGCGCCACTCATAACCGCGCTCTATACATTATAGTCACGTGCTTGAAAAAGAATGTACCAATGACTTTGGTGGATGATGGCTCCGCAGTCAACATCATACCACTTAAGACAGCATACAAGTTGGGCATGAAAGAATCAGATTGGACTCCTACCAACCAAGGTGTTCGAGCATACGATGGAACACAACGTAAAGTAGTAGGGCTAATTAACCTCACTATAGCCACAAAGCCAATCGAGCGAAAGGTTAATTTTCAAATAGTGGACCTCGAGGCATCCTTCAATATACTTCTGGGAAGGCCTTGGATTCACGCTTCCAAAGCGGCATCATCCACCTTGCACCAGAAAATCAAGATTCCTCTAGATGGTAAAATAGTGACGATCACTTCGTCACCTATCAAGGCTGTGATAGAGAAAATGGCAAGCAATCAAGTAGTGACAAACCCAGTATATGAGCTTGGGGGTTTCAGAGCATAAATCTGGTAGAGAGCGAACTGGCACCTCTATGCTTCAACCCATAGTTCAATTTCGTGGTCAACCACATACTCAAGTCCCAGGGTTACTTCCCAGGAATGTCATTAAACCCCGCCATGAAGAATACCGTTGCACCTTACAAAGAAGAAAACTCTTAAGGGATACCATTAGGATTGGGATATAAGCCCACGAAAGCAGAAGCTTTAGAAATTCTCACTCAATTTCAAAACCGTAAAAATAAAGGAATCCAAATGCGATCCTATCTCCGTACCCTAAATGGATACTTCGTCAAAGAAGGGAGTCAAGAGTACTTTCATGGGTTTCCCGAACCTTGGCATTATAAGGGAACACGACTAGATGGAATTGAGGTCTTCCACGATTGCTATTTCATCCCTTCAGAAATGGTTTCTACCGTCAAAACTCGTCAAGCACCTTGTTTAGACGAACAAGTTGTTAGCCTTCTGTTTGGAGAAGACCGATTCGTCAGGGCAACGCAGGATGAGATCATTACCATGATACTTCAAGATGACGATTTCAACCCAATAGCACTAATTACCGACACCAGCTCGAATCAGCAGAAAGGATGGAGGAAGTCGGTCAAGTGGACTAACAACCAAGGAAAGCTCTTCAAGGTCACTACTGGAGAAGGAGAGATGTTCAAAGGAGAACCCGAAGACAAAGAATTTGAGTCAGAGTCGTAGTCGGAGTCGGAATCAGAGTCTGAGTCTAGAGAAGTCGCTAGAGAGTCTTCTTCTGTCGTCACTCCCCATCCCTTTGTTTCTCCTAGCATAGGATCGAATAGTAACAGTAGCTTGGGAAATGTCCCAGCAGCTGTCCCTTTACCGCCACTGACTACTGAACAGATGGCTTCTTTGTTTCAGCTATTTTCAAAATTAATATGAATAAATCAGATTCTGCTTACTCTTTGTGTTTTTCTGAATGCAATTCTATTTACGATGATAATGAGGATGATCCTAACCCAGACTCAGTCGAATTACCTCCCTATATAATTAAAAAGATATTACAAGAGGGGGAATGGGCACCAGTTATAGAGAACACCGAACCCATCAACGTAGGAACCTAACTAGAACCCCAAGAACTTAGGATACGTACGACCTTAAACCCAACTGAAAGGGCAAATTTTATCGAGATCTTACAGGAGTTCAAAGACGTTTTCGCTTGGTCTTACAAGGACATTCAAGGGATCAACATGGATATTGCAGAGCATCGAATTCCAATCAAACCAGGTTTCAAACTCATGAAACAGAAGCTTCGTCGGATGAGGACCGAATGGGCTCTTAAGATCAAAGAAGAAGTTGATAAACAATTCAAAGCCGGGTTCATCACAGTTTCCGAGTATTCAGACTGGGTGGCTAACATAGTCCCTGTACCCAAAAAGGATGGGCGAATCCGGGTTTGTGTTGATTTCAGAGATTTGAACAAAGCGAGTCCAAAGGACGCGTTCCCTCTACCGCACATCGACATATTGGTAGATAATACAGCAGATCACGCGTTGTTATCCTTCATGGACAGGTATGCATGGTATAATCAGATCAAAATGGCCATAGAAGATATGCATAAGATAGCCTTTGTCACTCAGTGGGGTACATATTGTTATACAGTTATGCCATTCGGGTTAATCAATGATTGTTACATGACATGATGCATAAAGAAGTAGAAGTGTACGTAGACGATATGATTGTCAAATCTAAAGATAGAAAGGGGAATATCGATAATATTCACAAATTCTTCCTCAGATTGCGCAAGTATAACATGAGGCTTAATCCCCAGAAATGTGCATTCGGAGTAATGTCCGACAAGCTTCTGAGATATGTCGTCAGCCAGAGGGGAATAAAATTTGATCCATCCAAGATCAAAGCGTTAATTGAAATGCCACAACCCCAAACAGAGAAGGATGTTAGAGGGTTTTTAGGCAAAGTGCAGTATATAAGCCGATTCATATCAAAGCTTACCATGATCTGTGAACCCATTTTTAAGAAGCTCAAGAAAACAGATCACACCATATTGGGCGATGACTGTCAAAAGGCGTTTGACAGGATTAATGAGATACTGGCTAAGCCACCGGTGCTAATTCCTCCCCAACGAGATCAACCTCTTGGTTTATATCTCACAGTCACCGAAACATCCATGGGGGCTATGCTCGCACAGACTGTTGGGAAAGAAGAAAGAGCTATCTACTACCTTAGTAAGAAGTTCTTAGAATACGAGTGTAAATACACACCTCTTGAAAAGACATGCCTCGCTCTTGTGTGGGCAACAAAGAAGCTACGCCACTACATGCTTAGCTACTCTGTCAAAGTGTATTCTAAAATGGATCCTGTCAAATACCTCTTCGAGAAACCCATTCTCAACGGACGTTTGGCAAGGTGGACCTTAATGCTCTCAGAGTCCAATCTTAAATACGTACCTTTGAAAGTTATAAAGGGACGCGTCGTTGCCGATTTTTTTGCAGATAATCCTATCAACGATAGCCAAGCAATAGATATGTGGTCATTTCCAGACAAGGACATCCTACAGACCAATGTAGACTCTTGGGACCTTTATTTTGATGGAGCGTCGAATTTAAGAGGCTTTGGAATAGGAGTTTTGCTCATTTCTCCTGAAGGCGAGCATACACCACTTTCTGTCAAACTCGACTTCGAGGTGACAAACAATGCAGCAGAGTATGAAGCTTGCCTCATTGGTCTACAAGCAGCAGTAAGTTTAGGCATTAAGAATCTTCGAGTTCACGGAGACTCATCCTTGATAATTAACCAAGTTATAGGTTCTTGGAAAATTCGAAGTGAAAGTCTAGCACCTTATCAGGCTAGGATAGATCAAGTCGCCCAATTCTTCGATCAAGTCACTTATATACACCTACCTCGTGAAGAGAATCAATTTGCAGACGCTCTCGCGAAACTTGCAGCCTTGATCAATATGCCAGACAACATGGTCGAAATGTCTTTATGCATTGAATGGCGGTCATAACCAGCCTATGTACACTTCCTTACAGATGAGGAAGAAAGCCCAGAGGAACCCTAGTTCCAAGCCATTCTAAACTTCAAACACAATGGTACATACCCACCAGATATGGATAAGAGAGGACAACGCGACATACGCCTACTAGTCTCTCAATACCTCCTGATGGAGGGAGAATTGTACAAAAGAACACCTCTTGGTGTCATCTTGCGTTGCCTTGATCAATCAGAGGCACAAAAAGTGATGGAAGAAGTTGACGATAGAGAGTGCAGTCCTCACATGAGTGGACCCATGATGGCAAAGAAAATCACGCGTCTGGGATATTACTGGACGACAATGGAGTCAGATTGTATTAAATATGTCAGACTTTGCCATAATTGCCATATTTTCGGGAATGTGCAACATGTTCCTTCCTCAATGCTTTACACCATGACATCACCTTGGCCATTTTCTACTTGGGGAATCGACATCATCGGGAAGATTACTCCACCCGGAACAGAAGGTCACTATTTCATTTTGGTAGTTATCGACTATTTTACTAAATGGGTCGAAGCGGCATCCTACACTGCTCTTACAGCTAAACATGTGGCAAAAGTTCATACAAACCAATATCATCTGTCGATATGGTTGCCCACATGAGATCATCAGTGACAATGGATCAGATTTCCAGGCCGAAGCTGCACAATTGCTAGCCAAATACAAAATCAAGCACCACCATTCCTCGCCTTACAGACCTCAAACTAACGGCGCGGTGGAGGCAGCTAACAAAAATGTCATCATGATCCTCAAGAAAATGATCGACAATTATCGATATTGGCCTAGCAAAATATCTTTTGCGATATGGGGTTATCGCACTTCAGCTAGGACGCTCACTGGGGCTACTCCTTTCTTTTTAACCTATTGCATGGAAGCTGTGCAGCCAGTTGAATTAGAAATTCCGTCCCTACACATTTTGCTCGAAAGTCAAATCCCAGAAGCTGAATGGAATAGGGATCAGTATGAAGAACTCATCCTCTTGGATGAACGAAGGTTGCGTGCACTACATAACGTGCAGACATATCATGCACGTATCAAACAAGCCTTTAATAAACGGGTTAAGCCCAGGAACATCAAAGAAGGAGATTTGATGCTCAAATCGGTCAGAGCTCTCCTACCTGTCGATCCACGAGGAAAGTTTAAGCCTAATTGGGCCGGACCTTTCTTATTCAAGTCCATACTCTCGGGGGGTGCGGTTAGGATTACAGACATAGATGGGAATGAATTTTCTAATCATACCAACTTAGACCAATTGAAATGGTACTACCCTTAGCATAGGACAGAAAACGTGTCTCGCGTAACCCACGTGCCGCTCATGCGACACGAAATAAAACCGGCCCCTGGCCAGCTAAAGCTTATGTCTCTATGATCTTGCGTTTTGACATTTCGACATCCTCATATCATCAAATAAATTGAATTTTACTTCCCTTGAGAGTAAGTAAAGCGCATGCTTTTTTTTTCTAAAGTTCATTACAAGCTCTTGCTTCGAACAATTATTCTTTTACATTTACTCGAACTACGCACAGGGTTTGATTTCATTTTTTTCTAATGAATACGTAGGCAATCCTTCACAGGATACAACCCATTATTTATTTATTTTTTAAATGTAAATAGAAGACATTT
Organism: Silene latifolia; assembly: GCF_048544455.1. NCBI lineage: Eukaryota > Viridiplantae > Streptophyta > Magnoliopsida > Caryophyllales > Caryophyllaceae > Silene > Silene latifolia. The sequence continues at coordinate 40,427,884 of NC_133534.1, forward strand.
GCATTTGCATTTGAAATTCGACAAGAATAATAAAAGAAAATCACAACAGCTTCTTAACTAATAAATCTTCTATTTCATTGTTCCATAAATAATAATACGCCAAATACATAAAAAATAAAATTATGAAATAAATGATAGGCTACGATTCTAAAAACCCCGCCGTTTATTACAACTTAAATAATAATAAATAATACTATAATAATGACTAAGGTTATTCTTCCATTTTCCTTTTGCCTTTGTCACCTTTGTCATATTTCTTGTCTCGCCCACGAGCCGGGCGATCTTGCGTTATCTCTGACCTAATCACCAACGGCGGTTCTCGCGGTCTAGCCTTACCATTTCGATCCATCACCATCTCTACGACAGGAACAGCTCTCGGTTTCTTCGGCGGACGAGCACCTAAGAATTCGGCTTCTTCTTCCTCTTTAGTCAAATACTTTTGATTCTCCTTTGCTACTTCGTGAATCTTGTAATCCACAGGCTCGTGTTTCCTCAACTTCTCACGTTCTTCGGGAGTACCAGCTTTTCTCCATTGCAAGTATGAGTCAGATACCCATAAAGAACCAATAGGAACTGGTATGAACCACATGTTATTCTGAGCCCACCTGATTACCCACTCTCGACAAGACACCATAGTATGTGCCAATGCAGTTTGAGGAACGGTATCAAGTTTCAGAATCTTCTGCCTAAGGCCCACTTGCCTCATCAATCTCTCCGAAAAAATACAAATCATGAATTCCAAGCCAGGGATACGAACTGACCGTGTCGGGTCCAAAGATGAAACTCCAGTGACTGATCTGAGATGCCACCACGGCACAATCCATCGAATCAAGGGACCACCTTTGCTCTTCAACTTATTTTCCTAGTAGTTGCATACCCGAGTGAAGTCCACCACGTAGAGCCTAGTTCTTATTGCAATTGATCGAGCATGGTATCCTGGCACATTAATTGGGGGCTCGATCAACCGCAGTCGTTCCATCAGCCAGACCTGCAAAAGAAGACGGGAATTAACGCCCATGTTTAAACAAAAAAAAAAAAACAACCAAAGAAAAAAAAACAAAAAAAAAGAGAGAAAAAAAAAGATGGTAAAAAAAGTAGTAGGTTCTTACCTGAAGAATGACGGGACTTCCTAAATAAGGAAGCTCGCGGTTGGCCTTTCTGTTATCCAAACCAATAATAGTCTCCCCTAAGCAAAGGCATGCTGGGCTCTTACGCAGTTCCATTGGTTCCACTAGGCTCAGAAAACGGGGATCACCTCTCACGTCCTCATCAACATGCCCTCGAAGAACATAGCAATGTAGTAGACAAAACCCGAAGGCCCTGCGTCTCGCAACATAAGAAATAGAAGGGTCCTCCCTATTTATAAATCGATTGATAAAGTAAAACATACGGACACCTTTTGAGGTCACAAGACGGTCCACCTCAGCCTTGGTCAATCCAAGCAAGTCCCTAAATTTATTTTTATATCCTTGAGAGCTAAGGGGTATAGCTTGTACATTTTCTGGGTCCCATCCTCCAATAGCAGCTATTTCTTCGGGGAAAGGACAAATATCGCCTCCAGGAAAGGCAAACACGTGAAAATTTGGGTCCCATTACTCAAGACAAGCATCCAAGAAAGGCTTTACGACTTTCACTAATTTGAGACTCAAGATCGATCCCAAATTAAAAGCACCAATGTCATGTTTCTCCACATTTGTGAACTCATTTGTCTACTCCTTCAGATGATTTTCAAAGGCATCCATAATTTTAAATTTTTTTTGAGAAGATATGAGAGCTTTTATGTAATAGACGAAGAAGGAATTGTGTGAATAAAAGCTTTCCCGAAGTCTCTATTTATACTATTCGCTATTTCCTTATTTCTGTCGAGGTCTGCCAAACTGGAGAAATGACGCAGCATCTGCTGCGCCTATTCGAAGAGTCGCATCTCTTGTTGCGCCTCTTCCCCAGGCCCTTTTCCATGTGTTTCAGCTTTGGATCTTTCCTAATTTCCTTCCGGCTATAACTTCCTATTTCTATAGGATCTAAATTTGGTAATTCCGTCAAATTACCAAGTTTTATGTTTCCTATTTCTTTTCGGGTTCGCTTTTCGAGACAAACCCGACATTTTCGCCAAACGAGCACACTTACCCCTTTTTTATTTTATTTTATTTTTTAGGGGAATCATTTCACTCCTTTTTTTTTCACTACATTTCACACTTAGACATTTTTTTAATCTTTTTTTAGGGGGTAGCCTTCCCTACTGTCCGGTCATTTTTTCTCATTTCTGGGCATTTCTGCACATTTTCGAGCATTTTTTGTCATTTTTGGACATTTTTGTCATTTTTGCTCATTCTTGGGCACTGTTTTTACTTTTTTTCATTTTTGCGCCAATTTAGGCCACCTATATGCTATATGTTTTACGTGTAAATTCTATGTAAATTTCGGAAGCATGACGGCACAAACCGTCACCTACCAAACCTGTTCTTTAAGCTAACCTTCAGGAACAACGAACACGCGGCAACAAACGCACTCAGGCCATTATATACACAGCCAAGAGACAATATATACATCAAACTGGGGGCTCTCGCCCAAAACGGAGTCTGAAAAGTCCAAAATATACAAGATATATACAAGACAACAGCAAAAAAATGGGCAGCTAGTCCTGGTGGCCTCTTAACTCAGCCACAGTCGCCTCAATGAAAGCGATCTCAGCGTGTCTGACCTCGAGCTCCCTCAATAGACGAGCCGTCTCCTCCCGAGACTACGCCAGCTCGCGCTCCAGGTCACGCTCGCTCTCCAGGTCACGCTCGCGCTCCATGTCACGCTCTCTCTGTATACAAATGAAGAAATATCTCAGTTTAATCATTTCAAAAAATGCAAGAAATTGCAGCAAAATTAAAAAATGAAATAAGAAAGGGAATGAGAGGTTCATACCTATCGTCCTCGGTCACCTACGAGTGCCTCGATGGCCGTAGCCCGCACCCGGTTGGCCATCCTCCACAGCGCCACGTACCGAGACGGTGCCACCTGCATTCGAATGAAAAAAAGGGTTCAAGAGGAACAAACGCATTCTTATGCAATAAAACAAAAAAAGACAGCCAAAGCTGAGGGGCTTACCCTACTCACCAAGTGCTGTCACTCCTCCAAACCCGCGTCCGTCACCTCCTCGCCGAAGTCGCGGATCTCCGAGATCGTCGTCATGCCCGCCGCGTTAGTGTACTCGAGTGTCTCTGGGTAAGCTGGGGGCTCGACGCCTGCCACCTCGATCTCTTATAGGGTTCAAGTGGCTCTTTATTTGACGATCGTTCGTCATTTGTCAAATCAATTCAAAATTAAGAGATAAAATACTTACCACGATCGGCCAGTACGCCAACCTCTGGTGAACGAAATCGGAGTACTCCTCGCCATGAAGAAGGAGGGTGTCACAGCTAGCGTCAGCCAAGTCTTTCTCAGTGTTAGAAGGCTCCGTAAACATCATCTATGGAGGATCGATGGGAACCGTGAAGGTATCGCGAGAGCACTATCGAGTCAAGCGCTCGCCCATGTACTACACAGGTGATACGGTCGTTTCTGTACCAAAAATAAATACCTAGATTACTACTAACAGAAGTCAGCGGTAAGTAGGGTCGATCTCCACAGGGAGGCGATTTACTATCTACTTGTCTATTCTATCTGCCTAATGTCACTATTGGGGGTTTGAAATGTTTTGACTAGACTAAGAGATTAAAGCAAGAGGTAAAGGAAAAAGAGAAATTAACAGATAAGGGAGATGAATATGCTAGGAGTTGGTCTACCGTGGCAGCTACACTATCGGGTCAACTGAGTCGATTAAACTGTTGATAAGAAGAGCTATGGTCGTCACCTTTCGGTCCTTAAACCGCCCTAGGGTCTCCTAACTTAGCTTTCGCCCTAATTAGGTATTACCTATTGTAATTAAGCAAGCCTTCCCTTCCAATCTTTCGATCCAGGTCGGGGTTAACTAGATAAATTGGTCTCCTGCATGCATTCATTCAACCTAATAACAATTATATTGCTTAATACAATTCTTATCGCAAGACTAATCTAATCAAGTCGATCCTAACATATTACTACCACGGCTTCCCTAATCCTAGCATACTAAGAGAATTAGCTAGACATGATTAAGGGGAAAACAAGAAATAAAGGAAGAACAAATAACATAAGCATGAATTAAAGAGGAAAAGAAAGGGAAAGAAAGAAATACTGAATTAGATCCGGAAGAAAGTAACAGTAGCAAAGTAACAGTAACAAAGTGTTAAGAATATAATTAGAGAGGAGAAGCCCCCTGGAATCAAGAGAGAGTTTACAATGACATACTGACTTCCTATTTATAAGAAAAATAGGATTTATTAACCTAATTGACGGAATTAAACCTAAAAAGCCCAGCCCGTAGACAAATCCACTCGATCGAGTGGAATAAAACCACTCGATCGAGCAAACTCAGCCAAAAACTGCTCGATCAACCAAGAATAGTGCTCGATCGAGTAAATGCTATTATTGAACTGGTCGATCGACCATAAAACTGCTCGAGCGACTAGTTATTAAACCTAAAACCACTCGATCGACTAGTTAAGTCTTCGATTGAGTGAATATTAACTTCAGCGGGTCATAATTCTCGTTAGTTTGACTTTGACTTGTCCTTTTAGCTCCCGAAACATCTTCACGCATCCCAAGACAGCTATAATTCCCGCTCCAAATCCACTCTTCCTCCAAATGCATGCAAATCAAACGGTAAATGACTTGGTTTCACTACTTTATGATCCATTCCTGCAATTAAGACAAAATAAACCAAAGTAGCATATTCGGGGCATTTCGTAGCATAAAACCACGATAAAAGCATAGAAATACGTGCATAAAATAGGCTAAAAAGACTATATAAAATGCATGTATCAAATCTCCCCAAACCAAACCTTTACTCGTCCCCGAGTAAACTAAAATTCAACTAATGGAACGGAAAAGATAACTCAGAGCTAGCTACAAATGCCCACTTAAGCCAATTTAATGCAAAGAAACTAACACTTATAGCAAGACAATCAAATGCAAACGAGTTATGGGATGTTTATAATAAAGCTGAACCGTCGACCTTGCAAGACCTTTAACAATGGACTCTCACGGGTCACTCTTCTCTCATGAAGCAAAGGGTGAACATATATATGTAAGAGAGAAAGAAAAATAGTCGCTCACCTAAACTACGACCCACATAAACATGCACGCAACTATTATGATAGACAATTCTAGCTACCGTACACACATTCCAACCAAACGAGGTCCTGTCACAGCCGAGGGCTTACAAAAATATGGTAAAGTGAGGTAATGGGTAAGAAAAGGCAAAACAATTATGGGAATGTGGAGGTATATGCGGCCAAGCTAGTACCTAAACAAAACCATATATCAACATCTATTCTTATCCATTTATGAATTAAGCACATACCCTTCATTTGGCATAAAATCTCACCAAACCGAACCATAATTACTCCTCAAATGATATAAGATAGAACATAGGAGTGAAACCGTCTCATAATCAAACATCTTTCTTTTTTTTTTTTTTTGATTTTCTTTTTTCCTTTTTTTTTCTCGGTTTCTCTTCTTCTCTTCACGTCCTTTTCTGTTTTTTTTTTCATTTTCGAATTCCTTTTTTTTTTCAACTTTTTTTTTTCTTTTTCACGTCTTTTTTCATCATCCTCCTTTTTTTCATAAATTACTAACTCCGAATCAATAGATGCAAGCCAAACTTGATACAATAGACAATATACCGCAGAACAATCTAAACTAGCTTGAAATTATTTATAAACATATCACAAGCTCCTTATTTTCCCGATGTGGGACAACTTTTTCTCTCAAACTCTTGGGTGTTACAAAATTCCCCAGCTTAAAGAACACAATGTCCTCGTTGTGCCTCGAACTTGACCACAACCAAGCCCAGAATCTTCCCCTGCTAGCTGGGTGACCCGAGTACTCCTGACCACAAGTTCACCACACGATCGCATGGTTGCTCTAATACCATTTATAAAAACACGACCCACCACCGTCATAACATAACTCCAATAAGATGAGGTGTATACCTTTGGGCCATTATTTGTCCTCACTTAAACTCCAAAGCACAAGGCCCTGTTACTAAGTGGTGGGTGAAATTCTTTATAAACATATCAAAAGCTCCTATTGTTCAAATGCCATATAACTAATTTAACAAAGCTTCTTGTCTCCTACTCCCTCCGTCCCAATCAATATTTTACTGATGTATTTTATTTATATATAGTTTTCCTCCCATTTATTAGCTCGATTTCATGTTAATTATTCACTATTTAGAGTAGTTTTATGAGCTAATTTCGTCTTGTAGGTATATCTTGTGTTTTATTGTCATTTGTAGGATTTGGGATGTTTTATGTCAATTCCTATAACTCAATAAATACCGAACAAGATGAGGGTAAAAGTGACGAGTACATGAGCTTAGTATGGCTGCCATGATGATTTGGAAGTGCCGAGTTGAAAGGAACAAGTTATGAGCAATTCCGAGCAAGATAGAACAAGTTACGTCATTGTTATAATGCTTCTTCAAGGACCGCTTGTGACCCCATTCATTAACCCCTACTCTTAGGCGTTCCTATCATGCTCAAGTGAAGATACACATTAAACTCAAATGATGATAGTGATGGTCCCTAGCCATAGTGGTTGTGTTTGCATGGGAGAAAAGTGAAGAAATATAGCTCCCAAGCCATTTTGCTATGACCCCTGGCCACCGAGGTGGCAGACATCTAAGCACCTCTTCGTTTTCCCGTTGTCCTCTTTATATACAAGCTTGTTATTTCGCAATCCTATCATTTTTTTCCGTCATTTTCTTATTGTTCTAGGGTTTAGAAACTTGTTATTTCATTTCGAATTATTCTCATAAACATTTTAAATGATAACTTTACATTTGATTCGAGTTTTTATTCAAGTAATCGTTCATCTAATTCCATTGTTCTTTTGTTCCATTTCTCATTTGGTATTGCTTCTTTTCTCCATTTCCTTTATCAATTTCATTTCTTCGTTTTCATATTGTTATTATGCAATTCTTTACCATCTTGTTAGTAGTTAGTTTATTTTGTAACACCCCCATACACCAAGTGCCTTACCAGGACCACCTAACGCATAGGAATGCTACCATCTCGGTTACCCGAGGCAATGTATATCAAATTGACCATAAAAGAACATACTTTAGATAATTAAGTTTAACGATTACATAACCAAAACTGTAAAGTAAAACAACTATTCTCAAAACTGTAAACCAACTAAGTGGAACTGCCTTAACAAACACAGCAGAAGACTAAAGACTATGAAATGTGATGACTCCATCCCCAGCTAGATCCCGCGCGTATCCAAGATATGCATGTTAAACAACTGCTCACCACCCCCGAATAAATCACCACAGTTTTCAAAACATTTAAACGGGGTCAGTTACTGACTACACAAAACACAATACAAAAGATGCAACACACACAAGTTCCCCAAACTCCGTCACAACTCCACACACCTGACTACACACTAAAGTGTGCAGTCCTGCCAGAATACCCATCGCAACAGATATTCCATGTCGCAGTGGGGGGTCGTAGTCGTTCCCACCTAATCCCCACTCATCTCATCTGAGTGATAACCCATGTTCCTTAATGTGCACATCCCCTCTGTGGCGGGTTCCACAGAGGGTGAATCAAGGGCGTGAAGCCAATCCCGCAAGTGACTCTACTCTGCCGAGGGCGCACATCGCGAACCAAAGACAAACAACCACAAACAACTACAATATCAACAATTACAAATTCCAATACGATATAGACAGATGTTATTAACAAACAACCACCAACAATCAATCAACCAACTAACATACATGTAACCAATAACTGAGTAGTAAATCCTACCTAGAAAGTCAAACACCAAGATCGTTACAATCAGCTAATCAAAATCGTTCTTTAACGCAATCACCTCCTATAATCACACAATCATACAATTACCATCTAACAACCACAAATACTCCCAAAACCCCAAAAATACCCAATTAGGGTTTCAACTAAAATCAATGAAATGATATAAAAATCATACTAGAGACTTATCCACGATGCGACGGTCTCAACATCGTAAAGAACAAAACGATCCGACGACTCTAGCCCTCAGAATTTGATAGCAATTTGAGAAGGGAAAGCTGCGTAACTTGTGTTCTCTTGTAAAAAGTTTAGAATGAAGTAAGTGTGAAAAAGAAATGACGGAATATGTTTTCATAACCCTTTCGCGTTACTATCAAAACCCGACAAATAACCCGTAAAAAGTAACTTACTCGATCGAGTAAGTTACTTACTCGATCGAGTGCCCCCTACTCGATCGAGTGCCACACATACTCGATCGAGTACCCATCAGACAGATTACTGATTCGTAACCAAAACTCACTTACTCGACAGGGTAAGCTTTACTCGATGGAGGACCTAACAACACAGAAAACTGTAGTATTACAGTCTTCCCTCCTTAAAAACGAACTTCGTCCCTGTGTTGGAAATCTATATCTCATTTTACTCAACATATTCATATATGTTTCAAATTTAATTTACTCATAAAATTAATTAGATCTTATGCATGCAAACATAACTAAATATAGAGAAGAAATCATCATTCTTACTTTGGAAATTTCGGATTATTGGGCAGAAGTGAGTTCTCCTACTCACTTGTTCTTGAGCTCTCCAAATATTGGATGAACAAAGGATTCAAGTATAGAATCCCTCCCAAAGAATAATACCCAAGATAACCTCCTAAAAGACTAATATTATTAATGCTAGAACAATATTAATCTTAATAAAATTGACCCAAAAATATTGTTGGTACTCTTGCTAATTCGGTCAAGAGTAGGGAGAATTTTTGGAGATTTTGTCTCTCTAATTTTAATAAGATATGTAGAGAGTTTTTATTTCTCACACTAGAAATATTATTGTAAAAATATGAAATGAATAATGATAGAGAAAAAACTCTCTATGTTGTACTTGGAAAACCGGTGGGGAGAGAGGAGAGGAGAGGAGAGGTGAGCCAATGCATAGGCAAGTTATTCTTCTCAAGAAAAACTAGGCTTGCATGGCTATAAGTTAGTTATCATCATTATGCTCTCCACTTAATAATTTAACACAAATTAAACATTATACTCCCTCCCATATTTCGGTCTATATTGGATAAAATGCATTCCATTTTATCTTTTTTAATTTGTCAATTTGTCACATGTCACAAGTCATGTAAAAATGTCATGTATTTTTAAGGTATTAAAAATCAACGTATTAATAAAATACGTCATGTACAAAATCGACTTGGTAATTCACAATTACTTGTACCAAAACACTTTACCAATTATAAATTACAACATCTTATATTTATAATAAATTATTCATTCAGTTCAATTGTTTCCGTAAACAATAATTTCATTTAAGCAATAAAACAATTCGATTACTTAGACCGTGTCTAATTTAATCAGATTAAAACGAGACACGTAAATATTACTCCCAAAATCGTCCATCAATTTTAAGCAATTTAATTGTCTCGTATCGTCATACGACCAATTAAATATTCAATTAAGAGTGTTACCCTTTAGGTATGACCTAAGGGGATCAACTGATCACCACCGTCGCACGACAGTAATGTCAAACTCTAGTCAGCCAATCATTACCGATATATGTGGACCAGTTGACAGTAAAATATTACTTCCCACATGTATTCTTAAAATGAGACTTAAACATGTGATCATCATGATCGACAGTTGTGATCACATTATTGTCGGAGGACACATATTCCAACAATCTCCCACTTGTCCTCGACAAGTGTGCGTCACCAATTCTCTTGTCCTATTACTATCTCCCACTCAATGCAAGGTGTCTTTCAGGTCGTACTTGCAAGTGATCATATCAAGAGTGGTTTCCTCGATCTGGAGAATAACTGATTAACCGGAATTTATCCACCATGGATACCTTCCGAGCGTGGCCACGCATTTCCAGTTCATTACTCCTCGACTGGCCCTGAGATATTGTTATAACCTTGACAAGGGGTGGACAATTCCTATTGCACTTATTCCCTTCGACTAGCCACAGCCATCATAACCCAAAATATGCCCATTTGACCCCATTTACGAAGGTCGTAGTAACACAAATCAAAGTTAATCTGAAACTGTGCCATCTTAGGCGAACAGTCTTTAGTCAAAAGAATCGACTCATTAGAATACTATAGTAGCTCTCGCCACGACCAAGCTATATAAATTTGCCAGAACTCTATAAGCGGTCATAAGGCCCGACAAGGTGTTCCTAACAGTCTGCCTATGTGATCGACTAGTCATCTCACATGACTCTATGACACTTGAACTTGCCATCAATCGCATCACACTCTAGTCATTTCGAGACGTCACCTCATACAAGTGACTATGGGCGAATACCATGTTAATCCGGGTTCACTTTAACGGGGTTCAATATTATCTCCACAACCCGTTTGGATGTAACAAAGTATAAAAGGAGTTTTTAGATTTAAAAACTCGAACGACAAATGTGATATCATATGAGTAGTCAATACTTGATTACTACTTCATATTCTATAATCCAATTTAGATCTTGTATGTAGTTGTTCATCTCAATTCAATTGAAATGACATGACTCATCATGTTAAGCCTATGAATAGGCATTGTAAGTAGGTCTTAGCAACTCCCTGCTCAACCTTGCTACATACTTGTTTTCCTTTCGTAATGTATACATTTGCATTAGAAAACTTTCTGAGTACGTGTCTAGATCCAATCTAGGCATAGGCTTTCTTGCCTTAAAATAGCTCCCACTGTTTTCACAGTGTGCGGGACTCATCCCTCTTGCACATCCCATGATTGCAAGTGTACTCAATTTCCGTTGTAAATATTTCTCATTGTTCTTTATTGCCTAGAACGATTCTAGAAAATATATTTCTTAAATAACATAACCACAATGGTATCTTAACCATCCTAATGTGTTTTGATTATGGTTTTGTCGGAAACCATGCGCAATCTCAATTGTCAATTGTCAATTGTCACTTGTGTAACACCCTTACACAAAATTGCATCAAAAACACTTTGCATTACATCCTTAATGCTTCTGCAAGCACTTAAGGGTAATCTTCATGGCTTACTTGGTAACTATTACTTAAATTCGATTTGAAACAATTCATCATACTCAAAGTATATGAAGTGTTATACATCATTTCCTATTTAATTGATTCGGCAGCGGAAGCAAATGGAATCAATCAAATGTGTTCAATTCGATTGAACTAGTCATGAATCTTATCAACATAAGACTCCTTATTTGACATTAATATCATGTAGATTTATCTCCATAAATCCGGATATTAAAGATGTACTATAATACTCCAAAAGTCTTAAATCATTCCCAATGATCAATATGTCATCCACATATAAGACTAATTAAAATTTCCGTACCTCCCACTAAACCTCATGTATAAAAACAACTTCTCGACTTATCGAGAAAGGTTTTATAACATGATTAAAACATTGATTCTAACTCATTGATGTCCTACTTAAGACCCTCTCTTAAGTTTCACATTATCTTAGGATTGTAAGAATCTACAAAACTCATAACATGTATCGAATACATTCCTTCTATGAAGAAGTGGGTTTTAGATTCACTCGCTATATATATCTCATAATGAAACACAGTTCCTAAGAAAATCCAAATAGAATTAAGCATTTCAACTAGTGCAAAACCCTTTGCAACCAATCAAGCTTTGAAATCTCTCTTTATTAGTGCAAAACCCTTTGTCACTAATCAATCCTTTTATTTCGGATTTTCATGGCTCTAAGCCTTGTATTGAGTTGTGACTTAAACACTCTCATGTAAGTCATATGTTCATTACTTTCCAGAAGTAATCAACTTGAATCAAACAATTTCATTGTAAGTTGTAAGCTCTTTACTTTCTTAAATGTAACATGAATTCATCATCTTCAACAAGTGATGACTTTAACCTCCTAGGTTTTGAAGAAACAATGTTTTACACAAAACGTCTCATGTAGCCAAGAAAGACCAGTTTCTTGTGACATAACATTAACATTATTTTTGGCTCTTTGAATAATTTCTCCCACTCTGTCTTCTAGAAATAAACTTGTATTTTAGAAAGACAGCTTCACGAGCAACAAGCCCGTTGTACTCGTGATTATAATAAGGAAAAATGAGCATTTGTTTTTTTTGAAAACTTAAAACCATGGTACCCTACCATTTCATATCTCATATGATTCGTTTTAGATTTAGTGGAAAAATAATTTAGACAAAATGATAAAATCCCCAAAAGGATCAAGTAACTCAAAGTAACTTGATCGAAGTCCAAACCATATCGAATAGCGTTTGATTTCTTTATCCAACCACACATTATCCCATAATGTGTGCTAAGAGAGATTAATTTGTGATACTATATCACATTTCATTTGGCTTGCATCAAAGTCTTCACTTGATAATCCCATCACGACTAAATCGTGATTCCTTGAACTCTTTGAACTTCTTCAAAGATTTCTCTATTTACCTTATTAAGTGAACACATTAGCGTCAACTTAAATCGTTGGTAAAAGAAAATGATCAACCTATTTTGGATCAATGATTTACAACCTCGATCTCCTTTTCAACCAAAAGGCACGAGACATCTTGCTTTGAATACAAGATACGCATATACTATAAGATTAACAATGTAATGGTTTCAAGAGTACTCAATAACTCTTTGCGTTCATCATTCCAGAATCTAAGGTTCAATCTTGGGTTACCAATTTGAGTCTTACATTATCTACATGATATATCATTCTAGTTTGGTTTAGAATATAATCACCTTGATAATGGGCTAGCCATACATCAAATCATGGTGTATAGGGTCACAAAAGTGAAACCTCTTTTGTATCTTAACAAGTTTATATTCTTATTTAGAGTTTTATGCACTTAATAGTCATAATTAAGTACAACTATAAACCCTAAACTAGATTGATTACACAATGACTCTATCTCTCGACATTATTTGATGCTAGTCGTCATATTATAATCATCTTATGTGTCGAATACAATGATGAAAACCTCCACTGGTTTCTAATATTGACGAAGTAGTACTAGCAAAATTTATGTTAATCAAATAAACATTTAAAGAAGAAGGTCCCATTAGATGTCCCACAAGTAACTTGTTGATTCTTCAATAATTTGGGGTAGTTTCCTTTCTATCGTCCAACAATTAAGACAATGGAAACTATATCGGTCGGGATTGATAGGTTTAGTATCGTTATTCTCAATAACTTTACTTTTAACATTACCTTGTATCAATTCCATTCTATTTTTACTTCTTAAAAACCTTATCCTTTTCTTAACGGTTTAAGAGAATGCTCCCACTCAATTCAATGAATCTTTACTTTAGAGAAGCAAAGTTGAATCTTATGAAGACTACTCTTCAATTCAATCGTTTTAGTCTTAAAACTTTCATTGAAGTGGTTGCGGTATTTTGGTCAATTTTGATTTCCAACAAATCTAGTTACCAAAATGATTTAACGTTTCAAAGTACTTAACTCAATTAAGCATATGAGAAATAATTCATTGTAAGCAGATATGTTAGTCAAGAATCAAAAACCCTTTTGATCACGAATAACTTTTATCTATACTCTTCACAAGAGATCCTTGCAATGGATAATTCGAGGTTTTAGAAGAAAATTCATATTTGTCTTTAGTTACGATGTTTTAATGGAGATTTGAATAAAAAATCGAAATGATATCGTATATGAATTGCTGTAAAGAAATAGAACAATATGATAACGGAATAGTGGAAAACTCAACATCTATCGTTTTATTAATACTTGTAAATAACAAGTAAAGCATTTACATAGTGACCTCTACCCAACTATTATAAATGATTCCAAGATCTAAATTCATATTAACTTGGGCACGGTGTGGCCGATGAAACCCTTATCAATATAACTCGGTGGATTAACGCTTTATTCGATTCTACTTTTAGAACTCTTGGTCGATAAAATTACTCTAATATTTATCTATAGCCCGGAATACATGCGACTACGGTCACGAATACTTCCGTTGAGCTCAATCCAAATTTCGAATAAATGTGTCCATGATCCAAACCCACATTAACTTGGGCACGGTGTGGCCGATGAAACCCTCATCAACATGAATTCGGTGGATAGACATTTATCACCCACTTCCCCTACGTAACAAGGTTTGTACCCCGGTGTGGCCGAGTGCACTCCCTCACGAAATAGGTTTTCATGGTTTCTACTTTTTGGTAAGGCTAAGTCTCAATTGTTTATTTTTAGCGAGAGGTCATGTCAATTTATTATCTATCTTGTTTTAGTGAACTAAAGCGGTGAACTACGATAATTGTAATTGACAGGGTCGATAAACTCGATTAAAATGATAATGCATGTTTTAGTTATGGCGATTTAGCGATGCATGCGACATATAAATAAAATACAAAGCATAAATTTAAATCCTAGTATGGCCTTCCTAAAATAGAAAATCTAATTAACTATTACATATTCGGAAACTAACTCCATTGGTCCCTTGAACTTCGGTTTTGGCGAGCATCTCGAGGTAACACCGTCTTTAATGGATCGCTTTCTCGAGTGACACTGTCTTCAAGGATCTCCGGAATAAATAAATTACATAACAAATTACATAATTTCCTATTATACATTTGTAATTAAAATAAAATAAATCTATTAAATTACAAAACGGTGATACGAGATCACAATAAATTACAACCGAATCGATATTCCCATACATCTCGGGGAATACCAATTAAAAACTAAGGCATACTAAGTAAAATTACATAATTCAAAAATTACATAAAATAAAATTATGACAATCATAAATAAAATGCAGCATTATAATATGTATGAACATGCCTAATTTTATGCTAAATCGCCTTTAAGGAGCCAATATCGTATATTAATCGGTTTTTACGGATTTGCGTGATTTAACCTTTTAAAATCACTATAATTACATAAATTCATATTTATGTACAAGTTAATTACCCTAACCGACTTAGGACTCAAAATTAGTCTCCACTAACTATTTGACAATAATTAACTTATATTTCTTAAAATTGTTCATAAATGGACTCAAAATTACAAAATAAAGCCATAAACTTCAAATAAATCATACAAATTTCAAATAAATTCAAAATTTGAAATTTTAAACTCATGAACATTCTGGAAAAATACCATGACACTCATAATGTTCAAAAACTTAGGTTAAAAATTTCGAAATTCATCTAGGAAAAACAATGTTGCGGTTTATCGGATTTAACAATAATTACCATAAGAATATGAGAAAAAAAATATTTTCATTAACTATTCACTTTTAGATCTGAAATAGGTAATAAAATGAAATATGTGACATTTTTCCTTAGTCATGAAGTATGTTTTAGCAATTTATACTAATTAAAGTCACTATTTATGTTATTTTTCATCAAAAATTCATAAATCATGCATAAAGACTTCATTATAGCCAATTATTTTACACACATATTTTAAAATTGCATGTTACAACATACTCAATTTTTATGACCAGAATCGAAATATTACTCATATTAACCTATTTTTCATTTAAATTCGATTTTTATCATGAAAAATCCATATTTCGAGCATATGAACTCATAAAATTATGAAAATTTACAGGTCATCAAAATATAATATATGTAAAAACATATACAAACACCACTGGAAAAAACGAAGTTTAGCTAATTTTAGTCCAAAAATGACATTTTTATCATAAAATCACATTTTAATGCCATTATTATATAAAATAAACAATAAAAATCCATAAATTAACCAAAATATCCTAAATACATTTTAGGACCAGAAACTTTAATATGCATAATTGTTTTCGTGATATACCATAATAAACACAAATTTATAAGTTTTATATGTTAATCGTATAACTCGGAAAAACTATAACCGATTTGCATGCAAACAACCTAAGGCTCATGATACCGCTTGTTGGAAATCTATATCTTATTTTACTCAACATATTCATATATGTTTCAAATTTAATTTAGCCATAAAATTAATTAGATCTTATGCATGCAAACATAACTAAATATAGAGAAGAAATCATCATTCTTACATTGGAAATTTCGGATTATTGGGCATAAGTGAGTTCTCCTACTCACTTGTTCTTGAGCTCTCCAAATATTGGATGAACAAAGGATTCAAGTATAGAATCCCTCTCAAGGAATAATACCCAAGATAACCTCCTAAAAGACTAATATTATTAATGCTAGAACAATATTAATCTTAATAAAATTGACCCAAAAATATTGTTGGTACTCTTGCTAATTCGGTCAAGAGTAGGGAGGATTTTTGGAGATTTCGTCTCTCTAATTTTAATAAGATATATAGAGAGTTTTTATTTCTCACACTAGAAATATTATTGTAAAAATATGAAATGAATAATGATAGAGAAAAAACTCTCTATGTTGTACTTGGAAAACCGGTGGGGAGAGAGGAGAGGAGAGGAGAGGTGAGCCAATGTATGGGCAAGTTATTCTTCTCAAGAAAAACTAGGCTTGCATGGCTATAAGCTAGTTATCATCATTATGCTCTCCACTTAATAATTTAACACAAATTAAACATTATACTCCCTCCCATATTTCGGTCTATATTGGATAAAATGGATTCCATTTTATCTTTGTCAATTTGTCAATTTCTCACATGTCACAAGTCATGTAAAAATGTCATGTATTTTTAACGTATTAAAAATCAATGTATTAATAAAATACGTCATGTACAAAATCGACTTAGTAATTCACAATTACTTGTACCAAAACACTTTACCAATTATAAATTACAACATCTTGTATTTATAATAAATTATTCATTCAGTTCAATTGTTTCCGTAAACAATAATTTCATCTAAGCAATAAAACAATTCGATTACTTAGACCGTGTCTAATTTAATCAGATTAAAACGAGACACGTAAATATTACTTCCAAAATCGTCCGTCAATTTTAAGAAATTTAATTGACTCGTATCGTCATACGACCAATTAAATATTCAATTAAGAGTGTTGCCCTTTAGGTATGACCTAAGGGGATCAACTGATCACCACCGTCGCACGACAGTAATGTCAAACTCTAGTCAGCCAATCATTACCGATATGTGTCGACCAGTTGACAGTAAAATATTACTTCCCACATGTATTCTTAAAATGAGACTTAAACATGTGATCATCATGATCGACAGTTGTGATCGCATTATTGTCGGAGGACACATATTCCAACACCCTGAAGTTCCAACCCAACCTACAAAACATGAACCCCTAACACTAACTCTACCAACTATGTCTACCACCGCTAAATGGCTCATGATATCGTATCAACCACATCATAGCCTCTCGACACTAACTCCATACGCTACCAAATACCATCCACAAATGGCGCTAGCTCCGTCCACTAACATATTATCCACTAGAAAATCCAATACCAAGACAATCGACCCAGCAAGATCAACCACCAAACGGAGTGTTACATTCTACCACCCTTAAAAGAACTTCGTCTTCGAAGTTTACTCACACTCATAAACATCATCATCCAACTGTCACCACTATCGAAGTATTCTCACACTCCTAAACATCACACTACTACAAGCACGACCATGACCTTTTAACAATGTCTACCATAATACAATCCATTCTTTATTCTCCACCAAGACTCAAACTTCCAAATCTACTAACAACATGTACAACCATCAAACTCTCTTTGTCGCATCCTACTCCTCTTAAGATAAATGTTACGTCCTCGTAACTCACTAATACTAGCTCTTTAGCCATATCTTCTCATTATCCTCATCAGCACCACATGTCAAAGATAACCGACTATAACCTCAACACCTACAACCATTCCTATATACAGGGCTCTCTTTCTCTAACAGTTCTCATACCTCAAATCATTCTGCACTCCATCTAACCAATACCACAAAATCCTTAGCATAATCAATACTCCAACTCTTCCACATTACCGCAAAACGACATACCTCTCTATATAAAACACCTATCTCCAAAAGCATAACTCACGATCCACGTTTGTTACACACACTCACACTAGATCCTCAAGTTCTATTATTTTATTACCGCAAAACTCATCCATAACTTAACATGATACTAATTCCCAACACCCTATACTCACTGTCCCAATAAAAGATTATGAACCACCTGCAGCTTCCGATTCAGTACAACACATGTTCCACAAATCGCTTGCCACAACTATATTAACCAATGCCTCCTCTAAAGGAAGATCAAAAGTACTTCAACACCCTCTTGCAACCGTGTCTCATCAGCAGAATATTATTATATCATAAAAACGACGGAAATATACCCAACTCTGTTTCATATCATACTCTACCCTCAATCCCAATCTGAAACTGGAATGAAACATCAATAAACAAAACAACCGTCTATATGTCCAAACCGAAACTCACAGGAAGCAGTAGCAAACAAAAAAACAATCTATATAACTAGTATGCACTTTCGAAAACTCGTCTCAAAGTATCCCATCTACTCCACCACAACCGATGACGGCATCGCAACACCGCCACCAGCAGCCGCAGCGCAGCGCGAAAATACCTGCATCACGACACGAAGTATCATACCCGGATCACCACTTGAGGCACAACAATCACATTAATAGTCATCGCAACTTACACAATTCCCATAAACACTGACTCAGTATAACCTCCTGGACAAGAAAACTTTCTCAAAACCACTTTACTAGATCACAGCACAACATATTACACGGAATAAACAGATAAGAACCTCGTGAATATCATCCATACCATTATACGAAATAAACATATATCATGAATACACATATCAGTATAACTAGCCATGCCATATCACCAAAACTATCACTTTTGAATATCATCCCATTAGGTTACCGTACTCAACATATATTACAGAACATTCAGATAACAACTTTATAACTATCACACCATACCACTTCTCGTGAGGTCAGAACCTCACACAAACATTATACACATCATAGACCCGTAATCACATCCAACTAGTCAATCCTGATTACGTAAGTTACCACTTGATAAAGGTTACCTCTCTCCCGAGCTTAACTCGTATGCCCCTCATAACACATTCTCCCATTCGCATAAGCATCACTTCCTGCCAAATATAACCATACCTCTAGTACTCCACTACTAGCAACCGCCTCCTATAACCACATCTTATACTTCTTCACAAGTCACAACCGCACATATCAATCCGGCCTCTACAAAATCAACCTCTTTAGAATTGTTATCTTTCTTATCTATCATCACCCTTAACCACTAGTGGCAACACCACAACACCACCACTGTTCGTATAACAAATCTCTTACACTCACCTCTAAATATAACTGTTCCTTTCCTATCTTCGGTTAGCATTCCAAATAACGAACCTCAAATCCATCAACAAAATTTACCTCAACATTCTTCCCAATTTTATCCTTAATTGTATCGTCGCCTAACTCTCCCCCAAAATCTCATATCGTGCAGATACTCTACCAATTTCTTACTCCCTTAATTCCTCGAAACTCCAATATAACCATTAACTCATATCCTTATGATAGTGTCATACATCTCAACAATTCCTTACTTCTATATCACATACTCCGATCAACATTCTCCTAGTTTACTCCCCTCATTATTTTCTTTTTATACTCGACAAAATCAATTAACAATTCAACTCCTTATTCCTTCTACCTAACTCTTTAGTGCTCCAGTTACCTTCTCATTGCTCCAAAACTAAAATCCTTTTATTTCATATCAGTACCATCTCACTCTTTCTTACCATGGATCTTCTCTCATCATGATATCACTCACACTTGTCACCAATCCGTCTACACAAGCAAAGTTTACTCTTCACTTCTTCTTTTTTTTCGCGTCTAGAAATCAAAACTCATTTTATACCATTAATTTCCCAAGGAAATCACACATTAGTTTCACCTCCGATACCACTTTGTAACACCCCCATACACCAAGCGCCTTACCAGGACCACCTAACGCACGGGAATGCTACCATCTCGGTTACCCGAGGCAATGTATATCAAATTGACCATATAAGAACATACTTTAGATAATTAAGTTTAACAATTACATAACCAAAACTGTAAAGTAAAATACAACTGTTCTCAAAACTGTAAACCAACTAAGTGAAACTGCCTTAACAAACACAGCGGAAGACTAAAGACTCTGATATGTGATGACTCCATCCCCAGCTAGATCCCGCGCGTATCCAAGATATACCTGCTAAACAACTGCTCACCACCCCCGAATGGATCACCACAGTTTTCAAAACAATTAAACGGGGTCAGTTACTTATTACACAAAACACAATACAAAAGATAAAACACACACAAGTTCCCCAAACTCCGCCACAACTCCACACACCTGACTACACACTAAAGTGTGTAGTCCTCTCAGAATACCCATCACAACAGATATTCCACGCCGCCAGTGGGGGGACCGCAGCCGTTCCCACCTAATCCTCGCTAATCTAATCCGAGCGATAACCCATTGTAATATTTCAAAAAAAAAAAAAAAAACAAACAAAAAAAAAATGTATATAATAATAATAATAATAAAATAATACTCCCTCCAGTTTGCTATTTTTTCTTCCCTTTTGATATGGGCACAAGGATTAAGGGTAAGAGTATATATTATTAATTAACCCTTATGATATTTTTTTTATCCGTTAAATACAAAAATATAGTTAATATCGGAACCACGTATGTATGAGAGACGGACCAAAATGGATAATTATGCTACGTGTCTATCAAAAGCTAAGGGTTTGCACACTCATCAAATTCCTGCATTTACGTGCGCCTTTGCATGTAATTTTTCTTTTAATAGATAAGATTGCCATGTATCCTATTGGCTAAGCTTGAACCTTCTATAAATAGCAAGCCATACGTAAAATTTAGAAAGCAAGTTTGGTTTACGTCATACAAAAAAATAAAGACACAAGTATAAAAGTAAGAAGTGAGAAAGGTGGAAAATATTTTATAATATTTCGTAATTACAACTTACTCCATATATAAGAATAAGGTATGATTTCGGGACCCTTTGTCGATATAAGTAATTGTTTACATTTGAAATAAGATAGTAGAAATAACATGTTATATTAGTTTTATTGTTATTTTCATCTTATAATCGTTATACTGCCCACATGTTATATTATTTACCGTCTTATAAAGTTATAAGAGTACTGTCGTTATAATGCATCATTGGCCAATTGTAGCATTCGGGATACGATTATTGAAATGAGACGACATTATTTTGTCCTGTGTACATGGAAGAAGGGGAGGGGGGAGTATGACCCCATATAAACAAAGAGGGGAGGGGAAAGTATGGCCCCATATGAACGTTAATTATGTTATCCCAAAAGGCCGAGATGGGTCTCGGACCGGATTTCTTATACTATGTACACAAAAATGGACTTAGGCTGGGGGAGTCTTGACTCCGTAAATAAGTCTCTTTTCAGTAATAGTAGGCCGATATGATTATGATAAGTGAAGGATTTATGTCATTTTTAGTATTCTCTTTATTCCATAATATGTATTCTTGGGAGACCCATATGAGAAGGATAAAAATAATAGTAAATAAAATAATGGAATGTAAGGCCATTATAGGGAACCGGAGTCATACTCAGCCTGTGGTTGGCTGATCCGTTACTTTCATTTCTTTTCAGGTTGTTGTGCTAAGGGAATGCGGGAGTAAGAATGTGGGAAGGAACTGATGCTGTTTTAAAAATAATGTGTAATAAGATAGACTTGTATAATATAATCCTTCAAGTGTTAAGATAATAATAGCCTTGTATTTCCTGTAGAGGGAATACGGCGGTAGCGCCTTGGACAATTTTTTTTCTGTTTACCTTTTTATTTCTGTAAACGTTGTTAATAAATAAAAGGGTCACTTTTGTACTCCTTGTTTTATTTTAAAATGTCAGGGCGTTACAAATTGGTATCAGAGCTATACATAAAAAAAAAAAATAATTGAGAGAGGGGTAGATACCATAAGATTTTTATTAATGTATGTTGTTATAATCATTTAGCTTCATGAATTTTATGCCATTGATATTTAAATTTGTTTTATTATAGAAACCACGATGGTTAGACCTCACCCATATGATTTGGTTATGGATCCATCCGAAAAAGTATCACAGCACCTGGCACGGCTGAGGAAGGCCTTATCAGAACACAATGTTTTGTTCCCTGCATATCCTATGAGCGAACCTTTTAAGGCCGACTGTCTTATAAAAACCCTGCCCAATATTATTCCATGGAAAACTTTTAAGGAGAGATACTATGATCTTGTGGTGAATGGGGCTCCAAATCATTCGAAATACTTACATAAAGGGGCGTTTTACGATATATGGGTTCCCACTTTTGAGGCCTTGGCTTGGGAACTCATAACTCTTGAAAGAAAAAGAGTTGTTTATCTATCAGATGATAACGGGAATGAACATGGAAATGCTAATAAAAGTACCGAGACCAATGAAAATATGGATGACAGTCCCACTACTGATCCTCTAAAAGAAGAATTTGGTTCAGAAAGTGATAATTAGGAAGTTAGTACCAGTTATGTTGTTAGACAATGTATATAAATAATGTAAACTAAAAAGGCGGCTCACTAGGTTTATAGTTTAGTGGTTGTTAGTATGTAAATTTTGACGGATAATCAGTGACTAGCAATCGTTATCCCTCGAAAATGTTTATGTACATAAATAATGTATGATGTGAAATATAAATAACCTTTGTGAATTACTTAGAAACCTTACTACGAGACCATACTTTATTATTTTTGTTTGTTGACTAATTAGTTATATTTTTGTTATAATACGTAGTATGACGCTATCAGATCTGTACGATTTAGCTATGAAGCCAGGTGACCAGGTCTCCTCGCATATTGATCGTTTAAGGAAGGTTTTTAAGGATTACGCATTCTATTTCCCTTTCTACTCCATCTCGGAACCATATGAAGCTTATTGTCTTCTTATGACCTTGCCAGACACAATTCCATGGGCCACCTTTAAACAGAAATATTCCGACATGCTTATTTATGGAATACCCAATCACTCCAAGTACTTTCGTGTTGGATTAATTTTTTGAGATGGTCTCCTACCTTTGAAGAATTGGCTTTAGAACTTACCACTTTTGAGGAAAATAATGTTGTTTATGCATCAGACGATGAATCGGATCACAACTACTTGGTTTTGGAAGACTACAATTTATATAATGGAGTAAACACTGGTAATAATGAAGACTATGGTACAAAGAACACGGGAGTGGAGCTCATTTGAAGTAATGATTAAGAGGTTCCTAAACAATGGTTGTTACTGGGAAAAGGGTTGGAAATAAGCAAACAAAATGAAAGTATGCAACTCTGTTGGGGATTGTAGAATAAATAAGGACGACCACCCCATCTTGGTATATAGTTTGTAAATAGAACGATGTTTTCAGAGATGGTAAATAGTGTGAATGTATAATATATGTACACTAGTTAATATTGTATACATATGTTTGTAGTGTGTATGTATAATAACTGTAATGAGTTTTCAACGTATATGTACATATTTTATATTTACTCATAAATATCTAATCCATGTGTTTTATGGTTAATAGGATGTCAAACCCTAATAATTCAGAAGTTGATCAATCAATATCTGATAATCATTCGGATATCAGAAATCTTGCCACCTTAGTAAGCGAAGCTATAAGGAACAACAAACTTAATAATGAGGAAGATAGTATTCAATATTTTAAGAAAATGGGAAATTATAATCCAAAGACTTATGATGGGAAATTAGATCCAGTGGAACTTGAAAACTGGATAAGAAGTCTTGACAAATTTTTTGATGCTATACAATGCCCCGAAAAATGGAGGGTGGAATTTGCGGTATATTACTTAGTAGGGCAAGCTGACTTATGGTGGGAAACAGTGAAAGAAAGGAAAAATGAGGAAGGATTTGATTGGACTCAATTTAAGAAACTTATGAGATCAAAGTTTTATCCTCCCTCACTTAGGAAAGAAAAAGAGGAAGAATTTAATAAGTTGAAACAGGGGACAATGTCAGTCATGTTATATGCCACCAAGTTCATGGAATTGTCCCGATTTGCCCCACATATGGTGGCAACCGAAGAATTAAGAATGAATCGCTTCGAAAGAGGACTTGGTTGGAATCTTCGTGACAGGTTATCTACGCATACTTGTTCAACCTATCAGGACATGTATGATAAGGCTACAAATGCAGAAAGGATAATAAATGAAAAAGATGTTGAACAAGTGGGGAATAAAAGGAAGTTTGAAAATGATCGAGTTAACGGGAGAAATTTTTACAAACCACCAAACTTTGGGAAGATTCCTTATAACCAATTCCAAGATAGAAACCCGGTACCCCATTGTGCCAGATGCGGTCGCACGAATCACCCTACCAGTCAGTGCAAACTTTTAAACCTACGATGTTATGAATGTGGAAGCCCAAATCACGTAAGGAATAATTGTCCAAGACGGAGGACAATGGTGTCGGGAAATAATCCTACCTCTATACCTTCTACATCTATTCCAAAACCACAGGGACGCCAAGCTCAAAAACCAGGCCCAACTCGAGGAAGGATGTATGTAATGAATTCCCAGGAGGTGGAATCTTCTGACGACGTGATTACGGGTAACCTTTTTCTAAACTCTACTCCCGTTAATGTCTTATTTGATACCGGAGCATCATATTCCTTTATATCTGAATTGTTAAGTAAAAGTTAAAGTTAACACCTCACCATCAGGGTTTAAGATTTTCAATTGGATTACCAACTGGAGAGATAGTTAAGTGTTCTACCTTGTATAAAGATTGTGTTTTAACAATAGGGAAAAGATACTTCCTCACAGATCTTGTTAAATTTAACCTACAAGATTTTGATATTGTATTAGGAATGGATTGGCTTGCAAAGAATCACGTGATATTAAATTGTCACGAAAAGTCATTAACAATTATGAGGCCAGATGGAGAGAAAATGCTTTTCCGAAATGACAAAGCTTATAAAGGAGTTAGAATAATATCCTTCCTAAAGGCACTAAAATTAATACGACAGGGTTGCAACGGTTACCTATGTGACATTTCTAAACCTTCAAAACTTGAGCCAAATATAACCAACATACCAGTGGTTAAGGAATTCTCAGATGTGTTTCCTGAAGAAATTTCGGGAATACCCCCATATCGAGAAGTGGAGTTCACTATTGAATTGGTGCCTGGAAGTACACCGATTTCAAAAGCCCCTTATAGGATGGCTCCCGCAGAACTGAAAGAATTAAAGAAACAACTAGATGAGTTGTTAGAAAAAGGATATATAAAACCCAGTACCTCACCTTGGGGAGCACCCGTGCTATTTGTCAAAAAAAAGGATGGAAGCTTGAGGTTGTGTATAGACTATAGAGAACTTAACAAAATCACTATAAAGAATAAGTATCCTATACCTCGTATAGATGACCTTTTTGATCAGTTACAAGGTTGTGCTATTTTCTCAAAGATTGATCTTCGTTCCGGATATCACCAAATGAGAATAAAAACCGAAGATACTCCTAAAACAGCTTTTAGAACAAGATATGGACATTATGAGTATATGGTAATGCCGTTTGGACTCACTAATGCTCCCATTTTCATGGATCTTATGAACAGAGTATTCAAATCTTACTTGGACAAATTTATTATTATTTTTATTGACGATATCCTTGTATACTCTAAGAATGAGGAAGATCATGCTCAACACTTAAGAATAGTTTTGGAAACCTTAAGAGAAAATCAATTATTCGCCACATTTAAGAAGTGTGCATTTTGGTTAAAGGAAATAAATTTCTTAGGCCATGTTATCTCAAGTAAAGGAATACAGGTAGACCCTGAAAAGATTGAGACCATTATGAGTTGGCCTGTGCTTAAAAATGTGGCTGAAGTACGTAGCTTTCTGGGTTTAGCTGGGTACTATCGACGTTTTGTAAAAGATTTTTCAAAACTGGTCCAACCACTCACAAATCTCGTGAGAAAAAGTACAAAGTTTGAGTGGAGTGAAAAATGTGATAGGGCATTTTCTGAACTAAAGGGTAAACTTACTTCCGCCCCTATTCTTTCTATCCCAAATGGCACAGATGACTTAGAAGTATATAGTGATGCCTCGAAACAAGGATTAGGATGTGTGTTAATGCAAAATGGAAAAGTAATTGCTTATGCTTCAAGACAATTAAAAACCCATGAGCATAATTATCCCACTCATGATTTAGAACTTGCTGCAGTAGTTTTTGCCTTAAAAATTTGGAGACATTATCTTTATGGAGTCCGGTGCCGTATGTATACGGATCATAAAAGCTTGAAGTACCTCTTTACCCAAAAAGAGATCAATATGAGGCAACGCCGGTGGCTTGAATTTCTCAAAGTTTATGACTTAGATATTCAATATCACCCGGGCAAAGCTAATGTAGTAGCTGACGCACTTAGCCGAAAGCCTTTTTCGACCCTTAATGTGCTTACGGTTAAACAACCTTGTATTCAAAATGATATGGAAAGATTGGACATACAAATGGTTGTGGGTAATGTGACAGGATATATAGCAAATCTAGAAATACGAGCAACCTTGAGTGACGAAATAAAAGAAGCCCAAAGAACCGACCCTCAACTAGAGAAAATCCGAAAAGATATACAAAAAGGGAAGGCGTATGGTTTCATAATCCAAGAAGATGGGTCACTTTGGTTTCAAAACCGCTTATGTGTACAAAATTCAGAAACCCTTAAAAAGAAAATATTGGATGAAGCACATAACTCCCGATATTCGATACATCCCGGAGGAAATAAGATGTACAAAGATATTCGACATATGTTCTGGTGGAGTAATATGAAACAAGAGATAGCCGAATTTGTTATGAAATGTTTAACATGTCAACGAGTAAAGATCGAACATCAGCGGCCGGGCGGCCTTTTACAACCTTTAGATATTCCTATATGGAAATGGGAATCAATTACAATGGATTTCGTAACAGATCGCCTACAACGTCACAAGGAATGAATGAAATATGGGTAAAGTGGATGATTAACCAAAAGTGCTCACTTTTTAGCCACTAAGACCTCATGGAATTCAGAGAGCGAGTTAGCTATAAAATACATAAAGGAAATAGTCGATTACATGGAGTTCCTAAAACAATTGTATCCGATAGGGATACAAATTTCCTTGCTAAGTTTTGGAAAAGTTTCCAAACAACATTGGGAACTCAACTTAATTATAATCGCTTTTCACCCGCATGAGACGGATGGTCAAAGTGAAAGGACAATACAAACGTTAGAAGACTTGTTAAGAGCATGTATTTTGGAATTTCAAGGCTCATGGGAGAAACACTTACCCTTAATAGAGTTTTCTTATAATAATAGTTACCATGCTAGTATTGGTATGGCTCCCTATGAAGCTTTATATGGACAAAAGTGCAGAACACCCTTGTGTTGGAATGACATAGATGAAACCAGGATCATTGGACCTGATCTGATTCAAGAAACTACGGATAAAATAAGAATTATAAGAGAGAAAATGAGAACTGCTCAAAGTCGACAAAAGAGTTATGCCGACTTAAAAAGACGACCCTTAGAATTTCAGGAAGGTGATTCAGTATTTTTAAAAGTATCTCCTACAAAAGGAGTGGTACGTTTTGGAAAACAGAGAAAGTTAAGCCCAAGGTATATAGGGCCATTCGAAATAATAGAACGAGTGGGAGATGTGGCATATCGATTACTTCTTCCGATAGAGCTATCAAAAATTCATGACGTTTTCCACATCTCAGTGTTAAAGAAATATATCTCTGACCCTAGTCATGTAATTACCATACCACCGTTACAAGTTAGGGAAGATCTTAGTTACGAGGAACTACCAATTCAAATTTTGGATTACAAAGAGAAAGTCCTCCGTAACAAGACCATTTCATTGGTGAAAGTTCTTTGGTCTCGTCATGAAGAAACAGAAGCAACATGGGAAGTAGAACAGGAGATGAAAGACAAATACCCTCATCTATTCTAGTAAATAAGGTAATTCAGATATGGCAAGTTATTAGAAGTTTCGGGGACGAAACTTATTATTAGGAGGGTAGAATGTAATATTTCAAAAAAACAAAAAAAAAAAATAAAAAAAAAAAATGTATATAATAATAATAATAATAAAATAATACTCCCTCCAGTTTGCTATTTTTTCTTCCCTTTTGATATGGGCACAAGGATTAAGGGTAAGAGTATATATTATTAATTAACCCTTATGATATTTTTTTTATCCGTTAAATACAAAAATATAGTTAATATCGGAACCACGTATGTATGAGAGACGGACCAAAATGGATAATTATGCTACGTGTCTATCAAAAGCTAAGGGTTTGCACACTCATCAAATTCCTGCATTTACGTGCGCCTTTGCATGTAATTTTTCTTTTAATAGATAAGATTGCCATGTATCCTATTGGCTAAGCTTGAACCTTCTATAAATAGCAAGCCATACGTAAAATTTAGAAAGCAAGTTTGGTTTACGTCATACAAAAAAATAAAGACACAAGTATAAAAGTAAGAAGTGAGAAAGGTGGAAAATATTTTATAATATTTCGTAATTACAACTTACTCCATATATAAGAATAAGGTATGATTTCGAGACCCTTTGTCGATATAAGTAATTGTTTACATTTGAAATAAGATAGTAGAAATAACATGTTATATTAGTTTTATTGTTATTTTCATCTTATAATCGTTATACTGCCCACATGTTATATTATTTACCGTCTTATAAAGTTATAAGAGTACTGTCGTTATAATGCATCATTGGCCAATTGTAGCATTCGGGATACGATTATTGAAATGAGACGACATTATTTTGTCCTGTGTACATGGAAGAAGGGGAGGGGGGAGTATGACCGCATATAAACAAAGAGGGGAGGGGAAAGTATGGCCCCATATGAACGTTAATTATGTTATCCGGCATAGGCCGAGATGGGTCTCAGACCCGGATTTCTTATACTATGTACACAAAAATGGACTTAGGTGGGGAGTCTTGACTCAGTAAATAAGTCTCTTTTCGTAATAGTAGGCCGATATGATTATGATAAGTGAAGGATTTATGTCATTTTTAGTATTCTCTTTATTCCATAATATGTATTCTTGGGAGACCCATATGAGAAGGATAAAAATAATAGTAAATAAAATAATGGAATGTAAGGCCATTATAGGGAACCGGAGTCATACTCAGCCTGTGGTTGGCTGATCCGTTACTTTCATTTCTTTTCAGGTTGTTGTGCTAAGGGAATGCGGGAGTAAGAATGTGGGAAGGAACTGATGCTGTTTTAAAAATAATGTGTAATAAGATAGACTTGTATAATATAATCCTTCAAGTGTTAAGATAATAATAGCCTTGTATTTCCTGTAGAGGGAATACGGCGGTAGCGCCTTGGACAATTTTTTTTCTGTTTACCTTTTTATTTCTGTAAACGTTGTTAATAAATAAAAGGGTCACTTTTGTACTCCTTGTTTTATTTTAAAATGTCAGGGCGTTACACCCATGTTCCTTAATGTGCACATCCCCTCTGTGGCGGGTTCCACAGAGGGCGAATCAAGGGCGTGTAGCCACTCCCGCAAGTGACTTCACTAAGCCGAGGGCGAACCACGGACAAACAACCACAACCAACTACAATATCAACAATTATAAATTCCAATACAATATAGACAAATGTTATTAACCAACAACCACCAACAATCAATCAACCAACTAACATACATGTAACCAATAACTGAGTAGGAAATCCTACTTGGAAAGTCAAACACCAAGATCGTCACAATCAGCTAATCAAAATCGTTCTTCAACGCAATCACCTCCTATAATCACCCAATCATACAATTACCATCTAACAACCACAATCCCAAAACTCCCAAAATACCCAATTAGGGTTTCAACTAAAATCAATGAAATGATATAAAAATCATACTAGAGGCTTACCCACGATGCGACGGTCTCAACAGCGTAAAGAACTCAACGATCCGACGACTCTAGCCCTCAGGATTTGATAGCAATGTGAGAAGGGAAAGCTACGTAACTTGTGTTCTTTTGTGAAAAGTTTAGAATGAAGTAAGAGTGAAAAAGAAATGGCGGAATATGTTTTTATAACCTTTTCGCGTTGCTATGAAAACCCGACAAATAACCCGTAAAAAGTTACTTACTCGATCGAGTGCCCCCTACTCGATCGAGTGTCACACATACTCGATCGAGTACCCATCAGACAGACTATTGATTCATAACCAAAACTCACTTACTCGATAGAGTACATAACAACACAAAAAACCGTAGTATTACATATTTATAGTCATGTGTGAGTAGTTTACATATCTAAGGAATGAGGGAAGTATATTAGATTGGTCTTTCTTATTGTTAGATTTTGGATTATGTGAATGTTGTATCGTTTCTATTCCATGCTGTTATCATATGATAGTCTATGATTGTGGCCACAATCATTGTAATATACTTGTTGATTTCCGTCCTACGACCGAAAGCGGAATGAGAAATAGACTAATCATGAATAGTAGGATGACCTAGTAAGATCAAAAGCCTTTAGGACCAATTCTAAGGTTGGCAATAAACCAAGAGGTGGATGCTCTATATTGACCTAGACATTTATCGACCTCACCCATAATTTGACGATGCTCTTTTGCTAATTTACATGTGAAACTATCCCCTAGATTTTCTCTTCATATTGTTAGTAATCATCTTGTTATTTACTTTAATTTACCAAACAAACATTTAAACAATTGACTAGACCTTGATAAAATTAGACCATGACAACCAATATGGCATTTCTCGTCTCCCTGTGATCGACCCCTACTTTCCTAACTACATTCATTTGTTGTTAGCCTAGCCTAGGGTTATTATCTTTGATTAGGTGTGCGATAAGCCTATCATTTACATTTACTTATTAGTAAGTAGAGTGATTGTAATGAAAATGATAAGTACTTAATGACAATTATGAAGACAAATAATGACAAATATGCATGGCTATGACGGTCCTACTACAAGTTAAAAACTCATACGTCGTTCTTTCATCACCACACCTCTACGAAACACCATATATAACTCGACTCCGTAATCACTTTACCAGCATATGTCACGCATCCGCTACTCTGAACCACACAATTAACCAATCAATGACTCCATTCCAACATATTTTATAACATGACATAACATAAATACATACACAACATCGCAGGTTAGCATCACATTGAGTTACCGCTCTCAAAAAGATTGTTCAAAAGAGTACACAAATTATCACAACTAATTAATAAGGATCACCGCAGCATAACTCGGCCGAGTATTAGACCCAGCACTCGATTGAGTACAAGGCACTCGGTCGAGCAGCCTGATGTATTAACCGACACAACCATAACGTGTTACCCACTTCTCATGCCTACCTGCAATAATCGATGCCTAATATCCGACTTACATGTTATCGCATAAAATCCACAATCATCCATAGAAATGTAAGCTACGCAATCGTAAACATACAAATTAGTCTTGGTCCTATGGACCCAAATTACACAACCGATTAAAGAAAATACTAAATTCCGTTACTAAATAGTTCAATAAAATTCTAAGTGAAGGGAAACATAACCTAAAACGATAGTTATCATAGGCAACACTACTCCTCGCCCTCGTCATCGATCTCCTCATCGTCCTCCTCCATAGGCTGCCCAGTTGCCCCGAAAGTACCCACACCTCCATCCCCTCCAGTCTGTGTACCGCCACCCGAGAATCCACCACCAGTGTATGGCTGACCATTCCAGTTGATGCCCTAGGGTCCCACTAGACACTCAAAATTGTGCTTGTTTACAAAGTTTCGTGGGAAAAAGTGTCGCCGCTTTAACAAACAACATGCGGGTGCGCACGGTGCGGGTGGAGTTGGTCCACACTTATACTATTTAATCAATAGTAACGATGAAACAGATATTTTTGTTTTAAACCAGAATTTTTAGAGGTGAGCAGACTATGAGAAAAAAAAAAGACGAAAGAGTGTAGAGGACGAAAAATAGTAGGGCTAAGCAAAACCGTATATCCGATACGGTTTACACGGTTTTCTAAACCGTAGCGGATATCCGTTTCAAAATCTCATTTTTCACTATCCTTATCCGATACGGATTTTCCATATATACGATTTCCGTATATCCTGTTTTTACGTATATCCAGAAACCGTATATACAGTATCCAATTTTCAGTTCAATTTATGTAATTTTGTGTTTTATATTTTTTTGGTAATTTTATGATTTTTCCTAATAACTTAAAATGATATTAAAAAGTACAAGAATAAATAAATTAAAAAACGTAAAAGAATAATAAGACTGAATCATGAATATAGTCGATAATTCGTGGTTTTATGATTTTACTCGTTTTCAACCCTTGCAAAATTACACGGGTATGTTTTTCAGAACATTGATATAATGACTAACATTTAAAAAATATTAGTCAAAATATATGAATACATTATACTCTATACCCGTGCATTAAATGCACGGGTTGCCTTTTCAATTATGTTATTCAATATATGTCTGTTGATCATTATAATGTTTTTTTTAATTAATATTTGAATGACTCGTTATATAACAAAGACAATTTAAATTGTAAAGTTGTGAAGATATAGCTGCAAATGATTAATTGTTCGATTGCTATACTAAGTAAATAGGTATTCAAGAGTTTTGTTATAATGAATATAAGTAATCTCAATGTATTACAAATACTCGAGATTTCTTTGTTTTTTATTTAATAACAAATTTATATTATAAAATACAATATATTATATGATAAAAAATTAATGTTACGTCATTATCGTATGATTAACCTTTCTATAATTATATTTCTGAATACTAAATTAAGTAAAATGAAGGCTCAAGTTACTATCGAGTTAATGTTCTAATATCGTAACTAAATTACCCCAATGTCGTATCAGCCCATATACCAACCAAATCAAACAAAATCATCACAAATCGATTTAGTGGTCATGTATGGAAGTTTGATGATTGGATTTATGTATGTAGCATGTTTGGGACATGATTAGCATGTGTTAGTATGAAGACAATAATCCCATTCTTTAGATTCATGTCGATAGTGTATGATTAGTAATGGATGTTGGTAGAGTGGCCACTAGTACTACGATAGTGTATCAAAGGCGATAATTAGGATGACGTATGAACTAACTCGGGGTGAGTCATCGATAGCGGGTGGACTCACGAACCTTCTCTTTATGTTGCAGGGACATTATCATTCCAATTTGATCGGAAATTGCAAGCTGTAAGTAGCCACTCTAATGAGTACGAGTCAACACTAGGCCGAGTACAGTGCACTCGACCGAGTGGGCCTTGACACTCGACCGAGTGAATCAATTTCCAGAATCTGGAAAATTTCTGGAAATTTAGGCACTCAACCGGGTGAACTCGGCCACTCGACCGAGTGGACTCGGCACTCGACTGAGTGCCTACACGGGTTGAAATTTTTCGGGTGAAATCTACTTTTTACCCAACCTTATCTCCTTCTTATCTTTTTCATTCTCTATAACTCCAACACCAAAAATCCTTTAAAAACATTTTCAAAACTCCATTTTCATCATTTTGTTGTTAGATTCAAGATTCTCACTCCATCTTACTCCATTAATCCATCTTAATTTAACAATGTAAGTAGTTCATCCTTTCTCTAGTTTTTTTTTCCCAAATTTGATTTTCTTTAGATCTACACTAATTTGTTCAAGCTTCATGAATTATTTGCATATTTTTGTTTATTCATGGTAGTAATTAACATTCTACATCACTATTGTTGTCAAAAAAATCAATATGTTGGGAATTTTGTCCACCATTGATAAACTCAAAAATGTTGTTCATATGTCAATAATTAGATTTTGTACTTGTTGTGTGGTTTAATTGAACAACATGGGCTTAACCTTTGTTGTTAGTGATGGTGTAATACTACGATTTTCTGTCTATGAGTACTTTATCGAGTGGGACTTACTCTATCGAGTAAGTATGTCTTTACGCAAAACAGTAGCTGACCTGATGGGTACATGATCGAGTAAGTGTGACACTCGATCGAGTAAGGGGCACTCGATCGAGTAAGTCACTTACTCGATCGAGTAAGTGCGTATTACGGGTTGTTTAGCCGGGTTTTGTTAATAATGCGAGATTAATATAAAAGGGCTTCCGTCACTATTCTTAATCACTTTTACCTTCTTAAACCTTTCAAAAGAAAAGAAAAAGAGTTACGTAGTTCGCATTCGTCACATTATTAACAAATCCCAAGGCTAGGATCGTTACATTGTCTCGTTATTTACGCCGTTGTAATCGTTGTGTCGAGGGTAAGCTTCTTGTATAATTTTTATAGCATTTCATTGAGTTTGGTTAAAACCCTAATTGGGTAGTTTTGGGCGTTTTGGGTGTATTGTGTTGTTTTGGTGGTAATTGTATGTATATGTGTTATAGGAGGAGGATTCGTAGAGGAACGTTTTTGATTAGCTGCTGTGACGGTCTCGTGTGATTGCTATTCCAGGTAGGGTTTCCCTACTCAGTATTGTTTACATGGCATTGTTGTTTTTGTTGTTGGATATCATATCGGTATTGATTTGGATAATGGTTGATTGTATTGTTGGTTGTATAACTGTCTGTGGTTTGCGAGGTGCGTCCTCAGCTGAGTGGAGGCACTTGCGGGAGTGGCTTCACGCCCTTGATTCGCCTTCTGTGGAACCCGCCACAGAAGGGATGTGTGCATTTAGGAACTTGGGTTTATCGCTCGGATGAGATGAGCGAGGCTTAGGTGGGAACGGCTGCGGTCCCCCACTGGCGATGTGGAATATTTGTTGCGATGAGTATTCTGACAGGACTACACATTTTAGTGTGTATTCAGGTGTGTGGTGATGTGGTGGAGATTGATTTGGTTGGATTGCATTGTTGTATTGCTTTTGTTGCAGCTGTGTTATTTTGTGTAATCAGTACTGAGGCCGTTTAATTGTTATAAAAACTGTGGTGATCCATTCGGGGTGGTGAGCAGTTATTGAGCGGGTATGAGTTGATGTGCATGGGATAGCTGGGTGGAGTCATCACGAGCTGTTTAGAAGTCTTCCGCAGTGTCAAAACATTCTTGTATATTGTTTTAGTTGGTTTTACAGTTTTGAGGAATATTTGTATTTTACTTTGTCAGTTTTGATTTTGGACTTGTGTCACGTTAAACATATTTATTAAAGTATGTTTCTGTATTGTCTATTTGATATACATTGCCTCGGGTAACCGAGATGGTAGCATTCTCATGCCTTAAGTGATCCTGGTAAGGCACTTGGAGTATGGGGGTGTTACAGATGGATCGTATCTTATATGTGAAAATTTTGTCTTAAATTTTCCAAATATAGGGAAGTCATGCCCAAATTTTGATTCTTCATGTGTAAAACTTAGCTTGTTTGTCTTATAAGACTACTATATTTGCTAGTGATGTGGTACATTATCTTGAAAGTAAAGATTTCACCATCAATTTGGTCCCAAATTTTCAAACCACTCAAGGCACTTGACCAAGATTTGATTTATATCTTAAACATGGTTTAATTATGTTATTAAGCTTTAATCTTGTGAGTGTTGTTATGAAATGATTTTTTTTTTGACAACGATAAACTGATATAAATAAAAGAAAGTCAACAGACAATTAGTTACATGTTACCCATTTTCAAATGGGTTGGCAAGGGAAACCTCTAAACTACTCGACATCCAATTAGTTAAACTAAACATCGAGATGGACCAAAGAGAACCAGCTAGACGACATTTCTTGAATGGTGGGAAGTAATCATCGAGTTGAATTGGGTATTCTTCACACCTTTTGGTCTTCCTTACGACGGTAGTGATTTTGGTATACCTGCAAAAAGAAGAAAAACGCGTGACAGAAACTGGAGCTCTTTACTTCAGATTAATAGTGGGCTGAGCAACATGACCATGCGCAAAGGAATGACGGTCTTTACGGCAAACTTGCTCACCCGAATTCATCCTAGCTGCTTCAAACTTAAACTGGACAATAGAGGTCTTACTAGCATACGAAGTGTTTGAAGAAAGTTGTTTCTTCTTATCTATTTGGACAAAAGACTCCTCTTGAAGCAATTCGTCATCCGCATAAACAGAGTTGGATGTCGGCATCTTTGGCGGAGGACCAAAGATAGGAACCGTAGCCTCCTTTGACGGGCTTAGTTCCTCCAAAGGAACTGAAGTGGGAACTGCTGCTTCCCATGACATAACGTCATGGAGAGTCCCCGACTGGATAGAAGTTTTGTGAGTGCGGGGACGAACCCACAAGACTGTCCCTGATCTGGGGTGAAAAAAGTCTACATTTCTCCCGAGCATCAAGTTATTGTAGGCATGAGACGAAAGTTGTAGCCTCTTGTGGGCGTGCTTTTTGTTGGTGAAGACAAACTTGGAATGTTCCGAGGTAGAAACAGTGCAAGGAGCAGTATCATTACTACCTTTGATACTACTTTTATATTCAACTGGCGGGGACGGGCGACAATTATCATTCACGCAATCCATCACCTCAGGGCTAGTGACTAAATTGGCTAAATTGGCGTGATCAGCACCAAGATCAGTGTTATGCGACCCACTTAACCTACATGAATAATCCTCCACCGTACAAGGAACAACATATTCCGTGACAACTTCAGGACTAGAAACATGATTCTTACCTCTCTTGTTTATGGCCAAAGGGTCGAATTGTAAAGCGATCCGCTTCCCATTAAGATTGATGGCTAATTGGTCAACTATAGAAAGGAGCTCACTGTTGACATCCTTATTGCTCGGGTCAATTTTTAGAGCGGACTAGAAATCTTCAAGAGCTTTAGTTAGAGAATTCAAATGCTTGGACGCTAAGCCTCTACGGTATAGGGCTTTAACATTAGATGGTTCAAAAGTTAAGACGAAGGTGCAGTACAACACGGCCTTAGTATAATGCGAAAGATTTAGCTCACAAAAAGCTAAATTTAGGATAGTGGAAAAGGCAAGGGAGGAAGCCATGGGCTGATCGGATAAGGGTGGAACACCAAGAAAACAAAGAAACTTGAGAGCTAACTTGTAATAAAGGACAGCTGAAGATATATTACCTTCCTTAAAGAGAACATTGCCCCTATCTTTTAGCATATTAACAGCGGGAATGGATGGCCCCTCCAATTCCATGATCCACTTAGCAAAAACTTCATCATCAGCACCATTATCATTAGACATGATTAAATCACAAAGATTGAAAAGTAGAAATTGATAATCCATGGAGAGAAAAGACTACTACTATCAATCCATCCCCATATCACCGACACCAGGAAACCCCCGACTTTCACTTACCAGCAAACAAACAAACCTCCGACCTCTGACCAAAATTGAGAAAAACGTTTTGGGACATACAGCAACACATACTCAAAGAGATGAAATTGAGAACTCTGAAGCCTCAAGTAAGAAGACCATCGAACGACTACTTTTATGAAATGATTTTTAAAAAAAAAAAAAGAATTTCCATCTAAAAAGGAGTATATATTTTCGAAAATGGTAATACAAATGTTAAAATTTTAATTTTTATGCTCAACATGGTTTAATCGATTCATGTAAGTGTTAAATTCTTCACCATGATGTCTAGTGTAGCCTTACGATGAGAAAATTTCTGTCTTAACACTCTTGAAATCTCGAAAATGGGTAGTAAGTATACCCGGATTTTGATTTTAATGCTTAAATTCACATTTGAAATTGTCTATTGGTTCTTCCATTCTTGCTAATAATGTGTTGTATTATTTGAATTAGAAAATTTATCTTAAAAATTTCTAAACTTCCGAAAATATAGGAGTATGCTAAATAATTTTGATTATTATATTCATTCTTGGAGTAATAGTGTCAAGGCCGATAAAAGTTCTCATCATTTTAATTGTTTTAGATTGCGACATAATTTCATCGAGACTTCATTTTTGTTTAAGTGAACTTGATTTGGGTAAAAGTTAAGAATGTCATGTCAATCTCTTTTCAAAGTATTGGTTATCAATTCAAGTCATTGGGGGAAATTTCTATTCATTTCCAAGTCGTTTTGATTCTTACCTTTTCTATTCGATATCTTATTGCGTGATTCCATTTTGTAACATGTCAAGGAACGCAAGAAGCGCTTGTGGAAGGAACAGCCGCCAACCCTAACTCCAACCAGAGGCATCACCCGCTATTACCCTTCCGAGATACCCGAGAATAGAATTTGAGAGTGACCCACACAAAAATGCCTTCTTAGCCTATGCCCAAAGACGTATGAGAGCTACTAGATATGTGTCGGAGGATACCTTAGAAGCCTTTGGGATAAAGGAGGAAGTACATGACATCTTTAGGGTGCTTGGTATGGAGGGGCTATACAACTTGGCAGAGATAAGCTACCGCAACCTCACCCTTGAATTCTTGAGCTCTTTTGTCTACGATAAGAGAGACCATTCCGTGAGTTTCCGACTCAAAAACACCTCGTTCCACTTATCTAGTGATGCGTTTGCGGAGCGTTTGGGTGTAGGGAAAAGGACCGACTTCACCCACGACAAAGTGGGAAAGGACAAGAAAGCCACTAAGTACGAGGATCTCTATACGGGTAACCAATATACCGAGGTGAGTGCCATGAAGATAAATGATGTGGAGCACCTCGTCTTGAAAATTTTCCTTCGCCCCATGACCACCATTCTTTATGGAAGGAGAGACCCTAGCAAGCTCAACTCCACGGAAGTTTTACTTTTGAGGTCCTACCTCAATCCATGCTATGAAAAACGCTTCTATTTTAGCCCCGTGTCTAAGCTTTTGAGAGGATGACCAAATCTGACAAGTGCTCATTTAATTGCGGTGCTCTAGTAACTAGGTTGGCAAAGAACCTATTGGGTTATGAACCGGGGGAAGTTGATAGGCCTATGAGCGTTGGGGTGCTGTACTTTGATATTCCTTATATGAAGAGCATCTTTTGGCTTGCGGATAGGAAAAACAAGGAGGGTACTCGTGGAAAGTGAATACGGATTTGTATATGAAACTTCCCGCACCGGGGAGTTTGCCCGAGACCACTCTCCTACCCAAGATGACAACACCTCGCCCTCCGGACCAAACTTATCTCATTCCGGTTGAACTTACCTATAGCCTTGATGATGAGAAGGTAGAATGAGCTCGTACACTGACACTATCTCATGCATCCCTTAGGCATGCCCCCTCGTCTTCCACCATGCCTACACCCATGCCACCTCCACCTTACACCGGAGGATATACCCAACCTCAACCGACCAATGACCAAAACTACCATATGTCAGACTGGCCTTATCCATCGGGTGAACACCGACCTGGTGCTAAGGGACATGCATGAGATGGCTTATAATCGGATTGGGGCACTCGGATTCCTTTTAATGAGGGGCATTTACTTGATCATTGGGCGGGAGCCCTCTATGCCACCAAAAACCTCTTTGGGAATACCCCTCAAGGAGGAGGAAGTGGGGAAGGCATATCCGGGCCGACGGTGGAGACCATGGAGTATAATGGTGGTCATGAGGAGGAGGTGCGTGAGGAAGAAGAAGAGGACGAAGAGGAGAGGGAGCAAGCCGGAAGAGGACGAAGAGTAGTGAAAGACAAATCGGATTGGATACGATGGGTGAAAGGCCTCGGAAAGAAGATGAAGTCATCCCACTAGCTTGTTATTCATGAGTCGGATTTATGGAACATTTTTGTCGGTTTGACACTCGAACAATTTATCTTTGTGTGTTGTAACAATGGCCATAAGGCCAAGAATTGCTTACTTTTAGATGCTTGGATGGTGTGGTAATCACCATTGACATTTAATTGCATGAATGAAGTATGCTAGACAAGCTTGGATGTGAATTAGAACCTAAAAGTTTCTTCTCGAAGGTCACTCGACCGAGTGCCTGCTCCACTCGATCGGGTGCCCTCGTACTCGACCGAGCGGGCTGTTTTTACCTCGTTTTGCCTATATTCGACCAAATATTGAGTGGATACCCTTATTTTGTGGCCATAATGGCCTCTTGATAATTGGCACTACTACAAATGAGCACTTGGGCCACGGCTAAATTCGTGGCGCAAGTGTTAAATTTCCGTGGCTAAATCATTTGGCCACGGGAATACCTTCCGTGACGCAACTGGCCGTGGTAAAGAGATAGCCACGGGAAAAACAAGAATGTGGCTATTATTAAATTTTTGGCCACAGATTCTCTCGTGGCTAATAACTCCCGTGGCCAAAAATAATTCCCATGGCAAAAAATATATATGAAAAATAAAAAATAAAATGTCAAATAATTTTTTTCCACGATCGATATTTTATCAAATATGGAATAGTGACAATCTCGGTACTGGTTTCGCTAGTTAACTCGATTCATTTGAACGTTCTTTGGTTTCACCGGTCATGCATTCGCGCGCATCAAAGAGGCTTCCCATGAGGTCACCCATCCCAACACTACTCTCACCTGAGCACGCTTAACTGTGGAGTTCTTTTGATGTACAACTGAAACTGAAAGTTAACTTTATTGATATGATTAGTACTTTAAATCCTTTTAAGTTTATTTTTTTCCTTTCAAAATTTACCTTTATTACTGTTTAATTACAAAAATGTTACATGATTTACAATTTTTTGCGGAAAAAACATTATTTTGGCCAAAACAATCAAATTTTCAATCTTACCCTCCCGAATAATGATTTTGACATCATTTTTTTGCGAAGTTGGCAAAACCATTTTCTCAAGAAAGTAAACTTAGTCGTGTTTTCCTAACATTTTTTTATTTCTTTAGTTTATCGACATTCTTATTTTCATTTCTCTTGTACTCATTTTTTCGTATATGTTTTTTACGCAAATGCTATTGTATGACCGTCGTAAATACGATATGAAAAATTAACCATTTTTGGTAAAATAATGACCACTTTTTATAATTTAAGGTCTTTCCCCCCCCCCCCCCCCCAAATTGGTCATTATTAACCAAAATGTAGTCATTTTTTTACTTAAAAAACACGAAAAATGCTTTCGTACAACAGAATCGCTTATTTTCTTAAACCGATTTCTTTTTGTTATGATTTATCGTTTTTTTTCCTCAAAATTTTCACATTATTTGCACATGTGACTTTAAATTATTATAATTTCTATATTTTCCCAGTGATGTGCTCATTTTCAAAGAAAAACAAATTTCTCCATATTGAATTTTTGGTAAATTGATAAAAACTACCAACTTTAGTCCTCTTTTTCATAATCAATATCAACATAATCAATAATTAGTAATCACTACCAAAATATTAACTTTTTTCTACGATAGGTACCAAGTCGCCTTCTTACTCTATTTTTTTCCTACTTTAATGGTGTTTTCATTTAAATGAGGGATTTTGGAAGTGGGTGAGTGGAGATTTGTACTTGAATTATGGCTTTTTGGACTTTTCAAGTAGGTTGAGATTAGATTTTCAGGCGACTTAGTACCGATCGTAGAAAAAATTTAATATTTTGGTATTGATTACTAATTATTTATTATGTTGATACTGATTATGAAAAATGGTCCTTATATTGGTAATGTTTATCAATTAATCCTTGAATTTTTTATAGGGACGTGCTATTTCCCGCACATCATTTTACTAAATCCTACACAAATTTACGTATTTTTCCGATTTTAACCCTCTCATTTCACACTCACAAAGAAGAAAATTGAAACTTAACTCCTTGCCATGACCACCCGTCCCTACCCCAGCCACCGTTGGTCTCACGGTCATCGGCCGGCGACGACCACCACCAATTTTTCCCCCACTAACCCACCAACTTATGAAACTTCTTGCTTTTCTTCTTCATCGTTACAATCCCCAAAATCTCCCTAACCCTAATTCTCCAAACCCAATTATGTACAGTAATAACTTCAAAGAACAAGCAATCAAACATATAAAATACACAGTAAACTACGATAAAGCCTTCCTTCAATAACGGCGGAGTCGAGTCGAGACCTAGTCCGAGCAAGATAGACGTTGCCGTCCAGGCCGGGCTCAAGGGAAAGCCGCTAGTGGCGGCGATGATGCGGAGAAGGAGAGATTTAGGGTCGGGCTTGATTCAGCGACTTTAGTGAAAAGCCAAATGCGAAGCGACGGTCGGAATCTGGACTGGGGATTGAGGTCGGGGAAGGCTTGTCGAGGTAGGACTTGCGTTCAATTTTTTTCAAAGGTATGAAATGGGAAGGGTAATTTCGGAAGAATATGAGAATTTGTGTAGGATTTAGTAAAATAATGGGTAGGAAATATCAATTACGTTTTTATATTGGTAATTTTTCCGATATGTTTTTTTTTCTTAATTGATTTGTGGGAGATCATTTCTTTTTCTTTCGTTTCTCAGCGCACTTATTTCATTTAATAAATTTTGTTATCTAATTGTCGTTTTTTTCACTCCTAAAAAAAATTTTCCAAAACTTTTTTCTCACCAAGTTAAATTTTATATCAAATTCAAACTTTTCTATAAATATCTTACAAATAAAGTTGTAAATCAAATTTTGAATGAACCAATTTGACAATAAGTTAATTTTAGATTTATCAAAGATAGATGATAAATAACTTATTTATTTAATTTTATATGCCATGTCTTTAAATGTGATACGATCATTAAAGATTGTTATTCAAGATTTTAATGTTTCAATTAAAAAATTAAAAGAAATTCATGACTCTAATAAACAAAATTACATATTAAAACAAATTTCTTAAATTAGAAGTGTTTTTATAAACCTGCAAAACGTAATTGTGATTTCTAAAAGAATAAAAAAAAATTAGACGATAAACCTTTCTTTGCTTTCATATAAGTTTATAAAATTTTAAATTTTTTTATTAAAGTAAATAAAATAATAAAAAAATATTAATTAAATTCATCAAAGTGTTTGCAAAATTTTATATTTAAATGCATTTTTATATTATTTATATTTGATTAAATTTCTTTTAGATTTTAAGTTTGCCTTAACATGAAATATCTTAATTTAAGTCGAAAAAGATTCTCGCCACGGGAGTTTGTTAGTTCGTGGCTAAAATTTTTTTTGCCACGGAATAATTCGTGGCTAATTAAAATTCCGTCACAGGTGTGACATAGTTTGTGGCTAAAATGATTATTTGGCACGGGTGTAGCCTATTTCGTGGCGCAGGTGACTTTCTGCCACGGGAAAAGTTATCCCGTGGCATAAAATTTTGTCCAAAATAATGAATAAATTTTTCCCGTGGCTAAGCAGAATTTAGCCACAAATTATAAATTCCCGTGGCATAATTCGTGGCGCAAGTGCCAATTTGTTGTAGTGTGGATAGCCATAGAAATCTCGCATAATTGTTTTTTCGTGAATTGTTTACGTTTGACAATAGTACTTGCACTTTTACTGAGGCTTGGACAAGGCGAAAGTCAAAGTATACCCCAAGTCTATCGACCTGAGGATTCCGCGGGTCGTTTATAGTCCATTAGACTTGCGTATGTAAGATCGCCAGCCATAAGAAGAGATCATACTTGAAACTTCGTTGGGGATTAACTCTTGCTTCTGTTGCGTCAAATTATCATCGTTGGTCGTCGACCCATAAAATTGCATATATGGTGGGTTGAGCCTTATCCTTAGGCGCCTACGTATCCGTTTCTGACGGAATCAAACCCGCATCGTAGTTCGGCCACTGCTGACACATGCCCAAAGTTTATCATCTGCTGGCATTTGTCCAAAATTCATCATCTGCTGACATTTGCCCAAAATTTATCATCTGCTGGCACTTGTCTGAAATTCATCATCTGTTGACACTTGCCCAAAGCTTATCATCTGCTGGCAGGTGCCCAAATGGGACGGGACTTTCCATGGAGGTTGTCGCCGCTTTCATCATTTGCTTTCAGCTACGGAATTCTTCCATTTCATACTCTTGTATTGAATTGAATTCTGAGTGGATGTCATCCATTTCATCTTGATAATGGTCTCTGAAGCCAACGGCTTCAGAGCCCCCAGTTTGCGATGGCTCTAAAGTCGAAAACTTTAGAGCCCCCAGATGAAGCATATAATGCTGCATTTGAAACATAAAAAAAATGTACGAGCAATAATCATCACATAAGCACATTTGGATCATCGATCTTGAAATTGGATCATTTAAAAGATTGGTTCATCGACCCGAAAATTGAATTTGAAAATTTTGAATAATTGGGCCATCGAACCGAAGTTTGAATTTGACATCACTTGGAATGTTGGGCCATCGACCCGAAATTTGAATTTAAAAATTTGAATTTTTTTAAATTTTGGGTCGTCGACCCGAGGTTTGAAGTTCGGCGAATGCTGGGTCGTCGACCTAAAATTAAATTTGAATGACTGGGTCATCGACCCGAAATTTGAACATGTTGAAAATTTTGAATAATTGGGCTATCGACCTAAATTTTGAATTTGAAATGAATCACTTGGATGTTGGGTCATCGACCCAAAATTTGATTTTGAACTCTGAGGTCTGATCCTTGACTTGAAATTCACCATAATTTGCGAAAAGTTTTTGAAATTTCCGAATTCTAAAATATTTGGCATTTTGAAATCGAACTTTGATAGGTGAGCAGGAAATACGACCAGACCCTCTGTTGACTCGTAAACAACGTGGGCATAGCCCGCTACCGTGAAATAAAAAAAGAAAAATAAAACCGTAAGTGTGCACGGGTTTTAATTCAATTATTGACTTGTTGGGGGGGTAGAAATGTAAATTGGCCATTCTGGTGCCAAAAGATGGCAAATGGGAATCACAAGGTTGTCGGACTTGGGACGGAGATATCGTATGGCATGGGCGTGCTCCCGAG
Source organism: Silene latifolia (assembly GCF_048544455.1). Lineage (NCBI taxonomy): Eukaryota > Viridiplantae > Streptophyta > Magnoliopsida > Caryophyllales > Caryophyllaceae > Silene > Silene latifolia. Next base: position 40,472,747 of record NC_133534.1, read on the forward strand.
GGCACATGGGAATCAAGATCACTTGGCATTGACAAGGAGGATTAAACTCACAAAGCAACAACATTGGCATCGCCCAGACACTAAACACAGACTGATTTTATGAGAACACTTAGACATCACACATCACTCTTGTTGGGAACATTTTGTCACTCTTCTCCTCGCCTCCTTTCTTTTCAGCGAGTTTTCATCATTTCTTGCCACCGTCTTCTTTCTTTTCAGCGGGCTTTTACTAATTTTCTTCCACGCCTTCTTTCTTTTCAGCGGGTTTTTCATATTTTCTGTTCCCAACATAAACCCACATCTATGTGACTCAGCATCTTTGCCTAAACCGTTAGATAAAGCTCATTCTGAGACTTGTTACTATTCATCCGAACCTATATCCTTATCCTAGCCTACATCGAGCGCTAAGACCGACTCAAACAAAGGGGGCTTCATTTGGACTTGGTTAGAACCCGTAAGAAACCGACAAGATGACAACTTGGTTGATGAGTGGATTGAATCTCTTATTCTGAAGGACTGCCTACGTATTCGCGTGGAGTGAAATCAAATCCGACGTAGTTCGATCAAGGTGCATAAACGTGGCATTTTGATTGTGTGTACACACTCGAAAGTTTCACCTAAGGTATCATGTCGTATCCCATTCTAGCCTGTAAGGTACTGTTAAATCCCGTGTCTAGGGTTGGTACAAAAGGTTGTGGTTCTTTGGGATGTGGAGCTTGGTAACAAAAGGCTTGAATAGTGGACCGTCATTCTGAAGGTTCATTTTATGGTGCTAAGGCCAATGGGTTATGGCTTACATCGTGGTTGAAAAAGGTGTCTCGGGTTTGACGAAACCCGAGTGCAAATGAGTTGGAAAACAATGTGGGTTCAAATCTCCATATCTAGACCCTAAAGGCTGGGTGTAACAACACAAGCGGAATGATTCTCAAAATTCCCGACTATCCCCTTGTAACTGTCTCAGGAAGGACTTAGAGGGTATGGATAACTGCTGATGGTACTACCTGACCATTTTGGCTTCGCCTTTGAACTTTGATCAATATTTTGGCATTTCTTTTTCTTTTCTTCTTCTTCTTCTTCTTCTTTTTTTTTTCTTTTTTCTTTTTTTCTTTTTTTTCTTTTTTTTTCATTTTTTTTCATTTTTCCAATTTTTTCATTTTTTCATTCTTTTTAAAAAATTGTCTTCTCCTAGTCACAAATGAATACACCTTGAAAACTTGGCTTCGCCAACTAATTTGGGTCAGAACTAACAATTCCTTATTACAACGAGTTGGTTTCTTCTCTCTTTGAGAGAGGATAATTCTATGGGGAAAAGGCTTGCCTTCCGTCATCGATAGGGGAAACAAGGAGCTAATCCGGGTTCGTCATAGAATCATCTAAAAGCTTGTCATAAGCACTGGTTTTTATGAAGGTTTTCTACCGCCAGACATGGAATAGGTAAAGGAATCAAACACGAGATCTTAGTGTACCTTACATTATGAAACGGGACATATTTCTACCCCAGGGATCTCTTTTAGTGTGTTGTGCATTTTATCATGCTTTCAGAATGATTCGGGATTGAAAACAAGACATATTTGGAAATGAAACTGCAACTTTTTATTGGAATGACAAATGCTTAACAGACTCGAAGGAACGATTCCTAGGACACACCCTAGGACACCGCGGAACAAACGACTCAAATTCAAGAAATGAAAGTCCTAGACTCGACTCAACTAAGATTAGGAAACAGATCCCGACTCATAATTTTCAAATCTGGTCTTGAGCTTTCCCTTGTTCAGATGTCATCTTAGATGCTCGGCTCTGGTCCTTGATCCCTATGATGGTCTGCCTCCATCCCGAGGTAGTCCTCTGAGGATCTACGCCAGTGATGAAGGTTGGTGAATCAAATTGTCTTTTATTAACTTCGTTAATAAGAGGAGTACATTCTAGAGCAAGACTCCCGACTTGAATTTCATTCTTCGGGTTTGGCAAGAATTCAAAGCAATCCATAAATATTTTCTCGATAAACACCCCTTTCAAGTGACATGGGCGGATAAGATGGGAATAATCGACATTGTCTTCGACAGAAACAAAGTTAGCGTGATCGCCAAATGGATTGGTGATGTTATTGGGTTTAACAGTTGGGATCGGGAGTGTTCCACTCTCAATCATGTCTTGAATTCCGTGCTTCAGTCGATAGCACCTTTCAGTATCATGGCCTTTCCCTTGATGAAAAGCAAAGTAGGCATTTGGTTGATACCATTTACTTTGTTGATCAGCAGGAGGGTCCAGAGTTGGACCAATAGGCTTCAGCTTTCCTTGGGCTATGAGCCTTTGGAGAGCGTATGTATAAGTGCATCCGATATAGGTGAATGCCCTCGGAGTTTGGCGCTGCGGATTCTTCGATTTCCCTTCTAAGAGATTGATGGCTTCATCAATATGAGCCGTTGCTGGAGGTTTCGTCTTAGATGACGAGGCCCCCTGGTATCCTTTTGGCTTTTCAGCTTCTGCCATTCTGACGTCATCTTCTACCTTTATCCCGATTCTTATCAATTCTTTGAAAGAGCCAAAATTCTGGTATTTCAGAGCATTGCGGTAAATAGGTCGTAGATTCTTTACGAACTTATCTACCATTTCAACTTCATCAGACTTTTTGGCTAACTTCACGCTTTCAGCGCGCCACCTTGTGAGGAATTCCGTAAAGCCTTCTTTATCTTTCTGGGTCATAACCTCTAACGTCCTTATATTGGTCTGAATCTCGACATTATCAGCATAGTGCTTACAAAACTCCACCGTAATATCTTCGAAAGTGGGGAAGTTCTTAAGGTCAAGATTGTAGAACCACGCCTTCGGGTGTTCATCCAGAGATTGGGCGAAAATTTCAGAGAGCATGTCAGCATGTACTCCCTTCAGTGCTAAGTACCCCTTATAGGCCTTAACATGGTAGACTGGATCTTCTATGCCCTTAAACTTTGGGATATCGATGAGTACCATGTTTGTGGGCAACTTATCCTGAAATTGGGCATAGGCCCTAGCATTTTCGTAGTGGATGTTCTTCCCCTGGGAGAGTTTCAGACGGTCCTCAATGAACTTGAACCGTTTCTCTAGATTAGTCAGAGGTGGGGTAGATGAAGAGGGATCTTCACCAAGCTTTGATTCGATCACATCCATTCTGGCCCTCATGAGGTTCACAGCCTCAGTGAGTTTGTTAACAGCGTCTTCCATTGCTTGAAGTCGGGTTTTTGGCGGCCTTTCTACAAGAAAACCCCGAACTGAGTCAATATTCAAATGTAAGAGCCCCTGCACACCTAAGGACATGACACCAACTTGACTCAAATAAAGACTCGACTTAAGACTGAGCTAACCAAATGGTTCGACTCACGGTTGGATTTAGACCTCGATTCATTTTAGACTCGACAAAACGACATGACCGAAGCCATCATAACTCGATTCTAAACAGGACTCGGTGTGACTAAACCCGTGATTGGACCAACATAGTCCTTAGGTTCAAATAAAACGTCCACAATGGCTTAGCTTGGACGTTTTTGTGGACTATCCTAGACCAAAAGGTAGACCAACATGACTCGAATCCCAAGAGGTGAGCTTGGGTGACCCAACAAGATCGTGTTCTAGACACTTGGGACAAAACACGCCTAGCCCAACACGGCCAGGACACGGACACGACTCGACGCACTTCATGCTCGGTCAAGGTTCGAGAAACATTTTTGGATTGATTTTGAAAAAATGAAGAATTGATTTGAAAATGAGATTTGAAATGGGCAGCATGCCAGCTATAAAAGCTCATTTTGGGCCAAAAAAAGTCTAGTCCTATTTGGGCAGCATTCCGGGTTTTTAAAACCATGCTATTTTGAAAGTGAGTTGTTCAAAAGTTCGGCTTTGAAATTGATATGGAAAATTTGAAAAGACTCGGGAAATTCACATGACACATTGTCATTCTCATGTTATAAGGATGTATGCTCCTAGACATTTCTAAGTCTCGGCAAGTGTTCTATAAGAAGGTTTATACCCTCCATCCTTTCGGGTCTAATAAGACAAGGGCCTTTAGGTAGAGTACCTAGAAGAGCACACTCACCTTCAAGAACCACGAAGAGGCGGAGCGGAAGCAAGCAATGTGCAAGCACCTGGCATAGTGGGACGTCGCCCCCCACGCGTCACAAAGAAGCGCTGGGACGGCCCGGGAAAAGTCCTTATGGGTTTATGCATGAATCGTAGCACTACGAGTAATGTTTTACTTTCCAATACTTTCTTTTCAAGTTTCACCTCGGAGGAAAAGACCCTAGAAACAAGGTGTAACTAGTCCTCTTTTCCCCAGCGAAGTCGCCAAACAGTGGACAACGCCCGCGGGATCTGCGTCCGCGGGATCCACAGGGGGCATTATCGACTCGAGGTTCCTTCGAATCAAATTAAGACAAATTAGAGTCGCCACCAAGTTTTATGGGAACTTGGAACCGTTCAAGTCAACTTTACACCTTTCATCGAAAAGCATAAAGCCAATCGACTACGAGTGATTAAAGATAAAGACTTGTACCCTATATCACTCGATTTGAATGACTCTCGTAATCCAATGGTATTTAGACGGATCCGCAAACCATAGATCTTGAGTAAGGGGTGAGGGTACGAGTTAGGAAGCTCATAAGGACACCTAACCCCGCCCGTCAATAACGGCCTCTACTAAGTCAAGTATCGGATTTCAAACAAGGTCGTAGCTACTACGATATGTGGTATGTAAACATCGTTTTAAAACCCTAACATGTGAGGTTTCTATGTCGATTTAGATTCAACTAAACTAACTTTGTCAAAGTTATAACTTAGCATGTGGGTTGATTGATCTAACAACACATAAACGAAACAAACAAGGCTTGATGGGAATGGAGGAGCCATTGGGATCTACCCTATTACAACCCAGGCATTTCATGCCGACACAACAAGAAATTAAAGATATAACTCGAACTAAATACAATTGTTATATACGACACTATACACGACAACCTACATGGCCAATTCGGCCTAGGAAAACGTGCACAAGGGGTGGCCCACGGTTTACATAACTCACGGCCTTGGGTCACTCCTCGTAATGCGTGCTTTCGCTTAATCTCATCGAATTAGACATTAGGTCACACACCAAAGCATGCATTAGCATAAATCGAGCCACGTCGCTTTAAACAACATGCAATTTACTACGCTCTTACATAAACTGGAGCACAATCATCTAACCAAATGAGACTAAGGTTTTTGAAGAGGTTTTGACTCGATAAAAGTAAAACAAACTTGAAAATTACAACTCGATGAACAAACTATAAATTACAAGCTACAAAACAACAAAGAACAAATGATATAAAAAACGAAGCAAGAATGACAAAAGACACGGCCATCCTCACGACCAAACCACGGCCACCCTAGTTCCTAGGTTAGGTTCGTTAGTTAGACCAAATGATTGCGAAACGAGTTAGAAAACAAGTTAGAAACGACGTTGATCGATTGAGAAGATATCGCGCGAATGTGCATTCTACACGGCCTAATAAAGGGTCCAATTAGGTCACAATATTACAAGATTAATGCTTAATCGTCGAGTGTTAATAGGAAGGTGCTAATCACGCACTCCTATGCTAGCGAGAAATCAAGTGAAAAGAGAGATGTATTCAATTAGGTTATAGAATTGTTAATCGATTTTAAAAGCTATGTCGATGCCATCTAACATGTCTAATTAGGTTGTTAAATCAGTCTAAAGTCATCTAATTGAGTCATATGTTAACAATCAGAGGTCGAACTAACATGCAAAGGGTCCTAGGGTAGGCCGAATTGATCGAAACAAGCGAGGGGTCAAAAGCGAGGAACAAAGTTAAAACTCGTTTTATTAATGCCCTACCTTGAACACGAGGATATGTAAATGAGAAGGGGGATACGACCGACCGATCTGGCGGATTTCTTCCCAACTCAAGTCAATGCGGTGTTCATGGTGGTACTTAAACTCATACTCAGACTAAACTAGTTTCATAGTTAACGATATCAAACGATGCATAACGATAAACAATATACAAAACAAACTATAAAAAAACAAACATAAAAGAACGAAATAAAAGGGAGAAGAGGAGGATTTGATTCACCCTCAACCTACATGTATCGTTGACACCGTCTTTGGTCGTAATAGATCGTAGATTTTATCTCGAGAGGTCGTCGTCGACGAAGGAACAAAGCAACAATACGTTTTTTGGTAAATCTGGACAGCAACTTTCAAACTGCAATTTATCACTTGTTTCTTGGTGAAAATTAGATTTAAAAGATGTTTTAAAAACTAGAAAGAGAGTAGAACAAATATCTTAAAACAAAACACGCTCGTTCTGAGTTATTGGGCACGAAAAAATGAGCACAAACAGAACTGGAGAGACAAGAAAAGCCGCGAAAACAGAGTGTATGACACTCTGTTTTTCGAGGGGATTTGTGTACTCTCAAGGTGAATTTGGCTCGTGAATCTTTGACTCAGATGTAGATGGATGTTATATGGTTAATTAGGATCAAGAAACTCGAATTTTAATGGAGATTTGAAGAGGAAACGAATGGTATTTCGAGAGAGACACCAACTGTTTCTCAGTTTGGTTGTCTCGGTTTTGTCGAGAGTTTTGAGAGGCAATTAGGGTTTGTTTGTGGAGATTAGTGCTGGTTAGTGACGGTAGTATGTATGGAGAACTTAGAGGAATGAAAGTATGGTGGAGAGGAGGTATTTATAGTGAGTTAAAGTAGGGTAAAAGTAGGTTAGCCGAGAAGAAGAGCCGTCGGGTTGCTCTGTTTCGCTGCTGCTGTCCAGCAGCTTTCGTGAGCTGGTGTAGGGTTTAGGAGGGGTGTTTCTTGGTGATTAAGCTAGGGTAATATGGTTAGGATACTAGGGTATGGATTAGGGTTAATGGGCACGGGTTTAAGTGGTTTTTGGAGCGGGTTTGGGGCTTGGTAATGCTGAACACGGGAAAGGGTATGGACTGGTTGTGTGGGTTGTTTGGGACGTGATTTGGGAGGGCTAAATCAGGGTTTTGTGGTGGGATTTGGCTGGGATTTGAACACGGGTTGGAGGAGAGGGGATTGGGCCGAAAGTGCGTCGAAAATCGAGCCCAATTCAAGCATAAAACGAGCTCACAAATCGTGTATAAGATCGTCGTAAAAAATCGAGTTCTTCAAATACGATTTATAAAACGATTTAAATTGATTTTTCAAATCAAGCAACTTAAGAATGATTTTTCAAATCAAATATCTATTTTATTTTCAATAAAATAACTTAAGAAAATAAATTCGAATTAAAATAATATTAACTTAAATATCATTTAAATTAATAAAATACTTCATCGACGACGCCCATTCTACATCGTAAAACTAGTTCCAAATAATGACAATGACAACTAAATAATACATGTCGTCCTATCATCATCGGGTGTTTGTCGAGTTTTCTATAAATTCCAATATCGACGGATACGGGTATCTACAGATAGCCATAGAAATCTCGCATAATTGTTTTTTCGTGAATTGTTTACGTTTGATAATAGTACTTGGTGTGTGAGTGTTATATGATTGTAATTACTTGGGGTGTTGCTAATCAAGATGTTTTTAATTAACATGTAACAACATGGCACGATTAAATAGACAACAAAGACGGTGTGACGATCTTATGTGATATGTTTGATTTCCGTGATTGTACTTATTTGCATGATCGAATTTTGTAATGGTCATAAAGTGAAGGTAGATATGGACACATGTGTGATCATGTGGTAGATTTGGTATGATACATACATGGCATGATGAATACGGGAATGGAAGTGCGGATAGTATTTGAATCCTATTAAAATATGTGGTTAGTCGTGTTGTACGTACTTATCGTTTTATATGGTTTTACGTTTCAAATCATGAGGATAAACGTATATAGATATACATACGTAGTCATGAGTAAGACATATGAATAGTTATGCGAGTCGGGATATGCTTATGGGATTAGAGTACAAACGTTAAGTTTAACCTTGTACAAACGTTAAGTTTAACCTTGTCCGTGAGACATCACTAGTAGAAAATGAGTATGTTTAACCTGGGAGCTTGCTAATTATGGATTTCATTAGGTAGTTTATGAGAGTATCCATGATTTTGAGCATTGAACTTCGGGACGAAGTTCTCTTTTAGGGGGAGTGAATGTAACAATCGGGAAGTTAAGGAAAGAAACCGAGCATAACATGGGATGAGGAGTACAAGGCTTGTGTACGGATAGAGGAACATGCGCGAGCATGGTGAGAGAGATGAGGAGGACCTTGGTGTTATGAGAGCGACAGTGTCGAGGGAACTTTCAAATTGAGATGTGTTTGTGTATAAGAGAGTGGATACGGTAAAGTGCTATGGAAAGAGAGGAGACTTGAGAGTTGGTAACCAAACAGGGAGAGGCCTAAGAGAACGGTGGGAAAGAGAGAGTAAAGCGAATTTCGGGTACAAAGTTCATTTTAAGGAGGGAAGATTGTAATACACGGATACTTTGGGACCCACAAAAGTACCTTGGGATACGTGAGGAGACCTCAGGACTAGAGGAGAACTACTCGGAAGCAAGACATGACCGTACACTAGACCAAGTGGGACTTAGACTTGACCGAGTATAGCCTCTAGTAGACCGAGATGAGATTCTGGTGGACCGAGCAGGTTCCACTCGGCCGGTTACGGCTGTAATCGACCGAGTGATTAGCACTCGGCCGAGTGGACTCAGCACTCGATCGAGTGCAATTGTTCAATACCCGATAAGGCCCAATTTCGGGATCTTATCTCCTTAATCCTAAATCATTTCTCATTTCTTCCTTATCACTCTAAACTTTTTCTTTTCTCTCTAAAACCCTCACAAACACATTCTTATGGGATTCAAGCTTGATTTTGTGGATTGCTCACCTTCCTTCTTCCTACCTTTTCACTTTGTAAGTTAAGATATAGCCTTTTTAATTTAGTATAAACCCTAACTTTTGGGGATTTTATTTTGAGTAATTAATTGGTAATTAGTATGTATAATATGGGTAATTAATGGGTAATAATAAGAGGTTTTGTATTGTATAATAGTGTAGGATGTATTGTGATAGTATTATGTGATTTGTATAGGATGAGACGGTTTCATGAGATGGAATCGGGTTGGATTCGGGCAGCTTATGAAGATAGCTAAAAGGTAGGTTTATCCTACTCGGTTTCGATAATTTGCATATTTGTCAGATGGTCATTTGTCCTTACTTGCATTATATGAGTCGTATTGCATATCATTGTAGTGAGATAGTAGTGAGTCTCATATATTGTCGGAAATGCATTATAACATGATGTTGGTTTATTACGACTCGAGGAGTTGGGATATTTGAGGAATGGAAATTCATGGTATGTTTGTGAAGTGTGTCTCTTAATTAGTCTTATTTTAATATGTTGTGTTGCATATTATATCATTGTTATAGTCGTATATGTTGAGAATGTGGTGGTTGTTGAGGAGACGTAAGACGGTTGGGAGACCGTCTTTGTAATACTACTAATATTTTTGAATATGTAAACTTATTATTTGACGAAGAATTTATTATTATAAACTTTCATTTAATATTTTACTGTTGTTTAAAGGCTGAGTTATATTGGTCATAGTTAAAAGTCCATGCTCATTCTTAATTAGTCATAACCCAAACTTTTTGCCCACTATGTGAAACCCTAATAAGATAGACTAATACTATTTCTAGCCAAGCCTATGCATAACAAGAAGCTTCAAGCCGTTTCTTTCTAAACTATCATCCTAGAACCCCTCATCATTGTCATTCACAATTACTAACCTTGTATTCTATGGTTATTGTTCATCTTGTGCGTGTTCTTCAATTATTTACATATCAAATTTCAACTACAAACTCTGCTTGTGTCATCTACCACATCCTCGACTTCCTACATTAATAAGGCGAATTATGGGTTTGTCTTTCGAGATTTTCGATCACCAATTTTATGAGGGGATTTATTTCGCGAACAAAGGTAACACGATTCTACCGATCCTATTATTATTAATATTATTCGGGGTTGTATGTATATGTGCAATTATTTGTCAATAGATGATAATAATGGTTAATTGATATGGTGTAATATTATGCATACTAGTAATTCTATATTTTCTACTCTTAATTTAATTACCTTGTGAGATGGGTTTAAAATTGGTGTATGTATTGAATAGCATGAGAGTTGGAATATTGACGAAGGATAGCGTCTGTCATATGTTCAGTTTGTGTCCATTATAAACTAATACGAATTTGGATATTAATCCTCCTGTTTGTGGTAGTACGGATTTGTATATGGGCAAAAGTGCTCTTTGTTGGGAACACAAGTGCAATGATAAATATGAAAGTGGGCTTTGGTGAATTATGTTAATGGAATAATTGTTTTGGGAATCTTTATTAGAATATTGCAAATGGTGGTACACACTTTTAGCCGAGATTGACTTTTACAAGAAATTTGCGATTGTATTGTGTTCGAATTGTTGATTCCATTGACTTAGTCATGGGTGACTAGCTTTTAGTTTATATTTTAAGTGTTGAGCACGGTTCTTTGAACCTTTGACAATATTGATATTGAAATTGAGATGAAAATTGGTTATTGGTATTGAGTTATGAATTGTGGGGCTTTTGAGCCGAGTTATCTGTTACGGTCCAGAGTGACCATGGTTATTGAATAACATTATTTGAGTTTGAAATCGATATTGAGATAGAAATATTATTTTGCGGTTTCCGCCAGTTCACTCACCCTTTGTCCTTGTCTTAGGTTCGACAATGAGAATACGATACTTGGTTACTTTGGAGTATAATATTATGAGACAGAGTAATGAGTGAGACGAAATAGTGAGTTGAGACTTGGTTAGTTAATTATGGTGGTGAGAAAGTGTATTGTACTATGGAAATAAGGCGGAGTAGGTTCAAGCTTGAGAAGTTGAGATTAGTTAACGGGGAGTAGTTTTTATATACTCTTTGTTTATTTTTCTTTTTACGTGTGTATGTTTCCACGCCATGACCAAAATTAAGCTGCTTCTATTGAGGTATTATTTGTTACTCAGCTTTCCGGCTGATGTATTTTCTCCTTTCGGGGCTATTCATCAAGGGGGTAGTCCTTTCTGTCTTCTGGTTTGTTTTCAGGTCTTCCGCTGCTGTTCAAAAAGGGTTTTATTTTAAGACAAGATTTTATTTAAAGTGTTTGTAAAAGTTTTAGTTCATTTTGTATATTTTATTTTAAGAAACATTTTGTAAGAAAAACTTTGTATATTAATTATAATATCTCTGTATTTCGGCGGGTTTTATTGTAAAAGTTAGTTTTATTTTAGCCGAAAATCAGGGGTGTTACAATCTTACGCTTGAGTCGCCTCTTGGAGCTTCCCACTCCAAGAGGGATGTGCACATTAATGGCTTGAGTACGGAGGGATTCGTGTGGTTGAGGCACGACGTCTGGTAGAGGATCCGATTGGCTTTCGGACCCGGTACCACGGTCGTGTCCCGAGTACCTATTTGTGAGGTGTGGTGTCGTGGGCGTGTCCCCGGCACTGGTGTGGTTGTGGGTACGGCTGGGCGTGTCCCGGTACCGATGTGGTGTTGTATAGTCATGGGTTACGCATTTCATTGGCATATTGCATACTTACATATGCTACCCCAGAAATAGGTGACAACACATGATTATGTAATTCATTAAATACTTTATTTATATTAAATGTTTCTTAATTGTAATTCATATTCACTGCCTCGGGAAACTAAGATGGTAACATCCTCCCATTACCTTAGCCGGTAAGAAGGGGGTGTTACATATGGTTTTTTACTCCAATCTTGAGAGATTTTTTTATTTAATACCATTGTCATTGTTATTTAATTTATTTTTTAAAATTTCAAGGGACGTAATGAAATTTGTAATCTATGGAGTTATAATATTTGGATTGTAATTTATAGTTTTAAAGAATGTAATTTGTAGTCTATAGAGTCTAATATTTGGATGTACCTAAATTTGTTTTTTTTATGGTCAGATCATAAAATAAGAGTAAATTATACTAAATGTGATTGTGGAAATTAATTAATTAGTTACTGAAATTAATTTTTAATTAAGGAAAGCACTTATGAGAGTAATTAAGGAAAGTAGAGGAGAGAGACTAATTAAATAGGATGGGTTAACGTGGGTAGTGTAGGGACCCTACGTAGAATAAGATTTTTTCAATCCCTGAAATTCAAGGACCAATAGGATTTATTGAAATTCTTTGATGTGGATCCCATATTAACTGTTTAAAAAATAAAATAGGCTGCATATGATGACGTGGACGCACCAAAATGCTTTAAATGTTCTTGAATTTATATAAAGAAGATTTTAATATTTTCAATTAAAAGAAGGAATTGTATCGGAAACCGTATATCCGATTTCAAATTTTGTCATTATGTATCCGATATGATTATTACATAAACTTATCATATATACGGAAATTCGTATCGGATAAACGGAAATCCGTATAATTAAAATCGCATACCGTATCGTACTCTCGAGAGAGAGAGAGAGAGAGAGAGAGAGAGAGAGAGAGAGAGAGAGAGAGAGAGAGAGAGGTTCTTCTAAGTCCATGACATCTTAGAAGTCCTTAAGTCCTTATATAGACCTTTGGATGAAGGAAATGGAGGGATAGGATTAGATCTAAATGGAGGGCCATAAATTCACCTCCACTAATTACCTCCTTAATCATTCAACCCCCCCTCTTATTCTAACATCCTACATCATTAATCATTCACCCTTCCCCTCTCTATCTCACTTATCTCACTTCTCTCTCAATAAACAAAACCAAAATAAATCTGAGAAAAAAAAAATCCTCCTCCGTCCTTCCGCCGACTGCTGCTCGACTACCACCCTTATGCCGCCAACCACCACCATCGCCTCCTTCTCCGTCCTCATATCCCCTTCATCATGCTGCCTCCTTCTCCGTCATCATATCCCGACAACAACAACCTTGACCAAGGTACGACAACCACCACCGTCTCCTTCTCCTATCCCGACAAAAAAATCCTCGTCCTTCCTTCCGCCTACTGCCGCCTCCGACTACAACCCTCCTGCCGCCAACCACCACTGCCTCCGACTACCACCCTCCTGCCGACAAGCCTTTCTCCTTTTTCTTTTTCTTTTTCAGATCCGAAAAGTTAAAAGTGGTTTTTTTTAAAAAGAAAATTGCAGATTTGTTTTGTTTTTTTTTTTTCTTTTTTTTTTCAGAATTTTTGTGTTGATATTGGTATCTATTTGTTGCATTTTTCCAGATTTTGTGTGTTTTCCAGATTTTGCGTGGTCCGTTTGTGTCATGTATTGATTTTGTTATTGTTATTGTTTGCTTTTGTTTGTTTGTTGTTGTTCTTGACAGATCTCATTTTTTTTAATTGAATTGTTTTATGTTTTGTGTTTATTGTCTTTCTCCTTTTTCTTTTCCCCCTCCCTGCTCTTTTTTTCGTTCTTCTTTTTCGTCCATTTTTTTTTAATTTTCGTTTGGTTTTATGTTGTTTTTCTGTGATTGTTGTTTTTTTTGTTGGTGTTGTTTTTTTTTTATTGTTATTTGGTTTTTTGTTTTGTTATTATTGTTATTTGGTTTTTATTATTGGTATTTGGAATTTGGAATTTGGTATTTGGTTATTGTTATTATTGTTATTTTTTTTTTTTCAGATCTACTTTTTTCAGTCCACTATATTTTTTTCTTAGATTATTTATTATTGTATTTTCTAATTTTTGATCTTTGTTGTTTTTAATTTCTAATTTATTATTTTTCAAGTTTCATATTTTGGGCTGAAGTTATACAATAATCAAAATAAAGTTATACTATTAACTACTAAAGTTATACATTGTATAAATTGAAGTTACACAAATTTTGGACTAAAGTTCTACATCTTGTCTATTAAAGTTATACACTGCGTGCATTAAAGTTATACATCTTGTCTATTAAAGTTATACACTGCGTGCATTAAAGTTATACTTCTTTTTTCAGATTTGTTGATTTTTTCTTTTTTAGAACCATCGCCGGACTTCCTCCTTCTTCTCCGACAAACAACCCCACAACCACCCTCAGCCGCCGCCTTCCTCTCCTTTCTCCGGCCTCCCCACAACTGTTCAACATAACATTTCTTCTCCCTCTTATCTCGGATCTGCTCCGACGTCTCCACGACAACACGGCTACCACCCGACTTGGTCTACTCCGACGCTGCCACTACTCCACCTTTTTTTTCAGATTTGATAAAAAAGTGATTGTTGTTGGTTGTTTCTGGCGGTGGACGGATCTCGGACTTTTTTCCTCAACCACCAACATTATATGGATCCACCACCTACCCTTCCTCTGAACACAATTGACAGCAGCCCGCCACTTCTCCCTCTTTTTTCGTCCTTTACATACAGCCTCCACCTATCCTTCCTCTTTTCTTTCTCTTTCGTCTTTTTACATGTGGTGTGGTGGTCCACAATTTTTTCACATCTCTTGTTTATTGGTGTTTGTTGTAGTCTTTTTGTTTTGTTTACAAAACCGCCCACGAGCTGACTTCCTTTCTCTTTTTTTTTTTTTTTCTTTTTTGTATTTGTTTTGTTTGGTTTTGATTTTTGTAGATTTGTTGATTTTTATTTTTCAGATTTGTTGGTTTTTGTTTTTTTATTTATTTGGTTATACTATTTACGACTAAAGTTATACACTTAAAACATTAAAGTTATACTATTTACGACTAAAGTTATATCCTTAAAACATAAAAGTTATACAATTTACGACTAAAGTTATACCCTTTAAACATTAAAGTTATACTATTTTTTGTTATTTGGTTTTTTCTTTGATTTACGATTTTTTTTGTTATTATGGATTAATGTAGTATTGTTTAGTTTGTTTCTTCTTCTCATTTGTTTTTATTTTTCATATTTAAAATTTAAACTTATATGTGCAACTTCAGTGGTCATTGTGTACAACTTCAATGCCTTTATGTACAACTTCAGTGATCATTGTTATTTGGTTTTTTTTTGGACTAAAGTTATACATCTTGTCTATTAAAGTTATAAACTGCGTGCATTAAAGTTATACGCACGATATATAAATTTGTCAAATTTAAATATTTAAATGTTTAGATCTGACGGTTTTTATTTCAATTATTGTTATTGTATTGTATTTCATTGTTATTTGGTTTTTTTCTTAGACGGGTTTTTTTTGTTAGATTGGCGGGTTTTTTTATTTTAGATCTAGTATTGGCGAGATTTGGTTTTTATTTTTTCAGTTTTGTTGGTTTTTATTTTTGGACTGAAGTTATACAATTTTGGACTAAAGTTATACATTTGGACAAAAGTTATAAGTTTGTTGGATTAAAGTTGGAATTTGGACTAAAGTTATACATATGAAAGACTAAAGTTATACAAATAAGGACTAGAGTTATACAAAAATTGACTAAAGTTATATAAATATGGACAAAAGTTATACAAATATGGACAAAAGTTATACAAATATGGACTAAAGTCATACAAAAATGGGCTAAAGTTATACAAAAAATTGAACCAGAGTTATACAAAAATGCACCAAAGTTAAACAAAAAATGGACTAAAGTTATACAAAAAATTGGACTAAAGTTATACAAAAATTGGACTAAAGTTATACAAAAATGAACCAAAGTTATACAAAAATGAACCAAAGTTATACAAAAATGGACTAAAGTTAGTCCATATTTGTATAACTTTAATCCATTTTTGTATAACTTTGGTTCATTTTTGTATAACTTTGGTTCATTTTTGTATAACTTTAGTCCAATTTTTTGTATAACTTTAGTCCAATTTTTGTATAACTTTAGTCTTTTTTTGTATAACTTTGGTCTATTTTTGTATAACTTTGGTTCATGTTTGTATAACTTTAGTCCATTTTTGTATAACTTTGGTTCATTTTTGTATAACTTTTGTTCATTTTTGTATAACTTTAGTCCTTATTTGTATAACTTTAGCCCATATTTGTATAACTTTAATCCATATTTGTATAACTTTAGTCCATTTCTGTATAACTTTGGTTCATTTTTGTATAACTTTGGTTCATTTTTGTATAACTTTGGTTCATTTTTTGTATAGTTTTGGTTCATTTTTGTATAACTTTAGTCCTTATTTGTATAATTTTAGCCCATATTTGTATAACTTTAATCCATATTTGTATAACTTTAATCCATTTTTGTATAACTTTGGTTCTTTTTTGTATAACTTTGGTTCATTTTTGTATAACTTTGGTTCATTTTTGTATAACTTTAGTCCAATTTTTTGTATAACTTTTGTCCAATTTTTGTATAACTTTAGTCTTTTTTTGTATAACTTTGGTCTATTTTTGTATAACTTTGTTTCATTTTTGTATAACTTTAGTCCATTTTTGTCTTAGATGAAAAAAAAGTATCTCACAAAAAAAAAACGAGATTTAAAACACGAAATCTTAAAAAAAACGTATAACAAGAAGAGATTTAAGAAAATGAATAAAAAATGAGAACTTACAAAATAAAAGACAACTAAAATAGAATAAAAGACAAAAAAAATAATGAATGGAAAAAATAACTCAAAACATACAAATTAACACAAAACGAAAAAAAAAAAAAAACCGAGTTGAAAAAAAAAAAAAAAAAAAGTCGGCGTACTGGGGGTGGCGGCGGCGGGGGGGGTGGGTGGGGGGTGGGTGGTTATTTGGTGTCGGGTGGGGTGGTGGTGGGTGGTGGTGAATGAGGAAGAGAGGAATGAATGATTTATTTGAGTTTTTTGATTTATTTGGATTTTTTGGGTTTTTTATTTATTTGGATTTTTGGGTTTTTTTTTATTTATTTGGGTTTTTTTTTAGAGTTTGAGAGAAGAGAGAAATGAAATGTGTAAGATGAAAGAGAAATGGATGAGTGGAAAACAAATATATAGTAAATTAGTGATTAATTAGAGTGGATTAGTGAAGGAGGAGAGAGATGGTGAGATTAGCTTATAAACACACTTTTTTGGGGTTGATCTCATCCCTCCATCTCCCTCCATCCAATGGCTCATAATAGAACTTATGGACTCAATATAAATGTTGGCCTTAGTTGATCTCTTCTCTCTCTCTCTCTCTCTCTCTCTCTCTCTATATATATATATATATATATATATATATATAAGAGATCATGTAAGTCCACCATATGTATTTGAGTCCATAAGTTCTATTAAGGGCCCTTGGATGGTGAAAATGGATGGCCAAGATCAACCTCCAAAAAGTGTTTTTATGGACTAATATCACTCATTCTCTCCTCCCTCACTAATCCTTCTAATTAATCACTAATTCACTATAACTTCCTTTCCTCTCATCCACTTCTCTCACATATCACACAACTCATTTCCTCTCTCAAACCCCAAAAAATAAAAAACCCAAAAAATCCAAATAAATAAAAAACCCCCAAAAACCCAAATCAATACATATATATAAAGCAGAAACTTTTCGAGCGATATTAGACAGTCCAATTTTTTTAGAAATCCTATAATTTAAAGAAAAATTTAATAAATTATCCTAATAAGAGTAGATTTCTAAAAAAAATATTAAATTTATAAAATTATCCTAATAAGACTAGATTTCTTAAAAAAAACAAATTTTATTTAATTTTATATCCTAATATAAGTAGATTGAATTTATTAAATCACACACATATATGTAGATTTTAGTGATATAAATTTATTTATATGTGATTGTGAGTACCAACTTCTCATTTTATCTTAAGTTGAAAATGAACTAAAATTACATTCAATGTATCCTAATAAAAGTAGATTTATAAAAGGAACAAAAAAAAATCAATCAATCAATCCAATCAATACATATATATAAAGTAGAAACTATTCGAGCGATATTAGAGAGTCTAACTTTTTTGGAATTCCTAATAAGTGTAGATTTAGCTTTTTTTTCTTAATAATTTATGATAAAATTATCCTAATCAAAGTAGATCTAATAATTTATGAGAAAGTAATCCTAATAGAAGTAAATAAATGTAATATTTTATAAGAAAAAAATACTAATGGAAGTGGATCTAATAATTTATCGATTATTCTTTACTAACATAATAATAGATTATAAAGAATATTTATTTTAAAAATATTTATAAAGTCAAAAAAAGTCATTCAATAAACGTATAAAAGTGTTAAAATTGTATATTTTATACACATATAATTAATCTTTGTGAGAAAAAAAAAGAGATCATAATTTCTTACAAATATAAATATTGTCAAAAATCTAAGTTATTCGATTTTAACTATTTGGTGAAATTCATGTAGTAATAAAGATAGTTTTATTTAGAAACTTTTTTGAATATTTAAAAGATTTACAAAAGATTCGAGTTGGTAATTATAACCAAACCTGTAATTGTCTTACACAAAAACCTTAGGAGGAAGCTAAACTTTATTTTAAAAAAAATACTTCATGAAAAAGTAATATGTCATAATAGGAAAAAGAGGTCAATAATGATATTTACTTGGCATTTGACAGAGAAATATTTCTACAATGATAAAATTAGAAATAAAGAACTTCAACGATGGCATGAAATAGTTTTAACTCTGACTTTCTACAACGTATCAAATTTTTATGATCAGATTACCAATAATATTCACATAAGATTAAAAAAATTGAGCTACCATTTAAAAATATTAAATAAGTCTCATATCGATTTTGTCAAATGAGCCAAAAAATTAAATACAAATGAATAAAGTCAAGAATTTCGATTTTATGCAGACTAATATTTCAAGAACCAGCTAACTATGAATAAATCAGTGTAAATATATATACAAATTGTGAAAACAATATATAATCTACTATTATATCACCGAATTGTTTATCCAAACTGGTTTCAAATTCATATCAAATCCATAATAGATATTAAAAATGTATTGAACTGCGAAATATACAAAATTATGCGGTTAGATCAATTTTTACTTTTTAAATTCCAATTCTTCTATGTGTTTTTATTCACTTAATTATTTACCGCAGTTTGCGAATGGCTGGTTATTACTTTGTCATGTATTGATTGTATATTAAAAAGTGCAATAGTTTTTACATAGCTTTTCAAAGGTGTTTTTTTTTTTTGCAAAATTTTCATTTTGTTCCCTGAGATTTGGGTTAATTCCACTTTAGTGTCATGGGGTTTGCATTATTCCACTTTAGTGTCCTAAGGTTTCGACTACTTCTACTTTATTAACTTGAGTTTTGAATAAAATTTCATTTTTGGTGGCCTAAAACATTTAATAGTCAACTTTTATCTTAAGTACTTATATTTTCAGAAAAATGAAGTGCATAATTGGATATTAAACTGCATACAAAATAGTAATATTGCAAAAAATGCCTGATTTGTTATGTTCAAAATATTTTTTTAGTACTCCCTCCATTATCTTTTATCTTCTCATTTCAATAAAATTCTCTCACATATATTAGAGAAGTGGCCGGGGAGATAAAAGATGATGGAGGAAGTATAAAATATTAAGAATGTTATGTATAGGTCACTTAAGTGGGAAGTAGACCTCAAGGCACCAAAGTGTAATTATGCAAACCTCAGGACAGTAAAGTAAAATTAAATTAGGCTGAACCTTAGGGCACCAAAGTGGAAATAATCAATTTTTTTTGTTTATGGTTAACTATGGGGTATCCCATAAGGATTTAGTTGAATATAAAGTACTCCTTAGTGTAATAAATTAGGTCAAACTTAAGAGTTTGACCTTAAGATAAAAAACATAATTGCATATATATTGGTTAAGAAGAGAAACGATTGTACGTATATATTTAGTAATTTGAAGCAATTTTCTTAAAATTGAAACTATTTTTGAAAATTTGTTCATTTTGTTATTATAACCAAAAAGTAGAATAACAATATAAGATAGCGAGACTTGATTTTGTGAATAGATAACATTTCAAATAAACAAAAATGAGTTATATTATAATTTTAATAGAATTAATCTAAAACTAATCTATTTTAAGAGTAGTATCATAATATCCTACTCCCTCGAATCCACACAAAACCCCTGATTTGTTTTTTGGAGGTCAAACTTTGCAAAATTTGACCGTTAATTCACTTAAAAATATATCTCACATCTAAAAAATTAAATTTCATATTATATATTTTACATGAAGTTCATAGGGAACAACCAGTCATAATGGTTAATAGTCAAAAACATTTTTTTATTGTTTAGAGATCTAACAAAAATCCTCCAAACAGGCTACATATGTAATTGAGATACATGTTATTTTGCGTACTACCATTCAACATTTACATGGTCGTATGCTTACAAAATGGAATATTCGTAAATGTTATAAGTTAATCTAATTTGTGAATCTTATAAAATCGGCCTCAGTTATCACGTGTTCATTTTATGAAATTAAACCACATTTTTGGGAATAACGTTTTAAATTAACTAAAATCGGTGGCGCGTACAACAATAAAAATAGGTAATTACATAACATAACCGTGTCTTCAGATGCTATACAACTGATATAGTTAATACCAAAAGGAGTAGCTTTTAAGTTAAAGGGACTGATAATCCATCAATAATCAACCCAAAAGTTTTCTATGTTTCGATTTTCAAGATAGTTGGACTTTATTTTTTATCAACTTAATTGACTTTTACTATCAAACCATGACAATGTAAACCAACGTTTGCAATCTGTTGTTCAACAAATTCTTAGAACGTTTAACATGCATATTGTTAAGATGATCCTAATAGGAGCCTCATGCATTCTATGTAACAGAATCACAAATATTTTTGTACTGTTGTTTAGAGACTACTAATTTTATTAGAATTTAGTATGGATTTGATTTTATGAGAAGGTATATAAAGAGCAAACTACTCTTTTAATTGTAGATAGTCAAGGTAAACGTTT
The DNA here is from genome assembly GCF_048544455.1 of Silene latifolia. Taxonomy (NCBI): domain Eukaryota; kingdom Viridiplantae; phylum Streptophyta; class Magnoliopsida; order Caryophyllales; family Caryophyllaceae; genus Silene; species Silene latifolia. Next base: position 40,493,598 of record NC_133534.1, read on the forward strand.
GCTATAGGAGATCTAATATTTCTCTAAACACACTAAATATAGATTTTTATGATACTCCTTGCTTTACGTAACACCATTTAGTTTTACGTAGTTGTTATGAATTAAAATAATTTGCAGAACTCATAAAGGTCTGTCTCAGTTATTAAGGGCGGTTCATTTGGTGAGCTGCACTATATTTATGGAGATAATGTTTTGTACGGAGTATTTAATTAAAACCAATGATTTCTATAACAAAAATGGAAAAACTAATTACATACTCTTACTATGTTATTTGATGTTTTACAACTGAAATGATAACTACTAAATGACAAAACTACTATGCTAAAAGCACCGATAGTTCATTGATCAACTACACCAACCACGAACTTTTGTTTATCAATGATTTAAACATAATTGAACTTATTTTATCAACTATAGAATATATTTATAAAGATAACCCTAATGGCAGCCACGTGCATCGCACGTGCTTTTCAACTAGTAAATAAATAAAACCCAAAAAATCCAAATAAATCAAAAAATCCAAATAAATCAAAAAACCCAAATAAATCATTCATTCCTCTCTTCCTCATTCACCACCACCCACCACTATCCCACCCGACACCACCCACCCCCACCGCCAGCCACCACTCACCTCCACCACCGCCGTCGGTAAATTCTACAAACTCGTTTTTTTTTTTTTTTTCAGATTTTGCGTCTCGATTTTTTTCGTCACTTTTTTTTTTCCAGATTTTGTGTTAAATTTGTTGTTTGAGGTCGGTTTATTTTATTTGTTAATTTGTGTTGGTATTTATTCTTTTCAGATCTCTTCTTGTTATACGTTTTTTTTTAAGATTTCGGGTTTTAAATATCGTTTTTGTTTGTGATATACTTTTTTTCATCTAAGATCTACTAAAATATTTTTCATAAAATTTGTTGTTTTAATCTTAGCTATATTAAAATTCTTATAATTTGTTGATTTTTAATCTTATATTTCACATTTTTATAAAAAAATGATATAAAATGACTAAAGTATACACAGTTATGGACAAAAGTTATACTGTTATGGACTAAAGTTATACATTTTTGGTCTAAAGTTATACAAAAATTGACTAAAATTATACAAAAATTGACTAAAGTTATACAAATATGGAATATAGTTATACAAATAAGGACTAAAGTTATACAAATATGGACTAAAGGTATACAAATAAGGACTAAAGTTATACAAAAATGGACTAAAGTTATACAAATATGGACTAAAGTTATACAAATAAGGACTAAAGTTATATAAAAATGGACTAAAGTTATACAAAAATTACCTAAAGTTATACGAATAAGGATTAAAGTTATACAAAAATTGACTAAAGTTATAGAAATATCTACATTAGGAATGTGTTGAACTTCTACTCAATGAATGTATAACTCTAGTAATGATATGAATAACTTCTACTCAACGAATGTATAACTCCAGTAGAAATGTGTGTAACTTCAATGAAAGTATTTGTATAACTTTTGTTTTCTCATTTCTCTTTGTTGACAAATGAAAAAAAATATAATTATAACAACAAAAAATTACAAATAAAAACCAACACTATAAATTTGAATTTATATAAGTACTGTTTGTATAAATTTAGTCCATATTTGTATAACTTTTAGTTCATATTTGTATAACTTTAGTCAATTTTTGTATAACTTTAGTTCATTTTTGTATAATTTTAGTCCTTATTTGTATAACTTTAGTCCATATTTGTATAACTTTAGTCCATATTTGTATAACTTTAAGTAATTTTTGTATAACTTTAGTCCATTTTTGTATAACAATAGGCCTTATTTGTATAACTTTAGTCCATATTTGTATAACTTTAGTCCATTTTTGTATAACTTTAGTCCTTCATATGTATAACTTTAGTCTATATTTATATAACTTTAGTCCAAAATTGTGTAACTTTACTACAAAATCGCATAACTTTAGTCCAAAATCATATAACTTTAGTCTAAAATCGTATAACATTAGTCCAATATATAACCGAAATCCTAAAAACCATCAATACCAACTTTAAACCAACAATACTAGATCTGAAAAAAAAAAAACCATTATCTAAATATCAAAATGTAATATAAGACATAATTGAAATAAAAAAAATATAAAATAAGTAAATAACAACACACAACAAAATAATAATACTCCAAACTATGAGTTGTCTTCTCAAATTACTCCTAACTTCATTTTATTTCAGAATAAACCCAACTATTAACACCTCTTCCCGTAATAGACTTGGGCGACCTAATACCTGCTATTCAGGTCATCTTTTTTTAAACTATTTCATGGTTGTCACCTCCTTTACCATTAACACAAATCATTATTATCATCTTTTTCACCAAAATTTTAACAAGATTGACAAACACACATTATAAATCCGTACGCAGCTCTGCGTTTGATTTCTTAAGTTCAACATTACTATCACAAAATTCACACTTTTCCAGTTATACCCAAATTGCTACTCTCAAATTTTATAATCAAAATTCATGTAAAATAACAACTACCCATATCAATTCTATGCTAAATACAGATACCGACTGTCGTAATAATCAACAAGCTACTCAAATTTATGCCCAAATCATCACATGTTGTTAAGCCCAAATTAGAAAAAGAATCAGAACGTACTAAGCCCAGATTTGAAAAGCAAACAATACATAAATTAGTTTGAATGTTGATTTATATATCATCATTGTTCTTTTTATAATTTTTTTTGTTTGTGGTTTTGGATGATTCGTTTGAATAATGGATGGATTCACGAAATTGAGGGAAAAGAGTTTTTGGATTTTCATTGATTCGTTTGAAATTGGGGAAAAAAGGTTGGATAATTCGTTTGAAGTTTGTGCGCTTGATTTGGCATGGTTTGTAGTTATAAAGAGAGACGATTGATAAGAGAGAAACATAAGCCCTTCATTCATGGAAGGAGGAAGGTGTAAGATGAAGCAGGAGAGAAGGGATTAAATAATAATGCAAGGGGGAGGGGAAACAAATTAAAAAAGTTACAGGGAGGTAATATGGAGGAGGAAGGTGGGACATGTGATTGATTTTACGGTTTTACCTGCTACTACAGGTAAATAAAGTGACAATTCTATTAAAAGAGGATGAGTATGATAGTTAAGTGTATTCATAGTTAATTCGTAGATCAGAGTATTTTGAGAAGAACCCTCATAATTCAGAGTATACTCATTAAATAACCCTAGTATAAATTGTATAACTTTAATTTTTGAAGAATATAACTTTAGTCGTAAATAGTATAACTTTAATGTTTTAAGGGTATAACTTTAGTCGTAAATAGTATAACTTTAATGTTTTAAGGGTATAACTTTAGTCGTAAATAGTATAACTTTAATGTTTTAAGGGTATAACTTTAGTCGTAAATAGTACTCCCTCCGTACCACACCAAAGGTAACACTTACTATAAACGGACGTACCACACCAAAGGTAACATTCCTTATTTGGCCCACAACATTACCAAGTTATCCTTATAACTATTTGATATTTACACAAAATGTCATTACATATCCCACCTACTAACCCACAATTACATACCTCACCTATTTTTTCCCTCTTTACCCTTACTTTTTCCACATTTTCTTAAATACTCCACTTTTCCCTACGTTACCTTTGGTGTGGTACGGAGGGAGTATAACTTTAGTTGTATTTACATATAGTTTTGAAAATTCAAAATAAAAAAAGTGATGAAAGTTGAGAAGAAGGAAACCAGATATGAAAACTAATAATAATAAAAAAAACAAATAACAATAACAAAAAAAAACCCATAATAACAAAAACCAAAAAAACCCATAATAACAAAAACCCGTTAATCTATCAAAAAAACCCGTAAACCTAACAAAAAAACAAATATAAACAAAAAACCAAATAACAATAACAAAAAAAAAACCTTAGAAGTAAATCATGATTCATAAAAAAAAAATTAACAATGAAACACAATACAATAACAATAATTGAAATAAAAAACGTCAGATCTAAACATTTAAATATTTAAATTTGAAAAATTTATATATCGTGTGTATAACTTTAATGCACGCAGTGTATAACTTTAATAGACAAGATGTATAACTTTAGTCCAAAATTTGTGTAACTTCAATTTATACAATGTATAACTTTAGACATTAACAGTATAACTCTATTTTGATTATTGTATAACTTTAGCCCAAAATATTTTTATTGGTTACAAGATCTAAAAAATATTGTATAACAAATATTTTTATTGTATAACAAATATTTTTGATTATTGTATAACTCTATTTTTGATTATTGTATAACAAATATTTTTATTTGTTAACAAAAAATCAACAATAGATATGAAAAAATATTTTTATTGGTTACAAGATCTAAAAAATATATAACAATACAAATAAAAAAAAACAAAAAAAACAAACAAACACAGCAACAACAACACGATACAAACAACCCAAAAAAAACTGAAAAAGATAGAAGAAGTGGAGGGAGACACGACAAACACCTCCATCAACAACAACCGCCACCACACGATAACAACCAACCAAAAAAAAAAACAAGAACTGAGGAGAAGAAGAGGAGGCTGTCGCGACAGAGGGGAGAGGAGGAGGAAGGCGGCAGAGGTTGTCGTGGAGGCCGCCGAGGCAGACGAGATCTGAAAAGAAGATCTGAAAAAATCCGTCAAAACAAGATCTGACGTGCAGGTTGTGGGGTGATGGTTGTCGCGGTACTGTTTGTTGTTGGAGTGGTGGTTGTCTTGATGGTCGTTGGTCAGCGTGGGGGTGGTCGTGGGTTTGCTGTCGTAGTGGTTGTGTGACGGTTGCTGAGGTGAGGTGAGGTGAGACGGTGATGGGCGGTGAGGTAGAGGAGGACAGAGATGGTTAGACGGTGATGGTTGTGCGGTGGGTAGGCGTGGTGTCGGAGGAGTTTTTTTTTTGGTTTTTTATTGCGTGGTGTCGGGTGGTGGACCTGGTGGTGAGGGAGAAAGGTGGTTGCTTTTTGGGTTTTTTTGTTGCGATTAATATGAGTGGTTTTTTTTTGTTTTTTTTTGACAGATTGAGAGGAAAATGGGAGAGATGTAGAGAGATATGAGGAGTTTGTGATAATGAGGGATGAATGTTTAGTGAGGAAGGAGATATTGATAATGAGTGAAGAATAGATTAGTGAGGATTTTAATTGCAATGAGGAGCTAATTAGGGGAGATGAATTTCTGGCCATCTATTGAGATCTAATCTCAATCTTCCATCCCCTCCATCCTATGGTCCTTATAAGGACTTAGGGCCTCATAAAATGTAAGGGACTTATGAGAACCCTTATATATATATATATATATATATATATATATATATATATATATATATATATATATATATATATATATATATATATATATATATATATATATAGTCGGGATCCGGTGAGAACTCCTAAATATTTGAGGATTGAGGATTGCAATACAATATCACGGGTTTTTCAATACAATATCACGAAAAAATCAGACTTGTCAAAAAAAAATTATAAAAAAAAATCACAATTGTTTTTTCGTGTGATATTGTTTCGAGAAAGTGTGGATGTGACACGTGGCATGGAAAAAAAATAAAAAAAAAATACTAGAAGTTAAATGTGTTCATACAGCCTTCATGGAAAAAAAAATAATTGAAAAAATGTGTTCACACAGCCAGAACCAATAATATCATCATAAGTATAAAAGAATATCGAGATACTAATATATACAATCCTCTATTTACTAAATGAATAGCCGAATAGGCGAAACTAGAAATTTTCCCACTCAAATCACCCTCAACTACAAATTGGGCCTTAATAGTAAATAGTTTTGGTTATTCTCAAATATTGAGTTTAAACTTTTGTTTATTCTATATAAATGTTGGCCTACTTTATAATTCTTATTTCACAATATTTGTAGAGAAATATATTACACTTAAATACTTTAGACTACCATATATATGTCAGTTTGTAAGATTACTATATATTTTACTCATATTATTATTATTATCACATTTTAACCATAATATATTGAAATTATTATATTAAAGAATTTTCTCCATCACAAATATCTTCGATCTCTTATTTGAAAAATACATCGCCAAAATACTAATTAGTGTGATTTTATAAAATACGAAAATCTCCCTAAAATACAACACTAAATACACAATATTTATTAAAATTAGTAAATGTAATGATATTTTGATTTTTTGTATGTAAAATTGTCCTCAAGTTTTCCCTTTTCTATTTTAATAATTAATAGAACACATCAATATTGTAGACTTTAACAGTAAATTTAAAGTTTAATTATTAATAGGGTTATTTCATATGAATAATCCAACCTATTGGTGCTATTCTTAAATTACTCCATTCTATAAGTAATCCGAATTTAATCCCTTCTATCCCCTTCCTTCCCATAACACATTGTAGAGAAGGGCAACCTCACCAACAGGTTACCTTATTTTTTTTAAGGGTTAAAAGATACAGGTTATTGAACACAGTTGACAGTACACCCTTTGACCTCCTCCTTCATTTTTCATCCAACCCCACTGTTTCCTTCCTCATTCATTGCATAAATTGCAATTTGTTCTCAGCTTTAACCCAGATTTGTGACCTATAACCCCTACAATCCCAGAATTTAATTGACCCATCTTCACAAATATCATAAAACCCGATTGAACACTAATAACAGTAATATGAACACGGCTTCTCCTTCTAATCACTCTCATAATTCTCCTTCTCGAATTGCTTCTTTTTCTATTTCCCAAATTTCTCAATCTTCCCAACAATCGCAACTGTAACCCGGACAGCAGCAACAACAGCAAAATTTGACGGGTATGAGTGGGGGGGATCGGGTCTGATTCCAATAACTTGACATATCTACTTCCAATAATTCTCCTTCTTTCTTGGTACGAACCAGTTGACTTAGGTCTTGATTTCGGCTGGGTTTCTGAGTTGGTTAAGTACGATGATGATTCTTTTATCAAGTGTTTGTATTAGTGTAATAGTGAAATTAGAAAAATTTATGAGGATGATTAGTAGTGTACAAATTTGAAGATTTCAAGGGAAGCTTGAGCCGATGACGATGATGATGCTTTTATCAAGTGTTTGTTTTTGGGTTTGATTATTAAGACTTAAATACGGAGGGGGAGAAGGTGACCTAGTGTAACCGTACAAAATTGAGTGAGTTTGTTATTGAAAGGTATGGTGTATAGGTTGGATTTAATCGGAAATATTGATCGGATGGAGTAATTACAGTAGACCACCCATAGGATGGATTATTATTATGAAATAACCCTTATTAATAATGCTCATTTCTCTATATATTACAATCTAAAATACCGCGCATTTGCACGGGATCTAAACTAATGTTTCTAATATATGTTTAAGAGTCCTCCTTAAATGCACATTGTAAATGTAAATAAGTAAAACACATACAGATACATTGTTTCTAAGATTGTCATTCATATAAATTCATAAGCCAAATCTTCCTCTCATCACACAATTCTCCTCTCAATCTTATACAAATCTTTCTCTCCATCTGATATTCCAAATCATTCAGCACCTGCACACCATCACCATGTCGAACAAAAAGTAAGATATTCATATAAAATCTTTGCAAACCTACATCAATGTCAAACAAAAAGATTTTCTCTCACTGAGCTACTTTGTCAATTCAAATAAACTTATTTAACAACATGCTTGGATATGTGTTTTTTGAATTAAGAAACTATTTTTAACCTTTTCATTTTTTTGCAGGCATGTACTAGCTTCTGAAACTAAAACTTACTCTCTAGTTCGATAGTTTAACTACCAACAAGGATGACTGGAAAATCAAAGCTCGTGTTTCTAGATTGTGGATGGTTGTCAATGCAAACAACAAGGACGAATTAATAAGCATTGAAATAGTTCTTAATGATGAGGATGTACGTATCCATGTTACATAAAAGACTATTATAGATTTCCACTGTATAATTGACTTTTATGTTCTCTTGATTTCAGAATGAATACATTCACGCCATCATCAAATCCAACATAGCACATTCTTTTCGCGGAGTACTCAATGAAGGAAGTGTTTACATGATTAAGAATTTTTCCGTAATTGACAACAAGAGCACTTATCGTGTTGTTTCCGATAACAAGCTAATGATCAAATTCTATTCTAACACCGTTGTTAAGGAGGTTACATTTGATTAAATAAGATCCTGAACCATAAATTTGACCCATAGAATTTGAGATGCTACCGGAATGCATTTGCAAAATTTATATTCTCACTGCTGAGTTATTGATTCTAAATAAACATGTCTCTTTTTCAACATAACTTTATTATTATTATTATTATTATTATTATTATTATTATTATTATTATTATTATTATTATTATTATTATTATTATTATTATTATTAATTAGGTTGTCTCTTGCATCATCGTGTTTGTAGATGTTATTGGTGAAATCATTGGAGAGAGTAAAATTGACATCAAGAAGATAAGGCCGGGAAATAGAAACTCTTGAGATTGAGTTGAAAAACCTAAGGTACTTTTAAAGAAAATATAATGTCCCCTTTTTTTTACATTTACGGTTATCTTATATCTAATAACAAACAATCACTATATATACAGAAAGAAAACAGTAAAAATTACTCTTTGGGGAAAAGTTGTTGAAGATTATCAAAAGGAAACTTCGCTAAACGGGGTTGGCAATCGTGTTGGAGTCTTCACATCAAACTTGGTGAAAGAATATCAAAGTAATGATTTTATTTGAATATACTCTACTGCCTTTTGATTTAGATGTAAATACTTAAATTTGTTTGATTTGGTAAATTGAACCTACTTTTTTTTAAAACACAGACATAATGTATTTATCAACTACTCCAGCTTCAAAGGTGTACTTCAACTTCTAAATGCCTGAAGTAGAAGAGTTCAATTCATGTTTAAGGTATGAACCTTATGGGTAGCCTTATTTAAATCATGTACTTTATGTAAATATTTTACCAAATGACATTCTTTTACATATTTTGTTGGTAGTGATGGTCCTATAAAGGTATTGGAAATTCCAAAGAAAGGTGTTGATGCAAGTGTAGTGATAGCAAAAAAGAAAATGATTGTAGAGATTTTGATAGAAGCAAACTCAAATTTTGAACAAAATATGACCTTCTACTGCCTAGCAACAATCGAAGGGTTTTCAAATAAAAATGGATGACTTCAGCAAAAGCCGCTGGGACCAAATTTTAGTGTCAAAAATGTATGCTCATAATTGATGATGCTGTCGTGAGGAATAAAACATATATTATTTTATGTGCTCTACAATTTCAATGCATTGAGAAAATTTTACGCACTTTGAAAAATTTCTATAGGTATCGTTTGGAAGCCGAAGTGGAAGATGAAACCGAATCATCAAAATTCATAATTTTTGATAATAAGGCTAAAAAAATCATTGGTATGACAGCCCAACAACTACATGATATGGAAGAAGCAAAGGATGAGGTAAAGGGAGTTTTTGTTTATGTGTTATTAAAAATAATTTACAGGGAAATAAATGACACTGACAATCATTTGTATGTTACATGTTTAAAAGATAGATGAAGAAGGTGAAGTGGCAAGACTTATCCAAGATTTAAAGGGTCAAACCTAGGTTTTTCAAATCAAAATTACAAATTTCAACAAGACGGTTCGAAACCAAAGTTTTACGGCTACTAAGATATTTGACAAAGCAACTTTGGAGAAAGAACAGGTGGGGTATTACTAATATTAGCAATGTTACTAATTACTTACACAAATTTTGAAAATTAAACGGATCATTTTTTGGTTTTATCGAAGGTTTCAAAAATAAGAATGGCAACGTCTAGTATTGGAGATGAATCTGAAGTTGAGACAACCAATTCAAGTGCCCCAAAAAGGAAAACAGATGGAATGGCCTATAATGATGGTGAGGCAGTAGACAAAGGAAAGAAAGCTAGGGAAGAAGCCTCAAGTTTGCAACCAATTTCGAGATTTTTAGTGCCCGTGATATTACTGGAGCAATTGTCTAAGGAATTTCCATTTTCAAACATAGGAAGTTTCTTTTAAAGGAGTATTATTATAGGAACCTATTACTATCAATTTTTCTATGTTTTTGTTACTCATATTATTGTTACAAGTGGTAGACTACAGACCATTTTCACTCACAAATATTGAAAGAGTATTATTATATAGGAATTTATTAAATGTTATAATTTATATAATTCGTGGCGTTTTTCAATTTCATGATGAATATTGAATACTAGTTCTGGAAACTTATTCATTCAGTAGTCAACTTTATTTGAAGGTACATACATGGACAACAATCTCGTCGTTAACACATCAAAATGACTTTCACTGATGCAGACATTAAGTACGATAGTATATTTACCTAAAATGCTTCTTGCTAATATGGCCCCATACAAAGCTCCTAGAAAAAAAAAAACTCTGCACAACACACAAATCTTATAAGTAGTTAAACGTAGCAGCAGTTTCTATGTTGTTTAAGAATCAAAACAAGATTAGTTTCACTGATAATTATATTATAAAGTGGCTCACAGAACTAATGATATATTAAAGTGGCTCACGGAATTTTACTTTGCCAATTCGGATGTTTCAGTAATAATTTTGTCAATTTGTATAAATTAACATATGAAAAAAAATCATTCAAATATTGAAATTATTGTTCAACGATAACACCATTAATTAATCTGAAAACTACTATGTAATTTGTTCAACGATAACTCTATTAATCTGAAAACTACTATGTAAACTACTATATAACTGCAATACGAAAACCAATCCAGACACGTATAGGATTAATAAAATTAATTTTAACACATTCATTGTATATATTTCTTTTTTTGAAAGGAACACATTCGTGGTATATGATTAATAACATATGTTTAATATGTTAGATCACCCCACTCACTTAATGATAGAATAATTAATAACAAAGATTCAAAGAACTTAATTAATGGCATAATGTTGTACATAAGTCTATTAATGGTTTTGAGAAGTTATATATTGTTGTCATTGCATATTCAAATCAAATCGTTCACAAATGTCGAAGAATATGTAAGACCTCCATTATATACCATTTATTTTTGTCATCATACTACCCTTAGTAACTAACTTTGTTATGTTTGAAATACAGGTATGGTGAGGCCTCCACTTAAAGAACAATTGTTCTACCATCATCATTTACAAGTGGACCAAGGTCGATGATGCAGAATTATCAGGATTATGTAACATATACGAAGTGGTTATTACAGAAAGGAAAGACTGCAGAACATCAGTGTGAATCGTCTTCAAGGCCTTGATTACAATATATAATATATGCTTAATATTGTTTTATTTAAAACACATACTTCATCTTAAGAACGAGATGTCAATGACAAAAACCATGAAACCATGTTTACCAAGTGGCTAGAGTTTAAGAAGAACTCGGCTATAGCAAATTCATTAACATATGAAGAGTTCCCAACAAGGTATGCATGGACAAACGAAAAAAACATGGTCTCTAAGGAAACAGGGTAAATGTATCGGACGACTTGTATACGTACACCCTACAGCTGGTGAGAGGTACTACCTAAGGTTATTACTTAATTCAGCTAGAGGACCAACAAGATATGAAGATATAATCACTATTAACGGCTTTACTACACACCCCACATTCAAAGATGCTTGCTATGCTCTTAGCCTCCTAAGCGATGACAAGGAATGGAATGATGTTATGATGGAGGCTAACTAATGGGCAATGCTGAACCAACTAAGGGAGTCATTTGTTACAATGTTGTTATTTTGTGAAGTGGCTGATCCTTTACAGTTCCGGAACACATATGCAGCAATCTTAAGTGATGATATATTGTTGAGAAGAAGAAAACTGTTGAAGCACCCTTAACTGGAACTATCCAAAAAACAAGTCCACACATATTGTCTCCTTGGGGTGGAAAAGATTTGAATAGTTATGTGAAGACAATCTCAGATATGCATCCACTCCCACAACCAGATGTTCAAGAGATTCAGCACCTTGAAAATAGACCAATAAGGGAGGAACTAAGCTATGATGTTGGAATGCTCCAAAAACATCATGACGAGTGAAAGCCCCTTCTTAATCCCCAACAATTACATGTATACGACAAGGTTATAGAATCTGTCAATTCCAACAACGGGGAGGTTTTCTTTGTGTATGAACATGGAGGTACAGGAAAAATATTCCTTTACAAAATAATTATTGCGCAACTAAGGTCTGAAATAAAGATCGTGCTCACTGTCGCGTCATCAGGTTGTGGGATCAACACAAAGAATATATACATATAAATAAATATTTGCTGTTTATTATTTTTTTTGTTCATGCGTAATACTTTTATCCACAGGGCTACTTTAACAGGTATAGCGTCACTCTTACTTCCTGGAGGAAGAATGCCCCATAGTAGATTTGACATCTATATTGACATTAGCGATGGTTCTACATGTGGTATTGGATGGTCCTTCGTCAAACATCGCTTATAATATGAGATGAAGCTCCAATGGATCACAAATTTGCTTTCGAAGCTGTGGACAGAACATTCAAAGACATTGTTGGTTTTAAAGACAAAAACGCAGCACTAAAGCCTTTAGGTGGAAAAAACATTCTCCTTGGTGGAGACTTTAGGCATGTACTTCCTGTTATTCAAAAGGGAACAAGGCAGGATGTTGTGCGGGCTTCTATCAATAGGTCTTATATTTGGGATAATTGTCAAGTCTTCATGTTGACAACTAGCATGTGTGTTAGGAGTGAAACAGAAGATGGACAAATTGACACAAGCAAACAAGAATTTAATAAGTGGTTACTTGATTTAGGAAATGGTAATACACCGGCTATTAGAAAAAATAATGAGGAGGAGCCGACATGGATCAAAATACCAGAAAAACACTTAATTGAGCGTACTTAAAATCCAATAGACCAGATATTTAGAATTACTTACATTGATTTTGAAGATAAATGCTTTGATGAGGAATATCTTCGTGAAAGAGCCATTCTGACTCCATTGAATGAAACTGCAAGCATAATCAATGACGACATTTTTCAGCAAGTAAAGAGGCCGGTAACAATATTCTGAAGTTATGATGAGGTATTCCCAGCATTCCTAAGCATGTTGACTCTATCAGGACTTCTTAATCATGAGTTACGGTTAAAAGTAGGAGTACCCGTCATCCTTCTTAGAAACATAAATCCGTCTATGGGATTATGCATTCGAACATGACTTATTGTCACTAATATAGGAAGACACATCATCCAGGCATGGATAATTACGGGGAGCAAAGTTGGAACCAGTGTGTCATTATTCCAAGAATTGTACTAACATCCACAGATCCAAAATTTCTTCTTGTCCTTAAAAGGAGACAATATCCGTTGAGGTTGTGCTATGCGATGACAATTAATAAGAGTCAAGGACAGTCACTCAAGCATGTTGGTGTATACCTTCCCAAACCTGTTTTCAGCCATGGTCACCTTTATGTAGCTGCTTCAAGAGTGAGATCGCCTGAAGGGCTCAAATTCTTACTACATGAAGACGAAGAGAACTTAAATGGCTACACACAGAACATTGTATATAAGAAAGCGTTCAACAACATTATTAAGGTAAAATTCCCTTTTTTTTTGTTTTTGTTTTCAATTAAAATGTGAGTATAGACAACCGCAGTAATCTTATTATAATGTAATTGCAGGTGATCGTTGAAGGAGTGAATGACAACACGACAACAAGAGTGTCAATCAACATCAAAGCCACCAAGGAATATATAACTTAATAGTAATTACTTCAAATGTAATGAGTGTATTAGTTGTTGGAATATATGTCCTCCGACAAAAATGCGATCACAACTGTTGATCATGATGATCACATGTTTAAATCTCATTTTAAGAATACATGTGAGATGTAATATTTTACAGTCAACTGGTCCACACATATCGGTAATGATTGTCTGACTAGAGTTTGACATTACTGTCATGCGACGGTGGTGATCAGTTGATCCCCTTAGGTCATACCTATAGGGAAATACTCTTAATTGATTATTTAATTAATCGTATGCCGATACGAGTTAATTAAATTGCTTAAAATTGACGGATGATCTTGTGAGTAAAATTAACGTGTCTTATTATAATTCGATTATATTAGATACGGTCTAAGTAATTGAATTGTTTTATTACTTGGATAAAATTATTGTTTACGAAACAATTGAAATAGAAATTAAATGAATAATTTATTATGAATACAAGACGTTGTAATTTATAATTTGATAAACTGTTTTGGTACAAGTAATTACGAATTACTAGTCAATATTGTATATGACATATTTTATGAATATGTTGATTTTTAATATGTTAAAAATAGATTACAATTTCACATGTCAAGTAACATGTCACATATGTCACAATTGATAAATGAAAAAATAAAATGGACTACCCATTTTATATTATATGTACCGAAATAAGGGAAGGGGTTAGGATTAATATAGTGTTTTTGTTTTAAATAGGAACATGATCATTAACCTTAAGGACTAGCCTTGCATGCCTATCTTCATGGGTAGAAAAACAAGCCCATGCATAGGGCACCCTTCCCCTCACCACCGGTTTTTCCAAGTGGGATTATAGAGTTTTTCCTCTATAATTTTTATTCACTTCTTCAACTCATTTTTCCTACTGTAAGAAAAAGAAATTCTCTCTACAACTCACATATCTCTCCTCTTGGCCGAAATTTTCAAGAGGAAATACAAAATATTTTTGTGTCAATTTTATAGTAAGACGTATATTATTTCTAGTACAAAATAATATTAGTTATTAAGAGATTTCCTTGGGTATTCACATTTGGGAGAGGTTCTAATTTGGACCTTTTGTTCATCCATTTTAAGGAAAGCTCAAGAACTAACAAATAGGTGAATTTGTTGGTGCCCATTAATCTGAAATCATATAGTAAGATTGATGATTTCTTCTCTTATCTTATTTATGTTTGCATGCATAAGATCTAAGTTTTACTTTATGACTAAATAAATATTTTCATATATGAATATGTAAATTAATGAGATTAATATTTCTAACAAGTGGTATCAGAGCCTTAGGTTGTTTGCATGCAAATCGGTTTATAGTTTTTCCGAGTTATATGATTAACATACAAAACTAATTAATTTGGTTTTATGAAGATAAACCTAAAAATAACCTTGCATGTTAAAAGTTTCTGGTCCTAAGTGAGTTTTAGGACATTTTGGTTTATTTATGGATTTTATTGTTCATTTTATATAATATTGGCATTAAAATGTGATTTTTATGATTAAAATGTTATTTTTGGACGAAAAATAGCTAAACTTCGATTTTTTCAGTGGTTTTTGGATATGTTTTCACATATATTATCTAATGATGGCTTGTAAATTTTTATGATAAAATGAGTTGTATTGCTCGATATATGGATTTTTCAATTTAAAATCGTATTTAAATGGGTAAATAGGTTAATATGAGTTATATTTCGAATATGGTCATGGAAATTTAGTATGTTTTCACATGCAATTTTAAAAGATGTGTGTAAAATATTTGGCTATAATGAAGTCGTTATGCATGATTTATGATTTTTTGATGAAAAATCACATAAATAGTGACTATAATTAGTAATAATGCTAAAACATATTTCATGACTAAGGAAAAATGTCACATGTTGCATTTTATCATATATTTTAGATCTAAAAGTGAAAAGTTGATGAATAAAATTTTTCTCATATTTTTAGGGTCCCTAATTGTTGAAACCGATAAACCGCAACATTGTTTTTCTCGATATATTTTCGAAATATTTAACCTAAGTTTTGAACATTATGAGTGTCATGGTATTTTTCCAGAATGTTCATGAGTTTAAATTTCAAATTTTGAAATTATTTGAACTTTTTATAATTTAATTTGAAGTTTATAGCATTATTTTGTGTTTTTGAGTCCATTTATGAACAATATTAAGAAATCAAGTTTAATTATTGTCAAATGTTAGTGGAGACTAATTTTGAGTCCTAAGATGGTTAGGGTAATTAACTTGTACATAAATATGAATTTATGTAATTATTCTGATTTTAATAAGTTAAATCACGCAAATCCGTAAAAACCAATTAATATACGATATTGGCTCTTAAAAGGCGATTTAGCATAAAATCTAGCATGTTCATACATATTATAATGCTGCATTTTATTTATGATTGTCATATTTTAATTTTATGTAATTTCTGAATTATGTAATTTTACTTAGTATGGCCTTAGTTTTAATTGGTATTACCCGAAATGTATGGGAATATCGATTCGGTTGTAATTATTGTTATCTCGTATCACTATTTTGTAATTTAATAGATTTATTTTTATTTTTATTACAAATGTATAATAGGAAATTATGTAATTCATTTTGTAATTTTATTATTCCGGAGTACCTTGAAGACGGTGTCATTCGAGAAGGCGATCCATCAAAGAAAATGTTGCCTTGAAATGCGAGTCAAGACCGAAGTTCTAGGGACCAAAGGAGTTGGTTTCCGAATTTGTAATAGTTTATTAGATTTACTATTTTAGGAAGGCCATACTAGGATTTTATTTATGCTTTGCATTTTATTTATATGTTGCATGCATCGCTAAATCGCCATAACAAAACATGCATTATCATTTAATCGAGTTATTCGACCGTGTCAATTACAATTATCGTAGTTCACCGCTTTAGTTCACTTAAAACGTGATAGATAATAAATTGACATGACCTCTCGCTAAAATAAACAATTGAGACTTAGCCTTACCAAAAATTATAAACCATGAAAACCTATTTCATGAGGGAGTGCACTCGGCCTTACCGGGGTACAAACCTTGCTACGTAGGGGAAGTGGGTGATAAATGTCTACCCACTGAATTTATAAAGATAAGGGTTGTATTCGGCTTTACCGATGCCCAAGTTGATGTAAATTTGGATCATGGACACATTTATTCGACATTTGGGTTGAACTCAACGAAAGTATTCTCGACGGTTTCCGGATGTGTTTCGGGCTAAAGATAAATATTAATGTAATTTTATCGACCAAGAGTTCTAAAAGTAGAATCGATTAAAGAGTTAATCCACCGAGTTATATTGATAAGGGTTGTATTCGGCTTTACCGATGCCTAAGTTAATATGAATTTGGCTCTTGGAATCATTTATAATAGTTGGTTAGAGGTCACTATATAAATGCTCATATCTTGTTAAAATTATTTACAAGTATGATTAAAAATGACAAATGTTAATATTTCCTTTTCCTCCATACTTGTAGTTCATTACAATGAATCCATCAAACGCTACTACACCGATAACTATTGAGTCTTGCTACAATGTTTTTGACGAAGTTTGCTTAAACAATGATTTTGACACTACTAGAGAACTTCATTTTGGGATAGGTTCGGATGGAAACATAAACTTCATCACTTCTTCTAAACCTCCTACTACTACAAGATCTCTTGTGAGCCGGTCTCAGAAAGATCGCCTCATAAAATCTGTAGGATCTTTGTCTTTGGAAGAGAAAGATGCCAAAACTAGTGGGAGCTCAAGCAATCAAGTTCTTGCTTCCAAAGGGAAAAAGTTCAAGAAGAAGGGAAAAAAAGGGAAAAACTTCAAGTAAGTTGAAGATGAGTGCCATTATTGCTATGGCATGGGACATTGGCTTAGGAATTGTCCCGTATATTTTCGAAATATAAGGGAAGTAATCATCGTTCCAAAAGGTAAAATTCCTAAGGAAATTTAAGTTATTGATGTAAATTATACTTCCACTACGACATGGGTACTGGATACCGGTTGTGGTTCTCACCTTTGTAATCACTTACAGGGGTTAAGAGACGTGAAGAGGCTTAGCAAAGGAGATGTGGATCTACGCCTTGGAAATGGAGCTCGAGTAGCGGTCGAATCCAAGGGAACTTATGTATTAGCTTTGCCTAATGGATTTGAGTTGTATTTACATAATTTTTTTTATGTGCCTACACTTTCTAAAAACATTATTTCAATCGCTATGTTGGACATGGACGGTTTTTGTTTTGTCGTTAAAAACAATCGTTGTACTATTTCAAGGAACGACTTGGTTATAGGCCAAGCTCCTTCCATTAATGGCATTTACATTTTAGAAACCTCAAATCCGACTAATGACATCTACAACATTCAATCAAAGAAACTCAAATCAAGTGATCTAAATGAATCGTTCATTTGGCATTGTCGATTAGGTCACATAAACGAGAATCGCATCAAATAATTAATTTCGACTAATGTGATTACACCATTTGATTATCAATCATATGGAACATGCGAATATTGCCTTCTTGGCAAAATGACACGTAATCCTTTTAGCGGTAAAGGAACTCGAGCAAGTGAACTATTGGGACTCATACATACCGATGTGTGTGGACCAATGAGTATCACCGCTCGAGGAAATTATGACTACTTCATAACCTTCACCGAAGACTTGAGTAGATATGGGTATATCTATTTAATGAAGCATAAGAGTGAAGCTTTTGAGAAATTCAAGGAATTTCAAAATGAAGTAGAGAACCAATTGAACAAAAAGATAAAAGCACTATGATCCGATCGTGGTGGAGAATATCTTAGCCTTGAACTCGATTCACACTTGAAAGGTTGTGGTATTATATCACAACTTTCTCCACCCGGAACACCACAACTCAATGGTGTTGCCGAAAGGAGAAATCGAACCCTACTTGATATGGTTCGATCCAGGATGAGTCAAACCGAGTTACCAAACTCGTTTTGGGGATTTGCGATTCAAACCGCAATAAGATCTTTGAACAATTGTCCCACCAAAGCCACCGAGAAAACTCCATTTGAGATATGGAAAGGAAGAGTTCCTAATCTATCCTACATGAAAATTTGGGGATGTAATGCTTATGTCAAAACCAAAAATGACAATAAGTTAGCCCCACGATCTGAAAAATGCACCTTTGTAGGCTATTCTAACACCCGAGGTTATTACTTCTATAAACCTCAAGAAAACAAAGTATTTGTGTCTTGTGAGGCTGTCTTCTTAGAAAGAGAATTTATTTCTAAGAGACAGAGTAGGAGAAATTTTGAACTTGACGAAGTTCAAGAGCCACAAACCGAGTTAGAGACGCCTGAAGATGTTCCTTCGTCGTCTAGCGTGGTTGTCCCTCCTCCACTTAGAAGAACGAGCCGAGTTATTCGCCATCCCGATCGATATGTGGGACTTATTGAAGAAGATGGAACACTCGATGTGTTGCTTTTAGAAAGTGACGAGCCCGCCACCTACAAAACCGCAATCTCTAGTCCAAATTCTTCCTTATGGCTTGAAGCCATGAAGTCCGAGATGGATTCTATGCATGAAAACCAAGTTTGGAACTTGGTGGATTTGCCTAAAGGGGCAAGACCTCTTCAATGCAAATGGATTTTCAAGGTCAAGAATGGCATAGAAGGACATGATGATGTCTACAAAGCTAGGCTAGTGGCAAAAGGATTCACCCAAGTCCAAGGTCTTCATTATGATGAAACCTTCGCCCCCGTAGCCATGCTAAGATCCATACGGATTTTGTTAGCGATTGCCGCATTTCATGATTATGAAATATGGCAAATGGATGTCAAAACCGCTTTTCTAAATGGGCATTTAGAAGAGGAGGTGTACATGATACAACCCGAAGGTTTTGTCGATTCTAAAAATCCTAACAAAGTGTGCAAACTTAAGAGATCCATTTATAGTCTTAAGCAAGCATCGAGAAGTTGGAATCATCGATTCGATCATGTGATAAAAGAGAATGGTTTCACTCGAAGTGTTGAGGAACCATGTTTATACATGAAATTCAGTGGGAGCAATGTTGTGTTCCTAATCTTATATGTCGATGACATACTACTCCTTGGAAATAACATTCCAATGTTGTCTTCTGTTAAGAAGTGGTTAGATAACCATTTTAAAATGAAGGATTTAGGAGAGGCACAACGCATATTAGGTATCCGGAACCATAGAGATAGATCCAAGAGGATATTGGCACTAAGTCAAGAATCTTATGTTGATAAGATTCTTCGACGGTTCAGCATGGACAAATAAAAAAGGGGATTGGTACCTATGGTAACTGGGACAATATTGAGCAAGTCTCAATCGCCATTCGAACCCCATGATGTTGAATGCATGAAGTTGATCCATTATGCTTCCGCTGTTGGATCAATCATGTACGCCATGATATGCACACGATATCAAGGAAATCCAGGTGAGTGTCACTGGATAGCCGTCAAGAAAATACTTAAGTACTTGAGAAGAACTAAGGATTCTATCTTAGTGTTTGGAGGAGACACCGAGCTCCGTGTTAATGGTTACACGGACTCAAGTTTTCAAACGGATAGAGATGACATGAAATCACAAGCTGGTTTTGTTTTCATGCTCAATGGTGGTCTTGTTATATTGGAGAAGCTTCAAGGAAGCTATAAGCGGATTCAACAACGGAGGTGAGTACATTGCAAAGCATCGAAGCGCCAAGGAAGCTGTTTGGATCAGGCAATTCACGGAAGGTCTAAGAGTAGTACCTACCGCCAATGATCCCATCACTCTCTATTGTGATAATAGTGGGACGATCTTCCAAGCTAAAGAGCCAAGTCTAGTAATAGATCTAGACATGTACTTAGAAAATATCATGTAATTAGAGATTTCATTGAAAGAAAGGAAATTGCGATATGTAAGGTTGGGACGGATGACAACATAGCCGATCCGCTCACCAAGCCTTTATCGCAGGCTAAACACAATGGACATATGGTGTCCATGGGTCTTAAACATGTACCAAGTTTGTGTTAGATTTTGAAATGAAATAAAAGTGTTATTTTTGTTCATGTTCATAATCGCATTTGTCTTTTATCTTTTCTTTATACATTTACATCCAAACGGGTTGTAAAGACAATTGAACCCCGTTAAAGTGAACACGGATTAGCATTGTATTTGCCCATAGTCACTTATATGAGGTGACGTCTCGAAGTGACTAGAGTGTGATGCGATTGATGGCAAGTTCAAGTGCCATTGAGTCATATGAGAATTATTAGTCGATCACATAGGCAGACTGTTAGGAACACCTTGTCAGGCTAATGACCGCTTATAGAGTTCTGGCAAATTTATATAGCCTGGTCGTGGCGAGAGCTACTATAGTATTCTAGTGAGTCGATTCTTTTGACTAAAGACTGTTCACCTAAGGTGGCACAATTTCAGATTAACTTTGATTTATGTTACTACGACCTTCGTAAATGGGGTCAAATGGGCATATTTTGGGTTGATGGCTGTGGATAGTCGAAGGGAATAAGTGCGATAAGAATTGTCCACCCCTTGTCAGGGTTATAACAATATCTCAGGGCCACTCGAGGAGTAATGATCTGGAAATGCGTGGCCACGCTCGGAAGGTATCTATGGTAGATAATTCCGGCCAATCAGTTATTCTCCAGATCGAGGAAACCACTCTCGATATGATCACTTGCAAATACGACCTGAAAGACACCTTGCATTGAGTGGGAGATAGTAATAGGACAAGAGAATTGGTGACGCACACTTGTCGAGGACAAGTGGGAGATTTTTGGAATATGTGTCCTCCGACAATAATGCGATCACAACTGTTGATCATGATGATCACATGTTTAAATTTCATTTTAAGAATACATGTGGGATGTAATATTTTACAGTCAACTGGTCCACACATATCGGTAATGATTGGCTGACTAGAGTTTGACATTACTGTCGTGCGACGGTGGTGATCAGTTGATCCCCTTAGGTCATACCTACAGGGAAATACTCTTAATTGATTATTTAATTAATCGTATGCCGATACGAGTTAATTAAATTGCTTAAAATTGACGGATGATCTTCTGAGTAAAATTAACGTGTCTTATTATAATTCGATTATATTAGATACAGTCTAAGTAATTGAATTGTTTTATTACTTGGATAAAATTATTGTTTACGAAACAATTGAAATACAAATTGAATGAATAATTTATTATGAATACAAGACGTTGTAATTTATAATTTGATAAACCGTTTTGGTACAAGTAATTACGAATTACTAGTCAATATTGTATATGACATATTTTATGAATATGTTGATTTTTAATATGTTAAAAATACATTACAATTTCACATGTCAAGTAACATGTCACATATGTCACAATTGACAAATGACAAAATAAAATGGACTACCCATTTTATGTTATATGTACCGAAATAAGGGAAAAGGTTAGGATTAATATTGTGTTTTTATTTTAAATAGGAATATGATCATTAACCCTAATGACTAGCCTTGCATGCCTATCTTCTTGGGTAGAAAAACAGGCTCATGCATAGGGCACCCTTCCCCTCACCACCGGTTTTTCCAAGAGGGATTATAGAGTTTTTCCTCTATAATTTTTATTCACTTCTTCAACTCAGTTTTTCTAGTGTAAGAAAAAGAAATTCTCTCTACCATTTTGGGAAAAACTTAGAGAAATAAAAACTCACATATCTCTCCTCTTGGCCGAAATTTTCAAGAGGAAATACACAATATTTTTGTGTCAATTTTATAGTAAGACTTATATTATTTCTAGTACAAAATAATATTAGTTATTAAGAGATTTCCTTGGGTATTCACATTTGGGAGAGGTTCTAATTTGGACCTTTTGTTCATCCATTTTAAGGAAAGCTCAAGAACTAACAAATAGGTGAATTTGTTGGTGCCCATTAATCCGAAATCATATAGTAAGATTGATGATTTCTTCTCTTATCTTATTTATGTTTGCATGCATAAGATCTAAGTTTTATTTTATGACTAAATAAATATTTTCATATATGAATATGTAAATTACTGAGATTAATATTTCTAACATTAGTATCATTTTGAGTTGCTTCTATTGAATTTATTGAACACCAAAAAGCTTTACTTATTTCTGTTATGAATTTGATATATCTATTTCAACCTCCAGATAAATATGGTTTGAAAGAGGCTTGATTACTAAAAATAATATCCCCTCAATTGACTTGAGAAACCTAAATCAATTAAATAACTTTGAAGCAAAAAGTAGACAACTTATAGAAGCCTAACTACCCATTTCGAATCTCATATGATTATCATACGACCGAGGACCGTCATAGATGAGAATTTGGGGAACCAATTAATCTATTTCTCTTTTGTAAATAAAATATTTTTAACAAAACAATTAAACAACTACACGCAACAATCTGATAATGGATCTAACCTCTTTGTCCTTTTCGACACATGTTGTTTCTTCTCCTCCTTAATGTCATCTAAACAAACACAGTCAACCTAGAAATAATGAATTGATAAGTAAAAACAAATCCAATAAGGATTAGAATTAGGGATCAAATAAATAAAAAGGAAAATGGTACAAACCCAGGTAAGATTGAATAGCAAAATGAAGAGTGGTAAACTTTTTAGCAAAGGATTCTTTGAGCATAGACTGAAATGTCTTGGTCACAAATCCACTTGCTGCACCCGCCATTTTATTGTTTACAAAGAGGAATTATTAGGAAAAGGGATAGAGGAATAGTAGAAGAATGCATGTGGTGTTGTGGAGCTAAGCCCAGCAAGACACACGTGAGGAGCATGTGATTTATGGAGTACAACTATTTATGTGACAACAAGTCTTTTTTATTATGGATATAGCCGTCTTAAACTAAAACGGGTCAAATAATTTATCACTTGCATAGATAAAACAAGTATTTTCCTAATATTCAAGTATTTTGTCTTTGTCTTATCTATACAAATAGTATAATATTTGACCCGTCTTAAACATAAAGCAGATAATGCCATTTTAAAAGAGATTTTTGTTTATATGACCAATAAAGGGGAAGAGGGAGGATGCCCCCTTTAACAATAGTAGATTACGTTAAATTATTGATTGTAAATAAGTTGTGTTTTTATGTAATTGGACCGTCTTACAATGTGAGATCGTGTCACACAATAATTATGAATGGAAAGATTTATTATAACTTAAAATTTTGGGTATGACAGTTTCGTTGTGGTTATAATATCATTTCCATGTTATACAGTTGTGTTAATTTAAAAACAATGATCTTATGTCGTGAAATTGTCTTACACAATACTCCCTCTATTTTTGTATAGATGACGTTTTTTTTTGTTGTCACCCTTAGACTTTAATTTTTACAAAAATATATTGTAGTAGTTCAAAAATTATAAGAATTATGCAATTAAATTCCTTATCAAAAGAACTTTCATATGAATATATATTTAATGATATTTTTCCTTATATATTAGGAGATATTAAAGGAAAAAAGGATTGTACATCAGATGTACTACCTCACACTAATGAGTTTTTGAGTTTCTGTGTATTTTTTTTTTTTGAGTTCTATAAAGTTTATAAATTACATTTTATTTTTCTGACGTCAAAATTTAAATTTTTCTGAGTTTATGTGTAATTTTTTTGAGTTATAATGTAATTTTTTGAGTTTAATATTCAAATAAATGAACTCAAAAACTTTATAATAAAACTCATAATTTTTAATACAAAACTCAAAAACTTTGTCTTAATGCTCAAAAACTTATTGGATATTAAAGAGATAAAGGAGTGTCTCGAAAAGAGAGAATGACATATATAAAAAAAGACAAAGGGAGTTATTATTATATAACTATACGAGTAGTTCGTTAGTCACTCTGTTGCTTTGTTTTATTGACGCTCTAAAAATAATTTGGATTTTTTTTAATACCAAGTACTAATTGACTACAGGAAATGGTAAATATCGGGTAGTAAAAAAAAATAGGTGCCATGAACCCAAAATTTTAGAAAACCATGCTTGGGATCTATGAGTTTAAATACGTCATCATTGACTAGAGGAACTGGTAAATGCCTCATGAACCCAAAACATTGTTATTGGTAGTGGTACATACGTACACCATCACTGATTCCATAAAACATGAAAGAAAGAATAAAATGCAATGTCCTCTGTCTGGCTTCCTTACACATTTGGGTTAAAATGTTCATATTAACAAGTTTCTAATTTGTATGCAATGTATGCTATTATATACTTTCAATGTATTTTTTATGGACAATTATATATATATATATATATCTATATATATATATATATATAGAGAGAGAGAGAGAAGGGTTCTTATAAGGTCTTCATACCATATAAGGCCCTAAGTCCTTATAAGAGCCCTTGGATGGAAGGGATAGAGGGATGAGATTACATCTCATTGAAGGGTCACAATTCTCCCTCCCTAATCTCCTTCCCTAATTGTGTATAACTCCACCTAATTTTGTACAACTCTTCCACCATTCTAATCTCCCAACTCACTTCCTCATTCACTCATCCTCTCTCATTTCTCACATTCACTCTTTCTCTCTCATTTTCTCCCACCCTCTCTAAACAAAAAAAAAAAAACCAAGTTGATAAAAAAAAAACCCAAACTAAAACAAAACAAAAAAAAACCCACAAAAATCACTCCACCACACCCGACCCACCACCACCCGACCCCACCACCACCCTATCACTGCCACCACCAAACCGCCATTTCCACCACCATAGCCGCGCCCACAGCCCACTAATCCTCCTCCCTAATCACTCATAACTCCCTTCGTCCTTGCTCCCGCCTCATGTCGCGCCGACAGATCCCGAGCCCACCACCCCGACACCACCCACGACCACCATTCCCCACACTCCTTCCTCCTGCTGCCCCGACAACAATCCCGACCACACCACCCCTGCCAACTTTGTATAACTTTGGTTCATTTTGTATAACTTTTGTTCAATTTTGTATAACTTTCGTCCTTATTTGTATAACTTTAGCCCATATTTGTATAACTTTAATCCATATTTGTATAACTTTAGTCCATTTTTGTATAACTTTGGTTCATTTTTGTATAACTTTGGTTCATTTTTGTATAACTTTAGTCCAATTTTTGTATAACTTTAGTCTTTTTTTGTATAACTTTGGTCTATTTTTGTATAACTTTGGTTCATTTTTGTATAACTTTAGTCCATTTTTGTCTTAGATGAAAAAAAAGTATCTCACAAAAAAAAACGAGATTTAAAACACGAAATCTTAAAAAAAAAACGTATAACAAGAAGAGATTTAAGAAAATGAATAAAAAATGAGAACTAACAAAATAAAAGACAACTAAAATAAAATAAAAGACAAAAAAAAATAATGAATGGAAAAAACAACTCAAAACATACAAATTAACACAAAACGAAAAAAAAAAAAAAAAAAAATAACGAGTTGAAAAAAAAAAAAAAAAAAAGTCAGCGGCGGTGGGGTGGCGGCGGCGGTTTGGTGGGTGGGTGGTTAGTTGGTGTCGGGTGGGGTGGTGGTGGTGAATGAGGAAGAGAGGAATGAATGATTTATTTGAGTTTTTTGATTTATTTGGATTTTTTGGGTTTTTTATTTATTTGGATTTTTGGGTTTTTTTTATTTATTTGGGTTTTTTTTTAGAGTTTGAGAGAAGAGAGAAATGAAATGTGTAAGATGAAAGAGAAATGGATGAGTGGAAAACAAATATATAGTAAATTAGTGATTAATTAGAGTGGATTAGTGAATGAGGAGAGAGATGGTGAGATTAGCTTATAAACACACTTTTTTGGGGTTGATCTCATCCCTCCATCTCCCTCCATCCAATGGCTCATAATAGAACTTATGGACTTAATATATATAAGGACCTTAGTTGATCTCTTCTCTCTCTCTCTCTATATATATATATATATATATATATATATATATATATATATATATATATATATATATATATATATAATATCAAAGTTGAGACAAACCATTACAAAGACAAGGAATAATACATAAGTCCATCAAATAAAATAAGCCATAGAATTTTACTCATAATGGAGAATTTTTACATGTTTTCACAACTACTAAATGACATGCAATATGAAATCGCAAAGATGGTATCAAAGAACTCCATTCGTGACTCAATGATGTTACAATGCACGTAAGTTTTTAATTTTCAAAGAATCGAAATCATTTTTTCTATGACCAATTATCGATATATTATTTTATTTTTTTACTTGCTTCCAGAAAAATTCTAGTATTATAATTTTCCTTAATGTAGTTGTAAAGAAATGAAAAATATTTGCATGGTGGAGGCGATTACAAACGAGATTAAGAAATTTTATATGTTTTCACAACTACCAGATGACATATAATATGAAATCGCAAAGAAGGTAGCAGAGAACTCCAGTTGCGACGCAATTATGTTACTATGCACATAAGTTGATAGTTCTCAAAGAATGGAAATCATATTTTTTTACTATCAATGTATTATTTTTTTCACTTGCTTCCGAAAAATTCTAATATGATACTTTTTGTTATTTTTGAGGAGGCGATTCGAAATAAGAGTCGGGCTAAATTAAAGTGAAAGGTTTTACCAACTGAAGACCAAAATGTACTCGAAGAAAATTCCATATAAAAGGAATTTGATGAGCTTTATATTTTTATAGTTAAATTTATTGTCTCTTTTATTTAACTGAACTATTTTTTTTAATTACCATAGAAATTATGTAGTATTATGGTTTTTTTTATATAGGTTAATTGATAAACACTACCAACTTAAATCCCCTTTTTCATAATTACGACCAACATCAAAAAAATTTCAAAATCAGTACCAACATATTGACTCCGACTTACTATCAATACCAAATGGCCGGAAAACCTCATTAAACTTGTGATTTTCAAATTTCCCTCCTAAAATCTTTTTTTATTCCCAAACTACCCTTACCCTTCCCCTTCCCCTTTCCCCTCCCCCTCTTGTTAATTACACATCCCCGCTAGACCACCACCACGGTGCACGACGCCAAGCGTCTCATGGCCAACTCCCCGTCCTTCTCTGTACACCGGCAGTTCGGCCCTTCACCAAACCAGCACCAACTTGCTTAACTACATGGCAGCAGCTCCGAGCCCAACACCGCCGTGCCCCTGCATCCTAGGTGACAACCACGACCATGCCCAAACCATCGATAAAAACGGTAAGGAACAACACTCATATCCGTTGAACACTTGAGATTCCCACCATTTTTAGCAAATTAAATTGACACCCAAATCTGCAATAATCTTCATTAAATTGTGAAAATATCAAAGTAGTGCTTTAATTTAGCTAAAACTTAACACAAAAATGTCAAAACAAATCAAGATTAATTTCACCATGGTCTGAGATTCGGCCAGAGATTTTGCTCAACACGGCCATGCCCCTGCATCCCAAGCGACAACCACGACGATGCCTATATTCCCACCACCGTGCGACAATCGAGCAGCAGGTGGGACCTCCCTTCACGACGCAGCAATAGCAGCCACGACATGGAACTCGACTTGGGCTCCTAACCTGGTGGACTGGGCGTTTGTAGCTGCGATTATTTCCATCTATGGATTCCTCATCAAATTTGCTAGCTATATTCTCATGTTTATATCCATTATTACTCCCTCGGTATTGATGGTAATGTTTAAGGTTTCGTTCCTGGCCGGAAGACGATGTCTGAGGAAACACAATTTGTTCTCCTCTTATTTATTAATCTTACACATTAAGTTCTTATCTAGGCTTGTTTGCGTGTTCAATTTACAAGAGAGTGGGGGGGGGGGGGGGGAGGGTGGTACTTTGGGAATTAAAAAAAAGATTTTAGGAGAGAAATTTGAAAATCACAAGTTTAATGAGGTTTTCCGGCCATTTGGTATTGATAGTAAGTCGGAGTCAATATGTTGGTAGTGATTTTGGAAATTTTTTTAAGTTGGTAGTGATTATGAAAAGGAGGACTTAAGTTGGTAGTGTTTATCAATTAACCCTTTTTATATTGTATGGAGAAAATTCTCCAAATTTTGGTATTATTATATTATAGCAACAACATTTAATTATTAATTTAATGTAGTTATCTTATCATTATTGTATAAATTATTTTATGGAGAATATTTCATAATTGTTTATAAAGCCATTCTTTAGTAGTAATAATAATAATAATAATAATAATAATAATAGTAATAGTAATAGTAATAGTAATAGTAATAGTAATAGTAATAGTAATAGTAATAGTAATAGTAATAGTAATAGTAAGAGTAACAGTAACAGTAACAATAACAGCAACAGCAATAGCAACAACAACAACAACAACAAAAACAACAACAACAATAATAATAAGTATTCATGATGAGAATGGGGTCATGAGAAATGGACTGTAGGATGTTGCAGCTGGGTTTGTTTCTTATTACCAGAATTTGCTTGGTTCCTCCTCTCCAGTCCAGCCCTTACATAATGATCTGGATAAAATGGTCCATGCCAATAAAATCTTGGAGGCTTTGAAGTCAGTGGACAAGAATAAGAGCCCTGGGATTGATGGCTACTCTTCTGGGGGGAGGGTGGTACTTTGGGAATTAAAAAAAAAGATTTTAGGAGAGAAATTTGAAAATCACAAGTTTAATGAGGTTTTCCGGCCATTTGGTATTGATAGTAAGTCGGAGTCAATATGTTGGTAGTGATTTTGGAAATTTTTTTAAGTTGGTAGTGATTATGAAAAGGAGGACTTAAGTTGGTAGTGTTTATCAATTAACCCTTTTTATATTGTATGGAGAAAATTCTCCAAATTTTGGTATTATTATATTATAGCAACAACATTTAATTATTAATTTAATGTAGTTATCTTATCATTATTGTATAAATTATTTTATGGAGAATATTTCATAATTGTTTATAAAGACATTCTTTAGTAGTAATAATAATAATAATAATAATAATAATAGTAATAGTAATAGTAATAGTAATAGTAATAGTAATAGTAATAGTAATAGTAATAGTAATAGTAATAGTAATAGTAATAGTAATAGTAAGAGTAACAGTAACAGTAACAATAACAGCAACAGCAATAGCAACAACAACAACAACAACAAAAACAACAACAACAATAATAATAAGTATTCATGATGAGAATGGGGTCATGAGAAATGGACTGTAGGATGTTGCAGCTGGGTTTGTTTCTTATTACCAGAATTTGCTTGGTTCCTCCTCTCCAGTCCAGCCCTTACATAATGATCTGGATAAAATGGTCCATGCCAATAAAATCTTGGAGGCTTTGAAGTCAGTGGACAAGAATAAGAGCCCTGGGATTGATGGCTACTCTTCTGGGTTATTTCTTGATGCCTGGAGTGTAGTTGGGCATGAGTTTAAGGAAGCTGTTTATGATTTCTTTATTCAATGTAAGCTTCCTAAATCTGCTAACTCAACTCTCCTAGTACTTATTCCTAAAATAGCTACCCCTTCCTTTGTTAAAGATTTTAGGCCAATTACTTGTTGTACTACTTTTTATAAGGTGGTTAGTAAAATATTGGCAAATAGATTGCAAGGAGTTTTGGACAAAATCATTGGCCCTGAGCAGGCTGCCTTCATTGCTCAGAGAGACTTGTTTGATAACTCTATGATGGCCCATGAGTTGGCTTCTAAGTATAGCAGAGCTTACTTAACCCCTAGATGTCTATTAAAGGTAGACATTAGAAAAGCTTTTGACTCTGTTAACTGGGATTTCCTCCATCGTGCTCTTCTGTTTTTTGCCTTCCCTGCTAAGTTTGTTGGTTGGGAGATAGCATGTGTTACTTCCCCATATTACTCCCTAAGCACAAATGGCGGGGTGGAGGTTTTTTTCCAAGGCAGAAGGGGGCTCAGGCAGGGTGACACCCTCTCACCTTACCTGTTTGTTATATGTATGGAGGTGCTATCAAGACTTCTCAGGAGGCTGCCAAGGCATGAGGGGTTTTCATATCATCCTAAGTATGTCCAACTGAATCTAACTTATCTGGTATTTGCTGATGATTTGTTGGTCTTTACAAGAGGTGACCTCCCATCTGTGAAGGCTGTGGCTCAGTGTTTGTCCTTATTTGACTCCTTATCTGGTCTACAGGCTAACTCTACTAAAACTAGTCTCTATTTTGGAGGGGTTAGTCCTGCTCTTAGGACCATTATCCTGGAGGCCACTGGTTTTAGTGAAGGTGAATTTCTATTTCGTTATTTGGGTTTTGCCTTTATTTAATGCCAGGATTGCTAATGATATGTATCAGCGATTGATGGACAAGATTAAAGAGAAAATTGCTCATTGGTCTAATCACTCCCTGAGCTATGCAGGAAAGGCTCTTCTTATCAATTATGTTATCTTTGGGATGCACAATTTTTGGGGGGCAAGTGTAATGCTGCCTAAGGGGGTTATCAAAAAGATTAACAAGATATGCAAAGATTTTCTATGGGGCATCAAAGATGGTCAGAGGAGACATGTTTTATGAGTTGGAAATCCATTAGTAATCCTAAAAGAGAAGGGGACATTGGTATCAAAGAAATTCTCAGCTGGAATAGTGCTCAAATGATGAAGTGGATATGGAATTGTTCTACAGACCTAATAGCATCTGGACTATCTGGGTCAATAAATACATTCTCAAAGGAACTAATAAAGATGGCCTCTCCTAACATTAGTCATTCCTGGTACTGGAACAATGTGATCAAGATGATGGACCTCCTAGTATCTAAGACAGGGTCAATTGGGTTGGCAGTTGACTGGGTTCAAGCTTGTTCTGTGCATGACTCCTTTAATTCTGGTTGGATGTATCATCTGATCAGGCAGGGTGTTGAACCAGTCTCATGGTACTCTCTGGTACATGATAATGCATGTGCTCCTAAGCACTCATTCTTAGGTATGTTGGCTTTGGAAAATAAATTGCCTACAATAGATAATCTGGTTCATAGGGGTCTCTATCTGGTTAATAGGTGTGTCCTATGATATGGCCATTGTGAAGAATTGGAGCATCTCTTCTTTCAATGCTCGTTTTCTTCTCGGGTATGGACTCACACTGCAGATTGGCTGCATATCACCTTTTCTACTTTCATGGAACAAGTTCTTAGCTAGTTTCAAGTGCATATTCGAGGCAGGTCTGTGTAGTCTAGCTGGAAGAGAGCAGGGCTCATGGCTACTATATATTTCATTTGGAGGGAGCGCAACAACAGGATTTTTAACAACATCTCCACCACTCCTGGATCTCTTTGTACTCAAATTAAATTTGTGATTTGTAAAAGGTTGTCTTTGTAGGTTTCCTTTTATCTGGTTTTCTTTTAGATGTTAGTTCTAGGGGACTACTCTGGTCTCCTTGTAGAAGAGTGGAACGGGTCTTGTACTTTGATTCTTATTTAATGAATACAGATCCATGCTTTTCTGCAAGGAAAATAATAATAATAATAATAATAATAATAATAATAATAATAATAATAATAATAATAATAATACTTATAATTTAAATAAAATAACATATAAACACAGGTTGCATGAAGCGCGGGATACTACCTAGTCTATATATAAAACTTGGTTGAAACACTGTGGATGTGTCACGTGGCGTTTCAACCTTAATTACAAGTATTAAATACGACAATTTATTAAATGTGAACATAATATATGTTTTGCATAAATGTCAGTAAAATACTAGTTATCATTAAATATGAACATAATAAATGTTGCATAAATCTCAGAAAAAAATTATTAATAGTTTAATAATGGTATTTAGTTCCTCTGTTTTTAAATAATTAACGTTTTCATTTTACGAGGTGAACCTTTGATTTCGATTTTTACAAAAATATATTGATTAGAAAATTATAAACATTACACCATAAAATTCTTTAGATATAGAGCTTTGATATAAGTATACATTTCAATACATTTAGTTATATATTTTTAGAGAATTGAAGAGAGAATTGAGTGTTTCAAAATCAGAAGGACAATTAAAAAAGAACCGAGGGAGTACTAAATTAAATTAAATAAATACGGTCATATGATTCTGAAATTTATAAAAAAAACGAAAATTTCTCATGGTACCCCTTAACTCTGTAAGATTTCTCATGGTACCCCTACTTTTAAGAATCTGTCCCTGGTACCCTTAAGGTTTCATTTTTGTACCCATGGTAGCCCTTAATGTAACGATGTTAACGGAACGTTAACTTTTGATGACGTGGCAATAATTATTAAATTAAAAATTAATAAAAAAATATGAAATAAAAATAAAATTTTGAGCATTTCCCATGGTATCCCTGTACTTTATACATTTTTTCCCAGATATCCTTAAGTTACAACAAAAGAAGCATCATGTTATGCCATTACAACTCACCACCCAAAAACTTAATAAGGTTATGAATTTAAGAAGAGATTATATAGAAAATGAATCCTGACTTACTTGGCTATGTTAACTTAGTACAAGAAGCTATACAACTGTTCAACATGACTATGTAATTTAAAAGCAAGATTTGAGAAATTAAGTTAATGGTGACATGAAGGCAAAGATCAAGATTTTGTTGACGCTCTTATATTTTAACATAAAATTAGCATTTATTATGTACATGTTGATGTTAAGTAAGAGTAAATCGAGATGATACATAAAGGGTCGTCTCAAGAAAAGTGGAGGCCCCGTGCAAAAGAAAAATACGAGGCCTCTAATTAAAAATAAAAAATAAAAAAAATGTGATATAAAAATAATAATGCAAACTACAAATTATTTGAAAAACGATTCTTTCGTGTAGTTTTTTTTTAAGCGAATTCCTCTATCAAACTTTCAAAAACGATAAAACAAAGACCTCTGATCTCCGACACTTTGGTTGTTTGTCCGTGTCCTAAGGTGCCTTACCAAGGCCACCTAATGCATGGAAATGTTACCATCTCGGTTACCCGAGGCAATGTATATCAAATAGACAATAAAGAAACATACTTAATTAAGTAAATGAGTTAAGTGATTACAATATCAAAATCCCAAACTGTAAAACAAATACAAGTGTTCCAAAAACCAATCAACTGAAAAACAAACTAAGTTTATGACACAGCGGAAGACTCTAAAGACAGGTGATGACTCCATCCCAGCTATCCCTCGCGCAAGCCATCTCATACCTGCTCAATAACTGCTCACCATCCCCAAATAGATCACCACAGTTTTCAAAACATTTAAAACGGGGCCAGTTACTGATTACATAAACAAGATACACAATATGCAAACAACACACACAACTCCCAACTCCATTTTATCTCCACACACCTGACTACACACTAAAGTGTGTAGTCCTGCCAGAATACCCATCGCAACAGATATTCCACGCCGCCAGTGGGGGACCGCAGCCGTACCCACAAAATCCCCGCTCATCTATTCCGAGCGAAACCCATGTTCCTTAATGTGCACATCCCCTCCTGTAGCGGGTTCCACAGAGGGCGAATCAAGGGCGTGAAGCCACTCCCGCAAGTGAGTCCACTCAGCCGAGGACACGCCTCGCGAACCACAGACAATCACACAACCAATTATACAACAACAACACCAATACAATACCAATACGTTAAAGATAAACAATAAACACAACCATCACCAACAACTATGTAACCAATAACCGAGTAGGGAAACCCTACCTGGAATAAGCAATCACCAAATCGTCACAAAGCAGCTATTCAATAATGCTCCTCTACGAAATCACCTCCTATAAACACATAACCATACAATTATCATCTAATACAACATCATACTCCCCAAAGCCCCTAAATTACCCAATTAGGGTTTTAAACAAACTCAAAGAAAAGGTATAAAAACTATACAAGAATCTTACCCTCGACACGACGAACTCAACGGCGTAAAGAACATGACGATCCGACAATCCTAGCCTTTGGGATTTGATAGCAACGCGAAGAACAAAAGCAACGTAACTTGTTTTCTTTCTTGAAAGGTTTTTTAGAAAAGATAAAAGTGATAAAGAAAGTGACTGAAAGCCTTAAATATCAATCACGCGTTACTAACAAAACCCGACTAAAACAACCCGCAGAACCAACTTACTCGATCGAGTGACCCTTACTCGATCGAGTGCCACACTTACTCGAACGAGTACCCTTCAGCAGAACACTGTTTCGTAAACCAAACATACTTACTCGACAGAGTAAGCCCCACTCGATAGAGTACCCAAAGACATAGAAAACTGTAGTATTACAGTCTTCCTCTTTAAAAAGAACTTCGTCCCCGAAGTTCAACCCATACACAAAAACAAAACATACTAACTCAAACACAACACAACAATGCAACTAAAAACTCAAAACAAAACTCCTAACCAAAACTCAAACCGACTCAAAGCAACTACTAACTGTACCAAAACTAACATAAACCATACCAAAACCTTATGCGATCACCTCCTACCCCCTAAAAGAAACTTGGTTACGTCCCTGTAACCAGACATACCTGATCAAAAAGAGACGGATATCATTCCCTCATAGTCTCTTCCGCCTCCCAAGTAGCTTCCTCAACCTCATGATTAGACCATAGGACCTTAAGCAACACCGTTTCCCCGGACCTAGTTTTCCGAACCTTGCGATCAAGAATCTGTTTTGACACCTCAAGATAAGATAAGGACTCATCCAACTCTATGTTCTCCACCTTTATCACATGTGAAGGATCGCTCACATACTTCCGTAACTGAGACACATGAAACACATTATGTAAACGGTCCAAAGCCGCTGGTAACGCTAACCGGTAAGCAACCTCTCCCACACGATCCAAAATCTCATATGGTCCGATGAACTTCTGGCTCAACTTCCCTTTCTTACCAAACCTCATAACCTCATGCATAGGAGATACTTTCAGAAGGACCTTGTCCCCAACCTGAAACTCTATGTCACGGCGATGTAGGTCTGCATAACTCTTTTGTCGATCCTAGGCCGCTTTCATCTTTTGCCTAATCACCTTAACTTTTTCTATCATCTCTTATACCATTGTGGTCCTGAAACCACTACCTCAGCTCTATCATCCTAGCAAATCGGATGATACGGTCGTTTCTGTACCAAAACTAAATACCTAAATATACTAACAGAAGCTAGTGATAAGTAGGGTCGATCTCCACAGGGAGGCAAGATATCTATCTGAAAGTCCGTCTATCTAGGTCACAAATGGGGGGTTTTGTATTTGGTTTCTAGAACTACCGAAGATTAAAGGCAAGAGAAGTAAAGCAAGAGTAATAAAGTGAGAAAATGAGATAAATGTGGTCAGATAAAAGAGAGTATGTCAGGATTTCGGTTCACCATGGCAGTCTATCGACTCAATTGTAAATAGCCAAGACAGTCTACAGTGATAAAGGCAATGGAAATGTCCTCTCGGTCCGCTATCCACCCTAGACTACTACTAACTTAACTTTCGCCCTCATTAGGTAGTCTAATGTTCATAGCAGGTCTGTTCTCCCCAATCTTTCGATCCAGGGGTGAATTTAACCAGATTAAAGTTATTTAGAAGCGTGCACTCGACTAAACATGTTACAGTTATATTGCTATGGTGACAGATTCTCACATG
The DNA here is from genome assembly GCF_048544455.1 of Silene latifolia. Taxonomy (NCBI): domain Eukaryota; kingdom Viridiplantae; phylum Streptophyta; class Magnoliopsida; order Caryophyllales; family Caryophyllaceae; genus Silene; species Silene latifolia. The sequence goes on from NC_133534.1 coordinate 40,529,922, forward strand.
TAAATCGTCTAGTCTATTCACTACATCGTCACAATTCTACCATGGATCCCTAATCTTAACATAGAGAAATTAGCTACTCATGTTCTTAATGTAATCAACAATAATAACAAAAGGCATGCTAATGGAAAACATGATTAAGGAATAACAATCAAGCATAAATTAGACAAAGGCAAGAGTAATAATAAGGGAACAAGAAATTAAAGTAAATAGAGTATTGAGATTAAGGAGAAAGGAATGATTACAATCTAATAGAATCCGGCGTAAAGAACAATCCACCAAAGTAAGAGTAAAGTTCAGAGATTAAGCAGAAAAGTCAGAAGTGATTCAAAGTCTCAAAGATGTTTTATGACCTAATTACGACTCCCTTATATAGGGGATCGAAAATTAACATAATTAAACCTATCACCGATTACTAAAACCCGTGTAAAAATAGCAATCCACTCAATCGAGTACTTTCAGACTACTCGATCGAGGTCTTTTCCAGCAAATCTACTTGATCGAACACTTCGGGCTCTCGATCGAGTAACTCCACAAAAGCACATTTCGATCGAGCATAAAGAACTACTCGATCGACCTTCTGTTCCTCCCAAACCACTCGATCGACTTCCAAAACATCTCGATCGAGTGGAATTCCAATGCATCAGCCTCAAACTCGTCTTGGCAGCTTCTTTTGACCACCCTTCACGCATCCCGAGGTACGACTTCTGCTCCAAAATTCCCGTCTCCTTACAATGCATGCTAAATGGGACGAATAAGGTCGATTCCGCTACTTTCGGGTCCAATTCTGCAATTAAGACAAAACAAACCAAAGTAGCCAATTCGGGGCATTTTGCAATACAAAGCGATACAAAAAGGTATAGAAATGCGTGCAATAAGAGGCTAAAAAGTTTATATAAATTGCACGTATCAAATCTCCCCAAACCGAACCTTTACTCGTCCTCGAGTAAACTAAATGCAAACTAATGGAACGGATATGAAAACTCAGAGCTAGCTATAACTTGTCCACTTAAACTAGTTATAGCTACAACAGTCAATACGCAAACTAGTTGTAGGATGTCCATAAATAAGCTGGCCTATCGACCTTGCAATACCGTCAAAATCGGACTCTCACGGGGTCACTCTTCTCTCATGAAGCAAAGGGTAAAAGTATATATGTAAGAGAGAAAGAGAAAACAGTCACTCACCTAAACTGCGACCTATATAACATGCATGCAACAAAAATGATAGACGATTCAAGTACCATACATACATCCCAACCAACAATGTCCATCACAGTCGAGGGCTTACAAATAATATGGGAAAGTGAGGTTACAGGTAAGAAAAGGCAAAACAGATTATGGAAATGTGGAGGTAAAGCGTCAAGCTAGCACCTAAACAGGACCATATAAAACTATCCAAATCTCAGCTGTCTAGAAAATAAAGCACAAGTGCCCTTCTTTGGCACACAATTCACTACCCAATACACTATCTCCTCAAAAAATATGAATAAGAACAAAGGAGTAGACCGTCACAAACTTCCCTTTTTTAACACGGTCTAATTTCTATTCAAAACAACTAACTCTTTTTTTTCTTTTCTTTCTTTTTCTTCTTCTGTTCACGTTCTTCATCTTTCTTTCCAATTTCTTTTTCTTTTTCTTTTTCACGTTCCTTTTTCATTTTTCTTTCCAATTTCCTTCTTTTCTACCAACTCCGTACAAGTAAAACCGAGCCAAACCCGCAACAATGAATGATATATTGCAAAAATTACACTAAACTAGCTTGACTGGCAGGCTAAATTTGGGTGTAGCTAATGGGTCAAAAGGCTATATTTGGCTAAAGTGGAGCTAAATGGGTGAAAATGAAATAAAGGGTTATTGTAAGCACCTCCCTGCATGTGACACCGACCACAACCCGAACGTACGCAAGCAACAAGCAATCGAATTTCATAAAAGTGCAAAAGTGATGAACATGTTATACAAGGAGTACTACTCTCAATTCCTACATGAACCAGTCATGAATGTCACCAGTTAAATGGCTCTAAAGCTCAGAAATATAAAGTAGGTTGCCAATTTATCAGGTCAAGTCTACACAGTCAACTATATTTTTGACATTAACTCGTAGATATGCGCATGACTAAACAAATAAATGTCAATTAGATGCAAGGATTAAGTAAAGATGACAAGTTAAAGTGCAATTTCATCATGGAAATCTACAGTTCCGACTCAACCTATATGCAAAATGAAACATGAATATTTTTTGAATTTTTAAAATTTTTCTATTTTCTTGAATTTTTGATAATTTTTTGAAATAAATAAATACAATGCAAACAGAAAAGTAAACGTGAATGCAAAAACAATGCAAAAATGTAGACTCAAAGGATGCAATAACCTCCCCAAACCAAAACGGACAACGCCCTCGTTGTCCTCCAGCATACAAGAACAGATATATAGCGGGAAAGGGATATATACAACCAATAAATGAATGAAAAACAATAAATAAATAAGGAGACGAAAAATAAAGAAAAGAGCAAAAAGTACATACAAAATGACGAACTTCCCAAAACCAGCCAGAAAACTGGGGAAGTGAGTAGACCAGCAGCTACTCGTCGCCCTCCTCCTCCTCCTCCTCTACCACCACGAAGTCAGGATCTCGCTCCTGCTCCCTCCTCCTCCCCTCCTCAGCTCGGACTCTCTCCTCCTCCTCCTCTGCGGTGTCCGCCTCGCTGGCTGGCTATGGGTACCCCTCCGCCGGGTACCGGTAGAAAGAAGGGTGTGGCCAGCCCTCAGGAACGGGGCGTCCTCGTCTCTTGTGATACTCGTATAGAGGGAACAAGGTAAGTGCAATGTCTCGCTCCATACGAGCCTGCCTGGTAAGCAACTCGAGAAGCAAACTATCATGGCGCCCTTGATCAATGACCTCGGACGCCTCAAAAGGTGGAGGAGGAATAAAATTAGCCGGGTAGACCGGCTGTGTAGGGGTAGGAGTGGGAATAGGGATCGGTTGAGGCGTGGGCGTGGAAGACTGCCCAGCCTCAGTGGTCTGGGTGGATCCCTGTCCAGTCTCAGGTCTCTTCCGCTTCTTAGCAGCGGAAGTAGTGGTAGGTGGAGCGAGTGGAAGGTGATAGAAGGTCAAAGGTGGAGGCAACCTACCCCTAGCAGTAGGTGAAGGGACAAGACGGGGTAAAGTGGTGCAAGGTAAGGTCTCGGACAAGGAACCACAAATCTTCCAAGTCTGCTGGTTAGAAGCTAGCCAAAATATAGACAGCATGGCAGGAATATCTAGGTACCTATCAGTGTCGACATGTGCCAGGTCACGAGGGAAGTCAGGGAAGATAGAACGGGCAAGAAAGGTAGCTATGCCACCGCAGACAATGGTGCCCGACTTCTTCTTCCCAACAATGTTAAAATATTGAGCAGTCAAATAAGCAATGTTAAGCACAAAGGAGCCCTCGCTATCAATGTTTAGATAGCCCCCGAGAATTGACAACTCAACATTGTTAATGTTGTTGGGCTCTTTACGGCCGAAAATCGTCCCACCAATGAGACGCAAAAAGTAACGGGTCGGGGGGAGGTGGACATGAGCGAGTCTGCGCTCCTCAAAGGCTGTATGTGCCAAAGTCCTCCAAAGAATATGCAGGACCTTCCTAGGAGGGTCCGACTCACCGTGGGAGGACAGTCCTAACCTACTACCAAACTCAGCTAGGGTCCAGGTCGTAGTCCGGTTAAATAACCGGAAGGAGACACATGAGCTACCCTGGTCAGTGGCGTAGGCAGCTGCTTAAAAACTCGAGGGTAAGCTCCTTATAAGTCGTGGCACTCATGGTAATCAGTCCAGACATTCCCGTCCCGTTCAAAATCTCAACTATAGGCTCGTAAATTCCTAACTTCTCAAGTGATTTCTAACACAAAAAATTAGTCGAAGCAAAGTCACAGCTCTCTAAGTCAAAGAAACGGGTACGATGAATAACATTAACAAAACGTACCTCTGGGTAGTCAGGATGCGGGTCAAGAGACTCATTGGCACGGAACGTGACACGCCCGGCAGCAGGTGTGCCTCGTCCTCGACCCCGTCCACGCCCTCTAGTACCTGAAGAAGAAGAAGCTTGTCCAGTAGCGGGGCGAGGTACTAGGGCAGCCCGGAAAGCAGCTGTGACAGCTGGTGACGACGCAGCAGGGGTCGTCACCGTAGAAGAGACGGTACCAGAAGTATTTGCAGTGGCAGCAGCTGTACTAGTAGAGACAGCAGAAACATAAACAGTAGTGGCAGCAGCAGTAAAAACAGCGGTACTAACAGTAGAGGTGGCGGTGGTGTAACAACAGGGACCACCGTCTCAGTCAAGGATGGGGCAACAGTCGAACTAGTCGAAGGTAGTGTGCTACTATCCATCCTAATCAAGCAAGTAAGAAGGGGAATTAATCAATTAAACTAGGAAACACGAAATCCCCAAATTGAACACGGATTTTCGAAAAACCCAAACCCTAATCCTTCAATTATGTCGAAAATAGCAGTAAATCAACAAAAGGAAAGAGGAAATTACTTACTTGATTGAATAACCCACAAGAATAAGCAATAAATCGACATAAATCGCAAGCAAAAATCTGATTCGAGCAAAAACCCGACAAACCCTAATTCCCCAAATAAACACAACAAAGACGAAATAGAGAGGGAAAAGTGTGTTGGAGCTTGTGTCCTCCACAAATTAGTGTGATAACATTTGTAAATCTTTTACAGGTTCACAAGGGTATACTTTGTATATTTAATCAGTTGATTAACGTTTACCTAATAACGGTTGGCTTGCTAGAAAGTTTGACGTTATTATCATATAGATGGCGGTGATCAACTGGTCCCTAAAGGTCACACCTATAGGATGTGTTTGAGAGATGTGGTTATAGAAATATAATCATATTGATGCCTAATATGACTAAACAGATAGTCAATGTGTTGATGAGACAATTATTTAATCTTCATTAAATAATATTAGTTGAGACGAATTAACTGTGAATTCGTAAATTAAATATAATAAGTTATATTTAATTAAATGTATGTAATGTTAGCTTGGACGAATTAATCTGTTAATTCGTAATTAAATGTAATCGGTTATATTTAATATCAACAAGTTGAATGTGTCATAGTGGTAATAGTGAGGGTACACAAACCAAGAGGTCATGGGTTCGATCCTCACTAGATGACAATTTAACACATTTTATACATTTTTGGAATAACCAAAAATAAGGAAAGAATACTCCTTATTTCGGTTATAGGCCGAGAAAAATAGAAAAGAAAAGCCTACCCTAATTCATTCCTATACACGGTTTATAGGTGAGTGAGGGAGAGGATTTTCTGACCTAATTCATTTTTCATTTTTGCCTCCTCTCTCATCGGAAAACACAAAGAAAATCTAAAAATTATTTTAATTTTTGGATCGATTCTAGCAAAATCAAGGGCATTTCTCGGAGCATCTTGGGTGCAACTGGTAGAAGAATATCTATTTTGATATTGTTCTTAGGCCGTATTTGCTAGGACCGAAGGTTAATTCTGAATCCTTTACCTTTTTTTATGTATTTTAATATATGACTAGTGATCGTCATCATTAAATTCGTTATAATCCTTCATTTTAAGGGAAGTATACAGATGATTTCCCACAAGTGGTATCAGAGCAAAGGCCACGAATTTTAATTTTGATGATTTTCATAAAAATTGTATGTAAACTTTTAGGGTTTCCGAAAAATTTAGGGCACGGTTGTTTTTTTTTTGTTAATGCCGATTGAAAAAAAAAATGTTTGTAGCCGGTGTTTGTTCTTTTTGATGCGAGATTTCCATTTTTATTTTTCATAATGTTGTTTTAATCAGTTAAAATTATCATATGAAGAATTGGTAGATGTTTGATTTGATGGAGATTAAGTTAAAACATAAATGGAATCGTCATGTTTGATTTAATGCAGATTAAGTTGAAATTAAAAAGGCATTAGGGTCCTAATTTAAAAACCGTGAATTTTTTTTTGCTGTTTCTCTACTGTTCACGGATGAACAGTGTTAAAAAAAAAATTGCTGTTTTTTTGCTCTCAGAAAAACCGATTAAAGTTTTTCGCGGTTCTTTGTTTATGCCGTTTTGGAAAAGCATCCGAAAAAAAAAAAATTTGTTGTTACTGTTCACGTGCTACTGTTCACAGGGGACAAAATTTAAAAAAAAAAAAAAAATTTGTTTCGGTTTTTACAAATAAAACCGTGTATAAAATAAGAAACATGCTTGTTTTGTTTTTCTTTGTTTATGCCGAGACAAAAAAAAAAGATTTTGTTTTTGTTTTGATTTTGGGCAATTAGTTATTGTGAAACGGTTCACAATTAAAAGATACCGAATTATTTTAAAGCAGTTTAAAATTTTGACGGATTGAATTCATATTACAAGTTTAATATGGATTAAGATTGAAATTAATGTGATTAATTGAGGAATTGTCACTTAATTTGATTTAAATAGGTGGTTTGGATAAATTAATCAACATAATTAAGGAATTGTGTCATGTATGTTTAATTTATTTTAGTTGATGCATTATATTTTATTTTTTGTTGAATGAATCGATTGAATGAATTTAATTTACGTATTTTTGCAATCAGTTGTAATACTTAGTGTGGCCTTAGTCAAATTATGTTTTCGTAATGAAGGAAACATAATTTTTAATGTAATTATGAGATCTCGAATCTCCTTTATTTTTCTTTAGTTTTTGGGTTTTGAAATTAGAATGTAATAAATAGGTTTATTATGTAAATTTTATTTATTGTAATTTTCAAAAGAAGACTAAAGATGGAGATTGGAGCTCACTCCCGCTACATGAATCAAGATGGAACATCAAGACAAGCTTCTCGGGTCCAAGGAGGATTCCAAACTTGTATTTATTGTTCATTTTGATAGGATAGGCCACACTAGGACTTTTACTGTTTTTACGTTTTTCATTCTTATTGCTTTTCATTCACATGTTAGTTTATGCATCATATTCCGCCTAAAACCAAACCACCTACTAATAAAATGCATGAAAATTGACTCATATAGGTTGTATGTTAGTTTTCATGGACATACAGATATCACTGTCTTTAAGCCATCACCTTAGTTTATTCATTCTCGCATGCTAGATATTAGTTCACTTAAAATGAATTAAAATAAAGTTGATGGGATCTTCCTCTAAAACGGAAATTGAGATTAGTCTTTATAAGGGCAAACAACTATGAATCCCTTCTTCGTCGGTAGGCATAATATGACCCCTTCTACGTTGGGTAAGTAGTTGTGTTGACTTAGTTTACCTCAACATCATAGTCCGAAGAATTTCTCGTGATTATGATGGACTAAAGATAGAATTTACAGAAATTTATCGACCAAGAATTCTAACGGTAGAATTAGCTAAAAGGTTAGCTTATCAATTTACAGAGAATTGAGTCTTGGGATCATTTATATAATTCTTGAAGGAGGTCAATTGTATAAATGTTTTGAGTTTTCGCGTTATGACAGTAGTTCATTAGACTTAAAAAATATAAACGATGCACATGCTTATTATTTTTATTATTCTTCTCGCAATGTAGAACACGTTTATTTTCATAATACTGTTACAACGAAATGGCTGGAAATAACGCAATCCCAATGCCTAGTGCCACACTTGATCGCGCGTCCTAGCTTAAAATTTTTATGGACCAGATGAATCAGTTCACACGTCTGAAAAACGACGGGTCCAACTTTGCGGACTGGGAGGCGGCACTACGGAATGCTGCCATTGCTGACGGTAAGCTCAAGTACTTAACTGAGCCAATACCGGTCAACCCAGGCCCTAATGCAGGAGTCACTCGCTTATAGTGATTTCGTTATGGAAGCGGGTGCGATAAAGAACGTACTCATCTTTGCAATGGAAACCAATTTGTAGAGACGCTTCATTGCCCAAAGTGCAAACAAGATTTTCACTACGCTCACTAACGAGTTCTCAAAAGCACCGAGAATCGTTACATATGAGCATACCTGTCGCTTCTTTGATGCGAAACTCCAGAAGGGCCAACCGGTTAGCCCACACATTCTTCACATGATTGAGAATGTCGAAAAGCTGGAGGCACTGAATTGTAAAATCAGTGAGAGCATTGTCATTGACCGAATGCTTCATTCTCTTCACGATGGTTTTGCCCTTTTCAGGGCGAACTACTACATGAATGACTTGAAAAAGAGTCCTCATGAGCTACACTCCCTTCTCGTACAGATCGAGAAGGATATGAAATTGAGTGGGAGCATGAAGCAGGATGTTCTCACGATTTACAACAAGGGTAAAGGTAAGGGCAAGGCTCATGGCGACCTAGTTGTAGGTAAGCCAAAGTTTAAGAAGCCGGGAAATGGTAAGAGTGCGCCTGGTGAGACTAGTGGCTCACAGGGCAAGGCAAAGAGAAAGGGCGGTGACATAGAGTGCCACCATTGTCACAATACTGGACATTGGAGGAGGAACTATCCCATCTACCGTGAGGAAATCAAAGCAGTCCGCGTCGCTCCTGTTGGTATGTCATCTTATATTCATATGATTGAGATTAACCATGAAAGTTTCGGAACTTGGGCACTAGATACTGGTTGTGGTTCTCATCTGTGTAATCATTTGCAGGGCCTAAAGAACATCATACCTCTCGAAAAAGGTGATGTGGACCTGCGAGTCGGGAATAGAGCACGAGTTGCTGCTGTCTCGAAGGGAACATATGTAATCCAACTCCCTAGTGGTTTTGAGTTATTTTTAAATAACTGTTACTATGTACCCAGTTTGTCTAAGAACATTATTTCTGTTTCCGTACTTGCTAAAGACGGTTTTGCATTTTCAATAAAGGATAATAGCTGTATTTTCTCTTTCAATGAAATGATTTATGGCAAAGCAGTTTCCATGAATGGAATTTATATCTTAGACCAAACTACAGAAGTATTACACGTGAATAATAAGAAAATAAAGGTTGGTGACAAAGATCAAACCTATCTATGGCATTGTCGAATGAGACACATAAATGAGAAACGCGTGAAGAAACTCGTCGATAATGAGACTATTCCCGCATTCGATTTTTCTACATATGGCACGTGTGAATCATGTCTCATTGGCAAGATGACTCGAATTTCCTTTAAAGGTGTTGGAATACGCGCTAGTGACCTATTAGGACTCATACATACGGACGTATGTGGACCTATTGTAACAACCCGGATTATAAAACAAAAGAAAAACTTAAATAAAATGAATATCAGAGTACGATACTGATAAAAGGGTCGAGGTGGCGGAAACACCTGACCAATCCGGTTCGCTACTAATCCAAAACAACTAATACATTATTCAAAAGGTTCTTAAAACATAAGGCAAACTCCTAATTTATTATTAAGCTCGCTTCGCACATTCCCCAAGCAAGCATCAACCAAACAGCATCAAACTGAACAACCTGAAAAGGGGGTCGACAATTCAGTCGGGAGTAACTAGATGCTCTCCCAGTCATTTTTACAACAATCGAATATAACCAACAATCAATAACAATTGAAATGCATAAACAGTAAACATGTGAGATCATCTACACTCATGAAAATCAAACTCAGACTTACTACTCATGACATTCATAACACTAGATGAATGAGACTGTATGAACTTAGACCATATGCAAGAACTAGACCATGGACACTTACCAACCAAAGTAGACACGATCCACAGCACATAAGGCACAAAGCTAGCAACAAGCATAGCGAATAGAGCGAACGCCGCTAGAACATTTAACTGATGAACTAGCAGATGGAACGTTTAACTGACGAACCATCGGTTGTGAAGTATTTAACTGATACTCTACGGTACTATGTATAGCGTATCACCACTGCCTATATGCCTAAGACCTGGCCAGACCTCTCGATGCATTAACTGTACACCGAACGACACTCGGGACCCAGAACGTTTAACTGACGAATCTGGCCACCCCCGAACATAGACCAATAAACCTCCGAAGAGCAGCTCTTGATTCATTCCGATAGTATTTAACTGATACTACCGTCATCTATTCGACTTAGCCAACAAATAAATATGCACAGTTTAACTGACTGCACACGACATGCATGGACCACACCATGACTCAACTCAGAAGAACAGTTTAACTGACTGTCCAACTCATGCAAATGCACAGTTTAACTGACTGTACAACTCATGCGTGAATAACATCACGACTCAATATAGTAAAACAGCTTAACTAACTGTCCTACCAACATACCAACAAGAGTAACCAAGGACATATGCAACAAAAGGACATAACACGTTGAACACAACACAATATGTGAAGCAAGCACACGCAACCAATGTTATAGTAGCTTCAACTATAACTTTAGTATTAACCATTCAATGTTATAGTAACCCTAACCATAACATGAACCCTGAATGCGAGGTTATAGTAACCTCGACTATAACTTCAACATAAATAACTTGAAGTCATACTTACCTCAACCATAACCTTGACACGAAACTCAAAGTTATACTAGTTCCAACCATAACCTTAGGCCATAAATCTCAGGGTAAGTTAGTTCCAGCTATAAACTTAACTCGTACATCAATGTTATAGTTGTTTCAGCCATAACTAGAGTAACTACCCAAAGTTGTATTAACTTTAGCTATAACACTTGAATCATCATCAATGTTATACTAGCTTTAGCTATAACTTTGGAGAGAACCCTTGGCCGTCTATCATGCCGCCACTAGGGTTTGATTCGTAAACCCTAATTGCGCTCATGACACCCATAATAAACACGTAAACAATATATGATATATGATTAAAGCATTAAAACATATACAAGCATGCAAAAATATAATTAACATGATAACAAACAATCAAACACGTACCAATTACACAAATCAATTATTAAATCATGTAAATTACATCAATTGGCATAAACATAATTAAAGGAAAACACCTAGTTACCTTATTAAGCAAATAAAACCCTAGAGATCGTCTTCAACGATATAAACGTCTTCTCCAGGTGCAACTTCCACGCCTTTATGAATCATCACGTGCCAAAGATAACGAATCTAATAAATATACTAATATATATAAAAACTATAAAAACTTTAAAACTATGCGAAAACATAAAAACTTACGAAGAAGATAGATAAATCCAAGAAGTAGGATCGATCTAAGCACGAAGAACGATGAAGAACGAAGAAGAAAAGAGGATGGCACGAAACCCTAGGCGGGGGTGGCGCGGCACAAGGAGGAAGAGAGGAGGAGAGAATTAGGTTTAGGGTTTTGTGAGATTATGAGAAAAGAAGAGCAAGGGTTTGGTTTCCCTTCATATTTATAGAGAAGCTCATGGGTTTATTCTAGGTTTAGGCCCAAAACTCACCCATCAACACTAAGATTCACGTGAGACTCAAGGGGGAAACGGATCTTCACCGTTTTTCGAGCCCAACGAGCCCAAAAGACGACAAACGGATATTTTCCCGAAAATAAAATATAAAATATGGGAAAATAAAATTAAAGAACTATATTATGGAAATTAGGGGTGTTACAATCCAACCCCCTAAAAAGAAGTTTCGTCCTCGAAACTTGATAAGAGAACTACCTCACTCGAAAAGATGTGGATGCGACACATGGAAAACATCGTGAACCTTCGACAGATTCGGAGGTAAAGCCAACCTATAGGCTACCTCGCCAACTCTCTCGAGCACCTCATACGGTCCAATGTACTTAGGACTAAGCTTGCCCTTAAGTCCAAACCTCTTAACACCTTTCATCGGCGAAACCTTAAGAAAAACCTTATCGCCAACCTCAAACTCAATCGGCCTACGCCACAAGTCTGCATACGTCTTCTGTCGATCCTGGGCTGCCTTAAGCTTCTCACGGATCAACCTCACTTGCTCAATCGATTCTTGAACCAACTCTGGACCAAGAACGACAGCCTCACTAGAATCGTCCCAACACAAAGGACTACGACACTTCCTTCCATAAAGTGCCTCAAACGGAGCCATCTGAATACTAGCTTGATAACTATTGTTGTAGGAGAATTCTACAAGCGGTAAACTCTTCTCCCAACTAACTTGGAACTCCAAAGCACAAGCTCGCAACATATCCTCGAGTGTCTGAATCGTACGCTCAGTCTGACCATCAGTTGCAGCATGAAAAGCCGTACTCATCTTAAGCTCACTACCCAAAGCCAACTGAAGCTTCTTCCAAAACTGAGAACCACTACTACAAATACAGGCAACCACAACGGCCCTTTAACAACGCTTATTCACGAAAATCATCAAAACACGTTGTAGAATTTATTCCGCGAATTTTACCAAACTTAATTACAACGGTTATGTGTTGTTAGCCGTTGTTATTTGTTTTAACAACGGGTCATACTTAAACAACCGTTGTTAATAAAAAAACTAATAACAACGGTTAAATTTTAACCGTTGTTAATGGTTTGGCGCCAAATTAGTGAAAAGTAATCACAACGGTTATATTAGAACCCGTTTTTAATACTTTTTAACAACGGTTGTAGACTCAATAACCGTTGTTATTAATATTATGAAAATCTTAAGAACAACATATTGCTTTATTCTGCTATACGCTACAAACACAAACACAAGCTAATACTGTTACTATATCATCCTCCATTCCTCCCTGATCGTCTCTCTGTCTTCATCTCCGTCACTTTTGTCACGTCTTCTCTCCCTCATCGCGCGTGTTTATCAATCAGGTATATATATGTTTCTTAGCAACGCTTATAACTAGATATAGGATTTTTTGGGTTATTATCTAATTTGTTGATAATTTAGCTTAATTGCTTTCCTGAATTTCGTTTATTTGTTTGCCTATTATTGTATTTTCTGAATTAGTTGCCTATTATTACGAATGTAGAATAATGACTCGAACTTGGATGATTGATGCAAATATGAGTGACCGCACCTACAAGGATGGTTTAGCTGAATTTTATGAATTCGTTTAGAACAATTTGAAAGGTTCTTCTAGTATTGCATGTCCTTGTGAAAGATGTGGTAATATTAGCTATATGGCTTTTCCGGACGTTAAAATACACCTAGAAAAGTGGAGATTTAGTCTATCCTATACACTTTGGATTTTTCATGGGGAATCATTAGAGGAAGAGAATAACTCTGAAGAAGATGATGTTGAGGTACACGAAAGGCTAAGCGATGATCCCGAGTTTGCCGAGTTTTTGAGTTGGAAGAGTTGGAAGTAGAGAAGTTGAATGTTGGGTCTATAGATAATGAAGAGAATGATGATGAGTCCATTGCTTTTGAAGATGTAGGTGATGACACTAGTAATTGGGATGACCTTAACAACATGTATGAGAAGTTGTGTGAGTACGAAGCACCTCTCGTATCCTGGTTGTAAGTTCACAAAAATGTCTATTTTGTGGTGAAGTTGTATAATATCAAGGGGGCAAATGGGGTGAGTGACACGTGTTTCACTAGTTTTTTAGCCTTGATAAAGGAGTTGCTTCCTGATGGTAATGTTCTACCTGTTAAGACATATGAGGCGAAAAAACTAATAAGAGGAGTGGGTATGAAATATGAGAAAATACATGCATGTCCAAATGATTGCATATTGTATCGGAAATTATATCAAAACTTAACCAATTGCCCTAAATGTTTGGAGTGGCGTTATAAGGATAAGGAAGGGATCCCGGCTAAGGTGTTGTGGTATTTTCCATTGATACCAAGAGTCATATGGATTTATGCGAATCCCGATGATGCAAAAATGTTAACTTGGCATGAAACAGGAAGAATAAATGATGGAAAGCTAAGACACCCGGCAGATGGTAAGCAATGGAAATCGTTCGACGCTAAGTATCCCGAGTTCGGCAATGAACCTAGAAACTTACGTCTAGCGCTGTCCACTGATGGAATGAACCCACACGGAAACATGAGTAGCCAACATAGTACTTGGCCAGTAGTGTTGGCTATTTATAACTTACCTCCATATGTGTGCATGAAAAGAAAGTATTTGATGTTGTCGTTGTTAATTTTCGGCCCTAAACAACCTGGAAATGATATAGATGTATATTTGGAACCTCTTCTAGATGATTTGCGATTGTTGTGGGATAGTGGGATAGAAGTATTTGATGCATATAAGAACGAAACTTTCAATTTGAGAGCGATGTTATTGTGTACAATAACTGACTATCCGGCTTATGGCGACCTTTCTGGGCACACAGTTCATGGGAAAGAGGCTTGTCCATTGTGTGGGGAGGCTATCGAGTCTGAATACTTGAAGTCTTCTCGTAAGTATGTGTATATGGGAAATAGGAGGTTCTTGTTTCATGACCATTGTTATCGCAAGATGCAGAAAGCATTCAATGGAAGACAAGAACTTCGTCAACCTCCTAGAATTTTGAGTGGGCATGAAGTTTATCAGAAAGTAAAGCATATTGAGATAGATTATGGGAAGAAGAGCGGCTCTAAATTGTCTACTCGTGGGTATAAGAAAAGATCCATATTTTTTGATAAACTTCCATATTGGCCGACTGGAGGTCGAGGCATTGCCTCGATTTCATGCACATTGAGAAAAATGTCTGTGATAATATTATCAATACCCTTCTGAATGTTCCTGGTAAAACAAAGGATAACGCCGCAGCTAGGGAAGATATGAAAATGATGGGTATTAGGCTAGAGTTGACACCAGAAGAAGAGAGGTAATCGTACATTTTTACCGCCAGCTTTTACCCTTTCACAGAATGAGAGAAAAGAGTTCGTGCATGCTTGAATGGAATTAAAGTGCCACATGGTTATTCGTCGAACATCAAAAGCCTAGTGTCGATGCAAGACCTAAAACTCAGCGGGTTAAAGTCACATGATTGTCACACTTTGATGCAACAATTACTACATGTGGCTATTCGTTCCATTTTACCGGAAAAGGTAAGATATGCTATAACTAGATTCTGTCTCTTCTTCCAGTCCATATGCGAGAAAGTCATCGATCCCGATGACGCGGATTCATTGCAGAACCTCGTTGTAACCTCTCTTTGTCAGTTGGAAATGTATTTTCCACCCTCTTTCTTCACTATCATGATTCATCTGACCATTCACTTGGTTAGGGAGATTTTGTACCTTGGGCCCGTGTACTTGAGATACCAGTATCCTTTCGAAAGATTGATGAAAGTCTACAAGGACTATACATCTAATCGGTATCGTCCAGAAGGTTGTATTGCTGAACGCGCTATTTTAGACGAAGCTCTTTCATATTGTTACGCTCATCTCTCCCCTGAGGAGTTGATTGGCGTTCCTAAGAATCGTCATAGTGACTGGATGACCGGAAAAGGTATTAGGGGCCGGGTTGAAAAAATTGTGACACGTGAAATGTTGCATTTAGCACACATGTATGTGCTAAACAACGAAGATGTGGTGCAACCTTATATTCAACAACACAAAGATGAGCTCAAATACGATCACCAAAACAAGACCGAGAAGTGGATTGCGAACGAGCATACGAAGACGTTTCCAGAGTGGTTTAGGAATATTGTCTTACGGTGTACTGCTCAAACTGGTGATGACATCTCTCCTAGGTTACTACGTCTTGGTTTAGGTCCAAATGCCAGGGTCACCTTTTACAACAGTTTTGCCATTAATGGATATACTTTTTACACCCGCGAGCAAGATGAGGTGAGCACAATGCAAAATAGTGGTGTGAGTTATGAATTTGAGGCAATGCACTTTGCTACTTCAAAAGATAAAAAGCCTATTTGGGGAAAATGCCTTTATTATGGTGTTATTCAAGAAATATTGGTACTAGATTACATTGATTTCACAATGCCTTTGTTTCGATGTAATTGGGTTGATAACAACATCCATTGTGTCCGAAAGGATAAGATGGGATTTACGTTGGTCAATCTGGGTAAGGTTGGCAATAATAAGGATGATCCTTTCATAATGGCATCCCAAGCTAAACAAGTGTTCTATGTCACCGATCCTATGGATAAGAAGTGGTCTGTTGTATCTTGTCTATAAGGAAAAGAAGGAGTAGTCCATCCGATAATGGTGATGATGATCAGGATGTCGTTTTTGAGGGAATGGATCAGTCTACCACTGTATCTTATTTCGACGATGTTGACACTGATCATGAGGACACTGAAAGCATCTATATGCGTGATGACCATGGTGAAGGTATTTGGGTTAACGAAGAAACTATGACATCCAAGAAACGCCCCGATCCCGAGAATAGTTCATCAGGACACAAAGATGTATGCATGCATCTTTGGTGTTGTCTTATTTTCTTGATCTTATTATTAGATGTGGATCTTTGGTGTTGAAATTGCTTGAATAATGTTGCAGTATGTATTGTTACAGTTTGACTGTAATGGAATTACAGTAATTTTAAAAAAAAAAAGAGGTTCAACAATAACAACGGTTATATTGAAATTACCCGTTGTTAATACTTTCAACAACGGGTGTAGCACCTCTACCCGTTGTCAATTATTTTTTTGACATATTTCATTTTGGCGCAAATTTGCTGAAAATATATTACAACGGGTATATTTTAACCGTTGTAATAAAGTTTTGACAACGGTTGACTTTTATTGACCCGTTGTTATTAACATATAACAACGGTTCTTCTTTGAGCACCCGTTGTCAATAGTTTGTCTTAATAAAAAACTAATATAGAAACCCATACAGCATGCCATACACAAACACACACAACATTATTATTAGTTCAACCGTTGGTATCCCTGAGTTAATTCTTCTCTCTTCCTCGCTTTTTACATTCTCGTCCGCCGTCGCCCGATTTCCAAGCCCGATTCCGTTGCCTTCCCTTATCATCCTGCTTGTTCTCTTTATCATCATCATCAACAGGTATGTTGATCACTTTAATTTTGTGTTTCGTCATTAGGGTTTTAGGACGATCATCTTGTTTCTTTTTCATGCATCTGTTTGTTTTTCGTCTTCTTTGTTATCTTTATCATCCCGCATCATCTACTTTACTCCTCTTATCAGGGTTTAGGATTTTAGAAGCTCAATCTGTTGTTTTAAATTTTCATTCCTATTAGGGTTTAGGGTTTTAGATAATACTCAGCATGTACGTTGTTAAGTTGTTCATTTCCTATATCATTCATATTTGGGTTTTAGGATTATCATGGGTGAAAAACGTAAAAGAAGTCAAAAGAATAATGATGAGCCTGGTGATAATAAGCCTGGTGAGAGGGGTGCTACGAAGTGCAAGAAAGTCCTTGCAGCTATAGCCGCTAAACAGCCGTTCGAAATAACATGGAGTGAGAAGGGTTTCCCTACTGGTCCAAATGCGGGTCTTTTCTCCAGTTGGATTGGTGCTTGCACAAGACAGTTTGTGCCTATCCATTTAGATGATGTTAGAACTTTGAATCCAAAATTGGCGGAGTTATACTTGGCTCGTATAAAGGAAGGCTTTATTATACCCGATATAAGCCATGATGAGTATTTAATGCATAAGGCAGCGGATGTCCACAGGCAGTGGAAGTGTGGCGTTGCTAGGGATTGGTTGTATGTGGACAAGGCAACGGGGGAGATGCGTAAGAGCCCACCGGAAAACAAGTGTCCCACCATCAAGCAGGAAGAATGGGATCTTTTCAAAAAGATGAGAACTCTTGAGAAGTTTCGGAGTTAAATATCCTCGCCTTTTAACGATTTACCTATCAATTTTTTAATTAATGAGTCCTTTATATAATCTTTTTATTATCTCATCTACTTGCGCTTTTATATAATTATTTGAAGGCCGTTAGCAAAAGAAATCGTGCTAACATTTCATGCAAGAAGGGGAAATTCTATGGTTCTCGAGGCGATTCTGAGAAAGATAGAAGAGGACCTCGTAAGTAGCATGCATTATTGCCCTGTTAGACTTTATTTTTTTAATCACACTTGGACTTGCATTGATACACATTTACGTGTATAAATGTTACCATGTTAATGTGTAGGTGGCAAAGGGAGTGAAAGAGGTGGATCGGCATGTAACTTATAAACATGGGCACACGCCTAAAGGATCCCGGTCGTCGCATGACAAATATGATGAGGAAGTTTTGGCCAACATAGTAAGCATTATTTTATTAAGACGAGTTCATTACTAACTTTATTATTTTAGTCACAAATATAATTTGAAGTTTATTTAATATATTATAGGATAACGTATTGAAAGAGGTAGAAGAAGGGAAATTCACTCCCAGTGGTCGTAATGACGTTCTTGCTAGAGCGATCGGCCGACCCGAACATCCAGGTCGTTTGAGGGGCGTTCCGTTACAGGTTGGAGTAACGAAATATTATGGGAAAACTGCCCAGATAAAGAAGAAAAGGAAGACTAAGTCTGAGAACGCTGACATGGTAACATTTATTCTATTATTTTCATTTAAGTTCAATTCACATGTTATTGTTGGGATAAAAATTGCTGACACATTACATTCTTGGCAAGCAACTTCAGTTAATGGCATCCGTACTACTAAAGCTGAATCTTTGGAGGTAAGCTTTCCGAAGAAGAAGTGAAGATGATGGAGGATGTCATTTCTAAAGGGGGTAATAATAAGGTACAACAGATTGGTGAAGAGGCCGCTACTACCTTGGCAATACATGAGAAGGAAGTATCGGTCAACGAGATTCAGAAAGATCAGGTACCTAATAATGCTTCTGAAGTTGTAACAACTAAAGCCGATCAGGTACCTAATACTTCCTTATTTTTCTTTTGTTTTTTTTTTTTTGGGTAAGATCAGGGGGTGTGTTCACTGCCAACTTCTGACATGGTTAATTTTATTAGGTAAATAATGGGTCTGAAAAGGAGATGCAACTTGAGAAGACGGCTACTGATGGAAAACAAAGATACATCCCCTTCAAGTCGGTTCCTGTTTTGTAAGGTATGCATGAAGTGTTTAATTAGTTAAATTTATATGAATGCTGAAGTTTGTGCAAAAATCGGCCCGAGACGAAAGCGTGTTTGCAAAATCTTTTGAATTTGAAGCGTTTTTGCAAAGATATAATAATGTATGTGTATATTCTTTAGGCCGTAAACAAGAGCCCAGATTATTCTTGCGACCCTAATAGAATCGAAAAGCCACATGTGCGTGTTGGCCGGGGTCTTGTAGAAAACAAATCTGCAGCAGAAATGAAAGCGTAGTTCATGGCGAAAAACTTTTGCCGAATCATAGAATAGTAGAGATAACTACAGTCAATCCAGGCCATGAAAACTTTCAACGCTCTGTCCCGATTCGTGACGACATTACCATTCGGGAGATGCGCTTGGAAGTTTCATCCAATGGCTCGATACTCACATCTACTTGGCGAAGATATCTCCGCCGCTGAGCGTGAAGCGAGTTGGGGTTAGAAGAAATACCTTTATATATATGTTACATTTTTAATTGTTGAATGTTTTTATATGTTAAATTTATATGTTATTTTTTTTTGTAGGGAACAAAAAAGGCGGCTTTGGCGGATAAGCCTAAGTCCACAGACATGCCAACGACCTCGTCGAGACAACAACTTGATGAGGTATTTAATTAACTTCTCCATTTTTTTAAAAACCTTGCTCCCTTTATTTATATTTTGTCTGTATTTATAAGAAGCATGGTAATTTTGTGTAGGGGACAAAAAAGACTGATAAGCCTAAGTCCCCACCAGTCTTACCTGCTACTACTACCTCATCATTGAAAGAGCAGGTTGACGAGGTATTTAATTAAGTACGCTTTTATTTTTATTACTCCAACTGCTAGGATATGTTACCTTTGGATTTTTTTATTATTTTAATTATCTACTACATGTGTAGGCTGGTGGTAGTAGCACAAAATCAAAGACTCATTCTTTCCCGGACCTGAAAGTTAGGAGTTTAAACTCCACAAAATATAAAGGGAAGGATTACATGCAAAAAGTAAGAACGGTGACGATGATGAGACTGCATGAGGAGGCTGGCCTTCGCATAGCCACCGAGCAATTGATAATTATTCCGCTCGAGGAGGATATTCTAGGGGCTGAGCGCCAAGCGCTTATATCATGGGATCGCTAGCCGTATGTATAAATTTGGCCTAGACAGATTGATGTATCACACATATTTGTTTGGATGAAGTAAGTTTCTTAATAAATAATTTCATAGTCTAATATTCTGACTACTAGATAGTGTTTTAAATACCGGGATTAATACCGTAATAATGTAGGATATTGAAATTGAGAGTGATCCCCGAGAAGAAAATTCCATCTGATCTATACGGATTCCTGTGCCCCTATGTTTTATCTTTATTTATTCCGGATTTCTCGTTCGAACAACGGGTAGATTATATTGCTCAAAGAATTGGCGACAACCAAGAAGCGATTTTTGGCGCTTATAATGAAAAAGGGTAATAAACAAATTAATATTACGTTTTCCCCTACAATTGCATTTTCATACCTAATATATGTACTTGTTAATAATGATGATGTCTCTTGATGTAGGACTCATTGGGTGCTAGCAGCCATCATGCCGACAAGGAATAAAGTTTTCTGGTTGGACTCTTTACATAATCAACCAAGCGAGACTTTTAAGCACTTGATTAATATGTAAGTTTATAATACTGATTTATTTATAATAACATTTTCATTTTTTATTTATAGAAAAAAGTTCTTTCATATTTTTGCCCCTAAAAAAATTAGTTTCTACCTCCTTTTTTATTTTTTAAAAAAAGGGCCTTTAAGAAGAAAAGAGCAAACGAGCAGGATCAACCCACGGAAGATTCTGTTGGCCCTGAATTTATTACGATAACGGGTACGTGCTCAAATACAATAACATTAAGTGCAAAATCTGTGTTTAATACTAATACAATACCTAAAGTTCAAGATTCAGATGTGAGCCTTCTCTCGTCTGTTTTTTTTATGTAATAATAGGCCCTCGCCACCGATAGATAGCATACAATGTGGATACTACGCTTGTCGGTTCATGTTGGAGATTATTAGGCGAAGATATCTCGTTATTCCAGACAAGGTTAGTAATAATTTAAACATGTGTTTATTACTTTTTTTTAAATTAGAGCTAATGTTGTCTTGCTTGCTGCTATATATATATATACCATGATGTTGCTAATGTTGTCTTGCTTGCTGCTATATATACCATAATGTCTTCTCTTTGTTTTTCCGCAAGATGCAATCAACCCGTCACAACAGTTGATTGAGCAGTACTCAAGTGTAGATATAGACGAGGTAAGAGACATGTGGGGCAACTACGTCTTAGAATATATTTAGAAATGCATGATGCTCAGAGTTTAGATCAACTTATTAGTAAATTTTTTGTTGAAGTTACGGAATGATTAGTTCATGTAAATTCAACTCCTTGTAAGTATATATATATATATATATATATATATATGATGCAGCTGCTGTTGTGGTTGAATTGAATCTATTGAGTTCTGATGAACCCAGCTGTGATTTATGCTGGTGCTGGTATATGGTGCTGCTGACATATGCAGGTTTTTGAATGGCATGAAACAAATTTATTTTTTCAAAACATTAGGAGTATGTAATAATGACGGTTACTAAAAAAAAACCGTTGTGAATACCTTTCACAACGGTTAATAAAAATAACACCGTTGTGAATGACATTCACAAATACCCGCGCATAATATTCAACAACGGGTATTAAGCATCAAACCGTTGTTAAAAGTCTTCACAATTTTGGAGGTAAAATTACAACAACGGGTATTAAACATAAAACCGTTGTTACTAAAAATTTCAACAACGGGTATGTATCATAAACCCGTTGTCAAAAGACTTCACAATTTTGGAGGGAAAGTTACAACAACGGTTATACATACGACAACCGTTGTTATATTATTCCCTCCAAAATTTTGAAACACTTTCCACAACGGAGAACACCCAACAACAACGGCTTTTAACCGTGGTGAATACTTTAGACAACGGTTTCCATAAATAAGCAAACCGTTGTAAATACCTTCTACAACGGCCGCTTTAACAACGTCCGCTTTTTTATTTTACAACGGTTTTTACCCGTTGTTATAGGCTGTATCTGTAGTAGTGAACAAAACCTCGGATCACGGTCGGAGATGATATCCTTAGTAACTCCATGAAGATGAATGATCTCACGCTGATAAGCATTCGCTAGTTCCTCGAGACTCCAAGTCTCCTTCATCGGAATAAAATGCGCGACCTTAGTCAAACGATCAACCACGACCCAAATCGCATTAATTCCTCTCGGCGACCTCGGCAAACCCATAACGAAGTCCAATGAAATCGAATCCCATTTCCAGGTGGGAATCTCCAAAGGTTGCAGTAGACCACCAGGTTTCTGATGTTCGAACTTGACCTTCTGACAAACCAAGCAACTGCTCACAAACTCGGTGATCTCTTTCTTCATACCCGGCCACCAAAACTTTAGCTTCAGATCCTTATACATCTTATCACCACCAGGATGAACCGAATACGGAGTACTATGAGCCTCTTTGAGAACCTTACATTTTAAGACCTCACAGCTAGGCACACACCAACGACCATGGAATCGTAGACCATCATCAGGTCCAACGTCGAAGTCTTTGGCACGTCCTTCGCTTATAGCGACTCGAACTCCTTCTAAGTATTCATCCTCTCTTTGCTTAACTCGGATCTCATGAAGGATCTCGGGTTCAGCAACCATCGCACTCAAATCTAAAGTACCAGGAAGAACTACCTCAAGGCTCATCTTCTGGAACTCTCGACTCAAGTCGTCAGGTAACACCAACACAGATCTCATAGCATGACACACCTTGCGACTCAAAGCATCTGCAACGACGTTTGCCTTACCCTCATGATACTGCAGCTCAATCTTGTAGTCGTTAAGCAACTCCAACCAACGTCTCTGCCTCATGTTAAGATCTTTCTGAGTGAAGATATACTTCAAGCTCTTATAATCCGTATAAAAGTTGCAAGAGACTTCATACAAGTAGTGTCGCCACAGCTTAAGTGCAAACACCACCGCTGCTAACTCAAGATCGTGAGTCGGATAGTTCGTCTCGTGAACTTTCAACTGACGGGAAGCATAAGCCACAACTTTACCCTTCTGCATCAAGACAGAACCCAACCCAAACTTTGACGCATCGCAGAAAACATCGAACACAACACCCTCTTCTGGTAGAGTCAACACAGGAGCGGTAGTCAACCTCGTCTTCAACTCCTGAAAGGCAGCTTCACAAGCCTCAGTCCAAATGAACTTGGATTCCTTCTTCATTAACTGAGTCATCGGTCTCGCGATCTTAGAGAAGTCATGAACAAACCGATGATAATACCCAGCTAAACCAAGAAAACTCCGAACCTCGTTCACATTCTTTGGACTTTCCCAATCGACCACGGCTCGGATTTTCGACGGATCAACCATAACTCCATCGCCAGATATCACATGACCCAAGAAGGTAACTTCCCTTAGCCAAAACTCGCACTTCGAGAACTTAGCATACCACTTCTGCTTACGCAGAGTCTCCAAGATAACACGAAGGTGATTCTCGTGTTCAGCCTCATCTCTCGAGTAAATCAGTATGTCGTCTATGAACACCACGAAACACTTATCCAAATACTCGCTGAAAGTGCGGTTCATCTGATCCATGAAAATGGCAGGTGCATTCGTCAACCCAAATGGCATCACCATGAACTCATAGTGGCCATACCTCGAACGAGAGGCAGTCTTAGGAATATCCTCATTCCTAACTGGAATCTGATGGTAACCTGACCTCAGATCGATCTTCGAGAACACACTAGCACCACGAAGCTGATCAAACAAATCCTCGATCCTCGGCAAAGGATACTTATTCTTGATAGTAACCTTGTTCAGCTCACGATAGTCGATGCACAACCGCATACTACCATCTTTCTTCTTGACGAACAAAACAGGAGCACCCCACGGCGAAGCACTCGGTCGGATAAAACCCTTATCGATCATCTCCTCAAGTTGCTTCTTAAGTTCTTGTAACTCAGCTGGTGCCATACGATATGGAGCTTTCGAAATGGGACCAGTTCCAGGTAGCAACTCAATCGAGAACTCTACATCTCGCTTAGGAGGAATACCAGGTAGATCCTCAGGAAAGACATCGGGAAACTCCTTAACCACAGGGATCTCCTCTAACTTTGGCTCAACTGAAACACCATGAACACTGCACAGATAGATCTGATGACCCTTTCTACCCATGTTAACCATCTTCATAGCAGAAACCCACTTGACCGTAGGTGTAACTCTAACACCTTGGTAAGAAACTCTCGAACCTGTAGGAGTCTTAAGCACGATCTTCTGATCACGACATAGGAACCTAGCGTCATAGCGAGATAACCAATCCATACCCAAAATCACATCAAACTCTCCGAGTTTGAATTGTACGAGATCGGCAGGAAGGATCGCCCCTGCGATACTGACAGGTACGTCCTTGAAAAGAACGGAGCAAGAAACAATCTCACCCGTAGGAAGGGATATATAGGTATGAACGGATGAAGAAGAAGAGAGTCCAGCACAGACGGAAAAGGATTCGGATACGAAAGACATCGATGCACCCGTATCAAAAAGAACAAAAGCAGATAAAGAGTGAACAAGAAAGGTACCCGTAACCACATCTGGATTAGCATCTACCTCAGACGACTCATAACGAACACTCGTCCGGTCTTCGCAAAGATCGGCCTTAGGAGCATCAACCTTGGGCTTCTGGGGGCAATCAACAGACTTGTGTCCCGGCATCTTGCAAGTGAAGCAAGTGATCGGATCGCCAATAGTGCAGTACTTACCAGGGTGGTAAGCCTTTCCACACTTGAAGCAAACCATATCCTTCTTAGCATGACCTTGATCTCGCAGGGTATACGGACGAGCCTCATACTTTTGCTTCTTCTGGGAAGAACTGGGAGCAACATAAGGCCTCTTCATGAACTTATTCTTCGCACTCTCCTCAACCTCGGTAGCAAGAACTGAATCATAGATGCTAAGAGCACGGTCATAGGCCTGCTGGAAAGAAGTTGAAGGAATGCCGGACATAGCAAGATCCGGACCTTGGGAGCTAGATTCTTCTCATAGCGACGAGTCCTCGAAACCTCGTCCATAGCTACGAGAATAACGAAACGTGATGTGACTTCACGAACTTGTTGGTGTACTCCTCAAAGGTCATGGAACCTTGTCAGAGACGAAGGAACTCCTGCTCCTTCTGCCAGCGCATCTCCTCAGGGTAAAACCTTTTTTTCAGAGCCTCAGAGAAAAGAGCCCAACCATATCCTGGCTGAACTTCCAACCCAGCTCTAGCAAGAGCCCACCAGTTGTCGGCCTCGTCCTTCAGATAATAGGTGGCGATATCCACCTTCTGATCCTCAGGACATCCAGTAGCGAGGAACAACTTCTCGATCTCTCGAATCCAAGCCTCCAAAGCAGTAGGATCGTTCGCACCATCATACGTCGGAGGACGGTGACGAGCAAAGCGATCAAACACAGTCGGTTGCGGATGGTTGTTGTTGTTGTTGTTATTGTTGTTGTTGTTGAGGTGATGAGTGAAACCTTCGGCCATAGATGCCAAAGCGGCCTCAAGTCTCCTGATGCGATCTGCATCAGACTCACCATTTCCGTTGCGCACCATCTGCAAGAACGAAATCTCGTTATAAGTGGTAGAACCTAAGTACCACTCCAAACAACTACTCATACACTTTACAAACATAAGAAAAACCAACCAATCCTATTGGTTTCTACCCCATTTACTCTCACTCATTAACTAGGTCATTTATTTTAGTCATCCACTAAGCGAGAGTTGGGAGCGTGTTCGCTCTGATACCAACTGTAACAACCCGGATTATAAAACAAAGGAAAAACTTAAATAAAATGAATATCAGAGTACGATACTGATAAAAGGGTCGAGGTGGCGGAAACACCTGACCAATCCGGTTCGCTACTAAATCCAAAACAACTAATACATTATTCAAAAGGTTCTTAAAACATAAGGCAAACTCCTAATTTATTATTAAGCTCGCTTCGCACATTCCCCAAGCAAGCATCAACCAAACAGCATCAAACTGAACAACCTGAAAAGGGGGTCGACAATTCAGTCGGGAGTAACTAGATGCTCTCCCAGTCATTTTTACAACAATCGAATATAACCAACAATCAATAACAATTGAAATGCATAAACAGTAAACATGTGAGATCATCTACACTCATGAAAATCAAACTCAGACTTACTACTCATGACATTCATAACACTAGATGAATGAGACTGTATGAACTTAGACCATATGCAAGAACTAGACCATGGACACTTACCAACCAAAGTAGACACGATCCACAGCACATAAGGCACAAAGCTAGCAACAAGCATAGCGAATAGTGCTTAACGCCGCTAGAACATTTAATCGATGAACTAGCGGATGGAACGTTTAATCGATGAACCATCGGTTGTGAAGTATTTAATCGATACTCACGGTACTATGTATAGCGTATCACCACCGCTATATGCCTAAGACCTGGCCAGACCTCTCGATGCATTAATCAGACACCGAATGACACTCGGGACCCGAACGTTTAATCGATTTAATCTGGCCACCCCGAACATAGACCAATAAACCTCCGAAGAGCAGCTCTTGATTCATTCCGATAGTATTTAATCGATACTACCGCCATCTATTCGACTTAGCCAACAAATAAATATGCACAGTTTAATCGATCGCACACGACATGCATGGACCACACCATGACTCAACTCAGAAGAACAGTTTAACTGACTGTCCAACTCATGCAAATGCACAGTTTAACTGACTGTACAACTCATGCGTGAATAACATCACGACTCAACATAGTAAAACAGCTTAACTGACTGTCCTACCAACATACCAACAAGAGTAACCAAGGACATATGCAACAAAAAGACATAACACGTTGAACACAACACAATATGTGAAGCAAGCACACGCAACCAATGTTATAGTAGCTTCAACTATAACTTTAGTATTAACCATTCAATGTTATAGTAACCCTAACCATAACATGAACCCTGAATGCGGGGTTATAGTAACCTCGACTATAACTTCAACATAAATAACTTGAAGTCATACTTACCTCAACCATAACCTTGACACGAAACTCAAAGTTATACTAGTTCCAACCATAACCTTGAGCCATAAATCTCAGGGTAAGTTAGTTCCAGCTATAAACTTAACTCGTACATCAATGTTATAGTTGTTTCAGCCATAACTAGAGTAACTACCCAAAGTTGTATTAACTTTAGCTATAACACTTGAATCATCATCAATGTTTTACTAGCTTTAGTTATAACTTTGGAGAGAACCCTTGGCCGTCTATCATGCCGCCACTAGGGTTTGATTCGTAAACCCTAATTGCGCTCATGACACCCATAATAAACACGTAAACAATATATGATATATGATTAAAGCATTAAAACATATACAAGCATGCAAAAATATAATTAACATGATAACAAACAATCAAACACGTACCAATTACACAAATCAATTATTAAATCATGTAAATTACATCAATTGGCATAAACATAATTAAAGGAAAACACCTAGTTACCTTATTAAGCAAATAAAACCCTAGAGATCGTCTTCAACGATATAAACGTCTTCTCCAGGTGCAACTTCCACGCCTTTATGAATTATCACGTGCCAAAGATAACGAATCTAATAAATATACTAATATATATAAAAACTATAAAAACTATAAAACTATGCGAAAACATAAAAACTTACGAAGAAGATAGATAAATCCAAGAAGTAGGATCGATCTAAGCACGAAGAACGATGAAGAACGAAGAATAAAAGAGGATGGCACGAAACCCTAGGCAGGGTGGCGCGCGGCACAAGGAGGAAGAGAGGAGGAGAGAATTAGGTTTAGGGTTTTGTGAGATTATGAGAAAAGAAGAGCAAGGGTTTGGTTTCCCTTCATATTTATAGAGAAGCTCATGGGTTTATTCTAGGTTTAGGCCCAAAACTCACCCATCAACACTAAGATTCACGTGAGACTCAAGGGGGAAACGGATCTTCAGCGTTTTTCGAGCCCAACGAGCCCAAAAGACGACAAACGGATATTTTCCCAAAAATAAAATATAAAATATGGGAAAATAAAATTAAAGAATTATATTATGGAAATTAGGGGTGTTACACCTATGTCAATTACCGCTAGAGATGGCTATAGATATTTTATCACTTTCACGGACGATTTGAGTAGATACGGATATGTCTACTTAATGAAGCATAAAAGTGAGTCCTTTGAGAAATTCAAGGAATACCAGAACAGGGTACAGAACCAACTGGGTAGAAAGATTAAAGCACTCCGCTCAGATCGAGGTGGCGAATATCTTTCAAATGAGTTTGATCAATACCTGAAAGACTGTGGAATCGTTCTGCAATTAACTCCACCTGGAACACCTCAATTAAATGGTGTGTCCGAACGGAGAAATTGAACCTTACTTGATATGGTTCGATCCATGATGAGTCACACTGTAGTGCCTGATTCATTATGGGGTTTTGCTCTTTTGTCAGCTGCTCTTATACTTAACCGAAGTCCGTCTAAATCTGCAGACAAGACTCCGTATGAAATGTGGAAGGGAACAGTCCCTAACTTGTCCTTTATTCGGGTTTGGAGCTGCGAGGCTTATGTCAAGTGGAGACACGAGGATAAGCTCGGCCCGCGATCTGTCAAGACATACTTTATAGGTTATCCAAAAGGAACATTTGGTCATTACTTCTATTCGCCTACCGAACATCGAGTTTTTGTTGCGGCTAGTGCGACGTTCTTAGAGAAAGAATTTCTCGAGAATAAGACAAGTAATAGAACCTTCGAGCTGTCGGAGATTACAGAACCAACAACCGAGGAACGGATGGAGGAAGTTGTTCCTCCAACTATTGATATGGTTAATATTCCTGAGGAACCTAGGGGGTCGGGTAGAGTCTCTCATCCTCCGGACAGATACATTGGTATGGTCAAGGAGAATGACGTTTTACTCCTAGAGAGTAATGAACCCGTTACCTATAAAGGTTCTATGACCTGTTCCGACTCAAAGCTATGGCTCGAAGCCATGCAATCCGAGATGGACTCCATGTATAAGAATGACGTGTGGGATCTAGTTGATTTACCTAATAAGGTAAAACCTCTATAGTGCAAATGGCTTTACAAGATAAAGCGTTCTGTAGACGCACAACCAGATACCTATAAGGCACGACTTGTGGCAAAAGGTTTCACTCAAGTGCACGGATTGCACTATGATGAGATTTTTGCACCTGTAGTCATGCTACGTTCCATTCGGATAATCTTAGCAATTGCCACTTTTCATGATTATGAAATTTGGCAAATGGATGTGAAAACTGCCTTCTTAAACGGTTATTTGGAGGAAGAGTTGTACATGGTGCAAACCGAAGGTTTCATAGATCCTGAACATCCTAAGAAAGTATGCAAGCTTAAGCGGTCCATTTATGGACTTAAGCAAGCTTCTCGGAGTTGGAATCATCATTTCGACCAGGTGATAAAAGAGTATGGTTTCACTCGATCGGTCGAGGAACCATGCTTATATATCAAGTCGAGTGGGAGCAAGATTGTATTCTTGATATTGTATGTCGATGACATACTCTTGATTGGGAATGACATTCCTCTCCTATCTTCGGTTAAAGAATGGTTGAAGAACCATTTCCAGATGAAAGATCTGGGTGAGGCACAGCGCATTTTGGGAATCCGTATCTACCGAGATAGATCACGACGGACGTTATCACTTAGTCAGGAGTCTTATTTGGATAAGATTCTTGAGAAGTTCAGCATGACCAACTCCAAGAAGGGGAACCTTCCAATGACGACTGGGATGCAGTTGAGCAAGTCTTAGTCACCCACGACGCCTGAAGGGATTGAGCGTATGAGTCGTGTTCCTTAAGCATCTGGAATAGGATCGATCATGTATGCCATGATATGCACACGTCCAGACGTGGCATATGCATTGAGTATGACGAGTCGGTACCAAAAGACTCCAGGTGAAACACACTGGATAGCTGTTAAAAACATCCTCAAGTACCTACGGAGGACTAAGGATTGGGTATTGACTTATGGAGGAGATACTAAGCTATGCGCAACCGATTCTGTGAGATGCTAGCTTCCAAACGGATCGAGATGATTCAAAATCTCAGTCCGGGTTCGTCTTCACTCTTAATGGTGCTGCGGTCAACTGGAAGAGTTCCAAACAGAGTGTTATAGCAGATTCTACTACTGAATCCGAGTACTATGCCGCTTCGGAGGCAGCAAAGGAAGCGATATGGATGCGTCAATTCTTACAAGGACTTACAGTAGTTCCTAGTTCGAATGACCCGATCACCGTCTATTGTGACAATAGAGGTGCCATCTTCCAGGCTAAGGAGCCAAAGTCTAGCAACAAATCTAGACATATACATCGGAAAGCTCACCTGATCCGTGATTACGTGGAGCAAGAGGAGATAGTGATAGACAAGATTGTGACGGATGATAACATCGCGGATCCTCTCACTAAACCATTGAATTATGATAAGCATGTAGGGCACGTTAATTCCATGGGAATTAAACGTGTTCCTGAGTTGTAGTACTTGATTATGGATTTGATACATTATCTTTTTCATATACTATTTATAACTTCATCGTTTTATTATAATATTTTGTTTTTCATGTGGATTGTACTGACAACATTAAACGCCACAAAGTGAACTGAATTACATTATATTTGGTTTGGTCCGTAATCGCCAATGTGAGCTGATAACTCCGGCTATTATATTGTGCAGTCGATTGATGGTGGGTTCAACGAGCCATAAGTCAAACGGTTGACTGATCGATCACAGATGCGAGATTATAACGATACGTCGTAGGACAACTTTTTGTGACAACGTAATGGAGTCCTAAATGTTTAAAAACATTCGGTACCAGGTCGTGGATAGGACATCCATTGTGTTCCTAGAGTCGATTCTTTTGACTATCGACTGTCTCTTGAGATTAAGGCAGTTTTTGGGTGACTTTGGTTTCTTTATCACGGTCTGCCGTAAATGGAGGCTAAGTAGATTTTTTCTGGGTCATTTCCTACTGTGCTTACATCTGCAGGATTCGAGTTGAGGAAAATATCCAACCCTTATCAGGTATAGTTATTTCTCAGGGCCACTTGAGGAGTTGTAACTGAAATGCATGGCCATGCTCGAATGTTGATTCGTTTATCAGTTAAGTTACTCTCTAGTCGGGGAAACCACTCTTGATATTGATCGCTTGTAAAATACGACCTTTGTGAATGCGGATTTACAAATTGTTTTACATTGAGTGGGAGAAATTTTAGGATATGAGAATCGGTTATCGCACATACACTTGTGAGGACAAGTGGGAGTTTGTTGGAGCTTGTGTCCTCCACAAATTAGTGTGATAACATTTGTAAATCTCTTACAGGTTCACAAGGGTATACTTTGTATATTTAATCAGTTGATTAACATTTACCTAATAACGGTTGGCTTGCTAGAAAGTTTGACGTTATTATCATACAGATGGCGGTGATCAACTGATCCCTAAAGGTCACACCTATAGGATGTGTTTGAGAGATGTGGTTATAGAAATATGATCACATTGATGCCTAATATGACTAAACAGTTAGTCAATGTGTGGATGAGACAATTATTTAATGAAGATTAAATAATATTATTTGAGACGAATTAACTGTGAATTCGTAAATTAAATATAATAAGTTATATTTAATTAAATGTATGTAATGTTAGCTTGGACGAATTAATCTGTTAATTCGTAAATAAATGTAATCGGTTATATTTAATATCAATAAGTTGAATGTGTCATAGTGGTAATAGTGAAGGTACACAAACCAAGAGGTCATGGGTTCGATCCTCACTAGATGACAATTTAACACATTTTATACATTTTTGGAATAACCAAAAATAAGGAAAGAATACTCCTTATTTCGGTTATGGGCCGAGAAAAATAGAAAAGAAAAGCCTACCCTAATTCATTCCTATACACGGTTTATAGGTGAGTGAGGGAGAGGATTTTCTGACCTAATTCATTTTTCATTTTTGCCTCCTCTCTCATCGAAAAACACAAAGAAAACCTAAAAATTATTTTAATTTTTGGATCGATTCTAGCAAAATCAAGGGCATTTCTCGGAGCATCTTGGGTGCAACTGATAGGAGAATATCTATTTTGATATTGTTCTTAGGCCGTATTTGCTAGGACCGAAGGTTAATTCTGAATCCTTTACTTTTGTTTATGTATTTTAATTTATGACTAGTGATCGTCATCATTAAATTCGTTATAATCCTTCATTTTAAGGGAAGTATACAGATGATTTCCCACAAAGTGAGGGCAAATGTCGAAATGGGCACAAGGAAAATAATATGGGTGATTGATTTGGTATTAGGGGAAGATTAAAGGAGGTTTTTGGGGTTTTATCGAAAGTATGTCGCACAAAAAGGAAGAGCAAATTTAGAATGAAATTAGAGTGAAAATAGAGGTTAAAAGAATAACTTCCTTCGTGTATTAGGCACATTCACTCGATCGAGTGATTTGAAACCACTCGATCGAGGACTCTGGCATCCATCATGCCCGATCGAACAGAAATACACTCGATTGAGTATTCCTCCTTTTTTACATTTCGATCGAGTGTCTGAAACCACTCGATCGAGTTCTTTTGCTGGGCAATCCTCTCGATCGAGTACAAAAAGTACTCGATCGAGGTGTTTTCATATGGAACACGTCCCAATGCGATCTGTGTTCCCCAAACCTGCATAGAAACACGCAAAACAATTCCCAAAAATACCAAATCACAAAAACACGCAGTCTATATTCGGTTTTCGCTAAAACTAACTAAGCTACTGTCAAATAGTCTAAAACGCAATTAAAATGTCTTAACGGAAATTCAAAATTACAATTTAATACAACGGGGCATTCCCCGCTTATCTTCCAAAACATTTTAATAGCCCACAAGAGGGCTTCTGACTAGAGGAAGTCCCTTCAGCATCCCGGACCGTCCTCTTTGATCGCCACGAGGTTGAATTTGAACTGACGGAAGGAGAATAATTGGCATCCACATACGCCCTAACTTTCTTCTTCCTCTTGACATTCCCATCGACATTGGCATCACCATAACTTTGACTGACTTTAACTGTACTTTGACCGTCAGCATCTCCAGCATCCACTCTTTCTGTACCTGCAGCAAGGAAAATAGTAGAATGGTCCTCCTTTTCGCTCTCAGTCTAAGGCGGAGGGGTTACAATAGCAGCACAAAATTCAATGTTCTTAGCTAGAGTCTCTGTATCTGAGTCAATAGAGGATAGGGCATTGCAAGGTTGAACTTGCATGGGAGCCCTACGAGATTTAGACTGATGAAATATCAGCTCCTCGTCTCCTACCTGAAATGTAAGGGTCTTCCTCTCGACGTCAATTACTGCGCGTGCAGTAAATAAAATGGTCGCCCTAAAATAATAGGGGTATGAGTGTCCTCGGGGATGTCAAGAACCACAAAGTCCACGGGAATAAAGAATCTCCCGATTTTGACAGGTATGTCCTCTATAACTCCTAATGGCCATGATATACTACGGTCGGCCATCTGAACGGTCATATTAGTATAGTTAAACTTGGTCAAACCAAGTCTCTTAGCGAGAGACAAGGGTAACACACTCACGCTAGCTCCTAGATCGCATAGCGCGTTATCAATCAAATGGGTCCCTATATGACAAGGAATTGAAAAGCTACCCGGGTCTGATTGTTTAGGTGGTGTCTTATTCTGAACTAAGGTGGTCTCTACTTCAGTCAAAGCCACCGTTTCGTGGTCATTTATATGTCTCTTACGCGATAAAATTTCTTTCATGAATTTCATGTAAGAGGGTACCTGGGTAAGCAATTCGGCGAAAGGAACGTTGACGTGAAGGCTTTTCAGAAGCTCAACAAATTTCCCGAACTGTTGGTTAACCTTGTTGTTCTGCAATCGCCTTGTAAAGGGCACTGTGATAGGAATTTCGAGCCCTTTATTCCTTTCTTCCAATGTCTCGACGGTTCAAAGTCATTCTTGCTTGATCGATCCTTTTTACCTCTCAATCGAGGTCTTTCAGCAGAGTTTTCACTCGATCGAGCACTTTTAGCCTCTCGATCGAGTCCTTCATTATCAGCATTGTTTGATCAAGGCACAATTTTACTCGATCGAACACTTTTCCCAGAATTGTCACTCGATCGAGTAGTTTCACCCTCTCGATCGAGTCCTTGAATATCACCTTTACTTGATCGACCCTCAGAACCACTCGATCGAGCATTTTTATCAGCAATTCTACTCGATCGACCACCAGAAATCATTTGATCGAGTATTTTCTTCAAATTAAGCATGGTTTCAGCAATGGACGACTGTTCATCGTCAGCAACGACTTCCTCCGGGTCTGATATGTCCTCAATAGTCGACAATTTGGGTCCTTCATAAGAAAGACCACTGCGCAGGTTAATCAAATTTATCGTCTCATATGGATTCTTCTCAGATTGAGACGATAAATGACCCGACTTTCTCGTGGACTGGCTAGCGGCGAGTTGGGAAACTTGGGTCTCGAGTGACTTAATTGATGCTTCTTTTTGTTGGTCACTCATCTGCATCTGCTTAGTCAATGATTGGATCATCGACTTCAACTCAGCTAACTCACTAACTCCAGAGGAAGCTCCTTGATGCGGCGATGGAAACGATGGAGGCTTTTGAAAGCCTTGTTGAGCTTTATGAGGAGGGACATAAGCTTGTTGTTGTGGAGGAGGATTAGTATTGAGCACATTCTGACTGGTCCATCTCAAGTTAGGATGGACTCCACTTTGATTATTGTAATAGGAACCCCCTCCTTGCCTATATTGCTGAAAGGCAAGAACTTGCTCCTTCTCTGTTAGACAATCAACAGCAGTGTGACCGTCATTACTCCCACATCTCTCACAAGTAACGGCTTCCTGTCTAGTCAACAAGTGAACCTTCTGTTGATCACTAGCAGATTGCAACTCTAACTTGTCAAAACGGGCATTCATGGCTTCCAGCTGAGCCACAACTGCATTATCAACTGAATGAACTGTGCGAATACCATCTCTTGGGTTCCCATACTCAGCACAATGGGTCGCCATTTCCTCAATAATTCTCCATCCTTTGTCATCATCATTGTTCTTCTGAAATCGCCCATTAGATGAGGCGTCCAATATAGCACGGTGGTCATCATACAACCCATTATAGAACTGGTTGCACAAGAACCAATGATCAAAACCATGATGAGGAACAGACCTCACCAACTTCTTGAAACGACACCAAGCTTCATAAAAATTCTCATCATGTGCATGCTTGAAACTTGTAAGTTTTCCTCTCAGTTGATTGGTACGTTGTGGAGGAAAGTACCTTTTATAAAAGGCAAGGGCAAGAGTCTCCCAGCTAGTGATATCGGCTGCAGTACGATTAAGATCAGTGAGCCACTCACGGGCTCCATCTGTCAAAGAAAAAAGAAATAGAACTTCCTTAATCTTATCCTGGGCCACTCCCTTAGTGGCGGGAATAGTAGAGCAATAGTCAGTAAAGACTTCCATATGTTTACGCGGATCTTCACCTGCCACACCCCGAAACAGATTCCGTTTGACCAAATTAATGTAGGATGGTTGGATGTCAAAAGTGTAGCAGAAATAGAATTGTCTTCTTCACAAGACGAGTCTTCTGCGAAAATAAAATGATGTAGCTCGGGTTCAAAAGTACTCAAGACTTCCTTTTGAATTTTCCTCTGTAGTCTTAGTTTATGCCGAAAGGATCTTTCTGGCTCAGGATCAGCAGGAACTAATTCTGACCTGTTTGACCTGGGCATACACAACACTGAAGGAAATAAGTGAGAACTGTCTCAAGGAATAAAAATTCCCTAAGACGACTAGAGATAAATGAAACAACAACAGATAAACATGGCTATTCCCTCCCCAGCAACGGCGCCAAAATTTGATACGGTCGTTTCTGTACCAAAAATAAATAGCTAAATATACTAACAAAAGCCAGTGATAAGTAGGGTCGATCTCCACAGGGAGGCAAGATATCTATCTGAAAGTCCGTCTATCTAGGTCACAAATGGGGGGTTTTGTATTTGGTTTCTAGAACTACCGAAGATTAAAGGCAAGAGAAGTAAAGCAAGAGTAATAAAGTGAGAAAATGAGATAAATGTGGTCAGATAAAAGAGAGTATGTTAGGATTTCGGTTCACCATGGCAGTCTATCGACTCAATTGTAAATAGCCAAGACAATCTACAGTGATAAAGGCAATGGAAATGTCCTCTCGGTCCGCTATCCACCCTAGACTACTACTAACACTTTCGCCCTCATTAGGTAGTCTACTGTTCATAGCAGGTCTGTTCTCCCCAATCTTTCGATCGAGTAACTCCTCAAAAGCACATTTCGATCGAGCATAAAGAACTACTCGATCGACCTTGTTTTCCTGCCAAACCACTCGATCGACTTCCAAAACATCTCGATCAAGTGGAATTCCAATGCATCAGCCTCAAACTCGTCTTGGCAGCTTCTTTTGACCACCCACCGTTTGCACGAATAAGGGCCGATTCCGCTACTTTCAGGTCCATTTATGCAATTAAGACAAAACAAACCAAAGTAGCCAATTCGGGGCATTTTGCAATACAAAGCGATACAAAAAGGCATACAAATGCGTGCAATAAGAGGCTAAAAAGTCTATATAAATTGCACGTATCATCGGACTCCTACACCTCCTCCCATACAAAGCCTCAAACGGTGCCATCCCAATACTCGTTTGATAGCTGTTGTTATAAGAAAACTCAATCAGATCCAACCTATCCTCCCAGCTACCACCAAACTCCATCACACAAGCTCTCAATATATCCTCCAAGGTTTTGATAGTCCTCTATGTCTGCCCATCTGTTGTAGGATGAAAAGCAGTACTCATTTTTAAGGTAGTTCCCATCAGATCCTGCAACTCTTGCCAAAATCGTGATATGAATCTCGCATCTCGATCTGACACAATATCCTTAGGCACCCCATGTAACCGAACCACATGCTTTCTATAACCCAGATCGAACTGTATCTTGGTCCAAGTATCTTTCATCGGAACAAAGTGAGCTGACTTAGTCAAACGGTCAACTATCACCCATATCATGTTGTTACCCTGTTGGCTCCTCGGTAAACCCACAATAAAGTCCATAGAGATAGATTTCCATTTCCACTCAGGTACCTCAAGAGACGGAATATTACCTTGTGGTTGTCGTTGCTCTCCCTTAGCTCTTTGACATGTCAAACAACGAGCCACAAACTCAGCTGTTTCCCTCTTTATCCCAGGCCACCAGAAAGTCTTCTTCAAATCCTTATACAACTTGTCACCACATGGATGTACTGAATACGGTGTGCAATGAGCCTCTGTCATGATTATGTTTTTCAACTCCTCATCATTAGGAACACACTGTCCCTTTCTCTACTCCAGCTCTCCACTCCTCAATCGTAGGATCAAGAGCCTGCTTCCTGCGAATATCATCATAAAGGTCTGGCTCTGTGGACATGGGCCACGGGGGCGCTTAGGACAAGCGTTTGCATTTGTGGAGTCGCCACCAATTTTTATGGGAAATTGGAACCGTTCGAATACCTCGTGTCATGTCAAGACACAAAGTAGTGACATGAACAGTAAGAACTCGTTACCCTTAGCATTCTATGTCTAGAATGACTCTCGTGGATGCCAATGAACACAGATGTTCACAGAGATCTGGAGTAAGGGGTGAGGGTACATATTAGGAAGTCCTTTTACTGAACACCTAATCCCGCCCGCCTCGATAGCGGCCTCTACTAATGATTAGGGAAGTTATTCATACTCGATATGTTGTCGATTATATGCATGCAATGCAACATCCAACGTTTTGATCCTAGCATGTGAGAATTAACTAAGTCGGTGAACATGTAATTTAGCACTCATTAATGTCAAATTAGGGTTTAGAATTAATTACATCTGAAGAACAAGTAAATAAATCATACATAATAATAATGAAATAAAGAAATAAATTACAATTGATAAACTTGAATTTAGATCATAAACATGCTCAAAATAATTTAGGAAAGAAATAAAAGAGATAAAAGAAAATAGAAAATTAAAAGGAAATTGGAAATTGGAAAAAAAATAAGGAAATTGGAAAAAATAAGGAAATAAAAAGAAGATTGGAAAATAAAGAAATAAAGAAATAAAAATAAAATAGAAACATGGAAAATATGAATTATATGGAAAATATGTCGAATTATGGTGATAATAAGAATAATAGTCGATTAAAACCTAATTAGAATGCCTACGTCAAAACGAGAAAGAATTCAGAGACAGAAGTCAACCCAGAACAGGCTCAGCATCTGCTGCGTCCTCTGGAAGAGGCGCAGCTCCTCCTGCGTAGCTCCTCCTGCGTCTGTTCTTGAGTTGGACTCTGTCTGTGAAGTCAGAATCGCGGATTGTTAATGTTCGTTGGTGAATTAAGATCGATTATTGATATTAGGACTAAACTAGAAGTGATTAACAGATTACATACATACTGATATCGTCATAAGATGATGAAAACGGATTGAAACAAATTGTTATAAGTTAGATATTATTTACGATGTCGGAAGCGAGTTTATATACGAACTTGAAATTAGAGGCGGAAATTAAATATTAAGAATCAAAGATGAGAACAGAATTAAAACATGTATCAAAGACGAATTCAAGGGACTTGATATGAACAAATCGGGCCTCTTAAACCCGGGTTCGAATTTGTGACGAAAACCCGCAAATATTGAATTATAAGGGATTTATGTCGAATTAAGCATTATAATTTGAAAAGGATTTATTAGAACATGATTATATATTGAAAATCACAAGAGAAACGAAAGAACAAGAAAAATAGAAAAAGTTGCAGCAGATCGAGGAAGAAGAAGAAGAGCAGAAGCAGCGGCAGCCTCAAGAAGAGGCGCAGCATGTACTGCGACTCTTCGAAGAGGCGCAGCTGCTGCTGCAGCAGCTGCTGCTGGTGCAGCTGCGTTTCTTCTCGACGTCAGATCTCAACTGATTTGTAAATACGGTTTAAAAGATGGTTTTTAAAGAAGGTTTTGAACGTGTTTATGATATAAATCTTACATTAACGCTACAAAATAAAAGTACAATAAATAAAATAGGTTTTTACACCCTCAGACTTACATGTTAGCGTCGCGAGATTTAACTAAATCGGTTTTTTAGTGGTAACTCGACTCGATCTATGCAAATATGAAAGTGCCCTTGAAAAAGGATTTAAAAGATTGAATTTTTGATTAATTATGGTGTAGTGGTCAAATTGATCGGTCATGCAAACGTGACTGGTACTCAGAATGATCTGAGCTTACGTGGTCGATTGATCAAGCACGTAGGCGTCGAAAGCTTAGAGCAAGGTTTAGAATAAAAAGAGAGAAGAGAAGGGCGGACACTCGCGTGAAAAATATGTGAGGCCAAAGGTCTCTATTTATACTAATCACGGAATAAGGGTTTAGGAAAAGAAATAGCAAAGAAAGATCCGGAAACAACCGACTTAGTTCAAACACGGAAACTTGGACAAAAAGAAAGCCTGGAGAAAAGGCGCAACAGGTGCTGTGTCCCTTAGAAGAGGCGCAGCACTTACTGCGTCCTTTCCCCAGCGGTTTCCTTCTGCGCAAGAAAGCGCGTTTGGCAGTGTGTCGTATTTTAGGCATAATTTTCTCTACAAGACTCGGAATAAGGTGATTTCGGTGGCGTTGGAAAGCTAAAAGAAAGGGAAGATGATACAGATACACATAGTGTACAAAAAATTTGTACACAAACCAATGGTGGCTTGACACGTGTCAAACTGTGGTAAACTAGGTTAGATTAGTTTAGGGTTAGGTTAGTAATTTTACATATATAGTTAATTAGTTAAGTACACTTAGTTAACATTATTTTTGGTTATTTTTGTTATATTTGATTTAGTTTTCTAAATTTCCAATTTAGTTTTCAAAATTTTCGTAAACATTATGTGGATTTATTCACCATTTTTTATGGTTGTATAATTTTTCGAAAAACCCATAATTATTGGAACCCTAATTTTTATTCGAATAATCAATTCATAATTGAATTCGATAGATAAAATTGATTAATATTCCATATACAATAATCAATCCCTAATTCAATTCGTGAATTTTTTGAACTTGAATGTGATTTGATGAACCCTAATTCGTCAATAGGTGCATAAATTTAGCCCTAATTCGAGTAATCAAATGATTATGAACCGTAATTAAATTGGTGAAATTGATCTAGTATGTAATTCGATATTTGTTATCATTAATGATTGATGAACCCTAATTCGTGCAATTTGGGGGAATAAAAGTGGAAAATAGAATACAAAAACCAAAAAATGTTGTTAATAAGAATCGAACACGAGATGCATTGTGCATTAGGAGAGTGTTTAACCATTTAAGCAAGGGGTATCAGCCCATCTAATAATCAATTTAATTTTATTATATAGTGTTAAATAATCTTAATTCATAAAATAGTCAAACTTTCCTATTATATTGCCCTAAATTTCGCCTTTTATTGTTTCCTTTTATTGTTTTATTTTCATATTAGATTTTTTTGGTAACTAAATGATTTTAAGAATCTTTTATTTGATACAATTAAATTTATTTATTTAAATTGATTCTTAAATCATACGAGTATAATTTTTAATGCCGTATTCTAAATCATATCTTTTTGTTGAGATTTTTTTTTGTATAATTATTTTTATTTTCTTGTATCTCAACGTTGAAGTGTTAACAGAAAAACAAAGAGATATATTTTTTTTAAGAAAAACACAAGCATTAGTAATTGAAGATGGATTTTGATCTTAATTTGCCTAGGGAAGATGATGAGCTTGATCTTAATGTGCCTTTGCCTTGGGAAGACGATCTTGACAATATCAGTTTAGAAGATGTTCATAATAACGTGGAAGATCAACAGGACGGGGATGATCAAGAGGACGTTGTTAATAACGTGGAAGTTCAACTGGACGAGGATGATCAAGAGGAGGTTGTTAGCTTTGACAACTTTAGCTTAGATTATTTGTAATATGATGACGGTGTTGATGGTGAACCTATCAACATTGGAGGTGACGATAACCATAAGGATGACGTTAACGATGAGGGTGACGACAACCATGAGGGTGACGACAACCATGAGGATGACGTCAATGACAACGATGATACTATCGTCGAAAATGAGGTAGATGACTTGCATGAACCTCCTGTTGTTGAAGGGGGGGGGGGGGTATGTGGAGAAGGTCGCTAAGTTCCTAAAAAGCGGATACACCGACAATTTTGAACTTGACCCTCCGACACAAGGAATGCATTTTGTAAATGGTGATGAGCTTGGTGCATATTGTTACCAATATGCCTATAATCAAGGCTTTCAATTTTATATCAGGACTAGCAAACTATTGGAATGCTATTCAAGAAAAGGGGTAAAGCGATATGGTGTGGGAAAGAGCGAGCCTCGTTTCTAAATGTATAAACGAGTCAGATTATGTTGCACAAGGGCGGCTAAACCAAGGAAAAAGAACATTGACGTCTCCTCATTTAAGCCATGCGAATGTGTCGTAGAAGCCACTTTACTAGATGATTTCATGGTCGTCAAGCATGCTAGATTGGACCACAATCATGATGATCTCAATCCTGCAAATAGTCGACATATGGTAGGATACAGGGTATGGGATGAATATTTTAAGAGACGAGCCTTGATGAATGATGAAACCAGTATCCCAATTGCTAAAAACTTTAACACCTTGGTCAGAGAAGTTGGTGGTCACGCGAATTTAACAGTCATTGAGCGTGATTTGAGGAATATGCTCAATCAAGAACGACGACGCTTTAGAATTCAAGGTGATGCTAATGCTCTTGAAGAAAGATTTATTAAGTTGAAAGAAATCGATCCCGATTTTTACTATGCAATCCAGACAAATTCAAAAGGGATGTTGGTTAATGTATTTTGGGCCGATGGACGTTACAGGGCTATGGCAAAGGTATTTGGTGATGCGATTTCTTATGACGCTACGTTCCTTTGTAACAGGTAACATGATCATCCCCGTTAATTTCTTTTATTCCACCAAATTTTTTGACAAATTTTATCAGTCATAAATTGATGATTCGTAATTAAAACGCTGCTGTACAATTATAGTTGGGTATGACTAGTATGAGACCTATTTAACAATCACAATTATCATTACCTATGCGAAATAAAATTAATCATTTGATATTAGGATTAATATGAGCAGCTTGACCTTGTCTTTTTAAGAATAATGGATCAAGGTTAAGAGTTTCTTGGTATTGGGTTTATGTTATTTCATCAGTTAGCAACTTAGCATATGATAACTATTACTCCCTCCTATTCACAATAAACTTCCCTATTTCCTTTTCCGTCTATTCACAATAGCTTCCCTATTTCCTTTTTTGGTAAGTGTTTGTGTGGTCCAAATTTAATTGGATGGTGGGGTAGTGTATTTGTGTGGTCCAAATTTAATTATATGGTGGGGTAGTGTGTTTCCTTAATATTTGTGCCAAAATGAAATGGGAGGTTTATTGTAAATAGGAGGGAGTACTAAGTTCTAGTTATGTTAAAATAGCTAATTCTAAAAGATGAAGGACTAGTGCAGGTCTATTGTAGGCTTGTACAGGAGGATAAAGAGATCTTATCGATGTAGTGAGGAAGAAGTTCAATTGAAGAGATTATATTTTTCGATTTATTTAATGGCTAGTTGAAAAATAATGGTTAGTTTGGTAAATAGTTTTACAAAATGGTTATTTTGGAAAATATTTTTGATAAAATGGTTATTTTAGCAAAAGACCCTTATTATCTTAAATAATCAAATTTTAGTCATTCATGAGAACCCTTTTCTGCTACGGTTTTTTCTTATTGAATTGGATTTTTTAAAACAAAAATCAAGTTCATTATGTATTTATCAATCATGTAAAATGGAACTAATTTAGTATGATTTGAGTCGAAGTATTATGGTTTAAATCGATCCTTGATTGTTGTTTTGGTAGGAGAACCGTATTTAGGTTAAAATACGATTTCAATTTACATTTAAATGCTTATACTTATGTTTAAATTGCAGGTACAAAATGCCATTTACTCCGTTTGTTGGTTTAAATCATCACGGTAGTACTGTTGTACTTGCATCCACTTTGATTTCACACGAGGACGCCGCAAGCTTTACTTGGGTGTTTAGGAGATGGTTAGACTGTATGGGTAGACCTCCTTCAGTTATAATCACCGATCAGTGTAGGGGGATTGGTTTGGCTGTGAAGACCATATTTCTTAATACGCCACACCGTTTGTGTCTTTGGCACATAATGCGAAATGGTTTTAAGAATTTGGGGAACTTTGCTAGGTTCCGTGAAATTAAGCATGACCTAAGGGATGTGGTTTATGAGAGTAAGGACATCGATGATTTTGAGGCATCTTGGCAAATTTTTGTCGATAAATATGGGATACGACGGCATAGCTGGATCAAGGAAATGTATGAAAAAAAAGGAGTCATGGGTTCCGTTGTATTGGAGGCACATGTTTTGCGCAGGTATGTCATCCACACAAAGAAGTGAGCAGACGAACAGATTCTTCAAGAATTATGTTAATCCGCAAACAACTTTGTTCGCATTCCTAGGCAACTACGAAAATGCCCTACGAGTCAAGGTCGAGGAGGAAGTACGATTAAACTTTGCTTGCACCAATAAACCGTCTTCGTACGATAAGAGTGTAATCGTTGAGGAAGTCTTCCAAAGAGCTTATACTAATAAGATGTTCGCGAAGGTAAAAAAAGAGGTGTACGCCCTTATACATATTAATGCTTCTAGTGAAATGAATATCGGGCAATTCTCTTCTTTTGTTGTAACCGAGGAGGTGAAACATCCATTTTGGGCTCCACGGGATAAGAACTATAATGTCACAATCAACACGGGTACAGGTGAGTATAATTGTAGTTGTCAACGTTTTGAATTCCGAGGAATTTTATGTAGGCATATTATCCGTGCTATGTTGCGAAGAAAGTGCAGTTAATTCCTAATAAGTACATTTTGACTCGGTTTCGAAAGGATTTGGTTAGAGGTTATGAGCATCTTCAGGTTGGCTACCACACACCCGGAGAGTCGGAACGCCTTAAGCGTTCACTTGGGGTGACATTGAGGAACGACTATATATTCAGGCTATCATTACAATCCGATTATGCTTCCGCCATATATGATAGAGATACATCGAAGATGGTGAAAAAAATGGAAGCAACGGTTGGCATTCAGACCCTCAACGACATGGGTGCAGGTTGCGAAGTTAATCGGTTGTGGGGGGAAAAGGAGACTACAACGGAAAGAAGACAATCAACGTTACATGGTCAGAAATGCGACTCCACGTAGAGAAGGCAGCTTGCAAGACCCCGTTGATAAGAGAGGAACGGGTAGAGATCCTAGGCTAGACAAATTACAGTTAGGAGGGCTTTAAACGTCGACGAGGCAGGTCCGTCACAACCTACGCCGAGAAGGAGGAGGGCTTTAAACGTCGACGAGGCAGGTCCGTCACAATCTACGCCGAGAAGGAGGAGGGCTTTAAACGTCGACGAGGCAGGTCCATCACAACCTACGCCGAGAAGGGGGAGGGCTACTAGAAGCACAGCTCATAACACGCAGTAGATGAATCTTTAATTAAGTTTTGAGACAATTTTATTTCAATTGTTTTTTGTCAATTTTATTGAATGAAAGTCATCATGAATTGTAGACAATGTTAATTTAGTCCTATTTGCAATTTATCCGAATTGATCAATTTTCTGTTAGTTTAGTCGAA
The DNA here is from genome assembly GCF_048544455.1 of Silene latifolia. Taxonomy (NCBI): domain Eukaryota; kingdom Viridiplantae; phylum Streptophyta; class Magnoliopsida; order Caryophyllales; family Caryophyllaceae; genus Silene; species Silene latifolia. The sequence continues at coordinate 40,574,635 of NC_133534.1, forward strand.
TTGAGTTAGTTTATTAATCAGTTTTGTCGAAATGTTAAAAAGTTTCTCCAATTTGTCTATGAGTAAGTCTAATTGCATAATAGTTAGTCCGATTTTTTAGTCCGTCATAGTTCAATGAAATTTGTAAACTTAATGAGTATTAGTCCAATTGAAATCGTATCCTTATAAACATTAGTTGATATTGTCGAATTGAAAAGTTACTTGAATATATTTACTTAGTGAAACGTAAACATATGCATACTGATTTATAGTCGATATTGTCGAATTGAAAAGTTTGTAATACAATTTAGTGAAACGTAAACATATGCATTCTGGTTGAATTGAGATCACAAAACAATACGACTTAAATTTATGGGCATAATCCCGCTTCTTGTAACAAAAAAAAATTTAAAAACAATATTGTACGCCTTCCAAGTTATCACAATCCGAATAGATTACCATTGGAATATCATCCGATTACAGGTGATCCCAAAACCATACGACTTACAACCGACATAATTATTCAATCCATTTACATACTACAACCATCAGACTTGACAAGACGGTTACAACCGACATATTTTACAATAGGAGAGGAAAATCAAACATCGAAATAGTATGCTAATAACCCGATCACATATTTTACAATATGATTAACTAGTTAACATACATTAATATATAAGATGACCGATTAGGATATAAAGACGACAAATTAAGGGCAATATTTTGCCCCTTGATTGTATTTTCCCTCGACTTTTTTCTGCTCCGCTTCAACAGCTTTCCTGCGCTGCGCCCATCCATACGCCCACAACTTACAAGTACGGGTTATATGTATTCTCTGCCACGAACCACTTCTTGGAAAGATGTACATGGACATGAGGTCCATGCATGCGGCAACCCGAAAAGCAAATGAAGTTTCATCTGTACCTTCAATGGTTGGTGTTACTGTCATATCTCTAATAACACCGGGTAATGGATAAACTCTTCTGGTGGGTGGTGGCCCCCATGGCGTAGTAAGGATATGGTCGTCTTTCATAGGGTTTTTTTTTTTACAAAGAAAAAGGGGAAGTTGAAGTGGTAGAAGATGATGATTATGAAAGGAGATGAATAATTGATGAGGGGTAGGTTGGTTTAAATGAATGAGAGGTTACATTTAAAGGTGATTATAATGTCTAGTGACTTCTAATCTCGGATTAGAAAACGGGTATCAAATTTGGTACACCATTTATGACCGGGTTAGTAAACGGGTTTGTAATAGGGTTGAGTATTTAATTTCAGTCAAATTATTAACAAAATTTAGACAAATTTTGACAAAATTAGTAAAAGTCGTATTCTGTCAAACTCAGTCAAATTATACGATCCGAATTTTGTCAAACGTCGTCAAACGGGTTTAAATTAAAAACGGGTTAAAAACCGTGGTAATTTAGGGTGATTTTAATGAGTTTGTGTCAAAGTTAAGCAAATTTTTGTATAAAAATGGGTTAAAATTAAAAACGGGTTAATTGAATTGACAAATTGGTAAATCTTATACTATTTTGCATGCAAAATGACTTTATCCATCTACTTACTCAACCTTTTGACATATGACAACACCAAAAAATTCATGATGACTTACCATTGATTAAGGAAATCATGATTACTTTCATTGTGTTACGGTTTTTATTATTTTCGTAAACTCGAATCACATTACGAATGAACCAATTACACAATAAACTAAATTAAACGAATTTGATAAAAGCGATTATAAGACGGAAATTATCAAGCGATTAAATTCGTAAACTCTAATCACAATATGGAAAATTATACAACTATGGTGATAAAAGCGATTATAAGACGGGAATTATCAAGCGGACTCCCATGATAAAAAAATTCAACTATTTACGGTGATAAAAGCGATTATAAGACGGAAATTAAAGAAGCGATTTACATGACAGTACAATATTACATTACAAAATTAGCACGAAAAACCATCAGAATAAAAGCGATTTACATTACATTACAATATTTACACATCATCTAACACAACACAATACGATAGATTATACAAACCCTAGTCTAATCTAATAGTACCATCCGATAGATTACAAGCGATTAAACCCTAATTGAAATCCTATTGCATGCAATCAGATTGGGCCGAATTTGATACAAAAATGAAATCCGATTGCATGCAATCCGATTACAGTTTTCGGACTAATAATTAAAACGTAACTAAAGCATAACCTAATATACGATTATATGATTAAAAACCTATTTTACATAACCCGTTTGTAGTATGCCCATCCACGGCCTCATGCAAGTCCGTGTTTCTTTCTCCACTTCAGATCTTGGTAGTCTGCCCATACACGGCACCATGCCTTGCAAACCGCTACTAGTGAACCACGATCCCACGAATAACAACGTGGCATGATTTCGTACAGAACCAAATCGTTGCATGCAGCAACTTGAAATTGTGGGGTATTGTCGTTGGTAGAACCAATAGAGACAGAAGACGGGATATCTCTAACTACTCTTGGTAGAGGAGGTCGATAAGGAGCAGGACAGTAAATTGCCCAATCACGTTCCCCTTGATTAGCCATGGATTTTGATAAGGATATTTTTGGGGAAAAAAATTAGGGTTAAGGAGAGGGTTTTTAGAGATGAAACTGTTGAAGGAGGAGAGGAAGATGAAGAGTTGGAAAAGAAGAAGTTGAGGGGGGGGGGGGGTGTGGATTTATTTATAAGAAGATTTTTACCAATTTTTATCTTTTTTTTTTCTTTTACGTTAAACTTTTTTACCTTTTTTTTCTTTCCTTTTTGGTTTACATTGTTTACCTTTTGTTTTTCTTTTTGGTTAATTAGAAATAATAATAGACATTGTACCAAAAAAATAATAATAAAAAAAATAAGCTAAAACACTTTTACATGAAATAAAGATATTAAACTATGATCGGTATAGGTAATCTTATTTTTACATGAAATAGTTAAAATCAACTATGAAATATGACCTTCAATGTATGTGATAATTACCTATGATCGGTATCGCTAAGTAGGTTTTTACATGAAATACTTAAAATAAACTATTAAATACCCCAAACCCTAAACCCTAACCCCTAAACCAAAAACCTAGAAACCCTAACCCCTAAAACAAATTCCTTGAAACCCTAAACCCTAAACAAAGATATGATCACTATAGCTACGTAATTACGTTTTAACATGAAATAGTTAAAATAAGCTATGATCGTAAGTAGTTAGTGGCTAATTACATGAAATGTCGATAGTAAGCTATAATCAAAACTATTTAGTGGCTAATTACATAAAATGTCGATAGTAAGCTATAATCGTAACTAGTTAGTGCTAATTACATAAAATGTCGATAGTGAGCTATAATCGTAACTAGTTAGTCGCTAATTTACGTAAAATGTCGATACTGAGCTATAATGGAACTAGTTAGTACATAATTACATAAAATGTCAATAGTAAGCTATAATCGGAACAAGTTAGTTCCTAATTTACGTAAAATTTTGATAGTAAGCTATAATCGGAACAAGTTAGTTCCTAATGTACGTAAATTGTCGATAGTAAGCTATAGTCGGAACTAGTTAGCACATAATTACATAAAATGAATTATTAAGTAATTCAATACAATCAAACTTAGAAACCCTAAACCCTATATTGTAAACTTAAACCCTATATTCTAAACCCTAAACCCTATATTCTATACCCTAAACCCTCTATTCTAAACCCTAAACCCTATATTCTATACCAAAACAAGTATATTCAGTTTTGCGCCAATTGTGTGAAATTCAAAAATTTTCCCAAACTTAGTTTAAATTATTCAATTTTGCACCAATGATGTTTAAATTTAGTCAAACTAATTAATTTTGCGCCAATGGTTTTAAATTTGGTAAATTAAAAAAAATCAAATAAATGTGTCTATGAAGAATCGAACACGGATTGGCCTATGCTATGCGTTACTATTAGAAACCAGTTGAGCAATGGGTATCAGCACGATTAATAATCACTTAGATTGAAATATAAACTAAATCGAATTTGCGCTTATTTTGTTAGCAACATATATTTTCCGCTTTCAATTTGATTCACGCAATATTCTATCTTCGAATCATTACTCTTAAATTTACATTTCAAATTTTATTCATAATAAACTACGATATTTCATATCTTTTCCGTTTTAAATTTTATTGTATCTTGCTATAATATATTCATTTTAAGATTTTAAAAATTATACCAAGATATTTTGGCAAAAATATAGGGATACGATTAGGGAAACTAAATTTAGGGCCAAAATTTAGGGCATAAAATTAGGAAACTTTACTTAAGTTTCGGAAATCATATTATTTTGGGAGATCATATTTTAATTTATTAATTATTAATTCCATTTATTTCCATTCACATTATACACAAATGCAAAAAATAATCTCTTCTAATGCAACGCGGGTTCGAATCCTACAAAACACAATTTTTTTTTACCATGACTATCCCTTTAGGACTTCTTATGCATCGTGGGTTCGAATCCTACAAAAACCACATTTTTTTCCACCATGTCCATCACTTTAGGGTTTACCATTTCAAGTTAGTTTATGACTTATTTCAAGTAGTTTAATTGCTTTTGAACCATAATTCGTTTAATTCGATTCGATGTTCACACATATTCTTAATTCAAACAAATAATTAAAAGGATATTGATGAAATGACTATCAAATTTATTTGAATTAAAAATTCTATAGCATAAACTGAATGAAATTCAAGACTACAAAACTAAACTTGCAAAATGTGTGAAATGACAAAATTAATAACCCAAAACTATAAAGAAACTAAAACTGGAGGCTTCTAATTGCGTGTGGCGGCATTCGATATCGATCCCTTGACCTCCATCCAAAATAGATAGGAGGAGGAGGTGTAGGTTGATCTCCATTATTGCCAAACTCATCCCGAACCACTATTGCAGCGTCCGCAACGGGCATGGGTAGATACTCCAAGTCACCTACTTGACGCCATTTAAGATGGTCATCGGGTAGAATTGGAGCATTTTTCGCATTAAACTCCTCTTCATATATGTACTCGATATTTTGGGAAGGGACCCCATAAAGAGCTTTTTCAAATTGCTTTTGTGGAAGAATTTCCATCATTGCTTGAATGAACCGCCTTGTTTCCAAAACATCTTGTGTGCGACCTTTCTTCTCCTTTGCAAGTCGATGCTTCAACATACGATTTTGTAACATAAGTTTTGCAATTTTTTCATCTCGCTTATCCATTTCTAATTTAGGGTTAGTTTGATAAGGTTTTAGAATTTTTGTGTATTATGGATGATCTGTGTGCGAGTTAAAATGAGCAAATGGATGAACTTAAATACAATCCCAACTCAAAATTCCCTCCATTTTTTCCCTCCAAAATTTCCCTCCAAAAATAACCACAAATCATACCCACGTTTAAGAATTACCAAATCTTTAAGAATAAATTTACAATCCATTAAAAATATAAAATATAAGATTACACAATATAATAAGATTATTTTAGAATAAAATTAAATAAGTAAATGGTATAGAAAATATTCCTTAAATAATTTATTTACAAAAATAAAGGATGCATATAAATCAAAATGGCCGAAATTTAGGGCACCCAAATAGGCAACAATAATGACGGAATATTAATGCAATATATTAAGAAAGTTTGACTATTTTATATATTGAGATTATTTCACACTATAAAATGCAATTATATTGTATACTTGACGTGCTGATACCCCTTGCTTAACTGGTTACGAGTATGCTTGCAAAAACTAACTTACCCCATTCTCATGAACGCGGGTTCGAACCCCAACACAACATCTTTTGTTTTTGTTTTTTTAAGCCTCAAATTTTCTACTAATTCCAAACCAATGAAATTCACACAGTCATTAAATTAGGTTTCATCATTCTTAATAGAACGATTTCAATTAGGGTTCATCATCAATTGAATAAACAATTTTTCTGTTTAATTGAATTTTGGATTAGGGCTACATTCGAATTACTTATTTTAGGACGAAAACAATGAACAATTTCGATAAAATTGAAAAATCGATCCATTAATTTTATTAATACAATTAAATTAGGGGGGAAATGTTATACGAAATTCAATTGTTTTAATCCCTAATTCAATTTTTGGATGAACCCTAATTTAGTCAAATGTGTAATTGAATTAGGGTTTCGTTAATTTGATGCAAATAATTGTTTGATGCAAAAATTAATTATTTTGTAAACATTAATGGTTATTTTATAATAAATTATTTCATTTTTATGTAATTGCCTAAATATAAATGGAAACAAAATAAATGAAATAGGAAATAAAACTAACCATATAGTAGTTAACTACATATGCAAAATGACTAACCTAACCCTAAATCCATTTAACATAATTTATCATGGTTTGCCACATGTCATGTCGCTATTGGATGGTGTACAAAAAATTTGTACACCTAGTTTATCTGTAGCCTTTTCGAAAAAAAAGATCTAGAACTTTCTGCGAAATAGGCCTGACCCAAAAAAGTCGTTATGACCTCGTAAAATGGGCCTAAATGTCGGGCTGTCATTGTAGCTAAATGAAATGCACATTTTGTAATGTAAACTTTAAGTTTAGCTCAAAGAAGTGACATGGGACTCAAAATGAGGTATACCCATAACATTTTATGACATCCTAACCTTAGGTAGACAAGCATATTGCTTTGACTCGGGATTTGACGGTTTTAGGAAATGAAGACGGTTTTTGACCCGGACTTCAAATGTACTCCAATTACTGTCAAACGTCCGTAATGACACCTAGACGACAACCAAGGGGTAGACACAAGTGTATGAGTTATCTTTTATTAACCGATTTACGAAACGTCATAAAATCGCGACATATGCTAAACATGCGGCCCAATCATCACTGGGTGTTTTGAGGGAGGTGCAGAAATGAGGTATCTACAGGCTCCACTGTTAAATCTCCTCTAGCATCCTCTTTTTGTATCAGATGTATCCCCATCTTCCCCACCTCATCTATCAACCTCATCAAGGATATAGTTGTGCATAGAGAATGCACACTCTTTCTACTCAACGCATATGTAACCACGTTTGCTTTTCCTTCATGGTATATAATATCCATGTCATAGTCCCCTATCAGCTCCATCCACCTCCTCTGTCTCATGTTCAGCTCCTTTTGAGTAAAGATATACTTGAGACTCTTGTGATCTGAAAACATTTTAAAGATCACTCCGTAAAGATAGTGCCTCTAAATCTTGAGAGCTAACACGACTGCACCCAACTCTAGATCATGTGTCGGGTAGTTCACCTCATAAGGCTTCAATTGCCTAGAAGCATAGGCAATTACTTTCTCATTATACATCAACACACATCCTAACCCATTCTTTGAAGCATCTCTATATACCTCAAAGTTCTCACACCCTTCGGGTAAAGCTAAGAATGGAGTTGTGGTCAAACGCTCCTTTAATGTTTGGAACGCCGTCTCACAACTTTCATCCCAATGAAACCTGTTCTCTTTCCTCATCAACGCTGTCATAGGTCTGGCAATCTTTGAAAAGTCTTTCACAAACCGACGATAGTACCCTGCCAAACCCAAGAAACTCCTGATCTCTGCCACATTCTTCGGTGCTTCCCACGTAGACACTGCCTCTATCTTTGTCGGATCCACAGCTACACCATCCTTGGAAATCGCATGCCCCAGAAAGGCAACTTCCTCAAGTGCTCCTCCTTAGTCCTGGAATAGACTAAGATATCATCTATGAACACCACCACAAACCGATCCAAAAACTGACTGAAGACCCGGTTTATCAAATCCATAAACACTGCTGGTGCATTAGATAACCCAAACGGCATCACCACGTACTCATAGTTACCATACCTCGATGTAAAAGCTGTCTTTGGTATGTCCTCATCCCGAATCCTCACCTGATGGTAACCTAATCTCAAATCAATCTTGGAAAAGACTGCTGCCCCACTCAACTGGTCAAACAGATTATCTATCCTTGGCAAAGGATACTTGTTCTTCACTGTAGCCATATTCAGCTCTCTGTAGTCGATGCACAACCTCAAACTCCCATCTTTCTTCTTCACAAACAGAACTGGTGCCCCCCACAGCGATACACTAGGTCTAATGTATCCCTTATCAATCAAATCATCCAGCTGTTTCTTCAGCTCCTCCAACTCCTTAGGACCCATGCGGTACGGAGCCTTAGAGATTGGTCCCGTCCCTGGTTTCAGCTCCACACTGAAATCTATCTCCCTCTTTGGTGGCACACCTGGTATCTTCTCTGGAAAAACATCTGGGAACTCCCCCACCACTGGTATCTGATCAGTTGTCAAACTCACCTTACTATGGTCTCTCACATGGCATAGAATCAAAAGACACCCCTTCCTCAGATAAGACTTCAATGTCACCACTGCAATCACTTTGACTTTGGGTTTGACAACAAACCCACGATTAGACACACTAACTCCCTTAGGACCTCTCAAAGAGACTCTCTTTTGGTAAAAATCTATTCTAGCCTTGTACTTACCCGACCAATCCATACAAACTATCATCTCAAAACCTTCCATGGGAAACTCTAACAAATCTACTGGAAGGTCAACCTGCCCAACTATCATAGATACACCCTTATACAACCTCCCATAAGTTAAAGACTTACCCGACGGTATAAAAACCTCATCTTTTACAGACCCAAACTCTCTTAAACCCAAAAGCTTAGCATGATTCGACGATACAAAGAGTGTGACGCCCCCGAATCAAACAAAACAAAGGTAAAAACACCATTAACAAGGAAAAGTACCCCTGATCACGTGAGCATCATCCTCAGCAGCTTTCTTGTCCATCATGAAGAGCTTGCCACTAGTCTTCTGTCCACCTCCCTGGACAGTACTAGCACTAGTAGATGGCTTGGCAGCCGACTCCTGGTTGTTGTTAGCTGCCGGTTTCTGAGATGAATTACCGCCATTACGGTTAGATCCCCGTTGTTTTTACTCTGGCCACCCTGATTGTTCCATGACCCCACCGGCCTGTTTCTAGCATAACTCTGAGACAGACCCTGAGAGAAACTCCCATGTGATGTCACTGAAAACCCCTTCCCACAGCACTATTACACTCATGTCTCCTGTGGCCCATACCGCCGCAGTTGTAACAAGATATACCCCAACTGCTACTACCACCACCTCGACCATGCCCATAGGAAGCTCTACCACTAAACCCCGATCCCGATGAGTAAGCCCTCGCTTGGTTATGGTTGCCCCTCTTGTAACTGGACTGACCACCACCCTCACTCTCAGCCTTCCTCTTCTCGGGACCTCTCTCCCTATTCTCCTTGGCCATTTCGACCAATCTCTCAGCTCTCCCTGCCCTCTCATACACTTCCTTAACATCTGTAAGGACCCCAACGGTAGCTTCTCCATAATCTTATAGGTTAAACCCTTCTCAAATCTTAGCGCTAAGTTCTCCTGGCTCAACCCCTTATCCTCAGCATACCTAGACTTCTCATTGAACTTATGATAGTACTCAGCCACTGTCATATCTGGAGTCGTTTTGAAATCATCAAACTCCTCCCTCAGCTTACTTCGAACATGCTCAGGCACAAACTCTCGTCGCATAACTCTCTTAAACTCGCGCCATGGTATAACTGACTTTCCTTGCCTCACATACAAGTCCAAAGCACTCTCCCTCACCTTATCCCACCATTCTCCCGCAGCATCCCTCAAGTAAAATGCAGCTTGTTCCACTTTAAAGTCCTCAGGGCAGTGAACCACATTCAGAATATTCTCCATCTCCCTATGCCAATTGTCGAGCAAAATTGGCGCTCCGGTACCCATGTACTCCTTTGGGTTGAAACGGGCTATGGTAGTACTCATCTTAGCAAAATCTACCCCAGCCTCTTTGTCCTTCCCAAACTTCTTCAAGGCCTCAGTAAACGCCTCTTGATGCTCAAGCATCTTGGCAACTTCATCTATACTCATCTTCTCAGCCCTAGCATACAAAGCGGATCTCTTTGGCGGCATCTTTGAACTATATAAGAGAAGAGGTAAACATAAACACACATCCCACAACTTAAACACGTATATAACCTATGCAGACCATACTCGACCGAGTTTCTAACCCACTCGATCGAGTTGAGGTCACTCGATCGAGTTGGACACTTACTTGATCGAGTACCTCTACTCCAAAACCTGACCAGAAGTCATCACATAACCCACTCGATCGAGTAGCCCTCGCTCGATCGAGTCCCCAACTTACTCGATCGAGTGCCCAAAAACAGCAGCGATTGTTCAAAAATGTTATACACCCCACTCGACCGAGTCCTTCCCACTCGATCGAGCCCCTCACCTACTCGATCGAGTGCTCTCCACTCGATCGAGTCATATTGACTTGTAAGCTACCCGCATGCTCAACTCAACTACTTTTCACACAACTATATATATATATATATATATATATATATATATATATATATATATATATATATATATATATATATATATATACGTGTATACAACAACACAACATCCTATTCGAATGTTTCTAACAAGCCACATTAGAAATCAATCATCATGCAATTTCGTTATTCATATCAACATATAATCATGCAAACTACTCACCTTTCGCCACTACATCCTCCCTTCTCCACGTTCATATATCCACCAATTCATACAACACACCATCTATTATATATATATATATATATATATATATATATATATATATATATATATATATATATATATATATGCAACATAACTGAAATAAACACATAGCAATCCCATGACACGCCCCATAGTGACCGGTTCAAAGTTGTAGGGCGAGATCGCGACTTTAGGACGTCTCCCAAGTCTTTGCATTAGCTCCTAACAACTCCTACCCAGATTCATTTTATTTTGACTCCCTAGTTTCATTGGGTTCATTAGTTACAGGTTCAATAATCGTCGCTCTGATACCACTTTGTAACACCCCCATACACCAAGGTGCCTTACCAAGGCCACCTAATGCATGGAATGCTACCATCTCGGTTACCCGAGGCAATGTATATCAAATAGACAATAAAGAAACATACTTAATTAAGTAAATGAGTTAAGTGATTACAATATCAAAATCCCAAACTGTAAAACAAATACAAATGTTCCCAAAAACCAATCAACTGAAAAATAAACTAAGTTTATGACACAACGGAAGACTCTAAAGGCAGGTGATGACTTCATCCCAGCTATCCCTCGCGCAAGCCATCTCATACCTTCTCAATAACTGCTCACCATGTGACACCCCCATACTCCAAGTGCCTTACCAGGACCACTTAAGGTATGAGAACGTCACCATCTCGATTATCCGAGGCAATGATAATCAAATGACAATAAGGAAACATACTTAAATAGTAATAAGTTTAGGTATTACATGACAAACTCCAAAACTGATGAAAGTAAAGTACAACTATTCTCAAAAACCAAAAGTACTAAAACAACTAATCCAGACACAACGGAAGACTCTAAGACCGGTGGTGACTCCTTCCCAGCTATCCCTCGCAAACGCCATCATACCTGCTCAATAACTGCTCACCATCCCCCAAATGGATCACCACAGTTTTTAAAACAATTAATGGGATCAGCACTGATTATATAAAAAGAACAACAGCCACAATGAGATAGAAACACAAACAGCTCAAACAGCTCAAGCAAATCCCCAGTCTCCATCTCCAATCTCCACACAACTGACTACACACTAAAGTGTGTAGCTCTGCCAGAGTACCCATCGCAACAAGTACTTCACGCTGCCAGTGGGGGACCACAGCCGTACCCACCAAATCCCCGCTCATCTTCATCGAGCGATAAGCCCAAGTTCATTAATGTGCACATCCCCCTTGTGACGGGAACCACAAGGGGCGAATCAAGGATCTGTTTGGGAACCTCAAGATAAGACAAAGACTCATCAAGATAAGACAAAGACTCATCCAACTCGATGTTCTCTACATATAACACATGTGAAGGATCGCTCACATACTTCCACAGCTGAGACACGTGAAACCCTAGTTGATAGCAACGCGAAGAACAAAAGCAACGTAACTTGTTTTCTCTCTTGAAAGGTTTTTAGAAAAGATAAAAGTGATAAAGAAAGTGAGGGAAAGCCTTAAATATCAATCGCGCGTTACTAACAAAACCCGACTAAAACAACCCGCAGAACCAACTTACTCGATCGAGTAAGTCACTTACTCGATCGAGTGACCCTTACTCGATCGAGTGCCACACGTACTCGATCTAGTACCCTTCATCAGAACACTGTTTCGTAAACCAAACTTACTTACTCGACAGAGTAAGCCCCACTTAATAAAGTACCCAAAGACATAGAAAACCGTAGTATTACAGTCCGCTTACCTCAATAGCTGCAAATGCATTAAATTTTAAAACAATATGAAAATTCATAAAGAAAATAAACAATTGACGAAACGCAATTCTAATTAATGGAATTTTTACTAGGTAAATTCAATAGATCACGATAATTCAAATTAAAGAGAAAAACGGCTGGATTGTGTAATGTTACTCGATAAATAGAAATACAGTATTAAAAATATGAAATTCATTAAAATTATAAAGAAATATTACCTATTTCGATCTCTTTGAGACTTAAGTGTAAAATTGGGATTTTTGTAGATGATTGAAATTAATTATAACTGTAAATTTTTCATTCTAATTTCTCTAATTATAAATTTGGGATGATTTGTGAGTAATTAATTTGGGATAAATCATATTTAAAGATTATAAAAGAAATGTTAGAGAAGTTTTTGAGAATATTAAAGACCAAATTTAATTTTTTTGGGTAAGGAGGTTAATTATTTGGGGAAGGAGATTAATTATTTTGGGAAGGAGATTGTTGAGGTTTGGAAATTGTAATAGTCATCGTGCTTCCTCACTTTTGCTTCATTGCTTTAACTTTTTTTTATTTCAATTATATGGGTATGTTAAGATTTGGGCCCCAAAATTTTAAGGCCCAGTGTCAGTGAAGATGAAGGGAAGATGATACAGATACACATAGTGTACAAAAAATTTGTACACAAACCAATGGTGGCTTGACACGTGTCAAACCGTGGTAAACTAGGTTAGATTAGTTTAGGGTTAGGTTAGTCATTTTACATATATAGTTAATTAGTTAACTACACTTAGTTAACATTATTTATGGTTATTTTTGTTATATTTGATTTAGTTTTCTAAATTTCTAATTTAGTTTTCAAAATTTAGTTTTCAAAATTTTCGTAAACATTATGTGGATTTATTCACCATTTTTTATGGTTGTATAATTTTTCGAAAAACCCCGAATTATTGGAACCCTAATTTTTATCCGAATAATCAATTCGTAATTGAATTCGATAGATAAAATTGATTAATATTCCATATACAATAATCAATCCCTAATTCAATTCGTGATTTTTTTAACTTGAATGCGATTTGATGAACCCTAATTCGTCAATAGGTGCATAAATTTAGCCCTTATTCGAGTAATCAAATGATTATGAACCGTAATTAAATAGGTGAATTTGATCTAGTATGTAATTCGATATTTGTTATCATTAATGATTGATGAACCCTAATTCGTGCAATTTGAGGGGGAAAAAAAGTGGAAAATAGAATACAAAAACCAAAAAATGTTGTTAATAAGAATCGAACACGAGATGCATTGTGCATTAGAAGGGTGTTTAACCATTTAAGCAAGGGGTATCAGCACATCTAATAATCAATTTAATTTTATTATATAGTGTTAAATAATCTTAATTCATGAAATAGTCAAACTTTCCTATTATATTGCCCTAAATTTCGCCTTTTATTGTTTCCTTTTATTGTTTTATTTTCATATTAGTTTTTTTGGTAACTAAATGATTTTAAGAATCTTTTATTTGATACAATTAAATTTATTTATTTAAATTGATTCTTAAATCATACGAGTATAATTTTTAATATCGTATTCTAAATCATATCTTTTTGTTGAGATTTTTTTGGTATAATTATTTTTATTTTCTTGTATCTTAACGTTGAAGTGTTAACAGAAAAACAAAGAGATATTTTTTTTTAAAGAAAAACACAAGCATTAGTAATTGAAGATGGATTTTGATCTTAATTTGCCTGGGGAAGATGATGAGCTTGATCTTAATGTGCCTTTGCCTTGGGAAGACGATCTTGACAATATCAGTTTAGAATATGTTCATAATAACGTGGAAGATCAACAGGACAGGGATGATCAAGAGGGCGTTGCTAATAACGTGGAAGTTCAACTGGACGAGGATGATCAAGAGGAGGTTGTTAGCTTTGACAACTTTAGCTTAGACGATTTGTTATATGATGACGGTGTTGATGGTGAACCTATCAACATTGGAGGTGACGATAACCATAAGGATGACGTCAACGATGAGGGTGACGACAACCATGAGGATGACGTCAATGACAACGATGATACTATCGTCGAAAATGAGGTAGATGACTTGCATGAACCTCCTGTTGTTGAAGGGGGGTATGTGCAGAAGGTCGCTAAGTTCCTAAAAAGCGGATACACCGACAATGTTGAACTTAACCCTCCGACACAAGGAATGCATTTTGTAAATGGTGATGAGCTTGGTGCATATTGTTACCAATATGCCTATAATCAAGGCTTTCAATTTTATATCAGGACTAGCAAACTATTGGAATGCTATTTAGGAAAAGGGGTAAAGCGATATGGTGTGGGAAAGAGCGAGCCACGTTTCTACATGTATAAACGAGTCAGATTATGTTGCACAAGGGCGGCTAAACCAAGGAAAAAGAACATTGACGTCTCCTCATTTAAGCCATGCGAATGTGTCGTAGAAGCCACTTTACTAGATGATTTCATGGTCATCAAGCATGCTAGATTTGGACCACAATCATGATGATCTCAATCCTGCAAATAGTCGACATATGGTAGGATACAGGGTATCGGATGAATATTTTAAGAGACGAGCCTTGATGAATGATGAAGCCGGTATCCCAATTGCTAAAAACTTTAACACCTTGGTCAAAGAATTTGGTGGTCACGCGAATTTAACAGTCATTGAGCGTGATTTGAGGAACATGCTTAATCAAGAACGACGACGCTTTAGAATTCAAGGTGATGCTACTCCTCTTGAAGAAAGATTTATTAAGTTGAAAGAAATCGATCCCGATTTTTACTATGCAATCCAGACGAATTCAAAAGGGATGTTGGTTAATGTATTTTGGGCCGATGGACGTTGCAGGGCTATGGCAAAGGTATTTGGTGATGTGATTTCTTATGACGCTACGTTCCTTTGTAACAGGTAACATTATCATCCCCGTTAATTTCTTTTATTTCACCAAATTTTTTGATAAATTTTATCAGTCATAAATTGATGATTCGTAATTAAAATCGTTGCTGTATAATTATAGCTAGGTATGACTAGTATGAGACCTATTTAACAATCACAATTATCATTACTTATGCGAAATAAAATTAATCATTTGATATTAGGATTAATATGAGCAGCTTGACCTTGTCTTTTTAAGAATAATGGATCAAGGTTAAGAGTTTCTTGGTATTGGGTTTATGTTATTTCATCAGTTAGCAACTTAGCATATGATAACTATTACTAAGTTCTAGTTATGTTAAAATAGCTAATTCTAAAAGATGAAGGCCTAGTGCAGGTTTATTGTAGGCTTGTACAGGAGGATAAAGAGATCTTATCGATGTAGTGAGGAAGAAGTTCAATTGAAGAGATCATATTTTTCGATTTATTTAATGGCTAGTTGAAAAATAATGGTTAGTTTGGTAAATAGTTTTACAAAATGATTATTTTGGAAAATATTTTTGATAAAATGGTTATTTTAGCAAAAGACCCTTATTATCTTAAATAATCAAATTTTAGTCATTCATGAGAACCCTTTTATGCTACGGTTTTTTCTTATTGAATTGGATTTTTTTTTTTTAAAATCAAGTTCATTATGTATTTATCAATCATGTAAAATGGAATTAATTTAGTATGATTTGAGTCAAAGTATTATGGTTTAAATCGATCCTTGATTGTTGTTTTGGTAGGAGAACCGTATTTAGGTTAAAATACGATTTCAATTTACATTTAAATGCTTATACTTATGTTTAAATTGCAGGTACAAAATGCCATTTACTCCATTTGTTGGTGTAAATCATCACGGTAGTACTGTTGTACTTGCATCCGCTTTGATTTCACACGAGTACGCCGCAAGCTTTACTTGGGTGTTTAGGAGATGGTTAGACTGTATGGGTAGACCTCCTTCAGTTATAATCACCGATCAGTGTAGGGGGATTGGTTTGGCTGTGAAGACCGTATTTCCTAATACGCCACACCGTTTGTGTCTTTGGCACATAATGTGAAATGGTTTTAAGAATTTGGGGAACTTTGCTAGTTTCCGTGAAATTAAGCATGACCTAAGGGATGTGGTTTATGAAAGTAAGGACATCGATGATTTTGAGGCATCTTGGCAAATTTTTGTCGATAAATATGGGATACGACGGCATAGTTGGATCAAGGAGATGTATGAAAAAAAGGAGTCATGGGTTCCATTATATTGGAGGCACATGTTTTGCGCAGGTATGTCATCCACACAAAGAAGTGAGCAGACGAACAGATTCTTCAAGAATTATGTTAATCCGCAAACAACTTTGTTCGCATTCATAGGCAACTACGAAAATGCCCTACGAGTCAAGGTCGAGGATGAAGAACGATTAAACTTTACTTGCACCAGTAAACCGTCTTCGTACGATAAGAGTGTAATCGTTGAGGAAGTCTTCCAAAGAGCTTATACTTATAAGATGTTCGCGAAGGTAAAAAAAGAGGTGTACGCCCTTATACACATTAATGCTTCTAGTGAAATGAATATCGGGAAATTCTCTTCTTTTGTTGTAACTGAGGAGGTGAAACATCCGTTTTGGGCTCCACGGGATAAGAACAATAATGTCACAATCAACACGGGTACAGGTGAGTATAATTGTAGTTGTCAACGTTTTGAATTCCGAGGAATTTTATGTAGGCATATTATCCGTGCTATGTTGCTGAAGAAAGTGCAGTTAATTCCTGATAAGTATATTTTGACTCGGTTTCGAAAGGATTTGGTTAGAGGTTATGAGCATCTTCAGGTTGGCTACCACACATCCGGAGAGTCGGAACGCCTTAAGCGTTCACTTGGGGTGACATTGAGGAACGACTACATATTCAGGCTAGCATTACAATCCGATTATGCTTTCGCCATATATGATAGAGATACATCGAAGATGGTAAAAGAAATGGAAGCAACGGTTGGCATTCAGACCCTCAACGACATGGGTGCAGGTTGCGAAGTTAATCGGTTGTGGGGGGAAAAGGAGACTACCACGGAAGGAAGACAATCAACGTTACATGGTTAGAAATGCGACTCCACGTAGAGAAGGCGGCTTGCAAGACCCCGTTCATAAGAGAGGAACGGGTAGAGCTCCTAGGCCTAGGCAAATTACAGTTAGGAGGGCTTTAAACGTCGACGAGTCAGGTCCGTCACAACCTACGCCGAGAAGGAGGAGGGCTTTAAACGTCGACGAGGCAGGTCCGTCCCAACCTACGCCGAGAAGGAGGAGGGCTTTAAACGTCGACGAGGCAGGTCCGTCACAACCTATGCCGAGAAGGAGGAGGGCTACTAGAAGCACAGCTCGTAACACGCAGTAGATGAATCTTTAATTAAGTTTTGAGACGATTTTATTTCAATTGTTTTTTGTCAATTTTATTGAATGAAAGTCATCATGAATTGTAGACAATGTTAATTTAGTCCTATTTGCAATTTATCCGAATTGATCAATTTTCTGTTAGTTTAGTCGAATTGAGTTAGTTTATTAATCAGTTTTGTCGAAATGTTATAAAGTTTCTCCAATTTGTCTATGAGTAAGTCTAATTGCATAATAGTTAGTCCGATTTTTTAGTCCGTCATAGTTCAATGAAATTTGTAAACTTAATGAGTATTAGTCCAATTGAAATCGTATCCTTATAAACATTAGTTGATATTGTCGAATTGAAAAGTTAATTGAATATATTTACTTAGTGAAACGTAAACATATGCATACTGATTTATAGTCAATATTGTCAAATTGAAAAGTTTGTAATACAATTTAGTGAAACGTAAACATATGCATTCTGGTTGAATTGAGATCACAAAACAATACGACTTAAATTTATGGGCATAATCCCGCTTCTTGTAACAAAAAAAAAATTAAAAACAATACTGTACGCCTTCCAAGTTATCACAATCCGATTAGATTACCATTGGAATATCATCCGATTACAGGTGATCCCAAAACCATACGACTTACAACCGACATAATTATTCAATCCATTTACATACTACAACCATTAGACTTGACTAGACGATTACAACCGACATATTTTATAATAGGAGAGGAAAATCAAACATCGAAATAGTATGCTAATAACCCGATCACATATTTTACAATATGATTAACTAGTTAACATACATTAATATATAAGATGACCGATTAGGATATAAAGACGACAAATTAAGGGCAATATTTTGCCCCTTGATCGTATTTTCCCTCGACTTTTTTCTGCTCCGCTTCAACAGCTTTCCTGCGCTGCGCCCATCCATACGCCCACAACTTACAAGTACGGGTTATATGTATTCTCTGCCACGAACCACTTCTTGGAAAGATGTACATGGACATGAGGTCCATGCATGCGGCAACCCGAAAAGCAGATGAAGTTTCATCTGTACCTTCAATGGTTGGTGTTACTGTCATATCTCTAATAACACCGGGTACTGGATAAACTCTTCTGGTGGGTGGTGGCCCCCATGGCGTAGTAAGGATATGGTCGTCTTCCATAGGGTTTTTTTTACAAAGAAAAAGGGGAAGTTGAAGTGGTAGAAGATGATGATTATGAAAGGAGATGAATAATTGATGAGGGGTAGGTTGGTTTAAATGAATGAGAAATTACATTTAAAGATGATTATAAATGTCTAGTGACTTCTAATCTCGGATTAGAAAACGGGTATCAAATTTGGTACACCATTTATGACCGGTTTAGTAAACGGGTTTGTAATAGGGTTGAGTATTTAATTTCAGTCAAATTATTAACAAAATTTAGACAAATTTTGACAAAATTAGTAAAAGTCGTATTCTGTCAAACTCAGTCAAATTATACGATCCGAATTTTGTCAAACGTCGTCAAACGGGTTTAAATTAAAAACGGGTTAAAAACCGTGGTAATTTAGGGTGATTTTAATGAGTTTGTGTCAAAGTTAAGCAAATTTTTGTATAAAAACGGGTTAAAATGGGTTAAAATTAAAAACGGGTTAATTGAATTGACAAATTGGTAAATCTTATACTATTTTGCATGCAAAATGACTTTATCCATCTACTTACTCAACCTTTTGACATATGACAACACCAAAAAAATTCATGATGACTTACCATTGATTAAGGAAATCATGATTACTTTCATTGTGTTACGGTTTTTATTATTTTCGTAAACTCGAATCACATTACGAATGAACCAATTACGCAATAAACTAAATTAAACGAATTTGATAAAAGCGATTGTAAGACGGAAATTATCAAACGATTAATTTCGTAAACTCTAATCACAATATGGAAAATTATACAACTATGGTGATAAAAGCGATTATAAGACGGGAATTATCAAGCGGACTCCCATGATAAAAAATTTCAACTATTTACGGTGATAAAAGCGATTATAAGACGGAAATTAAAGAAGCGATTTACATGACAGTACAATATTACATTACCAAATTAGCACGAAAAACCATCAGAATAAAAACGATTTACATTACATTACAATATTTACACATCATCTAACACAACACAATACGATAGATTATACAAACCCTAGTCTAATCTAATAGTACCATCCGATTAGTACCATCCGATAGATTACAAGCGATTAAACCCTAATTGAAATCCTATTGCATGCAATCAGATTGGGCCGAATTTGATACCAAAATGAAATCCGATTGCATGCAATCCGATTACAGTTTTCGGACTAATAATTAAAACATAACTAAAGCATAACCTAATATACCGATTATATGATTAAAAACCTATTTTACATAACCCGTTTGTAGTATGCCTATCCACGGCCTCATGCAAGTCCGTGTTTCTTTCTCCACTTCAGATCTTGGTAGTCTGCCCATCCATGGCACCATGCCTTGCAAACCGCTACTAGTGAACCACGATCCCACGAATAACAACGTGGTATGATTTCGTACAGAACCAAATCGTTGCATGCAGCAACTTGAAATTGTGGGGTATTGTCGTTGGTAGAACCAATAGAGACAGAAGACGGGATATCTCTAACTACTCTTGGTAGAGGAGGTCGATAAGGGGCAGGACAGTAAATTGCCCAATCACGTTCCCCTTGATTAGCCATGGATTTTGATAAGGATATTTTTGGGGAAAAAAAATTAGGGTTAAGGAGATGGTTTTTAGAGATGAAACTGTTGAAGGAGGAGAGGAAGATGAAGAGTTGGAAAAGAAGAAGTTGAAGGGGGGGGGGGGGGGGGGGGGGGGGGGGGGGGGGGGTTATTTATAAGAAGATTTTTACCAATTTTTATCTTTTTTTTTTCTTTTACATTAAACTGTTTTACCTTTTTTTTCTTTCCTTTTTGGTTTACATTCTTTACCTTTTGTTTTTATTTTTGGTTAATTAGAAATAATAATATACATTGTACCAAAAAAATAATAATAAAAAAAATAAGCTAAAACACTTTTACATAAAATAAAGATATTAAACTATGATCGGTATTGGTAATCTTATTTTTACATGAAATAGTTAAAAACAACTATGAAATATGACCTTCAATGTATGTGATAATTACCTATGATCGGTATCGCTAAGTAGGTTTTTACATGAAATACTTAAAATAAGCTATGAAATACCCCAAACCCTAAACCCTAACCCCTAAACCAAAAACCTAGAAACCCTAACCCCTAAAACAAATTCCTTGAAACCCTAAACCCTAAACAAAGATATGATCACTATATAGCTACGTAATTACGTTTTAACATGAAATAGTTAAAATAAGCTATGATCGTAAGTAGTTGGTGGCTAATTACATGAAATGTCGATAGTAAGCTATAATCAAAACTATTTAGTGGCTAATTACATAAAATGTCGATAGTAAGCTATAATTGTAACTAGTTAGTGCTAATTACATAAAATGTCGATAGTGAGCTATAATCGTAACTAGTTAGTGGCTAATTTACGTAAAATGTCGATACTGAGCTATAATTGAACTAGTTAGTACATAATTACATAAAATGTCGATAGTAAGCTATAATCGGAACAAGTTAGTTCCTAATTTACGTAAAATTTCGGTAGTAAGCTATAATCGGAACAAGTTAGTTCCTAATTTACGTAAATTGTCGATAGTAAGCTATAGTCGGAACTAGTTAGCACATAATTACATAAAATGAATTATTAAGTAATTCAATACAATCAAATTTAGAAACCCTAAACCCTATATTGTAAACTTAAACTCTATATTCTAAACCCTAAACCCTATATTCTATACCCTAAACCCTATATTCTAAACCCTAAACCCTATATTCTATACCAAAACAAGTATACTCAGTTTTGCGCCAATTGTGTGAAATTCAAAAATTTTCCCAAACATAGTTTAAATTATTCAATTTTGCACCAATGATGTTTAAATTTAGTCAAACTAATTAATTTTGCGCCAACGGTTTTAAATTTGGTAAATTAAAAAAAATCAAATAAATGTGTCTATGAAGAATCGAACACGGATTGGCCTATGCTATGCGTTACTATTAGAAACCAGTTGAGCAATGGGTATCAACACGATTACTAATCACTTAAATTTAAATATAAACTAAATCGAATTTGCGTTTATTTTGTTAGCAACATATATTTTCCGCTTTCAATTTGATTCACGCAATATTCTATCTTCAAATCATTACTCTTAAATTTACATTTCAAATTTTATTCATAATAAACTACGATATTTCATATCTTTTTCGTTTTAAATTTTATTGTATCTTGCTATAATATATTCATTTTAAGATTTTAAAAATTATACCAAGATATTTTGGCAAAAATATAGGGATACGATTAGGAAACTAAATTTTGGGCCAAAATTTAGGGCATAAAATTAGGAAACTTTACTTATGTTTCAGAAATCATATTATTTTGGGAGATCATATTTTAATTTATTAATTATTAATTCCATTTATTTCCATTCACATTATACACAAATGCAAACAATAATCTCTTCTAATGCAACGCGGGTTCGAATCCTACAAAACACAATTTTTTTTTACCATGACTATCCCTTTAGGACTTCTTATGCATCGTGGATTCGAATCCTACAAAAATCACATTTTTTTCCACCATGTCCATCACTTTAGGGTTTACCATTTCAAGTTAGTTTATGACTTATTTCAAGTAGTTTAATTGCTTTTGAACCATAATTCGTTTAATTCGATTTGATGTTCACACATATTCTTAATTCAAACAAATAATTAAAAGGATATTGATGAAATGACTATCAAATTTATTTGAATTAAAAATTCTATAGCATAAACTGAATGAAATTCAAGACTACAAAACTAAACTTGCAAAACGTGTGAAATGACAAAATTAATAACCCAAAACTATAAAGAAACTAAAACTGGAGGCTTCTAATTGCGTGTGGGGGCATTCGATATCGATCCCTTGACCTCCATCCAAAATAGATAGGAGGAGGAGGTGTAGGTTGATCTCCATTATTGTCAAACTCATCCCGAACCACTATTGCAGCGTCCACAACGGGCATGGGTAGATACTCCAAGTCACCTACTTGACGCCATTTAAGATGGTCATCGGGTAGAATTGGAGCATTTTTCGCATTAAACTCCTCTTCATATATGTACTCGATATTTTGGCAAGGGACCCCATAAAGAGCTTTTTCAAATTGCTTTTGTGAAAGAATTTCCATCATTGCTTGAATGAACCGTCTTGTTTCCAAAACATCTTGTGCGCGACCTTTCTTCTCCTTTGCAAGACGATGCTTCAACATACGATTTTGTAACATAAGTTTTGCAATTTTTTCATCTCGTTTATCCATTTCTAATTTAGGGTTAGTTTTATAAGGTTTTAGAATTTTTGTGTATTATGGATGATCTGTGTGCGAGTTAAAATGAGCAAATGGTTGAACTTAAATACAATCCCAACTCAAAATTCCCTCCATTTTTTCCCTCCAAAATTTCCTTCCAAAAATAACCACAAATCATACCCACGTTTAAGAATTACCAAATCTTTAAGAATAAATTTACAATCCATTAAAAATATAAAATATAAGATTACACAATATAATAAGATTATTTTAGAATAAATTTAAATAAGTAAATGGTATAGAAAATATTCCTTAAATAATTTATTTACAAAAATAAAGAATATGCATATAATCAAAATGGCCGAAATTTAGGGCACCCAAATAGGCAACAATAATGACGGAATATTAATGCAATATATTAAGAAAGTTTGACTATTTTATATATTGAGATTATTTCACACTATAAAATGCAATTATATTGTATACTTGACGTGCTGATACCCTTTGCTTAACTGGTTACGAGTATGCTTGCAAAAACTAACTTACCCCATTCTCATGAACGCGGGTTCAAACCCCAACACAACATCTTTTGTTTTTATTTTTTTAAGCCTCAAATTTTCGACTAATTCCAAACCAATGAAATTCACACAGTCATTAAATTAGGTTTCATCATTCTTAATAGAACGATTTCAAATAGGGTTCATCATCAATTGAATAAACAATTTTTCTGTTTAATTGAATTTTGGATTAGGGCTACATTCGAATTACTTATTTTGGGACAAAAACAATGAACAATTTCGATAAAATTGAAAAATCGATCCATTAATTGTATAAATACAATTAAATTAGGGGGGAAATGTTATATGAAATTCAATTGTTTTAATCCCTAATTCAATTTTTGGATGAACCCTAATTTAGTTAGATGTGTAATTGAATTAGGGTTTCGTTAATTTGATTCAAATAATTGTTTGATGCAAAAATTAATTATTTTGTAAACATTAATGGTTATTTTATAATAAATTATTTCATTTTTATGTAATTGCCTAAATATAAATGGAAACAAAATAAATGAAATAGGAAATAAAACTAACCATATAGTAGTTAACTACATATGCAAAATGACTAACATAACCCTAAATCCATTTAACCTAATTTATCATGGTTTGCCACATGTCATGTCGCTATTGGATGGTGTACAAAAAATTTGTACACCTAGTGTATCTGTAGCCTTTTCGAAAAAAAAGATCTAGAACTTTCTATGAAATAGGCCTGACCCAAAAAAGTCGTTATGACCTCGTAAAATGGGCCTAAATGTCGGGCTGTCATTGTAGCTAAATGAAATGCACATTTTGTAATGTAAACTTTAAGTTTAGCCCAAAGAAGTGACATGGGACTCAAAATTAGGTATACCCATAACACTTTATGACATCCTAACCTTAGGTAGACAAGCATATTGCTTTGACTCGGGATTTGACGGTTTTAGGAAATGAAGACGGTTTTTGACCCGGAATTCAAATGTACTCCAATTACTATCAAAACGTCCGTAATGACACCTAGACGACAACCAAGGGGTAGACACAAGTGTATGAGTTATCTTTTATTAACCGATTTACGAAACGTCATAAAATCGCGACATATGCTAAACATGCGGCCCAATCATCACTAGGTGTTTTGAGGGAGGTGTAGAAATGAGGTATCTACAGGCTCCACTGTCAAATCTCCTCTAGCATCCTCTTTTTGTATCAGATGTATCCCCATCTTACCCACCTCATCTATCAACCTCATCAAGGATATAGATGTGCATAGAGAATGCACACTCTTTCTACTCAACGCATATGTAACCACGTTTGCTTTTCCTTCATGGTATATAATATCCATGTCATAGTCCCCTATCAGCTCCATCCACCTCCTCTGTCTCATGTTCAGCTCCTTTTGAGTAAAGATATACTTGAGACTCTTGTGATCTGAAAACATTTTAAAGGTCACTCCGTAAAGATAGTGCCTCTAAATCTTGAGAGCAAACACGACTGCACCCAACTCTAGATCATGTGTCGGGTAGTTCTCCTCATAAGGCTTCAATTGCCTAGAAGCTTAGGCAATTACTTTCTCATTATACATCAACACACATCCTAACCCATTCTTTGAAGCATCTGTATATACCTCAAAGTTCTCACACCCTTCGGGTAAAGCTAAGACTGGAGTTGTGGTCAAACGCTCCTTTAATGTTTGGAACGCCGTCTCACAATTTTCATCCCAACGAAACCTGTTCTCTTTCCTCATCAACGCTGTCATAGGTCTGGCAATATTTGAAAAGTCTTTCGCAAACCAACGATAGTACCCTGCCAAACCCAAGAAACTCCTGATCTCTGCCACATTCTTCGGTGCTTCCCACGTAGACACTGCCTCTATCTTTGCCGGATCCACAGCTACACCATCCTTTGAAATCACATGCCCCAGAAAGGCAACTTCCTCGAGCCAGAACTCACACTTAGAGAACTTTGCATACAGCTGATTGTCACGCAAAGTCTGCAACACCAACCTCAAGTGCTCCTCATGCTCCTCCTTAGTCCTGGAATAGACTAAGATATCATCTATGAACACCACCACAAACCGATCCAAAAACTGACTGAAGACCCGGTTTATCAAATCCATAAACACTGCTGGTGCATTAGATAACCCAAACGGCATCACCACGTACTCATAGTTACCATACCTCGATGTAAAAGCTGTCTTTGGTATGTCCTCATCCCGAATCATCACCTTATGGTAACCTAATCTCAAATCAATCTTGGAAAAGACTGTTGCCCCACTCAACTGGTCAAACAGATTATCTATCCTTGGCAAAGGATACTTGTTCTTCACTGTAGCCCTGTTCAGCTCTCTGTAGTCGATGCACAACCTCAAACTCCCATCTTTCTTCTTCACAAACAGAACTGGTGCCCCCCACGGCGATACACTAGGTCTAATGTATCCCTTATCAATCAAATCATCCAGCTGTTTCTTCAGCTCCTCCAACTCCTTAGGACCCATGCGGTACGAAGCCTTAGAGATTGGTCCCGTCCCTGGTTTCAGCTCCACACTGAAATCTATCTCCCTCTTTGGTGGCACACCTGGTATCTCCTCTGGAAAAACATCTGGGAACTCCCCCACCACTGGTATCTGATCAGCTGTCAAACTCACCTTACTATGGTCTCTCACATGGCATAGAATCAAAAGACACCCCTTCCTCAGATATGACTTCAATGTCACCACTTCAATCACTTTGACTTTGGGTTTGACAACAAACCCACGATTAGACACACTAACTCCCTTAGGACCTATCAAAGAGACTCTCTTTTGGTGAAAATCTATTCTAGCCTTGTACTTACCCGACCAATCCATACAAACTATCATCTCAAAACCATCCATGGGAAACTCTAACAAATCTACTGGAAGGTCAACGTGCCCAACTATCATAGATACACCCTTATACAACCTCCCATAAGTTAAAGACTCACCCAACGGTATAAAAACTTCATCTTTTACAGACCCAAACTCTCTTAAACCCAAAAGCTTAGCATGACTCGACGATACAAAGAGTGTGACGCCTCCGAATCAAACAAAACAAAGGTAAAAACACCATTAACAAGGAAAAGTACCCCTGATCACGTGAGCATCATCCTCAGCAGCTTTCTTATCCATCATGAAGAGCTTGCCACTGGTCTTCTGTCCACCTCCCTGGACAGTACTAGCACTAGTAGATGGCTTGGCAGCCGATGTTGGGAAATGTGTCCTCAACAATAGTGCGATCACATGATTTAAATATCATTATTAAATCTCATTTTAAAGAATACAATTGGGAAGTAATTTTGTTACTGTCAACTGGTCAACATATATCGGTAATGATTGGTGACTAGAGTTTGACATTCTTGTCGTGTGTGACGGTGGTGATCGAGTTGACCCCTAGGTCATACCTATAGGGCAATACTCTTAATTGATCATTTAATTAATCGTATAATGTTACGAGTTAATTAAATTACTTGAAAAATTGACGGACGATTTTGGAAGTAAAATTTACGTATCAAATTGAAATGTGATTAAATGAGATACGGTCTGAGTAATCGAATTGTTTCATTACTCGGATGAAATTATTGTTTAAAGAAACAATCGGAATTGAATGAATTATTATAAATATGATTTATAAATTGGTAAAATATTTTGGTATAAGTAATTATGAATTACTAAGTCGATTTTTGTATATGACGTATTTTTATTAATACGTTGATTTTTAATATGATAAAAATACATTGCATTGTTACATGTCATGTAACATGTAACATGTGACAAAATTGACAAATGACAAAATATAAAATGGACTTTCCATTTTATAAGTACCGAAATATTAAGAGGGTTTTAGTGGAAAAATTGTGTTAATTATTTTAATAAGAGAAAACACAATGATGATCTACCTATATGTAGCCATGCAAGCCTACATTTCTTGGGTAGAAAAATTAGCCCATGCATTGGGCTCTCCTTCCCTCCCAATCGGTTCTACATAGAAAAGAACAAGAGTTCTTTTACTTAAAATAATTATCATTCACCATATGTATGTGTGGGTGATTATTATTATTCATTCAACCATGTAAAATTATTTTTAGAGAGATAAAAATAACACTCTTCCTCTCCACATCTCCTACCCGGTTTTAGGAGCTTAAACCAAACAATTTTTGGTTCATTTTTCATGAGATTAATATTATACTAGCTCAAATAATATTAATTAGATTGAGAGTTAGTTTTGGGTATTATTCCTAAGGAGAGATCCTATACTTGGATCTTGTTCTTCCATTAAAGGAAAGCTCAAGAACAAAAGAAAAGGAGATTTCTTTTGTGCCCATTTGAACCGAAATCTACAATGTAAGGATGTGATTTCTCTTCTATTTATATTTTGTTTGCATGCATAAAATCCGTTTTAATTTTATGACAAATTAATTTGACATATATGAGTATGTTAATATGTATATGAATCTACATTTCCTTCAATCGGTATCATGAGCCACGGTTGTTTGCATGCAAATTGGTTAAAAGTTTTTCCGAGTTATATGAATAACAAATAAAACTTGTAAAATTTGTGTTATTATGATATATCACGAAATTATTACATGCATGTTAATATTTCTGGTCCTAAAGTGTTTTAGGATATTTTGGTTAATTTTTCGGATTTTTATTGTTCATAATTTACAATAATGACATTTAAATGTGATTTTATGAGTAAAAATGTCATTTTTGGTCGAAAATTAGCTATACTTCGAATTTTAAGTTGGTTTTTGGATATGTTGTTACATATATTATTTTGAGATAACCTGCAAATTTTCATAATTTTTGGACTTGTTATGCTCGAAAAATAAATTTTTCATTATTAAATACGGATTTAAGAGAAAAATAGGTTAATATGAGTTAAATTTCGAATCTGGTCATAGAAAATTAATATGTTGTCACATGCAATTTTAAAAGATGTGTGTAAAATAATTGGCTATAAAGAAGTCTTTTAGCATGATTTATGAATTTTTGAAGAAAAATTGCATAAATAGTGACATTATTATTAAAAAATTAATAAAACATAATCTATGACTTAGGAAAAACGTCTAATGTTGCATTTTATTATATTTTTCAGATCTAAAATTGAAAAGTTAATGAAAATAATTTTTCCATGTTTTTATGATTATTTTATTATAAATTGATAAACCGCAACATTGTTTTTCCGGAAAAATTTCGAAATTTTTAACCTAAGATTTTGAACATTATGAGTGTCATGGAATTTTTTCAGAATGTTCATGAATTTAAATTTCAAATTTTGAATTTATTTGAAATTTTGTGATTTATTTGAAGTCTAATAGCTTATTTTTGTAAGTTTTGGTCCATTTATGAACAATTTTGTAAATAAAAGTTAATTATGGTCAAATTACTAGTGGAGACTATATTTTGAGTCCTAAGAGGTTAGGGTAATTAACTTATGCATAAATATGAGTTTATGTATTTTTGTGATTATAAAATGTTGAAATCACGCAAATCCGTAAAAACCGAGTAATATATGATATTGGCTATTTAAAGGCGATTTAGCATAAAAATTGAGCATGTTCATACATATTATAATGCTGCATTTTTCTTTATGATTGTCATAATTTTAATTTATGTAATTTTGAATTATGTAATTTTACTTAGTATGGCCTTAGTTTTTAATTGGTATTTCCCGAAATGTATGGGAATATCGATTCGGTTGTAATTTTATTGTGATCTCGTATCACCGTTTTGTAATTTAATAGATTTATTTTATTTTAGTTACAAATGTATAATAGGAAATTATGTAATTTATTATGTAATTTTATTCATTCCGGAGTTCCAAAAGACGGATTTCTTCAAGAATGGCGATACATAAAGACGGTGTTACCTCGAGATGCGTGAAACAACCGAAGTTCAAGGGACCAATGGAGTTGGTTTCCGAATATGTAATAGATTAATAGTTTTTCTATTTTAGGAAAGGCCATACTAGGATTTTTATCTTTATGCTTGCATTTTATTTTATGTCACATGCATCGCTAAATCGCCATAACTAAACATGCATTGTCTTTTATCGAGTTTATCGACCGTGTCAATTAAAATTATCGTAGTTCACCGCTTTAGTTCACTTAAAACGTGATAGATAATAAATTGACATGACCTCTCGCTAAAACAAACAATTGAGACATAGCCTTACCAAATAGTAGAAACCATGAAAACCTATTTCGTGAGGGAGTGCACTCGGCCCTACCGGGGTACAAACCTTGTTACGTAGGGGAAGTGGGTGATGAATGTTAATCCACCGAATTCATGTTGATGAGGGTTTCATCGGCCATACCGTGCCCAAGTTGATGTGGATTTGGATCATGGACACATTTATTCGAAATTTGGATTGAGCTCAACGGAAGTATTCGCGACCGTAGTTGCATGTGTTCCGGGCTATAGATATTTATTAAAGTAATTTTATCGACCAAGAGTTCTAAAAGTAGAATCGATTAAAGCGTTAATCCACCGAGTTATATTGAT
Source organism: Silene latifolia (assembly GCF_048544455.1). Classification (NCBI taxonomy): domain Eukaryota; kingdom Viridiplantae; phylum Streptophyta; class Magnoliopsida; order Caryophyllales; family Caryophyllaceae; genus Silene; species Silene latifolia. Next base: position 40,604,772 of record NC_133534.1, read on the forward strand.
AAGGGTTTCATCGGCCATACCGTGCCTAAGTCGATATGAATTTGGGTCTTGGAATCATTTATCATAGTTGGGTAGAGGTCACTATGTAAATGCTATACTTGTTTACAAGTATTAATAAAACGATAAATGTTAAGTTTTCCACTATTCCATTGTTGTTATTGTTCTATTTCTTTACCACAATTCATATACGATATCATTTCGTTTTTGATTCAAATCTCCATTAAAACATCGTAACTAAAGACAAATATGAATTTGCTTCTAAAACCTCAAATGAACCATTGCTAAGGATCTCTTGTAAAGAGTATAGATATAAGTTATTCATTATCAAACAGGTTTTTGATACTTGACTAACACATCTACTTACAATGGATTGTTTTTCCATATACTTAAATGAATTAAGTACCTTGAAGCGATAAATTGTTTTGGTGATTAGATTTTCAGAATTCGTAATTGACCAAAATAACGCAACCACTTCAATGAAAGTTTTAAGACTAAAACGAACAAATGAAGAGTGATCTTCGTGAATTCAATTTTGCTTCTCAAAGCAAAGACTCATTGAAATAAGTGGGAGCATTCTCTTAAACTGTTAAGATGAGGACGAGGTTCAAGAAGTAAAAGGAATTGATACAAGGTAATGTTAAAGGTAAAGTTGTTGAGAATGACGATACTAAACCTATCAATCCCGACCGATAAAGTTTCCATTGTCATAAATGTTGGACACGAGAAAGGAAACTACCCCAAATTATTGAAGAATTAACAAGTTAGTTGTGGGACATCTAATGGGACCTTCTTCTTTAAATGTTTATTTGATTAAACATAAATTTTGCTAGTACCACTTCGTCAATATTAGAAACCAGTGGAGGTTTTCATCATTATGTTTGAAACATAGGATGATTAGAATATAACGACTAGCAACAATGAAGTCGAGAGAAAGAGTCATTGTGTACTAAATCTAGGTTTTGGGTTTGGAGTTGTGCTTAATTGTGACTATTAAGTACATAAACTCTAAATTAGAATACAAACTTGTTACGATACAAAAGAGGTTTCACTTTTGTGACCCTATACACCACGATTTGATGTATGGCTAGCCCATTATCAAGGTGAATATATTCTAAACCAAACTAGAATAATATATATCATGAAGATGATGCAAGACTCAAATTGGTAACCCAAGATCAAACCTTAAATTTTGGAATGATGAACGCAAAGAGTTATCGAGTACTCTTGAAACCATTAGATTGTTAATGGTTTATGCGTATCTTGTATTCAAAGCAAGATGTCTCGTGCCTTTTGGTTGAAAAGGAGATCGAGGTTGTAAATCAACGATCCAAAATAGGTTGATCATTATCTTTTACCAACGATTTAAGTTGACACTAATATGTTCACTTAATAAGGTAAATAGAGAAATCTTTGAAGAATTTCAAAGAGTTCAAGTAATCACGATTTAGTCGTGATGGGATTATCAAAGTGAAGACTTTGATATAAGCCAAATGAATTGTGATATAGTATCACAAATTAATCTCTCTTAACACGCATTATGGGATAATGAATGATTGGATAAGAATTCAATCGCTATTTGATAAAGTTTGGACTTCGATCAAGTTACTTTGAGTTACTTGATCCTTTTGGGGATTTTATCATTTTGTCTAGATTATTTTTCCACTAAATCGAATCATATGTGATATGAAATGATAAGGGTACCATGTTTGTAAGTTTTCACAAGAAACAAATGCTCATTTTTCCCTCTTAAATTATCACGAGTACGACGGGTTTGCGGCTCGTGAAGCTGTCTTTCTAAAATACAAGTTTATTTTTAGAAGACAGAGTGGGAGAAATTATTCAAGAGCCACAAAGAATGCCACAGAGAATGTTATGTCACAAGAAACTGGTCTTTCTTGGCTACATGAGACGTTTTGTGTAAGACATTGTTTCTTTAAAACCTAGGAGGTTAAATTCGTCACTTGTTAAAAATGATGAATTCATGCTACTTTTAAGAAAGTAAAGAGCTTATAACTTACAAAAGAAATTGTTTGATTCAAGTTGATTACTTCTAGAAAGTAATGAACATATGACTTACATAAGAGTGTTTAAAGTCACAACTCAATACAAGGCTTAGAGCCATGAAAATCCGAAACAAAAAGGCTTAATTAGTGACAAAGAGTTTTTGCACTAATAAAGAGATATTTCAAAGCAAGATTGGTTGCAAAGGGTTTTGCACTAATTGAAATGCTTAAGTCTATTTGGATCTTCTTAAAGATTGTGTTTCATTATGAGGTTATGAAATACATAGCAAGTGAATCTAAAACCCACTTCTTCAATAGAAGGAATGTATTCAATACATGTCTTGAGTTTAGTAGATTCTTGCAATCCTAAGATAATGTGAAACTTAAGAGAGGGTCTTAAGTAGTACATCAATGAGTTAGAATCAACATTTTGATCATGTGATAAAACATTTCTCGATAAGTCGAGAAGTTGTGTTTATACATGGAGTTTAGTGGGAGTTACGGAAGTTTTAATTAGTCTTATATGTAGATGACATATTGATCATTGCGAATGATATAAGACTTTTGGAGTATTATAATACATCTTTATTATCCGGATTTATGAAGATAAATCCACATGATATTAGCGTCAGTAAGAAGTCTTATGTTGATAAGATTCATGACTAGTTCAATTAAATTGAACATATTTGATTGATTCCATTTGCTTCCGCTGCCGGATCAATTAAATAGGTAATGATGTATAACACTTCATATACTTCGAGTATGATGAATTGTTTTCAAAATCGAATTTTAGTAATCTTTGCCAAGTACGCCATAAAGATTACCCTTAAGTGCATGCAGAAGCATTAAGAAAGTAAAGCAGAGTGTTTATGATGCAATTTTGTGTAAGGGTGTTACACAAGTGACAATTGACAATTGAGGTTGCGCATGGTTTCCGACAAAACCATAATCAAAACACATTAGGATGGTTAAGATACCATTGTGGCTATGATAATTAAGAAATAGATTTTCTAGAATCGTTCTAGGCAATAAAGAACAATGAGAGATATTTATAACGGAAATTGAGTACACTTGCGATCATGAGATGTGCAAGAAGGATGAGTCCCGCTTTTAATTGTGAAAACAGTGGGAGCTATTCTTAGGCTAGAGGGCCTATGTCTTGATTGGATCTCGACACGTACTCAGAAAGTTTTGTAATGCAAATGTATACATTACAAAGAAAAACGAGTATGTAGTGAGGTTGAGTAAGGTACAAGAAGTTGATAAAACCTACTAACCAAAGCCTTCTCAAAGGCTAAACATGATGAGTCATGTCATTTCAATTGAATTGAAATGAACAACTACGTACAAGATCAAATTAGATTATAGAACATGAAATAGTAATCAGGCATTGACTATTCATGTGTGATAATCGCATTTGTCGTTCGAGTTTTATTTTAAAACTTTTTTATTATACTTTGTTACATCCAAACGGGTTGTAGAGACAACGTTGAACCCCGTTAAAGTGAACACGGATTAGCATTGTATTCGCCCATAGTCACTTGAATGAGGTGACGTCTCGAAGTGACTAGAGTGTGATGCGATTGATGGCAAGTTCAAGTGCCATACAGTCATGTGAGATGACTAGTCGATCACATAGGCAGATGTTAGGAACACCTTGTCGGGCCTTATGACCGCTTATAGAGTTCTGGCAAATTTATATAGCCTGGTCGTGGCGAGAGCTGCTATAGTATTCTAATGAGTCGATTCTTTTGACTAAAGACTATTCACCTAAGATGGCACAGTTTCAGATTAACTTTGATTTGTGTTACTACGACCTTCGTAAATGGGGTCAAATGGGCATATTTTGGGTTATGATGGTGTGGCTAGTCGAAAGGGAATGAGTGCGATAGGAATTGTCCATCCCCTTGTCAGGGTTAAAACAATATCTCAGGGCCACTCGAGGAGTAATGAACTGGAAATGCGTGGCCACGCTCGGAAGGTATCCAGAGTGGATAAATCCGGTCAATCAGTTATTCTCCGGATCGAGGAAACCACTCTCGATATGATCACTTGCAAGTACGACCTAAAGACACCTTGCATTGAGTGGGAGATAGTAATAGGACAAGAGAATTGGTGACGCACACTTGTCGAGGACAAGTGGGAGATTGTGGGAAAATGTGTCCTCAACAATAGTGCGATCACATGATTTAAATATCATTATTAAATCTCATTTTAAAGAATACAATTGGGAAGTAATTTTGTTATTGTCAACTGGTCAACATATATCGGTAATGATTGTCGACTAGAGTTTGACATTCTTTGTCGTGTGACGGTGGTGATCGATTGACCCCCTAGGTCATACCTATAGGGCAATACTCTTAATTGATCATTTAATTAATCGTATAATGTTACGAGTTAATTAAATTACTTGAAAAAAATTGACGGACGATTTTGGAAGTAAAATTTACGTATCAAATTGAAATGTGATTAAATGAGATACGGTCTGAGTAATCGAATTGTTTCATTACTCGGATGAAATTATTGTTTAAAGAAACAATCGGAATTGAATGAATTATTATAAATATGATTTATAAATTGGTAAAATATTTTGGTATAAGTAATTATGAATTACTAAGTCGATTTTTGTATATGACGTATTTTTATTAATACGTTGATTTTTAATATGATAAAAATACATTGCATTGTTACATGTCATGTAACATGTAACATGTGACAAAATTGACAAATGACAAAATATAAAATGGACTTTCCATTTTATAAGTACCGAAATATTAAGAGGGTTTTAGTGGAAAAATTGTGTTAATTATTTTAATAAGAGAAAACACAATGATGATCTACCTATATGTAGCCATGCAAGCCTACATTTCTTGGGTAGAAAAATTAGCCCATGCATTGGGCTCTCCTTCCCTCCCAATCGGTTCTACATAGAAAAGAACAAGAGTTCTTTTACTTAAAATAATTATCATTCACCATATGTATGTGTGGGTGATTATTATTATTCATTCAACCATGTAAAATTATTTTTAGAGAGATAAAATAACACTCTTCCTCTCCACATCTCCTACCCGGTTTTAGGAGCTTAAACCAAACAATTTTTGGTTCATTTTTCATGAGATTAATATTATACTAGCTCAAATAATATTAATTAGATTGAGAGTTAGCTTTGGGTATTATTCCTAAGGAGAGATCCTATACTTGGATCTTGTTCTTCCATTAAAGGAAAGCTCAAGAACAAAAGAAAAGGAGATTTCTTTTGTGCCCATTTGAACCGAAATCTACAATGTAAGGATGTGATTTCTCTTCTATTTATATTTTGTTTGCATGCATAAAATCCGTTTTAATTTTATGACAAATTAATTTGACATATATGAGTATGTTAATATGTATATGAATCTACATTTCCTTCAGCCGACCCCTGGTTGTTGTTAGCTGCCGGTTTCTGATATGAATTACCACCATTGCGGTTAGATCCCCCGTTGTTGTTACTCTGGCCACCCTGATTGTTCCATGACCCCACCGGCCTGTTGCTAGCATAACTCTGAGACGGACCCTGAGAGAAACTCCCATGTGATGTCTCTGAAATTCCCTTCCCACAGCACTATTACACTCATGTCTCTTGTGGCCCATACCGCCGCAGTTGTAACAAGATATACCCCAGCTGCTACTACCACCACCTCGACCATGCCCATATGAAGCTCTACCACTAAATCCCGATCCCGATGAGTAAGCCCTCGCTTGGTTATGGTTGCCCCTCTTGTAACTGGACTGACCACCACCCCCACTCTCAGCCTTCCTCTTCTCGGGACCTCTCTCCCTATTCTCCTTGGCCATTTCGACCAATCTCTCAGCTCTCCCTGCCCTCTCATACACTTCCTTAACATCTGTAAGGACCCCAACGGTAGCTTCTCCATAATCTTATAGGTCAAACCCTTCTCAAATCTCAGCGCTAAGTTCTCCTGGCTCAACCCCATATCCTCAGCATACCTAGACTTCTCATTGAACTTATGATAGTACTCAGCCACTGTCATATCTGGAGTCATTTTGAAATCATCAAACTCCTTCGTCAGCTTACTTCGAATATGCTCAGGCACAAACTCTCGTCGCATAACTCTCTTAAACTCGCGCCACGGTATAGCTGACTTTCCTTGCCTCACATACAAGTACAAAGCACTCTCCCCGACCTTATCCCACCATTCTCCCGCAGCATCCCTCAAGTAAAATGCAGCTTGTTCCACTTTAATGTCCTCAGGGCAGTGAACCACATTCAGAATATTCTCCATCTCCTTATGCCAATTGTCGAGCAAAATTGGCGCTCCGGTACCCATGTATTCCTTTGGGTTGAAACGGGCTATGGTAGTACTCATCTTAGCAAAATCTACCCCAGCCTCTTTGTCCTTCCCAAACTTTTTCAAGGCCTCAGTAAGCGCCTCTTGATGCTCAAGCATCTTGGCAACTTCATCTATACTCATCATCTCAGCCCTAGCATACAAAGCGGATCTCTTTGGCGACATCTTTGAACTATATAAGAGAAGAGGTAAACATAAACACACATCCCACAACTTAAACACGTATATAACCTGTGCAGACCATACTCGACCGAGTTCCTAACCCACTCGGTCGAGTTGAGGTCACTCGATCGAGTTGGACACTTACTTGATCGAGTACCTCTACTCAAAAACATGACCAGAAGTCATCACATAACCCACTCGATCGAGTCCCTAACTTACTCGATCGAGTAGCCCTCGCTCGATCGAGTCCCCAACTTACTCGATCGAGTGCCCAAAAACAGCAGCGATTGTTCAAAAATGTTATACACCCCACTCGACCGAGTCATTCCCACTCGATCGAGCCCCTCACCTACTCGATCGAGTGCTCTCCACTCGATCGAGTCATGTTGACCTGTAAGCTACCCGCATGCTCAACTCAACTACTTTTCACACTATATATATATATATATATATATATATATATATATATATATATATATATATATATATATATATATATATATATATATATACACACACGTGTATACAACAACACAACATCCTATTCGCATGTTTCTAACAAGCCACATTAGAAATCAATCATCATGCAATTTCGTTATTCATATCAACATATAATCATGCAAACTACTCACCTTTCGCCACTACATCCTCCCTTCTCCACGTTCATATATCCACCAATTCATACAACACACCATCTATTATATATATATATATGCAACATAACTGAAATAAACACATAGCGATCCCATGACACATCCCATAGTGACCGGTTTAAAGTTGTAGGGCGAGATCGCGACTTTAGGACGTCTCCCAAGTCTTTGCATTAGCTCCTAACAACTCCTACCCAGATTCATTTTATTTTGACTCCCTAGTTTCATTGGTTCATTAGTTACAGGTTCAAAAATCGTCGCTCTGATACCACTTTGTAACACCCCCATACACCAAGGTGCCTTTCCAAGGCCACCTAATGCATGGAATGCTACCATCTCGGTTACCCGAGGCAATGTATATCAAATAGACAATAAAGAAACATACTTAATTAACTAAATGAGTTAAGTGATTACAATATCAAAATCCCAAACTGTAAAACAAATACAAATGTTCCCAAAAACCAATCAACTGAAAAATAAACTAAGTTTATGACACAACGGAAGACTCTAAAGACAGGTGATGACTCCATCCTAGCTATCCCTCGCGCAAGCCATCTCATACCTTCTCAATAACTGCTCACCATGTGACACCCCCATACTCCAAGTGCCTTACCAGGACCACTTCAGGTATGAGAACGTCACCATCTCGATTACCCGAGGCAATGATAATCAAATGACAATAAGGAAACATACTTAAATAGTAATAAGTTTAGGTATTACATGACAAACTCCAAAACTGATGAAAGTAAAGTACAACTATTCTCAAAAACCAAAAGTACTAAAACAACTAATCCAGACACAACGGAAGACTCTAAGACCGGTGGTGACTCCTTCCCAGTTATCCCTCGCAAACGCCATCATACCTGCCCAATAACTGCTCACCATCCCCCAAATGTATCACCACAGTTTTTAAAACAATTAATGGGATCAGCACTGATTACATAAAAAGAACAACAGCCACAATGAGACAGAAACACAAACAGCTCAAACAGCTCAAGCAAATCCCCAGTCTCCATCTCCAATCTCCACACAACTGACTACACACTAAAGTTGGTAGCCCTGCCAGAGTACCCATCGCAACAAGTACTCCACGCTGCCAGTCACTACTACATAAACGGGATCTTGCGGCGCTTTTTAATCACCTATTGCGACGCTAAATAGCGTCGGAAGGATCTTTACCGACGCTTCCAAATGCGCCGCATTTGCCTGTGCCGCTACCCCCTTTCCCGGCGCTATAATATTGTGTCGGTATAGCTAAATTGTAGCGCCGCAAAAATTGACGCGCTATTCTTGTACTATACCAGCGCTTTTAAAGCGCCTCAACTAATATGTTACCATTGTCTATTATGCACCATTATGCCTTTGTTCACGACATGCTTTTTACCTTACTTTTATACTACAATCAACAATGTTATTTATTTCACCCGCATTTTATATTATTTTGCTTTTTAACAAACATATTTCTTGCATTGTCACAACATGTACACAATTTTTTGAGAAACAAACATTTCTTAGCATTAAACAACTGTAACATCAAATACATGGCCAAACACATACAATAAGAATAAATGTATCTCAAATAAAAAATACATCAAAAAATGTATCCAACTATCCAAACAACAAATTTCTCTACCACAGCACTAGCAAGTGACTATTTGCGGCTTCTTGGAAAGACATCTTCGGTGCCCGTTAAGCATTCCATGCGATGAAGCTTGAGCTTGACTATACATAAAGCATATTGAACATAGAATTACTGAAAATTCAAGTGCAAACAATGTAAGTCGCTTATCAAATTATAAGATAATTAAAATTTATTATGTTATTTAATATTATAGCTAATTAATACCAATAGAAGACCGCTAGACCAATCCATCAAGAAACAGAAATGACATATTGCCATTATTGACAAGAGAAGCAAGAAAACACTTAAAATGTTAAAAGGAGAGAAAAGACATGGCACCAAGAGAAGATGTGATGATCAAGAGAAGTCGGCAACTTTTCTATTATTCTAATAACATACTAAGAGACTTCAAATTTTGGAAAGGTTTTGATATGAAATTCAAGTAGAAGAGAAGTAACACCTGTTAGAATGGCTTTATCAATGAAGGATTACAATTTGAAGTGAGCATCTTCTGACTATGGTGTTCCTGTTTGGTCAGCTGCAAATTTTCAATAGGAAATCCCCAAGTCAGCCACCACTTACTTGTCCATTGCTAAAGAAACTAACAATAAATATTTTCTAGCATTTAAAGATACCTTAAAATGGCTTAAATTTTCATTCAAAGATAGAGAATATCAAAGGCAAGTAATCAGATATTCTGGATTTATCAAACCTGATCAATGCAAACAAAACATTACAATTTTTACGACAATGTAAGAAACACCATGTCGACACATCTTTAGGCATATAAGCAATCAAATACAATGGTACAATGTTTCATAAATCCAGTGAGAATTCACCTTAGTCTGCTTGCGTTAAATCTCGTTCAAATTAACCCACTAAAGTTGCCTTATGGTTGAAAAACCTCTTTGTTACCTTCTTCAGTCAATTGGCAATTGTTTCATTGTCCTGCTAATAGAAAGAGAAAGCTAATTCAAACCAGTTAAGAGGGAGTTAGTTCAGAATACAAACAAAGAACAATACTTCTACGAGTCAATTGGAGCACACATAAAAAAACACTCTCTGTAAACGCTTGTTCCATTAGAAAAAAAAAAAGATATATCAAATAGACCAATATCACATAGAAAATGAAATCAGCTTTGGATTCATTAGTAAGATCTCTCAAATAATAAATGCACTGAGTTGGAGTTTCTACAGAAGTAGCAAGCATAACCAACGCAATCACTTAGTCATTGGTCAATCAAAAACTCTTCATAAAAACTTCGAGAAACTCGCATACCAGTACTAATTTATATGCTCTCTTACTTAGATTTGTGAAACCATGTACAAATATGGGATTTCTTGTTTCAATACTAAAAATATCCGTTAAATAAAAGTGAACTGCAGTTTCTATTATTGCTTATAATCACCCATTTTCACAACTTTGACATCATCATTCATTACACACTAGCTTGTAAAATATTGCTTCATAGACATATACAGTAACCATCACACATCAGGCTAAAATCAATTCGTCTCACACAATGGAAACTTCATGTTCTCAATGACATCTTATGCCCAATCAATTAAGTCACAAAATGATCTAAAAATCAGTAGGGAAATGGCCAAGAAACTAGAATCAATCAATTAACTCGGACAACCTAAATTAAGCAAAACAAAACCTAAAAGTATCCATTACACCGAAAGAGCACATAAAAATCATATTTGCTGCACCCCGAGACAAGGGTTTACTAAGGACTGACCTAAAAATCAGTAGAGAATTGGCCAAGAAACTAGAATGAAATACCTTTAGCTCATCAGAAGCTCCAGCGCCATGAGTATCCAAGCCACGTTAATAGAAGATGAACAATGTCTCGAATCCATCCTGAAATAAATCAAAGCAAAAAAATCGCAAAATATATGTAAAAAAATATACAATATTCATTGTTTATAACCAGAAACACAAGAGAGAAACCACCAAATAATTGATTATAATTGAATCATCCGTAAAATAATTAACGAAACCCTACATTTTTCGCATCTACATAATTGGATCTTTTGAATCACATCGATGAATTTTTGAATAACATATAAACGAGATTTTAACCGTCTCAATTTGAGCAACTGAAATTCGAGAACAAGAAGCCAACAAGTGATTTGGGGATGGCTAGGTTTTTATGAGATAGAGAAGAATAGGAGAATTTTGGGGATTTTAGAAGAGAGAAATGGGAAGCTAATGAGAGTCTTGAGACTTCTTAAAAACTCATACCGGTTCTTATTTATTACTTGTATTGCTTTATTGAGCAACGCTTTTTAAAAGCGCCTTCTTTGTGAGTCAATTGGGCTTATCTCAGCACTTTATAATACTAGCGCTTCAAGCTAAACGCCTCTATAAACCTTTTTTTGTAGTAGTGAGTGGGGGACCGCAGCCGTACCCACCAAATCCCCGCTTATCTCCATCGAGCGATAAGCCCAAGTTCATTAATGTGCACATCCCCTTTGTGACGGGAACCACAAGGGGCGAATCAAGGGCGTGAAGCCACTCCCGCAAGTGACTCTACTCAGTCAGGGACGCACCCCGAAGATCACAGGCAGATACACAACCAATCAACAATATATAATTAACAACCACCAAAAATCAAACCAACAACATAATTAACCAACAATCACCACCACGAACACCACACAATATGTAGCCAATACTGAGTAGGGAAACCCTACCTGGAAAGCAAACACCAACAGACGATTAAGCAGCTAAGTCAGAATCTCTCCTCAACGAATCCTCCTCTTATACATACATACATACAATCACAACCATATTCACATAAATCACCCAAAACCCCCAAATTACCCAATTAGAGTTTAACCAACTTTAACAAAACATTATAAAATTTATATAAAAAGCTTACCCCCGACACAAGGATCACCACGGCGTAAAGAACAATGCAATCCGACATTCCTAGCCTTGGAATTTGTTAACAATGCGATGACAAACAAGCTACGTAACTCCTCTTCTTCTCAATTAGGTTTTAGAATTGTTAAAAGAGATTAAGAAAAGTGACGGACATCCTTTTATACTAATCTCGCATCATTAACAAAACCCGTCAAACTCAGCCCGTAAACTCACTTACTCGATCGAGTAAGTCACTTACTCGATCGAGTGACCCTTACTCGATCGAGTGCCAAGCTTACTTGATCGAGTACCTCACATGCAGTCTACTGTTTTGCGTCAAAAACTACTTACTCGACAGAGTAAGCCCCACTCGATAGAGTACCCTTAGACACTTAAAACCGTAGTATTACAATCTTCCCTCCTTAAAAAGAACTTCGTCCCCGAAGTTCAAACCACAACCAAAAACAAAACACACTAACATCACCCCGACACAACATCATCAAAACTCAACACAAAACCCAAAACACACTTCCCAAAACAAAACTCAACCCGACTCAAGACAACTACTAACTGTACTAAAACCAACATAAAACATGCAAAAACTTGCAAAAACTCTATGCGACCATCTCCTACCCCCCTAAAAGTAACAAGGTTACGTCCCCGTAACCACACATACCTGATCAAAAAGAGACGGATACCGCTCCCTCATACCCTTCTCCGCCTCACAAGTAGCCTCCTCAACCTCATGGTTAGACCAAAGGACCTTAAGCAAGACCGTTTCCCCATGTCTAGTTTTCCTAACCTTGCAATCAAGAATCTGTTTGGGAACCTCAAGATAAGACAAAGACTCATCCAACTCGATGTTCTCTACATATAACACATGTGAAGGATCGCTCACATACTTCCACAGCTGAGACACGTGAAACCCTAATTGATAGCAACGCGAAGAACAAAAGCAACGTAACTTGTTTTCTCTCTTGAAAGGTTTTTAGAAAAGATAAAAGTGATAAAGAAAGTGACGGAAAGCCTTAAATATCAATCGCGCGTTACTAACAAAACCCGACTAAAACAACCCGCAGAACCAACTTACTCGATCGAGTGCCACACGCACTCGATCTAGTACCCTTCATCAGAACACTGTTCCGTAAACCAAACTTACTTACTCGACAGAGTAAGCCCCACTCAATAGAGTACCCAAAGACATAGAAAACCGTAGTATTACATTCCGCTTACCTCAATTGCTGCAAATGCATTAAATTTTAAAACAATATGAAAATTCATAAAGAAAATAAACAATTGACGAAACGCAATTCTAATTAATGTTCTGGAATTTTTACTAGGTAAATTCAATAGATCACGATAATTCAAATTAAAGAGAAAAACGGCTGGATTGTGTAATGTTACTCGATAAATAGAAATACAGTATTAAAAATATGAAATTCATTAAAATTATAAAGAAATATTACCTATTTCGATCTCTTTGAGATTTAAGTGTAAAATTGGGATTTTTGTAGATGATTGAAATTAATTGTAACTGCAAATTTTTGATTCTAATTTCTCTAATTATAAATTTGGGATGATTTGTGAGTAATTAATTTGGGATAAATCATATTTAAAGATTATAAAAGAAATGTTAGAGAAGTTTTTGAGAATATTAAAGATCAAATTTAATTTTTTTGGGTAAGGAGGTTAATTATTTGGGGAAGGAGATTAATTATTTTGGGAAGGAGATTGTTGAGGTTTGGAAATTGTAATAGTCATCGTGCTTCCTCACTTTTGCTTCATTGCTTTAACTTTTTTTTATTTCAATTATATGGGTATATTAAGATTTGGGCCCCAAAATTTTAAGGCCCAGTGTCAGTGCACATAGTGCACCATGGGTTAGACGGCCTGGACACATAGAATGATAGCGAAACGACTTCCTTATCAAGCTATTACATTGCTTAAATAAGGAATCTAGTTGGGAAAACTATATAAGAAAATTGCTCAAGGATACCACGAGAAAATTGTTACATCTCAGGGATATCTGAGGAAAAATGTATAAAGTACAAGATAACATGGGAAATGCCAAACTTTTATTTTTATTTCATATTTTTTGATTTAATACTTATTGCCACGTCATTAAAAGTTAAGGTTCCGTTAACGGCGGTTACATAAAGGGGTACCGCAGGCACAAAAGTGGAACTTTAAGGGTACCATGGGCGGATTCTTAAAAGTAGGGGTATCATGGGAAATCTGACAAAATTAAGGGGTAATATGGGAAATTTCCGTAAAAAAAAACATATATTTACAAAAAATTATAAAATATAAATCATTACGTTTGTTGCGAAAAATGCTTTGAATTGAGTATAATATCCATTATATTGAAATAATTTGATTATAATGGTTTAAGTGTGTCTAACAATAAATTTATATCCAAGTAATATAATATTTTGAGAAAGTTATACGAGTAAAACTTAGACCATTAGAGAGCCATTAAATACTCCTTCCAATTTCCTATTATCTTCCCTCTTTCTTTTTTCACACAAGTTTGATTATCTTCCCTCTTTCCTTTTTTGGTAAGTTTCATTCATTTTTTTTATTAATTTCTCTCTCCTAAAAAATCAACAACTCCCATTACTTTATTTATTCTTTATTCATTATTCATTCTTTATTAATTATTTTCTCTTCCCTATAAATTTCACAACTTACAATATTTTATTCTACTTTATTCCTTCTTTCTTCCCCTTTCTTAATTTTTGTGACCAAAAGAAAGGGGAAGATAAAAGAAAATTGGAGGGAGTAATTATTAAAAACTAATTAAAGATAATTATTAAGAGAAGTTTTTATAATGTCGTAATGAACGAACTGCGAATTAAATATTTTAATTTGACTCAAAATGGTGAATGCATGTATATTAGATAGTATTTTATTTAAGATTTAACAAAATATACAAATAGGTCGCGATTAGTACAATAAAACCGTTTTTGCTCACCCCACGAAAATAGAGGAACATATATGTGGATGGTCAAACCGTTCAAGTGAGTAGGCAAAGAACTAGGGATGTCAATGGGGCGGAGCAGGGCGGGTGCGGAGGAGGGGTAACCCGCACCCGCGAACTATAATGCGTACCCACACCCGCCCCACGACCCGCGACGGTTGAACTTTTCAAACCCGTCCACGTCCCGTGGGGACCCGCCAAATTACCTATCTTCTCACAAAACAATTTTAAAAAATATAAATCTTGAATCTAAAACATACTAGTCTCGTACATCTTATACAAATAAGTTTCCGCAAAATAGTCTAACATTCAATTAACTAGTAAACAAGTTATTCAAACCATGAAATAGTTTGAGGATTATGATTTCTTTTTCTCTGGGGTTTAGGTTGTTGGGTATTTGGGTTATAGATTGTTGGGTATTTGGGTGGGTAAAAACTAAGAAGTAGATGTAATTTGTCCAGGTTTATGAAAAAACGGTTTAAGCTTTTTATCTAAGTTAAATTTTATTTTTATTTTTATATAGTACAAATTTGTTGGGTATTTGGGTGGGTAAGAACTAAGTAGATGAAATTTGTCTAGGTTTATGAAAAAAAGGTTTAGGCTTTTTATCTAAGTTATAAATTTTATTTTTATTTTTATATTGTACAAATTTGTCTAGGTTTACGAGTAAGACGGGTACAAGCGGAGCAGGGACATGCGGGGCGGGCGGGGTGAGTGTGGGGCGGGTCTCATGTGATACCCGCACCTAGACCTGACAAAAGCAACCCGACCCGATTGACCCGACCCGAAAAAGCTGACTCGAGACCCGAACTACATCACCCGAATGTGACCCGAAAACCCGAATTGACCCGACCCGACCCGAACATGACCCGAGCTTTCTTGACCCGAACTGGCCTGACCCGAAAATGACCCGATCCGAAACCACCAAACACGAAAATGACCCGACAAAATATAACTCTAATTGAACCGAAAAGACTTGAAATGACAATTTTTCTATAATTCATTGACCCGAAAATGACCCGTCCCGAAACAACCCAACCCGCTTGATCCGAAACTGACCCGACCAACAAACCCGAATTAACCCGAAATCAATGAGAAACCCGAATTGACCCGACCCAAATCCGACCTATTGACCCGTTTTACCAGGTCTATGGCCACGACCCATCAAATCATTACCCACCCCACCACACTCCCCGTCCCAAGTGGGGCGGGTGCGGGGCGACCCGCCAAAACCACCCCACTGACATCTCTACAAAGAACAAAGAGTAATCCCCGACACCTCACTTCGGACTGCACCAATGCTATTCTCTATCCTCCGCCACCACTATCGCCGCCTATTACCGCCGTTATTGCCGCCATTTACATCTCACATACGTTGTCTACGATCAGACGCAACCCTAGAAGCCATCGCTAAAGCCGCCGAGGTTAACACGCCGGTGATGGTGTTGTACAATTACCCCTCTTTTTCCGGCGCATTTTCCGCCTTGTTCGCTCATTTATATCACTCTTGTCTTGGTATTCCTTGCCTCATTCTGCCTTTCTCTTCAATTGTTCCTTTCAGGTGTCTTTTTTTCTCTTCCTTTTCTTGCGTAATTTTGTGTTTTTTTGGTTTGTTTATGTGTTTCGCATTTTGTTTTGTTAGATTATATTGAGGAGGTTCTCCGTCTGATTGATTCACTAGCGCCTTCGGTATTCGATATTGTATGCATGAATTTAGAATTCGTTACTGAATGTGAATAATTGCATACTGTTAAATTTTCAAGTCGGAGGGAGTATTTGTTTAGGCAATGCACTAGCACCTCTGATATTTAAGTGATTTGTGTGTTTGATTGATGGACCGTAGCTTGGCATTTGACGCCAATTATATCGGAGTTGTAATGAATGGATACAAAAATCTGTCTGTATTGGCGTTTACCTTTTAAGTTTCACTTTTCACCGTTATCATTGAATTATGTCCGGTTGAATGTCTTTGGAATTGTAAATTATAGTGTTTTTGGGTTTGTTAGCCTATAATCACCTACTTTAGATGAGGTGAGGGGGTTGAGCCTTTACAAGTCGATTACATAGAAGGATAAAAAGATGGGCATTTTTTGAGAAAAGAAGCGTACGGGGTGGGGGCGAGAGTCGTTTTAATCTAGGCCATATAACCTAAAGCCAAAAGAGCAATGAATCATTGCGTCCGAAGGAATGGGCGCGTTCATCACACTTTGGCATGTTATCTTAATTTAAAAGGTATATGTGGCCTCGAATTTGAAAGGGTGAAGGTAAGCATAGGGTTTTCTCAAGTCCTGCAAGTAACTTTAATAGTCGGCAGAGGGAAAATGGAAAATTGCTTGTAATCTGAACACGTATGATGGTTTTTGACTCCCAATTACAGGGTTGATGATGTGTGTTTCGAAGGTCTTAAGACATGTTATTTTCTCGATTTCATTGGTCCCGAAGGATTTGCAGGAGAGCTCTCGAGGAAGACGGCGTGCGAGTAAGCCTATGAATCCTTTTTGACTGAGCTATTCAGTTATGGAATTTTTTATTTTATTTTATTTTATTTTTCACGGTGAACTTAGCTAGTTACTTTATTGTGCTAGGGTTATTTGTTTCGACCATCGGAAATCGACACTGAAAAAGATCCCTTCTCCTAAAGATGCCATAAACCTCACATTTCATGTTGATACAGAGAAGAGTAGCTCTAGGGCTGCGTATGAATATTTTTCAAGCAAGGTTGATTGTTTGAGTTCAAGGGAAGATAAAGTTAGTGATTCTAATCCTTTGGACTCATGTAGCGTATTTTCAAACCCGATTGCAGGGAAAATCACATCCTTTCTCCTGATTCAGGTTGTTGCTGATAATCTTCTGAAGTCAAATGGTCAACTTTGCATAGAGGTACTGTTGAAGTATCTTGAAGACGGAGATCTACGCCAATGGAAACTGCCTGACATCCGGGCTTTTACCATTGGTATCTCAGAATGGAGGTCCAAAATGAACTGCATCACTAATCCCCATATGTATGACCAGGTTTGTGTCACAAACTCACAATGTTTGTTTCTTGTTCATGGTTTGTTATACGGAGTATAACATTATTACTTTATTCTTGCTCCTGGAGTCCTGGTTGTGTGACTGTTTACACAAACTTGCTTAGGAAGATAACATTCTGTCTCATTTTCTGCATGTCTGGGGATAGGTCCTGTGTTTTGATTGATATTGAGATGTTTCTTATGGAGGCTTGGTAAATTCACATCATATAACCATGTGCTCTACTCTATTCCACATTGACAAGAGAAACATTATTTCACATATAAAATAGAGTTTTATCCCGAAAGATGGGTTAGAAAGTGAGATAAAGCACCTCAGATACCTTATCATTAAAATAAGTCTTACTTCTCATTAAAAATTTCCTAGTTTGTTCCTATCTCTTAGGGTGATTTTGTAATGCTACTCAAATCCCCTATTTACTAAAAGAATAGGTGAAGCTCTCATTTTTCCCGCCTAAACCATATTTCCAAAAATAAAGCGTAATATTTTTATCATATATTATAGGTATGGAAGGTGATTATGGCACAATCTTTTAATAAATTTAATATTTGAAACATTCTACTCCCTCCCATCCACTCTTTTCTTCCTCTTTTAGGTGGGCACGGAGATTAAGGGTGGGGAGTATAATATTGATAAAGATATGAGTGGGGTTTGGTAATTGGAGAGAGGTATGAATAATTATGATTAAATATTAATAAAGGAGATGGGTGAGATTTGGTTATTGGAGAGATGTAGGAATAATTAGAATTAAATATTAATAAAGGATATGGTGGGGTTTGATGAGTGGAGAGAGGTAGGAGTATAATATTAATAAAAACTTTCTCAAAAAGGAAAGGGTAAGAAAACCTGAATAATCCGTTTTAGGAAATAGGGAAGAAAAGAGTGGATGGGAGGGAGTATATATTTCACATTCTACATAAATTTATCTCCATGATTATATGATAAAAAAACTGTATACGTTTTTTGTTAAAATAATTGTATGATGAAAATTCATTGACTTTTATTGATAAGAAGTTGAACAAAAAATAATAGTAAAAATATTCTAAAAATAACATCATTAATTTCTCGGTAAAAAGAAAACTTTCATTAAAATACTCATTTCATGACTTTTTACAATTTTAATTTTTATTGCTCAAATCAAAATAAAGTGATGAGAAACATAAAAAATAAGTGAATTGTCAATTTAAATTCCATAAATAATACGGAGTACACTAAAAAGTAAAATTTTATAAATACCGTGCATATATTGTACGGGAGCTAAACTAGTCTATATATTCTATATATATTTATAAAAGAGGCTTTTTACGAGCGATTTTAGAGCGTCCACATCATCAAAAATTATTTTAGGAAAATATCATAAATAATATTTTTTTATGTAAAAAATAAAATGGAGAATCTTTAAATTATTATAAAATATATATATTTCCTAAATTATATTCAAGTGATATTTCCAATTTTTATAGAAAAACTTTTCCATTTCATTTGACAACAAAGTACTGTTAAAAAAATTATGAAAATAATATAACTAGATTCGTGATAAAAAATGCTATTATTAGAGTATAAATTTTATATCATTTGCACAGACTAAAGATAGTGTACCTCTTAGTTCTTAATACATTATATGTCCCACATTGAAAAATAATGTATGTGTGGAGAATATATTACGTATAAATAATAGAATTGTCCCACATCGAAAGATTAACAAAGTGGGTCAATTCTATGATTATAAATAGGAGACATCCTTGAAACTTAGGTATTAACCTAAAATGTTTTAGTTTCTTAAGTATTGTCTTAAAGAGCTCTTAAAATTTTGTATCATATCTCCACAATATGATATAAAAAATAAAGTGGATATTGTTTAATTATTATAGTATATATTTCCTATATTATATATCCAAGTCATGTTTATATAAAAACATTTTACATTTCATTTGATAAAAAACTATCGTAAAAAAATTATATAATTAGATTTGGGATAAAAAAAATGAAATTATTAGAGTATGAATTTCATATCATTTGCACACAAAAAAAGAAAAAAAAAGTACGATTATTAATAGACAGTATAGGATGTCGAACTAGGTGAGAAAAAGAAGACGTGCTTATTAGTATGTTATATGTCCCGCATTGAAAATAATGTAAGTGTGATGAACATACTACGAATAAATAGTAGAATCGTCCCACATCGGAAAATTACCATAAGGTGGGGTCGTCCAATTATAAATTATAGAATTATCCCATATCGAAAGATTAACATAAAGTGTGATGATCCTATGATTATATATGTGAGTCATCCTTTGAACTTAAATATCAACCAAAAATCTTTTGAGTCTCTTAAGTATTGTCTTAAAAAGCCCTTATATGTTACATTTGTTGTGCTCTAACAGTTAAATTGATACAAGTGACCTTGATTTTCTTGATTCAATTATCCAATTATATTATACTTTAATCTAACAATCGAACATTAATACAAGTGACCTTGATTTTCTTGATTCAATTATCCAATTATATTATACTTTAATCTAACAATCGAACACCGATACAAGTGACCTTGATAAGACTAACTAACAAATGTAACAATAAGTATGCATGATCTCCATAATTAATAAGTCTTAAAAGCGGTTAATATTGATTAATTCAATTTAATGAGAATGAGAATATAAAAAATGAGTTAGGTATGATTTCATTACAATGGGACCAACTCACTGTATATTAGTCAAACAATTAAGCGGACAACAGTTGAAGAAATCCAAGTATAGCAAAGAGCTCAAGGTTCAGCTAGCATATTAGCTCTAGGAACCGCCAACACACTCATAATAAAATGCTACAAAAACATTTTCCTAAAAAATCCATAGGCCATAACAGCTTATGTAGTCTTAATAACAAATTTATTTGTATTTTATTATCCATGAATTGAATTTTTATTTAAGACGGAATTATCCGTCTTCAACTTTTTTTTGTTTAAATATGTACTTAAATTAAAAGACTTGCAAACAGAGTTCGTACATCAGTTAAGGGGGGAAAATCCAAAGAACAAAATGTTATTAAATCGAGTTGGATGTCGAACTAGGTGCAAAACAGATGACATACTTCTTAGTATGTTATATGTCACACATTGTAAAATAATAAGATATGGTGAACATACTACGTATAAATAGTAAAATTGTCCCACATCGGAAAATTAATATAAGGTGTGGTCATCCTATTATAAATAGCAGAATTGTCTCACATCGAAAGATTAACATAAGGTGTGCTGATCCTATTATTATAAATAGTAGAATTGTCTCACATAGAAAGATTAACATAATGTGGAGTGAACCAATGATAGGAGTGAACCAATGATTTATAAATATGAGTAATCCTTGGAACTTAAATATCAACCCAAAATCTTTTGAGTCTCTTAAATATTGTCTTAGATAACTCTTATAAAGTTTGTATTATTACCTCCACAATATTGAAATTTATTTGTATTATACTTTTGATTTTGGTGGTTTCACAATTATATAATTATATATTGTTATATCATCTCCTTTTCTACTCAAATTTAGTAGTTTAGCAATAAGTTATTTATTTTTATAATTTTAAGCAGAATTTTTAAATAACGAACATACATCAGTAGTATTCTTATTATATAAGAGACTTTAAAAGTAACATTACATAATGTTAATTTTTCATGTTTTAACATTTTTTTACATCTAGAGAGTCCAACCCTTAAAAACTACTTAAAATTTATAAGAAAAAAATGTTAATTTTATACGTAAGAAAAACTTTGGACTTTAGATAAGATTAGTTTGTTAGCAATAAGATAAAATTACACAAATGTTAACTATATACGTGCGAACAACTTTAGACTCTAGATAAGATTAGTTTGTTAGTATTTGCTCATTATTAATCGGATTGGATGTTGAACGTACGAATATTAACATATACTCCCTTCTATTCACTATTTTTTTCCCTATTTCCTTAAACAGATTATTCAGGTTCCCCTTTCTTATTTTGGAAACTTTTACTCTTATTTTATTCATTCCTCTCTCATATCACCAAACCCCACCTAACTTTTACTCTTATTTTATTCATCCCTCTCTTCTATCATTCCTCTCTTCAATTCACAAACCCCACCATCTTCCTTTATTCATTCTTTAATCATCTCCTAAAATCTTGTGTCCACATCAAAGGGGAAGAAACCCTGACTAGGAGGGAGTAGTATTTGCTCATATTATTAAATATTAAATATAACTACTATTAGATATAATGAGTAGCAATTGTTCGTATTTCGGGATATGGGTTGGATGTCGAGCTAAATGTGAAAAAGATGGTGTATTTATTAGTATGTTATTTGTCCCACATTGAAAAATAATTGAGGTGTTGTGAATATACTATATATAAATAGTAGATTTGTCCCACATTGAAAGATTATCATGCATAAGGTAGGGTGATCTTATGATTATAAATAGAAGTCATCCTTGAAACTTGGGAATCAACCCAAAATCTTTTGAGTCACTTAACTATTGTGAAAGTGAGCTATTAAGAGTTTTTCTTATTAACGGATAAAATTAAAATTTAACAAACTATAATTTTGTTCTGATCACTAAATTGTATGTTTGCTTATAGTGGGCAAAAACATATACGAGTTTATTTTTTACGCCTTTACGGTGGAATGATAACAATAAGATCATGGGAGTATACTTTACATGTGCTTTGTGAAAGAAAGAACATAAAAATGAACTCTATGTATCAGTAATTAGAAGATTAATTATTTTTATTATGTAAGACGGTCTTATTAATTGAACAAAAAAATTTGAAATGACTAACTGATAAGAATTACATGTGTAAGTAAATTGTCCATATTTGAAGGGTAGGTATATGGTTCAAACAAAATATATACTACCTCTGTCGCAGTCAATATTTTACATTTACTTTATTCTCCCTACCAAAATATAGCAAATGTAAACTATTCATTAATTTCACACCTGTCTTTGTATTAATCATAAGGGTTATCAAAGCGCCCCCATGGGCTTACACTTATGATGATTAGTACTTAAT
This sequence comes from Silene latifolia, assembly GCF_048544455.1. NCBI lineage: Eukaryota > Viridiplantae > Streptophyta > Magnoliopsida > Caryophyllales > Caryophyllaceae > Silene > Silene latifolia. The sequence continues at coordinate 40,627,479 of NC_133534.1, forward strand.
AAATTTTGTTAGAATTTGAGATAACAATGCTTTAGAGACTACTTAATGCTTAAAATCAAGTACTTATCAAGAGACCATAAGGGATTAGGATATTTCATTTTTTTTATAATTATGTGACACCCGGATTTGAACTTCGAAACACTTATCTTTATATTAATCATAGGGGCTATCAAAGCGCCCCGATTGGCTTCCACTTATGATGATTAGTATTTAATAAATTTTCTAGAATTCGAGAGAACAAATCTTTAGAGGCTACTTAATGCTTAGAATCAAGTACGTATCAAGAGACCATAAGGGATTAGGATATTTCATTTTTTTTAGAATTATGTGACACCAAGATTTGAACTTCGAAACGCCTATTCGATAATGTTCTATAACTTAGTTTTAAAATAATCAAGGGTTACCGTACGAAGTACGGGCTTTCAAACTAGTATAATACTAAACTTATAAAAGCCGTCAATAATTTCTGGACAAACTGTAAAAGAAAGGTGACGTTCTTTAGAGGACGAAGTGAGTAAAGCAAAATAACTTGATAAAATGTTAGAGCCTCATATATTGCAAAATACCTTGGTCGATGCATAGAGGTGATTTTCAATATGCGTCTTCTGGAAAGTCATGTAGTGTTTTCAACGTAAGAGTAAGGTAAGATGTACTTATCATGTCGTAGGTGGGAGCCTTTAAAGTATAGCGATGTAATGTTGTTGTGGGCTGAAGTTATATACAATTATACATAATGCTTTTGTAAAAATCTGGTGACCCTTGTGTGGCAGCTACTAGGATTGAAAGCTGAGGAACTAATAGCCATGGGTCGTGCTAACATGTCAACACAAAAGGATACCGTACAAGAGTTCGTGGAAAAAGGATTTAAGCTCCGACTAGGTCGAGGTTTCTACGGGGAGTGTCTCGTAAGTTCTCAACAGCTCTGAGTCTTTTGATTATTAACATCGGATTTCCAAGTACATAGCACTATATATAGCTATACTTCAGCTTTCGATTTATGGGGATGTTTAAAGAAACTACTCCCTCCTATCCACTCTTTTCTTCCCTATTTCCTAAAACGGATTATTCAGGTTTTCTTCCTCTTTCCTTTTTGAGAAAGTTTTTATTAATATTATACTCTTACCTCTTTCCACTCATCAAACCCCACTATATACTTTATTAATATTTAATTCTAATTATTCCTACCTCTCTCCAATAACCAAACCCCACCCATCTCCTTTATTAATATTTAATCATAATTATTCATACCTCTCTCTAATTACCAAACCCCACTCATATATTTATCAATATTATACTCCCCACCCTTAATCTCCGTGCCCACTTCAAAGGGGGAAAAAAGGATGGATAGGAGGGAGTATTATTTTCTCAACTTTTTTGCTAGCTTAAAAATTCACCATTATTTTTATAGGTCAAAGCTTCTGTTTCTATTGGCACAATGGCACTTCCATTTCATAGTTGCTCGTTTCTTTCTTTTTTTCACAATTACAGGGAGTTAGAGCTGATAGCCATCCGGATCTCAGTGATGAAATTGGTAAAGAACTTAGTTTGAAAAGTGCAGCAGCTGGTTTGAGGTAATTTTAGCCCTTGAACAAAGTGTCAGACCAGCAACTATAAATAAAAGAAGATTCTAGGATTTGGGTGACGTAGAAGTATATTTGAACATGTTTAAGCCTTAAAGTTGCCGCATCGATGGGCCCTGTTTGGCAGTAGCATGGAGATATTCTATTTTGCAGCTAATTACATCACAGTGCTCTGAGTATTGTGATTGCATGAAAGATACACCATAAACTACTTCTGTCATGAATATATTATTTAGCTTTTGAATATTAAACTGTGCTCTGAACTGTAAATTTGGTAGATAAATCATCCCTTGTTGTGCTTGATCTCAAGCACTGCAGCCCTCTGTTACTTTGTTGTGTTCAGGCCAATTGGAGCTGTTGTGTTCATGCAACGGAGAAACCTGAAAATGTGTCTGAGAACTACTGATGGTGCTACAGACACCTCAGAAATTGCAAAGGTTGGGCAATATACATTGTTTATTATTTATTTTCTCTTCTGTTGAGATTAGTCTCCTTCTGTATTAATTTTTTGTCTATATTGTTCTGCAGGCATACGGTGGTGGTGGTTCACATAGTTCAAGCTCATTCATCATAAGAATGGATGAATATAACCAGTGGTGTTTGGCCAAATAATCAGATTAAATACTGGTACTCCATTTGTTTTAATACATATATTTGACCTGTGGTGTCTTGCCTTGGCATGAAACTGTTTTCCCCTATTTCTTACTACTTTTTTTCTTGCTGTGATACTCTAGTAATTTTGTGAAATGTAGTCTCCTTCTGTAGTAGTTTCTTGCCATCATTACCCCTCCTGCTTTTCCTCCAACAACAAAGCCTTAGTTCTCAAATAATTTGGAGTTGGTTAGCGTGATCCAAAGAAATTGTGCAAGTAAAAAAAGTAGATAGAAGGTTGAATAGAATGAGAGAAGAGACTGAAAGAAAAGGAATTAACAAAAAAAGTATTTCAACTTGTGAAGGTGATAAGTAGGGTGAGTTGATGGCCTTTCCTGGAAGAAGTTCAATTCTTTCTTGTTATAAATAAAAATTGTTGGTTCTCTACTACCATTTCATGAGAATTGGTGAAAGCTGACATAGTGACATGCAACCTCCTATTGGATTAGGGCACTTTAATCAGAATGAAGTAGGATGAGGTGATACCTAATCTGAAAGTTATTGTATCTGGTATGCTATCATTGGAATCTTGGACGACAAGTATTACTAAGAGTCATGGTGGAAAAGTGATCGAGACTCAAAAGCAGATTGATGGAAACTTTCTGGACAATGTCTGGGAGAACATTGGCTATGGGTTCTTAATATTAGATAGTTAAACTTTGAACACATCGTAGTATCATTGTGAATAGGGTTATTTGTGTGACAACAGTTTCCATGTTTCTTTCTCATTCTCTCCATTTTTTTCGGGAGTTTCTATGCTGTACACTGCCTGCCCCTCCCCTCTCGAATGTATCACACTCTCCAAATCATGCCCAAAGTTCTTTGACCATAGTTAGTTGTTTACATGGACGTAAAAAGGATCTACAATGTACCTCTTTGATGTCCAAACTTTTTTTTTTTACCATATACCCTTCTTTCCATAGCCTCCATTTTGACGTAATTTGACACATAATTCCTATCAATTTTAATCATCTCCTCTCTCTCTCTACAAAGTTGGAGAAGAAAAGGCAAAATTATAGGGATAGAGGAGAGAGATTAATGAGGTAAAAAATTAAGAGAAAGTGAAGTTTGGGAAAAAGATCAAGCAAATTAATGGAATATAAAAGAAAGGATGTTTATTTTCGTAGTACGCTTTTTACTCATCGCAGTACGTCTTTTCCCATTCTACCCCTTTCATTTCTTCTCCTCTCAATTCCCCATCTCCCCATCTCCTCACCATTTTACCATCTCCCCACGATCTGTTGTTGCCCCAACCACCACCGCCAGCCTCCACCCACCCATTATCACTGCGGACTTCGGCTACTTTCTTCTGTGACTATTGTCTATGGTGTAGCATGTACTACATCAAAATAATTAAAAGGGGCAGCCCGGTGCACGATGGCGTCCCCGCTAGGCGAGGGTCTGGGAAGGGTCCCACCACAAGGGTGTAATTGGGGCAAGCCTTCCCTTGCCATTTTGGCAAGAGGCCGCTCCAAGGACTTGAACCCGTGCGGTCACAAAGCAACACCTTAACCGGTGCGCCAAGGCTCCCCTTCGTACTACATCAAAATAATTAAAGAAAAAAAAAAGCAAGCACAATGTACTGCATGATTCATCGACAAACACCATCCCACAATGTACTGCATGACATAATGACATTAATACTTTGTGCTACACCATTAGCCACCATCGGCAATTGCCGGCAACATCCATCAGTCATTATATCATCCTTTATAATTACCCCACAAACACCCGTGTTCCGATTTGCCGCCTTCCTGCTCGCCGCTCCTCCCCGCGCCGCCCTTCGTCTGCGCTCCCTTCCCTTGCCGTCTTCCACCGTGTCGCCGCCTACTACCACCCAAAACCAACTTCCATAAAATAATACTTTGTAATTAACCACAATCCCTAAATTGAACAGAAACTTCTAAAAACATGAAAAAAGCTTTAATTTGATCATAATCATGTAATTAACAAATTTAATACTCCCTCCTATTTACTCATTTCTTCCCCCTTCTATTTTGCACAAAAATTAAGAAAATGATTTTGGACCACACAAAACACTCTATTCCACTCTACTCCATATGTAATTAAAATTGGACCACACAAAAACTACCAAAAAAGAAAAGAGGGAAGAAAACCCGACTTACCTAAAAAGGAATGAGGGAGGAAATGAATGAATAGGAGGGAGTATTACTTTACATTCAATTGTCATCCATAATTGATGAAATTTGATTAATCTAAAAGGTTTCATGGCTAGCAATGGAGAAAACTAACGTTTTAGAGTTTTTTAAGTCAAGGGTATCAAATGGAAAATATTTCGCAAAATGTACTAAAATGAGTAAAAAACGTACTGCGAAAATAAATTACGAAAAGAAAATATAAATGGAGTAATGCAAACTAAAGGAATAAAGAAGACAAAATGAAATTTGGTCTTGAATTGAATTTTAGTGACAAAAGTGGTACATCATAGAAAAATTTCTATGTTCGCGGTAACAATTAACGAAAGAGTCAACTTTATGTAACTTAGAACACGGTTTGGATTTAAGTAACAAAATTCGGAGGAGAGGAGGGGGGGGGGGTGGTATGATATTTTTAAAAGGGAGGGGTACAATATAGAAAAGCGAAATCTTAAGGGTAGACCATTAATCCCAGATACCACTTTGATCACAGTAGTGTTATGGAATGGATAGAGTGAACACAGACACCTTCACTGAACTTAGCAGTTATTATAGAATTTGTACATCACAGAAGTCAAAGAAAAAAAAGCTAAGGGGAAGTACTCTTGGCTTTTCTATGCTCATTAGGCAATAAACGTACAAGCATCTTTTTTATTTGACCATTGTTTTGCAGCTAAATTTTGAAAATGGGATTTAAATACTATAAACTGCAATCTGGTTTGTCCCACGTGTTCTCTTGTCTTGAAGTATTAGGAAACTCACACTACTATGTTCTAGCAAACTAAAGCCATATACACTATACACAAATTAGTGGACAGGGCACCCATCAACTATTACGCCTTTGGCTGTTGGACAACTTGCGAGATCACAGTGCTCGCCATTAGTACCCCACCAGATCAAGTTTTTATTCTCCACACCCAGTGAAAAGTATATCATAACTGCCATGAAAGCAACCCCGGCATCTAAAGCTGCAGAAAGAATGTAATTATACCTTTGCCACCATTGCTTTCGGTAACGGAAGACAAACAAGTTGAAAATTGTTCCAACTATTATCCATGCATTGTAGTTTACAGTAGTCGCTGGTGGCATACTAGCTGTGGCACCGAGAAGTACAGGGAGGTTTATTAATGGAATCCATGATTTCTTAGGAAATGCCTTGTGGGCGAACCAAACTAATAAGGGTCCTACTGCACCTCCCAGGAAAAACCAGTTCATGGCTTTGTAAGTTCCTAGATTTCCGAAAATCCTTTTGGGACCAACCAGGCCCCATATCACCGAGGCATCAAAGAACACACGATCACCGGGGCAAGTCCATGGACTGTTAGGTGGAAGCAGGCTATCATCACATATATTGTGAATTGATTCAAGCAGCCACCATGCCACTGCTATGTTGATTGTACCAGCTAGAATGGTTCCTATGAACTGAAAATCATGGAAAAGGATCGCAAGAGTCAGAAGTGGCTTTATTAGTTAAGGAAGCTTGGATTTAAAATGGATCTAGAATAACTTGTTTCATCTTTCAATAACTTGATTTTATGATTTTATGAAGCACTTATTACCCCAGACCCCCTGTGCCTAATGTGAAGTAGTAGTCATTCAATGCAATTTGTCACCGTAAGGAACTACTGATTTGTAAGATCCTTTATCCCCCCCCCCCCCCCTCCCGCGCCCACCCACACACACACACACACTGTAATGCACTGTAATGTTGTTGTTACTGTTGTCATTTATTCAGGTGTGTGATCCCTGTCTGTGCAGTTTGCAGTTGTGGGAGTATTTGTGTTTAGATTGGATCCTGTTTATAAAATTATGATTTTGTTGCATATTTTTTCTAGTGGCTACAATCTACATGTAGATGGATGCAGTGCTATATAAATCAAAGTTCAGATGAATTTTATGTTGGGAGTCATACCTGAACCAAAAACATTGAACGCGGTGGAATTTTCATGTAGTGACCTAGCTTAAAATCACTGAGGAAAGAAACAGCTTGTGCCATGCTCATATAACCATATACTTTGAAGCAAACATTGGCTATTGGTCGTCCTGGTAGTATGATACCCATGACATACTCTGTTATGATGTTCAAGCCTGGTGTCTGCATTTGAAGTGTAAAAGATGAGTGATGAAGGCAGGTTATATTATCGATTATACAAAATATGCTATTGTAATACTTAATATTTCCTTACTGAGAAATACATTCTCCAAATTCAAAAAAGCTCTATGTTTTAAGGTCTACAGGAAGGATGTCTGTCTCTCTACCCTCTTTCTCCTTGACGAATACAGAGTACTAAATTCAGTAAATAGGATTCTCGTGGTACAATCTTTATCTTCCTCCCATCCCTAATCCTAACATATACTATCCACAGTTCACATCTGTCTGATTGATTTTCTTAATGTGAAATAAGAGTCCCAGGACCTACATCATGTTCTGTTTTCTAGTCTGATTAGAATCCACAATTTTTTTTAATGGTATTTCTTGGTCTCTATGTTTCATATCCGATACTATAAGGTAAAGTGGTCACATCTGCCCCCACCCATTTCCAGTTCAACAAGCCAACTCATGTCTGGTCAAGGCGTCAAATCTGGATCTAGGAGATTAAAGTCCCCCACTCCCTCTATGACAAGTATGGCTAAAGGCCCCTTTGCATCCCAACCCGAACACCACTGGTCCACTACACAACTTTTGGAAACTTAAAGGGAACTGGGAGAAACCCTAGGCTCCAAATTGTAATCTTTATAATAACTGTCATGACTCGTGAGTCATGACAGCCCCTTTTGATTTCTCAAACTTTGAAATTATTGAGTTTCTTGGCTGTTTTCTTATTCGTGAGGTTAAGGTAAATATATGTTCCATCGATATGGACTTAATAGATGAAACATGACTCTGGTCAAGTCTGGACATAACTGATTTATGCAAGATGCAAAGAGTGAAGACTATTCTCAATGTGAATGGCTCTGTTTACCTGGTTTGTTGTGGCAGTTATGATACTTATCGGAAGAGTGAAAATGAAAGCCATGGCACAAGCAAAGAGGAGTGCCCACCAAGGAATTTGTACTTGTTCTTTCAAGAAGATGGATAGCAAAAAAGAAATTGCTATAGCCACTGCAAGCAGTAGGTAGAACCACCATGATGGTATGTCTTCATAGTTCCTCATGAGCCTGGTGTGAATATCCTCCTTTCCTTTGTATGATGCACGGAATCTTCCGTAGATCTCTCTGTTTAATTTATCATTTGTGTTACACATCAAAATTGGACATAATAGTGCCAGTATATCATGTTATAGAGAGTTACAACAATTGGGTCCAAAAATGGTTTAGAGTCCAAAGATGATGTGTAAAAACTCAAGTAGTAGTATTACCTTCCGTAGAATAAGCTCACATGAGTGAGAGTGGATGCTATGGTAGCAAATCCAAAGCCATAAGTCAGAGCAAAAAACATGCTCATGTGAATTTGTCCTTGCTTCTCGTACTCTGTTATATCTAGCTCGAAGTGGTTATTTACAATCCCCGTAATGTTGTAGATCTGACCGTGGGCTGTGAATAAGTGTGAGGAGAAAATGGGAAATGTTCGAGCGCTGTACAAGTCTAGTCCCCAGTAAGCTATGGGGATGAATATGTACATGATCAAAACATAGCCTACGCAAATATTTGCAATAGCAAAGAATGGGGTTATGAGAGGGCTGGATAAAAAGGAAGATACTGCCGACCAGTCCAATGTAATGGCTCCTAGGCCCAGGCCTTTCATGCCTGAGCCCAGTTGCTGCGCTGTGACCGATTTTGAAAATACCCAGCAGACCCATGATATGCTTGTAAGGGTTGGGAATAGGTATCCTGGTACCGCATACCAAACAAAGCTGCATACAAGTGCAATTAGAAAGAACTTTGCCCTTGATATACGCTGCTGTGACTTGTCATCCTTCTCATGCAAGGCCCTGCGTCAAACACAAATGAACATCAGGAAAATGAAAATTTGTTACTTATTCATGTTTTGAACCTACTACTCTGTACCTTTTCTACTAAACAGTAACATACCTTGAAAGTTTCGGGTACTTTTTGTGAACTGATGTGGGTTACTATGCTAATTTTATACAGTACTAGGTTCAGAATTGTTCTTAGTACATAAGAGGAAGTAGTCGGAGGAACTATAACATAAGTAAGAATAGCTCAACTCGACATAGTAGGTGAAGAAGATGCTAATTACTTGATTTCTATTGTTTTGTGCATATCTTATACTCCCTTCGTCCCAATCATTTATTTACCTTTTTTATTCTTTGTGAGGAGTATTTTAATCAAAGGTAAAGAAATGATTAGGACGTAGAGAGTATGTTACAGCTGATTCTCCTGAATTTGATCAATTATATTTTCAGTTTTATAGTCTCATAGTTGGCCCTTTTGCTTCAGATAAAAAAGGGACCTTCACACGTGAACACTATTGGAATCAAGATTCAAGAGCACAATCTCAGCTGTCCTCAATCAGGAGATTTGATAGCGGGTTAGAGGTTCTATTTCTTTCTCGTCCTAAGGTAAGCTCATACTGCCGCGTTACTGAAGCAACTATTGGTGGTGATCTAACTGTACTCAATTCTGCTAATATTCATCATTTGTATAGCTGCTACCATGTGTTGATTCACTTGATTAAGTGTCTATGTGTGCTGTTCTCTTGCATTTTTTTTAGGGTTGTTCAATGTTTACCAACAGAATTTTTCATAACGCGATTCTTGTTGAAAGATTAGTTGAAAACCTCTGTGTGTTTTAAACATGGGAGAGCGTTGCGTATATCTTACCCCCTACTTCATCATAGACGGACATTTTAAAATATTCGGTAATGCTATAATTGATTGGAATTGAGAATTTTCATTTCAATTATTCAAGAAAATATCAAGGACCACTTTTAGTTTGGCATAAGGAAGTGTTTTGAGAGTCAGTTGCCATCAGGGTGACTTATCTCTGTAATACTATTTGTTAATATTTGTCCCTTTTTTTAGACAAAGTCAAGATGATATTAATGCCTCAATTATATTTCTTGAGATGAGGAATCGTTTGGAGATAGATTTCAAGATCACCGCATTGCAGAATTATTTGGAATTTTGGATGAAATCGTTTCCCACCTACACCTTGAACCAATAAACTCAACCTTGTTGCAACACTTGCGACCTAGCAAAATTCTACTTAGGTGAAGTGGATAGCAATTCTCTTGTATTTTACGAAGTATTTCTCTTGATTTTATTTATAATAAGAAAATTCTCGGATGGATGCAATTTTAGTGGGGCCTATTGGTCCCTTCCTTGACAATTCTACTTAGGTAGTTAGGTGACCTATTGAGTTTTGTGAAGTCTCACTCTCGTAGTCTAAATCTTGTTATCTGTCATTGATGACCTTTATGTATAACATTATTAGAATCAATCCATTCTGCTTCAGACCGCTTTATTTCAGACTACAATAAGACATGATTAACGTAATTTTAACCACATGGGTGGTGGGATACCCCCATGTGCTTTTCCACTCACACCCTAAATGAGTTTTTTGTGAGAGGAAATGGTAGAGTCAAAATTAGCGAAGCAACAAAAGTTGAAAAGTTTAGTACTTGGGAGTAGTTCATAGTATATTTGACTTGCCTGAAGAGTGAAACTTGCACGAGAGTACTAGGCCACCACATATGAGCCGGCTCGACTACGTACTTCCTCATCAATCCTGCCCATCCATACCCCAATACCTGAAATACAGTACGTACGTACACCTTTAACAATTAGCAATAATATTCTCCTTGTAAGTTTTTTGTAAGACGGTCTTATACCTGAGTGGTGATAATCAGAAGCCAGCCAGCTAAAAACGAGATTTCTCGCTTATAGAAAGCCTTGATTATATTGACTATACCAACGGCATAGGCTGACCCATATCCAAAAGCACTCCCGGCATTAGCAAATATCGATATCAAGACATGCTCTTTGATATTAAACGGACCTGGGTTGAGTGAGAAAGTTTGAGACCCACACCCTGGAATTCGGAATTGGGTTGTTGGGAGGACAGCAGCCATGAAATGACCAATGGGTAGGGTGGCTACTTGGACAGAGATTTGAGTTATAATGAGTGGCTCTGTTCGGTAGGAAAAGAATTGGTTGAGAAATGAGAGTAGGGCACATGAGAGTAGTCCCATGAACCACATCCGGAAGGTCCATATGGGTAGGGACGGGTCATCGGTGTTGGTTACGGTTAGCCGGACTTGTTCTATTGGGGAGATATCGTCTTCATCGATACCCTTTTTAGGGGTCTCGGGGTCGAATTCATTGGTTTGGGTTTTCCCTTGGGAATGTTGGAGGTCTAAGGAACCCATGGAGTCGAAAAGGGGATGGAATGAGAAGAGTGAAAGTCCGTTTTCAAGGTAGTCAGTCTTTTATGTGGGGATTTTATAGTTGAGATGTAGTTGGACTTATTTGGGACGAGACAGCTATATAATGTTAATTAGAATAGTGAAATAGCAACTTATCTTCCAAAAGTTATGGGACATGAATCAAATAATGAATTATTGGAGGATTGAGGTGGTGGTGTAGCCATTTGTTATAGATACGCGACAGAATTACGAGGTTTTAGTCTAACAGTTAAGACGTAGGAACGTAGGAATTATGGTCAGTAGCTATAGTTTCGAATCCATCCTCCTCCTTCTGGTTCTCTTTTGTCAAAAAATATTACTCTGTATGAAGTTATCATTAAGCGAAGGTTATACAGATTTTCTTAATCTTGAGTAAAAAGTAGTGAAAAATCCATCTTTTCTGGAATTTACCACTTCTAGATGTGTGGAAATTTGAGTTAAACATGTTAATTGTCTTAGTAATGTTCCATTTTTTGAAAAGGGTGAGATATATTTATCACAGGAATTTGACAAATTATAGAATAAAATCGTTTTATAGCATTTTTATATAATGAAGGATTTGTCATGTACCATATAACGGTCTTACACAATCATTAGTGGAGAGATTTAACAAATTTGTTAAATGAAGTAATTCACGCGTACTGTACTTTATTGTGGAAATCTAGTTTGAAGATAAGAGATGAACGTAACTGGTTTCATGGGAAGTGTTAGAAAATCAGTATAGAATGGACAGTTGAAAAACAGCAAGTATCCTTTAAGACGGAACTATCCGTCTTAAGCTTAAGACGGGTCAAGTATATATCATTTATGTATATAAGAAAGTTTAAGAAAAAACAATATATTTGTCTTATATATATAAGTGGTATGATATTTGACCCGTTTTGAATTTAAGACGGGTAGTGCCGTCTTAAACGAGAATTTGTGGTTGACAAAGAATGATGTAATGCTAACTTGAGGTTGGCAATTGGTTCAAGAGTTAATCAGAGTGGGAAAAGGTTTAAACTATGACAGTATGACTGCATTTATTTGAGTGAAAGCATGACAGCTTCTGGAAATATATTATGGCTTTCAAATATATGCAAGTCTTCCTTAAGACGGCACTATCCGTCTTAAGGTTAAGATACGAGTTAAGAACATACCACTTATGTATATAACTGTAGGACTGAACAAAACCGGATATCCGATCCGGATTTAGAATCCGGATCGGATATCCTGCTTGATAATTCTAGGATTATTTTTTATCCAGATATCCGATATTCCGGTATACGAATATCAGGTTTTCAAAATCCGGTTTTGATCCTGTTTTAAAACAAAAAATATCGCAATGATGCCTTTTAGTGTTTCCGTTTGGCAATTTTCTTTCATAACTAAAAAAAATTGATCCATCAAGGAAATGATATCATCTCAACTGGAAATCAACTAATATTTTAGGGAAAGAAATTATAAAATCAAAGGAAAGAATGGAGAATGGCGAGATTAGAGAGGTGACTCATGCGAGATGAGAAATTATCTCGACTTTAATACATCAAATAAATACATTTAATAATTCATTTAACGACAAAGAAAGAGTGGTTTTTGACTTAGGTTTCCTAGTTTTTCCTTTTTTTTTTCTTTTTCTTATTTTTCTTTAAAGTGTATTAAATTTCAGATCGGACTCATATATCCGGTTTTAAATTTTTTCAATCTACATTCGATCCAGTTTATTCGGAAAAAACCGAATCAAATATCCAATTTAATAAAATCCAGAAATACGGAATTTTTAATTCGAAAAACAAATCAAAATCGGATAAAAAATTTCTCTCAGAATTTTTTTCTCAATCCTAACTCATATAGCTCAGTTAAACTGGCTAATCGAATCATTGATTCCCTTAGATTCACCTTGGATTCCAAAAATTAAGGAGGCGGAACATCGGTAATGACTGAAATACAGGTGTATATTTCATGATGACATCTTGATTATCACATTAAATAAATGCAGTTACTAACTAGTGACTCTGAAAATCAGTAACATAACTCTTTATTTATTTCACAAATTCTCACTATAGACGAACACTATCCGTTTATACGTATAGACGGATACCATTTCTCCTCACAGAATACTCATTTGTCATAAAGTAGGAAGCACATGGGGGGTGCCCCACCTTATCTCCCCTACCAATTTTATTAGAGGTCTTTACCCGTCTGTTCGCCCCACCCGTCTATACCAAGACCTATTGTATTTATTTTATTTTATTTATTTCATTTTTTTTGTTTTCCGACTTTTTCCATCACATAAATTAATACTCCCTTCTATTCTTCTTTTTCTTCCCCTTTGATTTGAGGAGAGGAATTAAGAAAACCAAAAAATTACCTAACTACCCCTATATAATCTCACCCCCATTTGTGATTATGAATTTATGAAAAAAAAAGTCACCCCTACTTCTACCACCACCTTCCCCGCTACCATCACCTCCACCATGACACCCCCACCCCACCTCACGGCACTAACAACCACACCCAACAACCGCGGTAGAGGAGGAAGGCGACAGATAGAGGGAGGCGGCAGATGAAGGAGAGAGGGGCGACGGATCTGAAGGGAAAAAAAGAAAAGAAAAGAAAGGAGGATGAACGGTGGTGGGTGAAGCCGATTGAGGTTGTGGCGGCCGTGGCAAAGAAGAGGAGGTGGGAGGCGGCAGTGCAGATCTGAAGAAAAAAAGAAAAAGAAAGAAAGGAGGACGTCAGTGGATGGCGGTGATCGGGTGGTGGAGAGGAAGAAGGTGGTAGGCGTTGGTGATGGGTAGGCGGTAATGACAGTGGTGTTGGTGGTAGGCGGTGGTGGCTGTTGTGGTGGGTAGGCGGTGGTGTTGTGGTGGTGCTGGTTCGTAGGCATTGGTGGCGGTGTGGTCGTCGTGAGGGTTGGTTGGTGTTAGTGGTGGTGGTATTGTTGTGGCGATGGTGGGTGGTGACGAAGAGAGGAGAGGTTTTTTTTTCTTTTGGGAGTGTAATTGAGGAGGGGTGTAGATACCCAGTATCTGCTGAGACTCCAACAAACACCCGATGATTATCGGACTACAACATGCTTTGGAATCGCGGTGTTTGATCGACAGTCTGTGTACAATTTTACGTCGAAAAACTTAAAACGATTTCGAAAATAAAACATTTTAAAACATTTCAAAAATACCTGGAGTGTTTAATGCACGACGACGGAGTCGCAATGACACTAACTAGAGTCAAAACCGACACCGGACCAAAAACCGACTCAAAATTCAAATCCCGACTCCAACAACGAGTCAAACCGAGTCAACCACCAAAAACAAAACATTTCAAATCTTCTACCTTAAGTTTTCCCGGATTCATGTTGGTCAAGTACCAAACATGTGACTACAAAACCTAGGATAGAACAAATTATGATTGCTTTTGTTGTGAAAGTGACAACTCACCTCGAAGAACCGCGACGTGGCTCGCGCCTCTTTGAGCAGCCCAGGTGGCCACGTCGCTCAAAACTCACACAACCACTCATTCTCCTATAAATACCCCTCAAATGCCACCCATTTGAGACTTACGCGAGTGTCCGCCCCCTCTTTTCTCCCTTAAAATTCTCGACTCGACTTCTTAAGTCACAACCCGACGCGTATTTTCGACCTACCGATCGTAAATACAAGCCTTACACATTGTTTGGTACCGTCATCGTGCATTAAATCACTTGACCGACCACTTCGACCACTACACCGCCACTAATATTAAAACACTCTTTTTACTTACCAAAACGGTTTTAAATCGAGTTTTTTCCGATCAAACGAGTTGTTACACTTACGTCGGTCACTCGCCAAAACCAAACATGTAAGTATGAGGGTGTAAAAATCCTCTTTTATTACGTTTTCATTTGTTTCATGACTATAACATGCTAAAACGTGCATGATATGAACCAAAACATGGAATAAACGAGCCAAAACTGATTTTTGGCCTGAGACAGAAGCCCCTTAGGTCGCCAGCTTGCCCACGCCTAAATGGGGTGTCCAGGTCAGAGATCAACCGTGTTTGTTCTCGTCATTTCCCTTTAATCCATTTTCACATTTGTCATCGGTTTTTACCATTCCAAATATTTTCGAACCCTTTTTTGATTTTATTTCATTTGTTTTAACCATAAAACATTTTTCACCCTTGGTCCCTCATACCATGACGGTTAAATCCGTGTTTCGGTGATAATATTTGTTAATGACATTTAAAAGGTATTTAAAACCTTTTATTTCATTTCTTTACATTTTGGTAGGTATTTTAAAGCCTCTCATCATTTCTTTACATTTCCGAAACAAACATATTAGTCACCAACGCGAAGTCATCCTTGGTTCTACATACCATGCCGGATTTTAACCCGGTTACGATGATGAGTATCGACTAGTTACATTCAAATGGACTTAAAACAATTAGTCCATAATTACTTTCAAAACTATTCATGTCAAGTTTGCCAAATCGAACCCGACACCGAATGTTATCCAAATAATGATGATTATTCGAGTCTAGTTCTTCAAATTAACAAATGCGGTCTAAACGACCCCTTCAAATCAAACCGGGTTCAAATACCCATTTTCAACACGTTTTATAACGTTTTCTAAAAGGTCAGAACACGGCACATAAACCGTGGGCTAACCCGCGCCTAAACGGGCCCTCTTTTTCTCATCTTCAAAACCAGGAAGAGGCTCTTTACACCGCCGGCTGGCTCGCGCCTCATATAGCCGTCTGGTATAGGGTCTGTTCCCTTCCAGCATTAGTTTAGGACGATCCCGACTCCGGTTAGCCCGGATATAGGACGGATCAGATGACTATTCGAAATCGTATTTGCAAAACACTTTACTAAGACAAATGGATCACGTTATGCACCCTAAACCTAACACGGTAAATGAATGTTTAATTCCCGTCTTGCATGCAAATCAATCTTTAATCCAACTCGACATCTTATACTTGATACTTGGATTAAATCAACCGACTTAGAAAGCTCTCACATGTTAGGTTTAAATTATTGGATGCGCATTCATGCATTTAAACCGTTTTATCAACTTTTGCATTCAACCAACCAAGATCGATCAGTAGAGGCCGCTAACGCGGGCGGGATTGAGTGTCTGATTAAAGGGCTTCCTAATACGTACCTTCACCTCTTCCTCAGAAACTTTGGATAGTGGACGACCTTATCCAGGGCCTACGAGAGTCATTCTAGATATAGGATGCTAAAGAGGGACGATTTCCTTATCTTTAGTACCTATGTCAAACGCTGCTTTGTGCTTCGATTTGACCGAGGTATAAAGTGGATTTCGAACGGGTTCCAGGCATCTCACAAATGCTTGGTGGCGACTCCGAACATCTCTAATCGTTTCGAGACTCTTACCGAGACGAAACCAACCGATCTAAAACGATCCGGTCGAAAGCATTTTTACGCTGCCGAACGTGGCTTTCAAAAAACCGCTATACGTCCGACGGATAGGCTTGGCGTGTAGGTGGGCCATGTTCACAGATTGGCGACTCCGCTGGGGATAACTAGGACACTTACGTCTTTTCGATCCCTAGATGGTGAGACTCGAACGAGGTCTTGGTTGGAATGCATTAATTGATATTACGGTCACGGTCGGGTTCCTTGTCCGGTCCCACAACCTAACCCATTTCGACCAATTGACTTGTCTCGTCGGCGTGAGTTTTTCTCATCCCCGCGTTTCAAATCCTGATTGAGTCAAGCATACCATTGACGTTACACATTTCTGTTTCGTCAAAGAGCTTTCATCACTTTCGAGCACGAGGCTAGGGCACCCTCCTTACACATTTTGTTTGGATTGGTATCCCTCTCGCAAATCGGGGTTTGATTGCTTGGTGTGTAACCCACCCTTCTTAAGCCAAAACCCGTGTAAGCATAATGCATAATATAATGAAACTGTGAGTGCTTATGTGCTACTTGATCATAAGTCCTTCTGTGTCATTTTCAAAACTTTCAAAAACACACCTTTTTGCGCCGTTATAATGGCCGTTTCAAACCTCGGTCTTTCTCCGACCGTTGCACGCCTTTCTAGGCCGTCGTAATGACGATTTTCAAACCCGGTTTTTATAACCATTTCAACACGCCTTCCTAGGCCGTCGTAATGACAATTTTCAAAACCCGGTTTTTATAACCATTTCAACACGCCTTCCTAGGCCGTCGTAATGACGATTTTCAAACCCGATTTTTATAACCATTTCAACACGCCTTTCTAGGCCGTCGTAATGACAATTTTCAAACCCGGTTTTTATAACCATTTCAACACGCCTTTCTAGGCCGTCGTAATAACGATTTTCAAACCCGTTTTTTATAACCATGGAAGGCGTCGTAATGACAATTTTCAAAACCCGGTTTTTATAACCATTTCAACACGCCTTCCTAGGCCGTCGTAATGACGATTTTCAAATCCGATTTTCTACAACCATTTCGAATCACCTTTTTACGCCGTTAATCGCCGCGTCTAGACACGGATTTTAACCCGTTTCGCGCCGACAATGGCTCTTTCAAAACCCGAAAAAAGCACACACCCTCTTCTCGAGACACTTTCGGGATCCCGAGGACCATGCACCGTCCCCGAGACCTCTTCAAACATTTCAAACCCGATTTTCAAAACATACAATTTTGAATTTCAAAAAACCGTCTTAGGAAACAACGCACTGTTTTTCCGAGTCGATTCAAACTCAAACCGTCTTTTGCAAATAAACTTAAGACAACCCCTTTCAACTGACCGACTTGCGGAAATTTCTATCTTCGGAAGCCGTCCATAAAGCGACAAATGAATCTTCTTGAAAATTTCTATTTTCGAAAACTTCAGTCCACCATCCTAATTCCGCGTCGTGTCTATCGAGTCGAAGCAAACATACTTATGGGTCTTTACTTATGAGTCGTCTCACCACGAGACCCGTCCAATGGTGTCACGCCGTTATGTTGGACCCGTGTCAAAAGTTGGGTCAACACCGTCACGTCATGAATCGAGTCAGCACCGAGGGACCACACACGGTCACCCCCGTCTTGTTGAGTCTGATCTTTGTCTCGTCCTTTGCGTTGTCTGCGTTCAGTCTTGGAACCGTGTCGGATTGAGTTGTAACGTGAGCCGTTTTTCTGCCTCAGAGCC
The DNA here is from genome assembly GCF_048544455.1 of Silene latifolia. NCBI lineage: Eukaryota > Viridiplantae > Streptophyta > Magnoliopsida > Caryophyllales > Caryophyllaceae > Silene > Silene latifolia. The sequence continues at coordinate 40,645,345 of NC_133534.1, forward strand.
ATGGCCCCGTCTTCAGCTTCATCCAACAACAATGATAACAACAGAGATGTCACGACTGATCAGCTAGCCAGCCTGCTTACCGCTCTTAAGGTCACCCTGGATCGCGTCGAGACCCGTATCGACGCCCTGGAAAACATGGAAAACAAGGAAACTGGAGAACATAATACTCCACCTCTGACTGAAACTGAGAAGAGGCTAAAGCTCTTGGAAGAACAGCTCCTAGCCCGGGGTAACAATATCCATCTTGAGAACAACCGAAGGTTCGAACCTGTTGGGGTTCAATTACCTGACAACTTCACCCTAACTGATGTGCCTAAGTTCAAAGGAGTGGAGGACCCGCTCAATCATATCCGTGCTTTCAAAGACTACATGACCATTAAAGGGGTCAAACAGGAACTTTTTACCCGGATCTTCCCATCCTCCTTGGAACCGATCCCTCGCCAATGGTACTACTCCCTTGATCCGAAAAACCTTACTACTTGGGATGAGGTCGCAGTTGAGTTTGCCAAACAATATGCCGACAATGTTGAAATCCAAACCAATACCCGTACTCTTGAGGTGCTAACCCAGAATGATAAGGAAGGGTTCAGTGAGTTCTTAACCCGTTGGAGGAGGGTGAGTACTCAACTGGTCAGTAAGCCGGGTGAATCAACTTTGGTGGAAAAGTTCGTCAACAATCTCCGCCCAGTTTATGCCAACCTACTGAGGTATCAGAATATTAAGACCTTCCAAGACCTGCAAATTCTGGGGACACACATTGAAGATGACCTCCGAAAGGGTGTCTTGGCCAAGACCACTGGCAGAGGCTACCAAGGATCCACCTCAACTGGATCCCGTCCCTACGGCCAAACAAACAAGATCGATGAGGTTAACCTCGTCGAACCATCTGCTAAGAGAATTGAGCGCTCCCAGAGAGTGTTCACCAACATATGGTCGATTTATGCAAGTGCTCTGAAGAGGCTCATGGACCAGGGGAAGTTACAATCGATCGGACCCACCCCGGATCCGACCGATGCCAAGAAGTCCCGGTTCTGGAACCCCAATGCCTACTGTCAGTACCATCAAGGGAAAGGGGATGATACCGAAACCTGCTTCAAACTCAAGCACATCATCCAAGACATGATTGAGAAAAGAGATTTGCCTTTACCCCCACCGACTAAGCCGAACAACAAAACGAATCCTCTGGGAATCCACGCCATCTTTGACGATGAGCCGACTTTAGACTCCTCACACCTCATCCTGCCAGTTGATGATGAGGTGAATGCTTTGGAGAAAGATCCGTCAGACGGAGTGTTTGTGTTTAGTGCTGCCACCATGCTCACTATGTTCCGAAAGGTCGAGGAAGCCATAGCCAGCCTCTCCGAGAGAATCACCCGACTTGACGATGCCTACCGTCGACTTATCTTCAATCCTCCACCACCGCGCCCGAGGGAGAATTCCCCAAGCATTCAAAACTACCCACACCAAGATGGATTGCTCCCGCGACCATTCTGGCATAGACCTCACGAAAATCACCCTCACAATAACTACCCTCACAATAACTACCCCTCACAAAAACCACCCTCACAAAAATATCCCTCGCAAGAACTGCCCACCGAGGAATACCCCTCCAAGGTACCCTCGAGACTCTGAAATTAATGGCATCTGGAGAGATGATGTTGAGGATGTCTATATCATCCCAGGGAAAGAGAAACGAGCGAAAGAGATCGGACACCTCACCCGGTCCGGACGTCCCTATCAGAACCCGAACAATCCAACGGTCGTTCCAACAACGAATGACCAAGTCGTCCCGGAGGTGGACACTCAACCAAGGGCTCCTGAGAATTCAATCCTTAAACAGCTTCAGAAGGCAAAAGCTGAAATCTTAATCTGGCAACTAATCGCAACATCTTTTGAGCATCGATAGGCTCTGCTACAGGCTTTGAGAAAGTTAACAGTTCCCTCCACCTCTTTCCCTGAAGAAATAGTGGCACATATGACAAGGGACGCCCCTGATCTGAACAACCCAGTCGTCTTCTCCGACGAGGATATCCCTCTGTTCGGAGCCAATCATAACCTGGCCCTGTATATCACCGTACAATGCCTCAAGAAAAATGTACCCATGGTCCTCGTGGATGACAGATCCGCGGTGAATGTCATTCCTCTCAAGACTGCTCACAAGCTGGGTATTAAGGAAGCTGATTTGGTTCCGACAAATCAAGGAGTACGCGCCTACGACGGCACTCGTCGCAAGGTCGCGGGGCTTATCACTCATTTGTCGCGACGGACCTTTGGAAAGACAAACCAGTTTTCAGGTGGTCGACATCGACGCCTCTTTCAATATGCTCTTAGGACGTCCCTGGATTCACGCCGTCAAGGCAGTTACCTCGACTCTCCACCAGAAAATCAGGGTCCCTTTCAACGGGAAAACGATCACAATCCCTGCTTCCCTGATCAAAGCTGTCATGAGAAAGAGAATAGCCTCCCAAGCCATTGAGGAGGATGACAATGAAATATGGGGTTTCCAAGCTGTGAGTGCCATAACTGATGAATCAACACCCTCTGGTTGTGACCCGTTCGCCAACCTCACAGTCAACCGTATCATGATGCGTCAGGGTTACTTCCCGGGTTTGTCGCTCAATCCACTGAAGGACCCATTGCCTCCCTTGAAACAGGCTAAGGTCCCCAACATCCCCTTTGGACTGGGATAGAACCTACCGATGAGGATATCCAGGAGATGAACCTCCTAGTTCGAAAACGCAAGAAGCACGGAGTTATCCTCCGTCCTTATCATCAAACCCTCAACGGATACTTTGTCCCCGAGGAAGAATCTGAGCTCTACCATGGCTTTTCGGAGCCAATCTATGACTCTGTGGCCAGGGCTAGGTACCCGGGTGTGGAAGTCTTCCAGGACTGCTACTTTATCCCCGACAACATCGAAGCTGCATCAACTGAGTCTAACCATCACCATGCCTCGACGGACAAGCTGTCACTCTCCTCTTTGGGGAAGATAACATCAAGCACCTCGACTATGAGGACATTATCAAAATCGCCCTGAAGGACAACCAATTTGATCCCACCGCCTTGATCTCCGACACTGAACCGGAGAAAGCTACCCAAGGCTGGAGGAAGACCGTCAAGTGGACCGATCGCCAAGGCCGCATTCTCAAGATCACCACTGGAGAAGGCCCGATTTTCAAGGAGGGAAGTGAAGAAGGATCTGAATCTGAGTCTGAGTCGGAGTCTGAGTCTGTCACAGCTCCTAACACTCCTAATGTCCCAGTCAAGGCCCCCTTCCCGCTGTTTTATCACAAAGTCGTGGCTGATTCAGAGGCTGAGTCTACTAGGGTCACCCTCACTCCCATGAAAGGTGACAACCTGGAGCCTGTTCCAGGGACTACCTCCTCTGCCGTGTCGCCTCTGAGTGAGCACGAGATGGTTGTCCTTTCCGAGCTTTTCGCTCGTGTCAACTTAATGAACGCTAAGTTTGCTTATGACTCGTCTCATTTTAACTGCAATGCAATTCTGAATGACTATGAGGAATTTGACTTGCGTGACTACCCACCTCACTTAGCCAAAGAACTTGACAAACGGGAAACCAGAACCCCCATCATTGAGGAGACCGAACCTATTAACGTAGGAACCGATAACACACCTCAAGAACTTAGGATAAGGACAACCCTGGATCCCCCGGAAAGACAACAGTTCATTGACCTCCTCCACGAATACAAGGACGTGTTCGCCTGGTCTTACAGAGACATGCCTGGGATTGACAGAGAAATTGCAGAGCACCGGATACCCATTAAACCCGGAGCTAAACCTGTGAAGCAGAAGCTACGCCGGATGCGTCCTGAATGGACCCTAAAAATCAAGGAAGAAGTGGATAAACAGTTCAAGGCTGGTTTCATTAAAGTGTCTGAATACTCTGATTGGGTGGCCAATATTGTGCCCGTACCAAAGAAAGACGGAAGGATTCGGGTTTGCGTCGACTTCAGGGATCTGAAGAAGGTGAGCCCAAAGGACGACTTCCCTTTGCCACATGTTGACATTCTGGTGGACAATACCGCCGAGCATGCTCTTCTATCCTTCATGGACGGGTATGCTGGGTACAACCAGATTAAAATGGCTGAGGAAGACATGCACAAGACAACATTCACTACATAGTGGGGTACATATTGTTACACGGTCATGCCCTTCGGTCTCATCAACGCCGGAGCAACTTATCAAAGAACCGCTACCACTCTCCTATATGATATGATGCACAAGGAGGTAGAGGAATATGTCGATGACATGATTGTCAAATCAAAAGAACGGGACGGCCACATCAGTGCCCTCCGGAAATTCTTCGCTCGTCTGCGGAAATATAACATGAGACTAAATCCTCAGAAGTGTGCATTCGGGGTCACCTCCGAAAAACTCTTGGGACATGTCGTCAGCAAAAGAGGCATTGAGATTGATCCAACCAAAATCAAAGCCCTTCAACAAATGCCTCGGCTTAGGAACGAGAAGGAGATTCGGGGATTTCTCGGACAGGTCCAATACATCAGCCGCTTCATTGCCAAGCTCACTATGATTTGTGAACCAATATTCAAAAAGTTTCGCGCCTCCGATCACACCGATTGGGACGACGACTGTCATAAGGCCTTCGACAGGATAAAGGAAATCCTATCCAAACCTCCTGTCCTCATGCCACCTCAACCGGGGATTCCTCTATCCCTATACCTGACTGTTACCAACATAGCCATGGGAGCAATGTTAGCACAAACAGTCGGCAACGAAGAACGGGCCATCTACTACATCAGCAAAAAGTTCATTGAGTACGAGACGAGGTATACCCAACTGGAGAAGACATGCCTTGCCCTAGTATGGTCAACAAAGAAGCTGCGGCATTACATGCTCAGCTATACGGTCCACATCTACTCCAAGATGGACCCGGTTAAATACATCTTCGAAAAACCCGTACTAAATGGAAGACTGTCTAGGTGGACACTCATGCTATCCGAGTTTGATCTCAAGTTTGTACCCCTCAAGGTTATCAAGGGAAGAGCAGTCGCTGATTTCCTAGTAGAGAATCCCGTCAACGAGGACCCAACGACCGACACATGGTCACTTCCTGACGAAGACATCCTTTGTGCCGAATCCGCCGCGTGGGATCTATACTTCAATGGTGCATCTAATCTGAGAGGCTTCGGGGTAGGAATCCTTCTAATATCACCAGAGGGGGAACATGTTCCGATCTCGGTCAAGCTGGACTTTGCCGTCACCAACAATGCCGCTGAATATGAAGCATGTCTCATCGGCCTACAAGCAGCCATCACTCTTGGCATCAAGAGGCTGAGGGTCCACGGCGATTCCTCGCTCATCATCAATCAGGTGTCCGGATCATGGAAAATCCGATCTGGCAGCTTAGCTCCCTACCGAGCAAAGATCAATCAAGAGGCCGGATTTTTCGACCAAATCGACTACTTCCACTTGCCGCGAGAGGAAAATTAATTTGCTGATGCCCTGGCAAAACTTGCCGCGCTCGTCAACATACCTGACGATATGACATCAATGCCCCTATGTGTCGAGAGAAGGAGCGAGCCAGCTCACATTTGTGCCATTATCGACGACGAGGAAAGCCATGATGAACCTTGGTACCAAGCCATCCTCAATTACAAAACCAAAAACGAATTCCCTCCCAACTCTGATCAAAGAGGACAAAGAGCCATCCGTCTACTTGCATCACAATTCGTGATAAACCAAAATCAAATATACAAAAGAACACCCCAAGGAATTCTCCTCCTTTGCATTGACCATCACAAAGCCAAAAAAGTCATGGGAGAGGTTCACGACGGAGAATGTGGCCCTCACATGAGTGCAATGATGCTTACTCGGAAAATCATGCGGCTAGGTTACTACTGGACCACCATGGAGGCTGATTGCCGTAACTACGTCAAACATTGCCACAATTGCCAAATCTTCGCCAACATACAGCACATACCACCATCTCTTTTATACACCATGACATCACCCTGGCCTTTTTCAACCTGGGGCATCGACATCATCGGGAAAGTCAACCCGGTAGGCACTAAGGGGCATTGCTTCGTCCTCGTCGCCATCGACTACTTCACCAAATGGGTGAAAGCGCAGTCATATGCAATCTTGACCGCCAAACAAGTGGCCAAGTTCATTTAAAACAACATCATCTGCGGATATGGGGTACCCCACGAAATCATCAGCGATCAAGGCTCTCACTTCCGGGCGGAAACTCAAGCTTTGCTGGACAAATACAAGATCAAACGACAACGATCATCCCCCTACCGTCCCCAAACTAACGGAGCGGTGGAGGCAGCGAACAAAACTCTTGTCACCATTATCAAGAAAATGCAAGACAACTACCGCGATTGGCAGATCAAACTCCCATTCGCACTCTGGGGATACCGAACCTCCATCCGAACATCGACAGGCGCCACACCCTTCTACCTAGCATACAGTATGGAGGCGGTTCAACCGGTAGAGTTAGAGGTCCCTTCTCTACGCATTCTACTGGAGAGTCAGTTCCCTGAGGCAGAATGGACCCGTCGAAGGTACGAACAACTCACTTTTCTAGACGAACGACAACTCAACGCCTTGCACAACATCCAACTATACCAACGACGTATACAACGGGCATTCAACAAGAAGGTTAAACCCAGAAACATCCAGGAGGGCGACTTGGTCCTCAAGTCAGTTCGAGCACCATTACCCGTCGATCCGAGGGGTGAATTCAAACCCAACTGGGCCGGACCATACCTGGTCAAGAAAATACTTTCGGGGGGCGCAGTGAGACTGAGTGATATAGATGGGGAGGACTTTACAAACCCGGCCAACCTAGACCAACTCAAGAAATACTACCCTTGAACCGTAGCAACCATCGACCTAGCCTAGTTTTACAACTAGCAACCACCTTCGACCCTTTTCAAGTCAAGTTCCTCAACGTGTTCTGATTTGAAATTGCATGTTTTATCGAGTCTAAGCTGTGGCACCTTGCCCGTTTCAAATGTCCTTTGATCTGTCAAAGGCAACATCCATTTGCACTAAAACAAAAAACCCCTGAACTACGCGCATGGTTTGATTTCACCTCTTCAGGTGGATACGTAGGCAGTCCCTCTTATACCTGAGGGATACAACCACAAAACCCAATCAAATTTACAAAACATTTCGAACTACGATCATGGTTTGATTTCACCTCTTCAAGTGGATACGTAGGCAGTCCTTTCTTATACAAGAAGGATACAACCATCCCCACAATCAAAGACGAAAACCCCCGCCTACAAAAAAACATCCCAAAAAAAGAGAAAGGGAAAATCATTCCCTTTCCCACAAAATACAACAATAAGCTTTTCTCCCTTCCTCACAAAATACCACTTTCCCAAGTGTAAATGTTTAGGATGATTCAAATTGAATTGCCTTTACAAGATGGATGGAAGAAACAAGCGTTCACGATTTTCGACACGGACAATCCTCTTATTTAATTAATAATGGGAGGGATTAACATTTCGACAATAAACAAAGCTCGACGAGTCTACAACTTGTCAAAGCTAAGGTGTCAACTAAAACACCTCACATAATAAAACTAGCACAAAACACACAATAACTAGCTAGTACAACATAATAAAAACTCACAACAATAATACAACATAATAATAAAGTGAGTAATGGAGGTTTTCACTCCTCCATTCTACCCTTGCCTTTTCCCTCGGGGTACATCTTCCCTTATTCTTCTTGTTGGCCCGCCTAGCATGGATTTTCTCCTCGGAACGGATCCTCAACGGATCTAAGACGACAACGGCCTCCGGTCTAGCACAAGACCCCATATTCGACCCAAGACGAGCTAATGCACGGACCACCATATTCTTGGGGCCGGAACTCCTCCTCTTCGATGGTCTCATCACATCCGGGCTAGCCCCATCAACATACTCCTCAAAGAAGACACGGTTGGCCTTGCCAACCTCTCGATACTTCAAGTCGACAACCTCGTCCTTACGGAATTTGGACCTCTCTTCCAAGGACGGAGCACGTGACCACTTGACATAAGCGGGAGCCACCCATGTCGTGGCAACGGGGTTTGGTACCTCCCAAAGCGGCCGAGTGACCCACCACCTTTCAAAGACCTCCACAAGCTCGGAGTTCCGGAAAACATTCTCTTGGATAAGAGTATCTTGAGCGGGCACCTTTTGTTGACGCCCCATTTGCCTCATGAGCCTTTCGGGATAAATGAAGGAAACAACCTTCAAACCCACCACCATCAAAGAACGAGGACTAGCACCCGAAGCGGGCAACCCCGTGAAGGACCTCAAGTGCCACCACGACACCACCCAACGGATATGAGGACCACCCTCCTCCGCCAATCATGCGGCCCAATAAGCCTCGGTGGAAGCAAAACTATCCGGGTACAACTTCTTCCTCATGGTAAGATGACGGAAGGAATAAGAAGAAGAATCAACCGGAGGCTCTACATACCTTAGCCTCTCCAATAGCCACAGTTGGAGGATCCTTGGGGATCCGAAAGAGGGAGCTTCTCCACAAGAGCCTTCCTTGTCCAAAGCTTGGATAGTCTCTCCAAGCACCAACCATGATGGATCTCTACCATGCTCCATTTGCTCAATCACATGAATAAGAGTCATGCTACCATAGCATTTTGACCCCTCCTTCTTCAAAACATCAACAAAGAGGTACACATGGACAAGGCAAAATGCAAGAGCCCTTCTCCTAGCCACCTCCGAGACATTAGCATCTAATCGGTTTGAAAAGATGTTGATAAGAGCCAACATATCCACACCATGTGGAGCAAGAAGAAAGTTGATTTGGCTTGTTAATAAGCCCAACATGGAACAAAATTTCTCCTTGTAGCACAACCGAGTCGGGGGAAGCACCGGAACACAACCCAGCCCCCCACCAATGGCTCCAACTTCTTCGGCAAGAGGACAAAGCTCATCTTTCGGGAAAACGAAAACATGATGCTTCGAATCCCAAAACCGAGAACATGCTTCAAGAAAGGAAGGTTGCACCTTGACTTGACGAAGCACGAACAATTGACCAACTCCCATGCAAACGAGTTGATACTTTTCGGGAGGTGACAAATCCCGGCACCATTGTCGCAATGTGTTCTCAAAAGCATCCATGAAATATTTTTTGTGGAAGAAGAAGAGGTTTTGTAGAGATGATTTTGTGTTTTGGATGATGAAACAATGAAGCGCAAACATCCTTATTTATACAAAATGATCTGCGCGTTTTTCAGAAAAGGAGGAAAGCTGGCTTCCATCGCCAGGAGGCTCGCGCCTCTTTGAGGCTTCCCCAGGATTCCCGCTGTTGACTTGTCTCTTTCAACTTGTGTTTTCTCCTGACACCTCAAACCTCCCGCCAGGAAGCTCGCGCCTCTTCGGGGTGATTCAGGGCATTTTTGTGTTTCCTCACACTCACATTTCCTTGTTTTCGCGTTTTACGAAATCCGACACGGTTTCCATGACGCAGCTTTAAAACATACGGATTTTTCTTTCTTTTTTTTTTAAAGGGGGGAAGGGCTAGTCGCCCCGATCCGCGACGGATCGTTTCCATGTCAGGCAAAATGCCAAAAATTTTGAGCTTTTTCGCAATTTTCCGTCAAAAATCAAAGTCGAAAATTGATAACACGACGTCAATTTTCCTCAAAATTCAAGCGCTCACAAATCCGAGTCTTGATCTATCAAAAATCAAATATACTCGCAAAATTCCTTTTCTAAAAATTCTTTCCTAACGGTTTGAGTTTGAATTTTTCGAGTCGCAAATCAATTTCAATAATTTCGACGCAATTTAATTCGCGACACGAGTTAATTGCTCAAATTTTCAAATCAACTCCTTTTGAATTCCGACCGTGACAACTTGTCGCGGAATTTTCAAAATTCATTTCAAATTTCAATTTTTAACTTCGAGTCGTCATGGTTAAGTTTTGTTTTCAATCAAATGCTTTTACGTGTTTACGTTTATACATACGTGCTACCTGTTGCCTATTTTCTACACTAACGATGCAGGAACTGGTGCAAAAATAAAGGAGAATCAACAACCGACAGCGCTCCTCCGAAACACAACACAAAAAGCCAAAAATCACAAAATAAACCACAATCCAAAAACACATATATACAAACCGCCTCACGCAAAATGTAAATATGTACAAACAAGAGTCCAAGACACGAACAAACTACAACAACTACTAAACGTCTCCCGTCGGACCAGTCCTGGTCTCACTAGGAGTCGCCGCCAACGCAGACACCACTACCTGCTCAGACTCCCTCTCCGGAGAACTCTCCAACGTCTCCTGCTCCATCACGACGCGAAGCTCCTCTGCCGCAGCCAACTGAGCCCTGAGAGAGGCAATATCCGCGTCTCGGCTCCGCAGCTCGTCCTCACGACGCCTCAAATCCTGGTCCCGACGGATAATCCCCAGCTCCTAGCCCTTGATCGTCGACCTGGCTAGCTCCAGCTCATCACGGACCCGAACAAGCTCCGTCGGATCCGCAGTACCCTACAAAACACAATAACAGATCCTCAGGATCTAAAAACGTGAAATACAACACAAAATACACAAAAACAGCACACAAAAGTACTTGAGAAAGCCGAGCCTCCCTCACAGCCAGGTCACCAGCAAGCTCCCTCCAGCGGTTAGCCATCCGCCACAAGTCCTGGTGACTAACAGTCGTCACCTACAAATCAAAAATGTCCTTCAAATACAATGTAAGGCAAAATGTAATTGAGGAAAATGTTCAAGTCAGGAACTCACCCTCAGAACGATCAACCTCCACTCCATGCCAGCATCGGTCACCTCGGCCGCCGCGGGCTCCGGTAAGCGCAACTGAAGCTCCCCGCCACCCGGCCCCTGAAAAGTGGTCTCCGTCGGAAAAGCCGGGGGCTGAGTCCTCATCACAGATCGACTCCCTACCATTTGGATCCACATCAGGAGATGACAAACCCTCCTATTAAGAGAGGCAATGAAAACAAAAGGGTAGAGGAAAACATACCTCGATCGAGTACCAAGCAAGCCTCGACAACCGGAAGGTGTCATAGTCGACATCCCGTAACAGCAGCTCCTCACCTCCCTGGCCGTGAAGGTGCTCCTCTACCTCATCAGGGGTCGACTCCTGGAACAACACCCTAGGTGGGTCAACCGGCACGTCGAAAGTCTCGGTGAAGCACTGACGAACTAAACGCTCGCCCAAGTACCAAACCGGCTCAATCGCCGTCTCCAAGTACAAACGCAGGGAGCTGTAAGGCCGCAAACGCTCCCTGATGGCAGCCGGTACGCCTGTGTAGTGCTCCCAAGGCCACCCAAGTAACTGCATTCAAGACAAAGCTACTCGGCCAACTGGGGGCTTCATAAACTACCTAGTCATCCTATCTCTATCTGTTTCTATAAAGAAGAGGGGAAAGAGAGCAAGAACTAACATCAGCAATCCGAAGCTTGTTCATGCGACGCCTGCAGTCCTCGTAAGTCGACTTAATCGACTTCTTCCGAGCCACCGTCCAACCCCTCACAGCAGGGTAGGTCAATGGAACACCGTCCGTGGTCCCCGAACGCAGAGGAGTGAAGTAAGCATACAACCAAGCCTGTAATCAAACACAGCAAACACAAATCAACCAATTTCTCAAAAATTGCCAAAATCAAAATCATAATCAAACTCAAAAAACTACCACAAAAAAAACTCGCACCTCAAAGATGAGGCCGGCACCAACCAAAGCAGGAGCACTACCCTCTCCCACTGTCTCCGGACGCACCGCCGCGTGCAAGTACCGGGTAAAACTCGCCAGAGCCGGCGTAACCCAGTCAAACTGACCCAAAGTGTCAAGGTCAGTAAGGAGAGGAAGCACTTTGGTCGACAAACGCTCACCCTTGTCACCAAAGTACGTGGCACCCAAGAAGTACCACAACCACAGCCGCGCCTCCTTCGTGTCAACCTCAACCTCTGCCTCCGGACTCTCCAACGGCGCCGGAGTAACACCTGCCACCCTCTCAGTGAAGTGGTCCTTCACGTACGAACTCGCGAGCAAGTACGGAGTGACGTCGAAAGGCTCCGGCAAAGCAGTACCGATCAAAAGCAGTAACCGCAGGAGAGGACATTCTCTCTCCGGCGTCTCGGTAAACTCAATGGGCAACTCGCCACAGGGAAGGCCACATACCATGGCGAAGTCCTCTAAAGTCACGCCGACCTCCCCAAACTCCATGTGGAACGACGACGTCGTATCCCAGTACCGATCCAACATGGCGCGGATACGACACAGGTTCGCCCTAATCGAAGACCTGTGAATGTCCCGCCAGGCTGCCACCAACGGCCCAAAAGCCAACCTCTCTATCAACGCCCTCGTCCCGGCTCGGAGAACGTCGTAGAAACCCAAACAGGTAGAGAAGCCCGAAAAAGTCCTCATGGTGCCAATCTCCTGAAATCAAAAACAAACAACGTCAGAATGCCTATTCAGGCCCGACACTTCAAAAGTGACAAAATTCAATCGAGGAACACGACTCACCAAGCCCTCGTGAGCACGGTAGGAGAGGTGCCTGTCCAGTCGAAGCAACAACTGGCTACCGTCAAAACCCTCGGCCCAAGCAGGCGCAGCCCGCAAGTGCAACCCCCGTGGGGCTGTAGCTCGCCTGGCTCTCTAGCTCGCGACGTCGGCATCGTCCTCGGCCGTCTCCGCCCTCCGTCTCTTATGGCCGCAAGACTCAACGTGATGGATAGGGCCCATCTCAACGACCTTGGTGACGTTCTATAACGTCCGTCTGGTCGCCCGGGGACGACGTTGCCTTGTAGAAATCCTCCTCCCGAAGGTACCAGCCTCAGACCCAGTCTAAGCTCTCCCAGTAACAATGGCCCCAACAACGGGCACCTCACGCTCCTCAACGGCCCCCAAGGCCACCCAACAGCCTGCTCGGGAGGTCTCTCTTCCTCGGTAACGTCCTCCACGACCACGGCGGGCGTGCTAACTGGAGTATTAACCGGCCCGGCCCCGAGCAACTCATCGAGAGTCGCAGCAAGGGACTCATCCTGTCTCGAACACTCTCCTGCAAGCAAAAGACGTCAGCCAAAATTTCGGCATTACGACGGCATGAAGTGGACAAATCCAAAAAAAAGCAAAAAACAACAACCTGCAAAACGAAACAGGGTCAATCCCGCCCAAACCCAACCAAACAAAACAGCAACAAGAAAAACAATTCACAAAAAAACAAACAAAAAACGACTCGCCCCTCTTTTCAAGCAAAAGACGAGTCAAAACCATCACAAAAAAAAACGGCATTCCAAGACCCATACAAGGTCCGCCAGCAAACCAAAATACATTTCCAACACAATAGGGTATTTTTCTACGGCTCGAAGAGGCAATTCATGCGTCAATTTGAGCACAAGCCGGTCAAAATTCAAAAACAACAGCAAAAAAGGCAAACGTGATTTTATCACGCCTCAAGGCGACCTAAACTATCAATAAGATTCATTTCAAGGCAAACTGACTCAATTCAAGCTCAAACAGACGTTTATTTTGTCAGACATAAGACCGTCACAAAAGGCAAAAATTCCAATTTTGCCTACAATACCCAACAAAGGTCCACAATGGCAAAAATGATTTCTTCCAACTACGATGCAACCTAATGGGACCCACTATCCAAGCAAATAAACTTGGCATTGCGAAATGAGACGGTGTCTCACCTCACTCACGTTTTTCGAGCATAGGGAGCGGGAACGGGGACCAAAATGCAAACTAAAAGCACCCCTATACTCCTAAATAGGTTTCTAACCTAATGCAAGCATCAATTTCACTCGAAATGGGCTCAATCAAAAACGCCCAATTCGATTTTCTAGGGTAAAATTCCGCCCTAATTCAATCAAGCTGAAGATCAACAAATTTTAATGAATTCATGAGGGAATGCATACCTTGAGATGACATTGTTGTTAATGGCACGATTGGAAGTGAGCTAGAAGGTCCAACAATGGCGATCTTAGCTTATTTTTTGTCGAAATGAGAATGAGATGCAGCCTGGACTCGCGTCTTTTACAGAAAAAAGGGAAGCCCCTTTGATTCGCAAGAGGGCTCGCGCCTTAATCAGGCGTCCCTTTGCTTTTTTACCGAAATTTGGGCTTTGGCCCAATTTCACTTATTAAACTTCGAATTTTCATCGACGATATTAAAGGTCGTCATTTTATCAAAGACAAAAACTAATAGTGAAAATCCAAAATTCGCTATTGTCTTCAATTTTCAAAAATGATAGTGAAGATTCCAAATTCACTATTTCCATCAAATGTCAACGGCGGCAATTAAAACCGTCACTTCAGGTAATAGTGAAGATTCCAAATTCACTATTTCCATCAAATGTCAACGGCGGCACATAAACCGTCACTTCAATTAATAGTGAAGATTCCAAATTCACTATTTCCATCAAATGTCAATGGCGGCATATAAACCGTCACTTCAAACGTAATAGCAGATTTAAAATTTGCTATTTCCTTCAAAATTCAAACAAACGGCGATCGAAACCGCCACTTCAAATTCAAAGAAGAACGACGAATGGTGAAGATTCCAAATTCACTATTCCTTCCAATACCAGCAGGGGGCTTCCTCGCGGAACCCGCTCATTTCGAAAATAGTGATAGTGAAAATTTGACTTCACTATTTCCACAGCGGCATCATGAGTTCGCTACTTTCAAAACAAGCCCATTTGACGCGGCTATGCTCACGGTCCGTTAACCGACCTTCATGGCCGGCGAGCCTTTGTCCGCAAACACCTCAAGGACACATCCCGAAGATGCCTCGGGTACATTTCCTTACCTCTTTACCATGGCTGGCGAGCCTTTGTTCGCAAACACTCAAGGACACATCCCGAAGATGCCTCGGGTATATTTCCTTACCACAGCTGGCGAGCCTTTGTCCGCAAACACTCAAGGACACATCTTGAAGATGCATCGGGTATATTTCCTTACCACAGCTGGCGAGCCTTTGTCCGCAAACGCGCAAGGACATATCCGAAGATGCCTCAGGTATGACTCCTTCTTATGGCTGGCGAGCCTTTGTACGTAGTCTAATGGACTTTAAACGACCCGCACGGACAGTCGACAGACTCTAAACTGTTCCCGACGACAGGTTCTTGGCTCGTACCCTCGAGTCGCCTTGGCGTCGCCCTACCCGACGGCAGGTCCTTGGTTTGAATCCTTTCGAGCCGCCTCGACGTCGCTTGGGTCTCCAGGTTGTAATCTTCGATTGAACTGGGGGCTCTACTTTGACTTTCACCCTGTCCAAGCCTCAGTCAAAGTGGGGGCTCCGTAGATACCCAGTATCTGCTGAGACTCCAACAAACATCCGATGACTATCGGACTACAACATGCTTTGGAATCGCGGCGTTTGATCGACAGTTTGTGTACAACTTTACGTCGGAAAACTTAAAACGATTTCAAAAATAAAACATTTTAAAACATTTCAAAAATACCTGGAGTGTTTAATGCACGACGACGGAGTCGCAATGACACTAACTAGAGTCAAAACCGACACCGGACCAAAAACCGACTCAAAATTCAAATCCCGACTCCAACAACGAGTCAAACCGAGTCAACCACCAAAAACAAAACATTTCAAATCTTCTACCTTAAGTTTTCCCGGATTCATGTCGGTCAAGTACCAAACATGTGACTACAAAACCTAGGATAGAACAAATCATGATTGCGTTTGTTGTGAAAGCGACAACTCACCTCGAAGAACCGCGACGTGGCTCGCGCCTCTTTGAGCAGCCCAGGTGGCCATGTCGCTCAAAACTCACACAACCACTCATTCTCCTATAAATACCCCTCAAATGCCACCCATTTGAGACTTACGCGAGTGTCCGCCCCCTCTTTTCTCCCTTAAAATTCTCGACTCGACTTCTTAAGTCACAACCCGCCGCGTATTTACGACCTACCGATCGTAAATACAAGCCTTACACATTGTTTGGTACCGTCATCGTCCATTAAATCACTTAACCGACCACTTCGACCACTACACCGTCACTAATATTAAAACACTCTTTTACTTACCAAAACGGTTTTAAACCGAGTTTTTTCTGATCAAACGAGTTGTTACACTTACGTCGGTCACTCGCCATAACCAAACATGTAAGTATGAGGGTGTAAAAATCCTCTTTTATTACGTTTTCATTTGTTTCATGACTATAACATGCTAAAACGTGCATGACATGAACCAAAACATGGAATAAACGAGCCTAAAAAAGCGATTTTTGGCACGAGATGAAGCCCCTTAGGTCGCCCGGCTTGCGCGCCTAAATGGGGTGTCCAGGTCAGAGATCAACCGTGTTTGTTCTCGTCATTTCCCTTTAATCCATTTTCACATTTGTAATCGGTTTTACCATTCCAAATAATTTCGAACCCTTTTTTGATTTTATTTCATTTGTTTTAACCATAAAACATTTTTCACCCTTGGTCCCTCATACCATGACGGTTAAATCCGTGTTTCGGTGATAATATTTGGTTAATGACATTTAAAAGGTATTTAAAACCTTTTATTTCATTTCTTTACATTTTGGGAGGTATTTTAAAGCCTCTCATCATTTCTTTACATTTCCGAAACAAACATATTAGTCACCAACACGAAGTCATCCTTGGTTCTACATACCATGCCGGATTTTAACCGGAGTACGATGATGAGTATTGGTCGGACTCACTTGGAGGTTTAGTTTTCGGTACTTGTTGTTAGGAGCACCTAGACCAAAACACAATTTATAACTCCACAAACAACTCTACAATTAGTAAAGAGGCAAGTAAAGGTCGGATCCCAAGGGACGGGAATTGAGATGAGATTTTCAATTGCAACTAGTGGTGTCTAAGGGTGTCACAATTTGGGGTTTGAAGTAGAAGATCACTAAACTAAATAGCATTCAAATTAAACACGCAAGATGATTACAAAGGGGTGTAAACAATTGATAAAAGGCACTAGGGTGTCATGGGGTCATAGGGGATTTATGGGAATTGATCATACAAACATATTCTCAAATCATAAGCAAGCAATTATTGTTGTGATTGATCGAGTTGGTTTATATCTTACAATCCTAGGAAAGTTTGGGTCCCGGAGTCGAATCGATTAGATTTTACAACACCTACAAGTCGACTTAATCCTCCCTACTCAATTATATGCATGGTCTAATAAGACTCGAGTTGGTTTATGTCTTACAAGTCTCATTGAAAAGGTAGGTGATGGGTAAAAAATGCAAGGATTCATAGGCTCGCATTTCATCAAACATAACATGTGCATAAGTTGAGATCACAACAAGCAAGCAAATAAACTATGAAAACATATTAATTTAAGCATGAATCATCCCCCATGTTGGTTTCCCCTAATTACCCATTAACCCTAGCTAAGGAAACTACTCACTCATTATCATGTTGAACGTGCTAGCAAGGTTGTCAATCACACCAACAAAGTAAAACATGATGAATAAATGAAGATAATTAACAATAATTAAAAAGGGATTAAGAGAATTATACCTACTAGTGATTCCAATAATAAAGCAAAGAATAATAGAAGTACTTGATGATTGATTGGAAGGTTGTCAATCTCCCAATAATAACCCAAATAATCTTCAATTACCCAAAATGAAAGATGAACCAAAGAGAGATTAAGGAAATGAAATTTGTATTAAAACTTGATTAAATGTTGATTACAAGATTAAAGAGAGATTTGATTGATATAAACTACATTAGAGATTGCTAAGAAGAACATCATAATCTAATTAGCCTAATGGGGTATTTATAGTGGGGATTAGTTACATAAATTAGGGTTTACTAAGGGCTTAAATGACGATTAAGTCCTTGAGGAATCGCCGGTCTCAAGAGAGACTCCGGTCTCCTTTTTGCCGGTCTTAGAAAAATATGCGCATCCTTCATAAAACACGTAGAAGATGAAATAGCTGACACACAATCCGAGCGTCCGGGGCACGGGACGGGCGGATTGTGGGCGTTTTGGACGAGCGGATTCGAGGGGTGGACGGGCGGATTGTGGTGTTTTTGGACGGGCTTCCAGCTGGGGAAGACGCTCGGATTGCACCTCTTGGACGGGCGGATTGTGGGCAATCCGCTCGGATTGTCTTACAGCTTCTTCCTTTCTTCCTTTCCCTTCATAAAATCCTTGAGGATTTCCTCGGGGATGCAAGGATCTTTTCTCATCATTGCCCATATACTATAGTATGTATAAAGGCCTTCTAATCTTGTCTTCTCTTTGATGCTTGGTCATTGAATTCAATCAATTTAGCTTCATTTTGCCATGAAAATGTAAGGTTTGCACTCCTTTCCTACCAAGGAAACAAAACCTCAAAGAATATGCAAAACAAAGGACTAAAGACAATAAATGACCCAAATATGCACTAAAAAGCATGGGAACAAGGCTAATTCGGGGACTAAATATGCTCTAATTATGGTCACTTCATATATCCCCAAACCGAACCTTTTCTCGTCTCGAGTAAAGAGGTGACAAAGACTAGGACCGTTATTTAAACTAACCTAATAGCATAGCCGATATGAGACAATTAGCGGGTCTCACTCCGCCCCTTCAACTTACAACAAGACAACCATGAGGTAGGATGTCTTCTTGCAAGGCAAGGTGGGTGTTGCCAAAATGGCGACACATCCAAACATTAAGCACACAAAATCAAGTAATGGATGCATCCACAAAAGAATAGCCACTTTCCTCATCTAAGTGGGGGAAATTATCTACAAGGGAAGCAATTCAGGGGTACACACTCCTTCACAGATGCAATTTCTTCAAACTACTAAGCCTAGAAGGATACCAATAAATCACCTCCAAATTGTGTCAAGCTAGGGTACCTTTGTCCTCAATCGTTAAATGCTTTTGTCAAGAATAGACTCCCTATGATGTTAGAAACACTGGAGGATCGCGGAATTCCCCCTCTTGCCTAGACAAGAATAAGGGTCGTCCCCTCTCTACCATGCACAAAAATGGATACGATGGATAAAGGGATCAATAGGTATTTGAGTTTCATTTTGGGAGTTTGCTTTTGTTTTTGTTTTTCCCCCCAATTTCTTGTTGCATTTGAGAACACTTTCTTTTGCCATTTCTTTTGATTTTTGGCTTTTCAAAACTTGACAACTTTTTGCATTTCTTTGAAACATTTTCAAGGTCACCCCATATGTAGTGAGGGTGCCTTATATTTGAAGCATTAAGAGTCTATTTTTGCTCCTCTTTTCATTTGATGCATTTTGCAAACTTTCTTTCACTTTTCATTTCATTGAACTCAAATCAATTTCTTTTTGTGCCCATTCCCTTTGATGACAAAAACGTGGTAGAACATGGATTATGGATGCATGGTTTCAAGGGTCATCTTGGAATAAACGGTAGCCAAGGAGTTATCACACCACAATGTACTCTTGACTAGGATTTAATCCATGGGTCAAAAGATACTAGCATGACACATCCCGGGGTGTTTTACAAGTATTCTAACAAGCAAAGTCTTAAGAAGAAAAAGCATCTACTAGGGCCTATATACACTTGTCAAGCTTCCCAAGTAGATGATTTTGCAAAATTTTCTAACATGCAACTACATGCCATGATGCAACTAACATATAAACATCCTAATGCAAATGATTCTACCAACTAATATGTCATATAATCTAAATGCAAGTCCTAAATTCACATTGTTATACCGCATCAATCAAAATAAAGCCACATAGTCATTAACATAAAGAGGAAAAAGGAGATTGGAAAGATCATACCATGCGGTCTTCAATATCCTCATGTCTCGGATGTGGCGTAGTCGATCAATGTGAATAAGGATAAAACAAACACAATATATATAATAATATATACAAGTCTACACTACAAAAGAAAAGAACTTGTTTTTGGATTTTCAAATTTTTCAAATTTTTTGATTTTTCAAAACTTTTTGATTTTTTTGGGTTTTTGAATAAAAGTTAAGTTAGAATTTCCAATCCCCAAATTAATATGGGCATTGTCCTCAATGGCCAAAATGATAGGAAATTATGCAAGTATGATGCATGAAATCTATACTAAATGCAAGCTATACTAATCTACACTACATGATGCATGGTTTTTTTGTTTATGACGGAGAGCGTAATTTAGATTACCTCCCATTGCGTATGCATGTACTTCCCCAAACCGAGATAGACATTATTTCTAATGTCTTAAATTATGGGGTAGTTCATGCACACAAGATGCAATGCATGAAACTAAATTTTGTCATTTTGGATTTTTAAATGGGAACAATAAAATAACACCTCAATGGGGCCGAGGTGTTAGTCCTCATGTTCCTAGGACTCTCCAACTATGATCAATATAAAAATAAATAAAACAAAGAAAGAAGCAGACAAACCTCAAAAGGGTAGGAGCCTCCAAAGCTTGCTAGTCCTCCACCATATCATCATTGTCATCATTTTCCTCCATAGAAGCGGATTCATCACCACTTCCTTCATCATCTTCATTAGCCTCTTCTTCTTCATCATCTACCTCTTCATAAACACCCTCATCATCATCAACCTCATCATCGACATTCCCATCTTTACCCGGTCTTTCACCCCTAAATGTGCTTGGAAAGAAGACTTCCCTATCCGCCCAACTAGGCAAAGGACATGAAGGATCAAGTAGTCCTTGCCTAGCTAAATGAAGGAGGGGTGGATATTAGGCCAAGTATGCATCTACTCGATCATTGTAAGCTTGTTTATGCATCTCTTGCATAAGTAGAGTCATGTAGTCATTGCCCACTTCAACATCTTTGGGTTTGAATTCTTGATATTTGAATGGATAGGGTGGTGTGACGATGGAGGAGGAGGGCTCTTCAATTTCGCCCCTTTGTTGACGGATGATGTACTCGGCGCCCTTTGAGAGTGGAAGTAGGTAGTTTGTTCGATGAGCACTCAAGCGGCATATCTTGGAAGGCAAAGTGAAAGATCTAGCATCATTGGTGAGCCACCCATAGTTGGTGTCAAGAGAGTTATGCTTGACCCACTTGTACTTGCTAATCATGGCATCCATGTCAATGAGATGACCCCCTATGATTGCCACATAGGTGTTGTCCTTGTTGAAATTTGGATCAAAGTATTTGGCCAAGAGAGTAACTAGACCTCCATTTACGATAAAAGTGGTGCCTTCCTTACCACAATCAACATTGAGCCATCTTTCCACCAAAAGCCTTAGAGCATTGTAAGGCTTAGTGAATTCCCTTCCAACATTTAAGGCCGACTCAAGGTGAACAAAATCGAGCTTTGTAAAGTGATTACTGTCTTTTCTTGCAATTATAGTATTCCCGATGACCTTGTGCCACACTCTAATGCCCGGATGGTGGACTAATAGAGCGCGACAAGCATGAAAGCTCACAAATTTCTTCCCGAAAATCGCCTCCCAAAGAGGAGCGGGGTCATATTTTTCGGGCATCTTATGATAGTATGGTGTATCACTAAGACCTAATGCTTGACTCAAAACATCAAAGGTGATGCGCCTATTCACATTGGCAAGGCGAAACTCGATGTATGTTCTAGTCTCTACCTTAGTCACTTTCAATGAACTCAAGAATTCCAAGGTAAGGGAGGGGTATGTCAATTCTCTTGTAGTAAACAATTTTCCCAACCCCATGGCTTCAAAGAAGGCTTTTGTTTGTTCAAGGACACCCAATTTGTTCAAGGCATCTTCACATATGAATTTGGTGGGTAGAATGACTTTCTTAGCATACTTGGCAAATGTATCCCTATGGGAGTTAGAAATGAAAATTACCTCCGGATAGTTTGATAATTGAGCAATTTCCGGAGTTGTTGTTGTTGTTGTTGCTTCCAAGGGAGGATCTTGTTGTTGTTGAACTTCCAAGTTTGCATTAGCAACCACCATAGCCATTGAAGCTTTCTTTGCTTGAAGGCATTGTTGCCTTTTTGAGAGTGCCTTTGCCTTGGGTGCCTTTGTTGACCTTTTAGTTCTTGCCATTGATGATTATACCAAGAAAAGATTGAAAATCTTCAATTTCCAATTATACCCAAATCGATTTTAAGATGAAAGTATTTGCCTTTGTATTTCAAAAATCGACTCAAAGGTTGAAGATTTTGGTGCTTGGATTGATTATTGTTGGAAAAGGAGTGATTAATTATTGTTGTAAGGAAGTTTGGATTTGATTTTGTTGAATTTGGTTGAGGAAATCTTATTTTTGGTGATGGAGAGGATGAGGGTTTTGGGGTTTATGGGTAGTGTTTTGAATGTATGTATGAATGAATGAATGTAGGAAGGGGTATTTAAAACACCCGAAATTTCGAATCTGCAGGAGGAAGACGAGCGGATTCCCTTCGGGACGCTTGGATTCTGCTCATTTTGGGTTCAGGAAATCTCGCCTAAAGACGAGCGTCTTTCAGTGAAGACGGGTGGATTTCTGCAATTCAGGACGAGCGTATTGCTTTAGAGACGAGCGGATTCTGTTACAGCGAATTTTCTCAATCTGCACTGGCAAAAAGACGAGCGTCTTCTTGCAAAGACGAGCGGATTCTCTCAGACGAGCGTCTTCTCTGTTCGGACGCTCGGATTCTCTAACAGACCAAAATTTTCAATTTTGCAGCTCATTTGGACGGACGGATTCTCCCATAGACGCTCGGATTCTCATAAGACGAGCGGATTCCCCATAAGGACGCTCAGATTCCTCCTAGTCTACCCGGATTCAGTTCCATCCGTGGACTTGCATATCCCGTGTCATTTTCATTCTTCAAATCCCGTGTTCTTCATTGTAGGAGCACTACTAAGGCATGAATAGCCTAGGCAATTGATATCCCCATACTAAGCTAAAGCACTACATATCAATAAAATCATTAGTCCCTCCCTCACTTCTCTCAAAAAATGATAAATATCTTGATCAAAGCATAAAAATCCAAAAAATGACAAAAAATGCAATGCAAGAATTAAAATGCAAGTTAGGGAGTTAGAAATATTTACAAATGGTGGTTTGGAGAGGACTCCACCAAACTCTCATCCTTAGTGAGATGTCATGGGGCATGTCCAAGGTGTTGTTGATGTTACTCAACACCTTGAAGAGGTAGTCAAAAGCTTGTTCATTGTTATGATAAAGATCCTCAATAGATCTTTGCACTTGTTGTCCTTCATGTTGGTCTTGATCGATAGCATTACCAATGTAGGGATTGAAAATCCCTTCAAACTCATCGTCCCAAAGACCACAAACTTCATTTACTTGGTCACTAAAGATCTCTTGAGTTGATAGAGACAACTCTCCCACTTTCTTGTCTTGGCCAATGAGGCCATCTTCTTCATTGCTTGACTTTGGTGAGCTTTTCAAGCTCTCTTTGTTACAATTTCCTTGCTCTTTGAATGGAGCATCATCGACTTTCTTCTTCCATTGGAGTTCCGACTTCTTCCTATCATCCTTCCGGCTATAATGATCAACCATAAAACATGGTTCATGCAAACGGGGAGCTCTCATGGTCTTGTCAAGATTGAAAGTTATGCTTTCATCTCCCACTTCTAGAGTGAGCTCTCCATGCTTCACATCTATCACCGCACCCGCGGTGTGTAAGAAAGGTCTACCTAGAATGATTAGAATATTGGAGTCTTCTTCCATGTCAACAATGACAAAGTCCACCGGGATGAAAAATTTCCCAACTCTTACGGGAACATCTTCCCATATCCCCAATGGTGTCTTCGTCGATCTATCGGCCATTTGGAGTGTGATATTGGTGCATTTAAGCTCTCCCATCCCTAACCTTTTACTCACCGAGTACGGCATAACACTCACACTAGCCCCTAGATCACATAAGGCTTTGTTGATCGTGGTGTCGCCAATGGTACACGGTATTGAGAAGCTTCCCGGATCTTTAAGTTTTGGAGGTGAACTCCCTTGAAGTATTGCACTACTCACCTTAGTGAAGGCGATAGTCTCAAGCTTCCGGATCGACTTATTCTTCGTAAGGATGTCTTTCATGTACTTTGCATAGGCCGGCACGTGATTGATTAATTCCGTGAAAGGAATTGAGACTTCCAAATTCTTCATAATTTCCATAAATTTTCCAAGTTGGTCATCAAATTTGGGCTTGGCTTGACGACTCGGAAAAGGAAGTCTAATCACAATGGCCTTGTCTTCATTTTTCTTTGAAATTTCTTCTTTTGATGGTTCTCCATCCTTGGAGTTTTGCACAACTTCTTCTTTGTCACTAGCTTCCACAATTTTATCCTCAACTTGCTTCTCCGGTGCTTCATACCTAGTACCACTTCTCAAGTGAATGGCACTAACCGTTTCATGTCTTGGGGGATTACTTTGAGGTGGTAATTGCCCCTTTTGTCTTTGTGAGCTTGAAGATGCTAGTTGAGTCAATTGGGTTTCCAACATTTTGGTGTGGGCTAGGATGTTGTTGATGGTGATTTCCTTTGCTTGACTATCCTTTTGCATTTGAGTGAAAAACTCTTGTTGATTCTTTTGCATTTGGAGGACCGCTTTTTGAACATCAAAACCTTGGTCATTTTGTTGATTGTATGGAGTTTGATTTTGGTAACCTTGGTTTTGGTTGTAAAAGGATCTTTGATTTTGGTTTCTCATGGGAGGTGGGGTGTATGTTGGTTGAGGGTTTTGAACATTTTGGCTTTTGTATGAGAGATTTGGGTGGAATTTGGTGTTTTCATTGTAATAGTTTGAATAAGGGGTACCACTCTTGTATGCTTGAAAAGCATTCACTTGTTCATTTGTTCCCCTACATTCACTTTGGTCATGTCCCAAAGTTCCACAATTCTCACATATCCCACTTGGGATTGATGAAGATGCCGTCATGGCATTAACATGTTGCTTTGGTGATTTTGAGGCTTCTTCAAGTCTAGCCATAGCTTTTTCGAACTTCAAATTAATGGTATCAATGTGAGCACTAAGTTGAGCACCCAATTGAGTAATAGAGTCCACTTCATGCTTTCCTCCTCTAGTAGCCTTGCGAGGTCTACTATATTGTGAATTATGGACCGCCATTTCCTCAATATTATTCCAAGTTTGATTGTCATCAACTTCGGTGAACATGCCATTTGATCCCATGTTGAGAATGTTTCTTGAGTCTTCATAAAGACCGTTCCAAAATTGTTGTACCAAGAACCACTCGCTAAGTCCATGATGAGGACATGAGCGACAAATTCCCTTGAATCGCTCCCAAGCTTCATACAAAGATTCTTCATCTCTTTGCTTAAAACCCGTAATTTGAGCTCTTAGCATGTTAGTCTTTTCCGGTGGATAGAACTTTTTGTAGAAAGCTAGAGCCAATTTCTTCCAAGAATCAATTCCGAGAGTAGCCTTATCAAGGCCTTTCAACCATTGTTTTGCGGTGCCAATTAGAGAAATAGAAAATAAGACCCATCGAATTTGGTCTTGAGTTACACCGGTTTGAGAAATCGCATCACAATAGTCGCAAAAAGTCTCCATGTGAGAGTGAGGGTATTCACTAGGCGTCCCCCCAAATTGGCTTCTTTCGACTAATTGGATAAAGGCGGATTTGGCAATGAAATTTTCGGTTAAATGTTGTGGTGTGGGAGTACCATTGGGTAGGTTCTTCTCGGTGGGTACGGAATGTGATGAAAATTTAGGCATTGTGGGTTGATTTTGTGTTGGATTTTGTGTTGGGTTCTCCTCACCTTCTCTTGCAAAAGGGTTGATGAACTCAATAGTGTTTGGTTGAATATCTACAACCTCACCAATACCTCTCAAAGTTCTCCTAGCAAGTCTTCTATTGGTTGTCAAAGTCCTTTCAATTTCGTGATTAAAGGGTAACAAGTTACCTTGTGATCTTCTAGACATGCAAAATATCAAACAACTTGAAAATAATTAGAACAAACCTTGAGGAGTTTTACTTCCCCAAGGCAAAGAAAGACACAACTAATAACAATATAAGAAAATATAAATCAAGTTAACACCGTCCCCGGCAACGGCGCCATTTTTGGTCGGACTCACTTGGAGGTTTAGTTTTCAGTACTTGTCGTTAGGAGCACCTAGACCAAAACACAATTTATAACTCCACAAACAACTCTACAATTAGTAAAGAGGCAAGTAAAGGTCGGATCCCAAGGGACGGGAATTGAGATGAGATTTTCAATTGCAACTAGTGGTATCTAAGGGTGTCACAATTTGGGGTTTGAAGTAGAAGATCACTAAACTAAATAGCAATAAAAGTAAACAAGCAAGATGATTAAAAAGGGGTGTAAACAATTGATAAAAGGCATTAGGGTGTCATGGGGTCATAGGGGATTCATGAGAATTGATCATACAAACATATTCTCAAATCATAGGCAAGCAATTATTGTTGTGATGGATCAAGTTGGTTTATATCTTACAATCCTAGGAAATTTTGGGTCCCGGAGCCGAATCGATTAGATTGTACAACACCTACAAGTCGACTTAATCTTCCCTACTCAACTATATGCATGGTCTAATAAGACTCGAGTTGGTTTATGTCTTACAAGTCTCATTGAAAAGGTAGGACATGGGTAAAAAATGCAAGGATTCATAGGCACGCATTTCATAAAACATAACATGTGCATAAGTTGAGATCACAACAAGCAAGCAAATAAACTATGAAAACATATTAATTTAAGCATGAATCATCCCCCATGTTGGTTTCCCCTAATTACCCATTAACCCTAGGTAAGGAAACTACTCACTTATTATCATGTTGAACATGCTAGCAAGGTTGTCAATCACACCAACAAAGTAAAACATGATGAATAAATGAAGATAATTAACAATAATTAAAAAGGGATTAAGAGAATTATACCTACTAATGATTCCAATAATAAAGCAAAGAATAATAGAAGTACTTGATGATTGATTGGAAGGTTGTCAATCTCCCAATAATAACCCAAATAATCTTCAATTACCCAAAATGAAAGATGAACCAAAGAGAGATTAAGGAAATGAAATTTGTATTAAAACTTGATTAAATGTTGATTACAAGATTAAAGAGAGATTTGATTGATATAAACTACACTAGAGATTGCTAAGAAAAACATCATAATCTAATTAGCCTAATGGGGTATTTATAGTGGGGATTAGTTACATAAATTAGGGTTTACTAAGGGCTTAAATGACGATTAAGTCCTTGAGGAATCGCCGGTCTCAAGGGAGACTCCGGTCTCTGTTTTGCCGGTCTTAGAAAAATATGCGCATCCTTCATAAAAAAAGTAGAAGATGAAATAGCTGACACACAATCCGAGCGTCCGGGGCACGGGACGGGCGGATTGTGGGCGTTTTGGACGAGCGGATTCGAGGGGTGGACGGGCGGATTGTGGCGTTTCTGGACGGGCGTCCATCTGGGGAAGACGCTCGGATTGCACCTCTTGGACGGGCGGATAGTGGGCAATCCGCTCGGATTGTCTTACAGCTTCTTCCTTTCTTCTTTTCTTCCTTTCCCTTCATAAAATCCTTGAGGATTTCCTCGGGGATGCAAGGATCTTTTCTCATCATTGCCCATCTACTATAGTATGTACAAAGGCCTTCTAATCTTGTCTTCTCTTTGATGCTTAGTCATTGAGTTCAATCAATTTAGCTTCATTTTGCCATGAAAATGCAAGGTTTGCACTCCTTTCCTACCAAGGAAACAAAACCTCAAAGAATATGCAAAACAAAGGACTAAAGACAATAAATGACCCAAATATGCACTAAAAAGCATGGGAATATGGCTAATTCGGGGACTAAATATGCTCTAATTATGGTCACATCAAGTATCGACTAGTTACATTCAAATGGACTTAAAACAATTAGTCCATAATTACTTTCAAAACTATTCATGTCAAGTTTGCCAAATCGAATCCGACACCGAATGTTATCCAAATAATGATGATTATTCGAG
This sequence comes from Silene latifolia, assembly GCF_048544455.1. Lineage (NCBI taxonomy): Eukaryota > Viridiplantae > Streptophyta > Magnoliopsida > Caryophyllales > Caryophyllaceae > Silene > Silene latifolia. The sequence goes on from NC_133534.1 coordinate 40,673,166, forward strand.
TCTAGTTCTTCAAATTAACAAACGCGGTCTAAACGACCCCTTCAAATCAAACCGGGTTCAAATACCCATTTTCAACACGTTTTATAACGTTTTCTAAAAGGTCAGAACACGACACATAAACCGTGGGCTAACCCGCGCCTAAACGGGCCCTCCATTTTTCATCTTCAAAACCAGGAAGAGGCTCCTTACACCGCCGGCTGGCTCGCGCCTCATATAGTCGTCTGGTACAGGGTCTGTTCCCTTCCAGCATTAGTCTAGGACGATCCCGACTCCGGTTAGCCCGGATATAGGACGGATCAGATGACTATTCGAAATCGTATTTGCAAAACACTTTACTAAGACAAATGGATCACGTTATGCACCTTAAACCTAAAACGGTAAATGGATGTTTAATTCCCGTCTTGCATGCAAATCAATCCTTAATCCAACTCGACATCTTATACTTTATACTTGGATTAAATCAACCGACTTAGAAAGCTCTTACATGTTAGGTTTAAATTATTGGATGCGCATTCATGCATTTAAACCGTTTTATCAACTTTTGCATTCAACCAACCAAGATCGATCAGTAGAGGCCGCTAACGCGGGCGGGATTGGGTGTCTGATTAAAGGGCTTCCCAATACGTATCTTCACCTCTTACTCAGAAACTTTGGATAGTGGACGACCTTATCCAGGGCGTACGAGAGTCATTTTAGAGATAGGATGCTAAAGAGGGACGATTTCCTTATCTTTAGTACCTATGTCAAACGCTGCTTTGTGCTTCGATTTGACCGAGGTATAAAGTGGATTTCGAACGGGTTCCAGGCATCCCACAAATGCTTGGTGGCGACTCCGAACATCTCTAATCGTTTCGAGACCCTTACCGAGACGAAACCGACCGATCTAAAACGATCCGGTCGAAAGCATTTTTACGCCGCCGAGCGTGGCTTTCAAAAGACCGCTATACGTCCGACGGATCGGTTTGGCGTGTAGGTGGTCCATGTTCACAAGGGGTAGTTATGTCAATTTATGAACATTATATGTCCAAATAAGAAAATAGGGAAGAAAACCTGAATAATCTGTTTAAGGATATAGGGAATAAAATGGTGAATAGGAGGGAGTAAATATTCCTTCCTATTCAGCCTATAGTTCCCCTTTCATTATAATACTTCTCACATATATTGGAGAAAGAGTAACTATAGGCTTAATAGGATTAAGCAATTTGTTTTATAAATACCTTTCACTATTCGATACGTTATACTTCATCCCATCCAAACCAAAGGTAAGACTTGCTTTTTGGCACTATTCATGGTTGTAGAGAATTTTTGATATTATTCTTTATCTTTAAGACAAAATATTGTCATGTGAGATCTTGTTTGATTTATCATAATAAATGTTATAAAAATATCAAATTTTTATAATTTTTAATAATGTGTAACTAAAGATATTCGCGTTACAAAACGTGTCTCGACAAGTGTGATAAAACAACTGTTACCTTTGGTTTGGATGAGAGGAAGTATGAATTTATAACCCCTATTAAGTTTTCCCACACTTAGAAAATGAGATTAGACCTGTCAAACGGGTCAGGCGGGTCGGGTCACGGGTCGAGTTATGGTCAGAATACGGGTGTAACACCCCCATTTATTTAGAAGCCTTTAGCAAGGCATTCCCAAATAAATAGGACTGTTACCATCTCGGTTTTCCGAGGTAGTGAATAACAAAGTACAACAAACCAAAGTACTTTAAATAAAAATTTAGCGATTACATGTTTATTACAACATAACCAAAATAAAACTTAATATAAATTAAAGTACAACTCGCAGCGGAAATAAATAAGTGATTAAACAATCTATGTGGTCTAGACTTTTAGGTAGACTGGCCAAGTCCTCACTCATTCCCATAAGCTCCCAAGTCAGCTAATCTTTAGTACTTGTCAAATCTGCTCCCAATTATGGTTTATCACAGGTGTTCACGAATACACTGTCAACCACGAGGTTGAGTAGAAATAACCAACAACAATACAAGGTGAAATGATATGATATATAATGCAAATACAACTGAGCTCATCACCCGAAACACCCGTTCATCCCGCCAATCCCTGGCCCGGGATATTCATCATTCCAACCGAAGTTGAAGTATTCACCATCTCAACCGAAGTTGAGGTATTCACCATCCCAACCGAAGTTGAAGTATTCACCATCTCAACCGAAGTTGAGGTATTCAATATAATTATACGCCATGCCAACATAAAAATCATCTCAGACACAAGGCTGAGGTATCCAATGCAACCGAAATCCAAATATAAATAATCCAACAATAAACAATCCAACAATATGTAATCCACATCAATTAATCCATCCAATTCCTCAATACTTTTATAAATTCCACAAACCAACAAAGATAAGATGAGTTGAGTAGTTATCCTACCTCGAAAGCAAGCACTCCAATTACGTAATCCAATAAGTAGAAATCCAAATAAGCTTCTCAACAACAACGTCACCTAATCATAAATATTTATTTATAATTACTAATTATTCATAACCAATTGATTTAATTATCTTTAATTATATTACTTAGATTATTGTACTCATTCATTATAATAAAACCCTTTTTATCCACGTTAAAATCACCCAAACACTCCTCTCATGAACACAACGGTGTAAGCCGTGTTTAGATTACCCTCAAACTCCCACCTTTTAACACCAACACACACGGCCACCACCAGCCATAAGCACCACCATGGACCACCACCATGTCACACCCAACCCTAGTGGATCACGGCTCTGATCAACCCCCACAACAACCTACACACGAGTCCCCCAACACATGCCCTAACCAACTAACAAAAACAAGCAATACCAACAACAACTCACACAACCCGTACATCACCCCCCATACCACGGCCACCACGGAACCCTACACCACCTTTAAGCACCACCATTGTCACCTCTGACTCACGGTGGTTCCAGAGGTGGCTCCCTCTTCCCGTCGTAGCAACTACCAAGACCACGATTATCGTCTTAAGACGGTCACCAAAAATCCCCTGTTTCGCGTAACTCCGGCAACCCCCCGCAGCAAGAGCAACCTCTAACCACCATAGCGCCACCACTATGGTCGACCCTCCTCCACGGTCCCAACCAATCTGGGTTCGAGTCAAACGAGTCACGATAAGGGGTGTAAATCTGAGTTTTACTCGTAAACACGACCTAAGCTCTCACCTTCGAAATTCCGGCCACCATCACCGCAAGGCACCGCCTTTCACCACCCCTGGTCTCCCCCGACAGTCGACCCACCACCAGGAACCAACCCTAACCCAGGTCAGGTCCAACTCAGTCGAAGTAGGGTCAAAAACCGTGTAACATTCATGAGAATGGTTTAACTCCAACAAACACCACTATAAACGCCCGTCAATCCCCCCTTCCAGGCGGTCAACGGCGGTGGGTCCGGCTACTCCCTGGTGGTTCACGGTCAAGGTCACGGTCCTACCTAGACTAGAGGCGGTCTAATTAACAAGTTATATTAGTTTTAAGACGAGTATGTTATGAGACGATTAGAAAATTACCTTGCGACGATCTCCTAGCTCTTCCTTCTCTTTTCTCTTCTGTGAATTATTTGTGTTTTATGATCTATTTATATAGGTAGGTTATAGAGTATAAGGAAACAATTAGGAAACTATATAATTACCATATTACTACTATTATACAAATACGATTCTTCTTCTTCTTCTTCTTCTTCTTCTTCTTCTTCTTCTTCTTCTTCTTCTTCTTCTTCTTCTTCTTCTTCTTCTTCTTCTTCTTCTTCTTCTTCTTCTTCTCTATACAATTTCCGACCTATACTCATACTAGGCCAATAAAATCTGTCCATATAACTATAGCACACAGCCCAAAGCTCAACCCAACTCCGTCTTTGCTTATTTACCTTATTTATTTAATTACCGTCTTATTACAATTATTATTATAAATGCGATTATTATTAATTAATTATTTGAATTACATAAATTAGTCATATAACTACTTATGAAATTACGGAGTATTATAGTCTTCCCCACTTAAAATGAACTTTGTCCCGAAGTTCACCCAGAAATACTACAAAACCTCTATAACATCCATACAACCGAGTACCATTCCAACTTATGATCATTGCAACATAATTAATCATTTATTATTATCAAGGTATCTCAAATTATCAAAATGCATCACAACATAAAGTTAACACATGGAAATGTATCTCAAAATAAACTCAAAACATGAGGTGTCACATTCTACCTCCTTAAAAATAAACTTCGTCACGAACATTCGGAACTACTACTACCTTATTAAAATTACTAACAACTTAAATACTTTAAATGATAAAACCCTAAACCTCTCAACGATCATAGGTTAAGAATCAATAAAGCATTTATATTGAACTTTTGGTAAAACTCGCGTTTTCAAAAATCAAAGTCAAGCTGTAACTTTCAAAAATCACCATTAAATAACCGATACATTCTACGTTGAGTTTTTATACTTTTCAAAAAATATAAAGAGTTTCAAAACATTAGAAAAAGAATCGAACTCAAATCTCATCCAACCATTTTATAAAGATTTTTACAATCCAGTTGGTCCAAACAAAAACCAATCAGTAATTTGTCAAAAACTTGAGTCAACTTGTAAAAATCACCATTAAATATCAAAATATTATCTTGCAACGTGGCTTTTCAATTTGAAAACATATATGAATCGTTTAAACAGTGGAGTTGGAATTAGGCAAAAATATTAAGTACAAATTAAATGAGAAATTTTACAAAATCGTTTGTCGAAAACATTCTGACCACTGTCCACTAAAATATTTATTTATCTCAAACCGTAAAACTTTTAACCATGAGACCACCGACATTGGAAATCTAACTCACTGGGTTATCACTCATAAAAATTTCAATCTCAGACGATAAACAGAGGTTAAACGGCAACTAAATCAAATAGGGGTAAAATCTGACAAACAAGGTTCAGCTTCTACATTCCTTTTTTCTAGGTCACAAGCCCTCATTAACACCCTCATATACTTGTATCAACACAACTTGCTCATCAAACTTTCACACACGACTAGTATCTACTCTTAAGTATTCATACCACAAGTTTAATCATTTCATAATATATTGTAAATAGCATGGTTTTGGGATTCACATAACCACATATCACTAGACATGATACTACTATCACACAACGTCCAACCACATAATCAATATTAATTTAAAATTACTTTCATGCTCATGATCAAAATAATTCAACATCAAATCCTCATTTCATCAATTCCATCCTCCTTAAAATTAAGGTTACGTCCCGTAACCTCGGTCATCAATGAAAACAATACACATCCAACGCAACCATGACTCCTAAGAAAATAAACAACGTTCAGTTTAAATTACCCCACTCTTCAATATCTCTCAAGGTAACCGGTTCAATACTGGAAGGGCCGAGGTTCGGAGTGAGGGTACCTTCTCATCCTAAGCCAAAAGGGCTCCTAACAGTTTCTACCCTGGTTCATTTTATTAGACACATTTTAAATTCTTTAGTAAATTCTTTGGTTAGGCCTGAGGATCAACCTGGTTCTGATACCACTTTGTAACACCCCTATTTATTTAAGAGCCTTTAGCAAGACATTCCCAAATAAATAGGACTGTTACCATCTCGGTATTCCGAGGTAGTGAATAACATAGTACAACAAATCAAAGTACTTTAAATAAAAATTTAACAATTACATGTTTATTACAACTTAACCAAAATAAAAATTAATATAAATTAAAGTACAACTCACAGCGGAAATAAATAAGTGATTAAACAATCTATGTGGTCTAGACTTCTAGGTAGACTAGCCAAGTCCTCACGCATTCCCATAAGCACCTAAGTCGGCTAATCTTTAGTACCTGTCAAATTTGCTCCCCATTACGGTTTATCACAGGTGTTCACGAATACACTGTCAACCACGAGGTTGAGTAACAATAACCAACAACAATACAAGGTGAAATGATATGATATATAATGCAAATACAACTGAGCTCATCACCCAAAACACCCATTCATCCCGACAATCCCTGGCCCGGGATATTCATCATTCCAACCGAAGTTGAAGTATTCACCATCCCAACCGAAGCTGAGGTATTCACTATCCCAACCGAAGTTGAGGTATTCACCATCTCAACCGAAGTTGAGGTATTCAATATAATTATACGCCATGCCAACATAAAAATCATCTCAGACACGAGGCTGAGGTATCCAATGCAACCGAATTTCCAATATAAATAATCCAACAATAAACAATCCAACAATATGTAATCCACATCAATTAATCCATCCAACTGCTCATTACTTTTATAAATTCCACAAACCAACAAAGATAAGACGAGTTGAGTAGTTATCCTACCTCGAAAGCAAGCACTCCAATTAGGCAATCCAATAAGTAGAAATCCACATAAGCTTCTCAACAATACCGTCACCTAATCATAAATAATTATTTACAATTACTAATTATTCATAACCAATTGATTTAATTATCCTTAATTATATTACTTAGATTATTGTTACTCATTCATTAATTATTAAAACCCGTCTTAAGCCATTATAATAAAACCCTTTTTATCCACGTTAAAATCACCTAAACACTCCTCTCATGAACACACGGTGTAAGCCGTGTTCAGATTACCCTCAACTCCCACCTTTTAACACCAACACACACGACCACCACCAGCCATAAGCACCACCATGGACCACCACCATGGACCACCCAACCCTGGTGGACCACAGCTCTGACCAGCCCCCACAAAAACCTACACACGAATCCCCCAACTCATGCCCTAACCAACTAACAACAAAAAGCAATACCAACAACAACTCAGACAACCCGTACATCACCCCCATACCACGGCCACCACGGAGCCCCACACCACCTCTGACCACCACCATCGTCACCTCTTACTCACGGTGGTTCCAGAGGTGGCTCCCTCTTCCCGTCGTAGCAACTACCAAGAACACGGTTATCGTCTTAAGACGGTCACCAAAAATCCCCTGTTTCGCGTAACTCCGGCAACCCCCCGCAGCAAGAGCAACCTTTAACCACCCTAGCGCCACCACTATGATCGGCCCTCCTCCACGGTCTCAACCAACCCGGGTTCGAGTCAAACGAGTCAGGGAAAGGGGTGTAAATCTGAGTTTTACTCGTAAACACGACCTAAGCTCTCACCTTCGAAATTTCGGCCACCATCATCGGAAGGCACCGCCTTTCACCACCCCTGGTCTCCTCCGACGGTCGACCCACCACCAGTATTCAACCCTAACCTTGGTCAGGTCCAACTCAGTCGAAATAGAGTCAAAAACCGTGTAACATTCATGGTTTAACTCCAACAAACACCACTATAAACGCCCGTCAAACCCCCCCTTCCCGACGGTCAACGACGGTCTGACGTGGGTCCGACTACTCTCTGGTGGTTCACGGTCCTACCTAGACTAGAGGCGGTCTAATTAACAAGTTATATTAGTCTTAAGACGAGTATGTTATGAGACGATTAGAAAATTACCTTGCGACGATCTCCTAGCTAGTTCTTCCTTCTCTTTTCTCTTATGTGAATTATTTGTGTTTTATGATCTATTTATATAGGTAGGTTATAGGGTATAAGGAAACAATTAGGAAACTATATAATTACCATATTACTACTATTATTATACAAATACGATTATTATTAGTATTATTGTAATTACTATTACTATTACTATTACTATTACTATTACTATTACTATTACTATTACTATTACTATTACTATTACTATTACTATTACTATTATTACGATTATTAAAATTCTCGATACAATTCCCGACCAATACTCATACCAGGCCAATAAAATCTTTCCACATAACTATAGCACACAACCCAAAGCTCAAGCCCAACTCCGTCTTTGCTTATTTATCTTATTTATTTAATTACCGTCTTATTGCAATTATTATTATAAATGCGATTATTATTAATTAATTATTTGAATTACATAAATTAGTCATATAACTACTTATGAAATTACGGAGTATTACAACGGGTCAAGAAATAATTTCTAACGCCTTTTTTTAACTTTTTTTAATCCAAAAAATATTTATTAAAAATGTAAAACATATTTAAAATTAATATTTTAATCATATTCTATGTTTACATTAATTATGTTGACATAATTATTAAAATAAAGTTTTTTAATAAATATTTTATTATTAAATATTTTACTCCCTCTATTCAACTCCAGTTTGCAAGTTTGCTTTTTGCACGGGTATTAAGTAGAGCTGGCAAACAATGACACGAGACGAAAACACGACACGAATCCGACACGAAATTAATGGGTTTGGGTTGAGGCTTAATGACCCATTTATGTAGGTGGGTTGATACGAACACGACACGATATTTAATTGGGTTGGTTTTGGGTTGAGCTCTCTAAACACGAACCTGACACGAATGACCTGTTTACCATATTAATCCTGATTTTTCTTGATCCTCCATCACATAAATCTACTTAAACTTTCTAAATATGGACATGACACGAAAACACGACACGAATCCGAGACGAAATTAACGGGTTAGGGTTGAGGCTTGATGCCTATTTATGTAAGTGGGTCAACACGAACACGGCACGATATTTAATTGGGTCGGGTTTGGGTTAGAGGGTTTGTGACCCGTTTACATGTGACACGGACACGAACCCGACACGACCCGATCTGTTTGTCAGGTTTAATATTAAGGAGCGGATTTAAAAAACTATTATAAGTACATAGGGAAAGAGAATGAAGAGGTTAAAAATATTCAAAAAATATAATGGTGGAGTTTTATGGTGGATTAGTGTGGGGGTATGGAGGACATTTTTTTTGTAAATATAAATTTTCAATAAAGATAGAATGGTCATTTTCTTAGCCAAATAAGAAAACATGTAAAGTGGAGTTCAATGGGCGAAAAATGAATACTTGCAAAGTGGAGTTGAATGGAGGGAGTAAAATTTATATAAAATTGACTTTTTGATTGTGTTTGTAATTTTAAATAATTATTTTTTCAAATATAATATATAAATATTATTATTTTAATAAAATTGTTGATTTACCTTTGACCCAACGGGTCGACCCGTTCGGATCGGGTCTCGACCCTAAAATAACGGGTCATTTCGGGTTCTGGTCGAAACTTTCGGGTCTTGACCCTGCAAAAACGAATTGGGTCGGGTCGGGTCAAATTTTGACATGTCTAAATGAGATGGTCACTCACAAGTCTGTGTGAAGAATAAAAGATTTTATAGTAATTCTACTTTTATATTCATGTATAAATTCAGAGTACAAATTAAAAGTTGAAGATTTTCTAAAAGAAATGAAATATATTGTAGATATGAATCCGAAAAATTGATCGAAAGCATCTGGGTTGATAGTTCATCGACTATTCGTTATAAGTAAACTAAATAGTATTTCGACTTAATTCAATCCAGGTCGAACCAAAATTGAGCCAAATTTGATGTATTCGAAAGATAGCTAAATCTGAAAACATCTAACTAATATCAACTGAATACATTAACCTAAATTAAAGAATTTTATTTTTTCCATAAAAAATCTCTTTATAAGTTTTCTCATTGATTTTTTATTTAGATTCCATTAAACCATTGCCATCTATCTCAATCATCATCATCATCATCATCATCAATGGAATATGAACATCAAAGGAGCATGAAATTTCAATGAAAATTGGAACATTTAATTCATAATCAATGGCTTTGGAAAAACAATTAGAAATTACATCTGTATTCTTGAAAGTTTAAACTCGTATTCTTTTCATATTAGCTCATATTTTTGAAAGTACATTACAATTAAGTTTAAGCTTGTATTATTTTCATAATAGCCCGTATTCTTTTCATATTAGCTCAGATTTTTGAAAGTATATTACAATTAAGTTTAAACTCGCATTCTTTTCATAAAAGCTCGTATTTTTTTCATAATAGCTTGTATTTTCGAAAGTACATTACAATTAAGTTTAAACTCGTATTCTTATTATAATAGCTCATATTCTTTTCATAATAGTTCGTATTCTTCATGTGAATTTAATTTACGAGTTCATAGACATTGAAGCTGAAAAATCGAAAAAGGTTGGACTTAAACGAGTATGAAAGTCTTCCACATTAGAGAACAATGGAGTTTTATCATTTAAGAGAGGTTTAGAGGGGGGTTTTGCAATAATCGTTTGGTTACACTGAGATTTGGAGAAAGAGATAGTGCTTTGTTTAACAAATATTAGATTAGGCTTCAGTTAAATATACATAAATGAGCCAGTTGTATAATGCTAATATACAATTAGTTGTAGGATCTTATTTGTGAATTAGATATTGAGCCGACTTAATCCATACATGACCCAAATGAGTAGAAATTGCTTAAAATGACTAACTGAAATGAGCCGACTGAAAATCAAAACTAAGATTTACTCGAATGATCTGGATTCGATTTAATCCGATTTGAATTACGAAACCGTTAGATTTTTGCGGTCTTCATTCATTGTCTACATGACTAGTATATCCATAGTCGATTAAAAAATTAATAAAAGCATGCAGAACCGTTAGATTTTGCGGCCTTGATTGGCAGGAAGTATCAAGTATAGGTCAACTATGTCTAGCTAGGTAACAGAAGTAGCTCCCGGTTCCATGTTGCGACTTGCGAGCAAAGATTTTGGGTTTCTAGTGGAAGAAGATTATATTGTATGGTTTTTATCCATTGGACAGTAACACCAACCACTAATGTGGTAGCAATGTTAAACTTGCTCTATTTCACGTTTATCCTATCTACAATGGTGGAACTAGGAGGATTAGCAGAAGCGCTCCCTCTCCGACGGATGTAATTTTTGATTTTTTTCAGATGAATTTTTTGGATTTTTATTCGAGTGTACCTTATATCATTTGCCAATTCGCCCCCCAAAATTTCACTTTCGTATGGTTTTGTTTCTATTTGTTTCGGTTTACATCATTATGTGTATGGTTGATTTGCGGTCATTGCAAAGGTATTTTCATTGATAAGTCTACGTTACTATACAACATGAATTGATACACCAATAATTCAGCCTTAACATGTTGTAAGATATTGGCGGAAGAAATATGCAAAGACGTACAACACTAAACATAAGATGCACTCACACTTTTGTAGATTGTTTTATCTCTGAATTTATGATAGATGACATTTTGAGTTTAATTTCTAATATGGGGAGAGCGGATTGTCTGTTCTATTATCCTTCCCTACGACATACTCCCTTCCATCCAAACCAAAGGTAACATGAGAGGGAGTACAAGTTTTAAGAAAATGGAGAAAAAGTAAGGGTAATATTGGAATTAAAAAGAGACCACTCAGAATTTAATTAAAGGAGGTACAAAATATGATGGCGATTTTCTGTAAATAATAAGGGTGTATGAGGGGTCTTTAGTCATGTTTTTTACCAAATAAGGAATGGGTAGTTTGGTTTGGATGGTCCGAATAAGGTAAGTGTTACCTTTGGTTTGGATGGGAGGGAGTATCTTTAGTATAACAAAAATAATTACCCTTTCTAATATGTGAGCGACGATGTGTTATAAACACAAAGACAATGAGACCAAAGATAATAAAAAATAAAAAAAAGTAAAACATAGGATCTGAACTCGTAAATGTAACGTATACTCCATGAGTTATGTCCATAATTAATAGTGTCCGAGGTTACTTGAATTCACGTGTAATCAGGGAATACGGAATAGTCATCCTGATATAGGTGTAACAAGTGCTCTAAAATCCTATCTGACTTTTCAACGGAAAATTATTCATAAGAAGGAAAAAAAAACTACGTATATAGGCCTACAATTATTAATGCATGATTTTGAGTGACATTGACATTTTGCGGTCAAGGGAAGACTCTAAAAACCCAAAAGATATAAGAACTGGAATTGCATTCATAAATAGAAATGTACTACTTCAATATGGAGACAGAAACATCACAAGCTATGATAGGGGCGGATTTAAGGGGTGCCTGTACTACCTGGGGGTGGACAAGTGCTCACTATGAAATTCCAGAAATATTTTATTTGAAGTATAGATTATAAGCATGTAGTTGTTGTAGCGCATTTGGTAGGAGACGTAGGTATGTTGCCAGGTGACTAGGGTTTGAATCGTGTTGGGAGTAATTGCCATTGAGCTACGATACACGTCTTTTTGTCCCAAAACCGACCTATGATCTGATATTTACTTAAACCGATACATAACTCGATAAAGAATTAGTTTAACAATGGTTCATTACCGTCCAAAATATAGGCTCATGCATTGTTAACTTTCTCATCAATTTAATTTAAATGAAAATTTGTTTAATTGCTAGTGATTGTCTAAAATCAATTTTATAAGGATTATCGTGTTTAATTTAGGAGAATAGACAGTTGGTAAAGTATCACGTTCCACCAATCTAATCTGGTGATAATATGTTCAGTATTAAGTCTCGCTTAAAACGGGTCAAATATCATACATTAGAAGAATTAAGTGATATCAGAATTCTTGTAGTGTTACCACTTCTGTATATAAGACAAATATATTGTTTTTTCATATGTATTCGGCTTTTATCTTATCCACACATAAGTGGTATGATACTTGATTCGTATTAAGCTTGAGACAGATAGTACCGTTTTAAATAAGAATTTGTGATGTTATTTATGATAGTGGACAGTCTATGATGGAGACTAGTAGAAACATTAGCAACCATATTCAGTGGGATATTTTTCAACCAAAAAAACAAGTGGTTTAACTAGCTTCAATTCAATGTGAAACGAGTCTTTTGTTGAAGACTGAATGCCAATTTTCAGCTTCTGTTCAAGCAATTGTAAGTATTAGCAAATCGGCCAATCAAAGTATAATTTTGAATCGTGACAGTCGCACCTACGAAATTGTCGCCAAGTTATTATAAGTTTTGGTTGCATTTGTATTTGTATTTTGAGGCAATATCGGTTGCTTCTACAATTCATCGTTGAGATTATTATTAAGTCATAATGTCTGAATGTGGGAATTAAACTGAAATCGAGATTTACTATCGATCCAATCATAATTGCATTCACGTGTAGATAGTAGATACTCTCTCTTTTGCCGCAAATAAAACCGCAAAGGCAGTTTTAATGTTGATGGTTTATAGCCATGATTCATGAATACCAGCTAGTCAAAGTTGAATTGGTACCGTTCTAAGGTAGGAGATAAAATTTTGTTATGTGGTACGAAATGATCTAAAGTCTCACCAGAATTTCATATGCAGAATGTTCATAATATAGTTGTAATAATAATACGGATTACGGACTATGGAGTAATAATTATGAATTTATGATCAGTTAATCACCATAAGCTTGAAGATTGCCTATTATATAGGGTCGTCTTGCGGTGAAGGCAAATATCTTGAATCAGTAGGTCTTCTGAGAGACGATCTTTCAATAAGTTTATTTGAAAGATTATTTTACAACTTCAAGAAAAAGTGATATTAAAGCTAATAAAATAGGTACAAATCCTCATTAAAGATAAAATGGGTACATTTATTATGTTAATAGTTACGAAATTATTATGTCACGATCAACAATAAAAGAGTCACAAAATACAAATAAAAGGGTACGGAAACTGGTTTATCAATAACTTATTAAAAGACCGTCTCTCCAAAGTTTTAGTGATCTTGAATATCAAGCAATAGTGAGGGCGAAAAGTTTAAACGATTTTGCTTTGTGAAAAGAAGAACAATTTTATGCTTAAGGTCTCTAATGAAGACCGAAGACCAAACCTTGAAAAAATGAAGACCGAGGACCGGACCAAAATAATTCGGTTCGGGTTTGGTCCGACCAAATTGTCCGGTCTGGTCCATTTTTCCGGTCCGAACCTAAATTTGCTCACCCTTAAGCAATAGCGCAATCTGACAATCATATATTGAAAGTTTGTCTATTATATATTGAAGAGTTTATTGATCCAAAATACTCAAGAGGGGGGGGGGGTTGAATTGAGGATTTAAAACTTTTTAAAGCTTTTTCGATTATGCGTAAGTAATTGATTATTTAAAGTTTATTTATTAAACTTTAACTAATCAACTAATGAATGTAAAATGAAACAAACGAAAGAACGAAAGAGAGGAGACACACGGTTTTTGAAGTGGTTCGAGCCACAAGTCGAAACCTACGTCCACTATTCTCGATTAATAAATTTAGTACCTTTCTACGGATTACAAATTTACTAACCCAACTCGTACAACTAACTCTAGCTGTAACTCAATGAGTACCGTTAAATACTCGAGTGACTAACTTACGCTAATAAGAAAGCACTAATGATTCTTCTAATAGTTCACGTTAATGAACAAGTAAGAAATCAATTATAGCAATATTATTTTATAACGATAACAATAAGAACAAGTATGCGAGCTTTAAAAAACACGACCTTTCAAAAATAACAAAACGGTTTTTCAACTTGAAAACACACGATTTTGCTTTGTGAAAATAAGAACAATTTTATGCTTAAGGTCTCTAATTTTTATGTTGCAAAGAGTAAAGTATTTATAGGAAGGAAAGAGTAGGCAACACGGTTTTACACAAACCCTAATAGCCGAAATAATAAGATATGTAAACAAATCATATCTTCTATTATCTCTTTCCTAAAAGCCTTAAAAGATAATAAAGAATATTCAAAAGATTGAATATAATCTATTCAAATATTATCTTTACTATAAATTCCAAGATATGATAAGATTTCCTAAAACAAGAATATCTTTTATCATAAGCAAATATGTTAAGTAAGATATATAAGATATGTAAATATATTATAGAATAAAATCTTTACCTAATATACCCTAGGTAACACGAGATGTCACGGCTCATATGCCTCGTGACTCGTGCAAACCCTACCTTCAACATATAAGTTAGAATTTAGGTCTTAAGAGAGATTAAGTTGAAACCCTAATTAGTAGCATGGTCCAACTCATAAGTTGGTCCAAAATAACTACTAGTCAACGTCCAACATAAAACCAAACTCCGCACTAAACCGGACTTTATTATATAAATACTTTTATCAAAACATTAAAAAATAAACTTTAAACAATTTTCAAAACAATTTTTGAAACAATATAAGTCGTGTATAAAAACTCAGCATCTCAATGTTATAGTAGGAGAGCTATAACATTGAGCTCTTTTACTAGTAATGTTATAGCTGCAAAGCTATAACTTTACCAATTCAAGAACCTCATTCTTGGTTATCATTACGAGATAATCACCTATACTATTCTAATCTTCAAGGAGATCTTCGAGTATAGGCTACGTTATCATCCAAGCTTGATTAATTTTTAGACGGACTTCGTCTTCACATAAATCTTGAATGAATCTTCACATCGTTTGATCTTGAATGGAGACTTGTATACTTTCGTCACAACTTCCTTTAATGCTTGTGTTAGATAAGCTGAATCTAAAATACTTAGACAAACGATCACGCGCAACAAGTATATAAAACATAAAACACCTTGACATCATCAAAACATAAACATATAAGCTATATGGTTCAACAAATTCCCCCTTTTTGATGATGGCAAGCCTTCTAATTTGTGACTAAGTAAAAAGTTCCCCCTTAATATAATACCGTCATCTTAATAATAAAGATCAACGCAAGATCAACACGATTTATCAAAAACCGAAACTTTGAGGACTTTAAGAGACAATTGGTCTTGACAAGGAGCAAGCTTAGTAAGAGACAATTGGTCTTGATAAGGAGCAAGCTTAGGTAGATGCTTACTATAGACGTTCTTTCCCCCTCTTGACATCATCGAAAAGCTAAGAACAAATCAAAAATGACTAGAATAATATAAGACGAGACAAGAGATAAAACGTCATAGAAAGTAATATCATCATACATAACTAAAAGCATTGAGAACTTTAAGTATTAAACAAACTTAAGAAAACATGCATACAGCCGATGGGCCGAATAGAATACATGTTTAAAGAAACACTTGGGCCATAATCCACAAGTGCATTGCCAAAAAGGGCCGAATGATAAGTTTGAGCACACCAATAGGAAAATAAAAAGAAAGCTAAATAAGGTAAGGGCTAGATATGGTAAGGCGAGAGGAAATCAAATGTTGCGGGTCTTATACGGGTTCACGTTGTCGGGCCGAGTACGATGCTCTAAAGCATCAAGACGATCAAACGAGCTCCGTACAAGTTGGGCCATATTTTGAAGACTCCGTTCAAAATTGAGCACCTTCAAGCACAAAGCTTTCGTGGCCTCCAATGTAAGCGATTGATCACTTGCCATAGCCTTTCCGTGCATGACCAACGCTCCACCTTGACTCGTGAGAAATGTGAGATGGTCACCATGTGGGAACACTTCCCCACGGATTGCCTTCAATTATCGTTCAAAACCCATTAACCTCTTATCCACCTCACTCATCCACGCATAAACCCTAGAGGCATCCAAACCCGGCTCCAAAGATTGTGACGGTCCAACTTGAGACAAGACCGTAGCCAAATTCGTTGAATGCTCCTCAAACTTCTCCATTAAATTTGTCATAAAACCCTCCAATTTTGTCTCCATAGCCCCTAAACCCGAATTACCCAGGCTTTTCTCAACATCCCTAGCAAGAACTAACTTGGGTCCATCAACAACAAGACCCATAAGCTTGATCAACCTATCACACATACAATCCCGTGCACTCACACCGTAACTATCTTGTCCCACCACTCGTTTTATTTCTAACAATCGAGACACCCACATCCCATATGGTAAGTCGATCGTTGTACTCAATTTTTCTTTGGTAACCGTGAGACTCGTTTGAATAATACGGTGCAACACAACACTTCCCAAATTCACCTTTTGTCCCTCCAACCAAGAATAAACCATTAAAGCTTTATAACTCGACACTTTGTCTCGACCTCCTCTCCTCGGCACAACCGTGTTCCACAAGAAGTTTAAGAGGAACTTAATTTTAGCCGAGAGAGGACGAACCACAATGTTACCTCCTTCCGTCATCTCCTCAAAATACCTTTTCACTAACAAGTCCTTTTCACTCATCACATTAGACCATTCAAGACTCGGGTTAATTTCGATTCCGTCATCGGGAACCGAAAAAGCAGAGCAAAAGTCGGAAACAGAAACCGTCACATCCTTCCCATTAACCACCGCATGCAAGACTCCCTTCTTAACCGACACACTAGCAAAGAATTGAACAACTTCAACCGGATAGATAGGACCCGAAAACTGACTAATGTGACTCTACCCTTGAAAATCAAGAAAATTAACAAAGAATGCAAGAGCGGGAACATTAATCAACCAAGATTTCGGATAATACCTTCCTCCATGAATAGAATACCTCAAAACACGATTAACAAGGATGCTTCCGTCATGAGTGAGCCGAACACGATTTAACTCTTCTTTTGTTGCGGCTTTCGAAGCATCTCGGAGCAAGGTACGAGCAACACCATTCCGAACAATTACCTCGGGTTCCTCCACATCATCACTTTCATCAACAACTACCTTATTTTTACCTTTAAAAAGGCGGCGCCTTTTACCTTCGGACATCGACTCGTCCCGACCACGAAACAGGGGCGTAGTTGGGTTTGGTTGAGGTGAAGGAACAGTGGTGGAATTAGGATCATGTGGTGGTAGTGGTGATGTTTGGGTATGAAAGTGGCGGTTTTGGTGGTGACGGGTTGATGATCGGGTGGTTTTTGCATGGATTGGATGAATGTTGATGGTGAAAATTGAGTAAAGGAAGTGATGGTTGTGTAAAGAAGGAGATTGTGATGATGGTAAATTTTTTGGAAAGATAAAAGTATGCAAGTGGGATGGTGTTGGATGGGTTACACGCAAGGGAGGAGGTAGATATAGGAGTAGTCTAGGTCTAGGTCTAGCAAGTGGTAAGCAATTATGGTAAGTGTCAATTAGGAATAGGAGTTATGGTAGGTATAAGAAATTAAGTGATAGAATTAATAAGATAAAAGATAAGAATTAGGAATTTGAATTGTATATGGAGTATATTGAGTCGTGTACTATGAATAGCATATTAGGAAAGATTTTTGTGAATTGGAAATAAAAAAGATATGGTGTGTCATATTTATTTTATAAGGAATTAAGTTTGTATAAAAATAAAATTCTAAATAACAAATAGAAATTTATAACAAATATATATTCCTATAACAAAATTATTCATGCAACGCAATATACGGACACAATCATACAATCTTAACTTAACTAGTCAGTCATAAAAAAATTGAACGTGTATAGAAACTTAGGTACCACTGATTAAACCAATTTCCAACCGTAAAGTCTCAAATCGTTCTCTAGCTAACGATTTTGTCAAAATGTCTGCCCATTGTTTTTCAGTACTACAAAATTCAAGTTTTATATTCCCCTTCTCAACATGGTCTCGAATAAAATGATGTCTTATTTCAATGTGTTTGGTACGTGAATGTTGTGCGGGATTTTTAGAAATGATAATCGCACTAGTATTATCACATAAAATAGGAATACATCTTACATCAATACCATAATCACGTAATTGTTGCTTAAACCATAAAAGTTGAGTACATACCAGACCTGCAGCGATATATTCGGCTTCAGCAGTTGAGAGGGCAACCAAATTTTGCTTCTTCGAACCCCACGTAATAATACACGGTCCAACAAAAGTGGCGACACCCGACGTACCTTTTCTGTCTAGAGAACATCCTGCGTAGTCGGCATCAGAATAACCGACTAGATCAAAATTACACTCCATTGGATACCACAAATATAAGTTGGCCGTTCCAATTAAGTATCGTAAAATTTGTTTTACGGCCGTCATATGCGATTCTTTGGGAGATGATTGATATCTCGCACAAACGCATACACTAAACATAATATCGGGTCTACTTGCGGTCAAATATAACAGTGACCCAATCATCCCACGGTAAGTAGTTTCATCAACTGATTTACCGTCTTCATCCAATGTCAATTTCTTGTTCTCGACCATTAGAGTAGGCATTGCATGAGAGTTTTCCATCCCGAATTTCCGAATTAATTCTTTAATATATTTCTGTTGATGGATTTTAATGCCTTCTTCAGTTTGTTGTATTTGCAGACCTAAGAAGAATTTTAATTCTCCCATCATACTCATCTCGAACTCAGAAGTCATCAACTCAGAAAAATATTTGCATAAGCGTCGGTTGGTCGATCCAAAGATAATGTCATCGACGTAAATTTGAACAACCAAAAGGTCAGAACCCCCAGTTTTTAGAAATAGGGTTTTGTCGACAGATCCTCTACTGAATCCACTATCAAGTAGAAATTTAGATAATCTATCGTACCATGCCCTAGGTGCTTGCTTCAATCCGTATAGGGCTTTATCTAATTTGAAAACGTGATCCTCAAATTTGATATTCTTAAAACCGGGAGGTTGTTCAACAAAGACTTCTTCTTGTAAATATCCATTTAAGAATGCTATTTTTACGTCCATCTGGAAGAGCTTCATCCCTTTGTGTGCAGCGAAGGCTATTAGAAGTCTAATAGCTTCAAGACGAGCGACAGGTGCGAAGGTCTCGTCATAATCTATTCCTTCTTGTTGATTATAACCTTGGACCACCAATCTTGCTTTGTTTCTAACAATGACTCCGGCATCATCTAGTTTGTTCCTAAAGACCCACCTTGTTCCAATGACTGAACGATCTTTTGGTCTAGGAACTAAATGTCAAACCTTGTTTCTTTCGAACTGTTGTAGCTCTTCTTGCATAGCTATAATCCAATCTGATTTAGCAAGAGCTTCATTGATATTTTTTGGTTCGATCATGGATAGAAAAGAGTAGAAGGAGCAGAAGTTATTCAAGAAACGTCTTGTTTGAACACCCTTCTTAATATTCCCAAGAATATTGTCCATGGGGTGTGAGCTCTTGTATTTCCACTTTGTTGAAGTGCTTGGTTCTTCATCGTTATTTGAGCTTGACCCAACTTCATTTGGCTCGGAATTAGAGGAAGTTCCCCCTGAATCCAATCCGGGTGTTGTATTAGAGCCGATTATAACCTCGGACTCTACACCTTGATTTGGATTCAATGTTATAGTAACATCATCTATAACATTTATTTGGGAGTCCTTATTTTGAGTCAATGTTATAGTATCATCAACTATAACTTTGTTTTTCTCCTTTTTATCTTTTGAGGAACGATCAAGTTCATCATTCGTTCCCTCAATCTCATTGTCCTCAAATTCTAGTTCCGGAGGATCGTCTCTTGAAAGACGGAAGTCGGGTTCATCCAAGTCTTCTTCCTCATCCTGTACAGGCTTATCAAACATGTTATCCTCATCAAAGATGACATGGACACTTTCTTCAATACAAAGAGTTCTTTTATTGAAGACTTTGTAAGCCTTGCTATGATCTGAATATCCTATGAAAATCGCCTCATCACTCCTAGGGTCGAACTTACTTAACCTGTTTTTACCGTTATTGTGAACAAAACATTTACTCCCAAAGCAACGAAGATGGGAGATATTAGGTTTTCGACCTCTAAGGAGTTCGTAGAGGGTTTTCTTAAGAATAGGTCGGATCATAGCACGATTATGGATGTAGCAAGAGGTACTTATGGCTTCAGCCCAAAAGTTACGAGGTAAACCACTACACAAAAGCATTGTACGTGCCATATCTTCTAAAGTTCTATTCATACGTTCAACAACACCGTTTTGTTGAGGAGTTCTTGGTGCAGAAAAATTATGTCCTACACCATTAACTCTACAATATTCTATGAAAGTTTGATTGTCAAACTCGGTGCCATGATCCGTACGAATATATACAAGATTAGTCTTATACTTATTTTGAGCACGTTTCATAAGACAATCGAATTCATCAAAAGTTTCGTCTTTTGAATGAAGAAAGATAGGCCATACATACCTTGAGTAATCGTCTACAAGAACAAAGACGTACCTGGATCCTCCTCTACTCCTTACCTTCATTGGTCCACATAAGTCTATGTGTACGAATTCCAAGGCTTGATTTGTGCTTACAACTCTTTTCGGTTTGAACGACGATCTTACTTGTTTGCACCTTGCACACGTGTCACACATCCTTTCTTGATCGAACCTGATCTTAGGTAATCTCTCAAACAAGTCCCACTTCTTGAGTTTGTTCAAGGTTAGTGAGCTAATGTGACCAAATAGTTTATGCCATAGACAAGGATCATCGAGTGTAACTTTCATACATGAAAAAGAGTTAGTAGGCACAGCATTTAAATCTACCATATAAACATTTCTTTTCCTGTGGCCTTCAAGAATAACATTACTAGTTCCTTCAATAATAATGCGACAACTATCAGTATGAAAAACTACTTTGTTACCTTTGTCGCATAGTTGAGATATGCTTAGCAAGTTATGTTTTAGACCATCCACTAGATAAACATCACTGATTGCGTGAGACTTAGAAATTCCTATTTTGCCAACGCCAATGACTTTTCCCTTTTTGTTGTCCCCGAACGTCACTTTTCCTCCATTGAACGGCTTGAGTGAAAGAAATAAATTCTTATCTCCGGTCATGTGTCTTGAACATCCACTGTCAAGATACCATTGGTTATTTTCTTTCACTACTTCCTGCAGAAAGGATTAAATACAATTTTTAGGTACCCAAGAAAAGTTGGGTCCCTTATGATTAGTTACTCTATATACTAAATCCTTTCGTATTCACACTTGTCTAATAACCGTTTTTCTAACCCTTGGTTTATTTTGCTTGGGAGGAGTTCTTGGGTTAGGGTTTTCTCTTGGTCCAGGAATTTCTCTGGGTCTTTCATGATTATTTCCCTTGTGAATAGGTTTACTAGGTTGAGATCGACAAGGGTTTTGTGAGGTACTAGGTTTCTTGCTGTAGTCAAAGGCCATGTCATAGAACCAACGAAATTTATTGTTCCTTTCTTCGTTAGGTTCTTTAATGGGGGTGTCATCATTCTCATCAACCGTGTCAACATTTTTAGCATGGTCGGCATTTTTTCATATATCGTGAGCCTTTTTGACACAATTGATTTGGATGTGACCCGTATGACCACAGTAATTGCAAATCAAGTATTCAGGAAGATCAGCATACTTCATTTTTCTAAAATCAAAATCCGAAGGTGTTGATTTGCATTTAGAGTGATCTCTACGGCTGTAGCACTCATGTCCTAACCCCATCTTCATATTATTGTCAGAATATTCGGTTAGGAAGTTTAGGACTTTTGTGCTACCTTCCCACTTATCATGGACCTTCCTAGCGTGTAGAAGTAAGTCTTTTAGGTTTTTGATTTCCTCTTGACATTTCGTGTGATCTACATCATTGTCCTTTTTAAAGTTATCACGAAACTCTTGGAATCGTTTGTTAAGAATGAACACAACATCGGAATGTTGTTTCTTAACATTGATCATATCGGCCTTAGATTCTTTTAATTGCTTTGAAAGAGAATCTATCTCTTTCTTTTGGCCTAAGATCACTGCTTCATCAGATGTTACCTTAGTTTCCAAAAGTTCTTTGGCTTTTCTAAGTTCTAAAGTTATAGCTTCATTAGCTATAACTTTGGCTTGAAGGTGCTTGATGTTAAGCTTTAGGTCGGAAGTTATAGCTTCATTAGTTATAACTTTGGACTCTAATTCCTTCTTTTCAGCCATAGTAGAATCTAATGTTGTTGTTTTCTCAGCTATAACCTTAGATTTCAATTTGTTAGCTTTGGCCTTCAGAGTATGATTCTCTTCCGCGATTTCGAGAATCTGTTCCTTTAGATCTTTCAATTCCAAATCCTGTTCGTGACACTTATCAAGATATTGTTCAAAGAATTCAATTAAAGCACTTTTAGACTATTTCTTAACACGTTTTTTTAGCTCAAGATAACTTACCTCTTCATCGTCTTCATCTGATTCTCCGAGAAAGCAATAGTTTGAGTGAGAATTTGTGCTTTCATCGTCGCTGTCGGAGATTAGTTCAAGACTAACACTGCTGAGACAAAGGTTGGCCACTTCGTCGTCTTCAGATTCCTCATCATCTTCTGAGTCAAGGTCTCCCCAACACGACGCCATCATAACTTGTTTGAATTCTCTCTTTGTCTTCTCACGTTTTGTCTTGTCCTTTATATTCTCCCATGTTGGACAATCCTTGATCATATGACCAGATTCTCCACACTTGAAGCAACCTCTATTTGCGAAAGATGACTTTGATTCTGTGATTTTTGTTGGATGACTTGTTGTTGTTGTTGTTGTTGTAGGATGATTTTGTTTGTTTGTTTCGAAATATTTTATTTTTGAAATGGCGTGCAAACAGAACAGTTTCATCCTCTAGTTCAGAGTCAACTTCTTTGCTCTTTAAGGCCATACTCTTATTACGGCTTGGTTCAGCGTCATCCTTGTTAAGAGTAATTTCATGGGCCATAAGAGCACCGATGAGTTCTTGACAAGATAGGTTTTCAAGATCTCGTGATTCCTCCATTGCAGTGACTTTAGCACGCCACTTCTTAGTCAGGCTCCTAAGAACCTTCCTAGCAATGTCCTTAGTACTGAATTTCCTACCTAGGTTTTTCAGTTCGTTTATGATGCTTGAAAACCTTGCGGAAATACTATCTAAGGACTCATTAAGCTCCATAATGAATAGCTCATATTTTTGCATAAGCAAATCTATTTGGTGCTTCCTAACAATGGAAGTACCTTCATAAGCTAGTTCAAGTCCATCCCATATCTCCTTGGCCGTGGAGCATGAAGGAAACCGATCAAACTCTGTAGAAGTCATTCCGTTTTGCAGGAGACTTATTGCTTTGGAGTTCTTTTCGGCCTTCTTGTAGTCGGCCTCGACATAGTCCTCTTCTTTCTTTTCATAGGTAGTGCCTTCCTCGGATGCTACAAGAATTTTGTGCGGTCCGTTTTGGATAATCCTCCAGCACTCCCAATCGTGACCTTTCACATAGCGAGTCATCATGTTTTTCCACAATCCATAATTCTTCCCATCAAAGACGGGACACTTGAGATATTTGGAATCCATTTATCACGTGATAGGCAGCGGAATATAAAACGATAAGATAAATGAAAAACAAGATAGATCAACCTCCTTGCGGTTAGGCAATCAAGAGCACGAGGCTCTGATACCAATTGAAGAGTCTATTGATCCAAAATACTCAAGAGAGGGGAGGGGGGTGAATTGAGGATTTGAAACTTTTTATAGCTTTTTCGATTATGCGTAAGTAATTGATTATTTAAAGTTTATTGATTAAACTTTAAGTAATCAACTAATGAATGTAAAATGAAACAAACGAAAGAACGAAAGAGAGGAGACACACGGTTTTTGAAGTGGTTTAGTTTCACAAGTCGAAACCTACGTCCACTATTCTCGATTAATAAATTTAGTACCTTTCTACGGATTACAAATTTACTAACCCAACTCGTACAACTAACTCTAGCTGTAACTCAATGAGTACCGTTAAATACTCGAGTGACTAACTTACGCTAATAAGAAAGCACTAATGATTCTTCTAATAGTTCACGTTAATGAACAAGTAAGAAATCAATTATAGCACTATTATCTTATAACGATAACAATAAGAACAAGTATGCGAGCTTTAAAATACACGACCTTTCAAAAATAACAAAACGGTTTTTCAACTTGAAAACACACGATTTTGCTTTGTGAAAAGAAGAACAATTTTATGCTTAAGGTCTCTAATGAAGACCGAAGACCAAACCTTGAAAAAATGAAGACCGAGGACCGGACCAAAATAATTCGGTTCGGGTTTGGTCCGACCAAATTGTCCGGTCTGGTCCATTTTTCCGGTCTGAACCTAAATTTTCTCACCCTTAAGCAATAGCGCAATCTGACAATCATATATTGAAAGTTTGTCTATTATATATTGTCTCAACTTATCTTATCAAACCGAGTCTCTCAAATTCTTTTCACGGCCCTGACTGCCACGAGAATTTATTCCATTATTTAACCTAAAATGGATACATATTAATACCACAATATCGCCACCTTACCACTTTGTACTGAAATTACCATCAATCGTCTTAGTATAAAAGTGTTTACTTTAGCAAGTGCAATTACAAGGAAAAGGTACTCTATAACTATAACATAATTTTGATTTTTGATTATCATTACCCCCATTACGATTTTTTTTTTTTTGTTTGCAGCAGTAAAGATAAGATGTTACATACAAAGAGTACGACTCAGAGAGTCATACATACGTACAAGTGTACAACATTATTGAACATAAAATTACAACTTCTGATTAAACTAGTACGGTAAATGAGATATCGAGTAACAACAACATGTTGGTGGAGTGCGGTAGCTTGAACTTGAACTTCAACATGCACGGCGTCTACATGACACGAGACTCTCAAAGACCATCGAGACATTTGTCCTGACAAGTGACGGGAACAAGATGCACTTACGCCGCAAGCTAAGGACGTAGAAAGGGAAAGGCGAAAACAAGCCAAACCGGCTTGCCTCTAAGGAGAAAGATCTCCTAAATCTTGAAGAACCAACCTGACAGACCAAAGACCAATAACCAAAGTAGTCGCGCCATCAGTCAGACCAATACACAAATTGCTCCTCAACCAAACGCCTAGCCAAAACCATCATAAGGAACCGTAGTAAGATGCGGCCAACATAGACCGGAAACAACCTCAACTCGTTATTATTCTTAGGATAGATTATTACTAGGGACATCTCAAAGAACAAAAGACAAATATACATCAAGACTAATCCAACCCACACAATGTAGCTAAATATTTCCGTAAGGAGACTTATTAAAACTGGAAGCATGAAAATACTAAAGGTCATGAACAAACTGGAAGAAATACCACCGCCTTCGACCAAACCAAAATCACATGAGCCATCCCCGAGCACTCCTCAACAATCAAAGATCATTCCAGACAAAGAAAACCACAAAAGCCTCGACCGATCAACCGAATCCAATGTCTCATCAACGAAACATACATAAATAAAAACCAAGTACAGAAAAACCGAGGACACCACAACCATCCAACAAACCACCACACAGGACCGCACTTGACAAAATGATCCAAAGAGCTGCACATGCAGCAAGACAGAAGTGAGAAAAGACCACTTAGTGGGGAAAGGGGGCGAGGGGAACGGACACCCCACGAAAGACACGGCCCAACAGCAGGCCCCAGGAAAACCAACAACACACACCCATTTCACCACACGACACCTCCCAGGACCACCACCTTACATGCAATAAGACCAAAAAACGGGACGACACTGACAGACACTAGTGACACTGGAAATGGAGCCAATAAGGTGGGGAGAATTGAGGAATTACCATATGAGGCCCAAATCACCACCACATAGTATAACAACGACTCAACCAAAAGAGCTAATTAAGCTCATCGACACATACCAACTAAAACAAGACAAATTAGGAGATCCATACCAGGGGTGAAGGGAAAAGGGGAACACTCCTGGGTTACATGCAAAGACATCGGCGATAGGATAAAGGGTCAGAGGGACGGGAACTTCATTGAGAGACCCTTACCACAGACGAACACCAAAACGATCCGACCTCACAGCCAAAGAACAAACAGGCTACAAAAGGGCTAAATCAAACCCAGCCGAAGCATAGCAAAAGATGAGAGATCGGGGGCGCGACCAAATCAGACACGCAACTCGACAACTTCATACCCACACAACAAAGACGAGGCTAAAGGATAACAAGGATCGATCTTAGAAGCAAGGGGGTTAAATCAGGAAGGAGGGATCAAGAAGAGAGGAGTGAACCTTTCACCGGAGCTAGGCCATGGAGCGACCCAAACTACGGTGAAAGACCGGGCAGAATATAAGTGGCAGTGAGGGGTAAAGGGGAAAGAGATGGTTGCAAAGTTAATTTATTTGGAGGTTTATCTAGAGAGAGGAAATAAAGAGAGAGAATTACAAAGAATTAGTAAATAAAAGTTCCCATTACTAATATCATACCCAATATATAACATTATGTCAATGCCTCAAAAGCTAAGTGAGTTAACGTTACATAACTACTTTCTCTAGTTTTATTTGTCACCCCATTATCCCTTTTGGCCGTTTTTTAATCAATTACCCTGTTTGTCTTTCCCGTCTCTTTAAGCACTTTTTCCTATAATTTGTACCACGTTACCATTAAATATGTAGGTAAATGAGGATAGAGAGGGGTAATAATTTACTCATAGCATATGTCTGTATATGTCATCTATCTTAGGTGTTAAAGTTATAAGGGATGATATTTTTTGAAATTTACTGGAGGCCCCAACATTGTCGATTGGCTCCTTCATCTTTTTATCATCAATTTGACATTTTTGTCCTACGTAGTACGTACTTTTCACCATACACCATTTATTACACGGATAAGTTTTCTGTAAAACAGTTCTAAAATAAAACATTGTAAAATCTTACAAAGATCTTAATTATGATGTCTTTATCATGGAGAGTGGTAGTTAATGGAAGTATTCTAACGAGGTTATTTGAGTAACTTATCACTTGGTTTTACAATAACAACTATGTAAAACAGTTACACCAATGGCCGCGTTCGACATTGCTATTAATTTATGAGTATTAAAAGACTAAAAGTTAGATTAAATAAAAAATAGTCTCTCTATTCCGACCATTTTTTATCCTATTCTATTTTGGAGTGTCTCAGTCAATTGTTGCCCTTTTTATTTTAAGGATGAACTTGATGGGTAATTTAATCATTCACACACAATTTGGACCACTTGTGATTTAGTAATTGGTCCATTTCTTTGTCTTGGTTTTTGAACCAAAACCAAAGGATAATAATTGACCAGGACGGAGGAATCGGAGTAACAATTATGTGAAGGAAAATGAGATGACGCCACCGGGTGGTACTCAAACTGGGCGCCACCGGGGGTATTATAGTAAATTTATTATGTATGAAGAGTCTATCGATCCGAAATACTCAAAAGGAAGAAGGGGGGGTGAATTGAGGATTAAAAACTTTGAGCTACTTTTCGATTGTAAGAGTATAATTAATTATTTAAAGTTTATTGATTAAACTTTAACTAATTTACCAATTAACGAGTTAAAACAATGCAAATAAACGAAAGAGACAGAGAGGCACACGGATTTTTGAAGTGGTTCAGTTTTACAAATTGAAACCTACGTCCACTATTCTCGATTAACAAATTTTGTACCTTTCTACGGATTACAAATTTACTAACCCAACTCGTACAACTAACCCTAGTTGTAACTCAAGTGAGTATCGCTAAATACTCGAGTGACTAACTTACGCTAATAATAAAGCACTAATGATTCTTCTAAAAGTTCACGTTAATGAACGAGTAAGAAATCAATTAAGCACTATTATCTTATAACGATAACGAAAGAATGAATTCACAAGTATATATGACACACGACCTTTTCAAAATAACAAAACGGTTTTTTTTGCTTGTAAAAACACGGTTTTTGCTTTCAAAATAAAATGAAATTATGCTCAAAGGTCTTGCTTTCTAATGTAGCAAAGAGGAGAGTATTTATAGCAAAGAAGGAAGCAAGGCATACGGTTTCCACGAAACCCTAGAGGCCGAAACAACAGATATGTAAACAAATCATATATTTGTTATTTCTTTCCTTAAAATCTTAGAAGATAATAGAGAATATTCAAAAGATAATTTAACCAATTATTCTCCTATTATCTTTTCCTTAAATCTTAAGATATGATAAGATTTTCCATAAAAAATATTCTTATCATATATAACCATATCAAGTTAAATATAAAAGATATGTTAAGATAATTACAGAGAATAAAATCTTAACAATAAACAACTTTTATCCTTAAGCTTACACGAAACCAACAAGGCCCATATGCCTTGTTTTTCGTGAAAACCCTAGCTTGATATTAGGTTAGATTTAGGGTTTAAGAATATGCATTTTTAGAAACCCTAATTAGTAAGATGACTCAACTCATAGGTTGATTCAACATAATTACTAATTATAGACTGAAAATAAACCACGCTTATGATATAGGGATTTGCCGTCACTTCCCAATCAAAAACAATTTATAAAACCAAATAAAAGTAGTATTTATTCGGGTGTCGAACACGAAGATGGCGGGGGTTAGATACTTGGTTTGTTTAAGTCTTTAGTTTAGTCAAACAAAATAAGATGTTGATTTATCTAAATTAAGATGCAAACAAGTTAAATTAAACTAAATGGGATTGTATTCAATTGATGGAAGGCTAAGGTCTTTGGGTTCACAAAGGGCAATTAGGGGGAGAAACAAGGTCTAACAAGAAAAGGGTAATAATGGTGGTCAAGGGTTTAAGACTAATTTCTTAGTCACCTTAAGCTCCTCAATAAGTTATCACTTGATCGAGATGAACTAGCTACAAATTAAGCATAGAGACTACCCAATAGCATGAGCACCAAGACGGATCGAATGCATCAAAGAGATGTTCTAACTTTCATTAAAACTCATCTATAAGCACTTCTAAAACTATCTAATAGCACAATGCACCAAGGTAAGCCAAACATGTTAATGAAATGTCCAATTTTCATTGAGGCATTTCCACAAACACTTCAAATGCATTAAGAGTAGAAACCACATAATCACCCAATTCAAAAGGTTAACAACCCAAATTCATCCCCTTAATTACCCAAATTCCCCCTATGACCTTAGATAAGACTACTCACTCATGTTCATGGGTGAGAAATTACCAACAATTTCCAACAATATACAAGTAAACATTGCAAACATGATAAAGACTAATACTTTTGATGAATAATAATTAACCAACATAAGAAATGTAAACAAATGAAAATAATGTAAACAAAAGATGAGAATTGTACCAACAAAGAGGAAAGTAACAATCTTGGATAATAATGGAAGAATGAATTTCTTCTAATCTTCAAATACAACCCAAAATACTAATTGTATACTAATGAGAGATGAAGAACTTGCATAAACAAAGGAAGAATTAAACTAATAATTAAAGAAAGTTTGCAAATTTTATTGAATGAAAATGAGAAAGTAAATATTAGGGTTCTACAATATTGAGAGAGATAAGGATGGACTAATCTAATTTTCTATCTAATTCTAATGTAGTCTAATGTGTTTCTAAAGTTCTTATGTGTGGTCTTTTATACTAGTTATTAATATTAATAATACTACTAATTAGTAATTACTAATAATAATGATAATAATAATAATAATCCTAATAATGATAATAATACTCCTCATCTATCGACACATATGACACAAACAAAACAAAATTAAAGAGGAAGGGGAAACACGGGAAAAAGACGACAAAACGCAGCAAAGGGGGGGGGCTCTGCCGGTCAGCCGGCGGTCGGTGCGAGGTGCCGGCAGCGCGTAGCTTGAAGAAAGGGGTTGAATTAAATGGGGTGTAGTGGGTGCCGGTATGTCGGCTGCCGGGCAACCGGCATAGAGCACAATTTGATGCGAGAATGTTGATTGTGGTGGCACGTGTCGACGCACCGCCTGCCGGGGGTCATGACCGGTAGCGAGTGCGTAATTAATTGGACCAAAATGTTGAAGTATTCCCTGCCAGTTGGAGGGCGGCTGCCGGTTGACCGGCATAGGGCACATGAGTCATTGTTGTTGCTTGTTCAGTCCTGATTCGAGTTCGAGGAAAGGCGAAATTGATGGTGGCTGTTGCAGCTGTTGATGTCGAATTGTGGGTTGGAGTCGTGGTGGAGTTAATGAATGGCGACGGGCTGTTAATGGTGGATGTATGGTGGTGTGAGGCAGAGCGGAGGTGATGCGTGGTGGTTAATGGTGAGTTGGTGAGTGTGAGTGTGTTTGAAGTCGGGTTTTCGGGTTTGCATTTGATCGTGGGAGATCGGAGGAGATGCAAGATAATGGTATTTGGTGAATTGGTGATGGGGGAGGTTGAATTAATGGAAGTAGCGGGTATGATGGTGGTTGTATTGTTGTTGCAGGTTGGTGTCGGGTTTGTTGGTTGCTTGGTGAAGATGGAGGTTGTTAATGGTTGAGGATGGAGTTTATGGTGACTGAATGTGTGATGGGTAGTGATGATGACGGAGGAAATGGAGGTGAAATGCAGGTTGAAGCTGCTGGTGTTCTCGAACTTGGGTTCGATTGTTGGCTGCTCGGAACTCCGACAAGGCAAAAGGAGGTTGTGGTGGTTGATGGTGGTGAATAAAGGAGAAAACAGGTGAGGTGAGTGAATGAATGGTGAATGGAGGACGAGTTTGATGGTGATGTCGAAAATGGTGATGAAGTGGTGGTAAGAATGGAGGTTGAAGAAGAGTTGCAGGGGTTGACTTTGGTAATTAGAGGTCAAAGGTTGACCTTCATTTCCCTCCTTTGTGACTTGTAGCTTTGACCCGTCACTTTGACTCGTCTTGATTCTTATTACTCCGCCTGGCTTTCCCGTTTCACCTACACATTAAATTAATATAATAATAAATTAATATAATAATAATAAAATAATACTAATATTATATAAAACCGACTAATTATTAAATATAACTAATACGACTAATTATTATAAATTAATAAATAAATGAGCTATTTAATCAATTAAGCATACAAAATCGAGTCGGAATAAAGGATTAAATATGGGGTAAAAGACACTAAAATTATACTTATCAAATCTCCCCACACTTAAACCTTACTCGTCCTCGAGTAAGCTCATTTAAACTAAACTAAGACCCGTAATATAAAAGACTAGATAAACTAATAATATCCGATGAAAGCCAATTAACGGGCCTCCTCCGTCCCTTCAACTCACACCGAAACACAATGAGGTATGCATTCCGATGCAAGGCAAGTGGGGGGCTTGCGGAAAACTTCTTGACACATCCAACATTAAGCACGGATCGACATATAGGATGCATCACAAAAAGTCACCCGCTTTCCTCATCTAAGCGGGGTTTTGCTTCAAATTGAAAGGTCTAGGTTAGGTGAAACCGTCTCAAAACCTCAACGAGGTGCCAACTCCCTAAGCGTGGCACAAGCAACCCAAATATGTTCACAAAAGCCAAAGAAACACATTCTAAGGCGGGAAAAGGGGAAGCAAGGCTAGTCCTCCAAGAATGACACGACACGCGCAAGATTCAACCAAAAGAGACCCATGGCTAAGAGGACTTAGACCATCGACAACCTCACGGATTTCACTCGTCACTCATTTAAAGACCGGGTGTTTTTGTACAAAAAGTAGCCAAACACTCTCCTACTACGACTCGTGAGAACGTGTCCGCAATCTAATGTGTAAAACAGTCCTATGTCCAAATGAGATGCAAAATGTAACAATGCGCAAGCCATGAAATAAGGGTTGTAATGGGGCTAAGGAGTAGGGCGGAACGGGATTGGTGCAAGCACCGTTTGGACATGTGGATTTCAAATCAAGAATTGTCGACACATCACATCCATTTCTTATTGCAACACATGAGACACGTCTATGCCCTAACATAGCATGGATCACCAAAACTATGCAAAAATTGCATAAACCCAACTCAAATTGGAAAAACTTTGAAAGTACTCCTCTTATTTCAACAAATGGTAACGTCTACACCCTAACAAAAATCGGTTTCCCGAATTAATGCAAACATTGTGCAAACCCGACTCTCTTTGGAAAAATACAAAAATCGTCACCTTATTGCAACCAATGAGCAACGTCTACACCCTAACAAGAAATTGGCTTGCCAAAATCGAGCAAAAAATGTGTAAACCCGACTCACTTGGGAAAAACATCAAGTCCCCTTTTATTCTTGCAACGCCTTTTTCTACTCCATTGATGAAGGAGTGTTGCTTGGCTTTTTCTCATCAAACAAAGTATTAGTGCAAACTTTTTTCTTTTTCGTTACATTTTTCTCCTTTTCTATTTTCTTTTTCTTTTCTTTTTCAAAACCTCTTTATTCAAAGCAAACCAAACTAAACCATCATTCCGACTCAAGTGGATTGTGCACATCCACTAAACCAAGATTCAAATCCCCTTGCTACATACTACCAAAACTCATAGACAACTTTCTTGATCAAGGTCGGTTGTTTTTGGGTTGTAGTTAGTATCGTAGGTATCAAACGAAAGGTCAAGGCTCAAAAGGGGTAAACAAAATCGGTCCTAGTCTAAAGGGTCGAAAAATTAGGCTTATTTGGCAATGTGAGGCTCAAAAAATGAAATGCAACTTGTTGTTTCAAAATATGCATAAAAATGAACATCTCATGGTCTAAAAGGAAAGGACGCCATGCTTGTGCGTCGTGATGTAACATGCCACGCGAGGAGCCTACTCACACCTAAAGGGGGACCAGGTATGGATGTACCGGTCCCAAGGAGGCTCTAAATCTCACATGTAAGTAGCTATGTCGAAATCTAGGCCTAGTCTACGGTCTTGGTCTCACATGGTGGTCAAAACTTTCCGGTCTAGCCTCATTTCCCGGGTATTTGCAAGCAAACACCCTAACAAGGAGGTCACTAGGTACAAGCCACTAAGAGGGGAAAGACACAGCTTAGACAATATCATCATAGAGGGTATCATACTCCCTTCCTAGACCAAATTTTGTTCAAAAATTTATATACAAACTCGATGCAAAATGTAAATAAAGCAACAAACACATATTCACAAGATACGAAATGCATTTCTAAGTACTAGCAACATAAATAAACATGCAACAATTATCTAAACCTAGCAGCACGTAAGCAACACACACCAAGTTCCAAAATGGAACATCCTCATCAACATAGCCCATCCTCCTCCATATATCCAACAATATAAAGGAAAAGAATAGTAAAGGAGAAAGAGATAGGAAAGATTAAACCGAGCGGTCTTCTAGTCTCCTAATGCCTCAAATGTCCCGTATGTGCCTGCGCCACTTGTTAGACAAACATATATATACAATGCAATATTTTTGGAATTTTTGAAATTTTTCAATTTTTAGGCATTTTTTTGAATTTTTATCAAATTTAAAGGTGCAAACAAATATTCACAAAGTGGATATTTCCCTCCCCACACTTGAAATTTACATTGTCCTCAATGGAACAAAGTATAGGGAGAGAATAGGAAAAATAAACAACATATTTTTGGTGGTTTTTGAATTTTTCGAAATTAAAGAACATGTTTTTGGAATTTTTTTTTTTTTTATATTTGAAAGTAAATAACATGTTTTTGGATTTTTTTAAAATGATGGAATTTCCTCCCCACACTTATTTATTTACATATTCTCAATGGAAATAAATGTGTGGAGGAAATTCGGAAATGAAATACATGTTTTTGTTGATTTTTGATTTTTCAAATTTTTAGTGGTTTTCAAATAAGTATGCAATGCATGATCTAACCTATATGCAATATTGAAATACGATGCAACCTATACTATATGAATGCAAAGAGAACTAATTTAGATTAGCTCCTTTTCTAATCATGTTACTAAATTCAAAATGCGGTAAAAACTTAATTAAAGAGGAGAAGAATATATACATTGCGGTGGTTCTTAAGTAACTCCACCAAACCTCTTCATTCAAAAACTTCAATCAACCGGGATCAATATCCCGAGATCCCATCAACCTTCCACCTTCAACACAAGAGTCAACAACACATGAACCCTTGTTCTTCATCATCAAAGCATGCAACTTACTCATGCCATCTTGAACTTGTTGCCATTTTCGGTTCATTTCTTCTTCAAGCTTTTCCTTAGTCTCTTTGTCAACATTAGGGTCACATACCCTTTTTCCTTTCGATCTCTTTCTCCATCTTTTTGGCTTCTTCTTTTCAATTCCCGGTTTTCATTTTGGAGGGGCATTGGTGCTAGAATTGAACTCGGTTTCCCAAGTCTTGCCCATTTCCCCACACTTATATTTAACATTCACTTCTTCTTCAAGGAACTTATCCGGTGGCTCATCATCAAATTTTGGCTCACAAGAAATTAAGAGCTCCATGTTCTCATCTTCATTCTCATGGAATTCTAAAGTTTCCACGGCAAACGTGTTTTGAACCACGGTTTTCTTTGAAGCATGTGGTAGCTTGAATTCAACTTTTTCCTTCCCAATTTTGAATGACAATTGTCCCTCTTTGACATCTATGACGGCTCCTCCCGTGGCCAAGAATGGCCTACCAAGAATGACACGAGAGCGTCTTGCCATAGGGATGTCCAACACTACAAAATCGGTAGGAATTGAAAGCTTACCAATTTGAACCATGATATCCTTGAGAATCCCATTTGGAGATTTGATTGTTCCATCGGCAAGTTTGATTGTAATGGAAGTGCGGGCTAAACTTGAAATATTCAACCTCTTCACAAGGGCAAGTGGTATGACACTCACACTTGCCCCTAAGTCACACAAAGCACTATCCACCTTTTGGTCACCAACGGTACAAGGAATTGAGAAACTCCCGGGGTCATCAAGTTTGATGGGGATTTCTTTAGATTTGACCACATTGCACTTCTCACTTGAGGCATCAAGCTCATGGCTACTAATGTCCACGCTTCTAGAAATGACTTCTTCTTGCTTGGCCAAAGAGTGTTCTTCTACCATGACCATCTCTTCCTTTTCCGGGTTCTTCTCAACTTCTACCATCACATTTGGTGCTTTCACAATTTCTTCAAGCACAAATTCTTCACTCATAGTGGTTGGTGAAGTCATAATCATCTCTCCCTTACCCGGGTCAACTTCAACATCCAAACTTGTACCATGAATTGTCATTATTTGCTCAAGCACATAGTCTTCTATGCTCTCTTTTTCGGGCTCATGGTCAACTTCTTGGAATGTTTCCATAGCCATGGAAAAGGGAGTGGTGTAAGATAACTCCTCTTGACTTGGCAAATCAAATGACTCTTCTTTTTCCTCTTCAACTCCAACCATGATAGCATTAAATTCCTTTGACTTCATAGGGTCCCTTGGATTTTGCCCTTGTCTTAGAAATACACCCGGTGGTTTTTGAGAACTCATGAGAGCTTGGGAAGCCAATTTAGCTTCAAGACTCTTGATTTGTTGTTGGGTATTACTTGCCAAATTCCCTATCAATTTCACTAAGTTGTCATATTGAGCATCTCCCAAGAAATTGCTTGCTTGAGGTGATGGCTCTTGATTGGAAGATTGGTTGGCAAGTGAGAAAGAAGAGTCATGGTTGTGCCGGTTTTGAAAATTTGAACCTTGGCCTTGGTGAAAGCCTTGGTTAAATCCTTGATAGTTTTGATTGAAATTTTGGTCTTGATAACCTTGGTTGTACCCTTGCCCTTGGTACCCTTGGTTGTACCATTGGTTAAAACTTTGATAGTTTTCATTGCAATTGTGATCTTGATACCCTTGATTGAAACCTTGATTGGCTTGGTTCCCT
This sequence comes from Silene latifolia, assembly GCF_048544455.1. Taxonomy (NCBI): domain Eukaryota; kingdom Viridiplantae; phylum Streptophyta; class Magnoliopsida; order Caryophyllales; family Caryophyllaceae; genus Silene; species Silene latifolia. The sequence goes on from NC_133534.1 coordinate 40,709,397, forward strand.
TGATTTCCATGGTAGAAGTCTTGGCAACCTTGGTTGAAACTTTGGTGATTCATGTTTGACTTTGTGGTGGGTATTTTTGTAGGGAGTTGTATGTTGTGAAATGATTTTGTAAGAAAGGATCAATTGTGTTGTTTGGTTGTTCTTTGGTAAAGGTTTCTTAGTGAGATTTGGGTGGATGTGCTAGCTTGGTTTAAAGTTGCCAAGTCGGAATTTCCAATCCTTGATAAGGTCCTTCTTCTTAAAGCTCTAAAGAGCCTTTCCGCTTCCGGGTCACTAAGCAAAGGATTAGCGTTTCCTCTAGGCATATACTTCAATAAACCGTTAGTCTCCTAGTGCTTTGAGGCACTAGGGGTAAGCAATAACACACTCACTCTACAAGAAACAAGTAACTACTCAAACAAGCAAACAACAAGTAAAGACTAAGCCTAAGACTCTAACTAACTAAGCATAACCTAACGCCATCCCCGGCAACGGCGCCATTTTGATATAGGGATTTGCCGTCACTTCCCAATCAAAAACAATTTATAAAACCAAATAAAAGTAGTATTTATTCGGGTGTCGAACACGAAGATGGCGGGGGTTAGATACTTGGTTTGTTTAAGTCTTTAGTTTAGTCAAACAAAATAAGATGTTGATTTATCTAAATTAAGATGCAAACAAGTTAAATTAAACTAAATGGGATTGTATTCAATTGATGGAAGGCTAAGGTCTTTGGGTTCACAAAGGGCAATTAAGGGGGAGAAACAAGGTCTAACAAGAAAAGGGTAATAATGGTGGTCAAGGGTTTAAGACTAATTTCTTAGTCACCTTAAGCTCCTCAATAAGTTGTCACTTGATCGAGATGAACTAGCTACAAATTAAGCATAGAGACTACCCAATAGCATGAGCACCAAGACGGATCGAATGCATCAAAGAGATGTTCTAACTTTCATTAAAACTCATCTATAAGCACTTCTAAAACTATCTAATAGCACAATGCACCAAGGTAAGCCAAACATGTTAATGAAATGTCCAATTTTCATTGAGGCATTTCCACAAACACTTCAAATGCATTAAGAGTAGAAACCACATAATCACCCAATTCAAAAGGTTAACAACCCAAATTCATCCCCTTAATTACCCAAATTCCCCCTATGACCTTAGATAAGACTACTCACTCATGTTCATGGGTGAGAAATTACCAACAATTTCCAACAATATACAAGTAAACATTGCAAACATGATAAAGACTAATACTTTTGATGAATAACAATTAACCAACATAAGAAATGTAAACAAATGAAAATAATGTAAACAAAAGATGAGAATTGTACCAACAAAGAGGAAAGTAACAATCTTGGATAATAATGGAAGAATGAATTTCTTCTAATCTTCAAATACAACCCAAAATACTAATTGTATACTAATGAGAGATGAAGAACTTGCATAAACAAAGGAAGAATTAAACTAATAATTAAAGAAAGTTTGCAAATTTTATTGAATGAAAATGAGAAAGTAAATATTAGGGTTCTACAATATTGAGAGAGAGAAGGATGGACTAATCTAATTTTCTATCTAATTCTAATGTAGTCTAATGTGTTTCTAAAGTTCTTATGTGTGGTCTTTTATACTAGTTATTAATATTAATAATACTACTAATTAGTAATTACTAATAATAATGATAATAATAATAATAATCCTAATAATGATAATAATACTCCTCATCTATCGACACATATGACACAAACAAAACAAAATTAAAGAGGAAGGGGAAACACGGGAAAAAGACGACAAAACGCAGAAAAGGGGGGGGCTCTGCCGGTCCATTGCCGTGGTCGGTCGAGTGCCGCAGCGCGTAGCTTGAAGAAAGGGGTTGAATTAAATGGGGTGTAGTGGGTGCCCAGATGTCGGCTAGGCCGGCAACCAGCATAGAGTACAATTTGATGCGAGAATGTTGATTGTGGTGTGCGTGCGTGACGCCGCTGCCGGGGTCATGACCGGTAGCGAGTGCGTAATTAATTGGACCAAAATGTTGAAGTATTCCCTGCCGGTTGGAGGGCGGCTGCCGGTTGACCGGCATAGGGCACATGAGTCATTGTTGTTGCTTGTTCAGTCCTGATTTGAGTTCGAGGAAAGGCGAAATTGATGGTGGCTGTTGCAGCTGTTGATGTCGAATTGTGGGTTGGAGTCGTGGTGGAGTTAATGAATGGCGACGGGCTGTTAATGGTGGATGTATGGTGGTGTGAGGCAGAGCGGAGGTGATGCGTGGTGGTTAATGGTGAGTTGGTGAGTGTGAGTGTGTTTGAAGTCGGGTTTTCGGGTTTGCATTTCAGTCGTTGGAGATCAGAGGAGATGCAAGATAATGGTGACTGGTGAATTGGTGATGGGGGGAGGTTGAATTAATGGAAGTAGCGGGTATGATGGTGGTTGTATTGTTGTTGCAGGTTGGTGTCGGGTTTGTTGGTTGCTTGGTGAAGATGGAGGTTGTTAATGGTTGAGGATGGAGTTTATGGTGACTGAATGTGTGATGGGTAGTGATGATGACGGAGGAAATGGAGGTGAAATGCGGGTTGAAGTCGCTGGTGTTCTCGAACTTGGGTTCGATTGTTGGTCGCTTCGGAACTCCGACAAGGCAAAAGGAGGTTGTGGTGGTTGATGGTGGTGAATAAAGGAGAAAACAGGTGAGGTGAGTGAATGAATGGTGAATGGAGGACGAGTTTGATGGTGATGTCGAAAATGGTGATGAAGTGGTGGTAAGAATGGAGGTTGAAGAAGAGTTGCAGGGGTTGACTTTGGTAATTGGAGGTCAAAGGTTGACCTTCATTTCCCTCCTTTGTGACTTGTAGCTTTGACCCGTCACTTTGACTCGTCTTGATTCTTATTACTCCGCCTGGCTTTCCCGTTTCACCTACACATTAAATTAATATAATAATAAATTAATATAATAATAATAAAATAATAATAATAAAATAATACTAATATTATATAAAACCGACTAATTATTAAATATAACTAATACGACTAATTATTATAAATTAGTAAATAAATGAGCTATTTAATCAATTAAGCATACAAAATCGAGTCGGAATAAAGGATTAAATATGGGGTAAAAGACACTAAAATTATACTTATCAGCTTAATACGGACTTCCTTTGTTAAATAAATACTTTTTGCTAAAACATTTAAAATAGACAAAATCATTTTTCAAAAACAATTTGAAAACTTCTTAAGTCGTGCGTTATATAAGCTTAGCATTTCAATGTTATAGTAGAAGAGTTATAACATTGAGCTCTTACATAAGTAATGTTATAGCTGTGAAGCTATAACTTTACTAACATAAGAAATCCATTCTTATGTTACCATTACGAGACAATCACCTACGCTATTCTAATCTTCTTAGGAGATCTTCGAGTGTAGGCTACTTCATCATTCAAGCTTGATCAATCTTTTAAATGAGCTTCATCTTCTCATGAATGCTTGGATAATTCTTTCACTATCTTGTAATATCTTGATCCGTGAATGAGGGCTTGATCACAATATGTTCTTGTATACTTACATCACAATTCTGTAAGCTTTGCAAATAATAAGTCTAATCTGAAGAGACTAAACAAACAATTACGCGCAACGAATATATATAATATAAAGTACTCTTGACATCATCAAAACATAAACATATATATCTATATGGTTCAACAATGTATTTTCATTTTCCTTCACTAAAATCTAAATTTCACACTAATTAATTGAAAAGGGTAGTTTGGGAACTTTAAATTACATAATTAATTATAATTATAAATAATTGAAAGAAAAATAGTTGAATTGTTCCTAGCATTTTGCCTCTTTTGTGGAAAGGAGTTCCAAGTTAGAACAAACAAGATACACAGTTTGCAACTACATACGTTATTACTAATAACGGTTTGTAAAGCGATTACGATTCAGCATCAAACTCAATCATCATCCCCGATCAATTCACGATTAAGCATTTTGGGCTACGTAACTTGGAAATTTGTAACTTGCATGCTATCAAACACTATTACAAGGTAGAAGATGCATCGACATGATATGATTGTTAATGAATTAGAAAGGTTGGAACATGTAATTCCATATTTGCAAGTGAATATCACACAACATTGATATGACGTAAATACTTATTCAGTTTTGTTTATTTTTCAGATTATAGATGATTGGATTGCTCAATCAACAAACGAAATTTAGTTTGACAATTGATAAACATCTGTTTTAGTTTAGTTACAATTCTAATTTAATTTAATTGAATAAATATTAGATTACGTTACTACCCTTTAGACATTGGCGGAAAATCAAAAACCAATCTTTTAATTTATAATATTTCTCTCTCTTTTTTTTTTTAATTAAGGTGGTGCCGAGATTCAGCGTCACTGAGTGGCGCCCTATCGCTATCCGTGAAATGAAACTGTGATACATTCAAAACGTCAAGTTATTGAACTTTATTCAAATTTGTTGCATAATAACATTAGAAGAACAAAGACAAATGTTTGTTTGATGATAAAGAACTTGTAAAATACAAAGCAACATTCATATCCTACTACAAGCTTCAAATCTTGGACGACCAATATAGGGATAATTACTTGACAAATAACTCGATCAAAGATTAACATCTCTATACAAACAATTGGTGAAAGGTCACCTTAATCCACATTTAAGCAAAAGATTAGGATGACCCAAGGGTTAAAAAGGTGAGAAGAGGTCAATTGGTGACCTTCACTTGCTCAAATTGACCCAACAATTGACCTTACATGTGTCAAATTGTAATTGGTTACAATATTTAAAATCCAATAAAAAAAAGAAAACTAATATATTAACATTAAAAGTACAAAGAGTATGCGGTTTTTTTAATGTATGCGGCTTTTTTAATTATGTATGCGGTTTTTTTAATTATGTATACGGTTTTTTTAAGAGTAAAGTGAAAAACAAGGACCTTAATTATGCATACAAATGGATACAAGGACCTAAATTATTATTGCAAAGCTATAAGGACCTTATGTAACGTCTGTTGTTGCTTCCGTTAGCCTTTTATTGTCAGCACCCATTTAAACCATTTTGTCGCCCTTTTTTTACTTTTGTGAGCTAATTAGTCTTGCTGAAGACGGGTTGGAGCAAGTGACAGATAATGTCACTCACAAAACGGATAGGGGAGACAAGGTGGGGGCACCCCATGTATTTCCCTCTCTCCTCTATTTGAGTCATTTGTGAGGGAAAATGGTATCCGTCACTCCAAAGTGACGGATACGTGCCGTCACAAATGAGATTTTGTGTTTGTGAGCATTATTTTATCCATTACAGTCTTTAACTAACTGATCAATTCCCTTATAAATGAGTATTTTTATTCTTTGTCAATGAGAATTTAACCCTTTGTTATGTTTAAACAATACAATTATAGTATTATACCTCATTCTTGTCAAAACAAAAAAAAATTATTTAAGACTGGTATATCCGTCCGTTGTACGTTTAAGGTAGGTTAAATAGTTAGAATAAAACAAAATCAGAATGCATAGAGAAAAGCAATAGATTTATCTTATATGTGTATATGCGGGATAATAGTTGACCGTTTTAATATTAAGACGTATATATCTATTTAAAGGGAGAACAATTGAAAATAAATAAATTATACTCCACCTCTTCGCATAATACTATAAAAGACTTTAAAACTATAATGAATTAACTCATATGCTAGTATTTTAATTATACTTATAAGAAGGCATGTTAAATGGGTCGGGTGGGAGGGTTATGGATTTTGGGTCGGATCTCGGATCCAAACGGGTTAGCTTAACGCCTTTTTACTGCCGTTTGTTTTCCTTAATTTTAATTATTAACATTAATTTATTCTTAATTTATACTTATCTCGTTTAATACGGAGTACATGGTATTAGTAAGAATAATCATTTTCGTTTAATATATTTAATATGGCGAAGCTAAACGAAATATTAGATTGACGCGTACGTGACTATATTTATACGGTAATTATTTGAGTAATTAACCATGTGGTAAAATTATTCTTTAAAATAAATATAAGCATATTTTATCTCATAGTTTTTAAAATTTAGATTATTTTTACCACTTTATATTAGTTTCTAGTATGACTTTAACTATAAATATTTAATAAATTTACCTACTTCCGGGATCGGACGGGGACCCTAAATGTGCTGGTTATTATCGAGTCGGGTCGGCTCATCTTTGAATTCGGGTTCAAAAGAGCAGCTTATTTCTGGTTGGTTTTTAGAATCGAGTCATCTTTTTGCACGTCTACTTATAAGCATGCTCCTTTCTTTTAAAGCATCAGAATAAATTGTATAACACTGTCAAAAAAAAAAAAAAAATTAGATTGTATAACCAAAATAATAATTATATGAGCTTATATTTGAGATTTTGTGTTGTTTTAAAGATACATTCAACATAGTTCGTGACGAGAGGATAAGTGGTAATTGAAAAATTGACAATGAGGTATAGGAGAAAATATGGAGTAAACATTAATTATCATAGGGTGACAAAATGGTTAAATGGCTGATGACAATAAAGTTAACAGAAGCAATGACAGACGTTACATGAGGTCCTCATAGCTCTACAATCATAACTTAGGTCCTTATATCCATTTTTATGCATAATTGAGGTCCTTGTTCTTCACTTTACTCATTTTTTTAATGTATGCGGCTTTTTTTAATTGCTCAAATTATGTATGCGGCTTTTTTAATTATGTATGCGATTTTTTTATTGTCAATGAAATCGGCTTTTCAATTATTAAATTTTAACTTTGTTATTTAATAATTTTTTTCCGAAATGTACGTCATTAAATTAATGTTTAATATATTGGAGTACTTTTATTTTTTAAAAATTACAATAAAAACTTGTGTATAATTAGTTAGTAAATAATAATTGGAAAAAAGTAAGAGAGAGGTTTTAGTGGGGTAGAGTGTAGAAAATGATTGGAAATGTTAGAAAGTAAAAAATGATTGGATTAATTGATCCAGGTCGTGACCTTTTGCTTGGGAGGGTGAACATGTGTCAAGTTAATAAAGAGTGATTAAGAGTAAAATTCTAATTGACCCGATTAAGTCGACCTTTTGCTTGGGGATGGTCTAAATAATTAGACTAAGCATGGAGATCCAACTCCCATCCTAGCTTCTCTTTTGCATTTCTTAGTAACCGGAGCACAAAACTTCTCAATAAATAGTCGGGCCTTGGCTTCTTCCAACCTTTTACGTTTTGTTACCTCTTGGGTTTCTCTCTTCTTTTCTTCTTCACGATCACGAGCTCTTTCGAGAACATGTCTTACATCTCTTTGCATATATTCTCCGTCTCCATTATTATCTTCGTAAAACATTTGATGGACTAAAGTTAATGTGCTCAAAACCCTTTTAAGCCCATCATCCATGGTTAGCTTATCATCAATTTTCGTTTTTATCTTCTTATCTTCAAAGAAACAATATGGAGGAATCTTTATAACATTAGCTTTACAAGACTCCTCCCAAATATCTTTTTTATCATCGACAATCAAAACGACACGTTTATCAGATAACACAACATCAAGCCCTTTTTCTCCGAGTACTATCCTCCTTACTAATAATCTTCCCGAACATGGAACGTATATCTAGGTTTGATCCACCGGCTAATAAACTCGCAATCCTCTGAGCATAGTCACGTTTCCCTAGAGTATAAATTGATAACTGGAACATCTCACGTACTTTCTTAAGGAATTCACGTGCTTCCGGACTTAACTTGACTAATCTTGAGCTGCCTTCAACCTTGTATAGATCGTAGGAATCGTTGGTGACATTTTTCTTGTCTTGTAATGTGAATTTTCGGGGTTTTTTTGAATGGATGAGAGTGTTATCCAAGTCGAGAATCAAATTAAGCTTCCTTTGACCTAAGATGACTTGTAAATCTTGAACTCGAAATCGGTCTATGGCTGAAAGACTTAAGCTCATATTATCACCGCAACGGAGGTAATTGACGGGAATGGTGGTGATGTTTGGACAATCGCTTTTACGTAATTTGCATGACAAGCATTTGTCATCAAGGAACACATTATGAGGGCATTGGTTTTCTTGCATGGCTCCTTCTATAATCATGTTTGAAGCAAAAGACGTAGAGTAAGTGATGAGACAGAATTAGTATGTGTTAATTAAGAGGGTCGATTTAGGGTTTCAGGATTAATTTAGTTTGTGTAATGACTTTGATTGAATAGGAATTTATATATGAAGATGGAAGTAGTCCTATATGTATATAGTTTTGGATTCGGGATTAGAAGTACGTAGTGAGCAAGTTAAAAGTTCTAGAAAAATCAGGTGAGATTTGTTATTCACTATTCACTAAGGCCGTTTTAAGCTTTAAATTTCCTAATAGTAACGAATAACTAACCTAATAGTATTCGGGAAATATCATAGAATTAATAAATACTCCGTATAAAACTATTGCGCCATCACAAATTCTTGCATATTCGTTTTAGATAATAAACGGTTAAATAAAATTGTTAATTTTATTAGGATGAATGTGTTGAATTTGTAATTTGGTTATGACGCATATACATGGAGAGTTGGGGACTAGCTAGTAACTTAGGCAACATACCAGTGGAACCATTTTTAACATAAAAAAGAAAGTAAGTTCAAAATTGTGGAATATTCAAAAGGAAGAAGTTCATGGATTTCGAATGATAAAATGAAGTTCTAACTTTGAATCAAGTTCTATAACTTGAAGTTTTGAATGTAGCAGTGTTTCATTTCACATAATTGTTACTCCTTCTATCCCAGTCATTTGTTATCCAATTCTATTTTTGGGTGTCTCGGTCAATTGATGTCCTTTCTATTTTAAGAATGAACTTGATAAACAATTTGATCATGCACACTTAATTTGGTCCACATGTCATTTAATAATTGACTCTCTCCTCTTTCCTTGGTCTTTGTGCCAATACCAAAGGACAACAAATGACCGGCCGGACGAAAGGAGTACTACGTACTCAATATGCAATCACTCTAATGTTTTAGACTGAATGCGAAGTTTCAGTTTTTCTTCTTGCAATTGTATTCCAAATCGGTCAATATAGTCGTGAGATGAAATCTAGACTGTCACAGCTTCTTTGGATGTTTTAAGCACTAAATCAACTTTTATTTTGATGTTTTATATCCTAATTCATAAATACAACAAGTTAACTTAAAATCGATGTAAGCTAACCTATTTACACAAATTTATACTCCTATGTAGTAGTACCAAGTGACCTAAGGTTGATTCATGTCCGTCAATTTAAAATCATTTTGATGTTTGAGTGTAAGATTTTGGCTATGTTGTTGATTTGTTGTGCTAATAAGTGACATAGAGTCACACCAAACTATTCAAATCCGGAGTATTTACGATATTAGTTGTATTAATAATTATTTTGAATTTTGCCGTCTTCCGTTATTTTTCTCCTCAATGCGCAAAAGAAATTATTGCTTTGGAACCTCCTGCTCCAGATATTGACGACTTCCTTTATTGGAAGTTTACGGAAGATGTCGCTTATTCGGCTAGATCAGGGTATTTCTTCCTTTGGTCTCAGTCTTCTGCTGCTCGATGTATCCGATCTTTTGTTCACAACTTCCCTTGGACTTACGTGTGGCGGAAAGGTGCTTCACCTAAATTCCCGATTCTGCTATGGCGGCTTGCACACAATATTTTGCCGACCAATGTCAATTTGATCTCGAGAGGCGTGCAAATTGACCCCCGTTTGTCACCTTTGTCACGCATCACCTGAGTCCGCGGAACATTTATTTAGATCTTGTTCGATAACACAACATATATGGAAATCTTCTGCGTTTGGGATAAATTACTTAGCAAACCCCTCTATCATGTTTACCACATGGATAACGGATTTAATATCATATCTTCATCATCGATCATCGGTTTCTAGTCAGGATAAGAGTTGGCTTTACTTTTGTTGTGTTCTTCAAGCCATTTGGACTACTCGGAACTCAGTGGTTTTTTGGGACCGTCCCATTGATCTTGGATTTACATGTCGGCTTATTGATGAACTGAGCTAGTTACTTCACATAACCAGTTACCTCAGGTTCGGTCTTCACTGTTTGCTTCCTCTTCTTTGTCTTTTATGCCTTGTCTTGCAATAGGTTCCTCTTTAATTCACCAAGATGCGGTCTAGGTCTATGTCTCAACTCAGTGCGCCTTAACTCTGAATTGTTTCACTTGCTACTTTACCGATTCTGTTTTTGGGTCTTGTACGGTTACTGTTCTCCGCGCAAGATAATCTTTTGTCGCCTCTTCTAGAGCACTTTTGCTGGCTATGCGACATGCTCGTTCTACGGGATTCAGCTCTGTTTGTTTTCAGGTTACTTGTCGTAAACTATCTTCCGTTCTGGAAAGATCTTTGCCAGTACCAATTGATGTGCGGAATTCCTTTCGATAAATCCGTACTTTGTTTATAATTTATCTTCACTGGTCTGTAAGCCTGGCTACAGGCTAAGTACTTATATGTATGTGTGTTTGTTCTTTAATACAATCGGTTCATTGTTGTCAAAAAAAAATTATAATCACCTTAACCACCACAAGCTTTAGCATAGAGAAGATTTGTATGTGAATCATAGCTAAGGGTCTGTTTTACTCTCTTTGTACCAATTATTTGTTTGTCTTTTTTTTTGTGAGCTGTCTCTTAATTAAAGAGCAAACGAATAACTGAGATAATAGGAGATATAAACAATTGAATGGAAAATGATAGGAGGGGGGAAGAGAGAAAGCATGGGCTTGTTTAGTTCCCCTCTTTCCTCTCTCTAAAAAAGTTTTTTTAACTCCGACTTCTCTCTTAAAAACCCAAAAATCTAATTCCTTTTGTTTCGCTGCCGCCTCCTTTGACCCTCTCTCCCCCACCTTCTGCTAACCTGTCGTCGGAGATGAGTTCATCCCCTGGCCTATCTCCGGCGATCGATCGATCGCATCTCATCTTTTTTATCTTTTCTTCCAAGTTTTGACTCCGTTTTTCTCTGGGTTCTTTTGGCTGCTCACGTTTTTCTTACCTTTTCCGGTGTTGGTTTCAGTTATCGGCTCGGTGGTGCTCTTTTGTCCCAGACGGTCTCCTTTTTTCTGTTCTTCATTCGGTCATGCATGCAGCTCCGAGGTGTGATCCCTGGTCATTGGCCACTTTTCCCGGTAAGGCGTTTTCCCAGGTCTATTAGGTTTTCGTCGGTCTTCGGGATGGGTATAACCCATCTTGTGTCTTGGTGGCTTATGTTTGTTATTCTTTGGGTCGATATGGATATGGTGTTCTTCTTCCCCTCCCCCATCCCCTCATTTATCGTGCCCTGGGAATGGACATAATTCATCTTTGTTGTCATCGTTTGGTGTTGCAGTTTGGAGTGATAGGTGGTCCTCGACCCCTCGCCACTTCCCCCACTTATTGGCTCCATTTTGCGTAGGTTCTTGCTGGGTTTGTGTTTCTTAGTGTGGCTTCATGTAGTTTTGTTTGTGTTGTTGTTGGGATTTGTCAGAGTGTCGTTAGTGGTCGCTGATGATAGTCGTGTCCTTTAGTGTTTGTGGGCTCGTTTCTTGTCTGTTGGGTTGGTTTGGTGTAGATGCCATTTTTCTGGAATGATGTGGGTAGTCTTGGTGTTGGTCCTTTTGAGGCGTTGTCGGGTTGGTCTAAGTTGGGTTGGATGAGGTGTTGGTTTGGATGGCTTTGGTGGTCTTAATCACATCATTCATGTCGCCGTTTATTTTTTTGTTTATATTAATAATAACCTCCTTTTTGTTATGGGTGCCCTGTCCCTTAATCATTGGGGGGACTCGGTTGTTATGGGTGTCATGTCCCTTAATTATTGGGTTGGGGGGGGGGGGGGAGGACTCACTGGTTATGGATGTCTTGTCCCTTAACCTTTGGGGTGGCCCGTATTGTTGTGTCTTTCATCCGAATAAGGGTAATGGTAATTTTGCATCCGGCTTGTATTGTGCCTATCTCGATCCCTTCTGAGATGGCGTTGGTTAGGAGGTTGTTCAAAACGGCTTCTCTTTCGCTACCTATCTACCTTCTCAATTTTCTTGGCTATGAGGCTCTTGTTCGCTGGGATTGTGTTTCAAAGTGTAGGAATTTTCTCTTCATTGGAGGCAGACTTTCGTGGCCTGCTTTCCGCTTTCCCTTTCTACGTCCTAGTGGCGTAAGTGCACTTTACTTACCCTTGATGGTTCAAGGGTCTTGTTGATTTCCCCCCGATGATGCATATCATAGCCAAGGGGATGAATCTCCGAGACACATTTTTGTGTCTTGTTGCAGATATTTCTCCAAAGCTCGATTGATAAAAAAGAGTAAGGTTTGGTACGATCTTGTGGTGTGCTCTGATCGTCCGTTCAAGAATGTAGTGGATAAAGATGATCTTCGTGTTCCGCCGTCCATAGGCTACCAGCGCACTTCATTTACCCGATGTAGTTACCTTTACTTTGTCGTTTTAGGTTATGGTTTAACTAAAATAAGTGCATTTGACCATATGAGTCAAATGCCATTTGTATAAGAACCTTTTTCTTACAGTTGCAAAAAAAAAAAAAAAAAAAAAATAGAAGAAACTTTAATTTGCCTAATAAGAAAAAAATGGAGAGTTGAATTCCTTATCCCTCCAAATATATCCGAGTCTATTTTGCTAACCAAATAAAGAAGTTTTCTTGATAGTGTCCAACTTTGTTGAGTCAATAAGGTGTTCTTAGGACCACTTTAATTTCATTTAAGGGTCTTTTGTTAGCTTATATCAAATAAGTCTTCCCGTCCCAAGTTAGTTATTTTGTCAAACATATTGCATGGTCCATACGGAGCATGGCGTTGAGAAAGGCGTTCGAGTTTCCGAGCAAGAATCTTAACCCGCACCCCGGAGCAAGCAAACAATCAAGTTGAAAACGGTGTCCAAGCTAGCTAAGATAGAGGTTGTTGCTTCTTGGTGAACTAGCACGAAAGTGAAGTGGTCAAGGGAGCTAAGGTAAGAAGAAGAAAGAAGAGAAAAACCCAGACCAAAACGCAGCCTGCGTCCAACAACGCAGCCTGCGTCCAACAACGCAGCCTGCGTTGTAAGACGCATGCCTGTGTCCAATGACGCAGCCTGCAATTTTCTATGCCCCCGAGCCAAATTGTTCGTCTTAAGATCTCTCGTTGAATCCCAAATGAGGTTTTAACCTAGAAGAATGTGCAACCATATATATAGCCCAGCTTTTGAAGACCTAGTTTATCATCTATCATTTCCTTAATCAAATTTTTATGTTGGTTAGAAACTTGGTTTTTGGAGGAAGAAAAGTGTAATCTTTTGCTTAGGTTTATGATAATCCTTCCATAAATCTTAGATTCATCTGTGGTTATAGAAGGCTAGACCTTTCTCTTGGTGTAATTTGGTAAACACTACTTTCCTCAAAGCTTTGTAAGAACCCCTTAATCTTTCTTCAATAATTATTGCATATTCCTTGAATTTCATGTCTATGTTGAATGTTAATGTGTTAGGAGTAATTAACCTGCATGTTATTCATCCTACTATTGCAATTTCTAGTTTTGTTATTCACATGTCTAGGAATCTTTGAAGCAAGCTTGCATTATGAATTTAGTTTAAAGTTTGTAACTTTGTGAGTGGAATTTGCAAGTTAATTTTTGGTTGATTGGATTAAGCCTTCTAAAGGAATAATCTTGACTTCTTTTGTTTGGAATTGCACTTAACGTTTCTTGCATGTGAACCCTTTTGTGGATTTTCAATTGGGTGACCATATAGGTAGGATTAACTGCTCTAACTTAGGAGCAAGTAATCACCATCTTATGGAAGTTGTTGGGTAATTGTTGAGGAAGGAAAAAGAGGTGTCTTTAGGCTTAGGAAGTAGTTGTTGCACCCAGTTACATCAAGTCTTTCTCTATATTGAATTCTTGCCTATTACTTGTTTGTAGAATTGTCTCATAGAAAAGTTTGAATCTTTGTCACTTTTATTTTGTTTCCAAACCAATGCTTTCGTCTTCTATGTTATCTACATGTTACCCATTGTCAATACCCATTGTTTGTGAATTTTCATAGTTAGTGAGTCTCAAATTGTGATTAGTATCTTAATTAGTTAGTGGAGTTTTAGTTAGTGATTGTAGAATTAGTTAAAATCGAGTCTTGGCTAAAGGTCCTTCCTTTGGGTTCGACCCTAACTTGCCATTTTACTACCTTGATGTTAAAAGTTAGTAGAGTCTAGTTAGGTCTATAAATTATTTGTTTGATAGGTTAATTAGTGGATTTACGACAACCATTTTTATTCTATCAAATTTTGGCGCCGTTGCTGGGGAAGGCAACGTAGCCAAGACTTGAGTTTGGTTAGTTTACATTGTTTGATAATTGTTATAGAGAGTCCTGTAAGACGATCTTATACTGAATTTCTTCAAAACATGGTATCACAAAACTTTTTTTTTCTCCGATTTTAGAACATTAGCCGCTCAGCTTCACCCTCTGAATCTGGGATGATTATATCATGTAACGTTTTTTTTTCAAATTTTGCCTTCTTTTCATTCTCGGAATGTGGCACTATCAAGCTTTTTCCGTCTTCAACCTCACAATTTTCGTCTTCCATGCTAAAAATTCAACCTCGAAAAATAAAATGAATAGCCAGGTTGTTTTTTTTTTTGGAAAAAAAATGAGAGAAAAATAAGATATGGAGTACTCCTTTAAAAAAGATACGGAGCACTACTGTGAAAGAATGAAGCCAAGTTATATAGTACAGCTATCATATTGATTACTTTGGAAGTGATAAAGTCTAAAAACTCTAAAAACTGAAAAGCTAAAACCTAAAAAATAGCAAAATGTCATGTAAACTTAACGGCTCCTCAAACGTCATATATACTATACTATTATGGAGGGAGTATTTTACTCATACTCTTTAATCCAGTTTGACACTTCATTTCAAGCAAAAATCACAAGAACTTCAAATAATAAAGAAGTCCAACACTAGTAAGTGCTCTCGCTTTGGCACCTAATTATGTATTATGCAAATTAGACCTGAGTTCAAACCACGTTAACATTATGTTTGCTTTTATGGCTCCCTTTCCGCACCAAATTAAACAAAAAAAACATAAATAAATTACGCAAACAACCAACGCAAATATAGTCTTGAACACAAATCAATGTGTTCAAAATAAACCCTATCGTTACATTACATGCCATAGATTGCTCAGTTACCCAGCAATTGTGTCTCGTACATTTTTAATCGGACCCTTACTATCATATCATATCTCATACGGAGTATTTTTTATCAGGTGTGACGGTCTCTCTCTCTCTCATTATTCTATGGAGTTGTTCACGATACATATATGATGCACAAATGTCGGCTCAGCGAATATCTGATATGTTTAAAAGCTGTACTACTGGATCTGAGAATGCTACAAATGAATTTCTACAAATCTACAATAACCTGCACTCGTCTCAATAGATGCCTCAGAGGTGCATAACAGAATTCTAGCTCATGTTGTGAAACTCTTTTGAGAAGTCAATGCATGAATAGCCCGAATGCTAAAAGAAAAAAATCGAGCAAACATGATGAATCAAAACTGCATGTAGTGCAAAATCTTAAAATAATTACGGAGTACAAGTTTGCATATATACAAATTCTGCAACAATCCCACCATCCCCCAAGGTCTCACTAGCCCTGGGCGTTCTTCTAGTGTAAGCTCCAAGGTTACAGATTAATGAAGCAATGAATAGTGAAAATTTCAAAGCCAAACTTTTAGAACCTCAAAAATCTCATACCTGAAAAGGTTGAAACTACCAGAGTATCTTTCCAGCACCAGGCGCATTAGCTTCTGACAGCCTTATTGAACCTATCCAACTCTTCTGAATCGGCACCATATATTGCTTTAATCGTATCGTTACAAAAACTGCACCATTTTATCACCAATATAGCTTAGTTTCTACAGCCGATAACACCTGCAAAAGCAAATAATGAGAAAGCAAATCCTCAGAATAGACCTGCAAGCCTCTTTATTAAACTTCTTCTTGCTGATTCCATACAAATCCTGGAATACATCTTGCTCCACCCGGCAAAAGTAAGGCCGTTCTGTAAATTCATATTTGAACCTTTTAGCGCAAGGATTAGATTAACAAATACATTTTAAGAGGCGACTTTTAGTACAGGTCATCTGGAAATACCCTTTTGTGTTGAAAACACAATGAAAAGGATTAGCCTACGTCATTCTGGAAACACTCTGTGGTGAAGCAAGGCTAAGACTGAGCACACACAGCCAATCTTGCATCACGACATGCGAGAGTGTCTTCGGCATTGGGGTGTTACTGTTGACGGACTAGTTTAAGTTTCAAATGATGCCAAAGAAAGTAGATAAGCAAGAGTGCAATCTAACCATCATATATGGAACATTTCCTATTGATCTTGTCATAGTTTATGCACCATCCATCCGCGCCTACCAAGCTCTTATAAAGCTGTAAACAAGCAGAAGCAACTACTGCTTAAATTTTGATAGGTTTACTAATGTTAAACCATACACTATATTACAGCTGAATTGATAAGTCTACTGCAAATAAGCGTTTCACATCGAACCAGATTTCCCCTCGGTGACATTACAGGACAAGAATTACTGCCTAACCAGTTAAAAACATCACCTTAGTGTCTACTCCGTATAAGATTCCGCCTGTGCCAGGTAAAAAGAATCAACATAGAGAAGCAATTGCAAGACATTATACACTAAAGAAATGATAAACGAGATTTGTACTCTTTATATTTAAAATGTCCATAGTTGGTGTTCTATATAATGGAACTCTATAACGTATGGCTCCATTCAAATCACTATGGTGATTTCATTACATCTCTGGTATGTGGTGTTAAAGTAGCGACATAGTGGTATGTATTGTATTTGTTTTAGTTGAATATTCGAATGAATTAGGAGCACGAGCATTAATCCGAATATTGAACAGAGTAAAACGTCATGTAAAGGGAAAACAATTCAACTCAAACGACACATATAAATTAGCTAGCAGAAGGAGTGTAACAAATGTTGAGTATCATCACATTCACTGACAATACTAATGCATTGATTTCACCACTAACATTACGTCAATGCCTGAAAAGTAAGGATAAGGTAAACTTGAAAAAGTTGAAAATTTTTAATTAAAAACTTCGACATCCAATATATACAGCTTCAACCATGTCTGAAACCACTAATTTCTACCACAAACAAAGAAAACAATACAAGATAGCAAACAAACCTGAATATCATCAGGATTGTCAAAAATTTCTTCAGGGGTAGCAAAAGAGGGACCCTTTTCAAGTTTACAGCAGGCCCCACAATGTTGAATACACTGCCACAGTGGTTCCTTCAACTTCTTATCTCCAAACCTAACATTGACAGTTTTGCCCTTTCCACCCTTGGGGAATGCCTTTGTCCTACACTTGACTGCACAACTTATTGTTACACCATTTACTATACCAATGGCAATGCCTTGTGACATTGTTGTGTGTTTCTGTGAATTGTGAGCCACAGGTTTTGAGGAGATGATGCTGAGTTTTGGGTGTCACTTTTGATATGGGTCGGGTAAACTGCACCCTGAGCCCCCTCTTTGATTAAACAAATGAGTTCGCTTTTTGGGTTTACCAATTCCGGTTAGTCTCCAATCCATTATGACAAAGATATCCGTCTTTATTAAAACGGGTCAAGTATCATTTCGTTCGAATAAAACCCTTATCAATCATCTCTTCAAGTTGCTTCTTAAGTTCCTGTAACTCAGCTAGTGTCATACGATAAAGAGCTTTCGAAATGGGACCAGTACCTGGCAACAAATCAATTATGAACTCTATAACTCGCTCAGAAGGAATACTAGCATGGGCAGATTTAGGGGGTCCCGGGTGGGCACGTGCCCACCATGATTTGTAAGATATTAATATGTATAGGTCTCAGAATTAAGCAAGAAAAGATGGGGGCTATGTTGGTAGGAAAACTAGTGTAAATCCCATGCATCAATGCACGGTTTTTTTAGGTCGGGATGTTAGAGAGCTTAGCAAATAAAGATGATAAATTTAAAGCAAATTTAAATATTTAGACAATATGGATAAGAGATATTAAGTTAAAGTGGAATAATATATATTTATTCGTAAGTTTGTATGTAGTATTAGAAGCTAAAACTCTCTGTGAATATCTTCATAGACAATGCCAATTAAAATTACGTAAACCATAGCGGAAAATATATGAATTTTCACATTTATAAAATTTAGATTAAATATATTATTACAAAACGACCAATACGAAATGTTATTAATTACGGAATATCGATTTATTTTTCTGCAATCATGTTTCATATGTAGGACTAATACATGATATAATATTAACATCATATAAATCAGATGTAAGATTCAACTTTTAGAATAATGACAGATTGACAATTAATAGAGCCCAATTCCTTACTAAGATAGTTGAGCGGGAAAACTTAGATTAAGACTTATTCTTTTAGTTCAGGGAGATGAGAAAAAAAATGAACTTGAAAATTAATCAAGAAAATTGGTTGAAGTCATGAAATGTGTATTATAGTTTTTTTAACACAAAATTAATGATTTCAATTTATACATTTTATCAAATAATTTTCTTGTTTTTTTTTTTTTTTTATGAAACTAATAATATTTTTATAGTTTTTGTTTATACAGGGTAATTATGTGTTAAATTGTTCTCTAATATATAATAATAACACTAGTAAAAGATTTAAGAATTTATAATTTTTAGATTTATATCAATTTTGTTTTATTTTAATTAAATGATTAGAATTTAGAGTTCAGAAAAAATTATATAATGATTAAAATTTTATATAAAAGAAAAAAATAATGAAAGAAAGACTTGTTTCCATATTTAGTGAGATTCCTTTGGAGGGAAAATATTTGAGAATTTCTATTCTCTTAGTATATAGGAGGATTGTCATGCAACTAGATGATTACATGTTTTATTCGTAGTGCCAACTTTTTTGTTAAAAAACATCTTTTTTGTTGACTTGGCCCATATCTGTTTGCTCTACGACCCATATCTGAATATCTAATTGCTTAGTCCCTTATTTCTTAGTCAAAAATTGTTTGGCACAAGAATTGAACCCTTGAACTCCAAATAACATAGTGATGTCTTATTAATCAATTTAGTGTCAACCATTGAAACACTTATAATTATTTTTCTAATAGACACTATCTTATGACAAGAGAAATTGTTTACGATGACATTTACTTATAAAGTGTTTTAGAGAATATTAAAAAAAAAAAATTAGTAAGCCAAAAATTTTTAGGGTTTTTCTATAGAAATGTGTTATTCTTTTAGTATATAGGGAATTTCATGCTTTTGGTCTAAAATGAAGTGGCAGTCATTTGATGTAGTTTTCGACGCAATTTTCATCTTGGGTCAATCGAAAACCGTCTCTTTGTGTTGCTAATACAAGGGAAAGACTGTGCACACCTCCCCCCAGAGTCACCAAAATAACACGAAGCGAAGATGACTCTCGTGCTCAACCTCATCCCTCGAGTAAATCAGTGTGTCGTCTATGAACACTATGACACACTTATCCAAATATTCACTAAAAGTGCGGTTAATATGATCCATAAACACATCAGGTGCATTCGTCAACCCAAACGGCATCACCACGAATTCGTAATGACCATACCTAGAACGAAAAGCAGTCTTAAGAATATCCTCTTTCCTTACCAGAATCTGATAGTGGCCACACCTCAGATTGATCTTAGAGAAGACACTAGCCCTACGGAGCTGGTCAAACAAGTCCTCGATCCTTGACAAGGGTTACTTATTGTTTATAGTGACTTTATTCAGGTCACTGAAATCGATGCGCAACCGCATACTGCCATCCCTTTTTTTGCGAACAAAACTGGAGCACCCCATGGCGAAGCACTCGTTCGAATAAAACCCTTATCGATTATCTCTTCAAGTTGCTTCTTAAGTTCCTGTAACTCAGCTAATGTCATACGATAAAGAGCTTTCGAAATGGGACCAATACCTGGCAACAAGTCAATTAAGAACTCTATAACTCGCTCAGAAGGAATACCAGCAAGGGCAGATTTAAGGGGTCCCGGGTGGTCACGTGCCCACCATGATTTGTTAGATATTAATATGTATAGGTCTAAGAATTAAGCAAGAAAAAATGGGAGCTCAGTTAGTAGGAAAATTGTCATGCAACTAGATGATTACATGTTCTATTCCTAGTGCCAACTTTTTTGTTAAAAACATCTTTTTTTGTTGACTTGGCCCATATCTGTTTGCTCTACGACCCATATCTGAATATCTAATTGCTTAGTCTCTTATTTCATAGTCAAAAATTGTTTGACACAAGAATTGAACCCTTGAACTCCAAATAACATAGTCATGTCTTATTAATCAACCAAGTGTCAACCATTGAAACACTTGTAATTATTTTTCTAATAGACACTATCTTATGTTTTTATCTTATGACAAGAGAAATTGTTTACGATGACATTTACTTATAAAGTGTTTTAGAGAATATTAAAAAAAAAATAGTAAGCAAAAAAAATTTAGGGTTTTTCTTGTGGTACCCTCGTGTTTTTTCGAATTTTACGTGGTGTCCTTAGGTTTTTGAAAACATCAGCGGTATCCCTAGACTTAGTAAAATGTACTTAAAATACCCAAATAATTAAAAATTAAGTTTCTAAATAGTTTAATTCTGTGAAGAAAGTGTGTTTATGAGCAAGTAAACGATATTTATGTTAATGGCATGTCAAATTATTGCCAAAAAGATAATAAAAAATGCATAAACTAAACATTTAAAAGTGGCGGATAAGAACATTTTGGGTATTTTAAGATGTTTTCATTAAGTTTAGGGGTAACACTGATATTTTTGAAAAGCGAGCGTTACCATGCAAAATTCGAAGAAATACAAGGGTACCATGTTGAAAAACCCAAAAATTTATAAAGGACCCAATTATTTTTCCACTTTATTACTTTATACAACATTAATTTATGGATTTAAAAATTGCGAAACAAATATTGTTTTTTAAGATGGAAGATAATGCATTAAAAAAAACAATCGTGTCCCCCTTTACGTGAAATCCTATATCCGCCCTGAATACTAGGTAGATCATCAGGAAAGACGTCAGCGAATTCTCTAACCACGGGAATATCTTCCAACTTCAATGCTGCTAAAACCTCTCTAACACTACACAGATAAATCTGGTGACCCTTTTCACCAATGCTCACCATCGTCATAGCATAAACCCATATGACAGTAGGTGTAACTCTAACACCCTGATAAGAAACCTCGAACCTATAGGACTTTTAAGCACGATCTTATGATCACGACACTATAACCAAGCTTCGTAACGAGCTAACCAATCCATACCCAAAATCAAATCGAATTCCCGTAACTTGAATTGAATAAGATCAGCTGGAAGGATCGCCCTGATGACAGGTACGTCCTTGAACAGAACGGAGGAAGAAGCAATCTCACCCATATGAAGGGAAATAGCGTTATCAACGGATGATAAAAAAGTGAGTCGAGCTCGGACAGAAAAAGGATTCGGATACAAATAACATCGACACACCCGTATCAAAAAGTACAAAAGCAGATAAAGAATAAACTAGAAAAGTACCCGTAATCATGTTTGGATTAGCATCTGCCTCAACACAACTCATAGCGAGCACATGACCAGTCTTCGGAGCATCAACCTTAGGAGCATCAACCTTTGGCTTCTGGGACAATCAACAACTTTGTGTCCATGAGCTTTGCACGTGAAGCATGTGATCGGAGTACCCGGAGCGCAACTCGTACCCATGGTGGTAAGCCTTTCCACACCCGAAGCAAGTCATACCCACTTTATAGCTTGAACATGATCACGCGAAGTATACGGACGAGCCTCGAACTTGTGCTCCTTATGGGGAGCACTAGGCGCAACATAAGGCCTCTTTACAAACTTCCTCTTCGCATTCTCCTCACCCTCGTTAGCAAAAACATAATCATAAATGCTGAGAGCAAGATCATAAGCTTGCGGGAAAGAAGTCAAAGGAATACAGACATAGCAGTCCAGACCTTAGGAGTCCATAGAAACAGAAGTAAAAAAACGTGACAGCTTCACAAACTTGTTGGTGTACACCTCTACGGTCATTGAACCCTGATCCAAACAAAGGAACTTCTGCTCCTTCTGCCAACGCATCTCCTCTGGATAAAATCTTTTCTTCAGAGCCTCAGTAAAAACGGCCCAACCATACCCTGGTTGAACCTCAAGACCAACTCTAGTAAGAGCCCACCAGTTGGCGGCCTCATCTTTCAGATAATAAATAGCAATGTTCACCTTCTGATCCTCAGGATGCTCAGTAGCGAGGAACAACTTCTCGATCTCTCAAATCCAAGCCTCCAAAGCAGTAGGATCATTCGCACCATTATATGAGGGGGACGGTGACAAGCAAAACAATCGAACCCAGTCTGATGCAGACAGTTATTGTTGTTTTTGTTATTTGTTGTTGTTGAGGTGAGTAGTGAAACCTTCGGCCATGGATGCCAAAGCAGCCTCGAGTCTCCTGATGCGATCAACATCAGTATCACCATTAATATTACCCACCATCTGCAAGAAAAAAATGCTCGTTTGAAGTGTTATAACCTAAGTACCACTCAAACAACTACTCATACTATCTACAAACATAAGTAAACCGAACAAATCCTTATTGGTTTCTACCCCATTTACTCTCACTTTTTAACTAAGCAATATATTTTATCATTAACTAAGCGAGAGTTAGGAGAGTGTTCGTTCTGATATCAACTGTAACAACCCGTATTATTCCATAAAAGAAATAACTTAATAAAGAAGATAATTAGAGTATAACAAAGAAAATAAGGTCTAGGTGGCGGAAACACCTGACTAATATGGATCGTTACTAAATCCAAATTCAAATTTTATTACATTATTATGTGTATCTCAACTGAAATCTAAATCCTAATATATTATTCATCTCGCCGCTCGATGCATCCAAAAAAAAAATCATCCAAACAATAACGAGCGTTCAACCTGAACAACCTGAGAAGGGGGGATACAATCATTTGGGAGTAACTAGATGCTCTCCCAGTCATGTTTACAATAATTGAATATAACCAACAATGAATAAAAACTAAATTGCAAAACCAGTAAACATGTGAGATCATCTATACTAATGAAAACCCGATACAAACTTATCATCCATGATGTTCTCCACACTGGACAATGAAACCATACGAAGCTAAACCATATGCAAGTACTAGACCATGGACACTTACCAACAAAAATAGCACACGATCCATAGCAACATACGGCACAATGCTAGCAATGAAGCATAACGAATACAACGAACACCCATTAGAGCGTATAACCACTGCTTTTAACTGCTAGAGCGTATAACTACTGCCTCTAGATGACGGAGCATATAGCCACTGCCTCCATTGGTGTGGATCGTATAACCACTGCCTCCACGGTACTATGTATTGCGTATATCCACTACTTATATGTCTAAGATGTGGCCAGACTCTCGGTGCAATAACTGTACACCGAACGACACTCGGGGACCAGGGCGTATAACCACTGCCTCTTATACCCCCCAACATAGACCATAAACCTCTGAAGGGTGGCGTTAGTTCATTACGATAGTATATAACCGATTCTGTCATCATCTATTCAAACTAGCCAATAACCAAATGCACAGTTTAACTAACTGTACAAACCATGCGTGAACAACATCATGACTCAAATCATAGGATAGTTTAACTGACTATCCTACTTATCATACGAGAGAGTAACCAAAGACATATGCTAACACAATGTGATACCACAACCGAATACAACACAACATACGAAACAAGCATTAACGACCAAAGTTATAGTAACCTTAATCATAACATAAACTCTAGATGTGAGGTTACCTTAACCTCGACTATAACTCCAACATATAACTTGAGGTTATACTAACCTCAACCATAGCCTTGGAACAAAAACACAAGGTTACATTAGCTTCAACCACAACTTAAGTCATAAGTCATGGTTACGCTAGTTTCAGCCGTAATCTTGAGTCATATTACAATGTTATTCTATCTTCAGCCATAACCCTGGGCCTTCTCTTGGTCGTGAGTCAAGCAGCCGCTAGGGTTTCACTCGTGACCCCAGTTGCACACAACGACACCAAAACAACACATTGACAACATACGAAATGTAATTAAGACATTAAAACATATCTATACGTGCAAAACATAATATTCATGATAATAAAACATCAAACATGGTACTAATCATAAAATACAATAATTAAATCATATTGATCATAGCAATTAGCATAAACGCAATTAAAAGAGAAACTCCTAGTTATCTTTTTAGCGAATAAATCTAAAGATCATCGTCAACAACGTAGACGTCTTCTCCAGGACAAACTCCGACACCTTTAATGACGTATCACACGTGCCAAAGAAGAGAACGATCTAATTTATACACTAACTATATAAAACTATTAAATAAACGCTTAAAACACGAAACTTACAACGTGGAGTGATAGATTCAAGGATTAGGATCAATTTAGGCTCAAAAAATGACGAAGAAAGGAGGAATAAAGGGCGGCACGAATTCTTAGAGAGGAAGGAATTACACGGCATAAAGGGAGGAACAGAGGAGGAACTAGGGTTAGGGTTTTTGTGAATATATGATGAAAAGAAAGCAAGGATTTAGTTTCACTCTTATTTATAGAAGTGGATAACAAGGTTTAAGAGCTAATTGAGCCAATAAGCCAAATTACACACCTACTTACTAGAACAAGGAGGGATTTGACCCAATTACAAGTGGGTCAATCCAAAATGATAAACGAAATATAATTTCCGAAAGAACAAAATAGAATTATATTATATAAATGGATTTACGGAAAAATCGGTGTGTCACAAATACCATCTCAAACAATAAGGTTAAAAATGTAAGCCATACATCTTACATGTAAATGTTTTCCATCATTAATTCCCTCGGAAGGTTGAACCATCTTTCTCAAATACGAAGGTGCTACATCATTTGAACTAGTGTTATCATCTGTGACAGTAAAAAGCTTATCCTCAATAACTCAAGATTCTAAGCATGTCTTAAGAGTTTTACCAATAGTTTCACCCTTATGATTAGATATAGGACAAAAATTGATAATTCTCTTATGTAGTTTCCAATAATTATTAGTGAAATGTGCGGTAAGACACATATAGTTTATTCTTTGAATTGATGTTCAAGTATCAGTAGTCAGAGAAAGTTTTTAAGAATTAATTAATAGGTCTTTCAAACCCGGCTTTCTTCTAAAAAAATGTTTAGTACAATCACGTGAAACTGTAGTTCGTGAGGGAATATGAAATATAGAAGAACCAACACTCATTGATAAGGCTAAAGTCATATCACCTTAATCAAAGTAAACCTAAATTACTACTAACTAATAGCTAGCGGTAAGAAGGGTCGAATCCACAGGGAGGCAAGGTAATTATTCTAGTTTGTTAATATTTAAGTCTGTCTTAAAGTAACCAATTTTATAGGGGTTTTGAATGTTTGATTTCTAACAACTAATAACAAGTGAAATAAAGATGAATAACAATAATATTAAAGAGTCTGGGGATCAGGTTCACTAGGTAGTCATCAAAGGGTAAGGTTTAATTCATTGATTGAGGAATTTATAATGTTGAAAGTCATATGATCGGTCGATTCTAATATGTCTTTTTAGATCTAAACTTAACATGCAATCACTATTATTAAGTCGGTCTAATTCAATTATCGTGACCTATACTAGTCTTAACCATGTTGGTGATAATCCTAGTTTATGCAAGACTAATTAATCAATTCTGATCAGTAATTAATCAACTAGATTTAAGACAATAATTAAACAACAATCAAAAGCAATTTAACATTCAATTCATAAGTAACCCCTTTTCTAACAACCTAGATCCCCTTTCACCCTAAATAAAAGATTTATCTACTCATACTAAAGGGAAGAACAACAATAGAAATAATAAGAAACATGATGAACAATAATAAAGATGAATAACGATTGAATAATAATAATAACTGAGGAAAGATTAAAGAGTACCGTAATAATGAAGAACAAGCTTAGAATATCCGAACAATAAACTAAACTAAACTAAACTAAGATTTTTAGGGTTTTCGAAGTAAAAATAAAGCGTAAAATAAACTATGGTACGTGTTAGGTATTTATAGCAAAACAAACCGACTTAAGGAAAATTGCGAAAAATAAGGAATCAAGTGGTTCTTCGATCGAGCCACAATGTACTCGATCGAGTACATGCTTCCTCGATCGAGCCCATCTCCAGTTGATCGAGGCACTAACTTATTTCAGCCCTTTTCTTCGTGTTGTCTTCTTAACTTCTCTTCCTTCATTCTTATGGATTCCCATGCCATGCTTCGTATATTCCTTCATGCCTACTCCGCGATGCCCATTTCATTCCTTTGCTCCTCAAATGCATCATTCCTGCATTAAACATCAAATAGCGAAAGTATCGAAATTCTAACATAAAAGGCATGTAAATGATATAATCTAGCACGAAAACCATATCAAAAGTAATTAAGGGGAGGCATAAATATGTATATAATTATGACTTATCACTCATCAAATGTCTAAAACCTTGCTTTTGAACATGTTTAAATGGTAATTCATCAACAATGATCATATAAGTCAATGCATCTCTAACATCTTTTAGATTTATCGTCCAATATTTCAATTTACCATCACCCTCTTCACCATCTTTTCCTAAATTTCCAGGTTCAAAAAACAACTCAGCTTGTTTTCCCTTAGCAGGATTACGAATACATTTCTCCTAATGTTATTTAACATTCTTTTAAGCATTCACATTTGAATAAGCAGCAAAAGTTTTATCAGAAAACTTACACTTAGCAAGGCCTTCCTAGCCAATAGAGGCGCTATACATCTTGGTTTCTCAAGGTAGTGAATGCGAACAACTATTTAGAAGCATATTTAGCATAGATAAGTTTAAGTGTTAAGAGAATTAATACATGTGTGGGACTTTGAGCTACAATACCAAATATACAAACCAAATAGAAATACTCAGAGTCTAATAAATAATGTTAAAAACTAAGAATTCTAAGTGGTGACACGCTAAGTGAAAGACTGCTCCAAGCCTCCAACCCATCAATATGCATAGTGCTAATCCACTGCTCCCTATATGACCGAAATAACATATGGTTCACCAAAGATTTTGAAAATATTAAAGGTCAGTCCCTATAATACGAGTGCTTACTGAAGTAAAACTCTTAAGACTCGATTTTTGGACAAATAAGACTCAATTTTAACAGTGAAATGGACTATTTAATTGTGAAATAAAAGACTAAAATTTGGACAGAAACTTTAGAACTCGTTTTAAACACTCGGATGGGCTGCTTATAACCTCGGTTCTATGTTGGAAAGTGTACGAATTGGGATTGCAAGTATGATTAGAATTGAGTGACTTGGAATATGACTTAATCTAAGCACTAAGCCACTAGATTAA
Source organism: Silene latifolia (assembly GCF_048544455.1). Taxonomy (NCBI): domain Eukaryota; kingdom Viridiplantae; phylum Streptophyta; class Magnoliopsida; order Caryophyllales; family Caryophyllaceae; genus Silene; species Silene latifolia. The sequence continues at coordinate 40,736,867 of NC_133534.1, forward strand.
GCCTAAGAAGAATTCAAGCACTAAGCAATTGAATCACTCAACTCTTAAGCACAAAGAAAAAGAGGGTCTTCTTGCACTAAGCAAAGAATTTTGGAGAAAAACAATGTTTTCACTCTTAATCTTTAATTCATCAAATCTGAATTTTTCATGAGGAAAGCCTTGCTTTTATAAGCCAAACCAAGCAATCCTCACCATACATTCAAATGTTAATCTAAGGGATCATATAGTCCCACAAAAACCTTGCAAGCTTGGTCCCAAGGATCTTACACAAGTTGAAAATCAAAAGCTAAAAACAAGGAAAGTAAACTAATAAGACAATGATTATTTAAACATAGAGAAAACTCTTTTGGAAGCTTCAAGGGGTCCGGCCAAGTTTATGCAAGAGTAGTAGAGTAACAAAAAGAAGCCTTGTGGATGTCTTGGTTAATTTAGGAAGGTTGAAAGTGACTTGAAAGTGACCTTGTACCTTCCTCTTGCAAACCGTGTAAGCTAGGGCCACCCGGTTTTGTTTCTTGCTTTTCTCTATGATTATCACCTTTCCAAGGCACACGCTCTTAGACAAAAATACTCTAAACTAATCATAGAAGGTTTATAGGCCATAAATTGCCCATGTTCTTAGAAGGATTTCAAATTGGAACCTATTTCGGTCAAGGGACCAAAACCGGGTTCATGGTTGCTTGTTGGGGATTATTTTGCTTCAAACTCCTCTTCTTGAAAAGGATTTGTCCTGAAATAATCGACATCATCACCATTAAACTCTTCATAATAAGGACCTAAATCCCCAACATCAAATGTGACATGAATTCCAAAGAGATCAACCTTGTACTTGTTGGGTCCAATTTGTTTGATGATCTTAAATGGACCTTCTTCATTTGCCATGGACTTGCCTTTCCCTTTCTTGAGGACTCTTCCCTTGCATGAACGAACCCAAACATGATCCCCAATTCTGAATTTTGTAGCTTGCTTGACATTTACGGACCCTTCTTTGCATTTCTTGACTCGGGCATAAAAATGGAGATCTTGCTCAACCCGTCCGCCATATCTTTGCTTGCTAGGGTAAACACTTGACTCGATTTGGACAGCCACACCGTCTTTGCCGCTAGCCTTATACTCATATTTAAACGAACTAGGAGTAGGGAGGGTGGGGTAATCACATTGCACACCATCGTAGGTACCCTCGGTTTGATCATTTCTAAGGAGCCTCCCTTCAATTCGATTTTTAACCCCATGCCATTTCTTGTTGGAGTAAACATTTGGCTTGATTTGGACAATCATATTTCCCTTGCTACTAGTTCCAATTCCGATTTCAAACAACTTGGACAAATTGGGAGTAGAAAATGTAAGAGAGCCACATTGCAAAGCCTTGAAATAATCCTTGGATTGATTATTCCATTTGAGCAATTCTTGTTCAAGTGAACACTCTCCTAGCTTGTTATTTGATTCATGGTCATCCCGGTTGCCCAAGTGAGGCTTAGGGACCTCGTTCATTACCCCTTTATTGGCATTTGGTGGATCATCTTGATAGAACTTGATCAATTCTTGAACCTTGTTAGGGAGTGGTTCCCTTTGCTCTTTGGGCATGTCTTTGGCAAGGAGGACATGGACACCTTCCACATCATTCTTCTCTTGGACCATTTCAGCCTCCTTGATCAACATTACTTCTTTAGAAGGCTCAAGTATAGAGGATGGTGGAAGATGTGCTAGAGTGACTTTCCTTTTACCAAATTCAAAGGTGCATGTATTATCCTTCCCATGATGCACCGTATTCTTATCAAACTCGAAAGGTCTACCAAGTAGAAGATGGAAAGCATCCATAGGTAAAACATCACAAAGAACCTTATCAACATAGTTCTTGCCAATGGAGAAGGACACCAAGCATTGTTTGTCAACCCTCAATTCGGCCCCCTTGTCAAGCCACCTCAAATTATAAGGACATGGGTGGTTTTGAGTGGTTAAGGACAGCTTCTCAACAAGGACACAAGAGGCCACATTAGTACAACTACCTCCATCAATGATTAGGTTGAAAACCCTTCCCCCAATTGTACATCTAGACCTAAAGAGTTGTTGTCTTTGATCCATTTCCAATGGTTGAGCATTCAACACTCTCCAAGTGACTAAACTCATCCCGGAATCCAGCATTACTAGTTCTTCATCCTTAGTCTCCACGATTTCCTCACCCTCATCACACACAAGAATCTCATCCTCTCCCCAATGAACCACTTCAAAGGTACTAAGGGCTCTCTTGGTTGGACATTCTTTGGTAAAGTGTCCATAACCTTGGCATTGGCAACATTTTGTTAAAGGTAAGGTCTTTTTTTGTGAGGTTTCAATGCCCTTTCCCTTGTTAAGTGTGGATGTCATGGTTGGAGTGTTGGTTTCTTTAGGTTTGGTCTCGGCATAGGTGGTCTTGGTGGTTGTTTTGGACGACAATTTTGAGTTAGAGGTCTTCCCTTTGCCCAATTTTTCCACTCTTAAAGCCAAGTTCACGGCTTCATCAAAGGACCACAATGCTTGCATTCAGACTCTATTAGCAAGTTTATCATCCAACCCTTCCACAAATCTAGCAATTTTTTGTTCGGGTTTCTCATTGATTTCACATTGCAAGGTGAGTTGTTCAAAGTCTCTAAGATATGACTCAAGGGGTTGTTGGTCTTGTTTAAGTTGGGTGAGTTTAATGAACATTTCTTGAGTATGGTCCTTAGGCACAAATTTCTCCATAAGTTTCTTTTTAAGCTTAACCCAAGACTTAATAGGTTCCTTACCCTCCCTTCTTCTTTGGTTCTTTACATTCTCATACCAAAGTGAAGCATAGCCCTTAAATTTTAGGATTGCAACTTTGAAAGACTTAGCATCCGAATAGGCTTTAAACTCAAAGACTCTTTCTATGGTTCTAACCCAATCTAGCAAATCCTCGGGGTCTAAACTACGATAAAAATCAGGAATTTCTACCTTTAAGTCTTTGTTGAGCTCCCTTTGAAAACCTTCAAGCATGGACTCCTCCGAATCCGACATTGCTTCCTCTTCATGGTTGCCTTGGCCTCGTCCTCTACCCATGACCCCACGGCCTCTTCCCCTACTACGAGGTGGTCCTCCATCCCTTGTTGGTGTTGGAATGTTAGCCATGATAGCATTGAAGGAGTCTATCATTAGGTCACATTTCTCCGAGAGTTGTGTTACTTGAGTCTCAATACCGGCTAGTCTCTCCTCACTCATGGTTGTTTTTGTGTTTTTGGATGTGATTGAGGTTTATAGTGAACTCACAAGAAAGGTTTCTTCCCAAGACTAACACAACAATGGAATTGTGTTATAACCTAGGCCCTTGGTACCAATTTGAAGTAAAACTCTTAAGACTCGATTTTTGGACAAATAAGACTCAATTTTAGCAGTGAAACAGACTGTTTAATTGTAAAATAAAAGACTAAAATTTGGACAGAAACTTTAGTACTCATTTTAGACACTCGGGTGGACTGTTTATAACCTCGGTTCTATGTTGGAAAGTGTACGAATTGGGATTGCAAGTATGATTAGAATTGAGTGACTTGGGATATGACTTAGTCTAAGCACTAAGCCACTAGATTAAGCCTAAGAGGAATCCAAGCACTAAGCAATGAAATAACTCAACTCTAAGCACAAAGCAAAAGAGGGTTTTCTTGCACTAAGCAAAGAATTTTGGAGAAAAACAATGTTTTCACTCTTAATCTTTAATTCATCAAATCTGAATTTTTCACGAGGAAAGCCTTGCTTTTATAGGCCAAGCCAAGCAATCCTCACCATACATTCAAATGTTAATATAAGGGCTCATAGAGTCCCACAAAAACCGTGCAAGCTTGGTCCCAAGGATCTTACACAAGTTGAAAATCAAAAGCTAAAAACAAGGAAAGTAAACTAATAAGACCATGAATATTTAAACATAGAGGAAACTCTTTTGGAAGCTTCAAGGGGTCTGGCCAAGTTTATGTAAGAGTAGTAGAGCAACAAAAAGAAGCCTTGTGGATGTCTTGGTTAATTTAGGAAGGTTGAAAGTGACTTGAAAGTGACCTTGTACCTTCTTCTTGCAAACCGTGTAAGCTAGGGCCACCTGGTTTTGTTTCTTGCTATTTTCTACGATTATCACCTTTCCAAGACACAAGCTCTTAGACAAAAATACTTTAAACTCATCATAAAAGGTTTCTAGGCCATAAATTGCCCCATGTTCTTAGACGGATTTCAAATTGGACCCTATTTCGGTCAAGGGACCAAAACCGGGTTCATGGTTGCTTGTTGTGGATTGTTTTGCTTCACTCACTATACAAAATAAGTGCAAGGATATGAGATGCAATAAGGACATACAAGAATGAAGTATGAGAATCACAACTTACCTCTAATCACCACTCCTCCTCCAAATCAACTCGGTGACGGCATCGCAACACCGCCACCAACAGCCGGACCGCAGTCCATAAATGATACTCGGGACACGCCCACCAGGCGCCAGACGTCGTGACACCATACGAGTCCCTCTATACTCAGGTCATAAACGTGCACGTCCTACTTGGAGTTGGAAATTCCAAGGAGCGACCCAAGCGTAAGACGGTGTCCCGAGCCGTCTTACGTCTCCTCAACAACACAACCATACACTAACAATCCTCCACCAATATTCCACCAACATACTCTAACATCCACAAGTAACCTAAGTGCCACAAAATGTATATCACGTAAATCCATTTCACATTAACTTGAACCACATTATGACATACATGAATGTATGTACTCACAAGTATTCCAATTCTTTAGTCACCCATTCTCAATTTCATGTTATAATGCAATTGTAATGATAAATTAAAACTAATACCATTTACCCATTATCATGATGTAATGAATTTCCAACAATAATATGAAACCAACATCAATTTCCCAATAAATTATGTTATAATGCAGTTATGGCATTTAATAAGAAATCAATGGCAATTAATACAAATGTAAAATAACCATATTACCAACACCGAATAGGGAAACCCTGACTTTTATCAAATTTTCCACAATAAGCACACACTAGAAGGCCTCTTCTATGAAGTCTCCTCCTACAATTATTTAAGGAAATACTATCATAAATATGCTCTACAACAATAAGAATACTCATAATCCCTTAATTATTACTATATAATTACCCAACGGTCTAACTAAATATCCATAAGAAAAATCCCCCAATCCCAGGGTTACTACTAAGAATAAGAGGAGAATTAGGATGAACAATAACTCACAAAAAGCAAAGAATGAGAAAGTTTGGAGCACAAATCTTCATGATAAGGTAGATCTCTAAGGATAAGGTTTGAAGGATGTTTTAGAGAGGTTTTGGGTGGTTGAGAAGGAGTTGGGAGTGTTCGAGTTTCTAAAGTAGAGAAGAAAGCCGAATAAGGTGCTTATATTGCAAGGCCAAAAAAATGGAGCCCAACTCGAAAATTCCGGATCTGGGCCCGTACACTCGCTCGAGTGCGCTAGCCACTCGGACGAGTGACACATAAACAGAATCTGGGATGTAGCCCAGAAGGCACTCAGTCACACAACTCGGTCGAGTACTCTGCTGTGCTTGGGCGAGTGCACAACTAGAAAATCAGGGGTATTAAATTGGGGATTTTGATATTTGGATAAATTGATTGGGGATTTGGGTATTTAGATGGTTGTAATAAGTAATTAGATATATTATTTTATTGTAGGAGATGATTGTGATAAGGATTACTTAGTTAATTATAGAAGGAGACTTAAGAGAAGAGGATTCTAACAAGTTGCTTGCTTTTATGAAGTTTGCTAAAAGGTAGGTTTTCTGTAATACCCCGTATTTAAGACGGTATAATTATATTAAAATGAGTTTTAAATGATATTTAATAATTAATTAAATTGGAGAATTAAGTTGTGAGACGGAAATAAAATAATTAAATAATGTTGAGATGGGAATTATAGGAGCCGTGTACGTGTGGGGCGTGTGTTATAGAGTTGGTGACAGAAGTGTAATTGTGAAATATCACTAATAATATGTAATATAAAATGAAAACAATAATAAGAGAATTGGAAATTGGGAAACTTCCTCCCTCTTTCCTTCCTACATCTATATAAGCGCATTTACCTACCCCATAAACTCATACAAACATAAAAACACAAATAATTGATCTAAGGCAAGGGAAAAAGATCTAAAGAGAGAAAAGTAAAAGGATTTTATAAAGAATTATCGTCTCAAGGTAAGATTGTCGTATTTTATATTTATATCGCTTTGTTCAATTAAATTATCGTATGTACACCGTATAGACCACCGTGTATTACGCCGTTGCCCTTAGTAGCGGCCTTTGACCGCCATGATTCTGGTAGGACCAAACGTGACCGTTGTTGACCACCGTGGGTGGCGTATGGGGCGTCTACACGGGTGGTTGTCATGGTTTTAATACGGAATTTAACCCTTGTATTTATGTTGACTTGACTTGGGACTTGGGTGGTTACTTTTGTCGGTGTTGAGCAGTCCTAGGGGTGGTGACGGGGTGGTTACAGGTTAGTGTGGTGGTTGTCGTTTGTGGTTGTTGTATGGTGTTTGTGTGGAATTGGGTTGTGGGCTGTTTACACCATAGCCGTGATCTTACCTGGGTGGTCGTGGCAGGTGGTGGAACTACCATGGGTCAAGGGAGACCACGGTGGTGGCCTCTGGTTGTCGTGGTGGTGAGTATAGGTTGTGTGTGTTGTTTGTGTTGTTGATGGTGTCGGGTTTAAGGGAGGTAGTTAGGGCGAGTTTGAGTGGGTTGTTAGGGGCGGTTTGGCTGGTGGTTAGGGACTAGTTGGGTGCATCGTGGTGCAGGCTAGTGGTGGCTGGGTTGAGTGGTGTTGGTGGTGGCTGGTGCTGTCGGGTTTTGGCGTGTTCAACGAGGGTGATGGACAGAGTTTTAAACTGTGTATGTGGGGGTTAAAAGTCTTGGTTTTAACAGATGATTAATGGGTGATTGAGTTTAATTATTTAAACGGTTTTGCTCTATAATTTGCTCGGGAACATAATTAACGTAAATAAATTATAATCAGTTAAATTATAATAAGTGAATTGAATAACTAATAATTAAATTATAATATTGTATTTAGGCGACGGTTTTGAAGTGGAGTACTTTTGATTATTTTTCTTGGGCTATTTTTTTGGATTATTGCTGCTGAGGTAGGCTATCTACTCAACTCGAATGTGTCTTGGTGATATTTAATATTTGAATGATAGTTGGATTGGATATTAGTTGTTGGATGATTATTGCTATTGTTAATCCGTTGGTTTACTATCCATGTTGCATACTTGTATTGTTGTTGTATCAAGACCCGGTCCACGGGTGGCGGGTGATGTATAAAGACCGGCCCATGGGTGGCAGTATATAAAAGGGTGTCTCGAAGTTTGTCATTGTTTATATGAGTGTCTCGGAGTATATATATATATATATATATATATATATATATATATATATATATATATATATATATATATATATATATATATATATAGAGAGAGAGAGAGAGAAGAGATCAACTAAGGTCCTTAGATATATTAAGTCCATAAGTTCTATTATGAGCCATTGGATGGAGGGAGATGGAGGGATGAGATCAACCCCAAAAAAGTGTGTTTATAAGCTAATCTCACAATCTCTCACCTCCTTCACTAATCCACTCTAATTAATCACTAATTTACTATATATTTGTTTTCTACTCATCAATTTCTCTTTCATCTTACACATTTCATTTCTCTCTTCTCTCAAACTCTTAAAAAAAAAAACCCAAATAAATAAAAAAACCCAAAAATCCAAATAAATAAAAAACCCAAAAAATCCAAATAAATCAAAAAACTCAAATAAATCATTCATTCATCTCTTCCTCATTCACCACCACCCACCACCACCCCACCCGACACCAAATAACCACCCACCACCCCCGCCGCCGCCACCCCACCGCCGCCGACTTTTTTTTTTTTTTTTTTTTTTTTTTTTTTCCAACTCGGTTTTTTTTTTTTTTTCGTTTTGTGTTAATTTGTATGTTTTGAGTTGTTTTTTCCATTCATTATTTTTTTTGTCTTTTATTTTAGTTTAGTTGTCTTTTATTTTGTTAGTTCTCATTTTTATTCATTTTCTTAAATCTCTTCTTGTTATACGTTTTTTTTAAGATTTCGTTTTTTAAATCTCGTTTTTTTTTTGTGAGATACTTTTTTTTCATCTAAGACAAAAATGGACTAAAGTTATACAAAAAAGAACCAAAGTTATACAAAAATAGACCAAAGTTATACAAAAAAGAACCAAAGTTATACAAAAAAGACCAAAGTTATACAAAAAAAGACTAAAGTTATACAAAAATTGGACTAAAGTTATACAAAAAATTGGACTAAAGTTATACAAAAATGGACTAAAGTTATACAAAAATGAACCAAAGTTCTACAAAAATGAACCAAAGTTGTACAAAAATAGACCAGAGTTATACAAAAAATGCACCAAAGTTATACAAAAATGAACCAAAGTTATACAAAAATGAACCAAAGTTATACAAAAATGAACCAAAGTTATACAAAAATGGACTAAAGTTAGTCCATATTTGTATAACTTTAATCCATATTTGTATAACTTTAGTCCATTTTTGTATAACTTTGGTTCATTTTTGTAGAACTTTGGTTCATTTTTGTATAACTTTAGTCCATTTTTTGTATAACTTTGGTGCATTTTTGTATAACTTTGGTCTGTATTTGTATAACTCTGGTTCATATTTGTAGAACTTTGGTTCATTTTTGTATAACTTTAGTCCATTTTTTGTATAACTTTAGTCCATTTTTGTATAACTTTGGTTCATTTTTGTATAACTTTGGTCCATTTTTTGTATAACTTTGGTACATTTTTGTATAACTTTGGTCTATATTTGTATAACTCTGGTTCATATTTGTAGAACTTTGGTTCATTTTTGTATAACTTTAGTCCATTTTTTGTATAACTTTAGTCCATTTTTGTATAACTTTGGTTCATTTTTGTATAACTTTGGTTCATTTTTGTATAACTTTAGTCCATTGTTGTATCACTTTAGTCCAATTTTTGTATAACTTTAGTCTTTTTTTGTATAACTTTGGTCTATTTTTGTATAACTTCAGTCCTTTTTTGTATAACTTTAGTCCATATTTGTATAACTTTAGTCCATTTTTGTATAACTTTGGTCCATTTTTGTATAACTTTGGTTCATTTTTGTATAAGTTTAGTCCAATTTTTTGTATAACTTTAGTCCAATTTTTGTATAACTTTAGTCTTTTTTTGTATAACTTTGGTCATAAAATGTATAACTTTAGTCATAAAATGTATAACTTTAGTCATAAAATGTATAACTTTAGTCGTAAATAGTAAAAAAATCAAACAATAAATATGAAAAAAAAATAATAACAAAAACCCAAAAAACTCATAATAACAAAAACAAAAAAACCAAATAACAATAATAAAACCAAAAAACCAACAACCCAACCAAACCCGAAATCTGAAATAAACCAAATAACAATAAAAAAAAAAACCAAATTTAAATATCGTGTGTATAACTCTAATGCACGCAGTGTATAACTTTAATGTTTTAAGTGTATAACTTTAGTCGTAAATAATATAACCAAATAAATAAAAAAACAAAAACCAACAAATCTGAAAAATAAAAATCAACAAATCTACAAAAATCAAAACCAAACAAAACAAATACAAAAAAGAACAAAAAAAAAAGAAAAAAAGAGAAAGGAAGTCAGCTCGTGGGCGGTTTTGTAAACAAAACAAAAAAGACTACAACAAACACCAATAAACAAGAGATGTGAAAAAATTGTGGACCACCACACCACATGTAAAAAGACGAAAGAGAAAGAAAAGAGTAAGGATAGGTGGAGGCTATATGTAAAGGACGAAAAAGAAGAACATTTTAAAAAAGAAAAACGTATAACCCACCATTTAAAAAAAAAAAAAAATCAAACGAACAGAGAAACAAAACAAGAAACAAGAAACAAAACAGAAGCCGGCGTCGAGTTGGTCGGAGTTTGATGAAGAGAGCATGTTGTTCGTGGAGAGGAGGGTTGCGAGGCGAGATCTGGACGGCTGTGGACGAGTGCGGCGGTGACAGGTGGTGTGGTATGGTGGGTGTGGTGTCGGTTGGTGGTGTGGCGTGTTGGGTGTCGTGTCGGGATGAGGAAGGAGGGTGTCGGTGTGTGGCGAGGAGGGAGGAAGGGACAAGATGGTGGTGGGGTCTGGTCGGTGTGTCGGCTGGGGTGGCAGTGATAGGGTGGTGGTGGGGGTCGGTTGGTGGTGGGGTGGTGGTGGGTCGGGTGTGTGGATTGATTTTTTTGGTTTTTTTTGGTTTGGGTTTTTTTTTTATCAGTTTGGTTTTTTTTTTGTTTAGAGAGGGTGGGAAGAAAATGAGAGAGAAAGAGTGAATGTGAGAAATGAGAGAGGATGAGTGAATGAGGAAGTGAGTTGGGAGATTAGAATGGTGGAAGAGTTGTACACAATTAGGTGGAGTTATACACAATTAGGGAGGGAGATTAGGGAGGTTTATTTGTGACCCTTGAATGAGATGTAATCTCATCCCTCCATCCCTTCCATCCAAAGGCCCTTATAAGGACTTAGGGACTCAATGGATGTAAGGACCTTAGAAGAACCACTCTCTCTATATATATATATATATATATATATATATATATATATATATATATATATATATATATATATATATATATATATATATATATATATGGGTGTCTTGGAGGATGTGTGAATGTTAGAATTGTGAACGGTTGAGCATTTGCATATATGATTTGTCTTATTGTTGTATTATCTTGTTGTTTAGATATTCCTACTCAAACGATTGGTTGACGGTGTATTCGTTAAACACATGTGATGAACCGATTATGGGGGATCAGATTGATTTCAGGTAATAAAGCTGGCTTAGAAGGGAGCTGAAGGGCGTGAGGCAATGTCATTTACTTAGCAGTCTAGATCACCTAGAATGGACAAACATTATTTATTATTTGTTTTAATTAGTTTCCGCTGCAGTTGTATTTTAATTAATTACAGTTATTTATTTTGGATTATGTAATAAGCCATTTAAACGTTATATTTATTTAAAGTATTGTGGTTTCTTTTACATTTGTATTCACTACCTCAGGCAACTAAGATGGTAACACTTTCATATATCTAGAAATGCCTAGTAAAGGCTCTTAAATAAATGAGGGTGTTACAGTTTCCTTACTCTATTTCAATAATATGAATGTTTATATATGACATTATTGTTGTGGTTAGTGATCACATGATTGTTGTATTTGCATTATCACTTGCTAATGGGTAATTGTGTCTTAAAGGATTGTTGTAATTGTTGCATTTGCATTATAACATGTTGATGGTGAGCGAGTCGTTGTTCACTCAATCAAACACATTTATATTCTCAATAAACAACTAGTAAGTGGTTAAGTCGAGGTCGATCCACGGGACGGTGTATTTTGGGTCCTAAGTCTATCTATTCTAAATTGTGCAAGTGTCACGATTATATGGAATTAAGTTTGTAGTCTAAACTAATGAAAGCACTAAATAGTAATAAAGGTAAAACAAGCAACAAAATTAAGGATGTGAACAAATGATAAAAGACACTAGGGGATCATGGGATCATAGGGGAATCATGGTAAGATAGCATAAATGAGTAATATAGATGCAAGCAATTATTATTGCTCGAATCGAGTTAGCTTATGTCTTACAATTCCTAGGGAGACTTAGGTCTTGGAGTCGAGTTGGTAACAAATTTACAACACCTACATCGACTTGGTTCTCCCTATTCAACTATATGCATGGTCTAACAAGCCATGAGTTGGTTTATGTCTTACAAGTCTTGTTGAAAAGATAAGAGAATCATGCTAGGTTGGCATTTCATCAAACATAACATGTGCATAAGTTGAAAGTACAATAAGCAATCATTCATGCGAACTCGTTAAGCATTGATCTATCCCATGATTACTCCCCTAATCCCCCTCTAACCCTAGCTAAGAGACTACTCACTACACATCATGATTATTATGCTACCAATGGTGTCAAATATCACAACAAAAATGAACATGATGATTAAGAAAGTTAGTAAAATAAGAGATTAACAAATAAATAAAGAGGGATTAAGAAGGTTACCAACTTGGAGTATAAATAAAGAAGAATCCTTGAATAAAGATGGAGACTTATCACTTAGTCTTCAAATACATACCCAAGAGATCCAAATGTAAATAACTTGAGATGAACAAATGAAATTGAAGAACAATAGAAGAAACCTTTGATTAATGGTGGAGAGTTGTCAATTCCCCAATACAAACCCAAGAATTCTTCAAGTAGAAAGGTAGATCTAAGTTTGTTTGATAAATAATTAAGGAAAGATTAATGCAATTTGTAGAATGATTAAAGACTAATTTTATTCTAATCTACTCCTAAGAAGGCTTAATATACTCTAAGAGGACTTAATCTCCTCTAAATACAAGAGGGGTATATATAGTGGGTACAAGAATGAGGTTAACTAAAGGGTTAAATGACGATTAAGCCCCTTAATTGAAGTCCAACGCCTTGCAAGTCCCAGTTGGGGGCGCACTATGTCCCTTCGTGAAGATAACCATCCTGCACTGAAGGACGCCCGTCCTGAGTTAGGGACGCCCGTCCTGAGTCTGGGACGCCTGTCCTGACGGTCAGCTTGTCTATTTGAGCTCGGATTGTAAACCGCATGTCATTTCCTCATCCGGACTCCTATTGTAGTGATTCAAAAGCCTAAACCACTTAATTTTTCGACGCCGTTTCATCTACCATAGTTTTGTGGGGTAATATCCGTATAATACCCTTAAATTATAGGACTATAACGTAAATTTAATATGCAATTTATAGTCATAAACGAAAAACAACAATGAAACGATAAAGAATAAGAATCAACCTCGGGTCCTTCGTAGTGCGGCGTAAAGAACAGAAATCAACAGAGATTTCCTCCTAATCGTTGCACCCAAGACCGTCTGAGACTATGCCCTTGTGCTAGAAATGAATTATCTAATTGCCTTGCAATATTGAGAGAATAGTTGTGTGAGTTTTTGCTAGATGTGAGATCTAGGTTTTTCAGAGGAAAATACTCTTCAAAACCCTAATTTTCTTTTGCAAATGAATTAGGTTAACAAGAAGGAGAAGCTCTCCTTTTTGTTCTTTGCATTCGGCCAAACCGAGCCCTTCATGGGGAAGTGGGCTTCCACTTCCTCTTAATTTTAACTCGTGGTCCGGCTCGTAAAATCCTAAATGTATATGACACGGTTTTATTATAAATCGTCATCGGTTATCGGCTATTAAAATATCAACTAATAACACGGATTAGCTGAAATATTAATACATGTCCGACACAGACAATATTGTATAATTAATTCAATATACATTAATTAAATATAATCGTTTATATTTAATTTACGAATTAACTGTTTAATTCGCCTTAGCCAATTTTATTTAATCCGTATTAAATAAAATATCTCAACATCGCATTTTGACTAATTATTAGTCAAATAACTCGGACTAACTGCTTAGTCAATTTTCTGGCATCAACATGACTGTATTTTCATACCGTCACATCTCTCAAACGTATCCTATAGGTGTGACTTTTAGGGACCAGTTGATCACCGCCATCTGTATGACAATAACGTCAAACTTATCTAGCAAGCCAACCGTTATTGATAAACGTGGACCAACTGATTATAATACAAAAGTATACCCTTTGATCCTTTTAGAGATTTAAATGTTATTGCACTACTTGTAGAGGACACCAGTCCCAACAAGCTCCCACTTGTCCGTACAAGTTTATGTGTAATAACGTTATCCGCACTAACTGGAGGACACAGCTCTAACAAACTCCCACTTGTCCGTACAAGTGTATGTGCGATAACCGATTCTCATATTCATTTAAAATTTCTCCCACTCAATGTAAAACAATTTGCAGATCCGGATCCGCAAAGGTCGTATTTTACAATCGATCTGTATCTAGAGTGGTTTCCCCGACTAGAGAGTAACTTAACTGATAAAACGAATCCGTATCCGAGCATGGCCATGCATTTCAGTTACAGCTCCTCGAGTGACTCCTTCCGATCTAAGCACAGCATGAAATGACCCAGAAAAAATCTACTTGGCCCCCTGTTACGGATGACCGTGAGAAAGAAACCAAAGTCACCCAAAATCTGCCTTAGTCTCAAGAGACAGTCGATAGTCAAAAGAATCGACTCTTAGGATCACCATGGAGGTCCTATCCACGACCGGGCACCGAATGTTATAAAACATTTAGGACTCCACGTCGATGTCACAATTGTGTCCTACGAAATATCCGTAAAAATCAAGCGAGTGCATAAAATCCGTATTGTATGCATATCAGAGCCAAACAAGCAACTCTTAATTTGGTTCCAAGCAATTTCCTCTTGAAATATCTCCCTTCTCGTCATCCTTGCCCAACAACTTGTGGGGATTGATTATTGGGCTATGGGGATTGTCCTTCATAGCCCCAAAACTTGCTTTATTGAGTTACGGCCTTTAGCCTTGGTCTCCTCTTCGATTCTTGGTCGTTGGATGCAATTAACTTAGCTCCGATTTACTCCGTTTAGGCAAGGTTAGTGCTCTTCTCCTACCAAGGATACCAAGTCTCATAGAATATGCATAATAGGAAGCTAAAGACAAGAAACGACCCTAATACACACTAAAAAGCATAGGAAAGAGGCTAGTTAGGGAACTAAATATGCGTAAATACGAGTCACGTCAAATATCGCCAAACCGATCCTTTGCTCGTCCCGAGTAAAGAGGTGACTAAAACTATGACCTTTATCTATGCTAATCCAATAACATAGCCGATATGAGACAATTAGCGAGTCTCACTCTACCCTTTCAACTCACAACAAGATATCTATGAGGTATGATGTCTTCTTGCAAGGCAAGGTGGGGCTTGGCAAAACTTTGATGCACCTTACATCAAGCACATAAAAAAATCAAATGATGCATCTACAAAAGAATAGCCACTTTCCTCATCTAAGTGGCGAAAATAAACTAAAAGGGAAGCAATTTAAGGGTACACATTCCATAAAAGATACTAGTTCTTCAAGCCACTAAGTCCAAGAAGATACAACAAGTCAACTCCAAGTGGTGTCAAACTAGGCTACTTTCATCCACAATTGCTAAATATTTTCGTAAAGGGCGATCGGATGGGGTGAAAGGATGATCCCTATGATGTTAATGGCATATGACATGATAAATCTTGGATTCTCTACAAGTGTAAAGGCCAACGATCGTCCCAAGCTCAACAAGGTGGCATAACAAAAAGGTTTTTGGGAATGAAGTGCTCAAGTCAATTAAAATAAAAGTAGTGGATTTGACTAGCATTTTAAATTTGGCCTCATTTCAACTTCCGCATTTCACATTTCAAAACATTAAGATAGGGTTTGTCGCTCATTTGCTAGTGTCCTTTTCTTTTGCCAATCGCTTATTAGGCAACCGGTTAACCTATAGACAATAGCTTTTCGGGGTGATGGTCACTTTGTCTTTGGGCGGTTGAATTCATAACCGCGTGGGGGCCTAAAACAATGGATCCCTCACCAAAGCACATTGAAGTGGTACGCCTCCATCAAATTTCTCAGCAATTCAACAATTCAAAACATTTGAGATTTCTTTGGCAATTAAAACGATTCCACACCACAAAATTTTTGAAATGAGCACATGAAACTTATTAATGAAAAGTATTTTTGGGTTGTCAAACTACCAAGTCAATCCAGGTCCCTTAGATAAGTTGATCAAGTCCATATCACATTATAAGGTTGGATAAATGACTCACATGCAAACCCTTGACTATGCTTTAGACCATGGGACAAAAGATACTAGTATGACACAACCTAGGGTGTATTGAATGCATTCTAGTAAACAAATTCTCAAGAAGAAAAATTATCTACAAGGGCCTTATATACACTTGTCAAGCTTACCAATTAGGCATTTTCACAAAATTTTCTAACATGCAAACTACATGCCTTGATGCAACTAACATATATACAAATCTAATGCATATGCTTCTATCAACTAGTATGCCATATAAACTAAATGCAAGCTCCTAACAACATATAGTCACGAAAAACCGCAACACGAAACTCCATAATATCCTCATACACATATAGCCCATCCTTCTTATAAGTAAAAAGAACTGGAAGGAAGAAAGGATTAGAACAATTCCATGCGGTCTTCTTACTCCCATAAGATATGTTTGAAATGGAGTGGCGTACTTATATGAGAAGAGAACAATACAGACAAGTATATACAATTCTACACTACTAAATGAAAGAACATGTTTTTGGTTTTTGAATTTTTTTCTAAAATTTTTAGGGATTTTTTTTTTATGAAATTAAAAGCATATTTTTGAGATTTTTCAAGACTTTTCAAATTTTTATAAGTTTTTGGAATATAAATTCCCACCCCCACTTTATTTTTGACGTTGTCCTCATTGTACATTGTAGGAGTAGGAATTGAATGCAAATGCATGATCTATATAAATACAACTATATGTCCTATGTCACAAATGATGCAATTAAGCTAAACTAAGCTAAAGTGATGCATGTTTTCTATTAGTTGAAAAGCTAATTTAAATTAGTTTAGGACACTTATGATCAAACCTCCCCAAACCGATTTAAACACTATTTTTAGTGTTGGAGAAATGAGGTTTGGTCATGAGTGACCATGCATGAATGCGTGAGCTAAATGCAACTAACTACATGAGCTATATTACATATATTACAATGCAAGCTATGCTATATGAACTATATAATGCAAGTGTGATATGGACAAATGCAAGATGCCACTCATGGTTAAACCTCCCCAAACCGCTCAAAACATCATCCAAAGTACCAAAGACGGAGGTTTAACCATGAGGTAACTCAATGAATGTAAGCTAAATGTATATGTATATAACTAAATGCAAGTGTAAATGCAATGCAAAGTCAAAGGATAGGATATCTTATAAATGGTGGTTTGAGGGAGGACTTCACCAAACTAATTCCTTGTTGTCGTGTTCATTAGCATTATCCATGTTGCTTAATGCTCTTAGCAACCTATCAAAAGCTTTTGAATGGGCTTCAAATAAGAACAAATAGGAGATCGACGATGTTAAAACGTAATTTGGCCATCTTGGCTTGGAATAGAACTTGCCAAACACTCTCCCATTTGTTTTGCCCTTGGCACTTGGCTTCTTAAAATGTTTCAAACCAACAAGCCCATGATTCTTGTCAACACAAGGTATGAAGTATGGCCCATATTCATCCGGAGGCTTCCACTCTCCACCATATCTTTCAAATTCTATTATGATAGAGCATTGATTCATCAATCCTTCAATAATAGAAGGAGAGTTCACATTTCTTTGATGAGGGGATAGTTGAAAGAAAGATGTGGAGGAGCCAACTTCTCACCATTGAGGTCATTCATGCTTTCATTTTATTCACTTTCTTCTTGATCCTCCTTAGAACTTGAACCATTTCCAAAGAAGAGAGCTTCTATTTCTTTCAAACTATGATCAAAGGTGCCATCATCATAGTTTTTCTCATGGTTTCTCAATTCTCCATAGACAGTAATTTCAATTTCATCAACCTCCTCTTTCCAAGATTTAACTTCACTCCCACAAGTGTCAAGGGTACACACTTCTTCTACATGGGTCATAGAAGGAAATTATGGTGGGAGGTCTTCCTCATCATCATCATAGGTATCCCAAATTCGAGAAGTAAGGCTAGTGGGTGAGCTAGATACATGAGATAATTTAGACAATTTGCTTGTCTCATAATTGGACTCCAACTCAAATTCATCATTACTCTCCTTCCCAACTTCATCATATTCCAATTCATCATCAACTCTTAGTCCATAATCAATCAAGCGCTCCCCATCTTCAAAGGTTACACCTCCATATTCACATCCATAATGTAGGTTTGTAAAGTGGGGTACAAGTTCGAATATCGGGTGTGTAGATACCTCATTTCTGCACCTCCCGCAAACCACCCGGTGATGATTGGGCCGCATGTTTGGTACACGGAACGATTTGTGACAGTTCGTAAATTTATCGTCAAGTGATTGCTCAAACACTTGTGTCTACCTCTTAATTGTCATGTACGTGCCGATATGGTCGTTTTGACAGTAATTAGAGTACATTTGGAGTCCGGGTCAAAAAACCGTCTTCATTTTCTAAAACCGAGTCAGAATGTTCTAGAATGTTCTGGATATTTCTATTCCAAATTTTGCAATCTTTTAATCTTTGGCAAAGAATTTCCCGTAATATTCACACAAAATATTAAGGAAAACAAGATTAATCCGTTATTCCATAACCAAAACACGGAAATCTTTCTTCCGCAGAAGGAAACCACTTGGGAAAGGACGCAGCAGGTGCTGCGCTTATTCCAAGAGACGCAGTGCCTGCTGCGCCTCTTCCTAAGTCCTTTTCTGCGTATTTTTCGTATCTTTTCATATCTTTTTCGAGATTCACTTCCAAAGTTTCTCCGAAAACCCTAATTTCCTCCATGTGATTAGTATAAATAAAGACCTTCGGTCTCACATATTTCTCACGCGAGTGTCCGCCCTTTTCTTCTCCCTTTGCATTCTAGACCACGTTCTTACTTTTTGGCGTCTATGTGCTTGAACTTTCGACCACGTAAGCTCGGATCTTTCTGAGTACCAGCCTCGTTTTGCATGACCGACCAATTTGACCAACTCGACCATAATCAACTTAATCAATCTGTTTAAATTCCTCTTACGAGGGCACTTTCGTCTACATTCGAGTCGAGCATCACTAAACGTTAACTTAGTTCATCTCGTTTCGTCAAACATGTAAGTCTGAGGGTGTATAATCCCTATTTTATTTATTGTTCTTTATTATTGTAATCATATTGTAAGGTTTATGTCGAAAGTATTCTTAAAACCGATTTCTAAAACTGTGTTTAAAACCCTTTTTACGGATTATCAGAAGATAGACGTCGAGAAAGGACGCAGCAACTGCTGCGCCTCTTCGAAGGGACGCAGCACCTGCTGCGCCTCTTCGTGAGGCTGCCGCAATTCCTGCTTCCTTTCTTCTTCCTTCGTCTTTTGTTAATTTGTTTGTTTTTCTTTTGTTTTCAATCGTTCGTTGTTTCTTTGACATAATAACTTAAGCATAATAATTCTAACATGTAAATAAATCATTAGTAATTAATTCATCTTTTAATTCCCGACTTAAATCCCAAGTAATTCATATTTGCGGGTTTTTGTCATTAAAATCAGATTCGGGTTTTAGAGGTTCGATTCATCAATATTGAGTCTCTGGAATTCGTTATTGATATATTTTCACCTTTTGTTCATCGTTCCCATCATTAGTTCGTCATTAATAACTTGTTTAACCTATTTAATTTGTTTAGTTTATTATTTCATTAATTAACCTTTTTAATGTTGTATATAATTCATCCTAATTAGTTTTCATCCATGTTTGTTGTTTTTATGACCCTTAATCACATGTAAATAACCTGATAATCACTTTCATCCGAGTCAAATATTATTAATCAATCATTAAATTCACCAACGAATATTAACAATTTGCAATTCCGGCTTCACAGCCAGAACTGAGCCAAGGAACGGACGCAGCAACTGCTGCGCCTCTTCCAAGGGACGCAGCTCTACTGCGCCTGTTCCTGGTTGATTTCTGTCCCTGAACTCCCGTTTTGCCTTGACCTAGTTTATTAGTTTACGTATTAATTTACTACTAATCGTATTATCACCCTAATTCCTGTTCGTTAATTTATTTGTTTATTCTTTCTCAAATTATCCGTTTTAAAAGTATTTTCGACATAAATCATTAATCCGATGTAATTATTGTAATTTTTCTTTATTGTAATTTTTATTATTGTATTCCTTTTATTATTGCTCGTATGTTTTCACATGTAATCGATTTAAATCTCTACTTTGACCCACTTGTATGATAAACTACGTGATAACCGACTTAGTATTAATTGTCACATGCTAGGATAAATCTAATGGATGTTACATGGCATGCATCTAATCGACAACATATCAAGTATAGACGATTTTTCCTAATCATTAGTAGAGGCCGCTATCGAGGCGGGCGGGATTAGGCGTTCGATCAAAAGAGCTTCCTAATACGTACCCTCACCCCTTACTCCAGATCTCTGTGAACATCCGTGTTCATTGGCATCCACGAGAGTCATTCTAGATATAGAATGCTAAGGGTAACGAGTTCTTGGTGTCTATGTCACTACTTTGTGTCTTGACATGACACGAGGTATTCGAACGGTTTCCAATTTTCCACAATAAATTGGTGGCGACTCCACAAATGCAAACGCTTGTTTCCCAAGCGCCCCCGTGGGCCCGCGTCCACAGTTTGGCGACTCCGCTGGGGAATAATACACTTACGTGTAGCCAAAAGGGTGAAACTTGAACAAGGTTAGGGAATAGTTTGTACAAGACAATTATCGGTTTTCATAACTCGGTCTTTCTTGATCGTTTATTCGGCCTTCCTAGGCCCAACCCAACCCATTTGACCAATCGTCCCGTCTAAACGGTCCTAATTCTTATTTGGGCCTAAGGATGGATAGCGATTGACGTCATCCATACCATGGTACTTACTCTTGTTTGTATCAAGGACTTTCACTACTTGAGGAAATGGACTAGGAATCAGCCTTACTCTTATTTGGTACGAACCTCTCCACAGACTTCGGGTTTGATCGTTCGGTATGGCAACCCACCCTTCAAACCAAAACCCTTTTAAATGCACTCAGCATCCCGTTATAATGCTTGTATAATGTTTGTACCATACGTGATCACCATTTCTAAAACAAACCATGACGATTTTTTTGTAAAACCAAAATCCTTCTTCAAAAAGTAAAAATTTCGAAACTTGGGCCTAATATTAGCGCAAAATCAGCCGAAACTCTGTCCAATTGTCGAGTCAAAATTCGGGCCTTAAAACCCATTTCAAAACCTCACTTCGAGTCCACTCCTACAACTACACTAAAGTTGGCTAGGACCAACATTTTTCAAACTTTGTCATTTTCCTCAAAACTCACTTGACACAAGTGGCACACTCCCACTTCACAAGTCAAAACATTTATTTTCGAGTAAGTGTGCTAGAATGGTCGATCGTGTTTTGATTCGTCGTCGATCTCTTATTCAGTTTCCAAGATGCCTGAAACAAGCGACATGAACTTCAACCAACTCTAGAATTGTAATGATCAAATCCTAGCCGCGCTAGCTCGTCTCCAAGTTACTCAAGACCAAGTGTATGATTGCCTTGACACCATTGAGGGCCGAATATATGCGGTGGAAACGAGGATGCCTCCTCGAGAAAGTGAAGTGTTTGATGAATTTGTGAACAATTTCGGGGACGAAAACCCTCCCATAGGTATGACTGCAGCTGAGAAACGACTCCAATACTTAGAGGACCAATTGATGTATCTCAAAGGGGATGACATTTATAGGGAGAACAATCGCAAATATGAGCTTGTAAGTTCCAAGTTGCCAACCAACTTCAACATGACGGATATCCCTAAATTCAAGGGGCATGAAAACCCTTTGAACCATATCCGTGCTTTCAAGGATTACATGTCTATCAAAGGCATTAAACCCGAGATGTTCTTAAGGATCTTTCCTTCATCTCTTGACACCATCCCAAAACAATGGTTTTATTCGCTAGAGCACAAGAAAATCGCTACCTGGGATGATGCCGCAATCGAGTTTGCTAAACAATATGCGGATAATGCTGAAATCCAAGTCAACATGCGCACTTTAGAGGTTCTTACCCAAAATGACAAAGAAGGTTTCACCGACTTCCTAAGTCGGTGGAGGAAGACTGGTACTCAACTTGTTGAACGTCCGGATGAAGCCACCCTTGTGGAGAAATTCGTGGACAACCTAAAGCTCATCTATGCAAATTATTTGAGGTATCAAAACATCAAGACCTTCAAAGATTTAACCGTACTAGGGACGAGGATCGAAGATGACATCCTTAAAGGGCTCTTGTCCAAAACGATAGGTCGTGGATATCAAGGCTCAACAAGTCGTTCTTACGGCTATACTAGCAAAACTGATGAAGTTAATCTTCTCGAGCCATCTAAGAAGAGTACCCCTCCAAGGAAATTCACAAATCTAGGGGACACATATTCCAACGCTCTGAAAAGGTTGATGAAGCTGGGTAAACTTCAACCCATAGGCCCTACACCCGAACCAGAAAAGAAATCCAAGTTCTGGGATGAGAATTCATATTGCGAATACCATAGAGGTAAGGGACATGATACAAAAAAATGCTACAAACTGAAAAATGTACTTCAAGATATGATTGAAGACGGTTGTCTACCAATACCACCTGGAGGTAAGCCTAACAACACTGAGAATCCTCTTGGAATTCTAGTGATTACAAGTGAAGAATCTACCATAGATTGTTCACACCTCATTTCTGCAGTTGAAGATGAAATTCATGCAATAGAAAATGAAGGGAACTACTCTACCATTTCTCCAACAATCACTGATTTCGTTGCATGGGCAAAAAGTGTGGATAGGCAAGTCATGGAACTAGAGAGTGCAGTGGCAACCCTACGTGATCCCAACGCAACACCTAAAGAACGTGCATCACTAGTCTTCTCTCAAAACACTACAATGCAAGAAGTAGTAGCCTTGGTTGATGAACTAGTCGACCAAATTATCCAATTAGAGGCTGAAATCATGAGAATGAGGGAACTTGCTACTGTCAATGGAATATGGGCCGATGATGATGAAGACGAGTATCTCACTGAACACTACTTAGTCAAAGCCAGTGAGAAAATAGTCCAAAATTGTGAAGATCAAGATGTAGACCACCTCACTCGCTCGGGACGCCCATACCAAAACACTTCTCAAAATGGTCCCATAGCGAACGGTCCAACCAATGTGGTCATACCAAATGATAATGAAGAAGGCTCTACCGACCATTTGCTAAAGCAACTACAGAAGACAAAGGCTGATCGTTCAGTCAGGCAACTAGTGGCAAGCTCATTCCCACATCGCCAAGCTTTACTGCAAGCCTAAGCCAAACTAAATGTGGCACATAACTCCACACCCGACGACGTGGTCCACTTGGTCTTCCAAGAATCACCAAAGCTAAGTAATCCTATTACTTTCTCGGATGAAGATTTGCCACCCTTTGGTACTAGTCATAACTTGGCTCTTTATATCACTGTCATTTTCTTAAAGAAGAATGTGCCAATGACTTTGGTAGATGATGGCTCCGCAGTCAACGTCATACCCTTGAAAACGGCATACAAATTGGGCATGAAATAGTCGGATTGGACCCCTACCAACCAAGGTGTTCGCGCATATGACGGTACACGGCGAAAGGTAGTAGGACTCGTTAACCTAACCATAGCCACAGGGCCGATTGAGCGAAAGGTCAACTTCCAAATAGTGGACATTGAGGCATCCTTTAACATACTTCTGGGAAGACCTTGGATTCACGCTTCCAAAGCGGTAACATCCACACTCCACCAGAAAAATCAAAATCCCACTAAATGGTAAAGTGGTGACGATCACTTCGTCACCCATCAAGGCAATAATCGAAAATAATTCAAGTAATCAAGTCCTTACGGATCCAGTACATGGACTTGGGGGCTTCCATATCATAAATGTCATAGAAAGCGAGTTGGCACCCTTATACTTCAATCCCTACTCTAACTTAGTGGTCAACCACATACTCAAAACCCAGGGATACTTCCCGGGAATGCCTTTGAATCCTATCCGAAGAAACACCTTTGCACCCTACAAAGAGGGTAACTCACAAAGAATTCCCCTTGGACTAGGGTACAAACCCACTAAAGAGGAAGTTCTCGAAATGCTCGCTCAAGTTCAAAATCGTAAGAACGTGGGAATCCAAATGCGACCCTACCTCCCTACCTTAAATGGATACTTCGTTAGGGAAGGAAGTCCAGATATCTTTCACGGGTTTCCTGAGCCTTGGCACTATTGATACTGTCGTTTCGTACCAAAAATAAATACCTAAGTTACTGCTAACAGAAGTCAGCGGCAAGTAGGGTCGATCTCCACAGGGAGGCTAAGTTGCTATCTATCTGTTTAACTCGGTCTGTCAGGGTGTCACAGAAATGGGGGTTTTGAATCGTGTTAACGAAACTAGAGATTAAAGCGAGAGAAATGAATAAGAGAAATTAACAATAAGAGGAAGGAAGTATGCTAGGAGTCGGTCCACCGTGGCAGCTATCAGATCTTATACTATCAGGAATACTAAGACGATTAGACTATTGATAAGAAGAGCTATGGTCGTCACCTTTCGGTCCTTAAACCGCCCTAGAGTGTAAACAGCTTAACTTTCGCCCTCACTGCAATACCCTATTGTAATTAAGCAAGCCTTCCCTTCCAATCTTTCGATCTAGGTCGGGGTTAACTAAATTTATGGTCTCCTGCATGCATTCATTCGACCGGATAACAGTTAAATTGCCTAATACAATTCTTATCGCATGGCTAATCTATTTAATACAATTAAAGCATCGCTACCACGGCTTCCCTAATCCTAACATACTAAGGGAATTAGCTATGCATAATTAAGGGAGAACAAGAAATAAAGAAAGAACAAATAATAAACATTAAATTAAATTAAAGAGAGAAAGGGGAAGAAAGGATTACTGAAATAAATGATCCGGAAATGAAAGAACAAAAGTAACAGTAGAAAGTGTAGCAGTGTATTCGAACCAGAGAGAAAGGGAGAGTATCGAGTGTGTGTAAATGACTCCTAAAGCTTCCTATTTATAAGAAAATAGGAATTCCTAAACCTAATGACGGAATTAGAGCTTAAAAGCCCAACCCGTCAGCATAGCCACTCGATCGACTAACTAAATCACTCGATCGAGTGAACTTGACTCAAAAACAGCTCGATCGACCTAGAATAGTGCTCGATCGAGTAAGGCTATAAAGGAACTGGTCGATCGACTAAGCAAACAACTCGATCGACTGATTATTGCACCTAGAACCACTCGATCGAGTGATTAACTACTCGATCAAGTGGATATTGACTTCAGCAGCTTAGAATTCTCGTTAGTTTGACTTTGACTTGTCCTTTTAGCTCCCGAAACACCTTCACGCATCCCAAGACAGCAATATTTCCCGCTCCAAATCCACTCTTCTTCCAAATGCATGCTAAACGGACGGTAAATGACTTGATTTCGCTACTTTATGGGTTCATTCCTACAAATAAGACAAAATAAACCAAAGTATCATATTCGGGGCATTTCGTAGCAATAAACTACGATGAAAGCGTAGAAATACGTGCATAAAATAGGCTAAAAAGACTATATAAAATGCACGTATCAAATCTCCCCAAACCAAACCTTTACTCGTCCCCGAGTAAACTAAAATGCAACTAAAGGAACGGGAAAAGATAACTCAGAGCTAGCTACAAATGCCCACTTAAGCCAATTTAATGCAAGCAAACTAACACTTATAGCAGATAGTCAAATGCAAACGAGTTATAGGATGTTTATAAATAAAGCTGAACCGTCGACCTTGCAAGACCTTTAATAATGGACTCTCACGGATTACTCTTTCTCTCATGAAGCAAAGGGTAAGCATATAGATGTATAAGAAAGAGAGAAAAATAGTCGCTCACCTAAACTACGACCCACATAAACATGCATGCAACTAATATGATAGACAATTCTAGCTACCGTACACACATTCCAACCAAACGAGGCCCGTCACAGCCGAGGGCTTACAAAAATATGGTAAAGTGAGGCAATGGGTAAGAAAAGGCAAAACAATTATGGGAATGTGGAGGTATAGGCGGCCAAGCTAGTACCTAAACAAAACCATATATCAACATCCGATTCTTAAGCAATTATGGGCTTAAGCACATGCCCTTCATTTGGCATAAAATCTCACCAAACCAAACTAGAAACACTCCTCATATGATATAGAATAGAACATAAGAGTGAAACCGTCACATCAAACATCAATCTTTTTTTTCGAATTTTTCTTTTTTTTTTCTTCTTTTTTTTTGAATTCCTTTTTTTTGAATTCCTTTTTCATTTCTTTTTCACGTCATTTTTTCATCATCCTCCTCTCCTTCATAAATTACCAACTCCAAGTCAACAGAATATGCGCCAAAATTTGATGCAATAGACAATATACCGCAAAACAATCTAAACTAGCTTGACATGGCAGGCTAAATTTGGATGTAGCTGAGGGTCAACTGGCAAATTTGGCTAATGTGGAGTTAAATGGGTAAAAATGAAAGAAAGGGAAATTGTAAGCACCTCCCTGCATGTGACACCAACCACTAACCCGAATGTATGAAGGCAAAAAGCAATTGAATTTCATATACGTGCAAATTGATGATACATGTTATGCAAGGAGTAACTACTCACAATCCTACATGAAACTTGGTCATAAATAACACCAGTTTAAAAGGCTCTAAATCTTAGAATTTATAAGTAGGTTGCCAAAATTTCAGGTCAAGTCTATTCGTTCAGCGAAATTAAACATTAACTCGTAGATTATGCGATAAGACAATGCTAAAAGATAACAGTTCAATGCAAGGCTTAAGCAAAAGACAATTGCAGAGCAATATCATCATTGAAATCTACCGTTCCGACTCAACCTATATGCTAAATTAAACGTGAAATTTTTTGAATTTTCAACAATTTTCTGATTTTTATTGAATTTTTGAATTTTTATGAAATAAATAACAATGCAAACAGAAAATTAAATGTGATAATTGAAATGCAATGAAAACAAGATGCAGACACAGATATGGATGCATAACCTCCCCAAACCAAACCGTACAATGCCCCCATTGTACCAAAACATGGAAAGGAAATGCAAACTAAAAGAAGAAGAGAGAGTAAATGCGGAAAAACTCACAAAATGCGCGAATAAGGGGACCTCCCCAAACCGACCATGAAATGGGAGGTTGCTAAAGGCCCGGAAAACCGTCTCAGGAAGCTAATCCAAGTCAATAACACTCGATAGCAAGGGATAGTGGCTGATCGAGTAACATGGGCGCTCAAAAACTGCTCGATCGACTGGAATAGGGGTCGATCGAGTGGATTTCTTCCTGCAGGCACTCGATCGAAAGGAATAGTAGCTCGATCGAGAGGATTTCTCAGAAAAAGTACTCGATCGAGTGGAAAAACCACTCGATCGAGCGATCCTCAGCGTGTACCTGCAAAACACAATGAAAAACAGCCCGCAACTAACCAAAACAAGCATACTGAGATAGTCTATGGTATAATAACCATTTATTACAACTGAAATTGAATGAAAAACAAAATAAAATCGCCGGGTTGCCTCCCGGGTAGCGCTAGCTTCAGTCAGGTCCCAGCTCGACCTTCTTTTTCTTTGAGGCTCTATAATTAATCATAATCAAAAAGCATTTCAAAGCGCGCAAAGAACTTTGTCAAATAGCTGCGCATGTGCTACACAACAGCATAAGTAGCACCAAAGTGGAATACAGAAATAGGAAATAAAAATGTTTAACTTTTTAAGCCGAACAAATTTCCTATGGGCGCTCCTAAATTTATCCACAAAATATAGGAGCGCGAGAGCAATTGTCAATATATGGGGGTCCCGATTCAGATTAGCAAACTTGAAATGATAAGGACGGTAAAAATTCGTTAAATTATGCGTCCACATATGAGAAGGTGTAGCGTTAAAAGAAGGGGCACAAATTAAACGAGGCAATATACTTTTAAAACAAACAATAATGAAATTATCGCTTACTACCTCGGGTTGGTCGCTCTCAACGACGGAATCACTGACAAAGGAATGCATTACCTCATCCGTGCTAGGAGCAATTACCGTCTCAGCTGCTTCTTTATCAACCTCCTCAGTGGAATCCATCCCGTAAATCGCAGCTTCACCGTAACCTTCATCATCGTCAAACTCGTCGTCCAATATGAACCCAAGTGACGAATTAAAGCTCCCAATGGCCAAATCAGTCGATCGAGTAGAACAGTCACTCGATCGACCACTTTCCTCCCGCATCTCACTCGATCGAGTAATAAAATCACTCGATCGAGCACCTTCCTCATGCATGTCACTCGATCGAGAAGAGATATTACTCGATCGAGGACTTTCTTCCTGTACAGCGCTGATTTCCTTGCATACATTCTGGAAATACGATAGAAAGTCGTCATCCGAAATATAGAAATCATTTTCAGCATTGGGCAACGCGGGTTCTTCATGGGAAAAACCGCTCTTGGTCAAGCACACCTCTTTTGGTTGCCGAGCAACCAACCCAGCTGTTAACCGAGCAATTTCAGACTGCAACTCAGCAATTTCAGTGACTTGAGCACCCATATGTCTACCAAATTCCAGAACTAAGGATCTCAGCTCCGCGATTTCTTTTTTCGGTATATCACGAGGATCTTGTTGTGGTGGCCATTGATGGGGTGGATGTGGCGGCACAACTACGGCTGCATTGTGCTCAGCAGGACCACATCCCCAAGACTTCTTCCTTTCCCAACTAGCAGGTGGCTCAGCTTGGGCTTCAAACTGAGCAATTAGTCGGGAGACAGATGTCATCTTGGCAAGAGGGATCGAAGGTACTCAAGCCTTCCCTTCGATAATCTCTCCTCGAGCTTTGTCTAATAAAACCGTAGGCCTATCAAAACAAAGACTAAAGAAAAAGATAAGAACAGCCTCAAGGTACTTAGTTTTCCCTTGAGGCGAAAGGACAAACAAAATAAAACAGATAAAAAGCGTCGCCTCCCCGGCAACGGCGCCAAAATTTGATACTGTCGTTTCGTACCAAAAATAAATACCTAAGTTACGCTAATGAAGTCGCGGCAAGTAGGGTCGATCTCCACGGGAGGCTAAGTTGCTATCTATCCGTTTAACTCGGTCCTGTCGGTGGTGTCACGAAATGGGGGTTTTGAATTGTGTTAACGAAACTAGAGATTAAAGCGAGAGAAATGAATAAGAGAAATTAACAATAAGAGGAAGGAAGTATGCTAGGAGTCGGTCCACCGTGGCAGCTATCAGATCTTATACTATCAGGAATACTAAGACGATTATACTATTGATAAGAAGAGCTATGGTCGTCACCTTTCGGTCCTTAAACCGCCCTAGAGTGTAAACAGCTTAACTTTCGCCTTCACTGCAATACCCTATTGTAATTAAGCAAGCCTTCCCTTCCAATCTTTCGATCTAGGTCGGGGTTAACTAAATTTATGGTCTCCTGCATGCATTCATTCGACCGGATAACAGTTAAATTGCCTAATACAATTCTTATCGCAGGGCTAATCTATTTAATACAATTAAAGCATCGCTACCACGGCTTCCCTAATCCTAACATACTAAGGGAATTAGCTATGCATAATTAAGGGAGAACAAGAAATAAAGAAAGAACAAATAATAAACATTAAATTAAATTAAAGAGAGAAAGGGGAAGAAAGGATTACTGAAATAAATGATCCGAAAATGAAAGAACAAAAGTAACAGTAGAAAGAGTAGCAGTGTATTCGAACCAGAGAGAAAGGGAGAGTATCGAGTGTGTGTAAATGACTCCTAAAGCTTCCTATTTATAAGAAAATAGAAATTCCTAAACCTAATGACGGAATTAGAGCTTAAAAGCCCAACCCGTCAGCATAGCCACTCGATCGACTAACTAAATCACTCGATCGAGTGAACTTGACTCAAAAACAGCTCGATCGACCTAGAATAGTGCTCGATCGAGTAAGGCTATAAAGGAACTGGTCGATCGACTAAGCAAACAACTCGATCGACTGATTATTGCACCTAGAACCACTCGATCGAGTGATTAACTACTCGATCAAGTGGATATTGACTTCAGCAGCTTAGAATTCTCGTTAGTTTGACTTTGACTTGTCCTTTTAGCTCCCGAAACACCTTCACGCATCCCAAGACAGCAATATTTCCCGCTCCAAATCCACTCTTCTTCCAAATGCATGCTAAACGGACGGTAAATGACTTGATTTCGCTACTTTTTGGGTTCATTCCTACAAATAAGACAAAATAAACCAAAGTAGCATATTCGGGGCATTTCGTAGCAATAAACTACGATGAAAGCATAGAAATACGTGCATAAAATAGGCTAAAAAGACTATATAAAATGCACGTATCAACTATCTCGAAAGGAAGCTAGCCGGAATCGAGATCTTTCACGATTGCTACTTTATCCCTCCAGAAACGGTTCCTACCGTCAAGACTCGTCAAGCACCTTGCCTAGACGAGCAAGCCGTGAGTCTACTATTTGGAGAAGATCGATTTGTTAGAGCCGCGCAGGATGAGATCATTACCATGATACTTCAAGACGATCACAGAAACCAACACCAATCAGCAGAAAGGATGGAGAAAATCGATCAAGTGGACAAACAATCAAGGAAGACTCTTCAAGCTCACCACTGGAGAAGGAGAGATGTTCAAAGGAGAACCAGAAGACGATGAATTCGAGTCAGAGTCGGAGTCAGAGTCGGAGTCTAGAGAAGTTCCTAGAGAGTCTCCTCCTGTCGTCATTCCCACTCCCCTCGTTTCTCCTAGCTTAGTGTCAAATAGCAACAGTAGTTCGGGAAATCTTAATATGAATAAATCAGGTTCTGCTTACTCTTCGTGTTATCTTGAATGCAATTCTGCTTACGTTGATAATGCGACTGACCCATACCCAGACTCAATCGAAATACCTCCCTACATAGCCAAAGAAATATTACAAGAGGGGGAAGGGGGACTAGTGATAGAAAATACTGAACCCATCAATGTGGGAACTGAACTAGAACCCCAAGAACTTAGGATAGGGACAACCTTGAGCCCCACCGAAAGGGCCAATTTCATAGACCTCCTGCACGAGTTCAAAGACGTTTTTGCTTGGTCCTATAAAGATATGCTAGGGATCGATAGGGACATCGTAGAGGATAGAATCCCAATCAAACCGGGTTTCAAACCCGTGAAACAGAAGCTTCGTCGAATGAGGACAGAATGGGCTCTCAAGATCAAAGAAGAAGTCGATAAACAATTCAAAGCCGGGTTCATCAAAGTTTCCGAGTACTCAGACTGGGTAGCTAACATAGTACCCGTACCCAAAAAGGATGGGAGAATCCGTGTTTGTGTTTATTTTAGAGACTTAAACAAAGCGAGTCCTAAGGACGACTTTCCTCTACCACATATCGACATATTAGTGGATAATACAACGGATCACGCGTTGCTATACTTCATGGACGGATACGCAGGATATAACCAAATCAAAATGGCTATAAAAGACATGCATAAGACCGCCTTCGTCACTCAATGGGGAACCTATTGCTACACGGTTATGCCATTTGGGTTAATCAACGCCGGAGCTACATACCAACGCACCGCAACTACGCTCTTACATGACATGATGCATAAAGAAGTTGAGGTATACGTAGATGACATAATTGTCAAGTCCAAATAAAGAGAGGGACACATTGCGAACCTTCGCAAATTCTTCTTAAGACTACGGAAGTACAACATGAGGCTCAACCCTCAGAAATGCGCATTCGGAGTGACATCTGGCAAACTCCTGGGATACGTCGTTAGCCAACGAGGTATAAAAATAGACCCTTCCAAGATCAAAGCTCTAATCGAAATGCCGCAACCTCAAACAGAGAAAGAAGTTAGAGGATTCCTAGGCAAGGTGCAATACATAAGTCGATTCATATCAAAACTCACCATGATCTGCGAACCTATATTCAAGAAGTTAAAGAAAACAGATCACACCATGTGGGATGATGACTGCCAGAAGGCTTTCGAACGAATCAAGGAAATACTAGCCAAACCACTAGTGCTCATGCCTCCCCAACGAGATCAACTTCTTGGTTTATATCTCACGGTAACTGAAACGGCCATGGGCGCCATGCTAGCTCAAACTGTAGGAAAAGAAGAAAGAGCCATCTACTACCTTAGTAAGAAGTTCTTGGAGTACGAGTGCAAATACACACCACACGAGAAGACATGCCTCGCTCTTGTGTGGGCAACGAAGAAGCTACGCCATTACATGCTTAGCTACTCCGTCAAAAAATTCTCCAAAATGGATCCTGTCAAATACCTCTTCGAGAAACCCGTTCTCAATGGACGTTTAGCAAGATGGACTTTGATGCTCTCAGAGTTCGATCTCAAGTATGTACCTCTGAAAGTTATAAAGGGGCGCGCCGTTGCCGAATTCTTCGCAGAAAATCCCATCAATGATACACAAACGATAGACACCTAGTCGTTTCCGGATGAGGATATACTCCAAACGGATGTAGACTCCTGGGACCTCTATTTTGATGGGGCATCGAATTTAAGAGGATTTGGAATAGCAGTGTTGCCCATTTCTCCTGAAGGCGAGCATACACCAATCTCTGTCAAACTCGACTTCGAGGTGACAAATAACGCTGCAGAATACAAAGCCTGTCTCATTGGATTGCAAGTTGCAGTAAGTTTAGGCATCAAGAATCTTAGAGTACATGGGGATTCATCTTTGATCATCAATCAAATAACGGGATCATGGAAAATCCGAAGCGAAAGCTTGGCACCTTATCAAGCCAGAATAGACCAAGTTGCCCAATTCTTCGATCAAGTGACCTACTTACATCTACCTCGAGAAGAAAATCAATTTGCAGATGCTCTTGCAGAACTTGCATCTTTGATTAATATGCCGGATAGCATGGTAGAAATGCCTTTATGCATCAAACGACGATCAGAGCCAGCTTATGTGCACCAAATCACCGATGAAGAGGAAATTGCGGAGGAACCTTGGTTCCAAGCAATCCTAAACTTCAAGCTCAATGGCACCTATCCACCAGAAATGGACAAAAGGGGACAACGCGCTATCCGCTTGCTAGCTTCCCAATACGTTCTCATGCAAGGAGAGCTATACAAAAGAACACCTCTTGGTGTAATTCTACGTTGTCTTGATCATTCACAGGCACGGAAAGTGATGGAAGAAGTCCATGATGGAGAATGTGGCCCTCACATGAGTGGACCCATGATGGCAAAGAAAATCACACGTTTAGGGTATTATTGGACCACGATGGAATCTGATTGCATCAAATATGTAAGACATTGCCATAATTGCCAAATCTTCGGGAATGTGCAACATGTCCCTCCTTCATTGCTTTACACCATGACATCTCCCTGGCCATTATCTGCTTGGGGAATTGACATCGTCGGCAAGATCAGTCCAGCCGAAACAGGAGGTCACTGTTTCATCCTAGTAGCAATCGATTATTTCACCAAGTGGGTAGAAGCGGCTTCCTACACCAGTCTTACAGCCAAGAACGTGGCAAAGTTCATACAAACCAACATAATCTGTCGATATGGTTGCCCACATGAGATCATCAGTGACAATTGATCACATTTCCAAGCTGAGACTGAACAATTGCTAGTCAAGTACAAAATTAAGCATCACCACTCCTCGCCATATAGACCACAAACCAATGGCGCGGTAGAGGCAGCAAACAAAAACGTTGTCATGATTCTCAAGAAAATGATTGACAATTATAGAGACTGGCCAAGCAAGATATCCTTTGCTTTATGGGGATACCGTACATCCGTTAGGACGCCCACTGGGGCCACTCCTTTATATTTGACCTACGACATGGAAGCCGTACAACCAGTCGAAATCCCACTGGAGCCACTCCCTCTTCCACTCGAAAGTCAAATCCCAGAAGCCGAGTGGAAGAGGAATAGATATGAAGAACTCATCCTCCTGGATGAACGAAGGTTACGTGCATTACACAATGTGCAAACATATCAGGCACGTATCAAACGAGCCTTCAACAAAAGGGTTAAGCAAAGGAACATTAAGGAGGGAGACTTGGTCCTCAAATCAATTAGAGCTCTCTTACCTGTCGATCCACGAGGAAAATTCAAACCCAATTGGGCCGGACCATTCCTAGTCAAGTCCATACTTCCAGAGGGTGCGGTTAGGATCACAGACCTAGATGAGAACGAATTTGCCAACCCAACAAACCTTAACCAACTGAAACGTTACTATGCCTAGAATAGGAGCAAAAAACGCACCTCGCATAACCTCACGTGTCGCTCTTGTGGCACGAACTAAACGGCCCCTGGCCAAGCTGGATTAAGCTAATGTCATCTTGCTCTTGCACTTTGACAATTTGTCATTCTCATATCATCAAATAAACTAAATTGCATTTTAGGAGTAAGTAAAGCTCATGCTTATTTTCTAAGTTCGCCACAAGCTCTTGCTTAGAACCATTATTCTTTTACATTTACTTGAACTACGCGCAAGGGTTTGATTTCATTTTTAAAAAACAAAATGAATACGTAGGCAATCCTTCACGGGATACAACCTATTTAATTATTTTAAATGTAAATAGAAGGTCATTTGCGAATGCATTTGAAATTCGACAAGAATAATCATAGAAAATCATAACGGTTTCGTAACCACTTAACCTTTTTATTTCATTTCATTTCTAATAATAGTACGTTACATAATAAAATCATGCTAAAAATAAATAGGTTAGGATTCTAAAAACCCCACCTCCTTATTACAATAATAATAATAAATAATAATAAAGACTCAGGCTATTCTTCCATTTTCCCTTTGCCTTTGTCATTTCTATCATACTTCTTGTCCCGACCTCGAGCCGGACGCTCTTGCGCCACTTCCGACCTAATCACCAATGGTCTCTCTCGTGGCCTTGCTTTGCCATTCTTGTCGACCACCATCTCGACGGCAGGAGAAGTCTTCGGTTTCTTCGAAGGATGAACAACTCGAAACCCGGCTTCCTCCTCTCCCTCAGTCAGATGCTTCTCCTTCTCCTTTTCCACCTCACGAACCTTGTAGTCAACAGGCTCGCACTTCCTTAATCTCTCACGCTCCTCCGGAGTAGCAGCTTTCCTCCACCGCAGATAGGAATCTGACACCCATAGAGCACTGACAGAAGAATTCAAGAACCAAATATTTCTTTGAGCCCATTTGATGGCCCATTCTCTTCGACTCTCAGTAGTAAGCACCACGGCAGTCTGCGGGACAGTGTCAAGCTTCGGGATCATCTGCTTCAATCCAACCTGCCTCATCAACCTCTCCGGGAAGATGCATATCATAAACTCCAAGCCGGGAATGCGAACAGATCGGGTTGGATCCAAAGAAGATACTCCAGTGACAGATTCGATCCATCTAATTAAGGGGCCATCTTCACTCTTCAATTTGTTTTCCCAGTAATTGCAAACTCGAGTGAAGTCCACCATGTAGAGCCTAGTCCTCATTGCAATTGAGCGAGCATGATAAGCAGGAACATTAACTGGGGGCTCGATCAATCGAAGACGCTCCATAAGCCAGACCTAACAAAAGCGGGTATTAAAAAAAAACGGAAAAGAAAAAAAAAGTTCTTTTACCTGCAATATAATGGGACTTCCCAAATAAGGAAGGTCGCGATTGGCTTTCCTGTTATCTAAACCCAACAGGATCTTTCCTAAACACAAACAAGCTGGGCTCATGCGCAGCTCCATTTGCTCAATCACGCTCAAGTAACGAGGGTCGCCTCTCAAATCCTCATCAACATGCCCTTGAAGGACATATACATGCAATAGGCAAAACCCGAATGCCCTTCGCCTCGCAACATAAGAGACAGTGGGATCAGCCCTATTGATGAATCGATCGATGAAATCCAACATTCGCACTCCTTTAGAAGTCACAAGACGGTCCACATCAGCTCTTGCCAACCCAAGCAAGTCTCTAAACTTGTTCTTGTACCCTTGAGAAGTGGAGGGAATAACAGGCAAATGTTCCGGGTCCCAACCACCAATCGCAACAATTTCCTCGGGAAATGGGCAAATGTCGCCTCCAGGGAAGGCAAATACGTGATAATTCGGGTCTCAATAGTCAAGACAAGCATCTAGAAATGGTTTGACTACCTTGATCAACTTCAAGCTCCAAAGCGATCCAAAATTATAAGCACCCATGTCGTGTTTCTCCACATTAGAGAACTCATTTGTGCATTCTTTTAGACGAATTTCAAGAGTATTCATAATGTGTGCTTATTTTGGGAGCTTTGTGTAATAATACGAAGAGAGACGGAAGAATTATGTGAATAAAACCTCCCTCGACGTCTCTATTTATACTAAAAACTGTTTCCTAAAATCCGTCAGGACGGATGCATTGGGGAATAGGCGCAGCACGTACTGCGCCTCTTCGAAGAGACGCAGCTCTTGCTGCGCCTCTTCCTCAACCTTCTTTCTATGATTTTCCGCGTTGGATCTTTCCTAAATTCCTCAACGAATAATTTCCTATTCATACGGGTTATTATTTTGGTAAATACGTCAAGTTGCCATGCTTCGTGTTTCCTAATTCCACGGGCACGCATTTCGAGACGATATCGGCATTTTCGTCATTTTAGCACACTTATACATTTCTTTTTATTTTTTTCTTTTTTGGGGAATCATTTTTTATTTAATTTAATTTATTCATTTTCACTTATACATTACTTTTTATTTTTTCTTTTTGGGGAATCATTTCACTCCCATCCCACTTTAACTTATATGTTTTTATTTTTTCTTTTTTAGGGGGTAACCCTCCCTACAGTCCGGTCATTTCCGACCAAATTTTTGCATTTTCAATTTTTTGCATTTTCGAGTCATGGTTTTGCGCTAATTTAGGCCATGTGTACAAATGTATGTTCTATGTGACTTCTATGTATATTTCGGCAGCATGACGGCGCAAACCGTCATCTAGCAAACCCGTTCAAAACTAACCTGCAGGTACAAACAAAGTAACCCAGCAGCAAAGGCACTCAGGCCATCATATATAGAACCAAGAGAGTACATGTACACCAAACTGGGGGCTCGAGCCCCAAAACAAAATTCAAATGTCCAAAATGTGGGTCCTAAAATGAACAAAATGTACAAAAATACAGCGAAAAAAACAAGAAACAACACAAAAGCTACTGCTGGTCGTCGTCTAGCTCAGCAACTCTCGCCTCGAGAGCATCAACCTCGGCGTCGCGGACCTCGAGCTCCCTCAGCAGGCGAGCTGTCTCCTCTCGGGACTGGGCAAGCTCTCGCTCCAGCTCGCGCTCGCTCTGCAAGCAACAAGAATTGGCTCATGTCAATCATTTCAAACATAAGGAAGATTAGAAAAATTCGAAAATGAAGAAAACAGAAGGTTCATACCTGACGTCCTCGGCCGCCAGCAAGTGCCTCGACGGCAGTAGCCCGCAGCCGGTTGGCTACCCTCCATAAAGCCATGAATCGGGATGGCGCAAACTGCATTTCAAAAGGAAAATTCTTAACGATTGGACAAACTCGAGCAAATGTGTTCTTACACAAAATCATACAAGTTAGGAGACTCACCCTCCGAATCAGATGCTGCCACTCGTCCAAGCCAGCATCTCTCACCGCCACGTCAAATTCCCGTAGCTCGGAGATCGTCGTCATCCCTGCCGCGTTAGTGTACTTAAGGGTCTCGAGGTACTATGGGGGCTCGATGCCCGCCGCCTCGACCTCCTGCAAAGGCAGGTATTCCCATTAACCGATGATCATTCATCGTGTTCTCAAATAATCAAAAATAAAAGAGGATAAAGCACTTACCACAACCGGCCAGTACGCCAACCTCCCGTAGAGGAACGGCGAGTAGTCCTCACCAGGAAGAAGGAGAGCGTCACCACCGACGCCAGCCAGGTCAGCCTCCCTCTCAGCCTCAGAAGGCTCCCTAAACATCGTCCGAGGAGGATCGATGGGAACCGTCAAGACATCCCGAGAGCACTGACGAGCCAAGCGCTCACCCAAGTACCACACAGGACCCATCGATGTCCTGAACAGCAACCGGCTCGAGCTCCTAGGTCGAAGGACCTCAGCCACAAAGGGAGGAGCGCCAGCGTACTCCTCCCAAGGCCTGGGCACCCACTAGAAAAGAAAACGAAGGGTCATTCTTATGATCAATTCTAAAATAAAGAAGAGAGACAAACAATGCAAGGTAAAGTACTCACGCCGTCCAACTGAAGAGCGTTCACCTCCCGTCGACAGACGTCGTGGAAGGAACGCCGACTCTTCGTGCGACACATCACCCAATCCCTCACCACGGGATAGGCCTTCTCCACCGGCTCCGTCCTCTTTGGCGCGAGGCCCGAAATGTAGGAGTACACCCACACCTGTAAAACAAGATAATCAACAACGATCTTTCGTGATTCGACAGAAAAGGAAAGGATCTTTCATGAAATGAAGTGAAGGTTCATACCTCCAACAGTAGTCCAGGGCCGACAGCAGCAGGAGAAGTCCCCTTCTCCATCAACTCCGGACGAACCATGGCCCTCATGAAGCGGATAAGGACCGCAAAACTAGCAGTGACCCAGTCCCAATGGCCTAGGGAGCTCAGGTCAGAAAGAAAGGGAAGGAGCTTCGTCGAAAGCCTCTCTCCCTTGTCTCCGAGGTAGATCGAAGACAGAAACCACCAGAGCCACAAACGGACCCTCTACTCTGCAGTGCAGGGAGGAAGAGCCGTCTCCCTCCCCTCGATCACCACTGACGCCGTGGTCTTCCCCGCGAAGTAGTCCCGAACGTAAGAACTAGGCACCAAACCAGGTACCGCAGCCGCCTTCGGCGCCAAGTTCCAGCCGATCAACCTCCTAGCCTCAGCCGAGTCAACCCTCATGGCTGTCTCCGGCCACTCCACCACCTCAGTCCCACACGGCAGACCAGAAATCATACCGTAGTCCTCTAACGTGACTCCCACCTCGCCAAAAGGCATGTGAAACATGGAGGTCGTGTCCCAAAACCGGTCCAAGAAAGCTCGGACGAGACTGAGGTTAGCCCGAAGCTTCCTCCTCGCGATATCCCTCCAAACCTGCACCAGGGCGCCGAATGCTCCCTGCTCGATCATGGCTCGCTCCTCAGCCGACAGCCTCTCGTAGCACCCCATCGCCGTCGTATAGCCCGAGAACGATCTAATGTTCCCGGCCTCCTATGTTGATTTGAAACAAAAGCTATCTTTAGCTCAGATGAAGAAGAAAAGGAATGACAAACAGAAATGAAAAAAAAGATGAATTAAGAGCGATGAGTTCGATTTACCAGGCTCTTCACCATCCTGTAGGACAGGTGACCCTCCATGACCCAAAGTAGGTGCCTCGTCCCGTGTCTCCCCACGCAGGTGCTCCCCTCAGCTGGCGACCACCCCGTCCAACGTTGGCCCGTCTCGGGCCCTCTTCCTCCTCAACAACCTCCTCCTCGAGGACCTCGTCCTCAGCAGCCGTCACCGCAGCGGTGAAAGCCTCCTCCAATGCCTCCTCAAGCATCTGAGAAGGGTCAACAGCAGTGTCCACGTCCATGGGATCCCTCCCAGATGTAGAAGCCTCGTCACCTGCAAAACTAAAGTAAATTTAGGCCGCGTAAAGGGACGACAAGCCTTGATTAGGGGATTTTCGAGTTTTCGGAGCTCCGAAATCGCTCTTTTCTCGCCATCTTTGGCAATTTTCCCACAAGCCCGACCGCTCATGTGGTAATTTGGGTCAAGTCAAGGCTAAGTTGAAGCCTAGTCATGGGTTTGAGTCGGAATTTCGTCAGCATTTCGTTATAACGGCGATTATGCCCTAGAAAGTGTCCTGAAAAAGCCGTCACAAATCAAAATTCCGAGATGGTAGGAAGTTTAAATATCATGCAAGGATTCCAAATACCACGTTTTGTCACAAATGGGCAATCCTAAGGCTATTTTCGAAGCGATTTACGGCTTAGCTGTGAAACCGTCTCAATTTCACTCAAATGCTCAAAACTCAACGAAAATTCGAAACAAATACATGGTTATGATCCTTATATTACCAATTAGCCGTTTGTAAAGTCAATTTTGCAAGGCAAAATCATTTGGGGGAAAAGCCCCAAATTTTCGACTAATTAGGGTCGAAAACTCTAATTTTGTCGGTCCCATTTGATCAAATACGGAAGATAAATGCAATATTAATACACATACCTCGATTAGTCATGGCAAATGCAAGCTTTTGGATCAAATTTTGACGAAAATGGTTGGAATTTGAGAGAGAAATTGAGAATTTGTGTTTCGAATAAATGAAATAAACCCTCTGTTTCATCGGGTTTTTACGCAGGAAAAACACGGTCAGGAAAAGACGCAGCAAGTGCTGCGCCTCTTCCAAGAGACGCAGCTCTTGCTGCACCTCTTCCTCAGCTTCCCTTCATACGAATTTTCAAAAATTCGTTATGAATTCGTTATTTGTGGGCCCATCTTTGGTGCGCCTCTTCCTTGATGCCATATCACATATTTTGGTCCGTTTGACATTCATTCTTCGCCCAGACCCGCATTCCCAAGCCAACTGCAAACTGCCATATATTATTTTTACCCAAGACCTAGCTTGTCACAACGAGCGGTTCTTCTTTGACAGGTGTTTCGCCACGCCTTTATTATGTTCCCCCAACGAGAGTACACGGATAGACATTCCCTCTCGAGACATGGAGATCAGTTCCCGATTATGTTCCCCCAGCGAGAGTTCACGATCGACAGTCATTCCCTCTCGAGACATGGAGATCAACATCGACCCCAAGCTCTTCCAAAGTTTGTTTGAAGCCGACCACAAGCAGATTTCTCCCAGCAGTTCCAGATTATGTCCTGCTGCCTTCTCCCAATATCGCATTTTGTTTCCCCTGGAGTTTCAAGGAATTTCAGGTATGGTCTCTTCTTATGGCTGGCGAGCCTCCTTACGTAGTCTAATGGACTTTAAACGACCCTCCCCGATAGTCGATAGACTCTAAAATGTTCCCGACGACAGGTCCCTGGTTCAGACCCCCTGAGCCGCCTCGTGTCGCCATAGTCGTCAAGTTGTAATCTTCGATTGACCTGATGGCTATACTTTGACTTTCGCCTTATCCAAGCCTCAGTCAAAGTGGGGGCTCTATAGATACCTCATTTCTGCACCTCCCGCAAACCACCCGGTGATGATTGGGCCGCATGTTTGGTACGCAGAACGATTTGTGACAGTTCATAAGTTTATCGTCAAGTGATCGCTCAAACACTTGTGTCTACCTCTTAATTGTCATCTACGTGCCGGTACGGTCGTTTTGGCAGAAATTAGAGTACAATTGGAGGCCGGGTCAAAAAACCGTCTTCATTTTCTAAAACCGAGTCAGAATGTTCTGGAATGTTCCGGATATTTCTATTCCATATTTTGCAATCTTTAATCTTTGGCAAAGAACTTCCCGTAATATTCACGTAAAATATTAAGGAAAACAAGATTAATCCGTTATTCCATAACCAAAACACGGAAATCTTTCTTCCGCAGGAGGAAACCACTTGGGAAAGGACGCAGCAGGTGCTGCGCCTATTCCAAGAGACGCAGTGCCTGCTGCGCCTCTTCCCAAGTCCTTTTCTGCGTATTTTTCGTATCTTTTCATATCTTTTTCGAGATTCACTTCCAAAGTTTCTCCGAAAACCCTAATTTCTTCCGTGTGATTAGTATAAATAGAGACCTTCGGTCTCAGATATTTCTCACGCGAGTGTCCGCCCTTCTCTTCTCCTTTTGCATTCTAGACCACGTTCTTACTTTTTGGCGTCTACGTGCTTGAACTTTCGACCACGTAAGCTCGGATCTTTCTGAGTACCAGCCTCATTTTGCATGACCGACCAATTTGACCAACTCCACCATAATCAACTTAATCAATCTGTTTAAATTCCTCTTACGAGGGCACTTTCGTCTACATTCGAGTCGAGCATCACTAAACGTTAACTTAGTTCAACTCGTTTCGTCAAACATGTAAGTCTGAGGGTGTATAATCCCTATTTTATTTATTCTTCTTTATTATTGTAATCATATTGTAAGGTTTATGTCGAAAGTATTCTTAAAACCGATTTCTAAAACCGTGTTTAAAACCCTTTTTACGGATTATCAGAAGACAGACATCGAGAAAGGACGCAAAGAATCGCCTGCGCCTCTTGAAGGGGACGCAGCACTGCCGCGCCTTTTAAAAATGAGGAGGCCGCCGCAGATTTCTCGCTTCCTTTCTTCTTCCTTCGTCTTTTGTTAATTTGTTTGTTTTTATTTTATTTTCAATCGTTCGTTGTTTCTTTGACATAATAACTTAAGCATAATAATTCTAACATGTAAATAAATCATTAGTAATTAATTCATCTTTTAATTCCCGACTTAAATCCCAAGTAATTCATATTTGCGGGTTTTTGTCATTAAAATCAGATTCGTGTTTTAGAGGTTCGATTCAACAATATTGAGTCTCTGGAATTCGTCATTGATATATTTTTCACCTTTTGTTCATCGTTCCCATCATTAGTTCGTCATTAATAACTTGTTTAACCTAATTAATTTGTTTTGTTTATTAATTCATTAATTCATTAATTAACCTTTTTAATGTTGTATATAATTCATCCTAATTAGTTTTCATCCATGTTGTTGTTTTTATGACGCTTAATCACATGTAAATAACCTGCTAATCACTTTCATCCGAGTCAAATATTATTAATCAATCATTAAATTCACCAACGAATATTAACAATTTGCAATTCCGGCTTCACAGCCAGAACTGAGCCAAGGAACGGACGGAGCAACTGCTACGCCTCTTCCAAGGGACGCAGCTCTGCTGCGCCTGTTCCTGGTTGATTTCTGTCCCTGAACTCCCGTTTTGCCTTGACCTAGTTTATTAGTTTACGTATTAATTTACTACTAATCGTATTATCACCCTAATTCCTGTTCGTTAATTTATTTATTTATTCTTTCTCAAATTATCCGTTTTAAAAGTATTTTCGACATAAATCATTAATCCGATGTAATTATTGTAATTTTTCTTTATTGTAATTTTCATTATTGTATTCCTTTTATTATTGCTCGTATGTTTTCACATGTAATCGATTTAAATCTCTACTTCAACCTACTTGTATGATAAATTACGTGATAACCGACTTAGTATTAATTGTCACATGCTAGGATAAATCTAATGAATGTTGCATTGCATGCATCTAATCGACAACATATCAAGTATAGACGATTTTCCCTAATCATTAGTAGAGGCCGCTATCGAGGCGGGCGAGATTAGGTGTTCGATCAAAAGAGCTTTCTAATACGTACCCTCACCCCTTACTTCAGATCTCTGTGAACATCCGTGTTCATTGGCATCCACGAGAGTCATTCATGACATAGAATGTTAAGGGTAACGAGTTCTTGGTGTCTATGTCACTACTTTGTGTCTTGACATGACACGAGGTATTCGAACAGTTTCCAATTTTCCACAATAAATTGGTGGCGACTCCACAAATGCAAATGCTTGTTTCCCAAGCGCCCCCGTGGGCCCGCGTCCACAGGGTGGTCAATGCTTATCAATTTAGGAGGTGGTGGGGGATTCACAAGAATAGATTCATAATGCCATCCAAACTCTTCTTCATTTGAACCCCCCCTTTCTTCTTCATTGAGCTTTTGGGTGGCCTCCATTTGGGCAATTTGATTTGTCAAGTCCTCACCATGGGTAACAATGTTTTTGAGAACGTTGTCCCTAGCTTGGTACTCTTCTAACACTTGTGTGAAGAAATTTTATTGGTCTCTTAGCATTTGGAGAACCACATCTTGGATATCAAACTTATGCTCATTTTCTTGTTGTGGGTAGATGGGAGATTGGTTGTATGGGTGTTGATTGTAGGATGACATTTGGCATTGATTGTAAAGTGGGTTTTGGGAGGGTCGTTGTTGTGGATATTGAATGTGGAGGCTTTGGTAAGAAAAGTTGGGGTAGTAGTTAGGACTTTCATTGTATGAGTTGTAAGGTAGATTTGTGTTGACTTGCTCCTCAAACTCCCCACACCCATGGTTGTCATACTCAAAAGATCCACCACATACTCCATGTGCCAAGCCTTCGGTCATCATAGCTAGGACAAAGATACAACTACAAACAAGGAAACTACAAGAAAACAGTAAAAACAACCTTGAGGAACAAGTTCCTCAAGCTTAAGGCACAATTAAAATAGACAAACAAACAAGAACTTAATCACAAAACACCGTCCCCGGAAACTGCGCCATTTTGATTGTGAGCGAGTCGTTGTTCACTCAATCAAACACATTTATTATATTCTCAACAAACAACTAGTAAGTGGTTAAGTCGAGGTCGATCAACAGGACGGTGTATTTTGGATCCTAAGTCTATCTATTCTAAATTGTGCAAGTGTCACGATTATATAGAATTGAGTTTGTAGTCTAAATTAATGAAAGCAGTAAATATCAATAAAGATTAAACAAGCAACAAAATTAAGGATGTGAACAAATGATAAAAGATACTAGGGGATCATGGGATCATAGGGGAATCATGGTAAGATAGCGTAAATGAGTCATATAGATGCAAACAATTATTATTGGTGGAATTGAGTTAGCTTATGTCTTACAATTCCTAGGGAGACTTAGGTCTTGGAGCCGAGTTGGTCACAACTTTACAACACCTACATCGACTTGGTTGAGTTAGTTTATGTCTTATAAGTCTTGTTGAAAAGATAAGAGAGTCATGCTAGGTTGTCAATCAGGCATTTCATCAAACATAACATGTGCATAAGTTGAAAGTACAATAAGCAAGCATTCATGTGAACTCATTAAGCATAGATTTATCCCATAATTACTCCCCTAATCCCCCCACTAACCCTAGCTAAGAGACTACTCACAAGACATCATGATTA
Source organism: Silene latifolia (assembly GCF_048544455.1). Lineage (NCBI taxonomy): Eukaryota > Viridiplantae > Streptophyta > Magnoliopsida > Caryophyllales > Caryophyllaceae > Silene > Silene latifolia. The sequence goes on from NC_133534.1 coordinate 40,781,492, forward strand.
ATATGCTGGCAATGGTGTCAAACATCACAACACAAATGAAGATGATGATTAAGCAAGGTAGAAAAATAAGAGATTAACCAATAAATAAGGAGGGATTAATAAGGTTACCAACTTGGAATGTAAAGATGAACATAAATAAAGAAGAATCCTTGAATAAAGATGGAGACTTGTCACTTAGTCTTGAAATACATACCCAAGAGATCCAAATGTAAATAACTTGAGATGAACAAAGGAAATAGAAGAACAATAGAAGAAACCTTTGATTTATGGTGGAGGGTTGTCAATTACCCAATACAAACCCAAGAATTATTCAAGTACAAAGCTAGATTTAAGTTTGTTTGAGAAATAAATAAGGAAACATTAAAGTGCAATTTGTGGAATGATTAAAGACTAATTATATTCTAATCTACTCCTAAGAAGCCTTAATCTAATCTAAAAGGACTTAATCTCCTATAAATGCAAGGGGGGGGTATATATAGTGGGTACAAGAATTAGGGTAATTAAGGGGTTAAATGACGATTACGCCCCTTCATTGAAGTCCAACGCCTTCCAAGTCCTAGTTGGGGATGCACGACCTCCCTTCGTGAAGATAATCATCCTACACTGAGGGACGCCCGTCCTGGCTTGGGGAACCCCGTTATGACTTGGGGACACTCGTCCTCAGTTGGGGACGCCCGTCCTGAGTCTGGGATGCCCGTCCTGACAGTCAGCTTGTCTATTTATGCCCGGATTATAAAACGGACATCAGTTCCTCATCCGGACTCCTATTGGAGTGATTCAAAAGCCATGACCACTTGATTTTTCGACACCGTTTTATCTATCATAGTTTCAGAGCCAAACAAGTAACTCTTGGTTTGGTTCCAAGGAATTTCCTCTTGAAATGGCTCTCTTCTCGTCATCCTTGCCCAATAACTTGTGGGGATTGATTCTTGGGTTTTAAGGATTGTCCTTCATAGCCCTACAATTTGCTTTATTGAGCTAAGGCCTTTAGCCTTGGTCTCCTCTTTTATGCTTGGTCGTTGGATGCAATCAATTTAGCTCCGATTTACTCCATTTAGGCAAGGTTAGTGCTCCTCTCCTACCAAGGACACCAATTCTCATAGAATATGCATAATAGGAAGCTAAAGATAAGAAACGATCCTAATACACACTAAAAGGCATAGGTAAGAGGCTAGTTAGGGGACTAAATGTCCGTAAATACGAGTCATATCACATGTTAGTGGGAATTGTTGTTAGTCTCATATTGTTGATGGAATTGCATTATAACATGATAATGGATAATTATGGTTAGTGTAATACCCAATAGTTTATAAGACCCATACTCGGTCAAGTAAACCGAGTACTCGACCGAGTAGAGTTCACTCGAACGAGTGAGGGACTGAGTGAGACCTCTAACTTTGTGAAACATTCTTATGTTGAGTCATTCGACTGAGTGAACCGAGCATTCGAACGAGTGCCCTGTCATTGTCCATGTTTACACGTGTAAGCTTGTGGTGGACCTTGTTTCTTTTAAACCACTCTTTTTAATTTTTCCCCTCCCTTATTTCACTCCTACCTTATCCTCAAACTCGCTCAAATACCCACAATTCTCTAGAAACTTCCCATGAACACTAAATAGAAGACCAAGCCTAGATTTAGAAGGATTATTCACCAAGCTTGATTCTTTCTCATTCCCTTCCACTAGTAAGTTGATACTCATCCTTTTCCTTTCATTTTTATGTTGATCCAAACCCTAGAATTTGGGAGTTTTCATGGGTAATATTACTTAGTGTTTTAATTAGTATTATGTGTAATTAAAGGGTAATAATAAGAGGTTTTGGTGTTACATAAGGACATAGGATGCATTGTGATAGTTATTATGTAATTTATGTAGGATAAGTTTGTCTTTTGAGATGAATCCTTGGTGGTTTCAAGTAGCTTTTGGAGTATGCAAAAAGGTAGGTTAAGCCTACTCGGTTTCAATAAGTATAAATGGTTGCATGTGTCATGATTGTGTTATTATTACATTATAGCATGATTGTTGTGGATAATCGTTGTTAGTCCCATAGTATTATTTGGATTTCTTCATAACATAACAATAAGTCATAGTGTTGGTTTCATAATGTCTTTGGAATTGCATTACAACATATGGTTGTTGGTATACATGGATATGTGGTATGATCGACATTCATGATACATGATAAAGAGGCACAACGGGTAAGTGTTATGCATATTCTTTGTGAAATGGGCATATTGGCATAATGTGTGATATTATACATTTATTGTGTTTGTCATCTATATTGGAAGACATGACGGATTATGTTTGATCACTTATTGTTGAGCAGACGTAAGGTGGTTGGGAGACCGTCTTACGCTTGATTCGCCTATTGGAGCTTCCCACTCCAAGAGGGATGTGCACATTAATGACTTGAGTATGGAGGGACTCGTGTGGTTGAGGCACGACTTCTGGCAGGGGATCTTAGTCGCTCTATCGCCCGGTACCACGGACGTGTTCCGAGTACCTATTTGTGTGGTGTGGTGCCATGAGAGTGTCCCTAGCACCAGTGTGGTTGTGGGTATGACTGGGCATGTCCTGTACCAGTGTGGTGTTGTATAATCATGGGTTATGCATTTTATTAGCATATTTCATACTTATATATTGCATCATGTCTATGTTTAACAACTGAAACTGACGTGTGTGTGTCTGTGTAATTGTCACCTATTTCCGGGGTGGCATGTGTCTATCCATATGATATTTCTAATCATGTCGGGAGCAGGTTGAGAACAGGTGTATTTAATGCCACGTGGGAGATGGGACAAGTTTTGGACTTGGAGTCGAGTGTTACTTTATTAGAAGAGTATTGTAGTCATGAGTTGTACCATTTATTTTATTCATTCATTCATGATTTTGTAATTCATTAAATACTTTATTTATATCAAATGTTTCTTAATTGCAACTCCGATTCACCGCCTTGGGAAACTGAGTGGACTTGGCCCTCGACCGAGTGCCTTTCTGGGCATAAAATTTTGCGACAATCCTAATTTTACTCTATCTTATGTTCTTCTTATCTTCATATCATTGTTGTTGTCAAAAAAAAAATCAAATTTTTATGTTGAAATCTTGTTCAACTCTAATGAACTCGATTTTTTTTCTCGAGTCAATAATTGGATTTCTGCTGCTTGTTGCTGGATTTAGTTGATCAACAAAGGCTTAACCTTTAGTGTTAGTGATAGATCTTGTCTTACATGTGAAATTTTTTGCCTTTAAATTTTGAAAGTCATAAACTTCATGCACAAAATTTGATGTGTCGGGAAAATCATATCATAGTTGTCTTCGAAGTGTTCTTAGTCAATTTGATGTGTCGGGAAACTTTCTATATATTTCCAAGTTGTCTTGATTCTTATCCCTTCTATTCGGTATCGTGTTTTGTGAACCGGTCTTGTCACATGACAAGGCTATTAAGAACTATTGAAGCGACCGTGGAAGGCGACCAAGAGCCAGTACCACTTTCCGTGATTCAACCTCTGGTATTTCCGGTCATAGAGTTTGAGTGTGAGCCAAAACAATGATTTTCTCGCCCTAGCCCTTAGGCATATGGTTCCAAAAAGGTATGGAGTTGGATATAGTCACCAAGTTTGGGAATTTGGGAACACTAGGTAGGTATGTTAGCCTATACAAAGTTTTGAATTGAGTGAGTTGACCATAAAAGACGACTTATAGATGATAAGTAGGGTGTGATCAAGGTTGTATACCTAGCAGCTGTTCGGACTCATAGTTAGGGAACGAAGTTTGAAGGGCATGTTAGAGTGACCCTTATTGAGCATGACTCGGGGATTTTGTCTAGCATATGGTTGAGCTTGGATTTGTGGAATGATGAGGTAATAGTTGGGGGTACCAAAGAGTTAAAAAGGGAGTGATAACATGAGTTGTTGAAAGTGGTTAGAGGGTGTGAGATTAGACTTAATGTAACATCCTCATACACCAAGGTGCCTTACCAAGACCACCTAATTCATGGGAGTGCTGCCATTTCGGTTACCCGAGACAAGGTATATCAAATTGAACATAAAAGAACATACTTTAGATAAATAAGTTTAAATGATTACATGACGAAATCCCAAAACTGCAAGGTGAAATACATTTGTTCTAACGTACCAACACAGACTAAAAAGAAATATAAGTTCAAAGAGACAGCGGAAGACTCTAGTGACACATGGTGACTCAATCCCAACTATCCCATGTGCGTCCATCTCATACCTATTCCAGAACTGCTCACCATCCCCGAATGGATCACCAAAGTTTTTAAAACAATTAAACGGGGTCAATTACTGATTACACAGTATAAGATACAAAAAAATCAACAGTACACACAATCACCCAACTCCGTCACCTCTCCAATCACCTGACTAGCAAGTAGGTCTAGCCCTGTCAGATTATCAGTCGCAACCAGTAATCCTTGTTGGGAAATGTGTCCTCAACAATAGTGCGATCACATGATTTAATATCATAATTAAATCTCATACTAAGAATACGTAAGGGATGATTCTTTATATAGTCGACTGACCGTCATTAATCGGTAATGATTGGCTAACTAGAGTTTGACATTACTGTCGTGTGACGGTGGTGGTCAATTGATCCCTTTAGGTCACACCTATAGGATGAGGCCCAAATAGATATTTAATTAATTGTATGTGATACAGATTAATTAATTCCTTAATAATGAGAGTGTTAATTTTGCGTCTTATTGTAATGTGATTAAATAAGATTTAATTTAGTATTTAAGTGTTAAATTGCTAAATTACTTGAGGATATATATATATAAGTTTTGAGGTAGAGGTAATTAGTTATTTAAAGTTACAAGAAGTTGTGATTTTAACTAACTAGTAATTATAAGACCCATTATATGTTGATATAATGGTAGTATACTACTCAAAAAGTAGAGTGTATATTATATTATTAATTGTGATATTTAAGTGTTAAATGATTACATTAATAATTAATTATGTAAGATAATTTAACATATGACTTATAAGCATTTGTGGGACAAATGATAAAAGGCAAAAATGGACCAAAATGCCTCCATTATTTCGGTCATATGGAAGAGCAAAAGATGCTCTTTTGTTTTTTGTTGGTTTTGATTAAAGGGTGATTGTGACACAACATACAAGCTTTAATCATACCTACTCTTACACTACACTACCTATACTAAACAAAAGAGCAAAAACAAAAAGAAATATTCTCCCTTTTGCATGAGAGCCACCGGTTTTGGTGCTCTATATATGAGCATTTGTTGCTCATTTTTGCATTATTGGTTTTTGCTCATTTTGCTTCATCGTTCCTCACATGCAAAGTCATAAAACTCTCCAAAAATACTAATACTTATCATCTATTACTAGAGGTAGTAATACTAGAAATATTAGTATTATTAAGGGTACATTTTTACTACATATCTAGTTAATATTAGTAGGAATTTTTGGGATTATTCTTGGGTGCAACTTATTGGAGTGTCTTCTATACTTGGAGTCTTAGGAGGATCATCCATCATATTTAGCTCAAGAATAAGTGAAGGAAGGTGACCTTACTTGTGCCCATATTTTTGAACCTACTACCAATGTAAGGGACATTGTTTTTCTTATAAATCTTTCATTTTGTTATGCATGCACTAGATCTAAAGAACATGTAATTAACAAGTTAATTAGTTCAATTTTAGAGGAGTCTAAAAATAGGTATATGAACCTAACAAGTGATATCAAAGCATAAGGATGTTGCATGCATAATTGGTTATTGTTTTTCCGAGTTAAAAGGTTAACATATAAAACTAAAAATTTGTGATTTATAAGTATGAGTCACGAAATCACCATGCATGTTATATATTCTGGTCCTAAAATTTTTTTAGGTCATTTTTATGATTTATGGAAATTTATTGCTCATTTTAATGATTTTTAGTGATTTTATTACATTTTTATGATTAAAATGAACTTTTATTCACTAAAATAAATTAACCTTTACTACTGGCCGTGGTATTTTAGTATGACCTCACATGAATATTTTATGTATTTCATGTAAAATATTATATTAATGTGATTAATATTTCATGATTTATGAATTTTTAGTGTAAAAATAGCATAAATAGAGGTTAAAATGACTAAAATTGGTTAAACTTACTTTTTGACCTTGGAAAGTTTATATGACCTCACATGTATATTTTACAAGTTGTGTGTAAAAACTCGTATTAATTCGATTAATATTGCATGATTTATGAGTTTTATGAGATAAAAATGGATTAAAAGAGGTAAAATGGTTAAAAATAGTTAAATATTGAATTAAGCCATGATTTTTTTAATATGATGTCACATGCATAATTTACAGAGTGTATGTAAATTTAGAGATTAAAATATATCTTTTAGCATGATTTATGGAATTTTAGAGTAAAAATGGCATAAATAGTGACTATTTTAGCAAAATTAGCTAAAACGTATTGCATGGCTTGAGAAAATTATTTTAAGTTGCATTGATATCCCACTAATCATATCTAAAGTTGTAAAAATTATTGGAGTAATTTTTGGATACATTAAATATTTTATGAGATAAAACCGATTAAATGCAATTATATTTTCTCAAAATTAATTCGAAAGTTTTAACCATGATTTTTGACATTATGAGTGTCATGGAATTATTCCAGAATGTTCAAAAATTTAAAATTCAAATTTTGAAATTTTTATAAATTAAGTTGGATTTATTTCATAAATATTATGATTTTAAGGTAAAAAATGAGCATAAAATTAAATCAAGTTGAATTATTGTCAAAAAAAAAAATTGAGTGATGACTAATTTTTGAGTCCTAAAAAGTGTTTGTAACACCCCCATACTCCAAGTGCCTTACCAGGACCACTCAGGTATGAAGACATTACCATCTCGGTTACCCGAGGCAATGATAATCAAACAACAATGAAGAAACAACGTTTAATATAAATAATTTAGCGAATAGTTACAATCCTCAAAACCAAACCAAAGTACGATACATGTTCTCAAACTGACTGTTCTACTGAAATGTAAATGACTAATAAGCTACAGCGGAAGACTCCTATCATCATGTCGTGGCATCCCAGCTATCCCAGTACTCATCTCAACACCTGCTCAATATCTGCTCACCATCCCCGAATGGATAACCACAGGTTTACAAAACAACATCGGGGTCAGTACTAATCACACAATCAATATAAACAACAATGATAAGATAAACAGACAGCTTAACTGTCACACACACACACACACACAACCAACCAATTCCCATCATCTCAATACCGATCGTCCTTTGGACCACCCGCCGATGGGGGACCGCAAGCCGTACCCACCAAATCCCCGCTCCACATAGTGAGCGATAAACCCTGTCCATTAATGTGCACATCCCTTCTGTGGCGGGTTCCACAGAAGGCGAAACTAGGGCGTGAAGTCACTCCCGCAAGTGACCCCACTCAGCCGAGGCCACGCCTCGCGAACCATCAACAACGATCACAACCACAATCACAATAAAATTATTATAGCAAACAACCAAATACAATACATCAACCAATATCCCATTATGGGACTAATACTGAGTAGGAAATCCTACCTGGTGTGCACACAATCGACGGTCTCTCTCTTTGAGTCAAAAAGCCTCTTCTATGAACCCTCCTCCTATCATACAATACATAGAGGCTACCACATCACATACTACACATAAAACCCCCAAATCTCTAAATTAGGGTTTAACCAAATCAAAGGAAATACAATAAAAAGGGTACCTAGATCTTACCCTCGACGCAAGGAACTCAACCAGCACGAACAACGACAAGAACCGACCGGAACTCCGGAATTGCTAAGAATGCGATTAAGAAGATGAACTTGTTTGCTTTCTCTCTTAAACAGGAATTTAGGTTTTGTAAAAGTGATTTAGAATAATGACGATGAAGCTTAAATACTTTAATCGCATAATTAACAAAACCCGAGAAAACTCCCCGTAAAACCGGACACTCGATCGAGTACCCAAGGTACTCGATCGAGTACCCCCTTACTCGATCGAGTGCCCCAGCTACTCGATCGAGTACCCAACAGATCAGAAACTATTTTATTTCACAACTTACCCTTACTCGACAGAGTAAGGCCTACTCGATAGAGTACCCCAAGACTTATAAATACGGAGTATTACAGTCTTCCCTCCTTAAAAGGAACTTCGTCCCCGAAGTTCAAACCACTACTAAACAAAGGTACTCCCACAACATTCCCGACTCAACCATCAAATAAAATTCAACATAAAACATGATACTAACCCAACTCATCCCGACACAACATATAAAAGGGGTATAAAACTCTTAAAAACTGCTCGCGATCATCTCCTACCCCCCTAAAAGAAACAAGGTTACGTCCATGTAACCATACATACCTGATCAAAAAGGAAAGGGTAACGCTCTTTCATAGCTTCCTCTGGCTCCCATGTAGCTTCCTCGGTCTCGTGGTTAGACCAAAGGATCTTAAGCAAAACTGTCTCACCACTCCTAGTCTTTCTAACCTTTCGGTCTAGAATCTGCTTAGGCACCTCAAGATATGATAAGGACTCATCTAGTTCTAAGCTCTCTGCCTCTAACACATGTGACGGGTCACTCACATACTTCCGCAGCTGCGATACATGAAACACATTATGCACTCTCTCTAACGCAGCTGGTAAAGCCAGACGATAAGCAACTTCCCCAACTCGCTCTAAGATCTCATAAGGCCCTATAAACTTTTGACTTAGCTTGCCTTTCTTCCCAAATCTCATAACCCCACGCATAGGAGACACTTTCAAAAGAACCTTGTCCCCAACTTGAAACTCTCTATATCCCGCGATGTAGATCCGCATAACTCTTTTGTCGATCTTGAGTGCTCTCATCCTTTCCCCGATCATCTTAATCTGTTCCACCATCTCATGCACCATCTCTGGTCCTAAAACCTTTGCCAAAGACTATCGTCCCAACAGATTGGACTCCTACATCTCCTCCCATACAAAGCCTCAAACGATGCCATACCAATGCTAGTGTGATAGTCGTTATTGTAAGAAAATTCTATCAAGTCCAACCTCTCGCTCCCAGCCTACCACCAAAATCCATCACACAAGCTCGCAACATATCCTCAAGAGTCTTGATTGTTCTCTCCGATCTGCCTGTCTGTCGCAGGATGAAATCTTTGTACTCATCTTCAAAGTTGTTCCCAACGATTCCGCAACTCCTTCCAAAACCTCGATATAAACCTCGCATCTCTGTCAGACACTATGTCCTTAGGGACTCCATGTAACTTAAGCACGTTATTTCGATAGGCCATAGCCAATTGTGCCTTAGTCCATGTATCTTTCATTGGAACAAAGTGAGCTGACTTGGTCAGACGATCCACTATCACCCAAATCATGTTGTTACCTTGTTGACTCTTCGGCAAACCCACAATGAAATCCATGGAAATGGATTCCCACTTCCACTCAGGTACTTCTAAGGACTGAATCTTACCTAGTGGTCGTCTCTGTTCCCCTTTAACTCTCTGGCATGTCAAACAACGGGACACAAACTCAGCTGTCTCTTTCTTCATCCCAGGCCACCAAAACGTTTTCTTCAAATCCTTGTATAGCTTGTCTCCACCTGGATGAACTGAATATGGTGTGCAATGTGCCTCTGTCATGATAGTCTTTTTCAGCTCCTCATCATTAGGAACACACCACCTACCATCAAACCGCAAACTACCATCTGTATGAATAGAAAACCGGACACTTTGTCCCTTTCTCTACTCCACTCTCCACTCCACTATCTTAGGATCCAAAGCCTGCTTACCTCGAATATCATCATAAAACTCAAGATGTACTGTCATATCACCCATGGCATCTCCTTTCTGCATCATATGTATCCCAAAACTCGCTACCTCATCCCTCAGCCTCATCAAGGATAGAGCGCATACGAGAATGCACACTCTTCCTACTCAAAGCATCAGCAACAACATTGGCCTTCCCTTCATGGTAGATGATCTCCATGTCATAATCGTCAATCAGCTCCATCCACCTCCTCTGTCTCATGTTCAACTCCTTCTGCGTGAAGATGTACTTGAGACTCTTGTGATCAGAAAATACCTTAAAGATTACTCCATAAAGGTAATGCCTCCAAATCTTGAGAGCAAACACCACTGCACCCAACTCCAGATCATGAGTAGGGTAGTTCTCCTCATAAGGCTTCAATTGCCTAGAAGCATAGGCAATCACTTTACCATTCTGCATCAACACACATCCCAGCCCATTCTTCGAGGCATCTGTATAAACCTCAAAGTTCTCGCTCCTTCAGTGCAATGCTAAGACAGGAGTGTGGTCAAACGCTCTTTTAATGTTTGGAACGCCGTCTCACAACTCTCATCCCAACGAAACCTGTTCTCTTTCCTCATCAACGCTGTCATCGGTCTAGCTATCTTGGAGAAATCTTTCACGAACCGTCTGTAGTATCCAGCTAAACCCAAGAAACTCCTAACCTCGGCAACATTCTTTGGTGCTTCCCACTTTGTCACTGCGTCTATCTTCGCCGGATCCACAGCTACCCCATCTTTAGAGATCACATGCCCCAGAAAAGCAACTTTCTCTAACCAGAACTCACACTTGGATAGCTTAGCATACAACTCGTGATCCCTCAAAGTTTGTAACACGATCCTCAGATGCTCCTCATGCTCCTCCTTAGTCTTAGAGTAGACTAAGATATCATCGATAAACACCACTACAAACTGGTCCAAGAACTGTCTGAAGATTCTGTTCATCAAATCCATAAACACTGCCGGCGCATTAGACAACCCAAACGGCATCACCACATACTCATAATGGCCATAGCTCGACGTGAAAGCTGTCTTTGGTATGTCCACCTCTCTAATCTTCACCGATGGTACCCCGACCTCAAATCAATCTTAGAAAAGACTGTTGCACCACTCAACCGATCAAACAGGTCATCTATCCTTGGCAAAGGGTACTTGTTCTTTATCGTCACTCGGTTCGGCTCCCCGTAATCTATGCATAACCTCAAACTCCCATCTTTCTTCTTCACGAAAAGAATTGGCGCTCCCCACGGCGATACACTAGGTCTAATGTATCCCTTCTCTATCGATCATCCAATGCTTCCTAAGCTCCTCCATCTCCTTAGGACCCATACGGTACGGTGCCTTAGAGATTGGCCCCGTCCCCGGCTTCAACTCAACGGTGAAATCTATCTCCCTCTTCGGTGGCAACCCCGGAATCTCCTCGGAAAAACATCTCGCAAACTCTCCCACCATGGTATCTCATTAATCGTCGGACTCTCTATCCGGTCATCTCTCACATGGCACAAGATCGAAGGACATCCCTTCCTCAGATAAGACTTCAAGGTGACAATTGCAATCAACTTAACTTTGGGTTTGACTAGAAACCCACGATAAGACACACTAACACCCTTAGGACCTCTTAAAGACACTTTCTTTTGATGACAGTCTATCTTAGCTTTATACTTTCCTAACCAATCCATCCCGACTATCATCTCAAAATCGTTAAAAGGAAACTCTAGCAAGTCTACAGGGAAATCAACTTGCCCAACTATCAAAGACACATCTCTGAACAATCTCCCACACGATACAGACTCACCCGAAGGTATGAAAACTTGCTCACTAATGAGGACTCATATACTCTCAAACCCAACCTGTTTAACATGACTCAAGACACAAACGACCGAGAAGCCCCCGAATAAAACAAAACAAAGGTAGGAACACCATTAACAAGGAATGTACCGGTGATAACGTGCGCATCTTCCTCAGCTGCTTTCTTCTCCATCATGAATAACTTGCCACTGGTCTTCTGCCCACCTCCCTGGACAAGATGGGGTGAAGTGGTCGGCTTAGCACCCGACCCTTGATTGTTGTTGTTGCTCGCTGGTGGTTTCTGATAAGAATTACCGCCGTTGCGGTTGCCTCCACTGGTAACTCGACTTCCCCGGTTTGGCCATGATCCGGCCCGGTCTCGTTGCTCGCGAAGCTCGCGCAGTCTCCGGAAAGATCCGGTGCACTTGTGCACTCATGTCTCTTGTGGCCTACACCACCCAGCTATAGCAGTCACTCCCCAACTATTACTCACACTTCCACGGCCACGCCCAAAGGAAGCCCCAAAGATCGAACCCGGACCGGAAGAAAATCCCTTAGACTCGATTGTGGTTGCCTTTCTTGTGATTAGATTGGCCACCACCCTCGCTCTCGGACTTCCTCTTCTCACCACCTAACCTCTCCTGAGCCATCTCCACCAACCTCTCGCTCTCCCGGCCCCTCTCATAAGCTTCCTTAACATCGTAAGGACTCCCACGGGTAACTTATCCATAATCTTAGGGGTCAACCCCCTCTCAAACCTTAATGCCAGATTCTCCTCACTCAAACCCATATCCTCAAAGATACCTAGACTTCTCATTGAAACGACTTGTAGTACTCGACCCACGGACATCTCGGCGGTCATCTTAAAACCATCAAACTCTTCTCTCAACTTACTCCTTACATGTTCCGGTACAAACTCCTTCCTCACAGCCCTACGAAACTCCTCCCAAGGTATAGCAGGCAAGCCCTGGTTTGTATATATCTCCTTAGCACTCACTTTCACTGAATCCCACCACTTGCCGGTTTGCCTCCCTCGGATAGAACGCGCACTGTTCCACCTCATCTCATCGGGACAAAGTGAACCAAATCTAATATGTTCTCCATCTCTCTCAGCCAACTATCAAGAAGGTTAGGCTCCCCAACTCCCTTGTACTCTTTCGGGTTAAACCTCGCTATATAGAGGCTGATTTTTGAGTGATCAACCTCCTTCTCCTTATCCTTATTCTTATCCTCATTCACTTTCTTTAGGGTCTCAGTAAGAGCATCCTGGTGCTCTAACATCTTAACGATGTCATCCATGGTCATAAGCTCAGCTCTCGCATACAAAGCAGTCTTCTTGGGCGGCATCTTGAAACTATACATATATAAGAAAAGGGTAGATATGAACACACATACTAAACTTCAAAACACGAAAACACGCCACCCAGGACCTACTCGATCGAGTTCCCAAACCCACTCGATCGAGTAACGGGTTACTCGATCGAGTGCCCAACATACTCGATCGAGTACCCAAACATCAGACCCCTAACAGACCTTCTGATCTCTTACCTACTCGACCGAGTAGCTAGGCTACTCGATCGAGTGACCCCCTACTCGATCGAGTACCCCTAGTTACTCGATCGAGTACCCAAAACCACGATTCTGGACTCAAAATCGTCAAAAACCCACCCGATCGAGTCAGTCCCACTCGATCGAGTCATGCCAATCTTAAAAGCTACCCGCATGCTACGTCATATGCTAACATGCTAAACTTTTTAAACCACATTATATCATAATAAACATGCTACGCATCTTTTCTACTATCTACGAGATCATTTCATCATGTTATTAAATGCCACATTGTAAATCATCCAACATGTTATCATCTCATCAACAAGTTCCCACATATCACCATTTTCTTTCACATGCTCAACTTTCTACTTCAACACCCAACAATTAACACATTCCATCACACTCTTACACAAGTTAACCAAACACACATACGACTCGACAAATATTGCCCCCATGTGACCGGTTCAAAGTTGTAGGGCGACCCCTGCGACTTTAGGACGTCTCCCAAGCCTTTGCACTAGCTCCTACAACTTTTACCCCGGGTTCATTTTAATTGACTACCTATGTTCATTAGGTTCATTGGTTACAGGTTTCAGGATCGTCGCTCTGATACCATTTGTAACACCCCCGTACTCCAAGTGCCTTACCAGGACCACTCAGGTATGAAGACATTACCATCTCGGTTACCCGAGGCAATGATAATCAAACAACAATGAAGAAACAACGTTTAATATAAATAATTTAGCGAATAGTTACCATCCTCAAAACCAAACCAAAGTACGATACATGTTCTCAAACTGACTGTTCTACTGAAATGTAAATGACTAATAAGCTACAGCGGAAGACTCCTATCATCATGTCGTGGCATCCCAGCTATCCCAGTACTCATCTCAATACCTGCTCAATATCTGCTCACCATCCCCGAATGGATCACCACGGGTTTACAAAACAACACCGTGGTCAGTACTAATCACACAATCAATATAAACAACAATGATAAGATAAACAGACAGCTTAACTGTCACACACACACACAACCAACCAATTCCCATCATCTCAATATCTTGCCGTCCATCCCTTTGGACCGACCCTGCCCGATGGGGGACCGCAGCCGTACCCACCAAATCCCCGCTCCACATAGTGAGCGATAAACCCTGTCCATTAATGTGCACATCCCTTCTGTGGCGGGTTCCACAGAAGGCGAAACTAGGGCGTGAAGTCACTCCCGCAAGTGACCCCACTCAGCCGAGGCCACGCCTCGCGAACCATCAACAACGATCACAACCACAATCACAATAAAATTATTATAGCAAACAACCAAATACAATACATCAACCAATATCCCATTATGGGACTAATACTGAGTAGGAAATCCTACCTGGTATGCACACAATCAGACGGTCTCTACTGCTGAGTCAAAAAGCCTCTTCTATGAACCCTCGTCCTATCATACAACTCATAGAGGCTACCACATCACATACTACACATAAAACCCCCAATCTCTAAATTAGGGTTTAACCAAATCAAAGGAAATACAATAAAAAGGGTACCTAGATCTTACCCTCGACGCAAGGAACTCAACGGTACGAACAACGACAAGAACTGACAGCCTGAACTCCGGGAATTGCTAAGAATGCGATTAAGAAGATGAACTTGTTTGCTTTCTCTCTTAAACAGGAATTTAGGTTTTGTAAAAGTGATTTAGAATAATGACGATGAAGCTTAAATACCTTAATCGCATAATTAACAAAACCCGAGAAAACTCCCCGTAAAACCGGACACTCGATCGAGTACCCAAGGTACTCGATCGAGTACCCCCTTACTCGATCGAGTGCCCTGACTACTCGATCGAGTACCCAACAGTCGAAACTATTTTATTTCGCAACTTACCCTTACTCGACAGAGTAAGTCCTACTCGATAGAGTACCCCAAGACTTATAAATACGGAGTATTACAGTCTTCCCTCCTTAAAAGGAACTTCGTCCCCGAAGTTCAAACCACTACTAAACAAAGGTACTCCCACAACATTCCCGACTCAACCATCAAACAAAATTCAACATAAAACATGATACTAACCCAACTCATCCCGACAAACATACCGACACAACATATAAAAGGGGTATAAAACTCTTTAAAACTGCTCGCGATCATCTCCTACCCCCCTAAAAGAAACAAGGTTACGTCCCCGTAACCATACATACCTGATCAAAAAGGAAAGGGTAACGCTCTTTCATAGCTTCCTCTGGCTCCCATGTAGCTTCCTCGGTCTCGTGGTTAGACCAAAGGATCTTAAGCAAAACTGTCTCACCACTCCTAGTCTTTCTAACCTTTCGGTCTAGAATCTGCTTAGGCACCTCAAGATATGATAAGGACTCATCTAGCTCTAAGCTCTCTGCCTCTAACACATGTGACGGGTCACTCACATACTTCCGCAGCTGCGATACATGAAACACATTATGCACTCTCTCTAACGCAGCTGGTAAAGCCAGACGATAAGCAACTTCCCCAACTCGCTCTAAGATCTCATAAGGCCCTATAAACTTCTGACTTAGCTTGCCTTTCTTCCCAAATCTCATAACCCCACGCATAGGAGACACTTTCAAAAGAACCTTGTCCCCAACTTGAAACTCTATATCCCGGCGATGTAGATCTGCATAACTCTTTTGTCGATCTTGAGCTGCTCTCATCCTTTCCCTGATCATCTTAATCTGTTCCACCATCTCATGCACCATCTCTGGTCCTAAAACCACTGCCTCAGCACTATCGTCCCAACAGATTGGACTCCTACATCTCCTCCCATACAAAGCCTCAAACGGTGCCATACCAATGCTAGTGTGATAGCTGTTATTGTAAGAAAATTCTATCAAGTCCAACCTCTGCTCCCAGCTACCACCAAAATCCATCACACAAGCTCGCAACATATCCTCAAGAGTCTTGATTGTTCTCTCGTCCGCCGTCTGTCGCAGGATGAAATCTTTGTACTCATCTTCAAAGTTGTTCCCAACGATTCCTGCAACTCCTTCCAAAACCTCGATATAAACCTCGCATCTCTGTCAGACACTATGTCCTTAGGGACTCCATGTAACTTAAGCACGTTATTTCGATAGGCCATAGCCAATTGTGCCTTAGTCCATGTATCTTTCATTGGAACAAAGTGAGCTGACTTGGTCAGACGATCCACTATCACCCAAATCATGTTGTTACCTTGTTGACTCTTCGGCAAACCCACAATGAAATCCATGGAAATGGATTCCCACTTCCACTCAGGTACTTCTAAGGACTGAATCTTACCTAGTGGTCGTCTCTGTTCCCCTTTAACTCTCTGGCATGTCAAACAACGGGACACAAACTCAGCTGTCTCTTTCTTCATCCCAGGCCACCAAAACGTTTTCTTCAAATCCTTGTATAGCTTGTCTCCACCTGGATGAACTGAATATGGTGTGCAATGTGCCTCTGTCATGATAGTCTTTTTCAGCTCCTCATCATTAGGAACACACCACCTACCATCAAACCACAAACTACCATCTGTATGAATAGAAAACCGGGACACTGTCCCTTTCTCTACTCCAGCTCTCCACTCCACTATCTTAGGATCCAAAGCCTGCTTACCTCGAATATCATCATAAAACTCAAGATGTACTGTCATATCACCCATGGCATCTCCTTTCTGCATCATATGTATCCCAAAACTCGCTACCTCATCCCTCAGCCTCATCAAGGATAGAGCTGTACACAGAGAATGCACACTCTTCCTACTCAAAGCATCAGCAACAACATTGGCCTTCCCTTCATGGTAGATGATCTCCATGTCATAATCGCCAATCAGCTCCATCCACCTCCTCTGTCTCATGTTCAACTCCTTCTGCGTGAAGATGTACTTGAGACTCTTGTGATCAGAAAATACCTTAAAGATTGCTCCATAAAGGTAACGCCTCCAAATCTTGAGAGCAAACACCACTGCACCCAACTCCAGATCATGAGTAGGGTAGTTCTCCTCATAAGGCTTCAATTGCCTAGAAGCATAGGCAATCACTTTACCATTCTGCATCAACACACATCCCAGCCCATTCTTCGAGGCATCTGTATAAACCTCAAAGTTCTCGCTCCCTTCAGGCAATGCTAAGACAGGAGCTGTGGTCAAACGCTCTTTTAATGTTTGGAACGCCGTCTCACAACTCTCATCCCAACGAAACCTGTACTCTTTCCTCATCAACGCTGTCATCGGTCTAGCTATCTTGGAGAAATCTTTCACGAACCGTCTGTAGTATCCAGCTAAACCCAAGAAACTCCTAACCTCGGCAACATTCTTTGGTGCTTCCCACTTTGTCACTGCCTCTATCTTCGCCGGATCCACAGCTACCCCATCTTTAGAGATCACATGCCCCAGAAAAGCAACTTTCTCTAACCAGAACTCACACTTGGATAGCTTAGCATACAACTCATGATCCCTCAAAGTTTGTAACACGATCCTCAGATGCTCCTCATGCTCCTCCTTAGTCTTAGAGTAGACTAAAATATCATCGATAAACACCACTACAAACTGGTCCAAGAACTGTCTGAAGATTCTGTTCATCAAATCCATAAACACTGCCGGCGCATTAGACAACCCAAACGGCATCACCACATACTCATAATGGCCATAGCTCGACGTGAAAGTTGTCATTGGTATGTCCACCTCTCTAATCTTCACCTGATGGTACCCCGACCTCAAATCAATCTTAGAAAAGACTGTTGCACCACTCAACTGATCAAACAGGTCATCTATCCTTGGCAAAGGATACTTGTTCTTTATTGTCACTCGGTTCAGCTCCCTGTAATCTATGCATAACCTAAAACTCCCATCTTTCTTCTTCACGAAAAGAACTGGCGCTCCCCACGGCGATACACTTGGTCTAATGTATCCCTTCTCTATCAGATCATCCAACTGCTTTCTAAGCTCCTCCATCTCCTTAGGACCCATACGGTACGGTGCCTTAGAGATTGGCCCCGTCCCTGGCTTCAACTCAACGGTGAAATCTATCTCCCTCTTCGGTGGCAACCCCGGAATCTCCTCTGGAAAAACATCTGCAAACTCTCCCACCACTGGTATCTCATCAACTGTCGGACTCTCTATCCGGTCATCTCTCACATGGCACAAGATCAGAGGACATCCCTTCCTCAGATAAGACTTCAAGGTGACAGCTGCAATCAACTTAACTTTGGGTTTGACTAGAAACCCACGATAAGACACACTAACACCCTTAGGACCTCTTAAAGACACTTTCTTTTGATGACAGTCTATCTTAGCTTTATACTTTCCTAACCAATCCATCCCGACTATCATCTCAAAATCGTTAAAAGGAAACTCTAGCAAGTCTACAAGGAAATCAACTTGCCCAACTATCAAAGACACATCTCTGAACAATCTCCCACACGATACAGACTCACCCGAAGGTATGAAAACTTGCTCACTAACAGACTCATATACTCTCAAACCCAACTGTTTAACATGACTCGAAGACACAAACGACTGAGAAGCCCCCGAATCAAACAAAACAAAGGTAGGAACACCATTAACAAGGAATGTACCGGTGATAACGTGCGCATCTTCCTCAGCTGCTTTCTTCTCCATCATGAATAACTTGCCACTGGTCTTCTGCCCACCTCCCTGGACAGATCGGGCCGAGGTGGTCGGCTTAGCACCCGACCCTTGATTGTTGTTGTTGCTCATTTGGTGGTTTCGATAAGAATTACCGCCGTTGCGGTTGCCTCCACTCTGGTAACTCGGACTTCCCCGGTTTGGCCATGATCCGGCCCGGTCTGTTGCTCGCGAAGCTCGCGCAGTCTCCGGAAAGATCCCGGTGCACTTGTGCACTCATGTCTCTTGTGGCCTACACCACCACGCCTATAGCAGTCACTCCCCAACTATTACTCACACTTCCACGGCCACGCCCAAAGGAAGCCCCAAAGATCGAACCCGGACCCGAGTAAGAAAATCCCTTAGACTGATTGTGGTTGCCTTTCTTGTGATTAGATTGGCCACCACCCTCGCTCTCAGACTTCCTCTTCTCACCACCTAACCTCTCCTGAGCCATCTCCACCAACCTCTCAGCTCTCCCAGCCCTCTCATAAGCTTCCTTAACATCAGTAAGGACTCCCACGGGTAACTTATCCATAATCTTAGGGGTCAACCCCCTCTCAAACCTCAATGCCAGATTCTCCTCACTCAAACCCATACCCTTAGCATACCTAGACTTCTCATTGAACAGCCTGTAGTACTCAGCCACAGACATCTCAGCGGTCATCTTAAAACCATCAAACTCTTCTCTCAACTTACTCCTTACATGTTCCGGTACAAACTCCTTCCTCACAGCCCTACGAAACTCCTCCCAAGGTATAGCAGGTAAGCCCTGGTTTGTATATATCTCCTTAGCACTCACTTTCACTGAATCCCACCACTTGCTAGCTGCCTCCCTCAGATAGAACGCAGCCTGTTCCACCCTCATCTCATTAGGACAGTGAACCAAATCTAATATGTTCTCCATCTCTCTCAGCCAACTATCAAGAAGGTTAGGCTCCCCAACTCCCTTGTACTCTTTCGGGTTAAACCTCGCTATATAAAGGCTGATTTTTGAGTGATCAACCTCCTTCTCCTTATCCTTATTCTTATCCTCATTCACTTTCTTTAGGGTCTCAGTAAGAGCATCCTGGTGCTCTAACATCTTAACGATGTCATCCATGGTCATAAGCTTAGCTCTCGCATACAAAGCAGTCTTCTTGGGCGGCATCTTGAAACTATACATATATAAGAAAGGGTAGATATGAACACACGTACTAAACTTCAAAACACGAAAACACGCCACCCAGGACCTACTCGATCGAGTTCCCAAACCCACTCGATCGAGTAACGGGTTACTCGATCGAGTGCCCAACATACTCGATCGAGTACCCAAACATCAGACCCCTAACAGACCTTCTGATCTCTTACCTACTCGACCGAGTAGCTAGTGACCCCCTACTCGATCGAGTACCCCTAGTTACTCGATCGAGTACCCAAAAACACGATTCTGGACTGAAAATCTTCAAAAACCCACCCGATCGAGTCAGTTCCACTCGATCGAGTCATGCCAATCTTAAAAGCTACCCGCATGCTACGTCATATGCTAACATGCTAAACTTTATAAACCACATTATATCATAATAAACATGCTACGCATCTTTTCTACTATCTACGAGATCATTTCATCATGTTATTAAATGCCACATTGTAAATCATCCAACATGTTATCATCTCATCAACAAGTTCCCACATATCACCATTTTCTTTCACATGCTCAACTTTCTACTTCAACACCCAACAATTAACACATTCCATCACACTCTTACACAAGTTAACCAAACACACATACGACTCGACAAATATTGCCCCCATGTGACCGGTTCAAAGTTGTAGGGCGACCCCTGCGACTTTAGGACGTCTCCCAAGCCTTTGCACTAGCTCCTACAACTTTTACCCCGGGTTCATTTTAATTGACTCCCTATGTTCATTAGGTTCATTGGTTACAGGTTTCAGGATCGTCGCTCTGATACCATTTGTAACACCCCCATACTCCAAGTGCCTTACCAGAACCACTCAGGTATGAAGACATTACCATCTCGGTTACCCGAGGCAATGATAATCAAACAACAATGAAGAAACAACGTTTAATATAAATAATTTAGCGAGTAGTTACAATCCTCAAAACCAAACCAAAGTACGATACATGTTCTCAAACGACTGTTCTCTTTGAAATGTAAATGACTAATAAGCTACGGCGGAAGACTCCTATCATCATGTCGTGGCATCCCCTATCCCGTACTCATCTCAATACCGCTCAATATCTGCTCACCATCCCCGAATGGATCACCACAGATTTACAAAACAACACCGGGTCAAGACTAATCACACAATCAATATAAACAACAACGATAAGATAAACAGACAACTTAACTGTCACACACACACACAACCAACCAATTCCCATCATCTCAATCTTGACCGTCCACTTTGGACTGACCCGCCGATGGGGGACCGCAGCCGTACCCACCAAATCCCCGCTCCATATAGTGAGCGATAAACCCTGTCCATTAATGTGCACATCCCTTCTGTGGCGGGTTCCACGGAAGGCGAAACTAGGGCGTGAAGCCACTCCCGCAAGTGACCCCACTCGGCCCCGAGGCCACGCCTCGCGAACCATCAACAACGATCACAACCACAATCACAATACAAATATTATAGCAAACAACCAAATACAAGACATCAACCAATATCTCATTATGGGACTAATGCGAGTAGAAATCCTACCGGTATGCACACAATCGACGGTCTCTCTTCTTTGAGTCAAAAAGCCTCTTCTATGAACCCTCCTCCTA
Source organism: Silene latifolia (assembly GCF_048544455.1). Lineage (NCBI taxonomy): Eukaryota > Viridiplantae > Streptophyta > Magnoliopsida > Caryophyllales > Caryophyllaceae > Silene > Silene latifolia. Next base: position 40,803,048 of record NC_133534.1, read on the forward strand.
TCATACAACCATAGAGGCTACCACATCACATACTACACATAAAACCCCCAATTTCTAAATTAGGGTTTAACCAAATCAAAGGAAATACAATAAAAAGGGTACCTAGATCTTACCCTCGACGCAAGGAACTCAACGGTACGAACAACGACAAGAACTGACCGCCTGAACTCCGGGAATTACTAAGAATGCGATTAAGAAGATGAACTTGTTTGCTTTCTCTCTTAAACAAGAATTTAGGTTTTGTAAAAGTGATTTAGAATAATGACGATGAAGCTTAAATACCTTAATCACATAATTAACAAAACCCGAGAAAACTCCCCGTAAAACCGGACACTCGATCGAGTACCCAAGGTACTCGATCGAGTACCCCCTTACTCGATCGAGTGCCCCAGCTACTCGATCGAGTACCCAACAGGTCAGAAACTATTTTATTTCGCAACTTACCCTTACTCGACAGAGTAAGGCCTACTCGATAGAGTACCCCAAGACTTATAAATACTTGAGCTTAGATGTGATTTAAGTGTTAATTAGTGATTTTAAAAGGTTATTATCACGCATTTCCATAAAACCGGGTTATATGTACGACATAAGTTAAATAGGGCGATTTGGCACATCATTTGACATGATAGGTACATATTATAATGCTGCATATTTTAATTGTTGAATGTCTTTTATTTATATAATTTTGAATTATGTAATTTTATCTTAGTATGGCCTTAGTTTTAATCGATATTACCCGTAATGAAAGGGAATATTGATTCGGTTGTAATTTAATGTGATCTCGTATCATTTTTATTTTTATTTTATTAGTTGCTCCATTTTACAAATGTATAATAGGAATAGTTTTGTATTTTTATTATTATTTGTAATGATGGAGCATCTTCAAAGACGGTGCCATTCGAAAAGGTGATCCGACGAAGACGATGTCTTGGGAGGCGTGCCACTTGAAGATTCAAGGTACCAAAGGAGTTGGTTTCCGAATATGTAATAGATTATTTGATTTTCTATTTTAGGAAGGCCATACTAGGAATTTTATTTATTGCTTTGCATTTCCTTTAATATGTTACATGCATTGCCAAATCGCCATAACAACACATGCATATCATATCGAGTCATCGACCGTGTCAATTATAATTATCGTAGTTCACCGCTTTAGTTCACTTAAAACGTGATAGATAATAAATTGACAAGACCTCTCACATATAATAATTGAGAAATAGCCTTACCAAATAGTAGAAACCCATGAAGTACCAATTTCATAAGGGAGTTGAGCCGGCTTTACCGTAATACAAACCTTGTTACGTTTGCGAAGTGGGGTAGTAAAATGTTATTACATCGAAATTTGGATTGAGCTCAACGGAAGTATTCGTGACCGTAGTCGCATGTGTTCCGGGCTTAAGATGAAAATTAGAGTAATTGTTATCAACCGAGAGTTCTAAAAGTAGAATCGATTAAGAGGTTAATCCACCGAGTTATATTAATAAGGGATGAATCGGCTCACCGTGCCCGTATTATTATGAATTTGGATCTCGGAATCATTTATGTTAGTTGGGTGGAGGTCACTACATAGATGATTAAATACTTGTAGTTAAGTTTACGAGTATTATTAAAACGATAGATGATAATTAATTCCTTCATTTCCTATTTTGTAGTGAAATTTGTTTTATCAAACACAATGGCAACTCCAATCACGTCCGCATCCACTAGTTCCACCACGCTTACCAATGTGTCATGGCTCCGATCCTTCATGGATCGATGTAAGTTAGAAAAGAATGGGTCTAATTTCGCCGATTGGGACGCGCAACTTCGCTTGGCCGCGCAAGGTGACGACAAGCTTCGTTACCTTACCGAGGCATCTCCCTCCGAACCTAATGCTAGGTCCACCCCTGCCGCTAGGCAAACCTAGGAGGTTTACCAAAAGGAGTCGGCCGCGATCAAAAATGTGTCGATCTTTGCTATGGAGGCCGAACTCCAACGAAGTGCTATAAAGATTAGCACCGCTCATGAGATCTACATGAAGCTTGTGAACATGTTTTCACGAGCTCCTAGGCTCATTCAATATGAGGCGGCTTCCGCATTCTTTGATCTTAACATAAAGGAGGGCCAAAAGGTGAGCCCTCATGTGCTCAAGTTGATGGAGCATGTTGAGACCTTGAAAATGCATAAGGTGGAAATTCCCAATGAACTCGTAATTGATCGAATTCTTCATTCCCTCAACAAAATCAAAGCATATGTTCAATTCCGGGTGAATTTTAATATGCAAGATAAGAAAGTTTCCCTTGATGAGTTGCACAAAATGCTTGTGCAAGCCGAAAGGGACATGGGGCTAAGTGTTAGCACCACCAAAGATGTGCTCAATGTCAATTATAAGAGCAAGGGAACCTTCAAGAAAGGCGGGAAAAAGGAAAAGAAGCGAACTCCCAACAGGAACAAAGCTAAGACTTATGAAGCAAGCTCCTCCAAGCCCAAGTACAGTGCCCCCACCGGGGACAAGAGCCACTATTGTTGTGGTGTTGGGCATTGGAAGAGAAACTGTTCCAAATACCTTGGCGACATCAAAGCTGGAAAGGTTATTCCAGTAGGTATATATATAACTATCCCTATCTTTTATGTTTCGATCTCAACTTTGGTATGTTGATACAAGTTGTAATGATTACCCTTTTTATTGTAAATAGGGCCTCCTACCAAGGACAAAGGCAAGGAGAAGTAAGCCTAGAAGATCATGTGGGAAGCTAGAGTAGCCAACCATGGTAATGGATTAATGGAAGCTTGGCTTTAATTTGCTTTGTCTTTAATTTTATGATGTATTTGAAGTTTTTTAGAACTATTTTGATTTCCTTGTGTGACTTGGAAATTGGCTTGTATCCTTTAAACACGGGTTGTATTTTGGATATTGGTGACTTGGTTTGCAACCCAAGTTACTTGTTTTATTAAGTTACTTGTTCTAAAAACATCATCATTAATTACTTGCGTAGAGAAACCTTAGATAGACAACTCAAATTGATCAAATAGACGATTATGATGATGGGATCATTATATGTCCATAAGCTATGAATTTGATTCTCCTTATGTCATTATTACTAAAAGTAACAACTTACTTATGTAAGATCAATTAAAGTTGTAATGAGTTTTTGAACTCATCAAGTAGGGAATTTACGATACCATATGGACACATTATTCTAAACGGATGGTCAACCATGAGATACCTAGAATAGAGAGTCTATTAAACAGATGACATGGATAAGACTCGCATATTATCAAGCTGCCATGTTTGGATGGCCTTTTGAAAGCTAATACATAGTCCTGGAAAACTCCTAATACTCCGTTAAATATATATGTTTGTGACTCACAAAGCTATCTCTCAAGAAGATAGATGTATTTCTGAGAGATAGAGTGGGAGTAGATTGAATTGTCACAAACATCTCTTATAGTTGAAATGTTACTTTGTGAAAGTAATGGAATTATAAAGTGGGAGTATAGTTGAACTATAGTCTATGAAGATAGAATGAGAGCATAGTTCAGTGGGAGTTTATCGCACATGTCTTATTGTTTAAAAATATTACTTTGTGAAAGTAATAGTATCATGACCTTGTTACATACGAGCCGAGGCATTACAATCCGAAAATTGTTACTCAAGAGTAGATTTACTTTAAGGCGAGGGTCTCCTCAAAAGTAAATAGAGCTTCAGAGTACATAAATGCATAAGATTTACATGAAAATGTTGATCAAGATAAATTATGTTAGGAATTGCCACATTTCTTTTAATGAAGAATGGCAAATAAAAATTCGATTTTCTAAAATGGGAATTTAGAGAAGGAAGTGTTTGAAACACAAAACCTTAGATGAAGATCTAAGAATCCTAACATATTATGCGTAGCTATCTTAAGTGATCACAAGATAGTCTTAAGCTAGCATTAAAGGATTATACTTTTCGTTCATGTGATAATAGTGAATGTTTCATTCACATGATTGAAGAATCATGATTATACATGAAGTTGAGTGGGAGCTAGAATTGTTTCTCTATGTCTTATATGTTGATAACATATTAATTATTGAGTATAATGTACCAATTCTCTCTTCTGGCAAGAGTGATTGGGAGACTTGGAAAAGGATGCAAAGTATTCTAAATTTTGAATCTATGAGAGATAATATTGGCATAGAGTTGAGAGTCTTATGAGGATAAGATCTTTCGTATCTATTGAACATCAACAAGGTAGAATAGGCTATTCATGTTGATGAAAGTGGAATCACTATGATGGAGTCATAGTCGTTCACTGAACCTATTAAGTTGTTGATTACATGAAATCGCTTTCTAATGTTTCCGCCATTAGAATGATCATGTATGCCAACTAACGCGTATGCCATGGTGTGACATATGCTGAGAGCATAATAAGTCAATTAAAGGGATAATTCCCATAATATGGCTTGTGAAAGCCTTAAAGAACATCCTTGAGATTCTTGAGAAGAATTAAGGATTCGTTCACATGTTTGGATGACAAACTAAGTTAGGTGTTGATGTGTTGCACAAACTTTAGTTTCCAAACTTAAAGGGATTTGTTGAAATCCTAGGATGTTTTATTGACAAAGGAGTAAGAGACTAAGAAAGGTGTTTTAGTTTCGCGCATTGAAAATTCTACAAAAGGATTCTAAGTAAATTGTGATAAAATCGTCAATATATGGATTAAGGGTGAATCCCTCTACAAATGACTTTATCACAAGCTATGCGATAACAATGGGAGCATCTTTCCAGTTAAAGAGCCCAAGTCTAGAAAGAAGACTAGATAAATACTTAGATATGAATTCAAGTTATTAGACATAACATTGAATTGAAGGAAATAGCAATTGATAAAGTTGGAATATATGGATATCGGGTATATCTACTTTCCAAGCTTGTATTGATTTTTAACTAGTGTTAATAATACACTAAAGATTATAGAATATGAAGTAGTAATAGTGTATTGACTATTCATATGTGATAATCACATTTATCGTTTGAGTTTTATTAAAATCACCCGCTACCTTGTCGTATCCGAATGGGTTGTAGAGACAAAATTGAACCACATTAAATTGAACTGGATTGACATGGTATTCGCCCCTAGTTACTTATATGAGGTGACGTCTCGAAGTGACTAGAGTATGATGCGATTGATGGCAAGTTCAAGTGCCATAAAGTCATATGGGATGACTAGTCGATCACATAGGCAGACTGTATGGGACACTCTGTCGGGCAGTGACCGCTTATAGAGTTATGGTAATTCATAAAGCCTGGTCGTGGCAAGAGCTACTATAGTATTCTTATGAGTCAATTCTTTTGACTAGAGACTATTTTCCCAAGTTGGCACAACTTCAGATTAGCTTTGATGTATACTCTACGATTTCGTAAATGAGGTCAAACTGGGTATATTTTGGGTTATGATGGACTGTGGCTGAACGAAGGGAATAGGACGATAGGAATTGTCCACCCCTTGTCAGGGTTGTTTGAAATCTCAAGGCCACTCGAGGAGTAGTTAACTGGAAATGCGTGGCCACGCTCGGAAGGTATCTATGATAGATAATTCCGGTCAGACAGTTAATCTCCAGATCGAGAAAACCACTCAAGATATGATCAAGTGTAAGTACGACCTGCAAGACACCTTGCATTGAGTGGGAGATTGTAATAGGACAAGAGAAATGGTGACGCACACTTGTCTCGGACAAGTGGGAGATTGTTGGGAAATGTGTCCTCAACAATAGTGCGATCACATGATTTAATATCATAATTAAATCTCATACTAAGAATACGTGAGAGATGATTCTTTATATAGTCGACTGACCGTCATTAATCGGTAATGATTGGCTAACTAGAGTTTGACATTACTGTCGTGTGACGGTGGTGGTCAGTTGATCCCTTTAGGTCACACCTATAGTATGAGGCCCAAATAGATATTTAATTAATTGTATGTGATACAGATTAATTAATTCCTTAATAATGGGAGTGTTAATTTTGCGTCTTATTGTAATGTGATTAAATAAGATTTAATTTAGTATTTAAGTCTTAAATTGCTAAATTACTTGAGGATATATATATAAGTTTTGAGGTAGAGGTAATTAGTTATTTAAAGTTACAAGAAGTTGTGATTTTAACTAACTAGTAATTATAAGACCCATTATATGTTGATATAATGGTAGTATACTAATACTTGTCATCTATTACTAGAGGTAGTAATACTAGAAATATTAGTATTATTAAGGGTACATTTCACATATATATCTAGTTAATATTAGTAGGAATTTTTGGGATTAATCTTGGGTGTAACTTATTGGAGTGTCTTCTATACTTGGAGTCTTAGGAGGATCATCCATCATATTTAGCTCAAGAACAAGTGAAGGAAGGTGACCTTACTTGTGCCCATATTTTCGAACCTACTACCAATGTAAGGGATATTGATTTTCTTATAAATCTTTCATTTTGTTATGCATGCACTAGATCTAAAGAACATATAATTAACAAGTTAATTAGTTCACTTTTAGAGGAGTCTAAAAATAGGTATATGAACCTAACAATCCTCACCGCTAGTGGCGGACCGCAGCCGTTCCCACCTAAGCCCCGTTCATCAACACCGAGCGAAAACCCAAGTTCCTTAATGTGCACATCCCCCTTGTGACGGTAACCACAAGGGGCGAATCAAGGGAGTGAAACCACTCCCGCAAGTGACTCTACTCAGCCGAGGACGCACCTCGCGAACCACAGACAAACACAACCAACTAACCATACAACAGCAATGACCAATTACCTATACCAATCTGATATAGATCAACAATATTAAACAACCATCAACAATCAACCAAAAATCCAATACAATGTAACCAATAACTGAGTAGGGAAACCCTACCTAGAAAAGCAATCACCAAGATCGTCCCAATAAGCTAATCAGAAACGTTCCTCTACGAAATCACCTCATATCAATCACACAATCATACAATTACCATCTAATAAAAATAATACTCCCAAAACCCCCAAAATAATCAAATAGGGTTTCAACCAAAATCAATGAAACGACATAAAAATCATACTAGAATCTTACCCATGATGCGACGGTCTCAACGGCGTAAAAAACACAACGATCCGGCGACTCTATCCCTTAGGATTTTATAGGAATGCGAAAGAGAGAAGCAACGTACTTTTTTTTATCTTTGTGAAGTTTAGAATAGGTTAAAAAGTGAAAAGAATTGACAGATTAAGTTTATATATCTTTCTCGCATTGCTAACAAAACCCGTCAAAAACAACCCCTAAACCGACTTACTCGATCGAGTGTCCCCTACTCGATCGAGTACCTATCAGACAGTACATTGTTTCGTAACCAAAACTCACTTACTCGACAGAGTAAGCCCTACTCGATAGAGTTCCCAACAGTACAGAAACCCGTCGTATTACAGTCTTTCCTCCTTACAAACGAACTTCGTCCCCGAAGTTCAAACCCAACCTATAAAACATGAAATTTTTACACCAACTCCACCAACTATGCCTATCTCCACAACATGGCTCACGATATCGTATCAAATACATTATAGCCTCTCGACACTAACTTCATACACTACCGAATACCATCCACAAACGCCGCTAGCTCCGTCTCACTAACATATATTATCCACTAGCAAATCCAATATCAGGACAATCCACCAAGCGAGATCAACCACCAAACGGAATGTTACATTCTACCACCCTTAAAATGAACATCGTCCTCGAAGTTTACTCATACTCATAAACATCATCACCCAAAAGTCAACACTATCGAAATATTCTTACACTCATAAATGACATACTACTACAAGGACTGCCATTACCTTTAATAGTATCAACCACAACATAAATCCATCCATTATTCAACACCAAGGCTTAAACTTCCAAATTTACCGCAACTAGTACAACTATTAAACTCTCTTCGTCGGATCCTACTCCTCTCAAGATAAATGTTACGTCCTCGTAACTCACTAATACTAGATCCTTAGCTATATCTTCTTATTATCCTCATCACCACCGCATGTCAATGATAACCACCTATAACCTCAACACCTACAACCATTCCTATATCCAAGGTTCTCTTTCTCTAACAGTTCTCCTACCTCAAATCATTCTGCACTCCATCTAACTTATACCATAAAATCCTCAGTATAACCACTACCCCAACTCTTCAACATTACCGCAAGATGACATAGTTCTTTATACATGCACTTACCTCCACGATCATAACTCACGATCCACAATTGTTACACACTATTACACTAGATCCTCAAGTACTTTTCTTTTATTACCGCAAAACTCATTCATAACTTAATATGATACTAAGTCCTAACACACCGTACCTATTGTCCCGATAAAAGTTATAAACCACATGTAGTTTCCAGTTCGGTACAACATATGTTCCACAAATCACTTGCCACTACTATGTCAACTGATGCCTCCTCTAAAACAAAAGCAAAAGTACCCCAACAACCTCTCACAACTATGTCTCATTAACAGAATATCACTATACCATGACAACAACGGAAATATACGCAACTCTCTTCTATATCATACTCTACCCTCACCCCAAGCCGAAACCGGTAAGAAACATCAATAAACAAACAACAGTCTATATGTCCAAACTGAAACTCAAAGGAAACATCAGCAAACAAAACAACAATCTATATAACTGGTATACACTTTCGAAAACTCGTCTCATAAGTATCCCATCTAGTCCACCGCAACCGATGATAGCATCGCAACACCGCCACCAACAGTCGCACCGCAGCGCGAAAATACTTGTATCAGCACACGAAGTACCGTGCTAGGATCGCCACCCGAGGCACAACAACCACATCTATAGTCATCGCAACTTATACAATCCCATAAACACTGACTCAGTATAACTTCCTGACAAGAAAACTTCCTTAAAACCGCTTTAGTAGATCACAACACAACCTGTCATACGGAATAAACAGATAATAAACTTATGAATGTCATCCATACCATTACTAATGAGGTCGGAACGTCACACTATCACTTACATATATCATGAATACACATACAAGTATAACTAGCCATGCCAGATCACCCAAATTATCACTTTTGAATATCATCCCATTAGGTTACCGTACCCAACATATATTACGGAACATTCAGATAACAGTTTTAAGACTATCACATTATACCACCACGCGTGAGGTCAGAACCTCACATAAACACTTAAACAAATCATAGACCCATAATCGAATCTAACTAACCAATCCTGATCACGTAAGTTACCACCCGATAACGGCTACCCCTCGTCCGAGCTTAACTCGTATGCCCCTCATAATACATTCTCCCATTCGCGTAACCATCACCTCTTGACAAATGTAACCATGTCATTAATACTCAACTACTAGCAACCGCCTCCTATAATCACATCTTATACTCTCTCACATCCATACATATCAATCCGGCCTCTACAAAATCAACCTCTTTAGAATGGCTATCTTTCCTATTTATCATCACCCTTAACCACTAGTGACAACGCCTCAACACTACCACTAATCGTATATCAAACCTCTTACACTCACCTCTAAATATCACGATTGCTTTCCTATCTTCGGTAAACATCCCAAATAACGAACATCAAATCCATCAACAAAATTTACCTAAACATTCATTCCAATTCAATCCTTAATTACCTCATCACCTAACTCATCACCAAAATCTCATATCGTACAAATACTCTACCAACTTTTTACTCCGCTTAATTCCTTGAAACTCATGATTAACAGGTCGTCCTGAAATTCCTAAATAACCATTAACTCACACCCTCATGATAGTATCATACATCTCGACGATTCCTTACTTTCATATCATATAACTCCGATCGATATTCTCTTAGTTTACTCCCTTCATCCTTTTCCCTTTATATTCGACAAAATTAATTACCAATTCAACTCCTTATTCCTACTACCTAACTCTTTAGTGTCCCCATTACCTTCTCATTGTTCCAAAAACTCAAACTCCATTAATTCATATTAATATCTTCTCATTCTTTGTTATCATTGATTCTCCCTCATCATGCTACTCACTCACACTTATCACCATGAAGTCCACACAACCAACGGTTACTCTTCAATTAGTTGTATATTCCTTTCGTATCCCTAGAAAACCGAAATTCACCTCATACCGTTAATTGCCGAAAGAATTACACACTAGGCTCACCCCTTAATAATCCAAATTCCCAAACTCAGTCATTATCTACAAATCCACGTCGCGGGATAACTTGATCTCACTATACACCATTCTTTTCCATCCCTCTATAACGACCTTCCAACACATATATCCTTAACCAACATAATCCTAACCATCTCCCTCCATAAATCCCTATACATCCCAATTTGCCACTATTTGCATCCCTCATCTCAACCTTTTCATTCTCACGTTCCATACACTTACATAACCCTTTGCCCATATACACTTACCTTACATTACTCAAACTCACAATTATATCACTCACCACGTCTCAAAAACATGCTCCATGCCTCAATAAGCTCATCAACCTCCCTTTTCTTTTTCCACTATCTATCACAACCACATATAACTCATGTCTTCCCCCATCAAACTCATACCATCATAAGGTGCTACACCTTACATCACAAGGTCTGGTAACTTACGCATCAGGACCTATACATATGTAAAACAATGCATAAATAAGCAAAAGAACATCTTTGAAAAAATTATGACATGCACGGAGGTAAAAAAGGGTAAAAACAGGGGTTACTAGATCGAGTACAGCCTACTCGATCGAGTAGGTGAAGATCAGAAGCACGTATAATAAGTTACCAGGGCTACTCGATCGAGTACCAAGAGGTGCACTCGATCGAGTAAGGGCTACTCGATCGAGTACTCTACGCAGTTCTAAGCAATGTCCATTTTTTGTAAAACAGTTATATCTCACTCGCTTCTTGGTCATTTTGGGCGTGTGACCTATCGTTAGAATCGTAAAAGAACAAGCTATCACCTCCAAGTGGAATCACATCAAAATCATATAATAATCTCAAGTTATAACAGTTTAAAGACAATTTCTTTGTAATCGGACAACGTGACTACTTGATTTTTTTTTTACTTCCAAACAACTTAAACAATAGCAAGGTAAACAAAAACAACTCGATACTCGTAAAACCAATATCCTTAACCACATGTTACTATGTAGAAAAGCCAAATAGTAACATCCATCATGATCATATAGTATTCAACTTACCAATCATGTACGGACCGCATGCTTTTATTCTATAACTTTACGAAAACAAAATCACAAATATATAACATCAAATCCCTTATTCATATGTTACTAACATAAAAAAAATTATAGAATCACTTCCATCATACAACATGCTTAACCATAAATCATATTATCATGCAACGATTATTCATCTTTTTCCACCAATTCATCCATCATACCACATATTCATCTACCATATTCATCCAACGTTCGTCCAACATATTCATCCAACCTATTCATCGAATATATTCATCCAACATATGCACATGAACAATAGTAAATACGTATCGATCCCATGACACCCCATAGTGACCTGTTTAAAGTTGTAGGGCGAGTTCGCGACTTTAGGACATATCCCAAGTCTTTCCATTAGCTCCTAACAACTCCTACCCGGGTTCATTTTAGTTAGACTCCCTAGATTCATTAGGTTCATTAGTTACAGGTTCCAAAATTGTCGCTCAGATACTACTTTGTCACACCCCCATACACCAAGGTGCCTTACCAAGACCACCTAATGCATGGAATTGCTGCCATCTCGGTTACCCGAGGCAAGGTATATCAAATTGACCATAAAAGAACATACTTTAAATAAGTTTAAATGATTACATGAAGAAATCCCAAACTTTCAAAGTGAAATACATCTGTTCCAACGTACCAAAACCAACTAAAAAGAAATATAAGTTCAAAGACACAGCGGAAGACTCTAGTGACATGTGGTGACTCAATCCCAGCTATCCAATGCGCGACCATCTCTTACCTGTTCAAGAACTGCTCACCATCACTGAATGGATCAACACAGTTATTAAAAGAATTAAACGGGGCCAGTTACTCATTACACAATATAAGATACTACAATATCAACAGTACACACAATCACTCAACTCTGTCACCTCTCCAATCACCTGACTAGCCAGAAGGTCTAGCCCTGCCAGATTACCAATCACAACCAGTAATACTCACCGCCAGTGGGGGACCGCAGCCGTTCCCACCTAAGCCCCGCTCATCAACACCGAGCGAAAACCCAAGTTCCTTAATGTGCACATCCCCCTTGTGACGGGAACCAAAAGAGACGAATCAAGGGCGTGAAGCCACTCCCGCAAGTGACTCCACTCAGCCGAAGACGCATTTCGGGAACCACAGACAAACACAACCAACCAACCATACAGCAGCAATTACCAATTACCAACACTAATCCGATATAGATCAACAACATTAAACAACCATCAACAATCAATCAAAAATCCAATACAATATAACCAATAACTGAGTAGGCAAATCCTACCTGGAAAAGCAATCACCAAGATCGTCACAATCAGCTAATCAGAAACGTTCCTCTACGAAATCACCTCCTATCAATCACACAATAATAAAATTACCATCTAATAAATATAATACTCCCAAAACCCCCAAAATACCTAATTAGGGTTTCAACTAAAATCAATGAAATGACGTAAAAATCATATTAGAATCTTATCCACGATGCGACGGTCTTAACGGCGTAAAGAACACAATAATCCGACGACTCTAGCCCTTAGGATTTGATAGCAATGCAAAAGAGAGAAGCAACGTACTTTTTCCTAGTCTTTGTGAAGTTTAGAGTAAAATTAAAAAGTGAAAAGAACTGACGGATTATGTTTATATATCTTTCTCGCATTGCTAACAAAACCCGTCAAAAACAACCCGTAAAACCAACTTACTCAATCGAGTAAGTCACTTACTCGATCGAGTGCCCCCTACTCGATCAAGTACCCATCAGACAGTACACTGTTTCGTAATCAAAACTCACTTACTCGACAGAGTAAGCCCTACTCGATAGAGTACCCAATAGTACAGAAACCCGTAGTATTACACTTAAGGAGTGGTATGAACCGAATAGATGGTGACAATGATATACGAGACCGGAATATGAAAATGAGAGAAGTTGGGGACTATGCAAGAATTGTAATCTGACATTTAATGAGGAATTTGTTACAAGTCTCTGATAAACTCTTACAAGAAGGTCGTGTTGTCGGCTGTGACGTAAGAGGGATGAGTTTTAGCTATAATAAGTAGGATATATAATTACGAATTTGGTACTACCAAGGTTGGTTTTCGCGGTTATGATATTAAGAGTATGATATGTAATGCGTTTGGATTCAATCATGTTGGTAAGATATCTTGAGCACTTGTGTTATATAGTATAACCGTTTAATGTAAGTATGTATGCATGAAGCGAGAAAGTAGTTGTGTGGGACTCCAGCCTTATGAGTGGTAGTGTAGATTTTGTTTGAAAAGTTGTCTTCCAATTATTCTGTGAAACATCCATGTCATGTATTGTGATCTTGTTGTAGTGTTTATTTGAGTTGTGATGTTGGGAAGCGAATTTTCAAATATCATCTTGTGTCGGTAGTGTAACTCGGATAATTTATCTTATGATGTCGTAATCATGGCCATAAGGCCAAAACCTGTTTACATTTGGTTGTTTGATGATGTGTTAGTCATCCTTGACACTTGATTGCATTTATGTAGTAAAGTAGACCGAATTCGAAGCAATTACAAGTGAGACACGAATCTGCCCAGGTGACACTCGGCCGAGTGCGCCCTATACTCGACCGACTGCCTTATGCTCGACCGAGTGGCCCATTCCACTTGATCGAGTGGTCTGCTTTGACCCTTATTTCGTCAGTACTTGACTGAATATTAGCCGTATACCCTTATCTTATGACTTATAATGGTAGACTCGTGTTTAATTGAGAATGATGGCCCTATATGGGTGTTATTTTTTGAATTGTTTACGTTTGGTCATATTATATGGCATTTTGCAATTCCAAGTGAGATTAAATGAATGTTGTTATTCGACATGAGTAATTTGAGGATAAAGAGGATGTGATAAGTTTACAGAGTGCATGTTATATGTCGTGATATTATTTTGTGATAACGATGTTCATGTCATGTGATGGGTGCAAATTATGCGTTATACAGTGGTCATTTGCATGAGTGAGTATGGTAATGTTTCTCATAAACGAAAGTGTTGATGGTGGATAGAAACGAGTATGGAAACACATGTGTGATCATGTGGAGGATTTGACGCGGTACATGCGTGACTCGCTGTATGCGAAAAATGGAAGTGTTGAACATGATGAGTCACATCACGAGTAATTTTTTCATTTCTTAATTGTTTCATGGAGTCTGTATATTTTTGTGATTTGATGCCTATATATGTTATAGTGTGAGATTTGACGTGACATATACATGCATAATAATGTTGAGTCATGTTGCGTGGTGTATATATATATATATATATATATATATATATACCTGAGAGTTATTATTGAGATTAGAACTTTAAGCCTCGGGTTTGACTTCCTGCCTCGTCCTTCGAGAGACCCATAGACTAAGACTTATATCAACGACATTATGAACCTACGAGATTTACTATAGACTTCTATAGTAGAGAAGTGGATGGTAAACCCGGGAAGCGGTGGTTTGTGGCATTAGATGATGAGTCATGTGAATGTACTTTATGACTATTAAACGTTTAACTTCAAGACGAAGTTCTCTTTTAGGAGGAGTGAATATAACAATTGAGAATTTAAAGAAGACAAATGAGCGTGGCATGTATATGAGTATAAGAGAGGGTATACGATAAAGAAAAACGTATGACCTTAGTGAGAGAGATGTGAATCATATTGGCATAACGAAGGCGATAATGAGTGTAGAGACTTCTAGAGAGCGCATGAGAATCGGTGATGAGGCTTCAGGGAGTGATTGGAAAGAAGAGGGAGTGAGGTGAATTTCGGGGACGAAATTATTTTAAGGGGGGAAGATTGTAATACCCCATAGTTTATATATAAGACCCATACTTGGTCGAGTAAACCTAGTACTCGACCGAGTGAGGGACCGCGTGAGCCTTGTAACTTTGTGAAACATTCCGATGTTGAGTCACTCGATCGAGTGACGGTTCACTCGACCGAGTGGAGCTTCACCCGACCGAGTGAATTGAGCACTCGACCCAGTGCCCTCTCGTTATCCATGTTTACGCGTGTAAGCTTGTGGTGGACCTTATCTAGTTTAAACCACTCTTTTCAGATTTTCCCTCCCTTATTTCACTCCTACCTTATCCTCAAACTCCCTCAAACATCCATAACTCTATTGAAACTTCCCAAGAACACTAACTGGAAGACCAAGCCTAGAATTGGAAGGATTATTCACCAAGCTTGATTTTTTCTCATTCCCTTCCACTAGTAAGTTGATACTCATCCTTTTCCTTTCACTTTTATGTTGATCCAAACCCTAGAATTTGCACTACGCCAAATAAGACATTCAATAACGGTCAGATAATGCAATTATCATTTTTAAATAGAAACACGGGACCGTTATATACCACGGTTGTACAAACCCGCAACCGTTATATAACATCAATAACGGATCTATAATACCGTTATCACAACTCAAGAACCGTTATAAAACTATTGTTAAATATGTTTATGGCAACGGGTATACTTTTAAGAAACCGTTATTAAATCTTAATAACGGTTTCAAATCCGTTGTCGTAGTTTACTATTGACAACGTTTTATCGTTCCAAAACCGTCGTTAAATATTATATATGATAACGGTTCATTTCGTTATCTTATTTAATTGAATGTCTAAATTTAACAACAGTTTTATTGCATGCAAAACCGTTGTTATATTTATCTATTGACAACGGTATGTAACCGTTATCTATTTTTATTGATGAAACTTTGACAACGATTCTGCTTAGATAAACCGTTGTAAAAGTTTTGAATTCGACAATGGTTATCGTTCGTTATCTTATATTTTTGGCGGTTTGAATGGGAGGGAAAATATGTCAACCGTTATTTATCTAAATAAAACCGTTGTCAAATAATTGTTTGCAACGGGTTGTTTTTAACCGTTATCATTTTTAATTATTTTTTAAAAAAATGATTTTAGCTTGTTCTAGCAGCTGCTGAAATGCAATTTTTTCAGCTGCTTTGAAAAATATCATTCCAGCAGCTGTGCACTGCAAAAATTCAGTCCTGCATCAAAATATTACAACCCATAATCAATTAAACCCAGTTTAAAAACAGTACAAACATGATGATCTAAAGTCAATACACAACTTCCTCAAAAAAACAAAAGAAGCTAATACACAACGACTCTATATATACACACGTACATAAAGCATGAGCAAATTATTGAGACTCCGCTAATGAAACAACATAACTGGCCCACATATTTCTCAACTGGGTGATGTCCTCTGGTGAATATTCTGGGGCTTTGTTGAGTATTAGTGGAAACTACAATTCAAAATATACATAATCAAAAGAGATATAATACATGGAAGTATACAAAATTGAACTCAATTTACATCTCAAAAAGTTTTTAAACCACACTAACCTGTATCGGAATGGTAGAATAATTTCCGTTGATAACCTCCCACATGAACTGACAAACGTAAAAGGTGCATTGTTTGTCGTCTGGTGCTTTAGGAGACTATTATATAAATCACACACAAATCAGCTAAATTAGATAATCAACCTCTCGCATAAACATAAATTAAATTATACGAGTAATTATTATGAAGACACTTACTAATGGCGTGATAAAATTTGGATCAGTGTTGCTTTCATATTTCCCAAGTGGACATAATCTTCTT
The DNA here is from genome assembly GCF_048544455.1 of Silene latifolia. Classification (NCBI taxonomy): domain Eukaryota; kingdom Viridiplantae; phylum Streptophyta; class Magnoliopsida; order Caryophyllales; family Caryophyllaceae; genus Silene; species Silene latifolia. Next base: position 40,819,946 of record NC_133534.1, read on the forward strand.
TTTGCTTCAAAAACACTAATTCATAAATATACACACATGCCATTATTATTTGCATATATATGGCTCAAGTCATACAATAACAAATGACATTATTGAAGGTTGTAAACTTACTCACTTATCATCTTTACTATACTGTTAGAGGGTTTGCCTTCGCGAGAGTTAATCTAATACACTGTTTTTGTTTCCACTTGGATTGCCACTAGGATCCAATGCTTCCTATTCAATTTGGGACATTGAATTGTTAGTTCATTTACACGCATTTAAGCATGTTTATAATAAATTTATAGAACCGTGATTCATTAAAATAATCGCGTACTATACATACATATTCTCATTGTAGGGGGCAAGCCATAGTTTTTTAGTCGACATCAACCGACGAGCGATACTATTGATTTGTTCTTCGTATGAAATTATGTGCACAGAGAACACCTTACGACTCAAGAATCCGTCGTTGTGAATTGGGAACTTAAACTCAACGATCGGATTATTCAGGTACCTATTACGCCACATGGAACGAAGAATGTTATTGTAATTGATAATTTAAACAACAGATTTTTCCCATGGTACCCCTGTGGTTTGTCACTTTGTCGATGGTATACCTCTTTTTAAGAATGTGTCTATGGTATCCTTGAGGTTCATTGTTTGTGCGAATGGTACCCTTTTTAGGTTATGGGAGTTAAATTAAGACTAACGGAGTTAGATTAAGGCCAATAACTTTTTTTGGCGGGAAAATTTGTTTTTTAATTAACAACTTTATTAAAAAATGGAGTTTGCACCAAATGCCCCCGAGGTTTGCAATATACCATTTTCTCATCCAGTAGCTACTTATCATCTTTTTTATTTTCACTATAATATGCATTCAACACCTCCATTGAACAACTCCATTCAAAGTTTATGTCACTAAAATCCTAACTAAAACAGAAAAAATCAATGCATGTTTAGGGAAAATTACAATCATCAAACCACTATTAAGCATATAAAATATCATGTTAATTTTGGTTTGATGAAAAATTTATAATCTATTTCGAAAAAAAATCCTACCTCTTTGATGAATAATCAACAACAAGGAAGAGATTAATTTGCTTACAAAATCAAAACGATGAAGATAAATTAAGGAGAAATTTTGTTGGATATGAATGAATTAAGGAGGAACTTTGTTGAAGGTGAAAAAAGAAAAAGAGTACACGGGAAGCTTTATAGTTCTTTAGGGTTTTTGGTCTAATGTGTTTGTCATAAGGGAGGATAAAGGGGATTAATTAGAAGTATAAAAGTCATTAGGAATAGGTATTCTACCCCAATTGTAGACTACTAACGGAAATAGTAACGACAGTGACATACCAGGCACAAATAATGAACCTCAGGGGTACCGTAGATACATTCTTAAAAAGAGGGGTACCATAGACAAATTGACAAACCACAAGGGTACCATGGGAAAAAATCGTTTAAACAAACATCATTATTCGTAAATAGAAATGACTAAATAGTTTTATTAATAAAACTTACTTCATCCAAATCAAAATGTGAACAACATCTAAATTCTCAAGGTCGACAAATTCCATCAGTTGCTTCGGGTCCAGTACGGCTATATCAGCTGCGCCGATAATTTCCCCTTCTGGGTGACTTCTTTACAGCCAGGTTGTGCAAAGACTTCAGCGAAGTAGTTTTCAGTTTTTTCTTATATGCACACGATTCATAATAAGAATCATAAGCAGGCTTGACTGCAACAAAAGTAGATGGCTTATATTTTATGTCGTGTAGTTTTGTTTTTTGGGGAAGACATAGTCCTTTCGGTGACTTTGTCCGTTGACGTAGTAGTAATTGCTTTAGCTGCCGCTATGGCTCTGCTTAACTTCTGCAAATGTAAAAATTAAAGTACTTACGATATGTTAATATTCGTACCCATTATATTTAAAGAATAAGTAATAATTAACGTCTGCTTATAGGTACCTCTGGGATGACAACATTGATGAGATTGACAGGCCATTGCACATAAGAACTTAGGGCTTCTCTCAAATAAGTGACCTCCTCATTAGGAAATGGTATTTTTACTTCCCCATACTCGTCTTTATATAATTGGGACACTTCCACTTTCCTGCATTTGTCATGAAGGGGTATACCATGAACCTTAAGTTGTTGAAGCCGGTCATAAGCGAACACGTATCCCCTGGCAACAACAACTTTCTGTTTCCCCTGTAAATACAACTTACGACAAACTACCTTGCAATCACCTTCACGACAGCTTTAATCAATTAGTACACATACATTCACTACCTTTAATAAATTTGATAAATAAAAAACGTGTATGATATGAATAATTATAAACTAGCAGCTATTACCTTTTTCGGTGTTGAGAAGAACGTCTGATCATTAATTACCTCAATCTCATCCTGTGTCACGGCCTTCCTGGCTTCCTCTTCATCTTCAACTGCCTGATATCGATTATCGACTCCCACCTCAGTCTCCTTTGTCATTTCCTTGTCCCTTACCATGTCCTCCTCGGCTTCCTTCTGTACATTAACACTTGTCCATATAACATATACTGATTTTTCAAATCATATAACACATTGTATATAAGACATAAATATTATTACCTCTTTCCCCCCCCCCCCTCTTCTCCTCCTCCTCCTCTTCTGCTTCTTTTATGACTTCTTGAATCATATCCAACTCTTCTTTTGATGGCTTTTCCCCAGTTTCCAACATTCTCAGCATCAACCTGGCCATTTTCCGTAGCTGTCACTACTACAGATACAGGCTATAACAACGGTTAAAAACCGTTGTTATATAAAAAAGCGGACGTTGTTAAAGCTTCCGTTGTAAAAGGTTTTAACAACGGTTGGTTTTCTTAAGGAACCCGTTGTTAAAACTATTAACAACGGTTTTAAGTATAAAAACCCGTTGTGGAAAATGCGACTCAATTTTGGTGGGAAAGTTATAACAACGATTGTAATATACAAAACCGTTGTTATAACTAAAGACAACGGGTTGTTTCTCAATAACCGTTGTTGTTTGTTTTTAAAAAATAAAAAAATAAAAAAATTAAATATTACTAGATGCATGCATAATTACGGCCCGTTATAATTCCGATGCATGCATTATTACTGCCATCCCTGTGCATATGAATGGACAATATGGAATGAGAAGGGTTATAATAAGATTTGAAGCAGTAGAGAGAGATATGTCGGTGATTATGGCACAACTTCCTAACATATATTAATTAAAAAACAACTCAAACCATACATTACTTTGTATAAATACATGCATTATCTCAACTACCATTCCATTATCTCACTATCTCCAAACCCTAACTGCTAAAACAAACTCCAAACCCTAATTAATCTTTCAAACAAACTCCAAACTTCATCAACAAAATGAATAATATCATCCTTAAGACTCTTACTATGATCGAGAATAACAACAGTTTCATCCGCCGGTTGCTCCACATTGAGGACAGTTTCAGGAGCTACCTTGTGGATGCTCGATCCGTACTCAAGGACGCCAAAAAAGATGGCTTGATAGAGCAGCAGTTGTTGCAGCTATATGATGATATAGCAACTGCTGAACGGAACCTCCAAATAGCTAAGGAGGAGAGGACGGATATCATAGAAGAGAATAAGACTCTCTATGAAAATATAAGAATTGCATTTTTATTAATGTAATTTTTTTTTTTAATTTATGTATTTATATATATATATATATTAATTAAGTTTATCATGCATTCCTCTCTATCATCTTGCTTCTTCTTTGTTTTATTTTATTTAATTTGTTTTACTAGCTAATTAAGCGAATAATACTTAGAGAAATAACATAATGATCGATAAAAACACATACATGCAAATGAAATAATTAGAAAAAAAAAATAATGACGATGAAAGACGATGAAACCAATAGTGACGGCGAGATTTACCTGATAATTAGAGAAAGTAAGAGACGATGAAATCAACAGTGACGGCGAGATGATAAAGCGACGATGAGAAAGTGTGTCTTTTGTGTTTGTGTTTGTCTGTGTTTGTGTTTGTGTTAAAGTTTGTGTTTTATGGCTGTAGCTGATCTGTGTTTGTGTGGTTTATAGTATGGAAAGTATTGACAACGGTTGTTAAACAAAAACCGTTGTTAAAACGTTTTAACAACGGTTGTAAAACAAAACCGTTGTTAAATAAGTTTTAACAACGGGTTTCAAAAATAACCGTTGTGATTACTTTTCACTAACTTTGCGCCAATTTTGCGCCAATTTATTAACAACGGTTGTGCATGTTTGATCCGTTGTTAAAACTTATAACAACGGTTATATAACCATACCCGTTGTAATTAATTTTAGTAAAATTCGCGCCATACATTCTACAACGTCTATTGTGATTTTCGTGAATAAGCGTTGTTAAAGGGGCGTTGTAGTTGCCTGGATTTGTAGTAGTGTGTATAGTAGAACTTAAAGTCAACATATATAGTTATAAATTACGTTGACTCAAATACAGTATTTATATGATTACTTTCTTGGAATCATCACCACTCATCATCCTTCGAGTAGTTTTCCCAAAATACTTAGTGATACCAACATGCGTCGATACCCCTCTCACACGACCTGGATGCTCTGCTTTGCCGATTGTCCTAACAAGAATGTCATCACATACTTGAGGCTTCTATTTTCCTTCATGTACCTCCTTCTCACAGATCCTCTACATACACAAAAAACCGTTACGCAACTAAATTTTATTTAAACTCACAATTATATAACTCCGACCACCAGTGGTAGGAGTGACATATTAAGTCAAACTTACAATTTTCTCTTTGATGTCCTTATCATATTCAGTTTTCGTTCTTAGGAGTGTGACCTTCCACCCAAGCGTCACGACGACTGAATTTTCCAAGCTTTTCCTACAATTCATTCATCATTGATATCCTCTCAAAATATGTATGATTACTATGAACATATATAACATCTGACTAAAACACCTAATAGTTTAATACTATAAGAATTATGTACTTATAAGTTTCGTCTTAATCAATCTATAACCACCTCAGGAGCCGTAAAATACGGTCTTTTTCTTTGAAATGTTCGCCTTGTTCCTCTCACTCATATCGTTCATCAAATAAATTGTATCAAGAAACGTAAGCATGACCAAATATTAAACTAAGTATACTTCTTTACTTATTAAGTTACCTTAAACTTGTCAGACTGCCTATAAGCGATATAGCTATCCCAATGGTCTTGACTGACATACGGATACTATTTGTTGGTGTTTTTTTGTTCATTTCCTCGGTTTCCGTGTTTTTTTTTTGGTGAAATGTAAGAATTCCATTAAAAACCGTAACAAAAGTTACAACACCGTTTTTTGGTTACATCACAATTTCAGTTCCTATAAAAGAAACTACACATTCAATTTAACACTACTTAGCCACATAACATCTCGGCTTGCTAAATTAGGCTTAAGACGTGAACCAACCCGCATTTTAAGTAGCTTCATTATCTGTGAGACAACTAGACTAGGCCTAAGAACGCAGCCATCAACTCTAGCCTGATTTCTCTGGATCCAGATGTGATAGTATGCTACAAGAAAAACACACAACAACACCCCTTTCTTCAACTTTGAATGTTGTCCATAGCCTATAAGATGCAACAAATCAGTTGCAGGTAGAGCAACATCCAACAGTTTCCTTGTTGAACAAGTGGTTCTCAGCAATCTTTAACTTCCAAGAACTGAGGGCTTCCCCTGTCTTTTTTTAAGGTACTTATCATACTTTTCGGGGACAACGTAAGCTAGCTGCATATATGATGAGCATAGATGGTTTGTTTCGGCTAATACACATATCAAGTAGTAATTTAATTTCAGCTAAAGCATTTATTATTGTATATACATACCTTTATTCTGTTTATTAGCATGGTATTCCGTATTTTACTCAGTTCACTTATACGCGGCGTACCGAGAGGCACATACTGTCTTACACAACAACTAATCCAACTCGCAAAATACCCGGCATTCTCTCCATATAGCAGCCTCGTATCTTTATCCCATTGTAAAGGATTAGGTATCTTTGAATTTATTGCTTCTAGGGAAACCCTGTTGTAAGGTTCATATACCTATTATTAGACTCTTCTAATAGTGAACAAATTAAAATTTTAATTATTAGTTCTTTAGATCTAGTCCATGCATAACTAAATAAGAGATTAATAAGAAAAACAATGTACCTTACATTGTTAAGTGGCTCGAAATAAGGGCACAAATAAGGTCACCTTCCGTATTTGTTCTTGAGCTTAAAAATGGTGGATGATCCTCCAAAATCCCAATGTAGAGATCCTCATTTGATTGCACCCAAGACAAATCCCTTAAAATAATAAACTAATTTACTAGATTAGTGTATTATTGTACCTTAAAATAGACTCTAATATTATCACTATTACTACACTAGTAATCTAATATTTTGATGATATTAGATGAACAACTTCTTGTTTCTAAAAACTTGTTTTAGAGAGAGGTGGAGAGAATATGTGAATGAATGCATGTGAATTGTGTAAGAGTGAAAAATAAGATCCAAAACTACTCATAAAAGAGTAGTGTAGCCGGGTAGCATAAGGCCAAAGAAGGCATCTTGCATTTTCTTTTTACTCTTATCAAAATGTAGGTATGTAAGACTAGATGGTGTAGGTGTAATTATTTAAATTTTATCACATAAAATAATATAACCACAATCCACTACTACTCCCTCCATTTCGGTCCACTTACATAAAATGGACTACCATTTTATTTTGTCAATTTGTCATTTGTCACACAATATGTCACATATAGTATGTTACATGTTATTAATTAATTTAATGCATATTTATCAAATAAATATCATTTTATAAATTAATTAAATTACATAAAACAAATTGACTAGTGATTCTTGATCATATAAATAAAATGGGTCATATAATTATAATTCACAACATATTGTAATTATAATTAACCATTCATTCTTATCACAATTGTTTCACAAACAATAATCAATTTTAGTAATAAAGTATTTCAATTACTAAAATAATTCTTATTTAATCAAATTACAATAAGATATAAAATATTCTCTCTCACAATTGAATTGTTCAATTTTAAGGAATTGATTAATTTGTATCGTCATACAATTAATCAATTTGTCTATTAAGGGAATTGTCCTTTAGGTGTGACCTTAACGGATCAACTGATCACCACCGTCAAACGACAGTAATGTCAAACTCTAGTTAGCCAATCATTACTGATTAATGATGATCAGTTGGCTATATAAATGAATCATCCCTTACGTATTCTTAAAATGAGATTTAAACATGTGATCGCACTATTGTTGAGGACACATACTCCAACAATCTCCCACTTGTCCGAAACAAGTGTGCGTCACCAATTCTCTTGTCCTATTACAATCTCCCACTCAATGCAAGGTGTCTCGCAGGTCGTACTTGCATTTGATAATATCTTGAGTGGTTTCTTCGATCTGGAGAGTAACTGTCTGACCGGAATTATCTACCGTAGATACCTTCTGAGCGTGGCCATGTATTTTCAGTTCACTGCTCCTCGAGTGGCCTTGAGATTTTAAATAACCCTGAAAAGGGAGTGGACAATTCCTATTGCACTATTCCTTTCATTTAGCCACAGTTCATCACAACCCAAAATATACTCATTTGACCTCAGTTACGACAGTCGTAGAGCATCAAAACCATTCAGAAATTTGTGCCAACTTGGGCGAATAATCTCTAGTCAAAAGAATTGACTCATAAGAATATTATAGTAGCACTTGCCACGAGTAGGCTTTATGAATTACCAGAACTCTATAAGCGGTCACTGTCCGACAGAGTGTCCCATACAGTCTGTCTATGTGATCGACTAGTCATCCCATATGACTCTATGGCACTTGAACTTGCCATCAACGCATCACACTCTAGTAACTTTGAGACGTCAACTTCCATAAGTAACTAGGGGCGAATACTATGTCAATCAAGTTCACTTTAATGGGGTTCAATTGTATCAACAACCCATTTGGATTTAACAAAGTAATGGATGAGTTTAAAGAAACTCAAACGATAAATGCGATTATCATATCTGAATAGTCAATACACTATTACTACTTCATATCTTATAATCTATAGTGTATCTTTTACACTAAATGAAATGCAATAAAAGCTTGGCAAGTGGATATACCATATATCCATATATTCCAACTTTATTAATTACTATTTCCTTCTATTCAATGTTATTACTAATAACATGAATTTATCTAAGTATATGTCTAGTCTTCTAACTAGACTTGGGCTCTTTAGCTTGAAAGATTCTCCCACTATTATCATATAACTTGTGATAAAGTCATTTGTAGAGGGATTCACTCTTATTCCCTATGTTGACCATCTTATCACAATTTACTTAGATTCTGTTTGTAGAATTTGCAATGGTCGAAACTAAAACACTTCTCCAGTTTCTCACCCCTTAGTCAATAAAATCAGCCTGGGATTTCGACAAATCCTTTTCGGTTTGGAAACTAAAGTTTGTGCAACCCTTCAACACATAACTTAGTATATCATCCAATCATATGAACGAATCCTTGATTCACTTCAAGAATCTTAAAGGATGTTCTTTAAGGCTTTCACAAGACCATCTTATGAATTAACTTGTTGATTTACTATGCTCCTAGTATATGCTTCATCACGGCGTGTGCATTTAATGGCATACATGATCGTTCTAATGGCGGAAACATTAGCAAACGATTTCATGTAATCAACAACTTATTTAGGTTCAGTGAATGACTATGACTCTCTCATAGTAATTCCACTTTCATCATAATGAACAACCTGTTCAACCTTGATGATGTCAAACAAATATGAAAGATCTTATCACCATAAATCTCTCGATGCTATGCCAATATTCTCTTACATAGATTCAGAAATCTAAAAGACATCGCACCTTTTCCTAGTCTCCCAATCACTCTTTCATAGAAGAGAGAATTGGTACATTATTCTCAATAAGTAATATGTTATCAACATATAAGACATGGAAAAAATAACACTGACTCCCACTTAACTTCATGTATAAATATGATTCATCAACAATGTGAATGAAACTATTCTCAATTATCACATGAACAAAAAGTATAATCCTTTGATGCTTGCTTAAGACCATTCTAGGAGCACTTAAGAAAGCTTTGCATAATATGTCAGGATTCTTAGATCTTTATCTAAGATTTTGTGTTCCATACACATCCTTCTCTAAATTCCCATTTTAGAAAAGCGAATTTTCAATATAATTTGCCATTCTTCAACAAAAAGAAATGTGGCAATTCCTAACATGATTTATCTTGATTAACATCTTCATGTCAATTTATGCAGTTAGGTACTCTAAAGCTCTATTCACTTTAAGGAGACCATCACTTTAAAGTAAATCTACTCTTAAGTAACAATCTTTGGATTGTAATTCTATGGCTCGTATGTAACAAGATCGATTTGGGACAAGGTCATAATATTATTACTTTCTGTAGATACCTCATTTCTGCACCTCTCGCAAACCACCCGGTGATGATTGGGCCGCATGTTTGCTACGCGGAACGATTTGTGACAGTTCGTAAGTTTATTGTCAAGTGATTGCTCAAATATTAATGTTTACCTCTTAGTTGTCATCTACGTGCCGATACGGTCGTTTTGACAGTAATTAGAGTACATTTGGAGTCCGGGCCTAAAACCGTCTTCATTTTCTGATAACCGTTAAATCTCGAGTCAAAATGTTCTGGAATGTTCCGGATATTTCTATTCCATATTTTTATAAATATTTCACAATCTTTATCCTTTGGTAAACAATTTCCCGTAATATTCATATAAGATATTAAGGAAAACCAAATTATTCCGTCCTACCATAACTCAAACACGAAAATCTTTCTTCCGCAGGAGGAAACCACTTGGGAACATACGCGCAGCAGTCTGCGCCTCTTCAAGAAGAGCAGTGGGCTGCTGCGCCTCTTCCCAGGTCCTTTTCTGCGTATTTTTCGTATCTTTTTCATATCTTTCCGAGATTCACTTCCAAAGAGTCTCCGAAACCCTAATTCCTTCACGTGATTAGTATAAATAGGAGCCTTCGCTCCTCATATTTCTCACGCGAATGTCCGCCCTTCTCTTCTCCCTTTGCATTCTAAGTCCACGTTCTTACTTTTTGGCGTCTACGTGCTTGAACTTTCGACCACGTAAGCTCGGATCCTTCTGAGTATCAGCCTCGTTTTCATGACCGACCAATTTGACCAACTCCACAATAATCAACTTAATTAATCTTAATCGTTTTCCTCTTACGAGGGCACTTTCGTCTACATTCGAGTCGAGCATCATTAAACGTATACTTAGTTCATCTCGTTTCGTGAAACATGTAAGTCTGAGGGTTTAAATCTCTCTTTTATTTATTGTTCTTTATTATTGTAATCATATTGTAAGATTTATGTCGAGAATACAATTAAAACCGATTTCTAAAACCCTTTGTTTAAACCCTTTTTACGGATTAACAGGAGACAGACGTCGAGAAGGGACGCAGCAACTGCTGCTCCTCTTGGAAAGGACGCAGCACTTGCTGCGCCTCTTCCTGAGGTTGCCGCCGTTCTTGCTTCTCTTTTTCTTCCTTCGTCTTCTGTTGGTTTCGTCCTTTTGTTTCCTTTCGTCTTTGTTCGTTCTTATTTCATTCACGTGATAATTTAACATATTGTTCATCATCTTTAACATATAATTTATCATTAATTCCCGACTTAAATCCCAAATAATTCATATTTGCGGGTTTTCGTCATTAAATCAAATTCGGTTTCTTAGAGGTTCGATTCATCAATATTGAGTCTTCCGAATTCATCTTTGATATATTCCCGTATTTTGTTCATCATATCCATCATTAGTTCGTCGTTAATAATATATTTAGTCTAATTAATTAGTTAGTTTCTTAATTTGTTAATTATTAATCCTCATTAATCTTGTATATAATTCGCTCTAATTTCGTTTGTTCCATGTTTATTGCTTTCATGATCGTTAATCATATGTAAATAATTTACTAATCACTTTCATCCGAGTATATAATATTAATCCATCATTAAATTAACCAACGAATATTAACGACTTGCAATTCCGGCTTCACAGCCAGAACTGAGCCAAGGAACAGACGCAGCGACTGCTGCGCCTCTTCCAGAGGGCGCAGCTCTGCTGCGCCTGTTCCTGGCTGATTTCTGTCTCCGAACTTCCCGTTTTGCTTTGACCTAGTTTGCTAATTACGTATTAATCTACTATTATTCGTATTATCACCTTAATAATCTGTTCGTTAATTTGTTTATTTATTCTTTTCCGAATTATCCGTTTTAAAGGTGTATTTTCGACATAAATCAATTAATTCAATGTAATTATTGTAATTTTCATTATTGTATTTCATTATTGTATTTCTTGTATCACTCGTATACCTTCACATGAAATTGAACTTAAATTCCTACTTTGACCCAATTGTATGCTAAATTACGTGTTTCACCGACTTAGTCTAATTCTCACATGCTAGGATTAAAACGATGGATGTTGCATTGCATGCATATAATCGACAATATATCAAGTATAGACGATTTTCCCTAATCATTAGTAGAGGCCGCTATCGAGGCGGGCGGGATTAGGTGTTCGCTCAAAAGAGCTTCCTAATACGTACCCTCACCCCTTACTCCAGATCTCTGTGAACATCCGTGTTCATTGGCATCCACGAGAGTCATTCTAGACATATAATGCTAAGGGTAACGAGTTCTTGGTGTTCATGTCACTACTTTGTGTCTTGACATGGCATAAGGTATTCGAACGGTTCCAATTTCCCATAAAAATTGGTGGCGACTCCACAAATGCAAACGCTTATTTCCCAAGCGCCCCCGTGGCCCGTGTCCACAGTTTGGCGACTCCGCTGGGGAATAATACACTTACGTGTAGCCAAAAGGGTGAAACTTGAACAAGGTTAGGGAATAGTTTGTACAAGACAATTGTCGGTTTTCATAACTCGGTTTTCCTAGATCGTTTCATTCGGCCTTTCTAGGCCCAACCCAACCAACTCGACCAATCGTCCCGTCTGAACGGTCCTAATTCTTATTTGGGCCTAAGGATGGATAGCGATTGACGTCATCCATACCATGATGCTTACTCTTGTTTGTATCAAGGGCCTTCACTACTTGAGGAAATGGACTAGGAATCGGCCTTACTCTTGTTTGGTACGAGCCTCTCCACAGACTTCGGGTTTGATGGTTCGGTATGGCAACCCACCCTTTAAACCAAAACCCTTTTAAATGCACTCAGCATCCCGTTATAATGCTTGTATGAATGTTTATACCTTACGTGATCACCATTTCTAAACACAACCATGACAATTTTGCAAAAATCAAAATCCTTTTTTTAATATAAATATTTCGAAATAGGCCATTGATTAGCGCAAAACCCAGTCGAAACTCTGTCGAGTCAAAATCCGGGTCACAAGCCCATTTCAAAACCTCACTTCGAGTCTACTTCTACAACTACACTATAGTTGACTAGGATACACATTTTCAAAATCCTTGTCTTTCTTCAAAGCTCACTCAACACAAGTGGCACACACCCACTTCACGAGTCAAAACATTTCTTCTTTTAGCAAGTGTGTTAGATTGGTCGATCGTGTTTTGATTCGTCATCGGTCTCTTATCCAGTTTTCAAGATGCCTGGATCCAACGAAACAAACCTTCACCAACTTCAAGCTGGTAATGATCGAATCCTAGCCGCGGTAGCCCAAATCCAAGTTACCCAAGACCAAGTCCATGATCGCCTTGAGATCATCGAGGGCCGGATCTATGCCGTAGAGGGGAGGTTGCCTCCTCATGAAAGTGAAGTAATAGGTGACTCCGCGGATGAATACAGGGATGAAAATCCTCCCATGGGACTAACTGTAGCCGAGAAAAGACTCCAATACTTAGAGGAGCAATTGATGTACCTTAAAGGGGATGACATTTACAGGGAGAATAATCGTAAGTACGAGGCCGTCAATTCCAAATTGCCAACTAACTTCAATATGACGGATATCCCTAAATTCAAGGGGCCCGAAAACCCTTTGAACCACATCCGTGCTTTCAAGGATTACATGTCTATCAAAGGCATCAAACCCGAGATGTTCTTAAGGATCTTTCCTTCATCTCTTGACACCATCCCGAAGCAATGGTTCTACTCCTTAGAACACAAGAAGGTCGCTACTTGGGAAGATGCCGCGATCGAGTTTTCTAAGCAATATGCGGATAATGCCGAGATCCAAGTTAACATGCGCAGCCTAGAGGTTCTTACTTAAAATGACAAAGAAGGATTCACCGACTTCCTAAGTAGGTGGAGGAAGACTAGTACCCAACTAGTTGAACGCCCGGATGAGGCTACCCTTGTGGAGAAGTTTGTGGATAATCTCAAACCCATTTATGCCAACCATTTGAGATACCAAAACATCAAGACTTTCAAGGACTTAACCGTACTAGGGACGAGGATTGAAGATGACATCCGTAAAGGACTCTCGTCCAAAACGGTAGGTCGAGGATATCAAGGCTCAACAAGCCGTTCATACGGCTCCACTAGCAAAACCGATGAAGTCAACCTTCTCGAGCCATCTAAGAAAAGTACCCCACCGAGGAAATTCACAAACCTTGGGGACACTTACTCCAACGCTCTAAAAAGGTTAATGAAGCAAGGCAAACTTCAACCCATTGGACTTACTCCCGAACCCGAAAGGAAGTCCAAATTCTGGGACGAGAACTCGTACTGCGAATACCATAGGGGTAAGGGGCATGACACAGAAAAATGCTACAAGTTGAAAAATGTGGTGACAACTTTACATTATCCCAACGTGACACCCAAGAAGCATGTGCCACTAACCTTCTCTCAAAATGCTACTATGCAAGAAATAGTCGCCGTAGTTGATAAACTAGTCGATCAAATCATACGACTAGAAGATGAAATCATGAGAATGAGGGAACTAGCTACAATCAATGGGGTTTGGGCCGACGTTGATGAAGACGAGTATCTCATTGAAAACTCCCTAGTCAAAGAGATAGTCCAAAATGGTGAAGACCAAGATGTGGACCACCTAACTCGTTCGGGTCGCCCATATCAAAGCACTACTCAAAATGGTCTAACCAACGTTGTCACACCAAATGATAACAAAGAAGACCCCACTGACCATTTGCTCAAGCAATTACAGAAGACAAAGGCTGATCTTTCAGTCTGGCAATTAGTAGCAAGCTCATTCCCACATCGCCAAGCTTTACTGCAAGCTTTGGCCAAACTAAATGTAACACATAACTCGACACCCGAGGATGTAGTCAACTTGGTCTTCCAAGAATCACCGAAGCTAAGTAATCCTATTACTTTCTCAGACGAAGATTTGCCACCTTTCGGCGCTAGTCACAACTTAGCTCTTTACATCACTGTCATTTGTCTAAAGAAAAATGTGCCAATGACCTTGGTAGATGATGGCTCCGCGGTCAACGTCATACCCCTCAAAACGGCATACAAATTAGGCATGAAAGAATCAGATTGGACCCCTACCTATCAAGGTGTGCGTGCATATGATGGTACACGACGAAAGGTGGTAGGACTTGCTAGCCTAACCATAGCCACAGGGCCAATTGAGCGAAAGGTTAACTTCCAAATAGTGGACATCGAAGCTTCCTTCAACATACTTCTAGGAAGACCTTGGATTCACGCTTCCAAAGCGGTAACATCCACCCTTCATCAAAATATCAAGATCCCACTAAATGGCAAAGTGGTGACGATCACTTCGTCACCCATCAAGGCAATAATCGAAAAGAAGTCGAGCAATCAAGCCCTTGCAGATCCAGTATATGAACTTGGGGGCTTCCAAAGCATAAGTGTCATAGAAAGCGAATTGGCACCCTTATACTATGACCCATACTCCAACTTGGTGGTCAACCACATACTCAAATCCCAAGGATACTTCTCTGGAATGCCTTTGAACCCTACCCGAAGAAACACCTTCGCACCATACAAGGAAGGCAACTCAAAGAGAATACTACTTGGACTAGGGTACAAACCCACTAAAAAAGAGGTTCTCGAAATGCTCGCTCAAGTTCAAAACCGTAAGCATGTAGGAGTCCAAATGCGACCCTATCTCCCCACCCTGAATGGGTACTTTGTTAAGGAAGGAAGTCTGGAACTCTTTCACGGTTTTCCCGAGCCTTGGCATTATCTCGAGAGGAAGCTAGCCGGAATCGAGATCTTTCACGATTGCTACTTCATCCCTCCAGAAACGGTTCCTACCGTCAAAACCCGTCAAGCACCTTGCTTAGACGAACAAGCTGTTAGTCTATTGTTAGGCGAAGATCGATTCGTTAGGGCCGCGCAGGATGAGATCATTACCATGATACTTCAAGACGATCGCTTCAACCCCACCGCGTTAATCACAGAAACCAACGCAAGTCAACAGAAAGGATAGAAAAAATCAATCAAGTGGACCAACAATTAAGGAAGACTCTTCAAGCTCACCACTGGAGAAGGAGAAATGTTCAAAGGAGAACCACAAGACGATGAGTTCGAGTCGGAGTCAGAGTCAGAGTCGGAGTCTAGAGAAGTCATTAGAGAGTCTCCTCATATCGTCATCCTCATTCCCTCTGTTTCTCCTAGCTTAGCCTCGAGTAGTCACAGTAGTTCGGGAAATGCCCCAACCACTGTCCCTTTGCCGCCACTGACCATGGCTCAGATGGCTTCTTTGTTTCAACTTTACTCAAACTTTAATATGAATAAATCAGGTTCTGCTTACTCTTTGTGTTATCTTGAGTGCAATTCTGTTTACGATGATACTGAGGATGACCAAGACCCAGACTCGATCGAAATACCTCCCTACGTAGCCAAAGAAATACTACAGGAAGGGGATGGGGGCCAGTAATAGAGAACACCGAACCCATCAATGTAGGAACCGAACTAGAACCCCAAGAACTTAGGATAGGGACTACCTTGAGCTCTACCGAAAGGGCCGATTTCATAGACCTCCTAAACGAGTTCAAAGATGTTTTCGCTTGGTCCTACAAAGACATGCCAGGGATCGACATGGATATCGCCGAACATAGAATTCCGATTAAGCCAGGTTTCAAACCTGTAAAACAGAAGCTTCGTCGCATGAGAACGGAATGGGCTCTCAAGATTAAGGAAGAAGTCGATAAACAATTCAAAGCCGAGTTCATCAAAGTTTCCGAGTATTCTAACTGGGTAGCCAACATAGTACCTGTACCCAAAAAGGATGGGAGAATCCGCGTTTGTGTTGACTTTAGGGACTTAAACAAAGCAAGTCCTAAAGACGACTTCCCTCTACCACACATCGACATATTGGTGGACAATACTGCAGACCACGCATTACTATCCTTCATGGATGGGTACGCGGGTTATACCCAAATCAAGATGGCCATAGAAGACATGCACAAGACCGCCTTTGTCACTCAATGTGGAACCTATTGCTATACGGTAATGTCGTTTGGGTTAATCAACGCCGGAGCTACATATCAACGCACCGCAACTACACTCTTACATGACATGATGCACAAAGAAGTTGAAGTATACGTAGACGACATGATTGTCACATCCAAGGAAAGAGAGGGGCATATTGCGAACCTTCGCAAATTCTTCGCAAGGCTACGAAAGTACAACATGAGGCTCAATCCTCAGAAATGCACATTCGGAGTAACATCTGGCAAACTCCTGGGATACGTCGTTAGCCAACGAGGTATAGAAATAGACCCTTCCAAGATCAAGGCTCTGATCGAGATGCCACAACCTCAAACAGAAAAAGAAGTCATAGGATTCCTAGGAAAAGTGCAATATATAAGTCGATTCATATCGAAACTTACCATGATTTGCGAGCCTATCTTCAAGAAGCTCAAGAAGACGGACCACACCATGTGGGATGATGATTGTCAAAAGGCATTCGACCGAATCAAAGAGATATTGGCTAAACCACCCGTGCTCATGCTACCTCAACGAGATCAACCTCTTGGTTTATATCTCACAGTAACCGAAACAGCCATGGGTGCCATGCTAGCTCAAACTGTAGTAAGTGAAGAAAGGGCTATCTACTACCTTAGTAAGAAGTTCTTGGAGTACGAGTGCAAATACTCACAACTCGAAAAGCCATGCTTCGCTCTTGTGTGGGCAACGAAGAAGCTACGCCATTACATGCTTAGCTACTCCGTCAAAATATACTCCAAAATGGATCCAGTCAAATACCTCTTCGAGAAACCCGTCCTCAACGGACGCCTAGCAAGATGGACTTTGATGCTCTCAGAAATTGACCTCAAATACGTGCCTTTAAAAGTCATAAAAGGGCGCGCTGTTGCCGAATTCTTCGCAGAAAATCCCATCAATGATACACAAACAATAGACACTTGGTCATTTCCGGACGAGGATATACTCCAAACTGATGTAGACTCCTGGGACCTTTACTTTGATGGGGCATCAAACTTAAGAGGATTTGGAATAGGAGTGTTGCTCATTTCTCCTGAAGGCGAGCATACACCAATCGCTGTCAAACTCGACTTCGAGGTGACAAATAAGGCTGCAGAATACGAAGCTTGTCTAATTGGATTACAAGCGGCAGTGAGCTTAGGCATTAAAAACCTCCGAGTACATGGGGATTCATCACTGATCATCAATCAAGTTACAGGATCTTAGAAAATTCGAAGCGAAAGCCTATCACCATACCAAGCTAGAATAGACAAAGTTGCCCAATTCTTTGATCACGTGACATATCTACACTTACCTCGGGAAGAAAATCAATTTGCAGATGCTCTTGCAAAACTTGCATCTTTGATTAATATGCCGGATCACATGGTGGAAATGCCTTTGTGCATCAAACGACGGTCAGAGCCGGCTTATGTACACCAAATCACCGATGAAGAGGAGATCGCGCAGGAACCCTGGTTCCAAGCAATCCTGAATTTCAAGCTCAACGGTACCTATCCACCGGATATGGACAAGAGGGGACAACGTGCTATACGCCTATTAGCTTCCCAATACGTTCTCATGCAAGGAGAGTTATACAAAAGAACACCTCTTGGTGTAATCCTACGTTGCCTTGATCATTCACATGCACGAAAGGTGATGGAAGAAGTCCACGATGGAGAATGCGGTCCTCACATGAGTGGGCCCATGATGGCAAAGAAAATCACACGTTTGGGGTATTATTGGACCACAATGGAATCCGATTGCATCAAATACGTAAGACATTGCCACAATTGCCAAATCTCGGGAATATACAACATATCCCTCCTTTATTGCTCTATACGATGACATCTCCTTGGCCATTTTTTGCTTGGGGAATTGACATAATCGGGAAGATAACCCCAGCCGGAACAGGAGGTCACTGTTTCATCCTAGTGGCAATCGACTATTTCACCAAATGGATAGAAGCGGCTTCCTACACTAGTCTCACGGCTAAAAACGTGGCAAAGTTCATACAAAACAACATCATCTGTCGATACGGTTGCCCACATGAGATCATTAGCGATAATGGATCACATTTCCAGGCTGAGACTGAGCAATTGCTAGCCAAGTATAAAATTAGGCATCACCACTCTTCGCCCTATAGACCACAAACTAATGGCGCGGTAGAAGCAGCAAACAAGAACGTTGTCACGATTCTCAAGAAAATGATTGACAACTATCGAGATTGGCCAAGCAAGATACCCTTTGCTTTGTGGGGATATCGTACATCTGTTAGAACGCCCACTGGGGCTACTCCTTTCTATTTGACCTACGACATGGAAGTTGTACAACCAGTCGAGCTAGAGATACCATCCTTGCGTATTTTACTCGAAAGTCAAATCCCAGAAGCCGATTGGAAGAGGGATAGGTATGAGGAACTCATCCCCCTGGATGAACGTAGGCTACGCGCCTTGCATAATGTCCAAACATATCAAGCACGTATCAAACGAGCTTTCAACAAAAGGGTGAAGCCAAGAAACATCAAGGAAGGAGACTTAGTACTCAAATCGGTTAGAGCTCTTTTACCCGTCGACCCACGGGGAAAATTCAAACCTAATTGGGCCGGACCATTTCTAGTCAAGTCCATACTTGCAGGGGGTGCGGTTAGAATCACAGACCTAGACGGGAATGAGTTTTCCAACCCAAAAAACCTTGACCAATTAAAACGATACTATGCCTAGAATAGGAACAAAAACGCGCCTCGCGTAACCTCACGTGTCGCTCTTGTGGCACTAAATAAACGGCCCCTGGCCAAGCTGAAATAAGCTAATGTCACTGTGCTCTTGCACTCTGACAATTTGTCATCCTCATATCATCAAATAAACTAAATCTGCACCTTCAGAGTAAGCAAAAGCTCATGCTTATTTTCTAAGTTCATTAAAAGCTCTTGCTTAGAACAATTATTCTTTTACATTTACTCGAACTACGCGCAAGGGTTTGATTTCATTTTTTTAATGAATACGTAGGCAATCCTTTATAGGATACAACCCATTTATTTTAAAGTGTAAATAGAAGGACATTTGCTTTGCATTTGGAATTCGATAAGAATAATAAATAGAAAATCACAACGGTTTCATAACTATTTAACCTTTTATTTCATTCAATTTCTAATAGTAATAATACGCTACATAATAAAAATAAAATAGGCTAGGATTCTAAAAACCCCACCTTTTTTATTACAACAATAAATAATAATAATAATAATAATAATAATAAATAATAAATAAAGACTTGGGCTATTCCTCCATCTTCCCTTTGCCCTTGTCATACTTCCTGTCGCGACCTCGAGCCGGACGCTCTTGCGCCACTTCAGACCTAATCACTAACGGTCTTTCTCGAGGCCTAGACTTCCCATTCTTGCCAATCACCATCTCTACTACAGGAGAGGTCTTCGGTTTCTTCGAAGGATGAACGACTCGAAACCCGGCTTCTTCCTCTCCCTCAGTCAGATGCTTCTCTTTCTCTTTCTCCACCTCGCGCACCTTGTAGTCAATGGGCTCGAGCTTCCTCAATCTCTCGCGCTCTTCCGGAGTAGTAGCTTTCCTACATCGCAGATAAGAATCCGACACCCATAAGGCATTAGCAGAGGAGTTCAAGAACCATGCATTTCTTTGAGCCCATTTAATGGCCCACTCTCTTCGGCTCTCTGTAGTAAGCGCCACAGCAGTCTGCGGGACAGTATCAAGCTTCGGGATTGTCTGTTTTAGTCCCACTTGTCTCATCAGCCTTTCCGGGAAGATGCACACCATAAATTCCAAGCCAGGAATGTGCACGGACCGAGTAGGATCCAAATAAGACACTCCAGTGACAGATTTGAGGTGCCACCACGGTACAATCCACCTAATCAACGGACCATCATCACTCTTCATTTTGTTCTCCCAATAATTGCAGACTCGGGTGAAATCCACCATGTAAAGCCTTGTCCTCATCGCAATTGAACGAGCATGATAGGAAGGAACATGAACTGGGGGCTCGATCAATCGAAGCCGTTCCATAAGCCAAACCTACCAAAAGCGGGTACTAGACATCAAAAAAAAAAAAAGACGAAAAAAAAAGAAACAAAAATAACGAAAAAAAAAAAGAAAGAAAGAAAAGTTCTTTTACCTGCAGAATGACGGGACTTCCCAAATACGGCAGGTCGCGGTTGGCCTTCCTATTATCCAAGCCCAAAAGGATCTCTCCTAGGCATAAACAAGTGGGCTCTGCGCGACTCCATTTGCTCAACAAGGCCCAGAAGACGGGGATCACCTCTCAAGTCTTCATCAACATGCCCTTGGAAGACATACACATGCAACAAGCAAACCCAAATGCCCTTCGCCTGGCAACATAAGAAACGGTGGGGTCAGCCCTATTAATAAATCGATCTATGAAGTCCAACATTCGCACTCCCTTCGAGGTCACTAGACGGTCCACCTCAAGTCTAGTCAACCCAAGCAAGTCTCTAAATTTGCTCTTGTACCCTTGCGAATTAGAGAGAATGGCGGGCAAGTGTTCAGGGTCCCACCCACCAAATAGCGGCAATTTCTTCAGGAAATAGGCAAATATCACCTCCAGGGAACGCAAAAACATGGTAATTCGGGTCCCAATAGTCAAGACAAGAATCCAAGAACGGTTTAACAACCTTGATGAGCTTTAAACTCAACAATGATCCAAGATTATAGGCGCGCATATCATATTTCTCCATGTTTGAAAATTCTTTGGTCCATTCCTTTAAGCGAATCTCCAAAGTATTCATGATGAGAGTTTATTTTGAGAATTTTATGTAATAAAGACGAAGAAGAGACGGAAGAATTGTGTAAATAAAAGCTCTATCGACGTCTCTATTTATACTAATTTCTGTTTCCAAAAATCCGCGAAAGAGAACACACTGGGAACGACGCAGCACTGCTGCGCCTCTTCAAAGGGACGCGACTCATCTGCGCCTCTTCCCAACTTGACTTCTGTGATTTTCCGCGTTGGATCTTTCCTAATTCCTCGACGAATAATTTCCTATTCCTATGGGTTATTATTTTGGTAAATACGTGGAAATTGCCATATTTCATGTTTCCTAAAGTCCGCGGGCGCGCATTTCGAGACGACATCGACATTTTCACCAATTTACCACACTTGCACATTTTCATTTTAGGAAATAGTTTTCATTTTTTAATTCATTTTCATTTTAGGAAATAATTTTCATTTTTTTATATATAAATTTCATTTTCAGAATTACCTTTCATTTTAATATATATATTTATTTCTTTTTTATTTCTTTTACTCCTTTTTAATCTTCTCGCTTCTAACTTATAGGTTTCTATTTTTTTCTTTTTTTAGGGGGTAACCTTCCCTACCGTCCGGTCATTTCCGGCAAAATTTTTGCATTTTTTGCATTCTTTTGAGTCATTCGTTTTGCGCTAATTACGGCCATATGTATAAACAAATGTAGGTCTTGCATGTAAATTTCGGCGGCATAACGGCGTAAACCGTCATCTACCAAACCTGTTCAAAGCTAACCTGCAGGTACAAGCAACGCAACCCAGCAGCAAAGGCACTCAGGCCATATTATATACAACTCAAAAAGGGGAAATGTACAACAAACTGGGGCTCGAGCCCCAAACAAAGTCCAGAATGTTCAAAATTAAGGTCAAAATGTACAAATGTGCAAAATACGGCCAACAAACAAACAAAAAACTACACAAAACTATTGTTGGTCGCCCTCCAGCTCTGCAACCCTTGCCACAAGGGCGGCAATCTCGGCGTCTCGAACCTCGAGCTCCCTCAACAAGCGAGTTGTCTCCTCCCGAGACTGGGTCAACTCTCGCTCCAGCTCGCGGTCCCCCTGTAAAGAACAAAATTGGCTCATGTCAATCATTCCAAGCAATTACAAGAAAAGTTGGAAAATCAAAATTCAAAAATGAAACAGGCACATGGTTCATACCTGACGGCCTCGACCGCCGATAAGTGCCTCGACGGCAGTAGCTCGCAGCCTGTTGGCCACCCTCCATAACGCCACGAACCGAGACGGCGCAACTTGCATTTTCAAAAAGAAGTTCTCAATAATTGAACAAACTCAATCAAATGTGTTCTTACACAAAAAGTTATGTAAATTAGAGGCTCACCCTCCGAATCAGATGATGCTAGTCGTCCAGGCCAGCATCCGTCACAGCCACGTCAAAGTCACGTAGCTCGGAGATCGTCGTCCTCCCGGTCGCGTCAGTGTACTCGAGGGTCTCGGGGTACTCTGGGGGCTCGATGCCCGCCGCCTTAACCTCCTGCAAAGTCAAATGTTTCTCATTAACCGATGATCTTTCATCATAGTTCTCAAAAATCAAGTAAAGAAGAAGAGTAAAGATGCTTACCACTACCGGCCAGTACGCCAACCTCCCGTAGAGGAACGCCGAGTAGTCCTCGCCAGGAAGAAGGAGGGCGTCACCACTAGCGCCAGCCAAGTCCGCCTCCCTCTCAGCCTCAGAAGGCTCCCTGAACATCGTCCTAGGAGGATCGATGGGAACCGTCAACACGTCCCGATAGCACTGACGAGCCAAGCGCTCGCCCAAGTACCACACAGGACCCATCGACGTCCTCAACAGCAGCCGGCTCGAGCTCCTAGGTCGAAGGACCTCAGCCACAAAAGGAGGCACGTCAGCGTACTCCGCCCAAGGCCGGGGCACCCACTGAGACAAGATAGACAAAGAATCATTCTTATGATCAATTTAAAAGCAATATAGAAGCAAATGAATATGAGTGAGATGCTTACGTTGTCCAGCTGAAGAGCGTTCACGTCCCGCAGGTAGACGCCGTGAGAAGAACGCTTGCTCTTCATCCTGCACATCACCCAATCCCTCACCACGGGATAGGCCTTCTCCAGCGGCTCCGTCCTCTTGGGCGCGAGGCCCGGAAAGTAGGAGTATACCCACGCTTGCGAAGCAAGATAGTCAATAATGATCTTTCGTGATTTGATAAAGAAAGGAATTAATTTTGGTCTAAATGAAGGTTCATACCTCCAGCAGTAGTCCAGGTCCGACAGCGCCAGGAGAAGTCCCCTTCTCCATCAACTCCTGACAAACCATGGCCCTCATGAAGCGGATGAGGACCGCAAAACCAGCAGTGACACAGTCCCAACGCCCTAGGGAGCTCAGGTCAGAAAGGAAGGGAAGAAGCTTCGTCGACAGCCTCTCATCCTTGTCTCCGAGGTAAATTGAAGACAGAAACCACCAGAGCCACAAACGGACCCTCTGCTCAGTTGTACAGGGAGGAGGAGCCATCTCCCTCCCATCAATCGTCACCAGCGCCGGGATCTTTCCCGCAAAGTAATCTCGAACGTAGGAGCTGGGCACCAAACCCGGCACTGTGACAGCCCTCGGCGACAAGTTCCAGCCGATCAACCTCCTAGCCTCGGCCGAGTCCACCCTCATGGCAGTCTCCGGCCACTCCACAGCCTCAGACCCACACGACAGACCAGAAATCATGCCGTAGTCCTCCAGAGTGACTCCCACCTCACCAAAAGGCATGTAAAAAGTGGAAGTCGTATCCCAGAATTGGTCCAAGAAAGCGCGGACCAGGCTAAGGTTAGCCCGCAGCTTCCTCTTCGCGATATCCGTCCAGGCCTGCACCAAAGAACCGAACGCTCCGCCTCGATCATGGCACGCTCCTCCGCCGACAGCCGCTCGTAGCACTCCATCGCTGTCGTGTAGCCCGAGAACAACCTGATGTTCCCGGCCTCCTATTATGATTTGAAACAAAAGCTATCTTTAGTTTTGAATGAAAATTGAAAGAGATATGAACAAATGAATGAAAGAAGATGGGTGATGAGTAGTGAATTCCTATTTATCAAACTCTTCACCGTCCTGTAGGACAGGTGACCCTCTGCAGCCCACAGCAAGTGCCTACTCTCCCAGGTCTCAGCCCACGCGGGAGCTCCTCTCCGCTGACGACCTCCTCGCCCAACGTTGGCCCGTCTCGGGGCCTCCTCCTCCTCAACGGCCTCCTCCTCATGGATCTCGTCCCCAACAGCCATCACCGCAACGGTGAAGGCCTGCTCTAAAGCCTCCTCGATCACAGCGGTGTCTATCTCCATGGGTGTCCTCCCAGAAGTAGAAGCCTCATCATCTGCAATATTAAAGCAAATTTAGGTCGCGTCACGTGACGACAAGCCTTAGTTAAGGGATTTTCGAGCCTTTGGAAGCCCTGAAACCGTTTTTTTCTCGCCATCTTTGGCCATATTCTCACAAACCCGATCACTCATGTGGTAACTTGGGTCAAGTCAAGCCTAATTTGAAGCCTAGTTCCGGGTTCAAGTCGAAATTTCGGCAGCATTTCGTTATAACGGCGATTATGCCCTAGAAAAGTGTCCTGAAAAAGTTGTCACAAACCAAAATTTCGAGATGGTAGGAAGTTTATCCATCATCCAAGGATCCCAAATATCAAGTTTCATTGCAAATGGGCAATCCTAAGGCTATTTTCGAAACAATTTACGGTTTAGCTGTGAAACCGTCTCAAATTCACTCAAAGGCTCAAAACTCAACGAAAATTCGAGACAAACACATGGTTATGTTCCTCATATTACCAATTACCCGTTTATAATGTCAATTTGATAAGTCAGATGCATTTGGGGGAAAAGCCCCAAATTTTCAATCAATTGGGTCATAAACCTTAATTTTTTCAATCAAAAATTGAACAAATACAGAAGATTAATGCAAGAATGAGACACATACCTCGATTAGTCATGATTAAATGCAAGCTTTTGGATCAAACCTTGGCGGAAATGGTTAAGATTTGAGAGAGAAAGAGAGGATTTATGTTTCGAAATAATGATTTCAACCCCTCTGTTTATCGCGTTTTTACGCAGAAGACACACCTTTGGGAATAGACGCAGCAGGCGCTGCGCCTCTTCCAAGAGACGCAGCTCTTGCTGCGCCTCTTCCTGGTGTTCCCTCCTTACGAGTTTTCAAAAATTCGTTACGAATTCGTTATTTGTGGGCCCATCTTTGGTGCGCCTCTTCCCCGATGCTATTTTATCCTTTTGGTCCGTTTAACGATTATCTTTCGTTCCGGCCCACATTTCTAAGCCAGCAGCAGACTATTGCACGTTATTTATCACTTCCAAGACCTTTGCTTGTCGCAGCGGGCATTTATTCCTTTACAGGTGTTTCGACACGCCTTCATTATATTTCCCCAACGAGAGTAAGCGGATGGACTTTCCCTCTCGAGACATGGAGATCAATATCAATCCCTATTTCTTCCGAAGTTTGTTTGAAACTGAACCCAAACAGATTTCTCCCAGCAGTTCCCGCCGTGTGTCCTGCTACTTACAATTTTTCTAGAAGACTACCCAAGCAGTTTTCTCCCAGCAGTTCCCGCCTGTGTCCTGCTACTTACAATTTTTCTAGAAGACTACCCAAGCAGTTTTCTCCCAGCCAGTTCCCTTTGTGTCCGCTACTCGCAATCTCCAAACCTTAGTTACCTTTTAGGTCTTACCCTTAGCTCCTATGCACCTCCGGAAACATCTCGAGAAAGAAGTCTCAGGTATGGTCTCTTCTTATGGCTGGCGAGCCTCCTTACGTAGTCTAATGGACTTTAAACGACCCTCCCCGGAAGTCGACAGACTCTAAAATGTTCCCGACGACAGGTCCTTGGTTCAGACCCCTTGAACCGCCTCGCGTCGCCATAGTCGTCAGGTTGTAATCTTCGATTGACCTGATGGCTATACTTTGACTTTCGCCTTGTCCAAGCCTCAGTCAAAGTGGGGGCTCTGTAGATACCTCATTTCTGCACCTCTCGCAAACCACCCGGTGATGATTGGGCCGCATGTTTGCTATGCGGAACGATTTGTGACAGTTCGTAAGTTTATCGTCAAGTGATTGCTCAAATATTAATGTTTACCTCTTAGTTGTCATCTACGTGCCGATACGGTCGTTTTGACAGTAATTAGAGTACATTTGGAGTCCGGGCCTAAAACCGTCTTCATTTTCTGATAACCGTTAAATCTCGAGTCAGAATGTTCTGGAATGTTCCGGATATTTCTATTCCATATTTTTATAAATATTTCACAATCTTTATCCTTTGGTAAACAATTTCCCGTAATATTCACATAAGATATTAAGGAAAACCAAATTATTCCGTCCTACCATAACTCAAACACGAAAATCTTTCTTCCGCAGGAGGAAACCACTTGGGAACAGACGCAGCAGGTGTTGCGCCTCTTCCAAGAGACGCAGTGGCTGCTGCGCCTCTTCCCAGGTCCTTTTCTGCGTATTTTCCGTATCTTTTCATATCTTTCCGAGATTCACTTCCAAAGAGTCTCCGAAACCCTAATTCCATCAGGTGATTAGTATAAATAGGAGCCTTCGCTCCTCATATTTCTCACGCGAGTGTCCGCCCTTCTCTTCTCCCTTTGCATTCTAAGTCCACGTTCTTACTTTTTGGCGTATACGTGCTTGAACTTTCGACCACGTAAGCTCGGATCCTTCTGAGTACCAGCCTCGTTTGCATGACCGACCAATTTGACCAACTCCACAATAATCAACTTAATTAATCTTAATCGTTTTCCTCTTACGAGGGCACTTTCGTCTACATTCGAGTCGAGCATCACTAAACGTATACTTAGTTCATCTCGTTTCGTCAAACATGTAAGTCTGAGGGTGTAAATCTCTCTTTTATTTATTGTTCTTTATTATTGTAATCATATTGTAAGATTTATGTCGAGAATACAATTAAAACCGATTTCTAAAACCCTTTGTTTAAACCCTTTTTACGATTAACAGGAGACAGACGTCGAGAAGGGACGCAGCAACTGTTGCGCCTCTTGGAAAGGACGCAGCACTTGCTGCGCCTCTTCCTGAGGTTGCCGCCGTTCTTGCTTCTCTTTTTCTTCCTTCGTCTTCTGTTGGTTTCGTCCTTTTGTTTCCGTTCATCTTTGTTCATTCTTATTTCATTCAAGTGATAATTTAACATATTGTTCATCATCTTTAGCATATAATTTATCATTAATTCCCGACTTAAATCCCAAATAATTCATATTTGCGGGTTTTCGTCATTAAATCAAATTCGGTTTCTTAGAGGTTCGATTCATCAATATTGAGTCTCTGGAATTCATCTTTGATATATTCCCGTCTTTTGTTCATCATATCCATCATTAGTTCGTCGTTAATAATCTCTTTAGTCTAATTAATTAGTTAGTTTCTTAATTTGTTAATTATTAATCCTCATTAATCTTGTAAATAATTCGCTCTAATTTCGTTTGTTCCACGTTTATTGCTTTCATGACCGTTAATCATATGTAAATAATTTACTAATCACTTTCATCCGAGTATATAATATTAATCCATCATTAAATTAACCAACGAATATTAACGACTTGCAATTCCGGCTTCACAGCCAGAACTGAGCCAAGGAACAGACGCAGCGACTGCTGCGCCTCTTCCAGAGGGCGCAGCTCTGCTGCGCCTGTTCCTGGCTGATTTCTGTCTCCAAACTTCCCGTTTTGCTTTGACCTAGTTTGCTAATTACGTATTAATCTACTATTATTCGTATTATCACCTTAATAATCTGTTCGTTAATTTGTTTATTTATTCTTTTCCGAATTATCCGTTTTAAAGGTGTATTTTCGACATAAATCAATTAATTCAATGTAATTATTGTAATTTTCATTATTGTATTTCATTATTATATTTATTGTATCACTCGTATGCCTTCACATGTAATTGAACTTAAATTCCTACTTTGACCCAATTGTATGCTAAATTACGTGTTTCACCGACTTAGTCTAATTCTCACATGCTAGGATTAAAACGATGGATGTTGCATTGCATGCATATAATCGACAATATATCAAGTATAGACGATTTTCCCTAATCATTAGTAGAGGCCGCTATCGAGGCGGGCGGGATTAGGTGTTCGATCAAAAGAGCTTCCTAATACGTACCCTCACCCCTTATTCCAGATCTCTGTGAACATCCGTGTTCATTGGCATCCACGAGAGTCATTCTAGACATAGAATGCAAAGGGTAACGAGTTCTTGGTGTTCATGTCACTACTTTGTGTCTTGAAATGGCATGAGGTATTCGAACGGTTCCAATTTCCCATAAAAATTGGTGGCGACTCCACAAATGCAAACGCTTGTTTCCCAAGCGCCCTCGTGGCCCGTGTCCACTGATGCGTGTCTAATATATGATGTTTTGCACCTCATTTCACACGCATTTCAGAGCTCAATTGAGTAATTTATGCTACTATTTCCCTTGTTTCGTGTATTTCTTCCTTTTCTTGTGATTTTATAGGAATATGAAGATTTCAGTGGTAAATAAGCCGAATCCGTCCCTAAGTACTTAGCATTGCATTTGACATGGAGTATTGACTCGAGGAATGAGCTTGGTGCGCATTTCAAAGCCTAAAGATAGCAAAAGCATGGGTGCGTACGAGTTTAAGAAGCAAAGAAGTGCTTCTCGACATTGCAGCCTGATTCAGATGGCTATATCTCGAGTTCTAGACCTGATAATCTAGTGATTCCAATTGGAGGTGAAAGCTTATCCTCTTAGCTTTTCAACGCCACGTAGAACGCTTGATTTGACCAAGTAACGAAGAAATGGCAGCTATTTTAAGATCGGTGCGCGCTGCAGGAATCGTCAGAATGCTAATCTGTACAGCACTCTTGGTCGATCGACTGGTCCAAGTGGTCGATCGACCACCCCACGGGTTCCAGTAGCTACTGTTCGCTGCTACTTAGTCGATCGACTGATGCTTATGGTCGATCGACTGAACAACGGGTCTGATGCAAAATAAAAGATCGAGAATAAGGAAGCCCAATATATATTAGGTTTAGGAATAATGTTACGTGAGATTGCTATATAACGTAACCTGACATCAAGCTTTATTCATTCAGTTATTATTTCAGTTTTAGTTCATAAAATTTATTAGGGTTCTTTAATACAAGTTATTTCGCAATCGGTTTTGGATCTTTGTTCTGCAAATTCCCTTCGGTATTCTCCTGTCTTTATTTCAGTTTAATTGCTTTATTTCGTAGCATTAGAATTGATAGATTAGTTTCCCAAAGCCAATCATCGTTTTATGTTAATTATTCGTTTAATTATTTTAAGCATGAATTCGAATGTTTTAATCGTTAAGTTTATTGCTATTGTTATTTCAAGTATGTCTAGCTAAATTACCCTTGCTAGGATGTAGGCGAACTTAGCGTAGATGGCATACGAATAGGTGACCTCGCATTAGGGCTTGGTCGATCGACTGGAGTAGCTGGTCGATCGACTGAGTCGGTTGGTCGATCGACTGGAGTAGCTGGTCGATCGACTGACTTCGTGTTTTGATTTGCTTCGTTTGAATCGTTAAGTGCAATATCTATCAATGAGACCTAGCAGAGACTTGTTAGATGCTTAGTTTTGACCAACCCGTAGATCGAAAGATAGGGAAGGACTTAGATTAACGATTTAAGACGGCTAGATTGCTAGATCGAAAGATAATGTAATTTAGTTTGCATTAGGAATCATTAGTCAAGAACGAGAGTTAGTATTAATGAGACTTAGGGATTAGTAGCATAGGCCGAGAGGTAGTTACTAATTAACATGGACCGAGAGGACTTGTTTTCCCCATCACCCACGACTGTATTTCGAGACTTACCTAGACTTATGTGCCATCGTAGCTGCAGTGACCCGATCATCCTAGCTCCTTTTTACCATTAGTTTACATCTATTTTTGTTATTTGCTCGTTTATTTTCGCATTTAGACTTAGATTCTTTCCATATCAAAACCCCCACAATTGTTACCGATAGACTGAAATAAAAGCAACTATAACTCCCCCGCCTCTCTGTGGTTCGACCCTGTTACCACTAGCCTAGGTTAGTCTTAATAGGAAATTATAAATATTATTTTTGGTACTCACAACGACGGGTATCATCCACACTTTCGAAAAGCAACATTTTAATAATAAGACATGTGTGCTATACTCCCACTTAACAATACTCCCACTCTATCTTAATAGATTATAGTTCCATTACTTTCAAAAAGTAACACATTAACTATAAGATATGTTTGTGACGATCTAATCTACTCCCACTCTATCTCTTAGAAATACATCTATCTTCTTAAGAGATAGCTTTGTGAGTTACAAACATATATGGTGAGGTATTAGAAGTTTCTCTAGACTGACGCATTAGCTCATAAAAGACCAGCTCTTTTATGGCACTTTGATTCATGTAATATGCGAGTCTTATCCATGTCGTCTGTTAAATAGACTCTCTATTTCAGGTATCTCCTGGGTGACCTTCCAAAATAACTTGTTCATTTTGGATTGCTAATTCCCAAAAGTGAGTTTGACAACTCAAATCGACTCATGTCCATGTAATGAACAAATTTGAAGTCTTAAGCCCTCCCATAACTCGTATGGAGTCTTATAAATGGTGTAGCCAATTGGTTTATAAATTTTCCCTTTTAGAGTTCTCTTAACTCCTCTTTGACTTTATGATCAATCCTTCTTATATCAAATAAGATGTGACATTTAAGTCACCAAAGCATAAATGAGAATTGAATTCAAAGCTTATGAACATATAATGATCTAATCATTATAATTGTCTATTTGATCAATTTAAGTCGATAATCTTATGTTTCTTGTTGCAAGTAGTGTATGATGATAAATTTTAGAAAAAATGATACGATAAAGTGAGTGACTTGGGTTGCAAACCAAGTCACCAATATCCAAAATACAACCATTGTTTTAAGGAAACAACCAAATTTCCAAGTCGAACGAGGAAATCAAAATAGTTCTAAAATCTCAAAATACAACATGAAATTAAAGACAAAGCAAAATAAAGCCAAGCTTCCATAGATCTAGCTCCATGGGCGGCTACATCTAGCTTCCCTCAAGATCTTCTAGGCTTGTATTTCCTTGCCTTTGTCCTTTCTAGGATGCCCTAATTACAATAAAAAGGTAATAATCACAACTTGTATCAAAATACCAAAGTTGAGATCGAAACATAAAAGACAGGGATATTTATTTACCTACTGGAACAATCTTTCGAGCTTTTATATCGCCAAAGTACTTTGAACAATTCCTTTTCCAATGCCCAACGCCATTACAATAGTGGCATTTGTCCCCGGTCGAGGCACCCTTCTTGGGCTTAGAGGAGCTAGCTTCACAAGCCTTTCCCTTGTTCTTGTAGGGAGTTTTCTTCTTTCCCTTGTTGCCACTTTTCTTGAAATTCCCTTTGCTCTTATGATTAATGTTGAGCACATCCTTGGTTGTGGTAACACTTAGCCCCATGTCCTCTCGGCTTGCACAAGCATTTTGTGCAATTCATCAAGGGAAACTTTCAAGTTTTGCATATTCAAATTCACCCTGAATTGAACATATGCCTTAACCTTGTTTAAGGAGTGAAGAATTCTGTCACTGACGAGTTCCTCGGAAATCTCTACCTTATGCATTTTTATAGTCTCAACATGCTCCATCAACTTGAGCACATGAGGGCTAACGTTTTGGCCCTCCTTAATGTTGAGATCAAAGAATGCGGATGCCGCTTCATATTGAATGATCCTCGGAGCTCGTGAAAACATGGTCACAAGCTTCGTATAGATCTCATAGGCAATGCTAATCTTTATAGCACTTCTTTGGAGTTCAGCCTCCATTGAGAAGATCAACACATTCTTGATCGCAGCCGACTCCTTTTGGTAAATCTCATAGGCTTGCCTAGCGGCGGGGGTAGACCTAGCATTAGGTGCGGCGGGAGAGGCCTCGGTAAGGTAACGAAGCTTGTCGTCACCCTCCGCGGCCAAGCGAAGTTGAGCGTCCCAATCAGCGAAGTTGGACCCAGTCTTTTCTAATTTAAAATGATCCATGAAGGATCGGAGCCATGAAACATTGGTGAGAGTGTTTGAGCTAGTGGTTGCGGATGAAATTGGAGTTGCCATTGAAATTGAGAAAACAATTTCGACTACAAAAATAGAAAGTGAAGGAATTAATAAACATCTATCGTTTTAATAATACTTGTAAACGTTTTAAACAAGTTTTAAACATTTATATAGTGACATCTACCCAACTATTATAAATGATCCCGAGATCGAAATTCATATCAATTCGGGCACGGTGAGCCGATTCATCCCTTATCAATATAACTCGGTGGATTAACTCTTTAATCGATTCTACTTCTAGAACTCTCGGTCGTTAAAATTACTTTAATATTTATCTTTAGCCCGGAACACATGCGACTACGGTCACGAATACTTCCGTTGAGCTCAATCCAAATTTCGATGTAATAACATTTTATTACCCACTTACCCAACGTAACAAGTTTAGCACCCCGGTGAGCCGAGCCTACTTCCTTATGAAATTGGGACTCATGGTTTCTACTATTTGGTAAGGCTAATTCTCAAATATTATTTAGTGAGGGGTCTTGTCAATTTATTATCTATCATGTTTTAAGTGAACTAAAGCGGTGAACTGCGATAATTATAATTGACACGGTCGATGACTCGATATGAAATGCATGTGTTGTTATGGCGATTTGGCAATGCATGCAACATATTAAAATAAATGCAAAGCAATAATAATAAATTCCTAGTATGGACTTTCTAAAATATAAAATCAAATAATCTATTACATATTCGGAAACCAACTCCTTTGGTCCCTTGAATCTTCAAGTGGCACGCCTCCCAAGAACACCGTCTTTATCGGAACACCTTTCCGAATGGCGCCGTCTTGAAGAAACTCCAGAATTACTAATAATAATAAAAATACATGGCTATTCCTATTATACATTTGTAAAATAAAAAACTAGTAAAAATAAAAGTGATACGAGATCACATTAAATTACAACTGAATCAATATTCGCTTTCATTGCGGGTATCGATTAAAACTAAGGTCATACTAAGATAAAATTACATAATTCAAAATTATATAAATAAAAGACATTCAAAAATTGACATATGCAGCATTATAATATGTATCTATCATGCCAAATTATGTGCCAAATCGCCCTATTTAACTTATATCGTTTATATAACCCGGTTTTATGGAAATGCGTGATAATAACTTATTAAAATCACTAATCAATACTTAAATCAAATTTAAGCTCAAGTTAATTATCCTAACACTCTTAGGACTCAAAAATTAGTCATCACTCAATTTTTGACAATAATTCAACTTGATTTAATTTTTTATGCTCATTTTTTACCTAAAAATCATAACATTTACGAAATAAATCCAAATTAAATAACAATAATTTCAAAATTTGAATTTTAAACTTTTGAACATTCTGGAATAATTCCATGACACTCATAATGTCAAAAGGCATGGTTAAAATTTTCGAATTTATTTCGAGAAAATATAGTTGCGATTTATCGGTTTTATCAAATAAAACATCTAAAGTATACAAAAATTAATCCAATCAATTTAAAAACTTTATATATGATAAGTGGGATATAAATGAAACCTAAAATAATTTTCTCATGCCAAGTAATTCGTTTTAGCTATTTGTGCTAAAATAGTCACTATTTATGCCATTTTTACTCTAAAAATTCATAAATCATGCTAAATGATTGAAGTTCATTTCAAATTTTACACACAGTGGGTAAAACATGCATGTGACAACGTATTAAAATTTCATAGCCTAATTCGAAGTTTAACTATATTTAACCATTTTACCTCCATTTAATCTACTTTAATCTCATAAAAATCATAAAACATGCAATATTAATCACATTAATACGAAATTTTACATACAATAAGTAAAATATGCATATAAGGTCATATAAATATTTCAAGGTCAGAGACTTAGTTTACCTATTTTTAGTATTTTTATTTCCATTTTAGTCATAAAAATGTAATAAAATATCCAAAAATCATTAAAATGAGCAATAAATTACCATAAATCATAACAATGACCTAAAAATATTTTAGGACCAGAATATACAGCATGCATCATGATTTCGTGACTTTCTCTAATAAACCACAAATTTCTAGTTTTAATTAAGTTACATTTAACTCGGAAAAACCAAACCGATTATGCATGCAACATCCTATGCTCTGATACTAATTGTAAGGTTCATATACCTATTATTAGACTCTTCTAATAGTGAACAAATTAGCATTTTAATTATTAGTTCGTTAGATCTAGTGCATGCATAACTAAATAAGAGATTAATAAGAAAAACAATGTCCCTTACATTGTTAAGTGGCTCGAAATAAGGGCACAAATAAGGTCATCTTCCTTATTTGTTCTTGAGCTTAAAAATGGTGGATGATCCTCCAAAATCTCAATGTAGAGATCCTCCTTTGATTGCATCCAAGAAAAATCCCTTAAAATAATAAACTAATTAACTAGATTAGTGTATTATTGTACCCTAAAATAGACTCTAATATTATCACTATTACTACACTAGTAATCTAATATTTTGATGATATTAGATGAACAACTTTTTGTTTCTAAAAATTTGTTTTAGAGAGAGGTGGAGAGAATATGTGAATAAATGCATGTGAATTGTGTAAGAGTGAAAAATAAGAACCAAAACTACTCATAAAAGAGTAGTGTAGCCGGGTAGCATAAGGCCAAAGAAGGCATCTTGCATTTTCTTTTTACTCTTATCAAAATGTAGGTATGTAAGGCTAGATGGTGTAGGTGTAATTATTTAAATTTTATCACATAAAATAATATAACCACAATCCACTACTACTCCCTCCATTTCGGTCCACTTACATAAAATAGACTACCATTTTATTTTATCATTTGTCACACAATATGTCACATATAGTATGTTACCTGTTATTAATTAATTTAATGCATATTTATCAAATGAATATCATTTTATAAATTAATTAAATTATATACAACAAATTGACTAGTGATTCTTGATCATATAAATAAAATGGGTCATATAAATATAATTCACAACATATTGTAATTATAATTAACCATTCATTCTTACCACAATTGTTTCACAAACAATAATCAATTTTAGTAATAAAGTATTTCAATTACTAAAATAAATCTTATTTAATCAAATTACAATAAGATATAAAATATTCTCTCTCACAATTGAATTGTTCAATTTGAAGGAATTGATTAATTTGTATTGTCATACAATTAATCAATTTGTCTATTAAGGGAATTGTCCTTTAGGTGTGACCTTAAGGGATCAACTGATCACCACCGTCAAACGACAGTAATGTCAAACTCTAGTTAGCCAATCATTACTGATTAATGATGATCAGTTAACTATATAAATGAATCATCCCTTACGTATTCTTAAAATGACATTTAAACATGTGATCGCACTATTATTGAGGCCACATACTCCAACACCTGTGGCGCACTCGACCCGCAGTGTGTTGCAAATTATTCTGAGCACTTGAGTCGTCGCCTGACGCATTTCCATCGTTTCTTTTCCGCTTTTCGACCATATCTAAAGCATTAATTAAGAAACAAATAATAACAATGCATACTTATAATAACAAACAAATCTCTAGAGAGAAGGATTTATTACTTCTTTAAAGAGGAGAATCCGGGTTGATCTGGCGGCGGCAATGACGATGACGACGATGACTGCGACGACGATGAGGTAGGCTGGTGGTTGAGGGGAAGCTCAGTGTTTGAGGATATTATGTGGGGGAGGGGAAGCTCAGAATATATATGTGTGAATAATACAACACTTGCACGACCTTGTTTTAAGGAAACTAATAAACACGGTATAAGAAAAACCGTTTTATTTTATTTCCAAATAGACAATGGTTTCGTTTTAAACCGTAATTGCTTAGTATTATCTACAACGGGTTAGAAATAACCGTTGTCTTAAAGATTTTCATTTTGCTTGATTTTCCCGCCAAGAAATAGAGCATCATTTTTATATAGATAACAACGGCCTGAACCGTTTTAACTGTATACGTCCTGAACAACGGTTTAGGTATATCCGTTGTATTTTATATTTCATTTTATTTGATTTTAACGCCAATAAATAAAGCATCATTTGGTATATGCCAGGTAATTACAATATGTTTCTCAGAAAATCTTGCTTATTTCCATTAATTTAAAGGATTACAAGTTTACACATAAAGAGTACAAACTACCACCATACATAATAAACTAGGTAAATAACAATTAGCAGAAGAAATTTGATAATTAACTTAAGCCATGCCTCATTATTATTGAGCTCTACGATATACATGGTTAACTTCTTGCATTGTTCTTTTGCCTTCAATATTTCACTGTCATTTCCCCGCTTCGCTTCTTCAACTTGATGTAGTATACTCCTCACATGAGTAATCTCGATATCCATGTTCTTTTTCTCATTCACTAACCTATTTATAACCTTCCTCTGCCACTCAGTCATTGGTTCATCGACCCACTTGAAGTAATTGCATCCACGCATTTTAGTCTCGGGATTATAGAATTTGCAAGTAAGAAACTTTCTTCCCGGATTTTGCAAAGTCCAAGAGGTCTGCATTGCTGCCGGAACTGAGCAATTACATGTCCCTGTTGAAATAGAGGAAGAAGAAGAGCTACCACTTGACATAATTTGAGTAATAAGAGAAAGAAAGAAAGAAAGAAAGAAAGAAAGAAAGAAAGAAAGAAAGAAGGTTATTTAAAATCTATGTTATTCAGCAATTGTATAATATAACCCGGTTCTTATAAGAACCGTTGTAATTATATTATTAATATCTTCCAATTTCCATTTATTTTTAGAGGTGTTTATATTCTAACATGATTCTTATGCACTACCGTTGTCATTATATTATATGTAATTGTAATTAATGTAAACTAAATCATTATTATTGTTTCATTCATTTGTCTGTTCGTAAGTTATTTAACATCTATGTTAATAAGCATCTGCATGTAATAAAGAGTAAAACTATATATTAAAAAGAGTATATCATACAATGGCAAAAAAAAAAACAGTACAACAAGGGAAAAAAAAGGAAATACAATAAAAAATAAAAAATAAAAACACAAAAACAAACAGCTTGCTAAGTAAATTAATTAAAAACCCTAACAGGAGTTTGACTAGGAGGTGGGTAATGAGGATAAACTTGATTATAAATCAAGCTTACTACATCGACATTAAGACGGTGATCAAAATGAGGCACTTCTTCGTCTTCCCATGATACCGGTACATTAATAAAACTGTACGAAACAAACCTTCTCATCAGATGATTGTCCTCAGCAGTGGCAACCCATAAGTAAGGCCCAGCGTGTACATAACGATCCTTAGGATCGTCCTCATAAAAGTCACGTTTGCCCCTTTGATGTTCACGTGATGTATACCTTGCAGCGAGTTGTTTTTCTTGGCGAAAATTGTCAAGACCATCCCCTCGAAACTCGATCAGAGCATATCCAAGAAACCCACGACTCGAAATCCAATTCGGGTGGATTGCCTTAATATTTGAAAACCCATTCTCAATAAGGATGTCCCTTAACGGGGTAAGGCTCCTAGAAGTTGGCTTCCCAGGAGCATCGCGTATGACTGGGAGATTGTGAATTATGCACGTAATCGGATTGATATAGCGGGTTACCGATTGCTGAGGAGGTCCGACTGCGGATGATAAAGACGACGGCGTTTTAATTATGATATGTATGTATATGTATATTATTTAAAAAGTGAAGTAGATAGGTTAGTAATAATAAAGTGATTCTTATTATTACTGCAAATGTGATGCTATTTATAGTATAAAGCTATAATTAATTAGATTAATTCCATTCATACGTTATATTCAAACTTGTATTAATTATGCATGCATGCGGTGAATAATGGTCAAACAACCAATAATATTAGGGCATGCATTGGTAAAATCACAAACTTTTCAGTTTTCACAGTGGATCTGTGTTTACAACTTTAATTCAAACCACCACCATAATCCAAATACAACTTTTAATGCCAGATAATAATTAAAGACTTAATTATTAGAATCTGATGAAGTATTAGGATACTCATCATGAATTTCGGTATAGAGCAAGTCGTAGATCGGCCCTTCATTATCACTGGGAAGCGTTGGTGGAATCGTCTCTTTATCCCATGACATAGGCACGGTGGCAAGAATGTGATGCCTCCTGTAATGTCTCGGTAGATGATGATCAAGATGGGTCGCAACCCATAGATAAGGGCCTTGTTGTCTATCATCCGAATAGAAGTCCTCTTTCCCCGCATCTTCCCCTGCAAATCTAGCCCCTAATTTTCTTGTATGACGAAAACTATCATGGCAGTTGGCTTCGTCAAATACGATAAAAGCAAAACCTGCAAAACCTTGCTTGTTTGTAGACACAGGGTAAACATTTTTAACCGCGGTGAACCGGAGTCATGAAGCATTTGCGTTAATCACCCAAAATCAGGGTTTAAACCCTTTCCATTCACATCATAATGTACCGGAAGATTATGGAGAATGCAAGTAAAAGGCTATGCATAAATAGAACGTGATTGTAGCTCCGATACACCAGCCATATTTTTTTAGAGAGAAATTAAAGAGTAAATGTTTGATAATTTAGATTTTGACCTAAAACATTATGAAGAGATATTTATAGAATTATTTTGGTCAAATTGAATATTTATTAAAGTTCAGATAAAGTTTTGAATGCAGTCGTCAAACTGAAAAATCTAATCAAATACCGACAACGGTTGAATTGAGAAAACTGTTATTTCGTAATAGAAAATAATAAAAAAAAACCGTAGCTATAACATAACAACGGGTACCACAAACCGTTACTGGTGTTAATTTAGTAACGGTTTTCGAAATGCCGTTTTCTTAAACTGGTAACGGTTGTCTAACAACCGTTAATAAGAGTGAATAACGAGTTTTTGGAAACCGTTAAAACGTTTTTGATAACGGTTTGTTAAACAGCCGTTGTCACATTATAATAACAACGGTTTTCGAGGAGTATAGACAATTGCGTACAAATCGAAAGAAGTGAAGTCTAAACACAATCCATCATTTAATCCCTAAAAGATTGTAGATAACATGTTATTTCTTCACGTAAATCTCAACATCAATTCTATTCATCCACGACAATAAGCATTGTGAGAATTGAAAGAAAACCACATTGTAGTGAAGAACGTGAAAAAATCATAATTTTTTGAGTTACTTGTTAATAATAGAAGGGAGAGTATAACTGAATGAGGACATTATTATAAATGAGACGATTACAATTTATAGTAGCAATGTCTTAGGCAACAATCCAAAGATCTTCCTAAAGATAATACTACCTAACTATAATATATTATTTACCGATAATATATTCTCCTATTATTCTCTAATGATAATATTCCTAATATTCTCTAATACACCCCCTCACTCAAAACAGTAGGTAACGGACG
Source organism: Silene latifolia (assembly GCF_048544455.1). Lineage (NCBI taxonomy): Eukaryota > Viridiplantae > Streptophyta > Magnoliopsida > Caryophyllales > Caryophyllaceae > Silene > Silene latifolia. The sequence goes on from NC_133534.1 coordinate 40,859,700, forward strand.
TTTTGACTGTACCAAAAATAGTTGATGAGACCGTTGTAGATGAGCCAAGTTGATCGTTGTCAACGCGGTACCGAATTTTGATTGTCTTGCGTGTGTCGGGATCATGCCATTTGAAAAGCCACTTATAATTATACGAATAAAATTAATTGTGCACGAGAGTAGAAACTACTCGTGAGACACAAACTAAATGGACGTCAAGGTACACGAGGGTCGTAGCAGCACGTGAAACATCGACTAAATAAAAAAAAAAACAAATGGTGCACGAGGGCCGAAGCAAGCTCGTGAAACACCATAACTATGAGGGCCGAAGCAAACTCAACAGTACAAACAAAATAAAAATAAAAAATAATACTAAACACAACAAAGCACACGTCCAAATTTGACGAAAGGAAACGGCGACAAAGTCATACCACCTAGCCCGTTAGACAGGGGTGGTTGCTTGGCGAACTCGAGGCGGACATGGAGAAGCCGATGACGGACGTGACGGTGGTTTAGATCGGCATCGTAGCGGGATGCGATGACGGTGGCGGTTACCGAAGCAATGTGGCAGATAGGGTTATTTTAGCAACCATAGACAACACGACAGATATGACGTCTGTGGCCGCGTGTTTAGAATCAACTCATCGGCAATACTAGGACACAACAACGAGAATTAACGACGAGGAGGGTAGAGATTTATTTATGGTTTCCTAATATATCAATCTAAGCTTAGGTGTGAGGGTAAGGGCAGGGGTCGGTTGGTTAGTCGGATATTGGTGTCGATGAAGGTGTGGAGTCTGGGTGTGAGAGGTGGTGTTGCGGAGGCCAGGCAGCGGGTAAGGTGGTCGGGTTTGGGTTGTTGATGAAGGTAGTTGGAGGCAGGGATATGTGGAAGGGGTTTGTTGAGGGTGATGACCGGTGTTTGTGGTCGAAGAGCCGACATGGTTGGTTGGTCGAAAGGCAGAAGGCTGGTCGGTGGGTCGACATGGGTTTTCGGGTTTGACAGGTGGTTGTTCGAAGTGGGCTTGGTGATAACGGGTTTATTGGTTGGGGAAGATGAAGATAGTGAGATTTGCCTAGATTAATTTTATTGAATGAAAATAAGAATAATAAAACTAACGGAAGTTGTATACGGCTAGGTTATGTACGAGACACCCGCCGGAGATGGTATAAGACGACCATCTCCGACCGGCGAATTAAACACCAGATTGTAAGCAAGCGGAATAGTTGTTGTAGCCTGTAGGGATTGATTTTTAGGCTGATACCATATTAATAATAGAAGTGAGAGTATAACTGAATGAGGTCATTATTAAAAATGAGATGATTACAATTTATAGTAGCAACTAGTTTAGGACCCGTGCAAAAATGCACGGACATATATAGATTTTATATATAAATAAGTTTTAAATTCTTAAGAGTTATAACATTTCTTAACTTGAGTATACAACATCTTAATTATATAATTTTTTTTCTGTTAACATGGAAAATATATATGTATATGTTTAATTTATAGAGTAGCATTCAATCGTTTTGAGCATAAATAAATTTTCTCTAATCAATATAATAATCTACCGTATATCCGTATAATTGTTTAAATAATCATACTACTATTTTTTTTGGTGAATTTACATCTTAAACGTTAATCCTGAAGAGAATCTTAAATCCTAGGTGTATATCATATTTGCACCGGTGTCTATATCTTTGAAGTTAGAATCCATAAGACACCATATTAACTGTATGAGCTATTTACATTAAGTTCGTCTTTAGTACGATTCTAGACCAGATCGAATAGATCGTGGTCAGGACTATGAACCAAATTATTGTAACAAAGATCTTTAAAATCGTGTGAGTAACAAATATTTCTTCTAATTTGATAGTAGTATTTTGTTATATGTTATTTTGATCGGATAGTTGTAATTTGTGACCTTTTTTTCATTTCAACTATTCGCCCAATATTTTTGTGAATGTAAGAAGTTTCTCTTTAAGTTGTTGAAACTTAGAACATGTGATTAACTTGAAAATGTTGTACGAAACCCACAAAGCTAGAAATGGCATACTCCTGAAACAGTAGTTATTAGGTGAGACGGTCTTATACTCTGAGACGGTTCCATTACGTATAAATCAAACTCATTTATTAACAATAAATGAATAATTTTCTTATAAAAATGGATTGTCTCACAACTCTAAACAAATCATAGAAATATGATATCATGTGGAATTAGTACTTAACCATAAAAGGTAACAGCCCTCTAAAATAAAAATACCATATTTTCTTGCGCATGCTTGGTTCTCGTTCTTTATTATTTGAACGCCAATGAACAGAATCTCGTAACCATATTACTAAGAAGTCATAAAATAGGTAACTTGTTTTGAAACTTCAGTAGCAATTTTGTTATAGTGTAAAACCAACTTTCAGAGAATATAATTACCTCATAAACAACTCTACTCGGAAAATAAAGTAATTCTTTTAGGAAGGATATAAGGTGATCATACTGGTAATATCTATGTTATAAGAATACATATCTTCTTTCAAAGGAATAGACTTCCATATATTTTACAACCAAAGGTTATATAAACTGCATTAGACATTCCAAGAACGCTAATCAAATAACAATTGAATAAAATATCTGAGATACAACTTTTGAGTATGTAAAATTGCCGAGTTTTGCTAAATAGCTATTCCATAGCCTTTTGAACATGTGAACTTGTCAAAAGTGTCACTATGGTGAGCTTTCGAGCAATTTATATAAACATGAAAGCTCTGTCGTCATTCTCTTTTTTTGTTGTTGATCTGACGTTTATGTCCAAGTTTGAGTGACCAAGCGTGAATTAACGCCACAACTTGTATTAGTACACGAAAATGGCACCCCACTGCACCTCCTCAAGTGCCTTATTACACTTTACATCGACATAAGATGTATAAGATGTACATATAGACCAAAGCTAGCCACGTCCAAAATCTATGCCTGAGTAAAATATTGTGAACGAAAAGAATAACATCACTAAGTGACTTATCTTTGCCAATATGAAACACTAATCAAGACAATATAACGAAATTCAACTTATTTAAGTAGTTGGTAAGTAACTTCACAAATTCAAGGCAATATTCAGGGCGCTAAAACTTCAATATATTACTTTGCTTTCTACCCATATATGCTTCTTATCGTTGGACTACCGTTGAACGATATCTCCTGCTAAATAGTCCATTGTAAGGTCAATAAATCAACTCTTTGTTATTCCGGTAAATTCAAAGCTCAACACTAAAAAATGTTAAACAAATAACGAAAAACGCTTGGAGTATTCCTATTTGTAAATTAAAATGTTGTAAAATCGATTAGAACATGAAGACTATGACACACAATCAAAGTTCAGTAGGTAGAACACAATTTAAAAAGAAAAAAAAAATCATCTGCTAATAAAATAATTGAGAATTAATAGAATATGGTATCAAAATGTGGAAACTGAAAATCAATAAAGAGTAGCATTTATCAGCACATAATATGCACCGTATTGCATCTTTAGACTAACTAATACTCTAATAAATAAAAAAACCTTTGTCGCCAAACATCTATTACCTTCAAAAAATTTATCAACTACCTCAATTTAAACAAAAATCACACTTCAATTTCTATCTTTTCAATTTCGTTCGTAACCTTTCTTAAATACATCATGAAATTCTAAAAATATAGAAGCAGTTCAATTAATGTAGAAGCAGAAGCATAGAGCGACAAAAGAAGTATTAATCATAATAATAAAAATAATGATAGAAGAAAAGATGCATAAAAAATACTTTAAAGAAAACTTACCATCAAAATTTGCGATTGTTGGCTAGAACAACTGCGTGCATATAATCGATATTAAGAAAATAAGGAATCATCGGCAAAAACTAATTGTTGAATATAATGAAGAATACCGGTTTGATATGATTTTTTCATAAATTAAATTAGTAGAGATTTAGAACTACTCGGTAAAGATAAAGAATTTGAAAAAAGATGAATGAAAAAATATAGTGAAGGGGATGATACAGAATGGGAATCACTACGAAGATCATTCAATATATTTTCGGCAATAAAATATCAATTATATCTTCAATGGAAACTTTGTAATTTTCTTTCCTATTTTGGTCAATTGTGTGAAGTTGGGCGGGAAAATAGTTGATGTGAGTAGGACACGTGTCAAGTGGTTCCTCTATTATACTTTTATATAGATAGATGTCTTATGGAACAATCCAAAGATTTTCCTAAAGATAATACTACCTAACTATGATATATTATCTACCGATAATATATTCCCTATTATTCTCTAATGATAATATTCCTAATATTACTATTGTAAGTTCTACATAAAGATTTTTTGTGGGAGAAATATTTTAAACTAAATTTTTTGAGTGAGACTTTGTAAGCCCACCATTATATAGTGAAGAATTGGACTCTTAGACCATTCTCAAACAGTGGTCGCGCTAATTAGGTCGCGATCCGAATTTACTCTTAATCTCACCTTATTAACCTTGACCCATTTTCACCCTCCCAAGCAGAAGGTCACGACCTAGGTCATCAACCCAATCATTTTCCACCTTCCAACCCTTTTTGTTTTGTTTACAACCATTGATAATGTGACACCTATTGGGTCACCAATTGACCCAATAGGGTCAAGAGCAACTAAAGAGGTCACAAATTGACCTCTTTCACCAAAAGGTCACGTTAATTGCCAAAGAGGTCATGCTAATCTCGTGCTTAATTGTTGATTAAAGCGACCCATCAAGGTCACGACCTTCCTCGTGACCTTGCTTGGGAGATGGTCTTAGTACCGCAATTTTTTCCTATTTGAATTTTTCGCTTAACAAAAATATTTGTGTTCTTTGTTTATATGTCCGCGTACATTATTATTATCCATCGTAGTTACACAAATAAGAAATGCTACAATCTTGTACCTCGCCTTGATGTATTGGAATCTTAAATTATTATAATATAACAATTAAAGCATATACACTGTACATTAAACTAGTTGGCAGGGCACCCATCAACCATTATGCCTTTGGCTGTTGGACATTTTGCGAGATCGCAATGCTCACCATTATTACCCCACCAGTTCAAGCTTTGATTCTCCACACCCAGTGAGAAGTATAACATTACTGCCATGAAAGCAATCCCGGCATCTAAAGCTGCAGAAAGAATGTAATTATACCTTTGCCACCATTGCTTTCGGTAACGGAAGACAAACAAGTTGAAAATTGTTCCAACTATTATCCACGCATTGTAGTTTACAGCAGTCGCTGGTGGCATACTAGCTGTGGCACCGAGAAGTATAGGAAGGTTTATTAATGGAATCCATGATTTTTTAGGAAATGTCTTGTGAGCGAACCAAACTAATAAGGGTCCTATTGCACCTCCCAGGAAAAACCAGTTCATGACTTTGTAAGTTCCTAGATTTCCAAAAATCCTTTTGGAACCAACTAGGCCCCATATCACCGAGGCATTAAAGAACACACGATCACCAGGGCAGGTCCATGGACTGTTAGGTGGAAGCAGGCTATCATCACATATATTGTGAATTGATTCAAGCAGCCACCATGCCACTACAATGTTGATGGTACCAGCTAGAATGGTTCCTAGTAACTAAAAATCATGGAAAAGATAGCAAGAGTCAGAAGTGGTTTATTTATAGGTAACGCACATGTAAATGTAAAATGGAGATCGAACAATGTGTTGGCTATTTTTATAATCTTAATGTGTTGGCTACGGCATTTTGGATATACCATAACAAAGATGCTAGAGTAGACAGAAATAAGATAATATTATTAAAAAATTATATTCCCTATAATATTAAATGTAATATCATTATAAGATAATGCTATTCATGTACTCCTAAGACACAGTTTTTTTTTTTTTCGTACAAACCTAAGACATATAGTTCATAGAGGTTTAAACTTAAACTTATTTTAAGTTACCCTAGTGTGACTATTAGCACATTGAGCAGCTAGTGCGGTCGCACCCCTTGGGCCCGTAAGAAAAAAAACCCATTGTCTATATGTGTATTTCCACAATATAAGCCACAATATATTTATATTATGTATACTGCCATGATATATTTACCTTCACCGCAATTTACTATAATTTTGTCATGATTAAATATGTTATCATCATTATTGTTATGTTTATTTGTGTTTTGCCATTTTTTATGTTGTCATTTTTGTTTTTCTTATTTCCTTTTTCTTATTATTGAGATCAAACAAATTTTTACAAGAAATTAGTGGACAACCGAGATACTATATGAGCTTCCACTCTTTTAAAGGATTGACGCCTTGACAATGCATTGTTGTTAAAACTGAGCGAGGAGAGCTTTACTTCATGCTCTTATGGTTCTATCTCACTCCAATCTCGAGTAAAAATTGTTTACACCCAAAAAAAAAAAAACATAATTACATTGCATCTAATACTTCATGCATCCTATTTTTACTATCCCCTTTCTATTTTGTAAAGAGAGAGTAATTTTGGGATACACTATTAGAGGGAAAGGGACATTAAAATTAGGACATGGAATCAAATTTCAGAAAATGTGACCTCTATGGCTACATTGTTATTTAAAGCCAGCATTAATCAGTCGACATTCTTTTTATGAGAAGAGTGATCAGAACCATACCTGTACCAAAAACATTGATCTTGGTGGGATTTTCATATAGTGCCCTAGTTTAAAATCATTGAGGACAGAAACAGATTGCGCCATGCCCATATAAGCATATACTTTAAAGCAAACATTGGCTATCGGTCGCCCTGGTAGTAGAATGCCCATGAGGTACTCTGTTACAATGTTCAACCCTGGAGTCTGCATTCGAAGAGTTATAAAACATCATTCATATTCGTTTGTCAAGGTTGTTTGACCTTCACTTTCCTAAGGGTTGCATTCATAGAAGGGTATATTTTTTTTTTTTTGACATTCACTTTTCTCAGGCTTGCATTCATACCCCGAAGTCTACATTCAAAGGGTTATAAAGCATCAAAATAAAGTGAATGTCAAGTTATTTACATTGACTTTCCTGTGCCCAAGTTAAAAATTCATCTTCTGCCTTCAATCAAGGTATTTAACCATGTAATCTATAATGCTTTTGTGTAATATTTGATTGATACGGAGCATGATTTTTAGTACAGGTATAGATATATTTTACTTGTTAAATCAATATTTGGGATGTTTTTGCTTACATTTTCTCAATATTAAAAAAGGTCAAATTTTTTCTTTAACGATCCATGTATATGTACGTTTATGTTAAATGTAGCCTAATTCTAGAACGTGTACTTTGTGAGTAAAAGAATTATTACGATATTAAAATATTGATGGACTTTAACTACGTCGCCTTAAAGTTGTGGTTAAAATGGTCTTCTTAACATGGTATTAAAGCGAGACCATATGGCATGGAGGAGCTTGTGCATGTTCAAGTGGCTTTCCACCTGATTGTGCTTGACTGTCTGTGTTTAAGCCACTCACAGTTAATCCACACATATGATAATTAGAATGATCATAGTTAGTGGTATGCTCACGAGTATCATAAGGCGCCACCCTTTTATATGCAATAAATAGGGACCCTCATAATAATGGGTGTATCCATTAATATTAAGTGAGGACCCCATAATAAGGGGTGCATGAGAGAGGGTGGCGCCGAGATTGAGCGCCACCCGGTGACGACGTATCCTAATTAATATACATATAATAAAAGGTTTGGTTAAATATTTTCTAGAGTCTTTTACTAAAATGACCATTTTCAACAAACTATTTTCCAAACTAACCATTTTCCAATTTTAATTCCCATTTTAACCATTATTAAGGTTTTAACCATGTAATTAATTTTGATAATAGCTAGTTTGAGAAATAATTTGGATAAAATAGTTAATTCACTAAGAGCTTTATACAATTTCAAAAAAAAATTTCGCATAATAACAATTAGTATTTACTTTGTATATATTTTCCAACATCACATGGATATTGACAGACTTATACTCTTACTTTCCAATCTTTATTTGTACTAATCTTATTTTTATAAATGTTACACTTATGTTACAACACTTAAATAAAAGTAATGTGTGATCATATCAAAAAAAATTATGTCACGTGAATTGACTTCTTCCTCTATTTAATAAATCAGTCCTAAACATTTTCAGATTCTTACGAAAACGAAAATTAACATTTAAATTATGAGCAAATTCCTAAAGTTACAATTAAATATTAAGAACCTCAAATCAAATAATAAAATAATAATTGAAACAAAAAATTACGACCATTTTACTTCCCTTTATAAATCATCCCATTTTTTTTATTTCCTCATAAAATGACAAATATGTTCAATGAAAAATTATAAAATTACGAAAAGTTACAATTAAATGTTATTTTTTTATATAATTATTGAAAGACAAATATGCTCAATGAAAAATTATAAAATTTAGAATACTAATAAGTAATATATATAAAAAAAAAACATATCTTTCAATATCCATGGGTTGATGAAAAATACATGCATACTAATTGTCATCATGGAAAATTAATTAGTTTTAATATTATCTAAATATTTTACCAAATTAGTCATCTTGCCAAATTTATTTCTCAAACTAACCATTGTCAAAATAGATTATGTTTCTAAAGTTTCAAAAATGATTAGAATGGGAATTAAAATTTGAGAATGGTTAGTTTGGTAAATACTTTAAGAAAAATGGCCATTTTAGTAAAAGACCCTATTTTCTATTATTTTCGTACTCAGCTTCCAACTTAAAATTTGTTTATAATAAGGGTGATTACATCATGTTTTTAACACTAATAATTATTCGAAAATGAGAATGGCGATACCGGGCGGTACCGAGTTTGAGTAACATCGATGGCATAATTGTAAATTCGTTGTCATTTTTAGCCTCATCCTCAAACATTCAAATATCAAATAAATAAACTTAAAAGGGTATTATGGGAACTTAATATTACTCAAATTAAATTAAAAACACATTAATTTTGCTTCTTTACTGAATTACTTTGGCAAAATAGTTGTTGAACTTGTTATGGAGTCTATCTCTGGCATATGTTGGACCGTTGGTATGTTACTCTGTTGGGTAGTTTATAGAGAAAAGAGAAGAAAGTGTTTGTCATGTCTAGCAAATCAATGTGCTATGTAATCAATCATTCACAAAAGTTTCGAGAGAATGCAAATTATAAACTTTTACCATGAATTTTATACTACTTATAAAATTGTCACAAAAATGATTGTCAATCGCCTTAAGTCTCTTATGCACAACATTATCTCCCCAAATCAAGGCAGTTCTATCCCTGGAAGGGGCACTGACACTAACTTCATTGTCGCTTCTAAGATCCTCCATTCAATGCATACTTCCAAAAGTTCGGTTGGGTGGTTCGCTCTTAAGCTGGACTTAGAGAAAGCCTTCGACCGCCTTGAATTGGACTTCATTCACTCCTGTCTCTGCTCTGCCCGCATTGACCATGACACGATCACCCTCATCAGTTGCATCACTTCTTCTAGTTCTCATGTCATCCTTAATGGCATCCCATCGACCACCTTTCTCCCGTCTAGGGGAATTAGACAAGGGGATCCTCTTTCCCCGTATATCTTTATCATTTGCATGGAAGCCCTTTCTAACCTCATTCATCTCTCGTGTCTTGACAACGATTGGACCTCGTTCCCTCTTGGGAAAGGTGGGGTCTCTTTCTCCCACCTGCTCTTTGCCGATGACATTCTCCTTTTTGGACGCACTTCGGAAGAGAACCTTTGTGCTCTCCAAGACACCCTCCTTTCTTTCTACTCTTCCTCTCGGGCCAAAAAATCAATAGGCTGAAGAGCAAGATCATTTTCTCTAAACTCACCCCCCTTGAGGACATTAACATGTTTGAAGCCTCCCTTGGAATTAAGCGTGCTAAGAACCTTGACACTTATCTTGGGTTCCCACTTGGGTGGGGGGAAGCCCAAGCGAGCTGATCTTAAATTTATCCTTGACTCTCTCAATGCAAAGCTTGCAAATTGGAAGACTAGATTCCTTTCTAGGGCTGGTAGGATTTGTCTGATTAAATCTACCTTAAATGCTATCCCATCTCATATTATGCAATGCCTCAGGCTCCCTTCTTCCATTCTCTCTGAGATTGATAAAATCACTAGGTCCTTTCTCTGGTCCGGATCTTTCTCCAACAAGCTTCACCTTACTACCTGGGACCTGGTTACCAAACCTATGGCCTCTGGTGGTCTAGGAATCAGAGCTGTCCGCCCCCTTAATGACTCTCTCCACAAAGTTGAGCGGGAAGATCCTTCTTAATAAGTCTTCTCTTGCTTCCCGTGCCATTCAGAGTAAGTACCTGACCCCCACCCCACGCTCTTTCAATTCTGGCCCTCATATTTGGAAGAATGTGGGAACCGGCTGGCCTATCTTAAATAAGCACCTTACCTGGTCTATAGATGATGGCTCTTCTATCTCCCTTTGGAACGACCCGTGGTCTGATCTTGGACCCTTGAGACACATCATCTCTGGCCCCCTTACCCCTACCTCTGAGCACGCTAAGGTGAGCTATATTATCCACGATGGGATGTGGTCCCTTGTCTCCCTTGACTTCGCTCTCCCTTCCCATGTTGTTAATTCAATCCTAGCCATTCCCTTACCAAGAGCGCCCCGACCTAACCTCCTCTCCTCCTCTTTGGCGCCAAAAAATAGATTTTCCTTAGGTTCCACCTATACCTTCCTTTCTGAGGACTCCCATTCCCCTCCTTCCTTCTCTGTTGACATGTTTTGGCTCTGGGTCTTACCCACCTAACTTAAGATAAAGGTTTTTATTTGGCTCGCCTGGTGGGATAAACTCCCTCACAATCACACTCTTTTTAGAAGATCCATTCTCCCGTCTCCCAGTTGCACTCGATGCGCCAACCCCTCCCTCCCTGAGTCCACCCTCCATATTCTGCGTGATTGTAGCCACGCGAGCGACATTTGGACAAATTTTAACGTCCAGCACTCCTTCTTCTCTCTTGATCTCCAACCTTGGATTCACGACTACTGTACTTCATATAACCCCTCATGGGTCACTCTCTTCACCTTCATTATTTGGCGCCTTTGGACTGGGCGATGTGAGAACCTTTTTTCCACTCACCCCACCCTGCCCCATTCCCGTCTGTGCGACTCCTACTCTGCCCTTGCTGCTGCCTGGGTGTCTACAAGCAGCCATGTCCCATGCCCCCCTCCCGTGTTGACTCCTTCCCCTCTACCTCTTGCTACCCCGGTAGCTGGGCATTTTCCCCGCGTAATTGGCTTAAGGTCAACGTTGATGCGGCCTTCTCTTCCTCCTTCTCCTTTGCTAGTGTGGGGTGTGTTGCTAGAGACAGTTTTGGGTCTTGGGTTAAAGGTTGGTCGGTCCGCTTAGCTGCCCCTAATCCCTTTATTTGTGAGGTTCTTGCCATCCGTGAAGGATTAGTTTTTGCTACCGCCCTCGGCCCTAATGTTATCATTGCTTCTGATTATATTAATGTCGTTAATGCCATTCTTAAGAGTGATCTACCTTGTGGTCCTTATGCTAACATCATTCTCGAGTGTAGGGAATAATTGGAGGCCTCACCGATTTTGAAGATAATTTTTGAGAAGAGATCGGCGAATAAAGTTGTGGACGCCATTGCTAAATTCGCCATTAAAGACACTAGCTCGTGTAATGGAAGCTTTATTTGGGCGCATGCCCCTTTATTTGTAATGGACTTTTGTAATTTAGACTTTGTTTGGGCTAGTACGCCACTTTCCCCCGACCCGCCCCCTTGATGTATCTGAACTTCTTTCTTTCCCTTTAATTTAAGTACTTCCTGGCCAAAAAAAAAAATTGGGTTTGCCGGTATATGAAAGTTCAAATTTGGGTGAAGTGTGTATCGGTGAGAAAACGATACACTCACGGTCATATTTGGCACAGAAGATGAAAAATAGAGAATTACAATTTTACCTCTTACGAGCAAAATTTTTTTTTTTTTTTTAAATTAGGATGTTAATGAAATTCGGTAACACTCGATGTCGCCCTAGCATTGTCCATAATTATTTATCAAATACGATTATGTAAAGATAAGGATAAACATATGCTTTCCGTAATAAGAAAGAGGAGGAGATAAATGGGACCTTCTTGTACTTTATTGATTGCTTTCAATGCGGTAATTAGTATGTATTTATTGTTACGTTTTTTACTTATATCTCTACGTAGAATACCACTTAGATAAAGATAAGAAACGTTAATTTAAATATTTATTTTTTCCTATACGTTTGTAAAATTTATGTTTTTCTTATAAGTTTTAAATGCTACTTGTATTTATACTGTTCTAATAAAATGATCTGAACATTTAATTTGATTCTTAATTCCAACATTTTTCAATCCAAACACAAAATATGAAAATGAAATTGATTTTAGTAAAGAACCAAACACATGGTATCACAAATCAAGTTCCAGCCTCATAATACTTTTGCAATAGTGGCATCACATACACAAACACTATACTGATAGATAAACCATCTCAACCAAAACCTTAAGGTAATGGTTGAACCCCGACTATTATAATTATTCATATTACTTTCCTTCACTCAAATGCTCATTGGCCTTGAAGAGTGGTTAGTGCACATGCTCCCCCGTACCGTATGCTTAAATTCCACTTCGTGAGTTATTGAGGAGTTATTGAGTTTGGTAGGATTCGAAGCCGTGATCTATGGTCACACTGGCTCTGATACCATATAGAGAATATAAGAGAAGAGCAATTGTTGATTGTATTATTGAAGTATGGAAGTTGTGATGAATAATAAGAATAAATGAGACCCGTATATATAGTATAAGACGATTACCTAACCTGCAAGATACAATATTATTAAAGATCTAATTTTCTAATATCAATAATATCATTTTCCTAATAGCATAACAATAATATAATAAGATATGGTAATCTCTAATATTCCCCCGCAAGATGGAGGAGCGCAGCAGAAGTCCAATCTTGAAAAGCAGCATATGAAGACGAGGAGATAAGCCAGCGACACTATCTTCGGAGAACATCAACAATTCTGATAAGGGTGGCTAAGTAAGGCAGCTAAGATTAAAGGAGTGGCCATGTTAATGACCAAGTTTAAGAGGTGTGACCAACAAAGGGAGCCAAAGTTTTGGAGGGGTTTCCACAAGGGCACAAAGTGTAAGAGGGGTGGCTACAAGAGCGCCAAAGTTTAGGAGGGGTGGCCCGCAAGAGTGACAAGTTTTTGGAGGGGTGTTCATGGAAATGACCAAGTTTAAGAGGGGTAGGCCACAAGGGTGCCAAAGTTTAGGAGGAGTGGTCATGGTAGTAACCAAGTTTAGGAGGGGTGGCCACAAGGGCACACAGTTTAGGAGGGGTGGTCACTAGGGCACAAGTTTTGAGGGGGTGGCCACTAGGGTACAAATTTTAAGAAGGGATCGCATGAACGAAAAATTTTAAGAGTGTAACCACAAGAGCAACAAAGTAAGGAGTGGTCGGTGGTCACATAGGTGACCGTGTGTAAAGAGGATGCAAAAAGAAGAGTAGTTGTCGTACTCGATTGTTCATACGCATACGATATGATGTTAGTGATGAACCATGGATACTTCTCCAACAGGAGAACGTGAAGTTAGTATTGATTTTTTTTTTTTTTTGTAATAAAGATAACGAAAAGAGGAGGAAATTTTGGTAGATAATCAAAGACGAATTCCGCCGGTGGGCATTGTAAACTAATTAACTGCCCACTAGCATGGCAGCGGAATTTTGTTTAGGTCTCAAGAACCGAGAGGCTCTGATACCATATAGATGAACCATCTCAACCAAAACCATAAGGTAATGGTTGGGCCCAACTATTATAATTATTCTTATTATATATTACATAAGCCTTTTACCATCTAAAGCCAAGGTAGGCTGCATAATGAGAAAATGGACAGCCATGTTTTGCCCCAAATTTTCAATAAGCCTATGAAATATAGGTAAGCCCTTAATCTTGACAATGAGCATGAAAATTTGGGAATCCATGTGTGAATGGCGGTGAATAGTTGTTGACTTTTAACACTCCCCTTAACGAATACTTTCACTTAGAGCTAGTCTCGAAATCATACCAAGTTGAGTTCGAAATTTCTCGAACTTTGATCCACCTTTCTCCTTTGGTAAAGATGTCTACCACTTGATCATCAACATTGGCATAGTCAATATTAATTTCACCTTTAGAACCTTCTATCATACAAAATGATAACGTACTTAAACATACTTTGTCCTAGCATAAGAAACTGGATTTTCTACCAAATGGATTACTGACATGTTGTCACAATAAACCCTCACTCCAGAACCAACACGTTGATATAGATAATTCAAGAATTGTGTTAGCCACACACTCTTTTGCTACCATTTATGCTTCTCTATAACTTGCCTTTCTACTCGACAATAATACAGTAAGTTGCCTCTTACTACACCACAAACCAGCATCTGAAGTAAGAGTGAACATATAACCCGTAGTAAATCAGCGTGTGTCATGATCGCTAACATATTCGACATCACAATAACCGTAAAATACATACAATTCATCACTTGGGTAAAGTATTCTGTAGTCAACAGTTCCTTTAATATACCTCAATATACGTCCTATTGCTTCCAAATGAGACTTCTTTGGATTTTGCATGAACCGACTAAGCACATTTACAGCTTAAGCGAAATCAAGTCGGGTCAATGTGAGATATATAAGACTTCATACGAGTTGTCTATATATTGTCACATCCTCCAAATCTTTTCCGTCTGTAGAACGTAGTTTAGCATTGATCTCGGTTGCAATTTACACTTGTTTGCAATCAAGCATTCTTGACTCCAAAATATCCTGGGCGTATTTCTGCGGAGAAAGAAATATTCCACATTTGATTCTTTCTACCTTTAGACAAAGAAAATATTTTTGCTCTTCAAGCTCTTTCATGTGAAACCTTATTAAGAGATTCGATCTTATTTGATGAATCTCTATTTTATCGTCTTCAGTGATAATAAGGTTATCCACATAAGCAAAGAACACTGTTAACTTTGCATATGGAGCTTTGACAAACAAGCTTGAATGTGCAGGAGCAATTGAATAACCACTTTGCAATAAGAATTCAGCTATCTTACTATACCATGCTTATGCAGTCTGCTTCAGTCCATATCTACTTTTCTTGATTAGAACTCTCAAACCCTTTTGGCTAATCCAAGTATATATCTCTATCTAGCTCTTCATGAAGAAATCCATTCTACACGCCCATATGCCACATTTTCCAAAGTTACTAGCCGTAAGTGCTAGTAAAATACGTACAGTGGCAATCTTCGCAATCGGCCTAAATGTTTCATAATTTAGCCCATATTGTTGAGCGAATCCTGCAAATACGAGTCATGCCTTGTACCTTTAATTAGAACCATCTAGCTTGGTCTTCACTTTGTATACCCACTTACATGAAATGGGTTTAACATCATTTGGCTTTGGCACTAATTCCCAAATTTCATATTAATTAAGTGTTTGGATTTTCTCTTTCATATATAGCTTTTTACGTTACCAATCTTTGCTATGAGCGGCCTCATCGTAACTACTTGGCCCTTTCACGATGTCTTCCACCATTGTTACATTTGCATACTTACAGTTTGGCTTATGTGGCCAACTAGTTCTCATCAATTGTTATTGAGTATCCTTATCCTTGATAATGACATCTTCAACCTGGCCCGATCTTGCTTCTTCGGAAGTTCTGTGGTGTATTCCTATTCTCGAAGGACTTTTCTCTTTTGTTGGTGAATGTTTAAATTCTTCACTCTCTGATTCACCATCACTCGGGCTTATTGGATCATTTTCCTCATCCATCCATCTTATCCTTGAGCTTTCCCTCTATCTCCTTTAAATCTGGCAGTAACAAAACTTGTGGTGACCACCAAGATGATTTTTCATCAAACACCACATTTCTTGACACATGATACTTGTAAGTAGTTAGATCGTAACATTTCCAAACTTTCCTTGGATCATTAGACATAGAAAAGAAGCATGGGATTGTCTTCTTGTCAAACTTGGTATAAAGATAATCTGGAACGAAGACATAACATACACATCCGAAAACTCGGAAATTACTGATTGCAGGTTTTAGTTTCCAAAACTTCTACAATGGAGTGAGATATTCAAGTCCCACTTGTGGTGCCCTAGTTGTCACATGTGTTGTCTTCACGCATTCTTTACTTTTGGTGAAATGTGAAAATTCTCATTAATATGGAATAAACACCATTACACTATACATATTACATAATTCCACCCTTAGAACATATAACATCAGTACCCCCTACAACAACTTCATTTTGCTAAGCCAATTCGTATCTAATCGAGTGGTATTACTATTGCCCAGAGTTGCTAACCTTTAATTGATAGAAGCATGAACCTTCCTAAGTATGCACCGAGGATGTTGTACACTTTCTTCCAGTCTACACTTATTTCTACTGTCCCAGAGATAGTAAATCAAACCAGCCATAACAACCATGACGACCTACTTCTTCAAGAGTGACCCGTTTCTCCACTTCAGAACCCAGCACAGGAAATTCCCCTGCCAATTTACCTCTAACCAAATCTGAACCAACATGAGGCACCTCGTACTCTTAGCATGTACCATACTTCTGCACGTCTCGACCAGATGACGATTTTTCCTTTCCGCCACTCCATTCAGTTGTGGAGTGTTTAGACACGACAACTGACGTTTAATCTTGTACTCTTGTAGATATCGTGTGAATTCAATCAATGTGAACTCTCCCCCCATTGTCTTTAGTAGACACTAAATCTTGCTACAAACTTCGTTTTCTAGTTTATCTTTGAAACTTTTAAACTTGTCAAAAACTTCTGATTTTTCCTTTAAAAGATCAACTTATACATATCTTGAAAAATCATCAATGAAAGTGATCATGTAACGATAACCACTAACTGGTGATATTTTTATCAAACCAAGTAGGTTATTGTGAATTAACTTCGAAGGTGCCCCCGCCTTGAACTTTGACTCCTCATATGGCAGCTGGTATGCTTTGCTAAATTAACATCCAGCATAAACTACATTAACCTTCACATCAAGTTGAGGAAGACCATTGAGCATTGATTTACTCATGATAACTTTAAGCTTAGTGTAGCCTACATTCCCCAGGTGTGCATGCCACAAATCAACCGTCTCATTTTTT
The DNA here is from genome assembly GCF_048544455.1 of Silene latifolia. Taxonomy (NCBI): domain Eukaryota; kingdom Viridiplantae; phylum Streptophyta; class Magnoliopsida; order Caryophyllales; family Caryophyllaceae; genus Silene; species Silene latifolia. The sequence goes on from NC_133534.1 coordinate 40,876,855, forward strand.
CTAGCTTTCCTACATATGTCGTATAAGCGGACATGTAGACTGGTTATAAACGTTTCCTTTTATGATAGGAGATGAATATCCCTCCAAACTTGGATACACTTTAACATCATTAGGCCCAAAAAATCATGGTTTCCCGAAGCTTCTAGTTGTGACACCGGTATTAAATTCTTTGTGATACCTGATAAATGATTGACATTATCAAGATAAACTTGCTTGTTATTATATCTTTGTGTAACTATATCTTTATTTACGTGATTAATTGACAAATCTGAGTTATTTGCTGCCATAGCAACTCGGCCTTGTATATTGACGTAAGCCTTGCTTTGTTTATTTTTTATTTTTTCCTTGATTGAGCCTTTCTTTTTTGGCTATTTAGTTTCGTATTTTGCTCTGAAAATGGGGAAATGATTTGCCAATGGATTTGTGATGTGACCCAATATACTGTACGTTCATGATTGTACTCGGACATGTTTAGAAACTTCTCCTTGTCTCCCGTCATGTGATTTGAGCAACATGAATCAATTATCCAAGTATCTTGATAATTGATTATCTTATCACTTTTTGCGACTACTGTCATTAATTCGTGCACCGTCTACTTCATGCTTGAACCTTCTTGTTCAAGTTCATATGAAGCTTGAACATGCCATTCAACTTCATTATTCTCATGCTCTTTTAATGTTGTTGTATTTCCTTCTGCTGACTTTGACCACAATCTCGACCATAATGTCCCTTTTCCCATAGTTGCATGTAGCAAACAACATCTTGTTGCACTTGACCTCTTTGTTGGTCCAGTTATCGATCTTGAAAAGTTCCTCCTAGTTGGAAGCCTCCTCTTCCTTGGCCTTTTTTGAATCCTTCTGGCTATTTATTTGAACTACTTTGACAACCCGATCCAGAATTTCTTGTGTCACCTCCTTGGTATGACTTTTTATTACCAAATAAGGTCTTTTCTTTATCCTTGATGGATTCTCCAGACATTTGCTTATCTAGAGCTTCTTGGTTGGCTAATATATTTTCAAACACAATAAGAGTTGGTTGTGTAGCCCAACCTCGAATTGCCGCGATAAGAGTAATGAATCCCCACCTTAAACAGAAGATAATAATTCTTTGCATCCTGGTATCCATGATTGAATTTTCAAAATCCTAATATCGTGATTTGCTCACACAAAGGATTGACTTTGGTAAAACATTGGTTTCGGACATGGTATTTTGTCGAATCGACATTAGCTCATTCTTGAGCAACTGGAGTTAAGAATCATTCTTTTTTGACAAAAAATCTTTGAACGTGTCTCATGCCTCCTTTGGTGTTTCTGCATCCTTGATGCGGTACAATATATCGTCCTCCACAGTTGTTGTTAACAGGTACATAGCCTTTCCGGACATTCTATTTCTTCAGCTCTTATCCTCTAGCAGGTTTGGCGGTTTCACCTCCGCCAACCATGCCCCAAAGATCTTGTCCTAACATATATAGTTGCATATGTGTGCCCCACATACTATTTCCGTTGCACAAATTATCATTATAGACGGGCATTTCCGTCTATACGAAAAGACGGGCCAAATGTCACCACTTTAACGCCAAATGTCACCACCTTATAAACTACCTGTTGTAGCTTAGTAAATGGTACTGTTTACATTTGGCGTTAAGATAGTGACATTTGGCGTTAAGGTGGTAACATTTGGCCCATCTTTTCGTATAGACGGAAATAGCCCGTCTATAATGAGACCGACTGTTTCCGTTGTTTAACTTCTCAATACCACTAGCTGAAAAAGTGATATCTTCCATGGTGACTTGACGACACCCGACTCGATCAAGTAAGCTTGATCTCTCACCAATTTACTTCACGGTCCCAGACGGTGCACTCTAAAATAATATTGATCCCGGATCAATACTTGGACAAGATAAATAGCATCTCGCCTTACTAGCTCTGATACCAAATGTAAAGAACAAGAGTTTTTTTTTCATACTATGCGAAGTACTATTGTTATATTGGCTTCACGAGTAATTCTACCCGTACTCCTCACACACAAGCCATTATAATATTCCACTTGGGTGGATTGTGTTTGTGTGTGAGGAGTACCGTCCTCTGGGAGGACGGTAGAATTTTTGTTGGCTTCACATACACAAACACTATACTACGTACATAAGACTTTTGCCATCAAAAGAATATGGTAGCTTGCATAATGAGAAAACGGGCAGCCATATTTTACCCGGTATTTTCCATAAGCCTACTAAAGATTTAGGGTGTGTTTGGATAACAAAAGTGGAGGGAAAGGAGGGGAGGGGGAAGGAGGGAAGAGAAATGGAGGGAAGGGGAGGGAAGGGGAAATGGGGTGTGGGTGTTTGGATACAATTTCTCTCCAAATCTTGCCTATTGTGAAGAGATTTTGATTTGTTTTGAATGAGGGAAAATGAATCCCTCCAAATCTTTCCCCCTTCATTTCCCTCCACCCTTATTTGCTATCTAAACAAGGGATTTTAAATCCTCTATTCTCCCTCCCTTTCTTTTCCCTCCAAATCTCTCGATCCAAACACACCCTTAAAGATCGGTAAGCCATTAATCTTGACAATGAGCATGAAAATTTAGCAATCCATGTGTGAGTGACGGTAAGTAGTTGACTTTTAACAGAGCTATAAGGTCACAACTTTAAAATCTTTTAGTTGTGGGAATTGGAGTTGATTAATTATCTCAAACTACCTTTTATCATTAATTTATTTGAATTTTGAAATTTAGGGGATGAAAGTAAAAATACTCGAATTTAACATTATATCCCGGGTGATGCTCAGATTCAGTATCACCCAATGGCGCTATCCCATTATTCAGCAATTTTATGTAAGATGCTTTTGGGTGAATGTGAACGAATATTTTTGTATTGTAAAGCCTGAAGAGTACTCTCAATGTTAATGGCTATCAATATCAATCAATACTATATATTAATTCCAGAAATCAAGGGACTTCAATGTAATTAAATAAATCTATACAAATTAATTATACTATATAGTTTTTAATCATAGCACTGTGTGATGGACCCGACCAAGGGACTTCAATATAAATATTATATAGTTTTGGTTGAAGTATAAATTTAGAGAACACTATAATATGGTGATTTTCCTTAAAATAACATGCCCCACTTATGGTATTAATTTTTATAAGGATGTTAATTATTTAACATACACGAATATAATATAATATAAGTACTTTATATTTTGGAAACTATTAAAAGGTAAATAAATTAATCTAGATTTCCAAAAAATATAATTTTCCAATAATAATGATTGCTCTTAAATAATATTCTAATCTAAGATTTATTTAAATATATAACTCTAATACAACTAGATAATCAACTACTATGATATAATAGTAACCACCCACGTGAGTACTAAAAGCAACAATAATAGCAACCGGAGTAGTGAATGTCATACTAACAACAATGAGAGTAGTGAAATTAACAATAAAAAATGCGGGAGTAGTGAAAGAAAAAATTATGGCGGCGGGAGAGGTGAAAGTAATAGTACTATAGTAGTCACAAAACATGTAATAAAAGTAACAATAGGAACAACAGAGAGAGTATGAAAAATTAACTATCAATTCGATTTTAAGAAAATATTAATTTATTTAAATATATGAGTTTGACAAAATTAACGGGTTAACCGTAAAAATAGCAGGAGTAGTTAAACAAACAACATTAACCGAAGAAGTAGTGAACATAATAGTATTAACATGGGATGTAGTGAAAGTAATAATATTGACAGCGGGAGTGGTGAACGTGTCACATAATTTGTTGATTAATTTTAGATTTCATCATAATTTCAAGATATAAATTGTAAACATATGTGTTAACCAAATTTGGCGAAACATATTTCATAGAAAATAAAATTTAAATGGTAAGTAAAGGTAGCCCGGGCGTAGCCGGGCACCAAACCTAGGAAACCAAATTTCTTTAATGTAATTAAAGAAAGTTATACAAATTAATTATGCTATATAGTTTTAAATCACTAGCACCGTGTGATGGATCTGATCAAGGGATCTCAATGCAAATATTATATAGTTTGCGTTACAATTAAATTATATAGAAACTTGGTAATTTTCCTAAACATTTGTAAGAAACTAAAATATGGTCAATTTTTTTAAAATAAAATAATTAATTAAGATGGTCAATTTCCTTAAAATAAAATAATTAATTAGTTAAGATGGACAATTTCAAGGAGACTAAAAGAAAGAAGATGCTTGGTAATTTTCCTAAATATTTATAGAAGACTAGAAGATGATCAATTTCCTTAAAATAAAATAATTAAGTATAAACATGCACACTTATGGTATTAATTATTATCATCATACAAAAATAGTTTATAGTTTATTAGATGTATAGAAATGTTAATTATTTAACATATAAGAATAAAATATAAGTAAGTTATAAATAATTCAAGTTAGATTCCATAATATATAATATTGCATAATTATTTCGATTTGATTTAATGCATATATGTAATATAAATATATAATCCTCTTAAAATTGCATGCCTAAGTATTAAAAGTAATTTCATTAGAAAAAAAAAAGAATTGTAGTAACATTGGATATAGTTATATGATAGTAATCACTCACTTGAATAGTAAAGTAACAATATTATTAGCGAGATTAGTGAAAGTGGTAGAAAGAACAACGGAAGTAGTGAAATAATCAATATTAATGCGGCAATAGAGAAAGTAACAATAATTACGGCGGGAGTAGTGAAATTATCAATATTAATGCGGTAGTAGTGACAGTAACAATAATTACGGCGGGAGTAGTGAAAGTAACAATTATTACAGGCAAGTAGTGAAATGTTATTACTATTGTTTCATTAATAAGAGTAAAATATTAATAGCGGGAGTAGTGAATTCGTCTCAAAATTTATTTCATCGTAATTTTAGAATATGTCATAGAAAAATATATTAATGATAAATTTATGAGTTATGCAACTTTAAATAATTTTATTTAATGAAAAAAAAAAATTTAATGGTAAGTAGAGGTAGCCCGGGCGAAGTCGGGCACCAATACTAGTACTATATATTAAATCCAGAAACCAAGGGACTTCAATGTAATTAAAGAAAGTTATACAAATTAATTATACTATATAGTTTTAAATCACTAGCATCGTGCGATGGACCCGATTAAGGGATCTCAATACAAATATTATATAGTTTGGGTTAAAATTAAATTACATAGAAGCTTGGTAATTTTCCTAAACATGGTCAATTTTCTTAAAATAAAATAATTAATTAAGATGGTCAATTTCCTTAAAATAAAATAATTAATTAAAATGGTCAATTTCAAGGAGACTAAAAGAAAGAAGATACCTGGTAATTTTCCTAAATATTAATAGAAGATTAGAAGATGATCAATTTCCTTAAAATAAAATAATTAAATAGTATAAATATGCACACTTATGATATTAATTATTATCATCATAAAATTATATATTAAATTTAAAATCTATGCAATTTTATTAAACTTTATAGTTTGTTAGATGTATAAAGATGTTATATATTTAACATACAAAAATATAATAAGTAGGTTATAAATAATTCAAGTTAGATTCCATAATATATAATATTGTATAATTCTTTCGATTTGATTTAATACATATATGTAATATATTTATATAAATATATAATCCTCTTAAAATTGCATGTCTAAGTAGTAAAAGTAATTTCGTCAGTAAAGAAAAGAATTGTAGTAGCATTGGATATAGTTATATGATAGTAATCACTCATTTGAATAGTAAAAGTAACAATATTATCAACGAGATTAGTGAGAGTGGTAGAAACAACAACGGGAGTAGTGAAATAATCAATATTAATGCGGCAATAGTGAATGTAACAATAATTACGGCGGGAGTAGCGAAATTATCAATATTAATGTGGCAGTAGTGACAGTATCAATAATTACGGCGCGAGTAGTGAAAGTAATATTGATTACGGGCAAGTAGTGAAATATTATTACTATTGTTTCATTAATAAGAATAAAATATTAATAGCGAGAGTAGTGAATTTGTCTCAAAATTTATTTCATCGTAATTTTAGGATATGTTATAAAAAATATATTAATGATAAATTTATGGGTTATGCAACTTTAAGTAATTTTATTTAATGTAAAAACAATATTAATGGTAAGTAGAGGTAGCCCGGGCGAAGCCGGGCACCAATACTAGTTATATATTAAATACAGAAACCAAGGGACTTCAATATAATTAAAGAAAGTTATACAAATTAATTATACTATATAGTTTTAAATCACTAGCACCGTGTGATGGACCCAATTGAGGTATCTCAACGCAAATATTATATAGTTTGGGTTAAAATTAAATTATATAGAAGCGTGATAATTTTCTTAAACATGGTCAATTTTCTCAAAATAAAATAATTAATTAAGATGGTCAATTTCCTTAAAATAAATTATACTATATGTATAATTCTTTCGATTTGATTTAATACATATATGTAATATATTTATATAAATATACAATCCTCTTAAAATTGCATGCCTAAGTAGTAAAAGTAATTTCGTAGGTAAAGAAAAGAATTGTAGTAACATTGGATATAATTATATGATAGTAATCAGTCATTTGAATAGTAAAGTAACAATATTATCAGCGAGATTAGTGAAAGTGGTAGAAACAACAACGGGAGTAGTGAAATAATAAATATTAATGCGACAATAGTGAAAGTAACAATAATTACGGCGGGAGTAGTGAAATTATCAATATTAATGCGCGAAGTGGTGATGAAGAATAATAATTACTATTTGGAGTAGGAAAGTAACAATGATTACGGGCAAGTAGTGAAATGTTATTACTATTGTTTGATTAATAAGAGTAAAATATTAATAGCGAGAGTAGTGAATTTGTATCAAAATTTATTTCATCCTAATTTTAGGATATGTCATAGAAAAATATATGAATGATAAATTTATGGGTCATGCAACTTTAAATAAGTTTATTTAATGAAAAAGAATTAATAATAAGTAGAGGTAGCCCGAGCGAAGCCGGGCACCAATACTAGTATTACCTGATTTGTTGTGGCGGTTATAATACTAATTGGAAGAGTGAAAGTGAAGGCAATGACACGAGCACAGAAGAGCGCCCACCAAGGAATTTGCACTTGATCTTTCATGAAGATGGATAGTAAAAAGGAAATTGAGACAGTTACTGCAACAAGTAGGTAGAACCACCATGATGGTATGTCTTCATAGTTCCTCATGAGCTTGGTATGGATATCCTCCTTTCCTTTGTATGATCCAAAGAATCTTTCGTAGATCTCTCTGTTTATTCAATCATGTATATTACACGTCAAAATTGGACATGATTATACCCCTATTTAAATAACTTCTTTTCCTTTATGGTTATATCTTGTATATAAAATTAATGATTAAGGGGCATTTAGGATATTTCACGAATTTTTCTTAAATGTAACGTGGGATATTCTATCATGTACCCCTCAACTTTTCCATTTTCTATGATGTACCCCCTCTTTTCATGCAAAAAAACTTTGACTGTCAATAATTTTTGTCTACAAGCTCAGAATACGATAAACTTTTTTTCCAAATTGACCGTCTTTAAGAGGTCTTCTGTCTGAAAAAAAAATCACCAGACGTCTCAACTCGTAGATGGAATTATGGTCGGTCAAAGTTTGTTCGTTAAAAAATGTTTGACCAACCATAACTACCGGCTACGAGTTCAAAAAGCGGTGAAATTTTTTTTCAAATTGAAGATGACGAGATAATTGGTTTGAAAAAAAAAATAACCGTTTTCTGAACTCATAACAGAGAATTATTGTCGGTCAAAGTTTTTTCTGCGAAAAACGAGGGGTACACGGAAAACGAAAAAGTTCAGGGGTACACGAGAGAATAACCCGTGTAACTTTTAGTCAAATTAGGATAATAAAAGAGGAATGAAGGGACTGTTATGTTACAACATAGGGTGCAAAGATGATTTAGGACCGTCCAAAGATATTAATATAGCCATTTAATTGGAAAATCCATATGTAGGTTGTTGTTTCTGATCTCGAGTCTTGACCCTTCCCTTATTACCTTTTGCAATGGCGTCGAACACCCAACATTATACAACACGCTGACACTTTACATTAAGCCAAAACACGAAGACTTTTCTTAAACTAGTCATGTCCGACATCTAAGCCACTCACCCGTAGTACAGTACGGTAGTAGATACTTATTAGGGCATCAACAATAGAGGTTTGTCAACAAAGGTTTGTGTACTTTTTAGAGGTTTGTTGACAAACCTCTCTATTGTTGGGAATGAGGTTTGAGGTTCATAGACGAGAATGGTTACATATTTGTATACAGGTTTGTGGATGACATGGCAAGTGGTGGTCCCTAAAATATAACCAACATATGAGAGAAAAAAAAATGGATAATTTGAAGTGGGTCCTATAACATAAACCTTGAGAAGGTTTGTCTATTGTTATGTATAGGTTTGTTATTGAAGAGGTTTGTTAATTTGATGATGTGTCAAGTGACAAACCTCTAAAGAGGTTCATCTATTGTGGATGCCCTTACTAAATCTGGTAGTACAGTACGGAATGAAGGAAACTGAAGTACTAACTCGGAGAGTATTACCTTCCGTTAAATAAGCCCACATGAGTGAGAGTGGATGCGATGGTAGCAAATCCAAATCCATAAGTCATAGCAAAAAACATGCTCATGTGAATTCGCCCTTGATTCTGATACTCGGTTATATTTAACTCAAAGTTGTTGTTAACAATACTCGTAATGTTGTACCTTTGACCATGGGCTGTGAATAAGTGTGAGGAGTAAATGGGAAATGTTCGAGCGCTGTACAAGTCTAGTCCCCAGTAAGCTATGGGGATAAATATGTACGAGACCGAAACATAGCCTATGCAAATATTTGCAATGGTAGAAAATGGGGTTATGAGAGGGCTGGATAAAAAGGAAGATACTACCGACCAGTCCAATGTAATGGCTCCTAGCCCCAGGCCTCTCATGCCAGAGCCCAATTGCTGCGCTGTGACTGATTTCGGAAATACCCAGCAGACCCATGATATGCTAGTAAGGGTTGTGAACAGGTATCCTGGAACAGCGTACCAGCCAAAACTGCATACAAGTACAATCAGGAAGAACTTTGCCCTTGATATGCGTTGCTCTGATTTGTCGTCGTTCTCGTGTAAGGCCCTGCATCGAACAAATAATCTTTTTTTTGACAGTAAGAACAAATAATTATTAAGGAAAGGAATCGCCAGAACTTGATATTTGCTTCTGGTTGTAGTTCTATATATTCTCTCCTATTCTAAATAACCTTCTCTATTTTTTTTCGTTTATTCGCCAATATTTTGCCTATTTCCTTTTTTTTTGATAAAGTTATATACTTATTTTAATCAATTAACCTCACAACAATACCCATAATTTATGCTTATTTTAATCACCTCAACCCACAACAATACCCCATAATACCTTCTCCATCTCCAATCACCTCACCCCACAACAATACTTTATGCTTATTTTAATCAAACTCTTAAATTTTGTGTCAATGTTGAATAGGTGGACAAATACACCGAAACAAGTATTCACTCAATAATTAGTGGGTCAAACACTTGTCCGGCCCTTGCACCGTAAAACATATAAATTTAACACAAATTCTTGTTCCAGGCGGACGCTTTTTGTCTTATTTGTCAGACGGATAAAATGTTGCCATTTTTTAAGAAAATGTAACCAATTAATTCACAAAATGTTATGACTAGAGGTATCATTTTTTACCCTGAAAATGATGTGAACAATAATGGTAACATGTTATCAGAAAATAACAACATTTTATTGTAAAATGATGATATGTTACCCGTCTTATTTCAGACCAAAAGCAATGATCTTAAGAAAAACGGACTGTAAATTTAAAGGAAACATGTTATTTAAAATACATTTTGACCCATATCAATCATGACTTGATCCCATTCCGTAAAATATACTCGATGTTTATTTTGGTTTGACGGATATTTACGACCATATTTTGACTAATTTATACTGATTTAACTAAAATCCGACACGCAAACCGTTTAATATGTCTAGTCCTCCTTAGACCTGGTAAACAGATCGGGTCGTGTCGGGTTCGTGTCCGTGTCACATGTAAATGGGTCACAAACTCTCCAACCCAAACCCGACCCAATTAAATATCGTGTCGTGTTCGTGTTGACCCACTTACATAAATGGGTCATCAAGCCTCAACCCTAACCCGTTAATTTCGTGTCGGGTTCGTGTCGTATTTTCGTGTCATGTCCATATTTAGAAAGTTTAAGTATATTTATGTGATGGAGGATCAAGAAAAATCAGGATTAATATGGTAAACAGGTCATTCTTGTCGGGTTCGTGTTTAGAGAGACCAACCCAATTAAATATCGTGTCGTGTTCGTGTCAACCCACCTACATAAATGGGTCATTAAGCCTCAACCCAAACCCATTAATTTCGTGTCGGGTTAGTGTCGTGTTTTCGTGTCGTGTCATTGTTTGCCAGCTCTAGTCCTCCTAATTCTAACTTACAGTAAGCTAAAATATTGCAAAAAAAAAAAAATAATAATAATAAATGTTTGTGGCAAAATTAATTGCAACTAAATAAATCTATTCTTATTTCATTTTTCAAAATTGATTTGGGATGAGATTAGCTTAATTAGTTACTTTTAATAATTAATAAGGAGATTCACTTAATCACTTAAATGGTCAATTTTTTGGTGTATTTGTCTAACATCTCGTTTTTTTTTACCAATTTGTTCAAAGAAGAATTTTTTTTTTACTAATTTATCCATCACCTCTTAGTTTTCTAACCAATTTGTCAATTTGGCCAACTTAACTTACCAAATTTTTTAACCGCTTAAAAGAATGGAGAAAAAGGATTGTACATCGGATGTACTACCTCACACTTAATGAATTTTTGAGTTTTTGTGTATTTCTTTTGAGTTCTATAGAGTTTATAAATTACATTTTAGTTTTATGACTTCAAAAATCAAATTTTTTTGAGCTGATATGTAATTCTTTTGAGTTATAATGTAACTTTTTGAGATTAATGTTTAAGTAAATGAACTCAAAAACTTTATGATAAAACTCAAAATTTTAAAATTAAAACTCAAAAACTTTATGTTAATCCTCAAAAACTATATCATCTGATGTACTACATCAGATGTGTAATCCACTTACTGAAAAGAATGGGTATTAAGAGCAAAATGTCAAATTACAAGGGATCGAGTGAATTTTCAGTCTTTAAACGTATCTGTTGTTTAGTGCATAAATGTTACTTCCTCCATTCCAATCAATTATATACGTTTGCTTTATACACGTATATCAATGCTCATTTTCTTTTGTTCATATCTTTAGTAATATAATACTAAATTTATAAAAAAATTAATATTCATAATATATTGGGTAAGACAATTTAAACAAGATCTCACATGACTATCTTTTATGTTATACTCTCTCCTAGTTTTCATGTTCCTCCCTGTTTCCTATTTGAGATTAGTTTGGTATTCCTCCTTATTTCCTTATTTGGAAGCTTTTGTGTACTCCAAAATCCACTGCATGTAGGGTAGTATAGTTTGTTTGGTCCAAATTCACTTTTGTAATTTTTCTGCCCAAAAGAAAAGGGAGGAACATGGAAACTAGGAGGGAGTAAATTAAAAGTTGTATCGGATATTCTCTTTACATATGAATAGCGCTCAAAAAGTAAACGTATAGAATTGATTGAAATAGATGAAGTATATTTGAAGCTGCCTGCCATTTTAATTAATAAATTTAGATTTACATAAAATAAAACTTTGATATTGAGGGTTTCATAACGTAAAATATATACTCCCTCTGTCCTGCTCAATAGTTTACACTTTTTTATTTAAGGTGTATTAGAGAGGTGATCAAATAGCCCAAGCCTATTGGCTCCGCCAAGCCCAACTCACTTTTTTGAAGGGCTTGGGCCTTATATTTTGGCCCAAAAAACCCCATGGGTCGCCGGGTTTGGGCCAAGCTTTCGGCCCAACTTTTGGCCCGGCCGGGTCCATATTAATTAATAAAATAATATTTTTTCTTATAAAGTTTGTTTAAGTAGCGTTAAAATTACCAATAACTCTTTACAAACTCATGTATATATTTATTGAGATTTAAAGTGATGTTTACATAACATATATCATATCTACTAGACATGATTAAACATTATAATGAGCCGATAGTTGTCTTTTTTTATTTTATTTTTAAAGAATAATTTATATGCGCTTCATCATATTTTGTACGATTTTATAAACGAAGTATGTTATATTAAAGTACTAGTTAAAGGTATTATCGTACTTTTCTCGTTCGATTAGTAGTAAATTTTATTGCTAAAAAGCCCGTTTAGACCATAAGGGTCGGGTTTGGGCTCGCTAAATAGGCTCACACATTTGGCCTGGCCTGGCCCGCGGGTATGGGCCATTTTTATCATCTCCGCCCGGTCCAAGCTCGCATAGACCCAACCCATGATCACCTCTAAGGTGTATTAGTCAATAACTTGTGCTTTTCTTTTCTAGTAAATAAATTAACCATGTGGGTGGGAATCATTACGAGTACTCCTCATTTCAACTGATAAGTCTATTTTATATAGACTTTATCTCCTTATTTTGGCATTAATTTATTGTAATACCCGTCCTTTTAGGGACCCGTTGACCGACCTTAGGGGCATGGGATAGCCTTTGGGAATCCGTGCAAGAGTTGGCTCGTGTTGTGATAGGCCTTGGGGTGAGTGGTACTCGATCTAGTCGAGGCTACTCGATCGAGTAGCTTGGGTACTCGATCGAGTAGGGGCCACTCGATCGAGTAGGTTGGTTAATCGATCGAGTAGCGTCTTTACAGCGAGGGTTTATAATCGTATTTTGATAGAATCGCGAATCATTTCCGCCTCTTTCCTTCAGACCTAGATGTCGCCTCACCTCTTTCCCTTCACCTTAATTCCTTCCATGGGAGCCTTTGAGGACTCTTGTGCCTTGGGGATAGGTTGCTTGAGTCGGGTAGCGGTCTTGACGCCGATATACGATGCGTAGGTATGTCATCATCATCATCTTTGTCGTTGTTGTTTCTTGTAGGGTGGTAGCGATAGTAATAGGTATTTGTACTGTTTGTGTAGGGGTTTTGCTTGCTTGGTTGATGTCATGTGATTGTACAAGGAATCGCCGCGGTTGGCTAAAGGTAGGTTCGCCAACTCAGTCTCTGTTGGTTGTTTAATGTGTCGGTTGTTGTATTGATTGTAGTGTCAGTGTGGTTGATTGATTATAGTATTCGGGTGGTGTTGCGTTGTTTTGTTGGTTGTTTTTGTGGTGCAGCTGTTTGTGGTTGATTGTCTATGGTTCTCGAGGTGCGTCCTCGGCTGAGTGGAGTCACTTGCGGGAGTGGCTTCACGCCCTAGTTTTGCCCTCCGTGGAACCCGCCACGGGAGGGGATGTGCACATTAATGGGACATGGTTATCGCTCAGTACGATGAGCGGGGCTTAGGTGGGAACGACTGCGGTCCTCCACTGACAGGGCTGGTCCAGTGGACAGTCGGTGACGGTGATTGTTCGGAGATGTGGTGTGTGTGTGTGTTTTGTGTACTTGTATAGTGTCTGTGGTTGCTGATGTGTTACCTCAGTTACTGACGTTGTGTGGTTTGTCTTTGTTTGTTCTGTGGTGTCTGCCGTGATCCCTTATGGTGAGCAATCAGTCTTAGCAGGTGATGTCTTGGATGGTAGCTGGAGTCCTTGCGGGATGAGTTTTCACGAGTCGTGACAAGAGTGGTTTACATAGTATTGACGAGGTGTATCGTTTGTATTAGTAGTTTAGGTTTAAGTCACATGTAAAGTAAGTATAAATGTTCTTTTATCGACTTTTGATGATTACTGTCCTCGGGCAACCGAGATGGTAACGCCTTTATATGCTAAGGAAGGTCTTGTTAAGGCTCCTTAGTATATGAGGGTGTTACAAAGTGGTATCAGAGCGACGATTTTGGAACCTGTAACAAATGAGCCTAATGAACGTAGTGAGTCTAATAAAATAAACCTGGTGTATGTATCTTGGGAGGCCCAACTGATGCTAGATTTTGGGTGAGTAGGCGCCCTCATTTCAAAATCATGGCCCCATTATGCTTAAGCCAGCCACTGAGTATGGGGATGTTGAGTCGGCAATTATGTGTCTAATGTGCGTAATGGTTATGCTAGAATTGTTTATGATGAAGTTTCTGTTGAAGTTAATATGTGTGTGATGATAATGAGAAACGTGAAAGTTTGTACACGAATAGAAGTGTGTGTGAAAAGAGTAGGAGTGCGGGATAATGTATAGAATGTAGTGATGGTCGTGTTTGCTTCAAATAGTTGGTAATAGTAGTTCGTATAAGAGTTTATAAGTCTTATAAGTAGTAATAATAATAATAGTTAATAGGTTGTGGATTTGTGATGATGATTATCAAAATAATAATGGATGAATGTGATATATGATTGGCTGAAAGCTTCCGCTTGTGACATGATTAATTTGAGTAAACTAATCTGTTTATGTTGAGGGATAGTTAGATTTCTAGTAGACTCATGATACATGATAGTTTAATGTTGGATGAGTGCTTAGAGTAATATGAGTATAAGTTTTATTATTGAAGTTGTAGACGAAGGATTAGACATGAAATAATGCGTTGAATGTATGCGTGAATGAGTTAATAGTGTGGTAAATCGTTTTGTGTGATGTTCGCTATAGAATGGAGTGATATGTATCGTGGTTGGGTGAAACCGTTACGTTACATTTGAGTAGTAGTAGTGCGTTGTGAATGAGTATAGTAACCTGTGATGATTTCCAAATTTGGTTTGGAATCGACACGTTGTTGTTATGCAGGAATCTTTAGTTAATCTCGTATTTTCGACCGCGTACCTAGCCTTGCTTAACCGAGTACGAGTGCCTACTAGACCGAGTAGACCTCATTCGATCTAGTTAGGAAGCTATAACGTCGAGGAAGTAGGAATTCGCTACGGAAACTCGACCGAGTAGCTCATACTCGATCGAGTAGAGGCCACTCGATCGAGTACCTTACTTACTCGATCGAGTAAGTGCTACAGTACCGGGAATACACGGGTTCATAAACCCTTTTCTTTGTTCAATTTTCTTATTTCCTCTCCTATTTCCGCAAACCCTAATTCCCTTTCCTCTCCAATCCTTTGTTTCTTGCTACTTGTGGTGCTTCAATCTAGTGATTTTCTTGCTTCAATTTGTTCTTTTTACTTCCTAATTGATTAAGGTATGAATGCTTACTCTATTTTGATGTTTTCAATTAGTTAGAATCACATAGGATGATAGAAAGTGTTGAAAAATCGATTTACATGTGTTAAAACTTGCTTCTAATTGTTGCAATATGATCTAGATGCTTTCCTTTGATGATTATTGTTGTTTAATATGCAAAAATCGAATTAAATTGGATGTAATATGGACCGAAAATTTTAGGGTTTGAGAAATTGAATTGATTTTTGGTTGTCTATTGCATGTAAAAGGATGAAAATTGAGTAATGTATGTTGTATATATCATGTATAGAGTCGATTTTTGTGATTTGCACCCCAAAATTTGTCTTAAAACTCCATTTTAAAAGTGCCCCAAACTGAAATTCGTCTCATGTTATTGCAAACTTGGGTTGTATATGAATATGTTTTGAAGATTTGAGTCCTAAAAGTAGTAGTGGTTAAGTTAATTCATGTTAAATATGTCAAAATTTTTACAGCTGTAGAGACCATCTGAGCTATAAGAATTGGAAATTTTACTTGTAATTTTGGAATTGTTGGTGATAGTGTGTACTTAGGTGATTCTTTTATGATTAAATATGTATGCTTTGTACGTTTTAGTGTATATGTGGTGGTATATTTAAATTGTATGTTGAAACAGATGCCGGGACTGAATATAGGAACCAGACAGAGTAAGAGGGGTAGGGCTTCCGAGCCCGAAGTTGGGGAGGGGAGTGGACCGGTAGTTTCAGTTGTACCCGAGTACCCGTCTGTGGTATTTGTTGATTTTACACAAAGAAAAAGATTTGTGGCCTTACAGACTCGTAAGATGAGACCGACCCGCTGCATATGATCTGGGTATTGAGACTGATGTCAGGCACATCTTTGAGACCTTGGGGTTAACCGGACTTTATCGCCTACGAAAGCATTCGTATGCCTTTCTGACCCTCGAGTTCATGAGCTCGTTTAAATACGAGCCGGTGGAACAAACTATGGAGTTCCGCCTCATGAACACCAGCTTTGTCTTGACCATGGACATGTTTGCTTCTCACCTTGGCTTGGCTAAGCCTGCCAAGGGAGCCCTTCGTGACATACCGACCGAGTGTGGGGTTAGCAGTCTTATGCCTTATATCACCGGGAAATCAGCTCCCACTGCTAGTAACATGTTGATCAATGACGTGCAACATGTCACTTTGAAAATCTTTCTTCGTGCTTTGTCGTGCCTCCTCTACGAGAGATCGGATGTGAGTAAGTTGAATTCACATGAGTTGATGCTTCTGATGGCGTATCTTAACCCCGAGCGGACTGAGAGAGTGACCTGTAGTGCTCCCGCCATTGTGTGTGCCAGTCTAGCTTTGATGGCCTTTTCTGACACTAGGATCCTGAGTTGTGGTGCCATTACCACACGTTTAGCTGAGAAGCTAACTTCCTTTGAGGCTTCTTCGACCTACACCCCTCTAGCCACCCCGGTACCTACCTTGGACAGAGCCTACTTCCTCGACCTGAAATGGTTGAGAACCTTGGAGGATGGCAGCTTAGCGTGGAGGGAGTGGGGCATGAGTTGGATGAAGATACCAGCTCTTGAGCACCTCCCACCGACAGAGCCTTTACCTGCGGCAGTTATACTTGCCGATTCTGACGAGGAGGAGGAGGGGGATACGCGTCTTGCGAGGCAGACGTACTTCCTTGACCCGGAGATCCTCCGGGTCATGCCTGAGCCGAGGAAGGGGGAGAACGTGAGGGCCGAGGAGGATCGACCTAGGTTGGGAAGAGGGCTACGCCGAGTGCGAGAGATAGTGGCTGAGACTCAGCCACAACAGCTTGTACCACCACAGTATCCGGTTCCTGGTTACCCTTCTTTTGACACCCCGGAGAGGCGTGACAGCTACCTGGCCGAGAGAGTGTCTTCTACCCTGATTATTCGGAACCTGCATGAGATGACATATGTTCAGGGTATTGGGACCTCGGGACCTCATCCGGTTTGGTGGAGGGGAGTCGGGGACAACAGCGGGGTTTTCCACTCTTACGGGGTGGACATGTCTACTTGGGGAGAGCCTCATGCATACCCTTATGGTGGTTTGACCTCTTGGTACGTGAGACCAGGTGCTGGAGCCGGAGGGGATGCGGGTCTTGGTGCGTCAGGAGCAGGCACTTCGGGTGGTGGCGGTGGCGATGTGGATCCAGAGATGGATGAGCAGCAGTAGGAGGAGTGATGATACTCCATTTCCTTCTTTTATGTTTGTAGATTCTGATGGATGATAGTTGTTTCGGTTGGTACTTTTTTTTGGAACTTGTTTGTATCGGTGGCCATAAGGCCGTACTAGCTTATTTTGAACTTGTTTTACAGGATTTGTGGTCGGGTTATCATCCCGACTCGTGGTTATGCGATCATATAGCTTGTGTTTGGATTTATGAGTAGTTTTTTACCTGAAGCCACTCGATCGAGTGCCCCTCACTCGGTCGAGTAGCTCCAGGTATGTCTACTTAAGGAGCATTCTGATCTCGGGCTACTCGATCGAGTAGCTAAGATACTCGATCGAGTAGGGCCAGCTCGATCGAGTGCCTAACCCACTCGATCGAGTAGCACTATTACAGGCACTTTTCGAAAATTAAATTGTTTGAATGCTTTTATTTTTGGATGTTTTGATATTTATCATGATTGTTGAAGGTTAGTAACATGTTTTCGTCGCGTTATTAGTTATGCCTCGACTCGTGCTTGTATTATAAATGAAGTTTTGTGAGATATAGGCGTGACGGGACGATGACACGTATCGTTACGAAAACTTTTCATGCAAGTAATGCTGTTTGAAGTTCATTTTTGTATATGTACACATCGTTGGCTTGTGAGTCGTGGTTATGTGGTGTCATTGGTCAGGGATGGACATGGATTTTGAGCAATTCACGTAGTTTTAGTGGTCTTGGTGTCATCTTTTAGTCCGTATGCGCATACGATTTGTCATGGTTAAATGAGTAATATGGTCATAATAGTCTCACTTATTTCGGGTGGTTATCTAATATCAAGTCGTCGAGAAGCTGCTAGTTGTTACAAGATATGTATATGTATGTGTCCGTGAAGTAGTAGGTAACTTCAATAGTTTACGGTTGTAGGGGTTGTGGTCACGTAATGTCCGTTAGCAATATACCGGGTGTGTATGAGTTGATGTTAGTGATGGTTTATGAGTAATGTCAATAAGTTGTGATAGGTGTCGGGTTAAGGGACAGGGAAGACGTCTGATGGTGAACTTCGGGGACGAAGTTCCTTTTTAGAGGGGAAGAGTAATGTCGTAAAAGAAAAAGATGAAATTATAACAATTTTCCCCTATGCTTGTAATGTTTTATAATGTCTCTGTTACATTTTAAGTACGAGTTTATAATTGTTTTAATAGTTTTGTTTAGGAAATTGTGTATTTAAGTGAAAATGAGTAATTTACGTGTTATAATGAGAAGATGGTCATAACGAGAAGATGATGTCAAGAGCAGTAGCGGAGTTGTCGTCGGTAGTTTTGGATTGTGCGACTATGAATCATACATTGTTGGATCTGTGATAGGATCGTTTGTTGCATGTGGTGTGTTCGGTAATTCAAGCAGTGGTTTTTTAGAGGTTTGAATATGTGGTGTGTGTTGGACAGTTGATGTTGATGATGTTTGTTGGACATACGTAGTGGGATAATACTTCTAGAGAGTTGTGGACCTGTGTCGGGTAAACGGTGGTGTCGACCTTGGTTTCTTGTCGTGAGGTTTGGGGGAGGATGAGTCGAACTTCGGGGAAGAAGTTCTTTTTAAGGGGGGAAGATTGTAATACCCGTCCTTTTAGGGACCCGTTGACCAACGTTGACCGACCATAGGGGCATGAGATAGCCTTTGGGAATCCGTGCAAGAGTTGCCTCGTGTTGTGATAGGCCTTGGGGTGAGTGGTACTCGATCTAGTCGAGGCTACTCGATCGAGTAGCTTGGGTACTCGATCGAGTAGGGGCCACTCGATCGAGTAGGTTGGTTACTCGATCGAGTAGCGTCTTTACAGCGAGGGTTTATACTCGTATTTTGATAGAATCGCGAATCATGTCCGCCTCTTTCCTTCAGACCTAGATGTCGCCTCACCTCTTTCCCTTCACCTTAATTCCTTCAATGGGAGCCTTTGAGGATGCTTGTGCCTTGGGGATAGGTTGCTTGAGTTGAGTAGCGGTCTTGACGCCGATATACGATGCGTAGGTATGTCATCATCATCATCATCTTTGTCGTTGTTGTTTCTTGTAGGGTGGTAGCGATAGTAATAGGAATTTGTACTGTTTGTGTAGGGGTTTTGCTTGCTTGGTTGATGTCATATGATTGTACAAGGAATCGCTGCGGTTGGCTAAAGGTAGGTTCGCCTACTCAGTCTCTGTTGGTTGTTTAATGTGTCGGTTGTTGTGTTGATTGTAGTGTCACTGTGGTTGATTGGTTATAGTATTCGGTTGGTGTTACGTTGTTTAGTTGGTTGTTGCTGTGGTGCAGCTGTTTGTGGTTGATTGTCTATGGTTCTCAAGGTGCGTCCTCGGCTGAGTAGAGTCACTTCCGGGAGTGGCTTAACGCCCTAGTTTCGCCCTCCGTGGAACCCGCCACGAGAGGGGATGTGCACATTAATGGGACAGGGTTATCGCTCAGTACGATGAGCGGGGCTTAGGTGGGAACGGCTGCGGTCCCCCACTGGCAGAGCTGGTCCAGTGGACAGTCGGTGACGGTGATTGTTCGGAGATGTGGTGTGTGTGTGTTTTGTGTACTTGTATAGTGTCTGTGGTTGTTGATGTGTTACCTCATTTACTGACCTTGTGTGGTTTGTGTTTGTTTGTTATGTGGTGTCTGCCGTGATCCCTTATGGTGAGTAGTCAGTCTTAGCAGGTGATGTCTTGGATGGTAGATGGAGTCTTGGCGAGATGAGTCTTCACGAGTGGTGACAAGAGTGGTTTACATAGTATTGACGAGGTGTATCGTTTGTATTAGTAGTTTTGGTTTAAGTCACTTGTAAAGTAATTATAAATGTTCTTTTATCGACTTTTGATGATTACTGTGCTTGGGCAACCGAGATGGTAACGCCTTTATATGCTAAGGAAGGTCTTGTTAAGGCTCCTTGGTATATGGGGGTGTTACATTTATATGATTATTGCACTAACCTTACTGATTTTATGAGCTAATATTGTATTCTAGTTGTCTTTGCATGTTTGGTCACATTTTGTAGGAACTTGAGCTTTTAGGAGCTTATTTCTAACAAATTTGCAAGAGCTAGTATACAAGGCTAAGTGTGGAGCATGAGTTGGACCAACCTTGAAGTGTTACATGAATTTGCATGCATAAAGATGTGGATTGAAATGAAAAATGAAATCAAATGCAAGTCAAGCCCAAGAATTCAAGTTCAACTAGGTGGAAGCTTAGGATGCTAAAATACATTGGATGCGATGCTTTAAGATCATTATAGGACGCTTAATAGGGCATTCATCGCTCAGCATTAGATTCCATGAGCATTAACTAGAGGAATTAAGATGAACGAGCTAGAATCCCACGACCCCGATCAGGGCTTGGGAACCCCGATCGGGGTTTCCTTATTCTATGCGCATACGTTTCAAGTCCTAGCTCCCTATAAATAGAGAGCTCGGTCCGACCTAATTAGCATCTTATTTACATCATACATTCTCACATTTCTTGTATTCTTAAGCACACAAAAATTCTCTCATAGTTTTCATTTTAGTTTTAATATAGTTAAACATTTGGTTCTTATTATTCAAGCTTTTGGTTCTCATTTGTTCTTTCTTGCAAATTCTTAGTTCAAGTTCTATTTCTTATTCGGTAATTCTAATTCTAGTTTATTTAATTTACATTTCTATTTTAGTTTTACATAGTTGTATCATTAGTAATTTCCTTAGTCTAGGGACTAGTGAAGCCATGCAATAACTAATATATGTAAAATGTTAAATTAGGCTAATATAATTTTGTCTAATTGTTTCTATCACATGTTTGTATCGTCACGATTAATCTTTGTTTAGTGGCCATATTGATCGATTATGCTTGTTAATTCGTTCTATAAGTCGAGAGGCACGAAATCGTATTAGACTAAGCATGTGTAGTAGAACAACCTAGTTATGATGAGAGTTCTCTACGACCCGGTCTATGGTTGACACTAATATCGAGAGGTGGGTGTCTTTAAGCTTAAACAATTGACAATGTTATTTATTCCGAGTTTAGCATGAATATATATTTACAATTGCATGAGTGACTCGATTCCCTAGACTCATTTAATCATATATTGTTATATCATTTTTTTTTTGCTAATCATCAAACCAAACAAACCAATCAATCATTACCGACCTTGATCGAAGTCTAGTCATAGCATTTCATAGAGCAATTCATGTCCCCTTGTGTTCGATCCCTCGTACTACATTAGTTTTGGTTCAAGGGTAATTATCTTTGTTAGGTGTGCGACATAGCCTATCAAATTGTGGCGTCGTTGCTGGGGAGCACGGTTTTATTGCGTTTAGAATTGTTGATTTCTATCTTGTTTTCTTTTGTCTTGAGGAACACTTGTTCCTTGAGACCGTTACTTACGATTTTATAGAGATTGTTGTCTTATGCCTAGGTATTCTCATAGTGGAGGTTTGCTTGCACCAGATTCCGAGCCCGAGAAAACCTTTCGTAGAAGATGACGTTTTTGGAAAGAAGTTAAAGAATCCGCTTCTCCCGTGCAAGTTGAAAGTGCAAGAAAGTCTTACTTAGACGATCTTAAAGCTCTTAAAGAGGAGGAGGTTTCTAGTTCATCATCTCCACCACCACCACCATATGCAACTAAAAAGATGGTGGAACTTTCCGATCATTCCAATCCCACCGCGGCTATGCTTCCGACCGGTATTACAACTACTCAAATTACCGTCCCGGAATTCGAGATCAAACCGGCTTTCATTAGCCTTGTGGAGAGAAAGCAGTTTGGGGGAAGTCCTTTGGAGGATCGCAATTTGCATGTGAAAAACGTTTGTTTCTATTGCTCCATGATTCGGCAAACGGGTGTCACTCAAGCTCAAATTAGGGAAATACTTTTCCCTTTCTCTTTGAAGGACAAGGAAAAGCTATAGATCAATAGCCTTGATCGCACCGCCATCGGAATCAAAAATTGGGAATTGTTGGCTCTTGCTTTCTATCAAAAGTTTTTTTCCACCAGAGAAAACTCAAACCTTGAGGAGCCAAATCACCGGATTCCGTCAACAAGCTCTTGAGAGCTTATATGAAGCTTGAGAGAGGTACAAGGAGTTGCAAAGGCAATGCCCACATCATGGGTTGGATGCTTGGTTCCTAGCTATAACATTCTATAATGGATGTTATGCCGAGTCCCGAAGGATTCTTGACTCCGCCAACAATGGGCGGTTTGATCAAATTGACAAGGATATTGCTCATGCCACGATTGAATCCATGGCAATCCATGACGCGCAATATGTCAATTCCCGATGTGTGCCACTCGAGGGTAAGGAGGAATCTTCTGACACCACCGTTTTGAAAGCTCAACTCTTATTACTCCAACAACAATTGGCGGACCGAGATGCTAAAAATTCTCTCCTAATGCTAAGGAAGGTGATGCCGTTTCTAAGAAGGTGTATGCTCATATTAAGGTTGAGAAGGAGAAAGATGTGGAGGATGCTCCTCCAAGGGAAGTTGTTGAAACTCAAGTGCCGTTCCCCCACCGTCTAGCAAAGCACAAGGAAGAGAGTAAGTTCGGTAAGTTATTGGAAGTAGTTAAAAATTTACAAGTCACCGTTCCATTTATAGAATTACTCACCCAAGTCCCTTCCTACTCCAAGTTTATGAAGGAAATCCTCTCAAAGAAGTGATCCTTCAATGAGGTTGAGACCATTGCTTTCACCGAAGAGTGTAGTGCACTCTTACAAAATAAGTCTCCCCCGAAACTTAAGGACCCCGATAGTTATTCTATTCCTTGCACTATAGGCACATATACCATTGATAAGGCCCTTTGAGACCTAGGTTCTAGTGTAAGTGTCATATTCAATTTGTGAAAAACTTAACATGAGTGCTTTTAAATGCACAAGTATCACTGTGCAAATGGCGGACCGTTCTTTAAAGCGACCTTTAGGTGTCTTAGAAGATGTACCCGTCAAAGTTGGCAAGTTTACCTGTTGACTTCCTCATACTTGATATGGTCGAGGACTCACAAACCCCAATTATATTGGGTAAGCCATTTTTACACACCGTGGGTGCGTTAATCGATGTGAAAAATTGGAAGTTGACGTTGGAGGCGGGTGATGACCGGGCACCATTAGAAGCCCAATGTTACAAGAGTCTTGTTATTTATTTACCACAATGTGGACTCTCCTAATGCCTCTACTACACTTCGATCCTTACTGATGGATCCGTTGGAGGAAGATATTGGTGTTGATTGTTTTGTAGGTGACGATTCTAAGGGAACTAATGCTAAGAGTGCCAAAAGGAAAGTGAATTTTCTTGGAAGAATTTCAAAATGATGCGGAACGTGAAAGTAGCTATGAAAGAAAGCTCAGAAGGTGGTGAGCTCAAGGATGAAACTTGATCAAATTAGCTTCTTACGTCGTGCGGGACGTTAAACCAGTGCTTCTTGGGAGGCAACCCAAGCTTTTATTTACTTTTGTTTTTAATTTTCCACAAGTTAATGTTTTTCGTAGAATTAGGAATAAAATTACTATATTTGATGGTGGTTATTTTTGTGATTTGTAGGTGGAATATGAAGAAAATGTGACTCGATGAGGAAATTCACCCTTCCCCATGCAAGAAACCCCGTTCGGGGACATAACATTAAAAAATGGGACGGAATTAACATATACGGAGAAAAGTCAAACCTGGCTAAACTCGGTCAACCCCGATCGGGGACGCAACTTTTTCCGGAAAAAATAAAAAAAAAAAAAAAAACAAAAAGAAAAAAAGAAAATTTTAGAAAATTGCCGAATCACTTGTAAACATCATTCCTTCATCAACCTTTCAATTTTTGGCCCTTTTCTTGAATTATTGATGAATGGAAGAGTCCCTCGTATACGTTCTAGCTTGGGGGGGGGGCTAGCTAGTCTAGTAAGTGTTCTTTAGTTTGCACTTTTGTTTAATTTCTCGCAACCCATTAAATATGACCTCTTATCTTTCTTGTTTATGTGTTTTGAGCCATTTTCATAGTTTAGTTGGATGATTTACAGGTTGGCACATTGAGGACAATGTTGTGTTTAGCTTTCGGGGGGGAGGGGGGATTGCATTTGCATTGTAGTGTCTTCACATAGTAGGTGCGAGATGGGGATGTCTTTTAGGAGCTAATGATATATTTTTATTTTACAGGTTGGCCTAATGATATATAGCTTATAGCTAATGATTTATTTTTATTTAATGGGATAATTGCTACATGGGGATGTCTTCACATAGTAGGTGCGAGATGGAAAATGAACCGAATAGGCTTGATCTTGAATATTGGCAAGCTACAACATTGGTAAGGTAGAACCTCCTTAGACCGATGCATCCATATCTGGTCTCTCTTAGGTGAGTGTAGGTCTCCTTATGGTGTATGTTTCATCAAAACGCACAAGTATGGTCTTGATTTCATCTCTTTATAAGCATGCATTCATTTGTTGTTATACTTTGGAGCCATTCACATGATTAAATTTTTCTTTTTGAACCCCTTCACGAAATTTATCCCTAACTATATATAAAAATTGCCTACTTTGTTGAGATAGTAGCTTTGATTAGTTGTGTTTGGGTGCTCATTTGGAATTTGTTCTATCTTGAAATATCATTGTGAGCTTGCTGGTCTTAATGCTCTTGGAGAAAAGAAAAAGAATTGAAAAAAATATGAAAGAAAGTAAAAATGAAAAAAAATGATGAAATGATGAAAAAGAAAGGAAATAAAAGATGAGAAATAAAGAAAAAGAAGCATGAAATGAAAAAAGAGAAGCATGGTTTAAGATTTTGAAAGAGAAGAAGAAGTTGGTGTAAGAAGCTCTCATGTCTTATTCATATATTTTGGAGAGCATTCTTATGATTTGTATCAAAAAAATTGGGAATAGTTTTGGGAATTGAGCATCCTTGTATATGGTTGTTACTAGCTTGACTTAGCTCCACATACCATAAATCATTTGTCCCCTTTCTTACCCCTTACTTATTTGCCTTCTTCTTATCCATATGGCTTCTTTTTCATGCTTGCATTTGAATATTTTGACTTGTGGTTTTGAAATGATTAACATATTAGATTGCAGACACATTCTCATGAGTCGAGGATAGGTGAGTATTTTCACACAAAATGTCCTTTCACATACAAATGAGTTTGAGTGCATCGTGAGAGTCCATTAGTCAAAAGATCATGCAAGAGCTTAAAGGTTCATTCAAAGTCTTCCATGTTACGCCGTCATGTAAATCTCATCCATGTTTTTGCATTATTCCTTTTGCCCATGTTGTTTCGGGTTTTGAATCATTATGCTTAGCTTGTTTTAGGATTTTGCAAATTGATGGGATATGGTTTCTTGCTTAGGGATAAGCAAGAGTTTAGCTTAGGGGAGTTTGATAAATCTAATTTATATAGACTTTATCTCCTTATTTTGGCTCTAATTTATATGATTATTGTACTAACCTTAGTGATTTTATGAGCTAATATTGTATTCTAGTTGTCTTTGCATGTTTTGTCACTTTTTGTAGGAACTTGAGCTTTTAGGAGCTTATTTCTAACAAATTTGCAAGAGCGAGTATACAAGGCTAAGTGTGGAGCATGAGTTGGACCAACCTTGAAGTGTTACATGGATTTGCATGCATAAAGATGTGGATTGAAATGAGAAATGCAAAATGAAATCAAATGCAAGTCAAGCCCAAGAATTCAAGTTCAACAAGGTGGAAGCGTAGGATGCTAAAATATATTGGATACCATGCTTTAAGATCATTACCGGATGCTTAATAGGGCATTTATCGCTAAGCTTTGGATTCCATGAGCATTAACTAGAGGAATTAAGATGATCGAGATAGAATCCCACGACCCTGATCGGGGCTTGGGAACCCCGATCGGGGTTTCCTTGTTCTATGCGCATACGTTTCAAGTCATAGCTCCGTATAAATAGAGAGCTAGGTCCGACCTAATTAGCATCTTATTTTCATCATACATTCCCACATTTCTTATATTCTTAAGCACACAAAAATTTTTTCATAGTTTTCATTTTAGTTTTAATATTGTTTTTTTTTTTGGGGGAAATGTAAGTGATTATATTAATGCCCAAACCAACAAATTTCGCCAGAGATCAGTCTCTAGCTCATTACAAGACTCATTCTAGCAGTGTTATCCAGTTTTAAACACTCCTAATACTAGATCCTACACAGCTAGCTCTCAATTGTAAAAGAAAAAGCGTCTTCACCTGCTTTATAATAGCAGCAGGCAAAGATAATACATTTTCCAGCCGACATCTATTTCTTACCTGCCAAATACTATACATTACATGAGCCATACAAGCTGCAATAATATGCTTTCTCAACAAGGACCTATCCCTGTGACCTAGCCACCAAGAGATCACATTCTGATTGGGGATAGGATAACCCAACCAAACTGCAATCTGTTGCCTGCATTGCTGACTGAAAGGACACAGAAAGAAGAGATGATCAATGTTCTCCTCAGCTGCTCCACACAAAAAGCAATAATTATCATGAATAATATTCATCTTCATCAATCTATCCTGCATGAGTAGCCTGTTCTGAGCAACCAGCCAAATAAAAAACTCATGCTTGGGAAGCATTATCCTATTTCTAATCCAAGGATACCATGGCACGTCTGCTACATCCTCTGCCAGCCAAGAATAACCCAGCTGAACAGAGTAAACCTGATCATGTCCCCTCCATACTTCATCAAACATATGTTGCTTTAGTTTGTTTTTAACTTCACATATACGTTTCCAGGCCCAGCTAGAACTTATAGAAGGCTCATAGTCCTTCTATATCCTGTCTTTTATATAAATAGCATGCACCTAACGAACCCATAAGTGATCAACTTTCTTCTCCACCCACCACACATACTTAGCAATGAGAGCAATGTTCCACTAATGAAGAATTTTTAAAACCAAGGCCTCCTTTTTTCTTTGGCTGACAGATCTGAGCCCAGGCTACCAAATGAGGACGCTCTTTATTCTCAGTACCATACCAGAGGAAGGCTCTACAAACTGTATCAATCTTCTTTAGAACAAGTTTAGGGAGCATGAAAATTCTTGCCCAATAACTATGTAGAGCACTGAGAACCGCAGAAATAAGGACAACTCTCCCTGCATATGACAGTTGCCTAGCCCCTATTCTCTGTATCCTCTCAGTGACCTTATCAACTAAACACAGAAAATCAAGTACCCCCAGTCTTTTAGGCATGATTTTGACTCCCAGATATTTAAAGGGTATACTGCCTCTCTTCATGCCAGTAAGTGACTCAATATCCTTCACCATACTATCTCCCATCCCATTACAATAGAAACTGGACTTGCCACTATTCATGTGTAGTCCAGACGCCAAGGAGAAAGTGCTAAAGGCTCTCAACATTAGAGTGATAGAAGTTAAATCACCCCTGCTAAACATCAATAGATCATCTGCAAAACACTGATGATTCAGACTGAGTTTATTGCATAGAGGGTGGAATTTAAAGCTAGGGAAAAGATGCAGCACTCCAAAAAGTCTACTCAGGTAGTCCAAACATATAGTAAACAGCAAGGGGGATAAAGGGTCCCCTTGCCTTAAACCTCTTCTCCCTTTAAAAAATCCAAAGACTTCACCATTCAGAGCGAATGAATAAGAGGAGGAAGACACACATTGCATGATAAGATCAATGCTAGTTTTAGGAAACTGGAGATGGACTAGCATTTCATGTAAGAAACTCCATTCAATTGAATCATACGCCTTTTGGAGATCAATCTTCATCATGATTCTAGGGGAGCATATGTTCCTATTGTATAATTTTATGAGGTCTTGACAAATTAAAATGTTGCCCACAATATCCCTCCCTGCAACAAAAGCACTCTGAGAAGGGTGGATGATATCAGGCAAAATGCAGCTTAATCTTGAACACAAAACTTTAGCCATACACTTGTAGACAGTGTTACAACAGGCTATGGGCCTGAAATGAGTAACACTATCAGGAACTTCAACTTTAGGAATCAAGGTGAGTGTGGTATTATTTGCTTCCTTCAAAACTTTCCCTGAGCTGATCATATTTCTGACTGCAGTGCAGATGTCTTTCCCTACAATAGCCCATGAGTCCTTAAAAAACTGGCTACTATACCCATCAGGACCTGGGGCTTTAGTACCAGGAATGGAAAACATTGCAGTTTTTATCTCATCATCAGTAACAAATCTGGTAAGAATCTCCTTGTGCTCATCAGTTAAACACTTACCAGATCTAATGACTCCCTTATGAACAGGAGTCACCTCTTTAGAAGAGCCAATCAAACCTATGTAATATTCCTCAAAAGCATTTTTAATTCCTTGAGGTGTAGTACACAGCTTCCCCTCCTTATCCTTGATATGATACACCCTATTATGAGCCCTTCTTCTCTTAATACTAGCATGAAAGAATGCAGTATTCTCATCCCTATTTTTCACCCAATTTTCCTTTGCTCTTTGGGCTAGAAAAGAATTCCTAGCCT
Organism: Silene latifolia; assembly: GCF_048544455.1. Taxonomy (NCBI): domain Eukaryota; kingdom Viridiplantae; phylum Streptophyta; class Magnoliopsida; order Caryophyllales; family Caryophyllaceae; genus Silene; species Silene latifolia. The sequence goes on from NC_133534.1 coordinate 40,905,729, forward strand.
TAGTTAAATTCACTAGATCCTGTGCACATTCTCTTTCAGCATTGCACAAATCAGAATTCAAAGGGTCCTTTGAGAGCTGGTCTTGGAAATGTTTTAAGGAGAGTTCAGTAACATGAGTAAGGTTCTCAATATCACTGAACTGTTCCTTATCCAAATTCTTTAATTTTTTCTTTAACCCCTTCAATTTCTTAACAACTCTGTACATGGGTGTTCCCTGAACATCACAATTCCACCCCTCCTTGACCACATCAGAAAAGTTTGCAGCCATAGACCACATGTTAAAGTATTTAAATGCAGGCTTCTTTCTCATATGATTCTCAGTCAGAGTGATCACATACGGGCAATGATTATACAGACCTTCAGGCAGAAACTGAGCCACTGAGTCAGGATTAGAAATAATCCATTCATCATTAACAATTACCCTATCCAATCTACTGTAAACCTTTGTATCATTTTCGTGTTTGTTATTCCAAGTATAGTAAGAACCAGTCACCTTAAGCTCATGAAGGTTACACCCACTCATCATATTTCTCATAGGTGCAATCTCAGCCCATGTGACAGCAGCACCCCCTATTATTTCATCCACGGAGGTTATACTATTAAAGTCCCTACAAACTAACCAAGGACCAGCAACAGTGCCACTATACCCCCTAATACTCTCCCATAAACTTTCCCTTTCCTGGAGCTTGTTAAAACCATAGACTAGAGTGAACCAGAACCACACCTTCTTCATTTTGTCATATACTTTAGAATGTATACACTGCTCAGTGATATTTAAGACATCCACCTGATATAGCGTAGGGTCCCATAGCAACCAGACACGTCCACCAGGGTGATGACTATTATTTGTGCAAAGAGACCAATCATTACAAATATTAGTCCTAACATTTTTCCACTTACTCCCCTTTATTTTTGTTTCTAGTAAGCCAAATAAACCTAAATTATTTTGGTGAATAAACCATCTAATATCCTGCTGTTTATTTAGGTTATTCATACCACGCACGTTCCTAAACCCCAAGCTACCCATTCTCAGAACTAGCAACATGGAACCCCAGTTTCCTTCTACTTTCAGTTCTTGCTTTTTGCATTGAGAGATTCAGAGCATCCATGAAGGTAATTCCTCTAGGGGTAAACAATCTAGGTTCCCCAGAATCATTCCTTAACAGCCTACTGATGAACCTCCTTGACATTGACTGATCATTCATAATCCTTTCCTGTCCTATAGCAGGAGTCTCCGTTAAGACAACTGGCTCCACCATAGGTGTGACCACTGTAATAGGAGGAGATACAGGCTTAGAAACAAGTTTTGCAGTGGGTGTCTGAGTTGGTTTGGCAGTGTTTGTGTTAGCAGCAGCAGGTTTAACCCGTGGTTTTGCCTTTCGCCGCCAAACTTTCTGAGGTTTTTTACCATCAGCCCTGCACAAATCAGATGTATGCCCAAGTCCCTTACACTTATCACAAGAGAGGGGAAACCAATCATACACAACTCTTACCCTCTGAGTGTTTCCCAATTCATCCTCAAAAACAAGCTCAGTAGGAAATTCCTGTCCAATCTTTATCTCAACCAGAACTCTAGCATACCCAAGGAATGCACGGTTATTGGTAGCCTCATCACAACGCAAGAATTTCCCAACTAAACCACTGATTTTTTATAGACACCCAGGACCCCAAAACTTGATGTCTAAACCATATAGTTTCATCCAGATTGGAATCAACTGCACATCATGTTTAATTAGTTCAACATCAGGAGTCCACTCTTTCACTATCACCGGCTTACTATCAAACATAAGATGACCATTTCTAACAACTTCCAGCTGTTTCTCTTTTGTTTTAAAGCGAACCAGGAAGATGCCGTTAGGTAAAAACGAAATACGATCAACTCCATAAGATTGCCACACTCATTTAACAAATCCCGTAACCACACTACTAGGAGGCTTCGCGCCCAGAATGTAACAGAAAACAGCAGACGACCAGTAATTGATCTCACCTGCAACATCATCGGCGGAGAGTTTAAGCACTGGTACCAGCTGTTCCTGAGCAGTCTCGGTGATAACCTCCACTTCCTGTTCTTCCTCCAGAATCACATCCAATTCCTCCGAGGCCAAAGGAGAGAATGTTAATCTGATCGGACGAGCAGGAACAGGCGATTTCCCTTTATTCGTACTAGAGCTTGCTAAATTAGAATCAACATGTTTTTTTGTTTTTGTATTTGATTGAATAATAGATGATTTTGATTTAGAAACATTAATCGATTTGGGACTTTTATTAGGGTTCTTAATCCAAGCCATTACTAATGATTAATCCCCTTTTTAGAATTTTAGAGTCTTTTATCTCTCTAGAATCTCTCTCATCCCAGTCATATTTTTATTATTTAGTTTTAATATTTTTAAGCATTTGGTTATTGTTAAACATTTGGTTCTTATTATTTAAGCTTTTGGTTCTCATTTGTTCTTCCTTGCAAGTTCCTAGTTCAAGTTCTATTTCTTATTCGGTAATTCTAATTCTAGTTTATTTAATTTACATTTCTATTTTAGTTTTACATAGTTTTATCATTAGTATTTAAATTCTATCACATAGTTAATTCTCATATTTCATAATTCACTCTTTAGGCTATATCATTTCTATAATCATGTTTAGCATTTCATACATCATAGTTTGTAGTTTACATTTCAATATGAGTAGCTAAATTTCCGTAGTCTACGGACTAGGGAAGCCATGCAATAACTAATATATGTAAAATGTTAAAGGTTGATATAATTTTGTTTTATTGTTTCTATCACATGTTTGTAACGTCACGATTAATCTTTGTTTAGTGACCATATTCATCGATTAAGTTTGTTAATTCATTCTATAAGTCGAGAGGCACGGAATCAGATTAGACTAAGCATGTGTAGTAGGACGACCTAGTCATGATGATAGTTGTCTAGGACCCCGTCTATGGTTGACACTAATATCAAGAGGTGAGTGTCTTTAAGCCTAAACAATTGACAATGTTATTTATTCCGAGTTTAGCATGAATATATATTTACAATTACGTGTGTGTCCCGACTCCCCTAGACTGCTTTAATCATATATTGTTATATCGTTTTTTTGGCTAATCATCAACCAAAAAAACCAATCAATCGTTACCGACCTTGATAGAAGTCTACTCATAACATTTCATAGCGCAATTCCCGTCTCCTTGTATTCAACCCCTCGTACTACTTTAATTTTTGTCAAGGGTAATTATCTTTGTTAGGTGTGCGACATAGCCTATCATCAACTTGCTTTTAATTTTTTTTTAATAATTATAAACTCATTTCTTTCACCTTACTTTAATAATTGTGTATAAAACAAGTGTAAATTACTGATTAGGAGGGAGGGAGTGCAATATTTTTTTCTTTATGATTTTGACAACAAAGCACTAATAATCTTCATATGAGATAGTTTTGCAACAATTTACATTATAATACCTCTCATGTGATTAGTAATTATAATTTAGTTTAAGGTTTTTTTTAGTAGTCTTTGCGTATATAGTTGGGTTTACGATTTACACCCTACATAAATAAAAAATAATATTCCCTCAAAAAAAAATTTAACAAATAATAGTGTTTTAGGGAAGATTAACAAATAATTAAGTCTTAGAAATTGTCTAGGGTTTCCTAGGGTTTCTGTCTAACTTTCTTGGTCTTTCTCCTCTTGCTCGAGGCTTTCTCTCACGATTTCTATCGTGAGATCCGACACTCTGTTTGTTTTCTTATTGTTTTCTTTGTTTTCGTTTGTGCAGGTGCTAAGGCTGAGTGACATGACAGGCCAACATTAGGATGGGAAGGAGCCTATGGGGGATGAGGAGGGTTCTTTCGAATGGGAAGAAGATGTTGGGGCCGCGGAGGGTAAGATTTATTTGTTACTAGTAGGGAAATTATGAGCATCGAGATCAATAAATGTCAAAGCCGCCATTGATACTATGACGAATTTGTTGAATCCGTTGAAGCCTATCTTGGGGAATGTAGTTGAAGCTAAGGAGAAAATCTTCATATTTCGTTACGGATCGGAGCGGGACAAAGCTTTTCGAAGGACAACCTTGGCATTTTGATAAATTCTTATGGTGTTTTGCGGAACCGAATCGGGCTGGTAAGCTTACTGATGTCTCGCTTTTTCATTTTCCTATATGGGCGCGAATTTATAACTTGCCTATTACGGAGAGATCATGTCCGACGAATGCCAGGAGACTTGGAGATTCTTTGGGGACCTATATCAGTGTTGAGTATGGACCGAACGTCGAGCTTGATAGAGCAATACATGTTAGTGTTCTTTATGATATTAGGAAGCCGATGAAAGCGACAATTCCAATTCGGATGAAGGGAGGGCAATCAGTCAGTTTAAATGTTAAATGCGAGCGCCTTCCTATGTATTGTTATGGGTGTGGGCTTATAGGGCATAGTGAGAAAGATTGTGAAGATGGACCATATGAGGAAGACAATCTTAAGTTTGGGGATTAGCTACAAGCATCACCTTGGAAAGTTGTTAAAACTGTCAACGATGGTCCGGGGAAGGCAACAAAAGACCTTAGGGCGATTTTCAATGCAGCAAAATCTCAGGATTTTGAGGAAGTTATCTCGAATATGATTGAAAAATTACAAGCTATTGCTATTGATCTTCGCACTAGGAAGATTGATTTTTTTGAGGAGAAGGGACGACAGTGGGGTAGGGACGAGGGGTCTGGAGGAAATGGTAGAGGTGTGGAGATGATGGATCAGCGGAGTAGTGGTAATAAGCAGCTCTCGAGTGATCTAAATGAAAAGGGGCAGGAACATGAGGTCGGTTTGATAGGTGAGCAGGCAGGGGGACCCAGGTGGGTTTTATAAGAGAGGGGAAAGCTTCTTTAAGCCTTTAAAATATGCAGGTGGAGCTTCATGAGGAGAAGGGGGTAGGGAATAGGGAACAGATTGCTGGGATGTATGGGGACAGTGATGTTAAAGCGGGGGTGAAGGGAAGCACGTGGACAAGGGTGGTAAGACAGAATTCTAATACTACTGATGCATGAATTATTGATTACCCGAAAATGATTGTATATGATTCGGGTAAGAGGGGCAGAGATGAGATCACCAGTGTTGGAGTCCAAAAGAAGTCGAAGCTAGTTTCGGACAGGGGCGTCTTAATACTTGAGGCGGAGGTTGACGGAGTTCAACCCCACCGAGCCCAATGAATATCCTCAGCATCAACTGTCGGGGATTAGGCAACCCCGACACCGTGAGTACGGCCCGTGCTCTAGTACGGAGGGAAGCCTCGACTATATTATTTTTATGTGAAATCAAACTATGTGGTCGTGAAATGAGGAGGGTGAAGGAGAGAATGAAGGGTTATTTTGGGATGAAAGTGGATAGTGTGGGGAGATCGGGTGGTTTAGCTCCGTTATAGAAGAAATATATTAACTGTGTCTTTATGCCCGCTTCTGTTCACCACATGGATTTTACGGTCCGCAGTGATGGAAGGGAGTGGAGGCTTACTGGGTTTTATTGGTGGCCGATGGTCTCTGATCGTCATCTCTCATGGGACCTGCTCAGGCTGCTTAGTGGGAAATATTCGTTGCCTTGGGTGTATATTGGTGATTATAATGAGATTTTATTTTCCATTGAGATGAAAGGGGGAAGTCGGCCCCAATGGCAGATGAACAATTTTCGAGCAGCGGTTGATGATTGTCAGTTTAAAGATGTTCCTTGGGAAGAATATAATTTTTCCTATGATAATGGGCAAACTGGTGGTGCGAATAGACAAAGTATGTTGGATAGAGCTTTATGTACGTAAGCATGGCTTGATTTGTTTCCTTTTGCTAGGCTCTTTTATCTTGATCTAGAATGGTCGACCATGCTCCGATTAAGCTTGTTCTTAACATGAAGGAGATGAGGGAGGGAAGGAAGCGACTTTTCCGATTTGAGCAGATTTGGGTAGGAGAAGAGGGGTGTGGTGAAGCCGTGGAAAGGGGTGTGGCAAGAGGAAGAAGGGACCTGGTGGCAGCGCTTGATGAGTGTGCGCGGGAATTAAGGGGCTGGCAGAAGACTAACATCAATAAGATTGGTAGAGAGTTGGATTAAAAGAGGAAGCAATTAGCGTGTTTAAATAAAGGGGATCGATCTGAGACAAATGTGTAGCGAAAAAAGCAACTGGTTGCGAAAATTTCTACTTTAAGACGACAAGAGGAACAATATTGGAGACAAAGGTCGAGGGCATTGTGGCTTAAGGATGGGGATCGTAATACTAACTTCTTTCACACTCGTGCCGGGGAGCGAAAAAGGAAAAACTTTAATGCGAAACTTGTTGGTGATGGTGGGATTGTGAGGTACGGTGATGAGGCCGTGATAACCGTGGCCAATGAGCATTTTCAGTAGTTATCTACATCTTCAAATCCTACCGATTTTGACGAGGTTTTGCAGGGTATTGAAGGGCGGGTCACAGACCCTATGATTGACGTGTTGCGGAGGAATTATAGCGAGGAAGAAGTGATCGACGCCTTGAATCAGATGCATCCGTTAAAGGCCCCGGGTCCAGACGGTATGAATGACTTGTTTTACCAAACTTAATGAAGTATAGTTGGACCGGAAGTGATGCGTGTTGTTCTTCCCATTCTTAGGGGAGAGAGGTCACCGAGAGACATTAATAAAACCAACATCGTTCTTATTCCGAAGAAAAAAGCTCCAGATAAAATTCGGGACTTTAGGTCGATCAGTCTTTGCAATTTGGTATATAAATTGGTCTCTAAAGTTCTGGCTAATCGTCTGAAGCAGTTTCTTGGTGACATTTTTTCTGAAAATCAAGGGGCGTTTACCCCTGGGAGAGTCATCTTGGATAATGTGTTTATAGCTTTCGAAGTTTTTCATCTTATGAAGAGTTTGGGACAATCTAAGGGTCACATGGCAATTAAAATGTATATGTCAAAGGCGTATGATAGAGTCGAATGGAGTTTTGTGGAAAGGGTTCTTAGCACGATGGGCATTGACAGAAATTGGATCGACCGAGTGATGACTTGTGTGTCCAAAGTTTCTTTGTCCGTTCTCATTAATAGGAATCCGTCCCGGGTTTTCAGACCATCTAGGGGATTGAGACAAGGTGATCCTCTATCACCTTATTTGTTTATTTTATGTACGGAAGTCTTATCGGATCTTATGCGATGGGCAGTTGCGAATGACGTGCTGCATGGGGTCCGTGTCTCAGCTGGCCCCCCCGCCATTTCCCATTTGTTTTTCGCGGATGAAGGTATATTTTTTTACAAAAGCTACTGAGGAGGAAGCTGATGTTGTGAGTAATATCCTACGACGGTATGAGAGTGCTTCTGGGGAGCTGGTTAACTTGGATAAGGCTACAATTTCTTTCAGTAAGAGTGTGTTGCGAACGAAGTGGAGTAATCTAGCGAATAGATTGGGTATTATTGAAGTCGAGGAGCAGGCGAGATATTTGGGGTTACCTAATGTGGTGGGCCGGTCTAAGAAAGTGCTCACCAATATTCTGCGTGATAAGCTCAGGAAAAGATTGGAAGGTTAGCGCAGAAAAATCTTGTCTAGGGCTGGTAAGGAGGTGCTTTTAAAGGCAGTTGCCAATTCACTCCCTACCTACTTTATGAATATTTTCAAAATTCCCGTTAACTTTTGCGATGAGCTTCGATCTATGATTTCACGTTTTTGGTGGGGGCATGAGGAGGGGAAGTAGGGTATTAGCTGGGTGTTGTGGAGGAAGTTATGCCAGCCGAAGAGGATGGGTTTTCGCGATTTTAAACGGTTTAATCTCGCGCTTCTGAGCAAACAAGCTTGGAGGCTCAGGATGGAGACCGAGAGTTTGTGGGCTAGAGTTATGAAAGCACGATATACCCTAATGGTGATTTTTTGTCGGCAACATTGGGTCACAATCCAAGCTATACTTGGAGGGGGATTCATGAGGCTCGGGAGAGGGGGGGGGGGGGGGGTAGACAATGGTCTTCGGCGGAGAGTAGGGGATGGGACATCCACTCGTTTGTGGGGTGATGCTTGGGTTCCAGGGAACCAGTCGGGTCGGGTTATTTCGCCACGAGTACCGGGGCAGGTGGATATGATGGTGGCAGCGTTGATGGGTGATGAGGGAGGGGCGTGGAATGTGGACCTCATTGATAGCCTCTTTTTGCCTTTCTAGGGGGAAAGGATTAAGAACATAAGGCTTAGTGCGAACATGGTCCACGATGAGTGGTATTGGAGTGCGAAGAAGGATGAGGTTTTTACAGTTCGATCGGCATACCGTCTCATGGCTGGTGGGTGCGAGTTTCTGGAGGTGGGAGCGCTTCTAATTGGGAAAGGGAGAAGTGGTTATGGAGCAGGCTCTGGAAAATCCTGGTTTGGCCTAGAGTGAAACTCTTCTTTTGGCAGCTGTGCAATGAAGCTTTAGCGACAAAAGCTAACATTGCCACTCGAGTTCGAGGTAAGTCTTCTTTTACCTCTTTTTGTAATTCTTCTTTTGAATCGAGTCTTCATCTTTTCCGGGATTGTGGAGTTGCTCATCGGGTTTGGGAGGGGCTTGAGTTGGAGGGTGATGACGATGTTTGTGAAGGGGGAGTGAGGGATTGGGTCGAATCGCGCTGGAGGGAGTTTGGGGGACGGGAGTGTGAGTGGTTCATGGTGGGTTGTTGGGCGTTATGGGAGTATCGTAACAAAGTCATTTTTGAGGCGCGAGAAGTGGAACCGAACTGTGTTGTGAAGCGTGTAATGGATTTGATGGAGGAGATTGAAGGATGGGGATATGTACGGGGTAAGTCGAAGGGCAGTGGGGTGGTGTGTGTTGCGATTGATGTGCATAAGGGTTGGGTTGCTCCAACGGTGGACTATGTAAAAATCAACGTTGATGTGGGTGTGAAGGAAGGGGAGGCCGTGGGTTTCGGCGTGGTTTGTTGAGATGGGAGGGGGCAGGTGCTGTGGGGAGTGTCGGTGGTTTTGGAGCAGGAGTGGCAGATTCATATTGTGGAGGCGGTAACGGTACTGGAAGGTGTCAAAGAAGCAGGACGGAGGGGCCACGCGAAGATTATTGTTGAAAGCGATTGTCTACAAGTTGTTGAAGCTTTGCGGAAGTCCTCTACTGGAAGGAGTATTTTTGCTTTAGTTTTGGAAGACATTTTATCTTTTTGTAATTCTTTTAGTTCTATTGTTTGGTGGCATACTAGTCGTAGAAACAACGGTGTGGCTTGTGCTTTAGCACATCCGTTCCCTAGAGTGGTTGATAGAGTCATGTGGTCAGAGGTTTTGTGTTTGATTGCGAACGATGCTGTTATGTTTGATTTGTCATTAATGCAGTAAATCTTTTGGGGTTTCCATTAAAAAAAAAGAAGCTTACCTGACAGATAAAAGTTAGAAATATTCACCACTTTTTTTTACACATATTTTTGTGCCATATCCATCAAATTGGATCATGATAGGTCATAGGTGTGAGTTGCACAAGATATGATATTTAATCATTTAGTTAATAGTTCTTTCGTCCTTGTTAATTATTTACTTTTATTTTTGGTATAAATAAAGATGAATAAAAGAGAAGATAAAAGGCCTATACAGATCTTAGAGTAACATAAAAAAAACCTAGTCTCCATCTCTCTCCCTCTCCTCTCTAAAAAAAAATCTGGCTTCTATCCGGACTCTCATCGATTAGCAATCGATGGTAAGCCCCAAATTTGGTTCTTTTTTCAATCAATAGTATGCGTACTTATCATCTAGTCAATAAAAGTCTCTCTTTTTTGGAGAATCGTTTTTCAGTCCTTTATTTCAGAGGTTTTCCAGTTAATCCTGGTTCAGTTTCACTCGTAATATAGACAAGAGTAATTTATTGATAGTTCGTCGCACTTTACTTCAATGGATACAAGTTATTTGTCAACGATCTTTGAAATTAGTAAGAGATATTTTTTCCTTTTACAATTTATCATACGAAGGATCCCCTCATCAAAAGTTGCATTAAGATACCAATATGAGGCCGAGCTGAATTGTCAGTTCATGGTTTGAGATCCCTAGTTTACAAGAATTTTTTTTTTCTTTGGTTTCCAATAGATTCGTTTTCGATTATAGATATCATTTTTAAGCGTCGTATGACGTTCTATTAATAAATTATTTCTCTATTTAAAAAAAAAGAAGAGGAGAAGATCTTCTGTAGTTGTAGTGAACATATGTTACGTAAATCGACGTTCCAATTACCCAAAAAAAAAAACCTTCCCAACATAAAAAGTAAACAAATAAATAAGAAACTTTAAAATGAAATAGTTAAACAAATGATTGAGACGGTGCTTTGACCGAGTTGAGCTAATATATGCTCGCTAGTTTGCTTGTCTCATTATCACGCGTAGTTATATATTTATTTTCATCATTTTTCTTACAAGGACACCAAAAACGCATATGGATCCTCTCCATTATTTATTAATGGGTGAATTTGATTTGAAGAAAAAATTAACGGTTTAGATGATTATTCATTTTTTTTCATCATTTTTCTTACGAGGAAACCAAAAACGCATATGGATCCTCTCCATTACATATTAATAGGTGAGACTTGATTTTTTAATCAACGGTTCAGATTATTCAAGATTGTATAAAAACTAGTATTGGTGCCGGCTTCGCCCAGACTACCTCTATTTAGCATTAAAATATATTTTCAATTAACTAAAACTACTTTGCATAACTCATAAATTTATCATTAATATATTTTTCTATGATACGGAGTAAATCTTAAAATTACAATGAAATAAATTATGAGACAAATTCACTACTCCCGCTATTAATATTTTACTTAAATCGATTACTTAGCTAATTTTTCATATATACTTCCTTCTGTTCTTAGAATTGTTAACTTTTATTACATTTGTTATTATTACTTTTACTTTCACTACTCCCGTCGTATTTATTGTTACTTTCACTATTTGTACATTAATATTGATAATTTCACTACTCACGTTGTTACTTCTGTTACTTTTAGAGGCTCTTACTTTTACTACTCCCGCTCGCTGCTAATATTGCTACTTTGACTATTCAAATGAGTGATTACTATCATATTACTATATCCAATGTTACTACAATTCTTTTCACTACTAACATAATTACTTTTACTCTTTAGGTATTCAATGAGTGATTTACTTACATATATGCATTAAATTAATTAAGTCGAAATAATTATGGAATATTATATTTTTTGGAAATCTAGCTTGAATAGTCTCCAAAATATAATATATTATATCATATTTGTTTATGTTAAAATAATTAACATCTTTATACTAATTAATACCATAAGTTGGACATGTTTATTTTAAGGAAAATCACCATATTTCGGTGTTCTCTAAATTTATATTTCAACCAAAACTATATAATATTTACATTGAAATTCATTGTTCAGGTCCATCGCACAGTGCTATTGATTTAAAACTATATAGTATAATTAATTTGTATAGATTTATTTAATTACATTGAAGTCCCTTGGTTCCTGAAATTAATATATAGTATTGATTGAGGTGGTGATTGAAGTGCCCAAAACTAATCCGGATCCTTTATTTTGTCCCCAGAAACAATCTAGTCCATTAATAAGTAATGGATAAGTAATGGAGAGAAGAGTAATGGAGAGAATCCAGATGGACCAAAAATAGGGCTGTAAATGAACTGAGCCTGCTCGACAAGCCCTCGGGATCGGCTCGGTCAAAGCTCGGCTCGAGATCGGTCTAACTGAGCTCGAGCTCGGGCTCGAACTAAGCTGAGCCCAAACCGAGCCGAGCTTGAGCACACTAAGGCTCGGCTCGGGAGCTCGTTTGAGCTCGTTATTTTTAAAATTACTTAATGTTTTTCAATATATTTACTTAAATTGTATCAATTTTAAAATAAATAAATTAAAATATTAGTTTATAAAATAAAATTACATAATAACTGTTATTATAAGCTAACAAAAAAATAATATTCTCGTTTGAATTTGAATTTTTAAATAAAAAATTACTTTATAATTAAAATAATGCTCAAAAAAATAGTACGCAAACAAAGCTCGGGCTCGGGTTCGGGCTCGTAAAATATTATATGAGCCGATCCCGAGCTTTGATTTCAAGAGCTCGGGTTCGGACTCGAACTCGACTTTTACAATATGAGCCGAGCTCGATCATAGGTAAGCTCGAGCTCGGCTCGGCTCGTTTACACCCCTAACCAAAAAAACAAAGTCATTTTGCGCTAGTATAGTTGACTTGCCTGAAGAGTGAAACTTGTACGAGAGTGTTAGGCCACCACATATGAGCCGGCTCCACTACATATTTCCTCATCAACCCTGCCCATCCATATCCCAATACCTGAAATAAGGCACATCTTTTACTCTTTAACAATAGGCAATAGTATTCTGTTTATAACATTGTTTGATTGTCTCCATTACGGAGTACAAGATACGGAACGAAATGAAGTACAGTAATATAAGTTTCTTATAAGAGTAAGACGGTCTTAAACCTGAGACGTAATAACGAGAATCCAGCCAGCTAAAAACGAGATTTTTTGCTTATAGAAAGCCTTGATTAAATCGACTATACCCATGGCATAGGCTGACCCATTTCCAAAAGCACTCCCGGCATTAGCAAATATCGATATCAAGACATGCTCTTTGATATTAAACGGACCTGGGTTGAGTGAGAAAGTTCGAGACCCACACCCTGGAATTCGGAATTGGGTTGTCGGGAGGACAGCAGCCATGAAATGACCAATGGGTAGGGTGGCTACTTGGACAGAGATTTGAGTTATAATGAGTGGCTCTGTTCGGTACGAAAAGAATTGGTTGAGAAATGAAAGGAGGGCACATGACAGTAGTCCCATGAACCACATCCTGAAGGTCCATATGGGTAGGGACGGGTCATCAGTGTTGGAGACCGTTAGCCGTACCTCCTCTATGGGTGAGACATCATCGTTATTGATACCCATTTTGAGGTTTTCTGGGTCAAATTCATTGGTTTGGACATTGAGGTGGGGATATTGGAGTTCTATAGAACCCATGGAGTTGTAAAGGAGATGAAATGGAAAAGAGTGACACTGTGAGAGTACGTTTTCAAGGTCGTCTTTAGGAAGTATGTGATAATTGTGCTATGGACTGGTCGTCTTTAGGAAGTATGAGATTTTATAGCGGGGATTTGTTTGGACTGGTGTGGCACAACGCGGCTAACATAATATTGATTCAAAACCGGTCTTTTGTCAAATTAGCTATTTCTTTAATTAGGGATCGTTTATTTTAAAATAGGGTTATTTAACGGGATTAATCCATCCTATGCCTCCCCTTCTCAAATTACCCCATCCTATGTTTTATCCCATATTAAACTTATCTTTTCACTCATTTTTCTCATATTAGACCGGACCTAATATTTACCTATTATAACAGGTGAGATCTATTTGCCAATAGGTTTCCTTGTTTTAATACCTGTTCTTAACCTTTCTTCTTTCTTGTTTCTTCCTTTATTTTTTCTCAAATTTGTTCTAATTTAATATGCAAATTGTTCTCTTCATCTCACTAGCTTACCATCTTTACACATTAAATGCTAATACTTGCTCCTATCATATACAAACAAGCATAATACTCAATGTAGGTTTATGCAATCAAATCAAATAGAAGAATATTTCACAGATTTTCACCAATGGGAAGGAGAATTTGCTTGGTTACAATATGAATAATCATATATTCCGCACAATATGAAGTTGGAATTTCCTAGATTTCCACCAATATACCGGTGTGAAGAAGACCGCGGAGATTATGGTGGCCTGGTGTGCGACGGTACGGTAATGGCGAGGGCAAGACGTAAGAGTGGAGAGCAGCGGTTGTGGTGTTTGAGGATGGTATGTAGACGGCGGATGGTAGACGGAGACAATCAAATCTTAATTCCTAATTCGGACAAAAATAAGAGGGGTGTGCGCTGTTCAAACGACATTCAGTTGACCAAATGGAAGTATTTGAAAGGAAAAGTGAAGAAGCAATGTCAATGGTAAACAACCCAGAAAGAATTGAGATGATGAAGAAAATGCAGGATGGAGATGAAGGCTCATAATACAATTAATTGAGTAATGGAGATGAAAAATGGGTTTTTAAATAGCTAAATAATAAGAGTAACCATATGAGAAAAATGAGTGAAAAGATAAGATTAATATGGGATAAAACATAGGATGAAGTAATTTGAGAAGGAGAGACATATGATGGATTAATCCCGTTAAATAACCCTTTAAAATATTGGAATAGAATGGAATGAATTGTGAAATTATAGAGGTATGAAATTAAAACCTCATACTTGTTCACATTTGTTTGGTTCGATCATGGAATGGATAAAGTAGTAATAATAAGGAAGAATGGAATTAGAAATTTCGATGTATGTATATGTATATATATATATATATATATATATATATATATATATATATATATAAATTAGGATCACATGAGTCCACCCTATCTTTTTGAGTCCGTGAGTCCATGATAAATATCACACGTTATATTAAATAATATCACAGCTTACAGTATCACACGTAATACTAAACAATATCACAGCTGGAAAAAAAACTTTCAAAAAAAAAAAAATTGAAAAAAAAATCGTGATATTGTTTTGTATACAATATCACACGTTATGCTAAACAATATCACACGTTATACTAAACAATCTCACAGATTTTACGAAAAAAAAAATTGTTAAAAAAAAATTTTGAAACAAAAAAATTTGAAAAAAAACATTTCTTGATATTGTTTTGTAATACAATATCACAAGTTTTGCTAAACAATATCACAGCTTACACGAAAAAAAAAATTGTTAAAATAAATTGAAAAAAAAATATTCGAAAAAAAAAAAATTGAAAAAAAAAATTTTCGAAAAAAAAAAAAATTCGAAAAAAAAAATTCGAAAAAAAAAAAATTCGAAAAAAAAAAAAATTCGAGAAAATTTTTTTTATTTTGAAAAAAAAAATTCCATGATATTGTTTTGTATAGTGCGTGATATTGTTTTATGGACTCATGGACTCAAATATTTAGGTGGACTCACCGGATCTCGACATTATATATATATAGAGGTGAGATCCGGTGAGAACCACTCATATAATGAGAACCATGAGAACCACTTAACAATCTAATAATACGCTGAGATTACTTTAACCAAACCCTCAACTTTTTTCGCGCGTCTCCCCCAAAACCGCGTAATCTCGGTCATTTCTAATTCGCTCTCTCTCATCATTCTAACCTTCCGCCATCGCCTCTTCCATCATCAAATTCCTGTTTCTCTTTCTCTACAATCGAACGATAAATTCTTCGACAATCAACCTTGCGACGCTGCTTCAATCAATGACGCCTTTAAATTCGAAGTAAAATTTTGATCTTTATGATTATTTGTTGTGAAATTAGTTGATTTAGTCGATTAAATTAGATTGTTCGTGAAATTAGGGATTGATTAAGCGATTAGAATTACGAATTGAACAATTATGGTTTGAATTTAGGATTTCGTCAATTAAATTGGGGAAAGCGAGAAATTAGGGTTAGGGGATTTGAGAAATTTGTTGAAACCATGAAATTAGGGTTTGATTCGTCTCTTAAGTTTACGGATTGATAAATCATGCTTGAATTTAGAATTTCATGAATTAAATTGGGGAAAGCGAGAAATTAGGGTTGGAGACCGTTTATGTGCATCAAAATCTTGTTTATATGCATCCAAATTCCTGTTTATATGCATCAAATTCCTGTTTAGGTGCATCAAAATGTGATTTTGTGAATCAAATTGGCCTAATTGAGAAATTAGGGTTTCATGAATTAAATTGGGGCGAGAAATTAAGGTTGGAGACCGTTTATGTGCATCAAAATCTTGTTTATGTGCATCCAAATTCTGTTTATATGCATCAAATTCCTGTTTAGGTGCATCAAAATGTGATTTTGTGAATCAAATTGGCTTAATTGAAAAATTAGTGTTGGAGAAATTGTGAAATTGTCTACATTTGTTAAAATCAGGGACTCAATTTTATGAATTATCTTTGTTGTATTGTTGCTTATTTAATTTTTGACATTTCTTGTTGCGGCAATAATGACAACTCCTCAATACTATCACAAACTTCTTCAAATGTCATTACAAACGAAGGAGCGAATGTTGAAGCTAATGCATGTCAACCTATATTAGAAATATCGCAATAGCGATTGAACATGATGTTCTGAAGTTGTGACTTTCTAATTTGTTGAAGGTACAATTCTATTCATCCTGGTAGTTGCTTGATGTTTTCGGACTTTTTAAAGGTACATTTCATATGCTTTTGTATCCCTCATCTTTCTTACTTTAATTGCACCACATATGCAGATATCATAGTAGAGGAGGCGGAGGACGAGGAGGAGGCGAGCAGAAGGTTCTTCAAGCAACACGAATCGGGTTTTTGAGTGTCTCAACCATCTTAAGCCCGATATTGGTATCTTTGTTCGATAACCTTGAACTAGGTGTTGAGTTTTATGAAGTATATGCAAAAGAATGTGGGTTTGTGACTAGATTAAGCTCACAAAAGTCTAAAAATGGTGTTGTTACGCATAAAAAAGTTGCGTGTAATAAGGCTGGAGTATGTGAAGCGAAAGGGAAAAATCACAGGAGGCAAAGGACTAGGATAGAATGTCCTTCTTGTATTAAATTTAAGCGAATTTTGGAGGAAGGTCCTGATATGGGTAAATACCAAATATATGATTTTCATGAAGGTCATAATCATATGCCACAAATACCATCAACAATGGTACATTTGACACAAACGAGAGAGTTGAATGTAGTTCACAAAAAAATGATAATTGACAACTCCAAAAATAACATAGGTCCAGTTAAGTCGTATAGGTTGTTCAAGGAGTATGTTAGAGGTTATAGGAATGTGGGTGCGTCATTGGAAGACTTTAAGAACTTTTCTAGAGATATCAAAAATTATTTATCAGAGGGAGATGCTCAAATGCTTATTGAGCATTTTATGAAGATAAAACACATGTGTCCATCTTTTTATTTTGATTTTGAGGTAGACGAGATAGGTCGATTGTCACATGTGTTTTGGGCTGACCCTATTAGTATTAAAAACTATTTGCTATTCGGGGACATGACCTCTTTCGATACGACCTTTAGAAAAAACAAGTACAGGATGATATTTGGTCCTTTTACAGGAGTGGATAATCATAAGAGATGCGTGACCTTTGGGGCTGGACTTATTATAAATGAGAGTAAGGAGTCCTTTGCTTGGCTATTTACGAAATTCGTAGAGGCTATGGGAGGTCGTCATCCAGTTTGTATGATAACTGATGAAGATGCGGGGATAGAAGAAGGAATGAAATTAGCCTGGAAAGACAAGGTGCAACACAGATATTGCATGTGGCACATACTAAAAAAGTTACGAGAAAGTAGGGCTGTAATATGTAAAGATCGAGTTCTGAAGAAGATAAACCGATGTGTTTGGAGCGAAGATGTGGAGCCGCCTGAATTTGAGGAAAGGTGGACAACAGTAGTTGAATCTCATGGGTTGTCGGATAACGAGTGGCTTAAGGAGAAGTACAACATTAGAAATATGTGGGTTCCAGCTTACTTTCGTGATCTGTTTTTAGGAGGCTTGATGAGAACGACCTCTAGGTCAAAGTCAGAAAACCACTTTTTCAGCAACTTCACTAATCCTAATTTAACCCTAGTCGAGTTTTGGATGAGATTTGAGAGTGCAATGGATGCTCGTTCGAAACTTGTTGCACAATCAAAAAACTCCTTCCCCCAGTTGTCGACTCCATTAGCCCTAGAAAAGCATGCATCAGAAATCTACACTCCAACAATTTTCGGCGAGTTTCAAAAGGAAGTCGAAGCAGCTTGCTATTCATGTGGTGTTGGGGATAAAGAAAAAGATAAAACCTATCCAATTCTATACACAGATATCAATGATCAAGTTCGAAATAAAACGTATAAGGTTGGTTTTAAGAAGGATGATGTTTCAGTGGTATGCACTTGCAAGAAGTTTGAAAGACATGGAATGCTCTGTCGACATGCTCTGTGTGTCTTTAAAGATCGGGGAATTCAGAAAGTTCCAAGTGACTACCTGCTTAGTCGGTGGAGCAAACTAGCAACCTGCCAGCCAATCGTCGGCCCTAATGGCCGTTGCTTGCGATTGTACATCAATGGATGTACGAGAAAAACAAAGTTGGCGAGTTATGGTCGAGTTGTTTACTTGTGTGGCACTTGTTGAACGAGTCTGGGCATTGTGATGAGTTGCTTGGGATTTTGCGTGAGTTCAAGGAAAGGGTAAAAATTACCCACGATGAAAGTGGAAATCTTGGTTTTGCAAAGGTAAAGGACAAGAATCTTTGAAATTGGGATGCTTTTAGGAACAAGCATCCCTAGTGAGATTAAGGTTTTGCCTCCAAGGCAGTGCAAAAACAAAGGGTCGGGAAAAAGGCTGATCTCACAAAGAGAACGAGTTGGGGAAGTGAACAAGAAAGCGCTAAGAAAATGCAGGGCCTGTGGGGAGATGGCGAACCACGACAGTAGGAATTGTGACCGAAGGACAACCGACAATGAGTAGAGTAATTTTTTATTTTACCTTATTGAAAAATTCGGGAATTTTATTTTATTTGATAGATATTGGACATTTGCCTTATTGAATAATTCGGGAATTTTTATTTTATTTGATAGATGTTGGACTTTTTTTCTTAAAACGAATGAATGTAACACTTATAGAATGAAAAGCCTGAGTGTTCCTGTCACCATTATTTCGTGCACATACAACGGTATTTCATGCACATACACATGTATTTCATGCACAAAGAACGTTATTTCATGCACACATTATGCGAGTATCAAGAAACCTTACGGCGATTAATTTGATCTACCACTACATCCTTCTTTGCTGCCACATCCCCAACCGTCAAAGTTAATAATAAAATTCCAAAATCTAAATTAAAATGCAACATTTTAAAAGTTCACTTGAGATTACTTTAAGATTTGACCTTGGACACATGAGTTACATATTTCATGCATGCATACTGTTATTTCATGCATGTGGAACAGTTTTTAATGCATTTACGATGTTTTGATTTCATTCTGACCTTTTCGTTGTCCAATTTTGAAAATTGTCTCTCGTTTTCGTTGCCTCGTGACATGTTTGTTATCCAATTTTGAAAATTGTCTCTCGTTTTCGTTGCCTCGTGACATGTTTGTTATCCTCGTTTTCGTTGGCTCGTGACATGTTTGTTATCCAAATTTGAAAATTGTCTCTCGTTTTCGTTGCCTCTTGACATGTTCGTTATCCAATTTTGAAAATTGTTTCTCGTTTTAGTTGCCCCGTGACATGTTTTTAGAATTAGTCCAGAAACATGACTTCATGTCTTACACGCCTTACATATTCCAAAATCTAATATGTACTCTCAAGACTTAGTGTACTACATATTCCAGAATAAACTCCACAAGAATCTAATATTCCAGGGTCTACTCCCTTTGTACATCCCTCGACTCAAGGAATCAGATCAAAAAATGGCAGTGTTTCGAATTTTGGATTAGGTCATCTGCCACTCCCTTTGCACATCCTTCGACTCAAGTGTTTAGAAAATATCACCTAGTGATAATCCTACAAAAAAACGGGGGGGGGGGAATATCTTTGTTACGTAAAAGTCACTCCGAGACAGAATCTAATGAAAAGAAGATTAAAATTAGGCATTCAAGGTTCTTTATATTTACCTTTCTCTTGTTTCGCTTCCATTTGATGAGACGTGCAATCATACTCGTACCATATTCATCCAAATCCTACGTAAAAATTTTATTTGACAACAAATATTGAAATGCTTGAAATAAAATATACTGAATAATGTTTACAAAAGTTTGTTGAAAAATTTATACCTCGTAAGAACGCTCATCACTCTATGATGCTTGATCACACAAATTTTCTAGCCACTTTAACAAATAAACTCCACAAGAATACCCATTCTTTTGTTGAGGCACTTGCACAACCTCCCACTGAAAAGTCTTGATCTCCAACAACCTTGTGTATCTTGGAGAGTCTCTTGCGATGATCTCCAAAGCAGGCAGGAGCTATACAAAAACAAGACAGTGAGTGATTGTGATTGTGGTATAAGGCTATTTAATGCACATGCAAGGGTATGTCATGCACATACAAGGGTATTTCATGCACATAAAGATCACCAACAATATTTTCATTCGACAATGCATTTTGGGCAGTCAAAAACTGTTGAGCAGCCTTCCGGATATAATAAGTGAGGGGTAACATGTTTTTGTGCAAAAAGTAATAAATCATACCTGTTCAACTAAAAACTTTTGCCTGACTTCACGGCGCCTGGGCAGGTTGGAGTCGAGTATGAAGTTCATCCTTTTTCCAAAGTCAACAACGCATGCAAACCAATGTGATCTCTCCACACAATAAGGAAAGAAAGCCTGAAATATTACAAACTAGTCAAGTAGGATTGATCGACTTCAAATGGAAAAAAAATGCATTGGGAAAAAATTGCATGGAAAAAATAAGTAAGAGAATATTTATTTACCAGTTGGGTTGTGTTTAGATTGAGGGGCAAGTAGTCAAGTAGGACGTATTGACTTCGAAACCCCTTTTTACCGACAACTCCCTGAAAATTTGAGAACATTTGTCAAAATTCTTTGTCATTTCAAAAACCAAAAACAAGCATTTGACACAATAAGGAATATGAATACCTTTATGATTGTCGGAAAATACACAACACTTGGGTTTTCGATTGTAGTACGAATACCAACAGCATCAATAACCATATCCATTACCCAATTTCCTGGTAGCAAGGTCTGCAGCGCGTCTTGGGTAACTTGCAACCAATCGGTTTCTACAACGACTTCACTAATGATGCACATGTTGCAATTAGATTAGAAAACACGGAACAACAAAGAGTGGACAAAAACTGAAGTTTTTAAAAAGCTGTATGGTCAGTTAGAACTTACTCCTTGTTCTTCTTATTATTCCGAATATAATTGATCAAGTGTGCATCTGTATATGATAAATCATCATGTAGCGCTTCATTACTGAGAAAAGGGGAAAATAAAAGCTCCTTTATTAACATGGAAAAACGGAAAAACGGAAAACAAAGCTACTTAAGATTTCGCATTACCGAATCTGACCGCCATTCTTGTAAGCCTTTCTTTTGCATTTGTCACTTGAAGTTTATAAGAGTTGTATCGCCAAGTTAGAATTTCATTGCAAACGCTCACAACATAACGTTTAACATCAACTCTCTGAACAATAACAACAAAAGAAATCAACATCAGTGACTTCATATTTAATGCACATACAAGGGAAAGTTGAATTAAATAATACAGACTTACTCCCTTTACGACCCACCTTTGAACCTAAGCGTCCCTTAGCCCCGTTGTACATCTCCATATGACGCATGAGATAGATTCCAGTATGATGCTCGACATCAACGACAACGTGCGGAATATACAACTTAGGAATCAAAAACCATGAAGACCCCAAGTTTGGAATCTTACTTGAAAGCGTACCCAACAAGTTCTTCTGATAAAGGTAAAACAATGACAAGTAAATAATCTCTCACAAAAATTAGACGAAAATCAGGCACTTTATTGCAAAAAGATCTGAAGATATACCACATGTCTAACATGGCGAGAATAGTCAGTTGACGGAGGCATCAAGTGCATCACTTCTAACAGCTTCTTACTAACATGGTAACAGAAGACAAATGGCAAGGGTGTAACAATAGGAATGAAAACCTGTACGACATTGAAAACAAAGACAATAATGAAAAGAAAGACACTTAGTTGAGAACATCCATGGAAATGTGAAAATCTTGAAGGACTTACCAACTCCACGTCTGCAAATTTGACATCCAATGAGTCAATCTGTTCATTAAATTAGGTGACCCGTATTAGAGAATAAAAACTTGTAATAATTGGGCACTTATTTGATGCATGTTCAGTGTTGTTTAATGCACCTAGATTGGTATTTCGTGCATCTACAATCTTATTTCATGTATTCGAAAGTCTAATGCAGCCCAAGGTTGAGAATAGCCATGGAACACTTACGTCAGTTGTCTCTGTGATAAATAGACGGCAAGGGCATTTACGATTTCTGAATTTGTTGCCCTCATTCAAATAATCACACCACACAGAAATGACATCTGTATGAACTCGACGATCAAGAAGCAAACTCTTCATATGACTTCGTGTGAGAGTCTTGCCCGCACAGCTAAATAAAACCTCCTATACTGATTATGATAACATGAAACTTAGTGTTATACAAAGAAAATGTAATACATATATGCCGAATAAGATTAAAATATAGGAGAGTGATACATACTCTTCATCTAAGTCCTCTGAAAATGCATAGTCTCCTACCAGTTTTTCCGATCGACCAAAGTCACGAACCATGTCCACGTTTCTGATAAAGTAAGGTGACCGGTAAACATTCGCTACCTCAACACACCTCTTAGGGAGCACCCTTCTACCAGCCACCTGCCTCTTAATGGCATAATCTGAGGGGGCAGTTGGAGAAGAGGGCACAATTGGCGATTCATCCAACGATACTTGAGAGGAGATAACTACAGGCGATGGTTGGGATGGTTGGGATGAGATCAGAATTGGCGATATTGGCGATAAAGGACGAACTACTGGAACAGACGTCGTAGTTGTTGTGCTTGAATGAGGAACACTTGAAGCAGCCCGGAATCTGGACTCAAGGAACTCTTGAGAGTTATATGGTGCATCATCACCACTAAAAAGGCTGAAAGACGGTCCTTCCAGAAGCGCCTTATCCCTCTTTTCCTTTTCCTTTTTATCGTTCCACAAATTTTCATGATGTGAATCAAACACCTTGCCAACATGAGTGTATGCATTATTAAGGATCCCTTCTAATTCAGCCATGACAGTGGGATTGTCTAGAAACGCATCATCTGCACAACTCATGTCAACCTCCTCCTTCTTCAACTCCTCCTCCTCCACTTTACCCTCATCCTTCTTCAACTCCTTCTCCACTGCCACCTCCTCCTTTCTCTCCTTCAATTCATTCTTATCTTTCTCATTGTCCTTTTCCACTTCATCCTCCTCCATCTTCTCCATGGTAGCACCTTCCCTTTCACAATCAGCACCTTCCCTTTCACCTTCTTCTGTACTCTGCTGTGAAAGGGAAAATCCTTCAAATAAACATTCTGCCAACTTTGACATTTGCGTGATGTAGGAAAGCGGGAGCCTTACACTTAGCATTTCTAACTACTTTGGTAAAGTCACCATAAATGTCTGCAAGTCGAATGGTTGTGCTTGCCAAAACCTTGATAGATTCTTTCCTCTCATCAACCGGTTCAGCTTCAAGTTCAGGTTCCGGTTGAGGTTCAGGTTGAGTTTGAGGTTCAATTTGAGGTTGAGGTTCAGGTTCAGGTAAACGTACAGGTATAGGTTCACGTTCATGTTGAGGTGCAACATAAGCAAATATGGGTTCAACAGAGCCCTTGCCAAAGCCACCCCCTTCTGCTTCTCCAACTTAACCCTTTCTCTAATTTTCTCATCCGTCCAATTCGCTAATAAGGGAAATGATCGACGCACCGTTCTCGTCATGAAAACACATCTATCCAAGTAGATAATCTGGAAAATCAGAATCGGTCCCTTAAAATAAGTTTTAGGGGAATTAGCTATAGCCGCCTTCCACGACATGACGTTCTTGATCATATGGAACCATGCAAATTTGCACCAATTCATGATAGGGACATCGGCGAGATTTGAAAGGGAGCTTAATATCTGAGGGCTAGGTTGATCACCTACTACCCCCATCAAGAGAACATTGACGATATAGATGAGGAAATTCCTCTTGAAATCGTCTCCACCATCCCGTTGCTCCATCATCTTATCTAAGAGAACCTTTTTCGTAATATCTGAGGTGGTAAACTGAGCCTTATACTTCTTGACAGCCTCTGTGTACTCCTTTTCCTTACAGAACATTCCAACTGCGACAATGTCAATCGGTCCCATAGGAAGTCCAGTTGCAACGTGGACATCCTCATCAGAGATAACAAGATCGCGGTTCATCAATGAACAATTGAACGGATTAAATGTCTCGATAATCCATCTGGCCAAATGGCCATTGATTTCTTCTGACTTAAGTTGTAACAACCCTCCGAACCCCATACTGTGTATGGCTTCAATTTGCTTTTCGGATGGCCCCAACTTGATGAAATTAGTGATCAAGGAAGGACTCATCCGAGTGAGGAGAAGCTTATACTTGTCAGAACGCTTTCTTTTTTTTATAATTTGCGTTGGCTCTTTGCTTGTTGCTGCTGCTTTCCTCTTGTTCTTGTTAGGAGGCAACTCTGGTGCGACTTCGTGGTGAACTTTGGCTTTAACACGCGGACTCCGTTGCCGCGGTGAAATTTGTTCTGCCTCTGCTGCTGTAGGGTTTGGTTTGACAGAATTATCTGTCAAAGTAGTCAGCATTAGTAAGGTAGCTTATTTCATGTATATACAAAATAGTTTTATGCACATAGGTAGTTATTTAATGCATATACACGGTTGGTCCATGAATTCATAAGACTATTGTACGCCAAACCAAACAGTGATTAGCTTCAGGAAGACAGCTTATTTCATGCATGTACAAAAGTTGTTTAATGCACTTAAACAGTTATTTGATGCATATACACGGTTGGTCCACGAATTCATAAGACTATTGTACGCCAAACCAAACGGTGATTAGCTTCGGAAGACAATGACTTATTTCATGCATGTACAAAAGTTGTTTAATGCACTTAAACAGTTATTTGATGCATATACAAGGTTGGTCCATAAATTCATTAGACTATTGTACGCCAAACCAAACAGTGATTAGCTTCAGGAAGACAGCTTATTTCATGCAGGTACAAAGTTGTTTAATGCACATAAACAGTTATTTGATGCATATACAAGGTTAGTCCATTAATTCATAAGACTAGTGCACACCAAACCAAAAACCGATTAGCTTCAGGATGACAGCTTATTTCATACATATACCAGCTTATTTCAGGAAAACAAGATTTTAAAAAGGGGCCTGGGTGTCCCAAAACGGGACGGGAAAGAGTTTAGGGTTGGATTAGGCGGATCGCTACCGCGAGTCCGCCTAATCCAACCCTAAAGCCTTTCCCGTGCTATTGTCATTCGAACACGAAAACCTAAAGACACCCTAGAAGGGGACGAGTGAACCCTTTTTTGGGGACGGGATTTTAGAAAGGGACCCGGGTGTCCTAAAACGGGACGGGAAAGGGGTAGGGTTGGATTAGGCGGACCGCTACCGCGGGTCCACCTAATCCAACCCTAAACCCTTTCCCTTGCTATTGTCATTCGAACACGAAAACCTAAAGACACCCTAGAAGGGGACGAGTGAACCCTTGTTTGGGGACGGGATTTTAGAAAGGGGCCCGGGTGTCCTAAAACGGGACGGGAAAGGGTTTAGGGTTGGATTAGACGGACCGCTACCGCGGGTCCGCCTAATCCAACCCTAAACCCTTTCCCTTGCTATTATCATTCGAACACGAAAACTTAAAGACACCTTAGAAGGGGACGAGTGAACCCTTTTTTGGGGACGGGATTTTAGAAAGGGGCCCGAGTGTGCTATAACGGGACGGGAAAGGGTTTAGGGTTGGATTAGGCGGACAGCTACCGCGGGTCCGCCTAATCCAACCCTAAACCCTTTCCCTTGCTATTGTCATTCGAACACGAAAACCTAAAGACACCCTAGAAAGGGACGAGTGAACCCTTTTTTGGGGACGGGATTTTAGAAAGGGGCCCGGGTGTCCTAAACCGGGACGGGAAAGGGTTTAGGGTTGGATTAGGTGGACCGCTACAGCGGTCCGCCTAATCCAACCCTAAACCTTTTCCCTTGCTATTGTCATTCGAACACGAAAACCTAAAGACACCCTAGAAGGGGACGAGTGAACCCTTTTTTGGGGACGGGATTTTAGAAAGGGGCCCAGGTGTCCTAAAACGGGACGGGAAAGGGTTTAGGGTTGGATTAGGCGGACCCGCAGTAGCGGGTTCGCCTAATCCAACCCTAAACCCTTACCCTTGCTATTCTCATTCGAACACGAAAACCTAAAGACACCCTAGAAGGTGACGAGTGAACCCTTTTTTGGGGACGGGATTTTAGAAAGGGGACCGGGTGTACTAAAACGGGACGGGAAAGGGTTTAGGGTTGGATTAGGCGGACCGCTACCGCGGGTCCGCCTAATCCAACCCTAAACCCTTTCCCTTGCTATTGTCATTCGAACACGAAAACCGAAAGACACCCTAGAAGGGGACGAGTGAACCCTTTTTTTTGGGGACGAGATTTTTAAAAGGGGCCCGGGTGTCCTAAAACGGGACGGTAAAGAGTTTAAGGTTGGATTAGGCGGATCGCTACCGCGGGTCCGCCTAATCCAACCCTAAACCCATTCCCTTGCTATTGTCATTCGAACACGAAAACCTAAAGACACCCTAGAAGTGGACGAGTGAACCCTTTTTTGGGGACGGGATTTTAGAAAGGGGCCCGGGTGTCCTAAAACGGGACATGAAAGGGTTTAGGGTTGGATTAGGCGGACCGCTACCGCGGGTCCGCCTAATCCAACCCTAAACCCTTTTCCTTGCTATTGTCATTGGAACACGAAAACCTAAAGACACCCTAGAAGGGGACGAGTGAACCCTTTTTTGGGGACGTGATTTTAGAAAGGGGCCCGGGTGTCCTAAAACGGGACGGGAAAGGGTTTAGGGTTGGATTAGGCGGAACGCTACCGCGGGTCCGCCTAATCCAACCCTAAACCCTTTCCCTTGCTATTGTAATTCGAACACGAAAACCTAAAGACACCCTAGAAGGGGATGAGTGAAGCCTTTTTTGGGGACGGGATTTTTAAAAGGGGCCCGGGTGTCCTAAAACGGGACGGTAAAGAGTTTAAGGTTGGATTAGGCGGATCGCTACCGCGGGTCCGCCTAATCCAACCCTAAACCCTTTCCCTTTCTATTGTCATTCGAACACGAAAACCTAAAGACACCCTAGAAGGGGACGAGTGAACCCTTTTTTGGGGACGAGATTTTTAAAAGGGGACCGGGTGTCCTAAAACGGGACGGAAAATGGTTTAGGGTTGGATTAGGCGGACCGCTACCACGGGTCCGCCTAATCCAACCCTTAACCCTTTCCCTTGCTATTGTCATTCAAACACGAAAACCTAAAGACACCCTAGAAGGGGACGAGTGAACCCTTTTTTGGGGACGGGATTTTAGAAAGGGGCCCAGGTCTCCTAAAACGGGACGGGAAAAGGTTTAGGGTTGGATTAGGCGGACCGCTACCGCGGGTCCGCCTAATCCAACCCTAAACCCTTTCCCTTGCTATTGTCATTCGAACACGAAAACCTAAAGACACCCTAGAAGGGGACGAGTGAACCCTTTTTTGGGGACGGGATTTTAGAAAGGGGTCCGGGTGTCCTAAAACGGGACGGGAAAGGGTTTAGGGTTGGATTAGGCGGACCCGCGGAACACGAAAACGTAAAGACACCTTAGAAGGGGACGAGTGAACCCTTTTTTGGGGACGAGATTTTAGAAAGGGGCCCGGGTGTCCTAAAACGGGACGGGAAAGGGTTTAGGGTTGGATTAGGCGGACCGCTACCGCGGGTCCGCCTAATCCAACCCTAAACCCTTTCCCTTGCTATTGTCATTCGAACACGAAAACCTAAAGACACCCTAGAAGGGGACGAGTGAACCCTTTTTTGGGGACGGGATTTTAGAAAGAGACCCGGGTGTCCTAAAACGATACGGGAAAGGGGTAGGGTTGGATTAGGCGGACCGCTACCGCGGGTCCGCCTAATCCAACCCTAAACCCTTTCCCTTGCTATTGTCATTCGAACACGAAAACCTAAAGACACCCTAGAAGGGGACGAGTGAACCCTTGTTTGGGGACGGGATTTTAGAAAGGGGCCCGGGTGTCCTAAAACGGGACGGGAAAGGGTTTAGGGTTGGATTAGGCGGACCGCTACCGCGGGTCCGCCTAATCCAACCCTAAACCCTTTCCCTTGCTATTATCATTCGAACACGAAAACTTAAAGACACCTTAGAAGGGGACGAGTGAACCCTTTTTTGGGGACGGGATTTTAGAAAGGGGCCCGGGTGTCCTATAACAGGACGGGAAAGGGTTTAGGGTTGGATTAGGCGGACAGCTACCGCGGGTCCGCCTAATCCAACCCTAAACCCTTTCCCTTGCTATTGTCATTCGAACACGAAAACCTAAAGACACCCTAGAAAGGGACGAGTGAACCCTTTTTTGGGGACGGGATTTTAGAAAGGGGCCCGGGTGTCCTAAAACGGGACGGGAAAGGGTTTAGGGTTGGATTAGGCGGACCGCTACAGCAGTCCGCCTAATCCAACCCTAAACCCTTTCCCTTGCTATTGTCATTCGAGCACGAAAACCTAAAGACACCCTAAAAGGGGACGAGTGAACCCTTTTTTGGGGACGGGATTTTAGAAAGGGGCCCAGGTGTCCTAAAACGGAACGGAAAAGGGTTTAGGGTTGGATTAGGCGGACCCGCAGTAGCGGGTCCGCCTAATACAACCCTAAACCCTTTCCCTTGCTATTCTCATTCGAACACGAAAACCTAAAGACACCCTAGAAGGGGACGAGTGAACCCTTTTTTGGGGACGGGATTTTAGAAAGGGGACCGGGTGTACTAAAACGGGACGGGAAAGGGTTTAGGGTTGGATTAGGCGGACCGCTACCGTGGGTCCGCCTAATCCAACCCTAAACCCTTTCCCTTGCTATTGTCATTCGAACACGAAAACCGAAAGACACCCTAGAAGGAGGCGAGTGAACCCTTTTTTGGGGACGGGATTTTTAAAAGGGGCCCGGGTGTCCTAAAACGGGACGGGAAAGGGTTTAGGGTTGGATTAGGCGGACCGCTACCGCGGGTCCGCCTAATCCAACCCTAAACCCTTTCCCTTGCTATTGTCATTCGAACACGAAAACCGAAAGACACCCTAGAAGGAGACGAGTGAACCCTTTTTTGGGGACGGGATTTTTAAAAGGGGCCCGGGTGTCCTAAAACGGGACGGTAAAGAGTTTAAGGTTGGATTAGGCGGATCGCTACCGCGGGTCCGCCTAATCCAACCCTAAACCCTTTCCCTTGCTATT
Organism: Silene latifolia; assembly: GCF_048544455.1. NCBI lineage: Eukaryota > Viridiplantae > Streptophyta > Magnoliopsida > Caryophyllales > Caryophyllaceae > Silene > Silene latifolia. The sequence goes on from NC_133534.1 coordinate 40,934,807, forward strand.
GTCATTCGAACACGAAAACCTAAAGACACCCTAGAAGTGGACGAGTGAACCCTTTTTTGGGGACGGGATTTTAGAAAGGGGCCCGGGTGTCCTAAAACGGGACATGAAAGGGTTTAGGGTTGGATTAGGCGGACCGCTACCGCGGGTCCGCCTAATCCAACCCTAAACCCTTTTCCTTGCTATTGTCATTGGAACACGAAAACCTAAAGACACCCTAGAAGGGGACGAGTGAACCCTTTTTTGGGGACGTGATTTTAGAAAGGGGCCCGGGTGTCCTAAAACGGGACGGGAAAGGGTTTAGGGTTGGATTAGGCGGAACGCTACCGCGGGTCCGCCTAATCCAACCCTAAACCCTTTCCCTTGCTATTGTCATTCGAACACGAAAACCTAAAGACACCCTAGAAGGGGACGAGTGAAGCCTTTTTTGGGGACGGGATTTTTAAAAGGGGCCCGGGTGTCCTAAAACGGGACGGTAAAGAGTTTAAGGTTGGATTAGCCGGATCGCTACCGCGGGTCCGCCTAATCCAACCCTAAACCCTTTCCCTTGCTATTGTCATTCGAACACGAAAACCGAAAGACACCCTAGAAGGAGACGAGTGAACCCTTTTTTGGGGACGGGATTTTTAAAAGGGGCCCGGGTATCCTAAAACGGGACGGTAAAGAGTTTAAGGTTGGATTAGGCGGATCGCTACCGCGGGTCCGCCTAATCCAACCCTAAACCCTTTCCTTGCTATTGTCATTCGAACACGAAAACCTAAAGACACCCTAGAAGGGGACGAGTGAACCCTTTTTGGGGACGGGATTTTAGAAAGGGGCCCGGGTGTCCTAAAACGGGACATGAAAGGGTTTAGGGTTGGATTAAGCGGACCGCTACCGCGGGTCCGCCTAATCCAACCCTAAACCCTTTTCCTTGCTATTGTCATTGGAACACGAAAACCTAAAGACACCCTAGAAGGGGACGAGTGAACCCTTTTTGGGGACGTGATTTTAGAAAGGGGCCCGGGTGTCCTAAAACGGGACGGGAAAGGGTTTAGGGTTGGATTAGGCGGAATGCTACCGCTGGTCCGCCTAATCCAACCCTAAACCCTTTCCCTTGCTATTGTCATTCGAACACGAAAACCTAAAGACACCCTAGAAGGGGACGAGTGAAGCCTTTTTTGGGGACGGGATTTTTAAAAGGGGCCCGGGTGTCCTAAAACGGGACGGTAAAGAGTTTAAGGTTGGATTAGGCGGATCGCTACCGCGGGTCCGCCTAATCCAACCCTAAACCCTTTCCCTTTCTATTGTCATTCGAACACGAAAACCTAAAGACACCCTAGAAGGGGACGAGTGAACCCTTTTTTGGGGACGAGATTTTTAAAAGGGGACCGGGTGTCCTAAAACGGGACGGGAAATGGTTTAGGGTTGGATTAGGCGGACCGCTACCACGGGTCCGCCTAATCCAACCCTTAACCCTTTCCCTTGCTATTGTCATTCAAACACGAAAACCTAAAGACACCCTAGAAGGGGACGAGTGAACCCTTTTTTGGGGACGGGATTTTAGAAAGGGGCCCAGGTCTCCTAAAACGGGACGGGAAAATGTTTAGGGTTGGATTAGGCGGACCCGCCAACCCTAAACCCTTGCTATTGTCATTCGAACACAAAAACCTAAAGACACCCTAGAAGGGGACGAGTGAACCCTTTTTTGGGGACGGGATTTTAGAAAGGGGCCCGGGTGTCCTAAAACGGGACGGGAAAGGGTTTAGGGTTGGATTAGGCGGACCCGCGCGGGTCCGCCTAATCCAACCCTAAACCCTTTTCCTGCTATTATCATTCGAACACGAAAACGTAAAGACACCTTAGAAGGGGACGAGTGAACCCTTTTTTGGGGACGGGATTTTAGAAAGGGGCCCGGGTGTCCTAAAACGGGACGGGAAAGGGTTTAGGGTTGGATTAGGCGGACCGCTACCGCGGGTCCGCCTAATCCAACCCTAAACCCTTTCCCTTGCTATTGTCATTCGAACACGAAAACCTAAAGACACCCTAGAAGGGGACGAGTGAACCCTTTTTTGGGGACGGGATTTTAGAAAGGGGCCCGGGTGTCCTAAAACGGGACGGGAAAGGGTTTAGGGTTGGATTAGGCGGACCCGCTACCGCGGGTCCGCCTAATCCAACCCTAAACCCTTTCCCTTGCTATTATCATTCGAACACGAAAACGTAAAAACACCTTAGAAGGGGACGAGTGAACCCTTTTTTGGGGACGGGGTTTTAGAAAGGGGCCCGGGTGTCCTAAAACGGGACGGGAAAGGGTTTAGGGTTGGATTAGGCGGACCGCTACCGCGGGTCCGCCTAATCCAACCCTAAACCCTTTCCCTTGCTATTGTCATTCGAACACGAAAACCTAAAGACACCCTAGAAGGGGACGAGTGAACCCTTTTTTGGGGACGGGATTTTTAAAAGGGGCCCGGGTGTCCAAAAACGGGACGGTAAAGAGTTTAAGGTTGGATTAGGCGGATCGCTACCGCGGGTCCGCCTAATCCAACCCTAAACCCTTTCCCTTTCTATTGTCATTCGAACACGAAAACCTAAAGACACCCTAGAAGGGGACGAGTGAACCCTTTTTTGGGGACGGGATTTTTAAAAGGGGATCGGGTGTCCTAAAACGGGACGGGAAAGGGTTTAGGGTTGGATTAGGCGGACCGCTACCACGGGTCCGCCTAATCCAACCCTTAACCCTTTCCCTTGCTATTGTCATTCAAACACGAAAACCTAAAGACACCCTAGAAGGGGACGAGTGAACCCTTTTTTGGGGACGGGATTTTAGAAAGGGGCCCGGGTCTCCTAAAACGGGACGGGAAAGGGCTTAGGGTTGGATTAGGCGGACCGCTACCGCGGGTCCGCCTAATCCAACCCTAAACCCTTTCCCTTGCTATTGTCATTCGAACACGAAAACCTAAAGACACCCTAGAAGGGGACGAGTGAACCCTTTTTGGGGACGGGATTTTAGAAAGGGGCCCGGGTGTCCTAAAACGGGACGGGAAAGGGTTTAGGGTTGGATTAGGCGGACCCGCTACCGCGGGTCCGCCTAATCCAACCCTAAACCCTTTCCCTTGCTATTATCATCCGAACACGAAAACGTAAAGACACCTTAGAAGGGGACGAGTGAACCCTTTTTTGGGGACGGGATTTTAGAAAGGGGCCCGGGTGTCCTAAAACGGGACGGGAAAGGGTTTAGGGTTGGATTAGGCGGACCGCTACCGCGGGTCCGCCTAATCCAACCCTAAACCCTTTCCCTTGCTATTGTCATTCGAACACGAAAACCTAAAGACACCCTAGAAGGGGACGAGTGAACCCTTTTTTGGGGACGGGATTTTAGAAAGGGGCCCGGGTGTCCTAAAACGGGACGGGAAAGGGTTTAGGGTTGGATTAGGCGGACCGCTACCGCGGGTCCGCCTAATCCAACCCTAAACCCTTTCCCTTGCTATTGTCATTCGAACACGAAAACCGAAAGACACCCTAGAAGGGGACGAGTGAACCCTTTTTTGGGGACAGGATTTTAGAAAGGGGCCCGGGAGTCCTAAAACGGGACGGGAAAGGTTTTAGGGTTGGATTAGGCGGACCGCTACCGCGGGTCCGCCTAATCCAACCCTAAACCCAAATATGATCAAAAAAGATTTGAATGATATAGAAGAAGATGATAACAGAGTTCTCTTACGATTTAATTCGTTTAGAGAAGCATCTTCCTCTTCTACATCCTTTCATGCTACTCCTTCAAGAAAGTCTTTTTCCAATATAGAAAATTCTGATCTGACTTATAAAGTCCATTTCAAATCTCCAATTCCGGAGCATGAAGCAACTTCATCTCCTCCTCAATCTCCAACCTTGTCGAATTTTCATTCTGTCATGGTTATTACTTCTGAAAAGAAGTTCCAAATTGATAAAGATCTTCTTCGTAAAGATTTTATGTCAGAAAATAATAGTCAAAATAGAGATTGGTTTCGTCTTTTCAAAGAAAATATTAAAGATCAAATCCGTGAATATTGGTATGCTGATATGGAAAGATTAGCACTCAATATTCCATTTTTTACCTAGTTCTCTCTTCATTGTTCTAGAAATGGGATTAATAATCCCTATGAGCAATCTTATATTCAAGTTCAAACACAATTAACAAAAAATTGGAATATGAAGGATGGAAGAACTGTCACTTCTATTCATCCTCCTCCTTCAGCCTTTACATTTTCGGTTGGAGGCAATAATCTTGAAGCTACTCCTTTTAAAATGGGTAGAATTGATCATCCTAATGAAGCGGTAGTTGTTGAAGATATTGTGAAAGTCTATCAACAAAACAACTACACAAATCAAATTCTTCAAACAATAGCTAATCAAACCAACCATATTTCTAGCAAGCTAGAGTCTAAACCTTCAACGGAACTTGTTAAATCCAGTTCTATTGTGGAATCTAGATTTCCCAGAGAATTAAATTCTCAACCTTTATTCAAACCACAAAGTCTTCCTTACTCAATTACTAATAAAACTAATCAATCTTTAGCCGAATCTTCCAGCAACAACAAGAATGCTGATTTACTTCAAAAAATATCTCGAAGCCTTGAAGATATATCTTCAAAACAAATCAAAGTCATAAAGAAGAATGATTCTTGTGATTCTGACTCTTCTGATTCATCTTCTAAATCGGATTTTCAGATTGATCAGTTACAAAATCAATTTCAAGAAAACAATGATCTTAATAAAATAAGATCTTCCTGGAAAAATACTTCCACCAGAAATTATTATCCTAGACCTTCTCCTCCTGATCTTCAATATGAAGAAAGGTCTCAATTTCAATCAAAATGCTTTAGTCCAGATGCCCTCCATGAATGGAACATAGATGGCAAATCTGAATATGAAATCCTCAATACTCTCCAAGAAATGGGTATGGCTTCAGCCGCCTATAAAACCCGACTTAACGACGAGAAAGTTGTTTTTAACTTCCTCGTCTCTGGTTTTACTGGTCAACTCAAATATTGGTGGGATAATTCTTTATCTCTCCAAGAACAATTGTCCATCTATGAACATACCATTGATCATGAGGATGCAAATGGTGATATATCCATAGTATCCGATTGTATTACCCATCTCATACTCACCATTTCTATGCATTTCGTGGGTAATCCCCGTGAATTATTTTCAGCTCAAAAATTTGTTCTTACAAACCTATGATGTCCTACACTAAGTGATTATCGTTGGTATCAGGACACATTCCTCACTAATGTTCTAAGAAGACCAGACTGTAATGAATCCTTCTGGAAAGAGAAATTCATCTCTGGACTTCCTAATTTATTTGCTCAAAGAGTCTTCAGGAAACTAAAAGAAAACTGTGGTACTGAAGATATCCCGTACAGAGAATTAACCTATGGGCAATTATTTACCTTTATCAAAAACCAAGGTTTATCTCTCTGCGAGGAACTAAAACTTCAAATGAAGTATAATAATGAAAAGAATATCTCAAGAAGAGAACTAGGATGCTTCTGCGAAGCATTTGGATTTGAAAAAATTCAAGCTCTTTCTTCTAAACATCGAAAACACAACAAACGATTTAAGAAACATCGATCTTCTCAAAAACTACCTTATCAAAATCCACCTCCATATTACAAAAAACGCCATTCATCTAAACGAAAAAGGCCTTCAAACTCAAACTCCAAAGAAATTATCTGTTATAAATGTGGCAAACCTGGCCATAAAGCAGATAAATGCTTTACAAAACAAAAAATTAAGGAATTATTTCAAGACGATTCCTTGCTCTGTAACAAGATTTCCAAGCTACTTCTCAAATCTTCATCATCCTCTTCTGAAAAGGAGGATATTGACCACGTCTAAAATTCTTCAGATTCTGAAGCTTATGATTCAGCTTCCTCTTCACCTATTCAAAAAATTCAAGTTATAACAGACAAAGATAACAAAGAGTTCCTCTTTGACTTAATTGATTCTATTGATAATCCCGATATTAAGAGAGATGCTTTACAACGTCTCAAATCTTTGGTCTTGAAAGATAAAAAAATCTCTGCTACTGAACCATTCAGCATTTCAAAGCTTCTCAGCAAATGTCCTGAGAATCCTATCAGAGGAAAATCTTTTATAGATCTAACCTCTTCCCCTACTAAGCAAATGCAACAAGAGATTAACTCTCTAAAGGTTTAAGTTAATGAAATTCAAAACTACCTTCAAAATCTTGAGATTAGAGATTTTGAAATACAAGCTAGATTAACTAATCTAGAAAAATCAAAATCTTCAGAAGAACCAAGATTTTTTGAAGAAAGCACTTTTGAGACAAAAGCTAATTCTGATGACAATGGCTCATCTAAAGAAAGTAAATTCATCAAAAGTATTGAAAGTATAAACTTTCAAAAATGGTATTCTATAGTTACCTTCCAAATAGGAGATTACAAAGCTAATCTTTTAGCTTTGATCGACAATGGTGCAGATCAAAACTGCATCAGGGAAGGTATAATACCTTTCAAATTTTAAACAAAAACAAAAACTCAATTGTATGGCGCTAATGGAAGTCCTTTACATATTGAACATAAAATTTCAAAAGCAAAAATCGTAAATGATGATTATAGCTTCAAAAATACTTTTATAGTCGTAAAAGATATAAAAGAAGACATAATTTTAGGAACTCCGTTCCTAACTCAAATCTATCCCTTTAATGTTGATAATAAGGGTCTTCATACAGACATATTGGGAAGACAATTATCTTTTAAATTCATCAATCCTATGATGCAAAAAGATATTTCTCTTCTTCAATCCTCCACAATTTATCAACATATTAATACTATCGAACATAAGAGAAGATTAATTTCTCAACTCAAAGAAGAAGTTTCTTATACTAAGATTGAAGAAAAACTCCAATCACCGGTTATACAGAAACATATTCTTGATTTAGAAAATCTATTCAAAAGTAAAGTCTGTGCTGATATTCCTAATGCCTTCTGGGATAGGAAGAAACATGTTATCAATCTTCCTTATATCAGAGACTTTTCTAAGAAACTTATTCCAATAAAAGCACGTCCCATACAGATGAACGCAGAACTCTTAGAAGTCTGCAAAAGAGAAATTCAAACTCTTCTTGATAAAAAGCTCATAAGACGCTCCAAGTCTCCTTGGAGTTGTGCAGCTTTCTATGTTATGAACAATGCTGAAAAGGAAAGAGGAGTACCTCGTCTTGTTATTAACTATAAACCTTTAAATAAGGTTTTACAATGGATTAGGTATCCCATACCTAATAGACGAGACCTTCTGAAACGTCTTTATAATGCAAAAGTATTTTCAAAATTTGACATGAAGTCAGGTTTTTGGCAAATACAGATTGCAGAAGAAGACATATTCAAAACAGCATTCACAGTCCCCTTTGGACATTACGAATGGAATGTAATGCCTTTTGGACTCAAAAATGCTCCTTCAGAATTTCAAAACATTATGAATGATATATTCAATCCTTTCTCTACATTCTCAATTGTCTACATTGATGATGTTTTGATTTTTTCTCAAAGTATTGAACAACATTTCAAACATCTTCAAACTTTTCTTTATACCATTGAGAAAAATGGTTTGGTTGTCTCTGCCCCAAAAATGAAACTTTTCCAATGCAAAATCAGATTTTTGGGACATGACATTTACAAAGGAACGATTAAGCCTATAGCCAGAGCCATAGACTTTGCTGATCGTTTTTCTGATCAAATAAAAGAAAAAACTCAATTACAAAGATTTCTGGGATGTCTGAATTATGTTTCAGATTTTTTCCCCAATCTTAGACAATTGTGTAAGCCTTTATTTCAACGTCTCAAAAGAACCCTCCGCTTGGTCCGAGTCTCATACCAAAGATAGTCAAACACCTCAAAGAAAAGGTCAAGTCTTTACCATGTTTGGTTATCCCTGACCCCAATGCATTCATGATTGTTGAAACAGATGCTTCTGATATTGGTTATGGAGGCATTCTTAAACAAAAGAGTCAAAATGCTGAGTGTCTAGTTAGGTTTCACTCTGGAGTCTGGACTGGTCCTCAAACCAATTATTCAACTATTAAGAAAGAAATTTTATCAATTGTTTTATGTATTTCAAAATTTCAAGATGATTTATATAATAAGAAATTTCTTTTAAGAATTGATTGTAAATCAGCGAAAGAAGTTTTAGAAAAAGATGTTCAAAATATTGTTTCAAAACAAATTTTCGCAAGATGGCAAGCAATATTGCCAGTCTTCGATTTTGATATTGAATACATTAAAGGAGATCAAAATTCTCTCCCTGATTTTCTAACAAGAGAATTTTTACAGGGACGAAATGTCGAGCAAGAACAAGGGAAAAGGAAGAGCTCAACAAGCTCAACAAGGAGGATATCAGTCCTCTGATGATTATGAAATGAATATTCAAATCACAAAACCTCCCACTTCAAAACCATCTACATCAAACTCCCAAAACATTCAAATAAAAACATCCAACCAATTCATACCTTTAACTTCAAATTTTCCTTCTTTACCTTACAGTCAAGCTGTTAAAAACGAATCAAGCCTTTCAAAAGCCCAAAAACAGCAAGAAGAGGTAAAAAACAATACCTCATCTTACTACTTCACCAAACCAGCAGTTGAACCTCTCTGCCTCACTAAATTCAAACAACTTCCATCCGTTCAAGAAATCAGGAAAAATACTTACAAAACTTTTCCCACCAACCTTCATTGGTTTTCTGACAATACCTCAAAAACTCAAAGGTTTTATGAGTTCATCCTAGTTGATTCGGTTGGTGACATTAAACATGACCGATCAACAAACGGTGATATCATTTATTCAAAATTAATTATCAAAAGGGTTATTCATTCTGATGAATGGATTGAACCACACTTGAAAAGGATTTTTCAAAAGATTTATCCCTCAAACTTACTCATACACCGACTACAAACTAGCATGGTCAAGAGCTCTGCTTTTCCGAGACTTTGACCACTCTTGGTTTATAACATTCAACAAAACATTCAATAAAAATGTCCCAATCTGGTTTTACAGTTGGTGGTATTACTTTGGACCTACACAGGACATTTACCCCATTTCATGCCAGAAGGGCTTCGACACCTTTGTCGCCAACACCAAAGGCGAACTATTTTCAAAACCACTCAGCTTTCATGCTGAATTCAAATTACCCTGGATTCTTTGTTGGAGTTATACACTTCGACAAGACCTTCCACCTCCCTATCCTTTATCTCTGGTTAGGGAATTCAAAATAAAATGGTGGAACAAATTCATGGTGGAACTATGTTCCCCTGAGAACGTTCAATCATTTTTAACCACAGGCAAAAAACTAGAATGGAGCATCACTCATTTTAATAAAACTGCTTCAACCTCAAAACCAAAAATTCCAAAAACCCAAACCTCAAAAATTGATGATAAACTCATCCAACAAATGATCAATGATTCTAGCATCCGACAGCAACTTATCAGTGCATTGAAAACTCAAACCTCTGATGAAACTATTTCCTCCGACTCCAATACATCAGAATTTTTTGAGGAGTCCCAAGACCCTTATGAAATTTGATTAAAAAAAAAAATATATATATATATATTTTTCGGGGGGTGTATGGGTATTGTAAAGTTTTGCAGATGGTTGTATGAAATGAGTCTGTAAATACGTATATATGTTGTATTCAAGTCTGTAAAAACGTATGTCAATATGTATGTAGTAATAGGTATGTATGTAGGAATACGTATACGTATCAAAATACATATACTACTATTCAAACTTTTTACTATTCATACGCATCTAGAAACTCAGGTAAAGACGCAGTCTCAAAAGTCAAAAGTTTTGCAGTTTCCTATCATGTTGTCTCGACAGCTGGTATCCAAGACAGCTATCTTTCCACTAATTCAAAAGCAACGGCTCTTGTGCACCTGCAAATAAGATGTCAACAACGCAAAAGCAGATCATGATGAAAGCCTCTGAAGACTGACTATAAATACGGAAGTCCTCAGCATTCAAATCATCAAGTTTTTAGAGAGCAGTATTGCCTTAAGCATACTAGCAACAAAAATCTAAAAATAAGTTATAATCAAATCCCTGTATCTATATTCAAATTTCATTGTAAGTTTTATTTTCAATCTTGTAATTTTCAAAGTTTATTTATCAAATGTTTTAATCAACTTCTTTCATTGCTTTTATTTCTTTTAAATTGTTTTCTTTTCTTATCTTCTACTATCCCTGTTGGTACCTGGGTTCTTGCCTGGTGTCCTAAAACGGGACGGGAAAGGGTTTAGGGTTGGATTAGGCGGACCGCTACCGCGGGTCCGCCTAATCCAACCCTAAAGCCTTTCCCTTGCTATTGTCATTCGTACACGAAAACCTAAAGACACCCTAGAAGGGGACGAGTGAACCCTTTTTTGGGGACAAGATTTTTAAAAGAGGCCCGGGTGTCCTAAAACGGGACGGTAAAGAGTTTAAGGTTGGATTAGGCGGATCGCTACCGCGGGTCCGCCTAATCCAACCCTAAAACCTTTCCCTTTCTATTGTCATTCGAACACGAAAACCTAAAGACACCCTAGAAGGGGACGAGTGAACCCTTTTTTGGGAACGGGATTTTTAAAAGGGGACCGGGTGTCCTAAAACGGGACGGGAAAGAGTTTAGGGTTGGATTAGGCGGACCGCTACCGCGGGTCCGCCTAATCCAACCCTTAACCCTTTCCCTTGCTATTGTCATTCAAACACGAAAACCTAAAGACACCATAGAAGGGGACGAGTGAACCCTTTTTTGGGGACGGGATTTTAGAAAGGGGCCCGGGTGTCCTAAAACGGGACGGGAAAAGGTTTAGGGTTGGATTAGGCGGACCGCTACCGCGGGTCCGCCTAATCCAACCCTAAACCCTTTCCCTTGCTATTGTCATTCGAACACGAAAACCTAAAGACACCCTAGAAGGGGACGAGTGAACCCTTTTTTGGGGACGGGATTTTAGAAAGGGGCCCGGGTGTCCTAAAACGGGACGGGAAAGGGTTTAGGGTTGGATTAGGCGGACCCGCGGTAGCGGTCCGCCTTTTCCAACCCTAACCCTTTCCCTTGCTATTGTCATTCGAACATGAAAACCTAAAGACACCCTAGAAGGGGACGGGTGAACCCTTTTTTGGGGACGGGATTGTAGAAAGGGGCTCGGGTGTCCTAAAACGGGACGGGAAAGGGTTTAGGGTTGGATTAGGCGGACCGCTTCCGCGGGTCTGCCTAATCCAGCCCTAAACCATTTCCCTTGCTATTGTTATTCGAACACGAAAACCTAAAGACACCCTAGAAGGGGACGAGTGAACCCTTTTTTGGGGACGTGATTTTAGAAAGGGGCCCGGGTGTCCTAAAACGGGACGGGAAAGGGTTTAGGGTTGGATTAGGCGGACCGCTACCGCGGGTCCGCCTAATCCAACCCTAAACCCTTTCCCTTGATATTGTCATTCGAACACGAAAACCTAAAGACACCCTAGAAGGGGACGAGTGAACCCTTTTTTGGGGACGGGATTTATAAAAGGGGCCCGGGTGTCCTAAAACGGGACAGTAAAGAGTTTAAGGTTGGATTAGGCGGACCGCTACCGCGGGTCCGCCTAATCCAACCCTTACCCCTTTCCCTTGCTATTGTCATTCGAACACGAAAACCTAAAGACACCCTAGAAGGGGACGAGTGAACCCTTTTTTGGGGACGGGATTTTAGAAAGGGGCCCGGGTGTCCTAAAGCGGGACGGGGAAAGGGTTTAGGGTTGGATTAGGCGGACCGCTACCGCGGGTCCGCCTAATCCAACCCTAAACCCTTTCCTTGCTATTGTCATTCGAACACGAAAACCTAAAGACACCCTAGAAGGGGACGAGTGAACCCTTTTTTGGGGACGGGATTTTAGAAAGGGGCCCGGGTGTCCTAAAATGGAACGGGAAAGGGTTTAGGGTTGGATTAGGCGGACCGCTACCGCGGGTCCGCCTAATCCAACCCTAAACCATTTCCCTTGCTATTGTTATTCGAACACGAAAACCTAAAGACACCCTAGAAGGGGACGAGTGAACCCTTTTTTGGGGACGGGATTTTAGAAAGGGGCCCGTGTGTCCTAAAACGGGACGGGAAAGGGTTTAGGGTTGGATTAGGCGGACCGCTACCGCGGATCCGCCTAATCCAACCCTAAACCCTTTCCCTTGCTTTTGTCATTCGAACACAAAAACCTAAAGACACCCTAGAAGGGGACGAGTGAACCCTTTTTTGGGAACGGGATTTTTAAAAGGGGCCCGGGTGTCCTAAAACGGGACGGGAAAGGGTTTAGGGTTGGATTAGGCATTACTACCGCGGGTCCGCCTAATCCAACCCTAAACCCTTTCCCTTGCTATTGTCATTCGAACAAGAAGAAAACCGCATGGCATGGTTGTTTAATGCATATGGATTGTTTTTTGATGCATCTACAAGGCTACTTGATGCATTCATAAGGGTATTGCACCTTAAACCATCACCATTAATATTCGAACAAACGACATATACTGGAAATCATTAAAAGGGACAAGAAAAGGTAAACCCTCACCATTGTTGTTACCAGAAAGCATATCTGGTGGTACTTGCTCAGTAACTTTTGGTTGGATACGTGGACTCTGTCGACGTGGAGGAGGAATTTGTTCTGGGTTTGCAGCTGTAGTACTTGGGTTGGGAGGATTATCTGACAAAGTAAGTAGGTTAAGAAGGCAGCTTATTTGAGGCATATACAGGGATATTTTAATGCACTGAGATTGTTTTTTGATGCATCTACAAGGCTGTTCCATAGATCCAAAAACTTCATGTAATTATGAAACAATGAAAAGCTCGATGATTAACAAAATAAGGAAAAGAAACTTCATTAATAAAACATATCATTCATACATGACAAAGCTTTACAACATTGAAAATGGGAAAACCCGACTACATAATTATACAAAGGTGGCTTAATACATGGAATTATACAAGAGTACCACAAAAGACTGAAAATAGGGCAACTTTAAGACCTGAACCGTTAAAGGCCTAAATAGAGGAAAAAACCGAAAAAAGGCAAACTGGCCCGAGTTGCTAAATCTGTTGAAATGGCAACTGCTGTGTCACGTGCAGGAGATGGCGTGGCTAAAGCATGAAGCAACTCATTCACATGTGCACGTTCAGCATCATCAAGAGCATTAAGATGTTCTCTTTGGAAAATATTTTTCTCTTGTTGATGATGCGCAGAGCAATTTAGCCGCCAAATCTTCAGTCATAAAGCATTTACATCTTTTATAAATTATTTTAGGACCCCTACGAACAATTCTTACACCATTGATATCATTGGTCCGTAGAGAAATGTCATATGCATGTTCAATGCGAGGTGCAGTTGGGTGTATGAGGAAAAGCTGAGACCAATTCCTACAGACCAACGCCATATTTGCCTTATCTTCGTTAAAATCTAGTTGGTTAAATATGTTAGTCACTAGATCTTGATTATTGAAAACATCATCAAGTTGGGCTTGATAATCGTTGTCGGTAAGCTGAACTTTGTCTAAGGGAGCAAATGACAAACCCATAGCCTCTTTTTTTTCTCTTACGTAATTCTTGACAAAAAGTGCTTTATCTTCTTCATAAATATTGACTACCCACCCCTTGCACCAATTGGCCATACTTGGCTATGTATAAGTAGTTGATCAGTAAGAGAATGACCTACAAGCATCACAAATTGAACTCTCGAATGAAAAAACTAGAAATAGGAACTAGTAAGGAAAAGAGTACAAGCAGTCCGTCATTTGAAAATCACATAAAACATGCAGAAAAACACTAAGATAAATTCAGGAAATATCACATTAAGCAAGCAATACAGGTATTGCATCCAAGTTTAGAGAGAGCATTAAAATGTAGTCTATCATTATTTTGGGGTAAGGAAGGGATGAAACATAAAAATAGACAAAACTATGCAAATTTTCTTACAACATACTTTGGTCAACAGCATCATTTAGAGTTGAATTTGTTGGGTTTGGTGGGAAATAATCTTTCACTGATCTACCTCCTTTTATTTGTGTAATTTTGACTGGTGTGTTTTTTTCTTCCTTTGATCTTTCGCCTCATATTTGTGAATGTATTGACTGATGTTAACACAGGTGAAAATAGAAATTTCGGCCAATACACAACCGAGAGCATTTAGATTTTGGAAAATATGCAGATTTTCCGAGTCAAGGGCCCTCTACTATTTAAGCATACCTTATCGACAATGAACCTACTGCTAATTTTAAAGTGACGCCGTGTTTGATGCGGACAGGGCCTTATTTGATGCACATTGAACCCTATTTTATGCACGCTGGACCTTATTTCATGCACGGACAGAGGACGGGTATCCTAAAACCTCAGCTTACTTGGATAAAAAATACTGAAAACAACAAGCAACTCGACTTTTCTTTCAGATCCAAATAATATAGATCATTTAAAACCAAAAGACCCTCACAAAATACGCAAATTCAATTATTTAAAAGTACTTGAACATGCAATCAGAATAAAAACTCACAAATCCGCAAATTCAATTATTAAAAATTACTTGAACATGCAATCAGAACAAAAATGCAGAAATCGCTAAACTATAAGCAACGTATAAACTCTGATTTTCTATGCAAATGTGTTCAATACATTAAAACTCTGAATTTCTGTCCCGAATCTAAGAATTCATTATAGAATAACAATTAAAAGACCTTAATTAGGGAAATTACTGCAAATTAGGGTTAATAGTTTAATATGAATTGATGAATGTCGGGGGAATTGATGAATGTCGAAGGAAAAAATACATGCATGATAAAATTACAATACAATCACCATTATCCGAAGCATAGTACCTGGATTTGTAGGAATGAGATTGATAAATCTCGCGAAAATGCTCCTGATGAATGGATTGAACCGTAATATGAGAAGCAGATGATCGGAAACGATGAAGGTAGGATAGAGATGAGCAGCGACGACGATCGGAGAAGACGAACGGAAATGGCGACGATCGGAAACGGGGATGATGAGGGTCGTAGAGAGAGAAGAAGATGAGTGAGAAAGGGAAAATTGGGAAATGAATGAAATTGAAGGGTTTGGGGAGTTGAGCGCGTAAAGTTGTAATATTATTAGTAATATTAATTAGTAATGTTAATATTAGTAGTATTATTAGTGGTTCTCATGGTTCTCATCATCCTAGTGGTTCTCATATGATCCCGAATATATATATATATATATATATATATATATATATATATATATATATATATATATATATATATATATATATATATATATATGAATCAGGTTCAGGATCCTGTGCGAACTAAATTACGGTGCGAACCGTAAGAACTAATAAAAACAAATTGATTATGTCATTTACACCCAAATCCACGCACCAAATCCACACTTTATTATACTCCTCTACCTTTCCCTTTTCTCTCTCCTCTCCTTATCACACAACGATAACCATGAATCATTCTTTGCAGCTCGGAATTCATTTGTCGCTGGCCACCCACTCCGACGGCGACGACCACTATGACCACCAAGATAATCGTCCCTCATCTGAAAAAAATAAAAAGGAAAAATTCAAAAACAGAAAGGAAAAAAGACCACTATCATATCATCACCGGAGCTTCGTCGCCAATCTCGTCGGCACACCACCATTGCTCCTCCATCATATCTCGCTCGTCGACGACTCTTCTTTCCATCCCGTCTTCGTCCCTCTCTCTTTCCCGCAGATTTAATCACCATCTCCTTTTTTCGCTTGTTGCCGGCAACAGTAACGTCGAATAAGAACATTTTCCGGTTCCATATTTGAGGAGTATGTCGCTGGAACAGTTACTTTGTTGAAATATTGCTTTATTTTTTGTAGATCTAACAATTAAATCGAGTTAAGTAAAACTGAATCGTGACTAATTCCGGCATAGGGTTGGACTATAGTTGTTGTTGGTCAGTGCGATATGTGGTGTGGTGGGCCGCGTTGTGAATGGTGATGATGGCGAGGGGAAACGGGTTGGAGGTAAGTTTCAGCGAGGGACTGGTTGTGTAAGGGTCGTGTTGCGGGGTCGTCGTGATGTTGATATGATTGGGTCTGGTGTTGTCGTGGTCGTAGGGGAGGTGATGTGGCCGGGTTCATTGGCGGTGGTCTGCTGGTGTGGTGATGGCGATGGCGGTGGTCAGGTGTTGGTCGGTGGTGGATATCGCCGGCGACATCTGATCGTTGGGTCACCGTTGTGTGGCGGAGTGGTTGGATATGGAGGTGAGTAGGTGACTAGTGTGGAGTTATTTTGGTGGTAATAACGGTGGTCAGTGTGGTGTTTGTCGATGATGTCTACCTTGTAGTACTAATATGATTTGTGTACCGTGGTGGTGTTGGCAGTAGGTACAAGTGGTTGTCGAGGCTAAGGTGGTGGTGGTGGTGGTGGGTGAGGTGGTGTGATTATGGTGGTGGCGGTATTGGTTGTGGTTGTGGCGGTGGTGGTAGTGGATACACATATTACCACCCCAGATACATGTGGTATTACTAGTAGATACATGTATATCCGGTAGTATAACAATGTGTATCCGGTAGTATGAACTTGTGTATCCAGAAGTATTATAATGTGTATCCGAGAAGGCGAGAAATATTATACTGCATATAACCATGTGTATCCGGGGTTGATAAAATGTGTATCTGGCTTGAATGCCATGTGTACCCGCAAAAACTAATGTTAAAAAAGTGTAAAAGTGTGCATCTAGAATTTTAGTGTGTAAAAAGTGTATCTACTTATGTTATAAATGTATCTGAATAAAAAAGTGTATATGGTAAGGTAATATAATGTATCTGAAAAAAAAAAAAAAAAAAAAAAAAACTGGGTTGAAGCTAGTTCGTACGGTTCGCACCGTAATTCAGTTCGTACCCTGAACCCGCCCATATATATATATATATATATGGGCGGGTTCAGGTACGAACTGAGTTAACGTACGAACCGTACAAACTTTTTTTTTCTTTTCAAATACACTTTATTTCCTTACTAGATACACCTTTTATTCAGATACATTTTATAGCATATGTAGATACACTTTTTTCACACTAAAATTCTAGTTGCACTTTTACACTTTTTTAACACTAATTTTTTTGGGAGTTTTAAAACTAACTCCAAGATACATTTTATACTATTTGTCGATACATTTTATATTATATGTGGATACACTTTGTGTAAATTTTTACAAGTTTTAACACTAACTCTCGATACGTTTCATGCTATTTGTGGATACATTTTATATTTTTTGCGGATACGCAATATAATACTTCTGGATACACATTGCACTACTACTAGATATACATGTATTACTACTGGATACACATGTATCCCGACTAATACCATGTATTACTACTAGATACACATGTATCCCGTACTAATACCATGTGTATCCGGGGTAGTATTTTGTGTATCCACGGCCCCCACCTCCACCACTGCCCCACTACCACCACTGACACTGCCCCCACTGCCCTCACCACCACCACCACTAACACTGCCACCACCATCACTGAGACCGCCACCACCACCACCACCACTGACACCGCCACCATAAAAACACCAAAAATTCATTTCTTAACCATACCTTAGACGGCATTGGAAACATCAGTGAACAGCTCCGACGTGTATCACCGGACACCATATTACCACCACTGTCACGGCTGCTCCTGCCCTACGACCACCACCATAGACTCGATATCACCGCCTCTCTTCCCGACCACCATCGACCCCGCCATCCGACGACCATAGACTTCCAATCGGTTAGGAACCTTTCTCCATCCGAGTCATTTTTTGCGAGCAGGAACATTTTCCGATTACGAATTTTTCAATAATAACCGCAGCAACTTTGGATTATTTAAAACTCCATTTTAATTCCGGTAGATCTACGCTAAACTGTAGATCTAAAATGTTAATTTTTGTACCTGGAACCACATGTCGTGTATCGACTGCAACAACCTAACTACTCACAGCCCACCGCCTACCACCATACTCACCACCACTCACCGCCCAATACCACTTACCACACACAACCTTCCAACTACCATCGCCCCTCAATTGACCGCAATAACCCTAAAACTCCGACAAACATAGGCCAACAGAATCTTGTTCACACTAATCCACGGCTACGCCACCAGCTAACCAACATGTAAAGTTCTGACGCCACCCCACAACAACCCAGCCACGTTATAACCACGACTTTAACTTGAGGCGTCTGTGACGAAACAACTAGTTTATTTAGAAATCTCCGATAAACTCAGTTACACAAATAATTTATCAAAATGTCCATATTCAATTCCGTTCATAAATTTTTAGATCTACAAAAATGACCACTGTTTTTTTTTTCAGTTCCCCTGCCAACATATTTCAAGCACCTTAACCACTGTTTTTTTTTAAATTCAATTCCATTATAATTTTTAGATCTACAAAAAATGACTAGAAATTTCGAAAAAGTAACACCGCATGCTCTCTTGAATAGAAATTCTGAATCTAATCGTGGCACATCAGCCGGAAAATATGTCGCCGATAACGAAGACGGTGAATTTATGCATAAACAAAGGAAGTGATGTGGTGCAGATGCAAGGGGAGATGCGATGGTGCGAGAAGAAGGTGAGGGGGAGGCTGAGTTTATGTTGCTGGTGGCTATCGGAGCTCCGGTGCTGGCATTAGAGGGTAGGAGAAGAAGTTGAGTGGGTGAGGTTTGTGAGAGTAGTGTGTGGGTTACGAGGGAGGGAGGGGATAAATGGGTTCCTGAGTGATTGTGAGGATAGAGTGATTTAAGGGGTAATGTGAGATTTAATCTGGACCTTTTATTTTGTTCATCTAATGGTTTCTTTTGAGTTCGTACAGTTCGCACAATAATTTGGTTCGTACATGATCCTAATATATATATATATATATATATATATATATATATATATATATATATATATATATATATATATATATATATATATATATATATATATATGAAATTCAAGGGGTTAGAATGAAGTTATAATTCATTGGATATCTAACTCCATTACAAAAAAAAAACCTCTTACCAAACACTTGAATGGATTGAATCCATTTCAAAAGCACCAACCAAACAACTCCTTAAATTATTCACCAAAATAGTTGTTTTATCAAAGTATTATCCAAGCAAAAATTATTCACCAAAATAGTTGTTTTATCAAAGTATTATCCAAGCAGCAATTGACAAGCTCGTATGGTGGATCACTGCTAAACAAAACTACATGTGGATAAAATGCGTCAATCATATATACATAAAGCATAAAACTTGTAATGACTATTCTCCTCTGGATGATTCCAGTACTTGTAATGACTATTTCTCCTCTGGATGATTCCAGTTGGTACTGGAGGAAAATATGTCAAACAAGGACCACCTTTGCGAATGCTTATCAGTACCAGTTATGGAAAAATCAGAAAGGCCTTGAATATACAATTACAAAGGGCTATGACTATCTCAGAGACAAAGGCGATAAAGTTCAGTGGTGTGATTTTGTCAGGAACAAATGGTCTACTCCTAAGCGCAATATGCTAGCATGGTTATATCATCACAATGACTTAAATTTGAAAGAAAAATTAGATAGATTGGGGATACGTAAAGAGGATACCTGTTGTATTTGTGGGATTGCTTCAAAGGCTAATGAACATCTCTTCTTTAGTTGTGATTACATTAGGTGAAGTTATAGAAGATGTAGGGACTAGACTCAACGTTTGATTACCTACTCAACAACTGCTTCCATGGCATCTGAACTGCTGTGGATCAAAAGATAAGGCTGGGATTTTAAACGTCATCATCAATGCATGTATGTATAATATCTGGCGATAGATAAATACGAGCAAATTTGAGATTAAGCGTCTTCGATCCATCACGCTTTCGACAAGGCTAAATTCGTATCATCTTAATCAAAATAAACCTAATTCTGTACAAACAAATAGCTAGCGGTAAGATAAGTATCGAATCCACAAGAAGGCGATAATTACTCAGATTATGTTAATATTTAAAGTGTCTTAAGGTAATAATTTCTTAAAGGGTTTGTTTGTTTTATTTCTAACAACTAATTGCGAGGTAAATAAAAACAAATTCAAATATATTAAAAGAGTATAGGGATCAAGTTCACTAAGTCAGTTATCTGGGAGTGTGATTTAACTAATTAATTGAGCAGTTATGTTGTTTAACATCATATGATCGGTCGACTCAAATATGCCCTTTAGATCTAAACTTAACATGCGGTCGCTATAATTAAGCTAGTCTATTCAATTATCGCAACCTTTATTAGTCTTAATCCGGTCGGCAATAATTCTAATTCGCAAGACTAGTTAACTAATTCTGGCCAAAACTAATCAACTAGATTTAGGACAATAATTGAACAACAACTAAAAGTAATTTAACAATCAATTCATTAAGATAAACCTCCTTCCAACAACCTTGATCCCTTTTCACCCTAGATAAATAAATTAGCTACTCATACTAATGATGATAACAACAATAACAATAGAGGAAATCATATTTAAAAGCATGTAAGATGAATAGCAAAGTAATAGTGAAAGTTTAACTTGAATTAATGAAGAAAGATTAATAATACCGTAGTAAAGTATGTAGATCTGAAACAATGCGTAATTATAATAAACTTCAAGGATTCTAAGAGTTTTGAGGCGGAATAAAGCGTGACCTAATAATAATATACGAACTCCTTATTTATTGCAAATGAAACCGACTTAAGGAATTTTCGTAGAAAGCAGGAAAGAGCAAACACTCGATCGAGTATTAGGACACTCGATCGAGTATTTAACTATCGTGACTCGACCGAGTATGTAGGCACTCGGTCGAGTGTTCTCAATGTAATATCGCCCCTGTTTAGAAACCCGTTGACTGACTTGTTGACCAACGGAGGCCCTTAGTAAGGGAGACTACGTTGTCATTGTAACTCGATACTCGACCTAGTAGAAGTCACTCGGCCGAGTAACTAGGGTACTCGACTGAGTGTGGCGTACTCGTCCGAGTATGTCCATACTCGATCGAGTACCTCGTCTGACAGCGTCTTATTATAAAACGCGGTGACTAAGACGTAACTCATTTCGACGTTTCATTTTACCATTTCTAAAACCTGAACTCTCTCTCTCTTTCTCTCTCACCCCCAATTCTCTCATCTCACTCTACACATCTTAGGTAGCCTTGAACATTAATCCGGGAAGGGAGACGATCTATACATGAGGTCATCGAGTCGGGTTGTGACCGCTATCGGCATCGTTCTGTCCTTCAAGGATACGATATGATGTCTTGCCTGACGTGGTGTGATTGATGCGTTCTATGGAATAGTGAAAAGGTAGTGTTTCCCTACTCAGTTGATTGTATAATTGTTTATAAGATGGCATTTGTATTGATTGATTGGTATTATTATTGTGATTGTGGTTGATTATGATATCTCTGGTTATTAGTTACTATTGGTGAAGCCATTTTCGAGAGATGGTCTTCACACCCTAGTTCGCCTCTTGTGGCTCCCGTCACAAGGGGGATGTGCACATTAATGATCTGGGTTCGCTCGTTGCGATGAGCGGGAATTAGGTGATACGGCTGCGGTCCCAACGGCGGCGATGGTTACCTGTTGCGATGGGTAACCTGGCAGGGCTACACACTTTGTTGTGTAGGCGATTACTGGTTACTATTGGAGTTTGGAGGATGGTTACTACAGTTGTGTTGGATTATGTGTTTGTGAATTCTTATTTTTGATTGTACACTTGACTGACCCTATTTATTGTTTTCAAAACTTTGGTGATACATTCGAGGATGGTGAGCAGTTGGTTTAGCAGGTATTGAATATTTATGTTGCTTTTCGGGATACGGATGGGATCGAGACATTACGCAATTTAGCTAGCTGCCGCTGTCACTTTATACCATAGTTGTTCTTTTCAGTTTTTTCGGAGTTGTATTCCTGTTGGTTATGTTTTGTATAAATAGAAAGAATACAATTAATAAATGTTCTTTTGTGCTTTATTTGATATATTTACCTCGGGCAACCAAGATGGTAACGCCTCTACTTATTAGGGATGGTCTTGTTAAGGCTCCTTGGTAAGTGGGGGTGTTACAAAGTGGTATCAGAGCGACGATTTTGGAACCTGAACCAATGAACCAAATGATTGTAAGGTGTCAAAATAAAATGAACCTGGTATATTTGTGTTGGGAGCCCTCTTATGTCGCCTTTGGGTGAGAAGGCGCCCTCATATCAGAATCTCGGCCCTAACATGCTTATGCCAGAAATTACGCGTGGGGGTAAATGAGTGGGGTTATGTGTGTGTGTGTGTATGTGTGTGTGTGTGTTGATGCGTGATGTGTGGTCTTCTTTAATGTCAAATTGAGTTTTGGTATCAAAGTTAAATTAGTTATGATGCAAGAGATGGTGTGTGTTCGTACACGTGAATGAACTTGTGTGATTAGCTTGGACTTCTGTGTATGTTGGGCATGACAAAAGAAGGAATGGGAGATGTTAACGGTATAGTATGTAACTGTGTATACATGATGTGAAGGACTTGTGATAGTGTTTCATGAAGTAAATAAAGTGGATACTTGTAAGCATGTAACATCATAGGTGGATCTAAGCAAGTTTGAATGCTATGGGGTGGGCGTAACATGGTAAGTTTTACGGGAAGAGTTATGCGAGGTATGATGTGTTTTGTGCTAGTAAGTTAAATAGGTGAGAATTGTTGGTAAGTTGCATGGTGAATGATAGCAATAGGACCTAAGGGTGACTAGTTCTGAATAAGTTAGACTCTGAACAATGGTTATCGTTTTGCAGGGAAGATTCTACCTGGAGTTACAAACATCCGTTACTGTTTGAGGATACTCGACCGAGTACGTAGGGTACTCGACCGAGTACGCCCTACTCGATTGAGTACATTCAAACTCGGACGAGTACTCAGAAGTCAGTAGCCATGATAATATGCAATCCTTAGTACTCGATCGAGTAAGCGCGAGTACTCGACCTAGTAGGGTCTACTCGGCCGAGTACCCCAAAAATCTGCGGTTTAGCTCTAATTTTTCCGGAACCCTATAAACACACATCAATCCTATTTCGCGACTCATATCCCTCATATCACACTCAATTTTCTCAAAACTTTCTCTCATAAAGTGAACCTTGGCGATTCTTGGCCATCTTGCTCTCGGATTTATCCTTTTGCTTTTCATTCTTGCAATCAATTTCCAAATTAAAGTAATGGTTCTTTCAAAACTTCTTGCTTTCCTCTTAATCGGTTGTGTAGTTGCCCCAAATCTAAATATTTCTACTCTTTTAATTCAAAGATTTAGGCTTGTATGTTGTTAATTTGGTGGTAGTACTTCCATTAATCGATTTACATACGCAAAAGATGATTTCTAAGCCCAAAATTCCCGAATTAATACCGAAAATTTCTAGGTTTTTGCCTAAAATTTTGATTTTTGGTCACTTAGATTCTTTTTAGGATTCTTATAAGAGTTTAAATGTTGCTAGTAATGTTCTAACAAATGTATATCTTGTACCTTTTGATAGAAAAATCCCTTTTGATATTGTGTGAAATCCGGAAAATTCTTGTTGAACTTGTATTCTTGAAGCATGCCGAAGGCTAGAGCACCTCCTAAGAAGAGAACCTGATACCCGTCGTTGTGAGTACCAAAGATAAAATTTATAATCTCCTATTAAGACTAACCTAGGCTAGTGGCAACAAGGTCGAACCACAAGGAGGCAGATGTAAATTTTAGTTGATTTATATCTAGTCTAAGGTACTATTGTGGGGGTTGAATTGAATTGGTCTACAACTAACAGTAAATAAAGATAATAAACTAAATAAACGATTTAAACAGATAAAGGAAGGGTACTAGGATGGTCGGTTCATTATAGCTTCGGTGGCAGCAAACTAAATCGGTCTGAATCAAACACAGGTAAGGCGGGAAATAAAGAGGTCCTCTCGGTCCACTCTTAACAAATAGCATCTTTCGATCTCGCTATAGGTCCCTAATGTCACTAATACTAACTTTCGTCCTGAAAAGTGACTAACGGTCTAAACTATACCTATCTTTCGATCTTAGCACAGTTTAGTCGATTTAATTGATGGTCAAACAACTTTCCCTATCTTTCGATCTAATGGGTCAGTCATAAATTAGGTATCTAACTGGTCGCATGCATTCGATTCGTTAAATACAACATTAAAACAATTAAAACGAATATAAAACCCTACGAGGTCAGTCGATCAACCTACCATGTCAGTCGATCGACCAACACGCGAGACAGTCCGTGTATGATCTATTGCCGCCTATGCCATAAATCACCTACATCCTAGCACTATAGAATCAGCTACTCATGCTAAGGGTAAAAACAACAATAAAACTAATAACGATTACTGAATTCATGCTTAAAGTAGATAACAAATAGCGATAATACGATAATTGGCTTTTGGGATACTAACTAGCAAATCTATACTAATGATGAAAATAGAACAATAAACCGAAATTAGGGCAGAAAGAATACCGAGATTTCAAAGGAAAGATTAAGAACAAGAACAGAATTCCAATGCTAAAACGATGTTCCAAACCCTAATTACTCGAATGAACAAAAACTCAAAGTTACTGTATGAAACTTAGATAAAAACTTCGATCCTAAACTGAATGTTTTATGTTACGTTATATAGCAAATACGTAACAATTATTATCAAAACCTAAAACTTAATGGGCTTCAAGATTCACGGTCTTTCAATTCACGTCTGGAATAGCAATCTGGTCGATCGACTGATAGGACTAGTCGATCGACTGGTTCTCAGCAAACAGTAGCTTTTGGAACCCGATAGGTGGTCGATCGACTGATAGGACTAGTCGATCGACTGCTTGAGCTGCTACTTGACTTCTTAAAACTCGTGGACTTGTCTTTTGGGCCTTGAATTGCGCACCAAGCTCGTTCCTTAAGCAAAAACTCCTCGTCACATGCAATGCAAGATACTCGGGGACGGATTTAGCTTGGTTTCCGCTGGATTCTTCACATTTCTGCGATAATGTACAAAATACGGAAGTAGACGGAAATAGGGAGAAATGCACATCATATAAAAGACACGCATCAAACTTCCCCAAACCAAACCCTTGCTTGTCCTCAAGCAAGAACTAGACTCGATCTAATGACCTAATGGAACGAGTTCAATCTCAGAGCGAAATGCAAACTGTTAAGCCTAAACCAATTTAATGCACAACCAAAAATTAATTAGTAATGTGAATCATGCAAACGAGTTATGGAGTCGTCAAAGACATGCTGAACCGCCGACTGTAGAGACTTATCAAATTGGACTCTCACGGGTCGCTCAAATCACTCAATAAGCATAGGTGAATATATGTAAGATAGAAAGAATTAATTTTGTAGTGACTCTCACCTAACTACGACCTATGAAAACATGCCAGCAATAAAATATGAAAGAAATCTCTATGACCGTACATATGCATTCCAACCAAACAGATGACCAATGACACATGCCGAGGTATATATGGGATATGTGAGGTATGGGTAAGAAGAGGCAAAACATTTTATGGTAAAGTGGAGGTACATGTGATCAAGCTAGTACCAAAAAGGAACCAAGTGGCAACATCCAACTTCTTGCTCTTAATCAAACGAAACGGTGCTATATCAAGCACAAATCTCACAGTCTCCAAAATACTAAATCAATAAACTCCCCATAAGATATAAATGAATCATGGGAGCAAAAATCGCCAAAAGATAAGGATTGAATTATGCGAATTGACTTTTTCTTTTTTCGAATCTCAGTCGATCGACCAAAAGGGGTAGTCGATCGACGGCCTTGAACAGTACAGAACTCTTTTTCTTTATTATTTTTTTTTTTTCTTTTCTATTTCTTCTCTTTCCTTTTCTTTCTTTCTTTCCCAATAACATCTCGACAGAGCATATGCTACCAAAAACGAGTAACAATCCCAAGAACACAGACTACTAGCTTGACAAAGGTAGGCTAAATGTAGGATGTAGTAAATGGGACAAAAAGGGATATTTTTGGCAGTGTGAAGCTTATGGGTAAAATGAGAAAAGGAAACCTCTACCACATGTGTCAACTAACCACAAACCGAATGCATACAGGTATTAAGTAGATCAAATTCATATTTATGCAAATTAAGGAAACATGTCTCATAAGGAGTACTACTCACATTCCTGAATAAACCGGTCATAAATGTCACCAGTTATAGGCTCTAATTCTCAGAATATATGATGTAGTTTGCCAATTTTCAAAGTCAAGTTTAAAGTTCAGCAAGAATGTAACGAAAACTCGTAGATATGCAATTACGATTCTACTAATAACATGCCAATTAAGCAAGGCTCAGGCAAAATAGATGCAATTGCAGTATCATCCTTGAAATACTACCGTTCCGACTCGACCTATATGCTAAAATAAACGTGCATTTTATGGAAATTTTTGAAATTTTTCAATTTTTTTTGAAATTTTGTATATATAAGAGAAATGAAATGAAACAATGCAAAACAAAAGTAAACGTGAATGCAAACAAATGATATGCGACGCAAAACCCTTCCCCAAACCAAATCGCACAATGTCCCCATTGTGCAAAATCATATAGTGAAGAAAAGAGAAATGGGAATTTGCGAGAAAGGGAATAAATATGACATGAAGTAAAGAAATCAGGAACTCACAAGACTTTAAGCGCAGCAAAGGAAACCTCCCCAAACCAGCGTGAGCTAGGAGGTTTCAATAGCCAGCAGTGCTACCAATAAGTACCTGAAAGACAGACAAAAACCACGCATAAAACCGAGAAAGACAATAATGAAGCGGTAAAATTGTGTACAAATGAGAAAATCAGAAGAAATAAATAAAACGACGGAAGATAAAGTGGAGTAGGAAACTCCCTCAAGTCCGCAAATCGACCAAACACAGCAGGGGAGAGGTCGTGATCAGGTACAGCAGTGTCTACGGTCGATCGACCTATAGGGGCAATCGATCGATCGGATGAACAGAATGAAGCTCCCGGAAAGCGCAACTCAGTCGATCGACCATGATGGCCAGTCGATTGACTGAAAGTACTGCTGTACTCCTTACTTCTTCGTATTTGCTCAATGATTTGAGCTTACAAGCTCTAAATACCTGCAAGTACACAATAATACGCGCCCAAAATTGCGCAAAACCCAGAATAAAGTCTAAAGTACTTAAGAATCCTAAACAAGCGAAATAAAATGCGAAGTTTTCTCGCACACAAAAAGCAATAAAAATGTCTTAACAAAGCAAATAAAATGAAGTTTATAACGAACTCGATCAACTAATAGTTGATCAAGAAGGACCACGGTATGGCCCACTTCGTCGGCTTCTGGCTACTAGAGGTAGCCTCAATGGTGCTCATCTTATCAGCTGCACCCTTCTCAGCGTCAACAGTCGGAGATCTCAATGGATCAACTTCGTCATCTCCCCAATCAAGGACTTCCTTGGAATCGTCAGAATCCAAATCGGCCCATCTCACCTTGGGTGGCTCATCTTCCACTTCCTCATCAATCCCATAGCTTAGGCATCCAAGGCCTCCTCTTTGAATGATAGGCTTTGTCGCAGCTAGAGTGACCTGCAGATCAAACTTCCCCAAACCGGCTCCTGCAATGTCTAAAACAACAGATTCCTTCTCCTTTTTGCTCCCAATCTGGGGCGGAGGGGTTAGCACAGGAGTAGTAATAGAGACAGGCAATTCAGGAAGCACAAAGTACGATTTCTTTTCGGAAACCGTGTTACAGGTGACAGGCCACATGGGATCCTTCTTTTTAGCAGGTTGGGCAAAAATGATAGAATGTTTCCCAACCTTGAAGGTCAAAGTTCCAGAGCGTACGTCAATGACTGCACCAGCAGTGTGCAGAAACGGCCTTCCTAGGATGATCGGTATATGGGCATCCTCAGGCATGTTAAGGACAACAAAGTCAACAGGGAAGAAAAACTTCCCTATTTGGACGGGTATGTCCTCTAGGACTCCTATAGGCTCGACCGCAGATCGGTCAGCCATCTGAACTGTCATGTCTGTGATAGCAAACCGGGTCAACTTTAGCTTCCTAGCTAGACTCAAGGGCATGACGCTTATACTGGCCCCTAGGTCACATAATGCCTTCTCAATTGAGAAGGTACCTATTTTGCAAGGAACAGAAAAGCTGCCCGGATCCTCTAACTTATGGGGCGCAGTGTGAGACAGATAGGAGCAAGACTCCTTAGTAAGTGCGACAGTGTGCACTATTTCAAGTGACCGCTTTTTGGACAAAAGTTGCTTCATAAATTTAGTATAAGCGGGCACTTGGTTAACTAACTCAAGGAAGGGGACTTGTACATTCAGACTACGGATAACTTTTTCAAATTTGCTGAAAGATACCTGTTCCTTGGTTGGCACTAGCCTCTCCGGATAAGGGGCTGTAAGAAGGACCTTAGCCCTCTCCTCCAATTCACGCGCGCCGACATCCTTGGACTTAGGCTGAAAGTTCGTCACCTTCTCTTTGTTGAAGCTAGACCCCTCCTCAAACCGTCTCAAATGAGAACCATTGACCATCATTGGGTCAAACTTCGGGACCGGGACTGACCCATCAGCACTCGAGTCTTGTCCTAAAGTCTTCGGGACTGTGGTACCCCGAAACAAGTGATCTCGCAGATTATTTGGCATCAAAGGACGAAATTCCTCAAAGATCGCAGCGATCTCGTTGATCGACCATCGTTTGTCCTCGATCGATCCGAGATGTACAGATTCGAAGCTCCTCAGAACCCGTGCTTCAGTCGATCGACTAGGTATATCAGTCGATCGACTGATATACCTGGTAGGCGCCTTTTTCTTTGATTTGTTCGTCGAGGCTTTCTCTTGACTTGTTTCCGGCTCATCTTTTTCAACAGCGTCCTCGACCCTGGCAGGACCATCAAGGGTGGACCCGCTCCTCAAGGTGATGGCATTTATGGTCTCCTTTTGCTCAGGTTGAGTCGGTAAGTGTCCGGGAGCTCGAGTGTTGCTTTTGCTAGCCAATTAAGCAATTTGGCTCTCTAGTAGCTTCATCCCGGCCTCTCTTGCTTGGGACTCCTTTAGCAACAGGTTCTTAAGCTCGGAAAATTCAGAATTCTGTGATTGTTGCTGCTGCGGCACATAAGGAGGTTTCTGATATTGTTGCTGCTTTTGATGAGGGGGTATATAGGGTTGTTGCTGCGACGGAGCTTGAGTTGGATTTAGGACATTTTGGCTTCTCCAACTCAAGTTTGGGTGGGTTGGCTCGTAGTAGGTGTTGGTCTGCCTATAGTGTTGAAAGGCAGCACAAGATTCAAAGGGGCTGGGGCAGTTTTTCGAGACATGGCCCTCACCTCCACACCTTTCACAGACGAAAGGACCGTCTGACACATCATTGACTTGGTACATCCCACCTTTAGAAGCTCCTCCTAGCTCATACTTGTCAAATCTCGCAGTGAGAGCCTCAAGTGCAGCAACAGAGGAGGATTCAGCAGCTCTCCTCTGGTTCCCTCTAGAATTCCCATACTCGGCCTTGTGGGTAGCTAGATCGTCAATGATCTTCCACCCCTTGGTTGCTCCCAAATTTTCAGCGAATCTTCCATTGGTCGCAAACATCCAAAATGGCCCTCTCGATCGTCGTACAACCCATTGTAGAAATGATTGCACAAGCTCCACTTTTCGAACCCATGGTGCGGTATGGTTCGCACCAACTTCTTAAATCGGACCCATGCTTCGTGGAAATTCTCATCTGGCCCTTGTTTATAGCCCGTGATTTGAGCTCTAATAGCAATCGTCCTTGAAGCAGAAAAGTACTTCTTGTAGAATGCCGTGCCAATGTATTCCAATCGGTGATCCCCGAGCGATTCGGTCCAAATCTCTATACCACTCCCTTGCAGCATCACGAAGGGAGAAGATGAACATGGTCTCCTTGATCTGGTCTTGGGTCACGCCAGCTGGTGGGGGTATGGAACAGCAGTAGTCAATAAAGGTCTCCATATGGTCCCCGAACTGGTTCTTCTCAACCATGCTAATGTATGAAGGCTTTGGTTCGAACTTCTTGGCATCTCCTGGTAGTTCGAACCCCTTGTATAAGTTTTCAGCTGTTGGCTCAGAATGACTAGCTATACTCGCTTCCTCGGCCATCACTGGAATTTCAGGAGAAGTAACTGTCTCGGCTGAAGAAGTGGAAACGGGTGAAGACTGTGGGTCTTCTTCGAATAGATTGTGCTCGTAATAGCTTGACAGGGTACTCAGCTCTTCCTCTATCGGTAGTACTCTTTGTGTTCGTCTCAACTCGCGCAAAGATTTCTCTATCTCAGGGTCAAATGGCACTAGTTCACCACCCTGTGACCTGCGCATAAGAGGAAACTACAAAAAGAATATAAAAAAAGTTTAAGGAACAGAAGTCCCTTAAACTAAGAAAGACTAAAAATAAAAACAACTAAAATTAGGACTATTGCCTCCCCGGCAACGGCGCCAAAATTTGATACCCGTCGTTGTGAGTACCAAAGATAAAATTTATAATCTCCTATTAAGACTAACCTAGGCTAGTGGCAACAAGGTCGAACCACAAGGAGGCAGATGTAAATTTTAGTTGATTTATATCTAGTCTAAGGTACTATTGTGGGGGTTGAATTGAATTGGTCTACAACTAACAGTAAATAAAGATAATAAACTAAATAAACGATTTAAACAGATAAAGGAAGGGTACTAGGATGGTCGGTTCATTATAGCTTCGGCGGCAGCAAACTAAATCGGTCTGAATCAAACACAGGTAAGGCGGGAAATAAAGAGGTCCTCTCGGTCCACTCTTAACAAATAGCATCTTTCGATCTCGCTATAGGTCCCTAATGTCACTAATACTAACTTTCGTCCTGAAAAGTGACTAACGGTCTAAACTATACCTATCTTTCGATCTTAGCACAGTTTAGTCGATTTAATTGATGGTCAAACAACTTTCCCTATCTTTCGATCTAATGGGTCAGTCATAAATTAGGTATCTAACTGGTCGCATGCATTCGATTCGTTAAATACAACATTAAAACAATTAAAACGAATATAAAACCCTACGAGGTCAGTCAATCGACCTACCATGTCAGTCGATCGACCAACACGCGAGACAGTCCGTGTATGATCTATTGCCGCCTATGCCATAAATCGCCTACATCCTAGCACTATAGAATTAGCTACTCATGCTAAGGGTAAAAACAACAATAAAACTAATAACGATTACTGAATTCATGCTTAAAGTAGATAACAAATAGCGATAATACGATAAATGGCTTTTGGGATACTAACTAGCAAATCTATACTAATGATGAAAATAGAACAATAAACTGAAATTAGGGCAGAAAGAATACCGAGATTTCAGAGGAAAGATTAAGAACAAGAACAGAATTCCAATGCTAAAACGATGTTCCAAACCCTAATTACTCGAATGAACAAAAACTGAAAGTTACTGTATGAAACTTAGATAAAAACTTCGATCCTAAACTGAATGTTTTATGTTACGTTATATAGCAAATACGTAACAATTATTATCAAAACCTAAAACTTAATGGGCTTCAAGATTCACGGTCTTTCAATTCACGTCTGGAATAGCAATCTGGTCGATCGACTGATAGGACTAGTCGATCGACTGGTTCTCAGCAAACAGTAGCTTCTGGAACCCGATAGGTGGTCGATCGACTGATAGGACTAGTCGATCGACTGCTTGAGCTGCTACTTGACTTCTTAAAACTCGTGGACTTGTCTTTTGGGCCTTGAATTGCGCACCAAGCTCGTTCCTTAAGCAAAAACTCCTCGTCACATGCAATGCAAGATACTCGGGGACGGATTTAGCTTGGTTTCCCCTGGATTCTTCACATTTCTGCGATAATGTACAAAATACGGAAGTAGACAGAAATAGGGAGAAATGCAGCATAAACTACATGAATGAGCTCTGAAATACGTGTAAAAAGGGATGTAAAACATCATATAAAAGACACGCATCAGAACCCGTGCCAATACCGTGATGGAGCAAGGACAATCTAGTGAGGAGTCGCTTGTTCCTCCGGTTGACAAGTACTCGACGGTAATATTTGCTGACTTTGAGCAATGGGTTGCTTTTGTAGCCTTGAGGGGTCGTACCATGAGACCAACTAGGTGTATGGATCAGGCTGTCTTGAAAGACCTAGGTATTCAATCGGATATAGTACATATATTCGAAATCTTGGGAATGGAAGGGTTGTATCACCTCCGCGAGAAGTTTTATCCTTTTCTGACTTTGGAATTTATGAGTTCATTCAAGTATGATGTAGGGGGAAGACTGCCAGTTTCCCTCTCTTAAACACCGACCATTCCTTGACCCTTGAGCAGTTTGCCAAGCACTTGGGGTTAGAGACTGAGAAGGAGGGGTATATTAGTGATGTGGTAACGGAGAGTGGGGAACCCCACTACCTTCCCTACCTTACCGGCCGACCTGCCCCTACCTCTAGTGCTATGTTAATCAACGTTGTCCAACATGTGTCCCTTCGCATCTTCTTGAGGATGTTGACATGCTTACTTTACGGTCGGAATGACGCAAGCAAGTTAAACTCCCATGAGGTGATGATTTTGATGTCCTATCTAAACCTCGTTCGGAGGGAGCGCCTCTACTATAGTGGTCCCGGTGTAATGTATGCCATCTTGGCACTTATGATTCGCTCCAAGAACCGTTACCTTAGCTGTGTTGCCTTAGTGACCTGCTTGGCCCAGCAATTGATCGACTTTGTAGCGCCGGCTGAGTCAAATTCTGTCCTGTTTGAGACTGTCCCTACCATATATGAAGCTAACTTGAGCCATGTGAAGTGGTTGAGGAGGTTGGACGATGGATCCTAGGCCTGGAGAGTGAAGGGAACTAGGTGGTTGAGATTGCATGATGCTGAGCACCTACCTTTGATTGACCACTTGCGAGGGTATGACCCGGGGAATGGGAAACCCCCTACCCGAGCCCCAGTTCGACCTTATCACCCTTGAGATTCTTATGGACTTAGCTGAGCCGATTATAGATTCTAGTAAGCAGAAGATTGTCCCGACCCCTCGTGAGCATCGTGGAGTGAGGATGACTGGAGCGGTGGAGACTGAGCCTTCTTACACCCCACAGAACTTCTACCCACACCATTACCCATCCTATCCTACCATCCACGACCCTAGGATGCAGATTAATGAGCTTATTGAGAGGATATCTACCACCTTAGTGCTATGGAACATGCACGAAATGGAACATATACAGAACGTGGGGATCGACCTTGCTCAGCCAGCGTGGTGGAGGGGAGTAGGAGATGATAGCGGGGTGTTCCATAGCTACGGGGTGGACCGCACTACATGCAGAGCCATGAAAGACTATGAGTATGGTCGCTTTGCAGGGCCGTGGGAGCCAACTACGGTAGTCAGCTGGATTATGCGAGGAGATGGTTTGGTGGTGACCACGCAGCTTGGGTATATCATGGAGTTGGGACTTCGAGCACTGGTGGTGGAGAGGACATGGATGAGGATGTGGGTGTCGACCGTTACGCTCCGTTTGTTTGTTGTTTGATTTGTTGGATGTTTGTTGCGGATTTCTTATCATTGTTTAACATTTGGATTTGTTCGAATAACTGTAATCGGGCCATAAGGCCAAGACTTTACTTTTCTAGGTTGCTTGTTGTTCTAGACTTGATTTCTTGTGTTGGTCAATGGTTGAACCTCGTATTGTGGGTAATGTTTGCGGTTTCATGGTGTCGATTGAGAAAAACATCGAGTTCTGCCTCCAGATACTTGACCGAGTACCGGCTACTCGACCAAGTACCGCATACTCGGCCGAGTGCTCGATGCTATTCGGCCGAGTACCTTTGGCTTGAGTTAGGACTTGAATTTTTAAGCCGTTGATTGGTTGATTGAGTTTGTTAAGTTTGGTATGGGCGTCTTGATGAGGTTTATTGGTATCGAGGTGTGAATGATATCGTATTCGTGTGACGACATTGTGATGGTCCAATAACTTGGTTTGGAATTGAGATGGATGTGAAATGCGAATTGGTGCGGAAAGAAACATAGTAATCATATGGTACTAGTTGGTGTTATGAACTGCATACGCCTTTTTTAGCATCTGTGAGTTTATGTTATTTTCTGTCTGCTTCATACAAGTATGGTTACATAACATCTATTTAATGCATGCTTCTAATTGTTGGAAAAGGATGATGATTGCTTCCGTAATTGTTGTGTTCAACCATGTATACTTTACTTCTATAGTTGGGAGTAAACTTCGGGGACGAAGTTCTTTTTGAGAGGAGTAGATAACATCGCGGCAAAAGAACTTGCAAAACTTGCTAAAATTCTTTAAATGGTTGCTTTTAATTCTTTAAACTATGGCACTAATAACTTTTACTCGTTGTTATTTGAATTTTAATTTCATCAGCTGGGTTTCTAAACGATTTAGTGGAAAGGTGTAATACCCGGCCTTTATGGGACCCGTACTTAGACATTGGGACGCGTGAGAGGACCTTTAGACTGATAGGAGAGCACTCAGAAGGGAAGAATAACTTTACACTAGACCTGGACTAGACCGAGTGGTGTTGCAGCGGATCGAGTGGGTCTACTCGGTCGAGTGAAGGGTACACTCAACCGAGTGGAGTGCTACTCGACCGAGTGACTCCACTCGACCGAGTGGACTCAGCACTCGGTCGAGTGACGCTGTTTTCAGAATACGGGATTAAACCCCTTTCTCCCCTAACCCTAAAGTCATTTCCACCTTCCTCCTTGTATCTCTAAACCCTCACAAACCCTTTCTACTTGGGATTCAACCTTGGATTAGAAGATCTAATACCTTCCTCTTTATCTCTTTCATCTAGTAAGTAAAGATCTACCCTTTTTCTAGTCTTTTAAACCCTAAATTTTGGGGGAATTCGTCATGGATTATTATTTAGTGATTAATATGTGTATTTTGGGTAATTAAGGGGTAATAATAAGGGGCTTTGTAGTGTATACTAGTATAGGATATATTGTGATAGTTATTATGTAATTTGTATAGGATGAGATGGTTCCTTGAGACGATTCCTGGCCGGATTCGAGTAGCTTGAGGAGATTGCAAAAAGGTAGGTCAATCCTACTCGGTTTCAATAATGTGATGTTGTTTATGTTTTTGTTATAGTTAATCTTACATAATCATGGCATTTGCATTATAACATGTTTAGTGGTAATCACATTATTAAGAGGATGATTTTGATATGTTGGTTGTGGTTCATGCATTAGTCATTATCATGTATGTTGGAGGATATGTTGTTGTTGTCGTCGTCGTCGTTGTTGTTGTTGTTGTTGTTGTTGTTGTTGTTGTTGTTGTTGTTGTTGTTGTTGTTGTTGTTGTTGTTGTTGTTGTTGTTGTTGTTGTTGTTGTTATTGTTGTTGCTGTTGTTGTTGTTGTTAATGTTGTTGTTGTTGTTGTTGTTGTTGTTGTTGTTGTTGTTGTTGTTGTTGTTGTTGTTGTTGTTGTTGTTGTTGTTGTTGTTGTTGTTGTTGTTGTTTGTTGTTGTTGTTTTTGTTTTTGTTGTTGTTGTTGTTGTTGTTGTTGTTTGGAGACGTAAGACGGTTGGGAAACCGTCTTATGCTTAAGTCTACTCTTGGAACTTTGCACTCCAAGAGGGATGTGGGATCCGGTTGGCTTTCGGACCTGGTACGTCTGGGCGTGTCCTGGTACCTGTTTGTGGTTATCGGTATGTCTGGGCGTGGCCTGGTACCAGTGTGGTTGTCGGTTTTCCTAGGCTTGTCCCGGTACCCTGGTGGTGGTCCTTCGACGTTAGGTCATTCATATTAGTGGGCATATTGCATATTCACACACTTGACTCGTGTTGTACTTTATCTGTTTATTAAAACTGACGTTTGTGTTTCTGTGTATTTGTCACCTGTGTCTTTTGGGGGGGAATGTGTTGATCCATATGATATCCTTTGGTCATATGGGGAGCAGGCTAGGTACAGATTGTTTGGATAGTACGCGGGAGACGAGACGAGTTTGATGAGTCACGAGACGGCTGTAGCTAGTTAGATGAGTATAGTAGCCCTGATTTGTATTTTATTCATTAGTTAATGGTTTTAATCCTTAAACTTGTCATTTATAATAAATGTTTCTTTATTGTATCTCCGATTCACTGCCTCGGGAAACCGAGAAGGTAACATCTCCCAATTACCTTGGCCGGGTAAGAAGGGGGTGTTACAAAGTGGTATCAGAGCGACGATTTTGGAACCTAAACCAATGAACCAAAATGAACCTAGGCGTATCTACTAAAATGTAGCCGACTTGAATACAATAGGAGATTGGTTTTGGATGAGTGGGCACCCTCATATCAAAACTAGTGCCTATTGTCTCGGTTGGTCACTACGTGGGTAGTTAAGAGTATGGGTGAACGCTATGTGGAAAGTTGTATAGTTGCATGGATATGTGATTTACATTAAGTTCTTGTATGATATAGTACTTGCCATTATGCATGAAAGTTTGTGAAAGTTAAATGCTAAGTTGTTAGTAGTAGTATGCTTAGAAAAAGTTGGTATATATTCGTATGTGAATCATGACATTGCTCTTTAAATTTTGCACCGTGTAATAATTGAATACATGTTAGCGTATTTGTTGTATGTGATTGGTGAGTTATGTTGGTAGAGTAGTTATTAGTATTACGATAATGTACCAAAGATGGTAAAATAGGATGACATATGAGCTAACTCGGGTGAGTCACCGAAAGCCGGTGGACTCCCGAATCTTCTCTTTGTGTTGCAGGGATTTCATCGTTCTTATTCGACTCGAAATTTCCAACCATAAGCAACCACTCTACCAAGTACGAGTTCACACCCGATCGAGTAACTTCGCACTCGACCGAGTAGGCCTGACACTCGGCCGAGTGGACTATTTTCCATAAGATGGAAACATCCTGGAAAATAGGACACTCGAACGAGTAAACTCGGCTACTCGACCGAGTGAAAAACCCACTCGACCGAGTGAACTCGCCACTCGATTGAGTGGAGCTGGGATGGGATTTACACGGGTTTGATTCCCTTTTCTTCATTCCTTATCTTCTTCATATCTCATTTTCACCTAATTCAACAACACCAAAACCTCTTTAAAAATAATTCCAAAACTCCATTTTTTTGATTTGCTACTTGGAATGAGTTTTCCACTGGAAATTTCCGTCTAAAATCTCTCCTAATTAGCAATGTAAGTAGATCATTCCTCTTCTTGTTTCTCTATCTTGAATTAGATGGATCTACACTAATGTGTTTGAGCTTTGTCAACTAATTTCATGCTTTTACTTAATTCATAGTAACAAATAGCTTTCTACATTATTATTGTCGCTAAAAATCAAATTTTTATGTCAATTCTACCACCTAAATTGAAGAACACGAAAATGGATACATGAGCTTGTATGTGGACTTTTGGTGCTTGTTGTTGAGTCTAATTGGACAACACAGGCTTAACCTTTGTTATTATGGATGGATTTTGTTTAATATGTGAAAATTTCGCCTTAAAACTTCGTCTTAAATTTTTGAATTTTAGACAAGTCATGCCCAAATTTTTATTTTTCTTGAGTAGAAGTTGGTTTAATTGCCTTATAAGACTACCATTCTAATTGGTAATGCGGTATGTGATCTCAAAATGAATTTTGTTTCCACCTTGAAGTTTGGGTGAAACTCTTGAAAAATTCCTAAGTAGCCATTAACAACTTTGATTTTTGCCTTAAAAATGATTTGAGAAGTGTTGACAAACTAAGAATTTGATGGTTATTATTACACTATGAGGTAAATCAAGAAAGTTTCAACTTGGAAATGTAAATTTATTTCTCAAAAATTGGACACTCATTATGTCAAGGACTTTATTTTAAGCTCACTACTTGGTCAATTATAAAGTTGGAGAATTGAGAGAGAATTTTATCCACTTTTAAGGTTAGTCACAAGTCTGATCTTTCCTTCTATCTCGTGTGTGTGATTTATCTTATAGCATGTCAAAGAACACGAGTAGCAACCGTGGGAGAAACAACCGTCAAACCCAACCTGAACCGGCAGCACCACCCGCCATTACCCATCCAGGATACCTGAGGTTAGAATTTGAGAGCGAACCCCATAAAAATACCTTCTTAGCCCTCACCGACAGACGTATGAACGCCACTAGGTGTGTGTCGGAGAATGCCTTATAAGCCTTGGGGATAGAGGTACAAATGCATGATATCTTTAGCGTACTTGGAATGAAGGGATTGTATAACTTAGCGGAAATAAGCTACCGCAACCTTACCTTAGAATTTTTGAGCTCCTTTCTCTACAATCCAAAAGATCACACCGCGAGCTTCCGACTTAAGAATACATCCTTTCACCTGTCTAGTGATGTCTCTGCGGAAAGTTTAGGTGTAGGAAAAAGGACCACTCTTACTATTGACAAGCTGAGGAAGGAAATAAAAGCCACAAAATACATCATCCTTTACACGGGTAACCAAAATAGCGACTTTAGTGCCATGAAAATAAACGATGTGGAATACCTCGTTTTGAAAGTTTTCATTCGCCTAATGACCAACCTCTTTTATGGGAGAAAGGATCCTAGTAAACACAATTCCTCGAAAGTACTACTTCTAAGCTTTTACCTCAATCCATACTATGAGAGGCGTTTTTACTTTAGTCCCGTGTCTATGGTATGCTTAGCCTTTGAAAGGATGACCAAGTCCGACAAGTGCTCCTTTGATTGTGGCGCCCTACTGACTAGACTAGCCAAGAACCTCTTGGGTTATGAACCGGGGGCTATTGATAAACCCATGAGTACGGAGGTGCCATACTTCGACATTGCCTACATGAAGGGCATGTTTTGGGTTGTATATAGGAAAGACAAAAAGGGGTACTCATGGAGAGTGAACACGGACTTATATATAAAGTTTCCCGCAAACGGGAGATTGCCCGAGACCTCTCACCCACCCGAGCTAGCTCCACCTCGCCATCCGGCCCGTTCCTACATCATTCCCAAAAATCTTACTTACACTCTTGATGGTGAAGCGGTACGAGGGGAACCAACTCCGCAACTCCTTTCCGACCCTCCTAGGACTTCCATGCATGCCCCATCATCCTCCTATGTGCCCATGCCCTCGCCCACCCTTTGATCGCCCTAGACACTTCACTTACGCCCCGTCCTCTTCTTTCATGCACGAACCTTCACCACACCGTGACCCTCTCCGACACTCTATGCACAAGCCGTCTTACACCAGAGGATATAGCCAACCACCGCTGGCTTATGGTCACTAATATCCCATGGTGGACATAACTGAGAGAGTGAACAACTCTTTGGTGCTATGGGACATGCACGAGTTCACATGTAACCAAGGGGTAAGGCTGACCGAACGCCCTAGATTTTGGTCCGGGGATGGGAACACTTCCGGGGTATTCAAGGCTTATGGTATTCGAGCCTCGGATTGGCGTCATAGGATTACTCATGGTGACGGACACTTGTTTGGCCCTTGAGCCGGACTGCACTATACCACCAGGAGTTTCTTTAATGATGCGCATCAAAGTCGAGGCTACCAAGAGAATGTGGGTGGTGATTACCAAGGTAATGTAGATAGGTCGTACGAAGAGAAGGCTGGAGGTGTCTCTCATGAGGGCCGGGGTAATATTTTCTATGGAAGAAAGAGTGAAGGAGGAGCATATAGTTGGGCACCGGGACTTATGAAGTATCATGGCCGTTATGTCAAAGCAATTGTAGAAGACGCGGCGATGGAAACCTCGAACGATACAAGGAGTGAAGAGCTTAGCACGCGAAGGGGGGAGTCATCGGTAATCAACCAAGGAGCCTTGGTTCGGTGGGTGAAGAGGCTTGGCAAGAGGAGGAAGTCCTCTTATTAGTTTTGTT
Source organism: Silene latifolia (assembly GCF_048544455.1). Lineage (NCBI taxonomy): Eukaryota > Viridiplantae > Streptophyta > Magnoliopsida > Caryophyllales > Caryophyllaceae > Silene > Silene latifolia. The sequence continues at coordinate 40,974,648 of NC_133534.1, forward strand.
TACTCATGTGGAAACTTGTGTGACCCTGTGTCGGTTAAGTCTCGAACAATTTACTTTTCTCACGTTGTAAACTCAGCCATAAGGCCAAAACCTAGTAGATGTTGTGTGGCGGGATGATTCTATGATCACCATTGAGACCCTTTTTGTAAGTATGATCGACCATAGGTATGTTTAGAGACCATGAATGGCTGGATTTTAGGCCATCAAGTGACACTCATCCGAGTACCATTTTCACTCGACCGAGTAGCGGTCCACTCGATCGAGTGCTCCACTTCACTCGATCGAGTGAGCCGAAAAATGACCTTGGTAACCTTTTGTAAAAACCCACACTCGGCCGAGTGACATTCTCACTCGACCGAGTGACATCCCCACTTGACCGAGCAGGTCTCCACTCGACCAAGTGGACTGTTTTGCCCTTGTTTTGATGGTTTTGAACCAATATGGATTGAGTACTTTCGTTTTATAACCCGACTGTCCCCTAGTAGTTGTGTAAGCGTAGAAATCATTTATGAATGAATTGAAACGAGTTGTTTACATTATTATGTGCCACTTTGTACGTTGTAACATGAAATATGTTTAGTCGATGTATGAGACCTAACATGCTTAGTAAGGATAATAATGATCCGTTAATTGGTAAGCATAAGTGAGAATTCTATGAATCTTATAGATGGTCGAGTCTTTTGGCAATTAGAGTGATATGATACGATACGAGGATGGATAAAAATACATGCGTGATCACGTGGTTTATGCACAACATGAATTAGTCGGGAATAAGGACTATGGAAGATAGTGAATCACAGTAGACGGGGTACTCGACTGCGTTACGATTCTTATGTACGGAGTCATGAGTTTTACATGTATACCTAGAGTCATAAACTAAAGATGATACGACTGGACCTTAGCCATAAGAGTGGGAATGAATGTTAAGCTTGACTTGTACTAGGACCCATGAGCCTAGATCGAGTGAATAAGAGAATCCTTCTTGCGAGAGATCGAGTGGAGAACTTCGGGATGAAGTTCTCTTTTAGGGAGAGTGAATGTAACATTTAAGAATAAGAAAGGGCATGAGAACATAAAATAGGACGTACAGTAAAGAACTTTGCGCGTACGGAAAAGACCTATGCGCGAGCACTAACGAGAGAGACGAGTGAATGCTTAAGGAAGAGATTGAGAGTGAGGCATGACATGAATGAGACGTAATAAAGTGTTAAGGAAAAGTAAGGGTCGGGAGAACTTCGAGGACGAAGTTCATTCTAAGGAGGGAAGATTGTAATACCCGACCTTTGTGGGACCCGTACTTAGACCTTGGGACGCGTGAGAGGACCTTTAGATCGATAGGAGAGCACTCAGAAGGGAATGATAGCCTTACACTTGACCTGGACTAGACCGAGTGGTGTTTCAGCGGATCGAGTAAAGGGTACACTCAACCGAGCGAGTCCACTCAACCGAGTGGAGTGCTACTCGACCGAGTGAGTCCACTCGATCGAGTAGACTCGGCACTTGGTCGAGTGACGCTGTTTTCAGAATACGGGATTAAACCCCTTTCTCCCCTAACCAAAAAATCATTTCCACCTTCCTCCTTATATCTCCAAACCCTCTCCCTTCTCTGAAAACCCTCACAAACACCTTCTAATTGGGATTCAAGCTTGGACTAGAAGATTAATCACCCTCCTCTTCATCTTCTTCATCTAGTAAGTAAAGATCTACTCTTTTCTAGTCTTTTAAACCCTAACTTTTAGGGGAATTCATCATGGGTAATTAATTAGTGATTAGTATGTGTATTTAGGGTAATTAAGAGGTAATAATAAGGGGCTTTGTAGTGTATACTAGTATAGGATGTATTGTGATATTTATTATGTGATTTGTATAGGATGAGACTGTTCTTTGAGACGGTTTCGGTCCAAATTCGAGTAGATTGAGGAGATTGCAAAAAGGTAGGTTAATCACACTCGGTTTCAATAATGTGATGTTGTTTATGTTGATGTTGTAGGTAATCTTAAATAATTAGGGTATTTGCATTATAACATGTTTAGTGGTAATCACATCATTAAGAGGATGATTATGATATGTTGGTTGTGGTTCACGCATTGGTCATTGTCATGTATGTTGGATGATTTGTTGTTGTTGTCATCGTTGTTTTTGATGTTGTTGTTGTTGTTGTTGTTGGAGACGTAAGACGGTTGGGATACCGTCTTACGGTTAAGTCGCCTCTTGGAGCTTCCCACTGTAAGAAGGATGTACACATTAATGGCTTGAGTTACGGAGGGACTCGTGTGGTTGACACTCGGCGTCTGGCAGGGGATCCGGTTGGCTTCCGGACCCGGTACGTCTGAGCGTGTCCTGGTACCTTTTTGTGGTTATCACTATGTCTGGGCGTGTCCGGGTACTAGTGTGTTTGTCGGTATGCCTAGGCGTGTCCCGGTACCGTGGTGGTGGTCATTTGACAATATGTCATTCATATTAGTAGTTATATTGCATATTCACACACTTGAGTCGTGCCGTACTTTATCTGTTTATCGAAACTGACGTATGTGTTTCTGTGTATTTGTAACCTGTCTCTTTTGGGGATGGATTGTGTTCATCCATATGATATCCTTTGGTCATATGGGGAGTAGGTTAGGTACAGATTGTTTGGACAGTACGCGGGAGATGGGACGAGCTTGATGAGTCACGAGATGAGTGTAGCTAGTTAGATGAGTATAGTATCCATGAGTTGTATTTTATTCATTAGTTAATGATTTGTAATCCCTAAAATTGTCATTTATAATAAATGTTTCGTTATTGTAACTCTGATTCATCGCCTCTGGAAACCGAGAAGGTAACATCTCTCAATTACCTTGGCAGGGTAAGAAGTAGGTGTTATAAAAGGCATGGTAATAATGTAATTATTTGAGCTAAACACTAGTTTTACTTTTGGCAAACGTTGGTTTTATGATCGTTATAATCATCACACGGTAAGTTTGTGGGTAGGCATATAATAGTAATAACTTTGTAGTATATACATTGGCATATTTTGTAACACCCCCATTTAATCAGGAGCCTTTAGCTAAACATTCCCAAGTAAATGATGGCGTTACCATCTCAGTTTCCCGAGGTAGTGAATAACAAAGTACAACAATACCAAAGTACTTTAATTAAAACTTAGCGATTACATACTATTACAACTTATTCAATCTAGACATAATATAAAACTTGATACAACTCGCAACGGATTAAATAAAGTGATTACTAATCTAAGTGACCTAGACAACAACTATGGTCCAATTCAAGCTCACGTCCCAATGCTCCCAAGTCAGCTAATCTTTAGTACCTGTCAAATCTGTTCTACATTATGGTTCATCACAGGTGTTCATGAATACACAGTCAACCACGAGGTTGAGTAGGAATAACTAACAACATTAGATGACAATAACAATATGAATATGCTTGATATGACTTAATAGAACCATTCTGCCGAGTTCATCACTCGCAATACTATTCATCCCGCCAATCCCTAGCCGGGGCAGCCTCAACCCGAACGTGAGATAACACACTACATTAATATAAAGTAATGTCTGTCTCAACACACTGTTGATAAATATCCACCAGACTGTCTGCAAAACCAGCCTGGGGTCTGCCTCGAGAATTCACGATTATAATCATCTGCCAGAAAAATATGATAACCACTATACATTACTATAAGTAATGTCTGCCCGAATAAATCTGATAATTAATGTAAATGTCATGCTTATATGAATGCAACGATAAATAATAATAATCAGCCGGATATAATCCACAATAATCAACCACAATGATAACCCAGCCAGAACACGTCTGATAATGAATTCAAATGCTACGCAAGTTCAATAATAATTCACAGATTCCACACCACAATAACAATCTAGCCAAATACTAACAAGTATACTTCCAGCCACAAATATTCACGTGAAATAAAATAATAACAGCCACTTGAGTAGTTATCCTACCTCGAAAGCAAGCACTCCAAATAGCGCAATCTAAATAATAGCAATCTACTAGAAGTATTATTCTTCAATACATCCATTCAACCAATTCCGTCACCTATATAAATAATAATATTTATAATTTAATTATTAACTACTCATTTAATTATTATAATTTAATCAATTATAATTTGTTTACATTAATTATTTGCCGTATGAATTATTTTTACATAAAACCCGTCTTTAATTAAATAAGACCCAATTACCCATCACCCATGCAATCCCGTAACACTTACCATACACCCTACCAAAACCCGACTCATCAAGCCACCACCAACACCATCCAACCTAGACACCACTAGCCTTCAACACGACGCACACTGACAACCAACAGCCACCAGCCAAAACGCCACCAACACCCTAAATCTCACGCCCTAAACACCCCACGACACTACTACTATCGAAAACCCGACACTACCCTCTCACTCAACCTCACCACCTATGGCCACCACCACAGTCACCACTGACCCACGATGGTTCCAGGGATGGTCCCTCATCTCCTTGACCCTAGAACACTACCACTGAAACAACCCAACGCCGACAGCCACTCCAACCCGCAACACCCCTCTGTTTAACGCGTTTCTAGCCACCATAACCACGAAGCAGCCGCCTTTCTCCACTCTAACACCTACCCAGATACCGACAACCTCACTTGAGCCCTAGCCACCCTAGGTTGGTCGCACACGAGGCAAGCCAAGACACCCACGACTCTTTCACCACACAAACACTCATAAACAAGCATTATATCGCCATCCACCGAACCAACCACCACCTACGACCACCCTAACACCGCCACTAGGACTGACTACCTCCGACAAGACCAACCGCCCAGGTCCCACAACCATATAACAACCACACAAGACACAAGCTCCATCTTACCTACACACGACATTCCCCCTTTAGACGCCTAATCCGCCACCCACGATGGTCAACAGTGGTCAACGAAGGGTCCTAGTGATTCCCTGGTGGTCCATGGTCATATTCACGGTCATAGCTCGTCCTATTGTGGCCTAGTTTACGAGTTATAGTAAAGCAAAGTGTATACATGAGACGGTTTAAAGTATTACCTTGAGGCGATAATAGAAGTTAATTCCTTTGCTTTTCTCTTCCTTAATTCTTTTCTTCTTTCTTTTAGATCTCTTCCTCCTTCTTTTATGAATTATTTCAGATTTATTATGTATTTATAGTCTAGGTTTAGGGAGTATATGAGGCCAATTAGGAACTATTGCCTTATTTTAATTATTATAGGATTTATTATTATTATTATTCTTATTATTTTTTTTATTATTATAAGGATGCGCGCAACTTCTTCTTATTATTATTACGAATAAATATTATATTAATCTTACCATAAGTAGGATTTTCACATATACTATCTTTACTAATTTTATTATTACCATATCACTATTATTATTAGAATTATACTACTATAATTATTATTACCTTTACCTATTATTATTTTCCTTATTAATATTATTATTGTAGATACCCGTATCCGTCGATATTGGAATTTATAGAGAACCCGACAAACACCCGATGATGATAGGACACATGTATTCTTTAGTTGTCATTGTCATTATTTGGAGCTCGTTTTACGATGTAGAATGGGCGTCGTCGATGAAGTATTTTATTAATCATATATTATATTAAAGCAGAAACCATCTGCCATATGTCATCGTCTTAATTCAATAGCCACGTGTCAAGAGCAGCTTAATTCAGTTGTTTGTTTGGTAAGTAAAGCCCATATATGGATATTAAATAGTATATAATTGTAAAAAAATGGAAATTAAATCAAATTAAGGTTGCAAAACACCCTCCACAAAAAAATGCGTAACAATGTGAAAATATCTTTTCTTGCCATAACTGTCAAATTCCAAATCTTAATATTTTGATATTTACCGGTCTAATTTTACGGTCTAATTATTATGGAACTATTATTATGGAACAATATAGAAGGTTTAAGAAATGGGAGTTCAAAATACCAAAGAAAAAGTTACTTCTGATTTCATCTTCTAATTTACCACGGCGTATTTAACAAATCTTCGTTGATTACGTTATTTTTACAGTTCATTTTGAAAAAAAAAAAAAAAAAAAAAAAAGTCTCCAGATGCATTATGTTTATGAAATATGCTACAAGATAATGGACAACCTTTGAAAGTAGCCTTATTACAAGATGATTTATTTGATCACTTCAACATTTTCTCTGTTACGATGTAAGCAGCCTTACTTGCAACTTCCATAGAATTATAAATTGTGCCAAAGTCTCCAGATGCATTATGTTTATGAAATATGCTACAGCCTCACGTCTCGATTGTGGGTTTGAGGTTTAATTCCGACACAATCAAATTTAATTTGTCTTGAGAAAAATGTCAATATTATCTATTGTGTCTCCAAACTTCAACTTACTTCTCATCCTTGAGCCCACTGTCACGTCCTTATTTCTTCGGGTATGAAATGAATGTGCGCCCCCGTGCCAAGTCACGCGACTTGGTACGAGTCAGGGCTCCGAAACGATATCACTCGAGATAATAAAGGAGAAAATAGCAGAGTGCAGCGAAAAGATTAAATAATATTATTAATAACTTACAAAGTTTTGTACAATGCATGATAATGCGGAAATAAAGATTACAATATCGAAGGTTGTGTGAATAAAGATTAGATTGAACTTTATTTTGCCAATTCTTTAATTATGTCGTCTTATTTTTATTTAGTTGGTCTGTATATGGTATAAACAAATTTATTACTCTTGGTTAGTTTTTTTCTTATTAGAATTTTCTTAAGGAGCAAACGACAATCTTTCTCATTAAGGCCCTGTTCTTTCTGGCTTATTTTCAGCCCACTTCAATTCAGCTCAGCACTATTCAGTTCAGTTCAGCTCAGCTCAGTTCAATCCAGCTCAGCTCTATTCAGTTCAGTTCAGTTCAGCTCAGCTCTATTCAGTTCAGCTCAGCTCCATTCAGTTCAGCTCAGCTCACTTCAATTCAGCTCCACTAATTCAGCCAATTTCAATTTTGCGAATCTTAAACTTAATAGTTTTTATTAATATTATTAATATTATATATATATAAATATATTTATTATTATTATTATTAATATTATTAATATTATTATTATTATTATTTTATTATTATTATTATTATTATTATTATTATTATTATTATTATTATTATTATTATTATTATTATTATTATTATTATTATTATTATTATTATTAATGTTCTTATTCTTCTTCTTCTTCTAATAATAATAATAATATTATTAATATTAATATTAATACTAAATATAATAATAATAATAATAATTATTATTATTATAATTATTATTATAGTTATTAATATTAATATTAATATTAATATTAATATTATTTCAGTTCAATTCTGCTCCAATCAGCTTAGTTCACTCGGCTCTATTGATTCGATTCGGCTCGGCTCCATTCCGTTCGATTCGGCTCGATTTGATTCGGCTTAGCTCCATTGATTTAGTTCACTCGTTCGATTTAAACTTCATTCAGCTCTAAAAAGGCAGAAAGAACAGGGCCTAAGTGTTGTTGGTTGTCTCAGGTAAATTATGAGAATAGAAAAATGATGATCGTTAGGAAACAAGAAGTTGTTTGATTGTCAGATTAGTGAATTTGTTCCTCCAAACAAAATGTTAAATCCTACACATTATCTTTTCCGCCTTATTCTGATTTTACACCTGTTATTTCGATCTCATACACAAAGAAAGGACAAATTATTAATCAAAAGCTTTTAAAATCCCGAAAATAAAACAACCACAGAAGCCCCACCTGCTACCCCACCAACCACCCCATAACCTGACAGGCGACGGAGCAGGGTTAGGCGTCGGGGCTGGGGACGATGGTAGTTACACTGGAGGTATGGGACATAGAGGATGTTGGCGGTAAGATGGGTTATGGTAGTTAGAGGACGTAGGACACGGTTTACAAGGAGTAGTTAGCTGTGGGGGGTTGTTGAGATATGGGTTGAGAGAGACGTAGGGGATGATGGGCAAGAAGGGGTAGGGTAGTTGGCGGACGTAGGACATGGCTTACAAGGGGTGGTTAGTTGTGGGCGTTGTTGAGATATGGGTTGAGAGGGACGTCGTAGTCCGAAGTGTTTGGTGTGGTCACCACTGAGGGTCTGCTGGTGGATCTCGAGATAGTCGCTCACTGATGACGAACGTTGCTGCCAGTGTCCAAGCGATGGTGGGTGGGAGAGTAAATGAGAGAGAAGGTAGAGAATTGAGAGGAGAATAAACAAGAGGGGTAATATGATAAAAAAAAAAACGTACAACAATGAGTAAAATTGAATGTATATTGCTTAAATTAACATGTTTATGAAATCTACAACAATTTTATATCCACTTTTCAGGTTTCACCTCTCATAAATTAAAAAGTCCAGGAAAAAAAAGCAGAATAATTCGAATAAAATTAAGTAACATAAACTTAATAAAATTGTATGGGTAGGCAAAGTAAAATTTTCTAAAATTTGGTTATTTACTACATTAAAAAATGTATAAGTTTTTATTTTTAATAATAAATTTCATTACCACCCGTGGAATGCACGGGTTCAAAAACTAGTTTAAATGATATTTAAATTAATGTTTTTTTAAGTGAATTCATTTTATTTTACTTTATTTTGAATTTATTTTCCCAAGTTTATTTTATTGAAAATAAAATAAATATTTGATTTGAAAAATCATTTTATGAGTATATTTGGTTTGAAAAATCATTTATTTTAATGTGTTAATTGATTTGAAAAATCAATTTGAAAATCGAAAAGAACTCGTTTTGAACATGTGTTTTTGAGCTCGATTTTAGCTCGGTTTTTGAGCCCGTTTCCTTTACGAGTTGGCACGAATCTCGAGTACACTAACCAACCTAAGCCTCTACCCATCCAACCCAGTTCGAACCCCCTTAACCACGGCCCAAATCCCATCCCAAATCACCCCCAACAGCCCGCATACAAACAGCCTACCCCTGTTTTGCGTGATGAATCCCGAGCCCAAAACCCGCTCCAAACACCACCAAAACCCGTGCCCATTAACCCTAACCCATACCCTAATATCCTACCCATATTACCTTACCTTAATCACCAAGAAAAACCCCCAAACGAACCCTAGAAAACCCCCCAAAAGCTGCTGGACAGCAGCTATGTTCAGCCGAGCCCGTCTGCCTCTCCTCCCTTTTACCATACTTTAACTCCTTATAAATACCCACCCTTCACCATACATTCATTCCTCTAAGTTCTCCCCACATCCTACCATCACTCACAAGCTTTAAACCTCAGAAACAAACCCTAATTGCCTCTCAAAAACCCTCCACAAAACCGACATACAAACTGAAACTGTTTGTGTGTCCTCCTCGAAAAACAATTCGTTCCTCCCTCAAACCTCCATCAAAACTCGAGTTTCTTGTTCCTAATTAACCATATAACATCCATCTACTCATTAGACAAATATTTACGAGCCAAATTGCCCTCGAGAGTACACGAAATCCCTCGAAAAACAGAGTGTTATACACTCTGTTTTCGCGGTTTATTCTTGTCTGTCCAATTCTGTTTGTGCTCGTTTTTCGTGCCCAATAATTCAAAATGAGCTGGGTTTGCTTTAAGATCTCTGTTCTCCTCTCTTTCTAGTTTTCAAAACATCTTTTAAATCGAATTTTCATCATAAACGAGGGAGAAATCATTGTTTGAAAGTTGCCGTCCAGATTTGCCAAAAACGCGTGTTTGCTTTGTTTCTTCGTCGACGACGGCCTCTCGAGATAAAATCTACCATCGATTACGACCCAAGACGGTGTCAACGATACATGTAGGTTGAGGGTTCATCAAATCCTCCTCTTTCTCCTTTTTTTATTTCGTTTTTATGTTTGTTTTTCTTATAGTTTGTTTTTGTTTGTTTATCGCTTTTATTTATCGTTTAAATTAACTATGAAACTAGTTTAGTCCGAGTATGAGTTAAAGTACCACCATGAACACCCGCGTTGACTTGAGATGGGAAATAAACCGCTACATCAGTCGGTCGTACACCCCCGTCTCATTTACATATCCTCGTGTTCAAGGTAGGGCATTAATAAAACGAGTTCTAACTTCGCTCTTCGCTTTTGACCCATCTTTTGTTTCGTGTGATTCGACCCACCTTAGGACCCGTCACATGTTAGTATGACCTCTGATTGTTAACATATAACTCATTTAGATGACATTAGATCAATTTGATAATCTAATTAGACACTTTAGGGTACATCGACATAGCTTTTAAAACCGATTAACAATTCTGTAACTTAATTGAATGCATCTCTCTCTCTCTTTCACCTAATTTCTCGCTAGTATAAGAGTGCGTGATTAGCACCTTCTTATTAACACTCGATGAGTTAAATTAATTAGCAAACTTGACCTAATTGGACCCCTTTAGGCCGTGTAGAATGCGCGTTTGCAAGGTATCTTTTCAAATCGATCAACGTCGTTTCTAACTTGTTTTCTAGCCCGCTTTCGAACTTGTTTCGCAATCAATCGATCTAACTAATGAACCTGACCTAGGACCTAGGGTTGGACGTGGCTTCAGGCCATGAGGCTTGGCCGTGTCCATTGGTTTTTCTTGTTTCGTTTGTTTTACAACGTTCGTTCTTTATTTGTTTTGTCGCTTGTAATTTATCGTTTGTTATCGAGTTGTAATTTTCGAGTTAGCTTTCTTTTATCGAGTCAAAACCTCTTTCAAAACCTTAGTCTTGTTTGGTTAGATGGTTGGGCCCCAATGCATGTAGGAGCGTAGAAAATCGCATGTTGTTTAAAGAGACATGGCCCGATTTATGCTAATGCATGCTTTGGTGTGTGACCCAATGTCTAATTCGATAAGATTAAGTGAAAGCACACATTACGAGGAGTGGCCCAAGGCCGTGAGTCATTTAAGCCGCGGGCCACCCCTTTGTGCACGTTTTTCTAGGTCGAATGGCCATGTAATGTGTCATGTACGGTGTTGTATATAGCGATTGTATTTAGATCGAGTTGTATCTTTAATTCCTCGTTGTGTCGGCATGAAATGCCTGGGTTGTAATAGGGTAGATCCCAACGGCTCCCCCATTCCCATCAAGCCTTGTTTGCTTTGTTTTGTATGTTGTTAGATCAATCAACCCACATGCTAAATTACAACTTTGACAAAGTTAGTTTAGTTGCATCTAAATCGACATAGAAACTTCACATGTTAGGGTTTTAAAACGATGTTTGCATATCATATATCGTAGTAGCTATGACCTTGTTTGAAATCCGATACTTGACTTAGTAGAGGCCGTTATTGACGGGCGGGGTTAGGTGTCCTTATGGGCTTCCTAACACGTACCCTCACCCCTTACTCAAGATCTATGGTTTGTGGATCCGTCTAAATACCATTGGATTACGAGAGTCATTCAAATCGAGTGATATAGGGTACAAGTCTTTATCTTTAATCACTCGTAGTCGATTGGCATTATGCTTTTCGATGAATGGTGTAAAGTTGACTTGAACGGTTCCAAGTTCCCAAAAAACTTGGTGGCGACTCTAATTTGTCTTAATTCGATTCGAAAGAACCTCGAGTCGATTATGCCTAGTGTGGATCCCGCGGACGCAGCTTCGAGGGCCTTGTCCATAGTTTGGCGACTACTGGGAAAAGAGGACTAGTTACACTTTGTTTCTAGGGTCTTTTCCTCCGAGGTGAAACTTGAAAAGAAAGTGTCGGAAAGTAAAACATTACTCATAGTGCTACGATTCATGCATAAACCCTTAAGGACTTGCCCGGGCCGTCCCAGCGTTTCTTCGTGATGCGTGGGGGGCGATGTCCCACTATGCTAGGAAGCTACACATTGCTCGCTTCCACTTCACCTCGCGTGGTTCTTGATGGTGGGGACGATCTTCTAGGTACTCTACCTTAAGACACCTTGCTCTATAAGACCGCAAAAGGATGGAGGGCATAGACCTTCTTGTAGAAGACTTGCCGAGACTTAGAGATGTCTAGGAGCATACATCCTTATAACATGAGAATGACAATGTGCAAGTTGTTTCCCGAGTCTTTTCAAAATTTTCCATGTCCATTTCAAAACCGAACTTTTGAACAACTTACTTTCAAAATTAGCATGGTTTTAAAAACGTGGAATCTTTGCCCAAATAGGACTAGAAATTTCGGCCAAAACAAGCTTTTATAGCGGCATGTGCCCATTTCAAATCTCATTTTTCAAATCGATCATTCGTTTTTCAAAATCAATCCAAAATGCCTCTCAAACCTCAACCAAGCATGAAATGCGTCGAGTCGTGTCCGGGTCATGGCCGTGTTAGGCCGGGTGTGTTTCGTTCTAAGAATCTAGAACACGACCTTGTTGGGTCACCCAAGCTCACCTCTTGGGCCTTGAGTCATGTTGGTCGACCTTTTGGTCCAGGATAGTCCACAAAAACGTCCAAGCTAGGCCATTTAGGGCGTTTCACCCGAACCTATGGGCTATGTTATTCCAATCACGGGTTTAGTCACACCGAGTCCGGTTTATAACCGATTTATGACGGTTTGAGTCATGTCGTTTTGTCGAGTCTAAAATGAACCAAGGTCTAGATCCAACCATGAGTCGAACCTCTGGTTAGTCAATCTCAAGTCGAGTCTTTGTTTGAGTCAAGTTGGGGTCGTGTCCTTAAGTGTGCAGGGGCTCTTACTTAAAATATTGACTCGGTTCGGGGTTTTCTTGTAGAAAGGCCGCCAAAAACCCGACGTCAAGCAATGGAAGATGCTGTTAACAAACTCACCGAGGCCGTGAACCTCATGATGACCAGAATGGATGCGATCGAATCCAAGCCGGGTGAAGATTCCTCTTCATCTACCCCACCTCTGACTGATCTGGAGAAACGGTTCAAATTCATTGAAGACCGTCTGAAACTCTCCCAGGGGAAGAACATCCACTACGAAAATGCTAGGGCATATGCCCTAGTTCAGGATAAGTTACCCACAAACATGGTACTCACTGATATTCCAAAGTTTAAGGGCACAGAAGATCCAGTCCACCATGTTAAGGCCTATAAAGGGTACTTAGCACTGAAGGGAGTACCTGCTGACATGCTCTCTTGAAATTTTTGCCCAATCTCTGGATGAACACCCGAAGGCGTGGTTCTATAATCTTGACCTTAAGAACTTCCCTACTTTCGAAGATATTACGGTGGAGTTCTGTAAGCACTATGCTGATAATGTCGAGATTTAAACCAACATAAGAACATTGGAGGTGATGACACAGAAAGAAAAAGAAGGCTTTACTGAATTCCTTGCAAGATGGCGCGCTGAAAGCGTGAAGTTAGCCAAGAAGCCTGATGAAGTTGAAATGGTAGATAAGTTCGTAAAGAATCTACGACCTGTTTACCGTAATGCTCTGAAATACCAGAATTTTGGCTCATTCAAAGAATTGATAAGAATCGGGATAAAGGTAGAAGATGATGTCATAAGGGCAGAGGCTGAAAAGTCGAAAGGGTACCAAGGGGCCTCATCGTCTAAGGGCAAGGCCCCAGCAACGACCCATATTGATGAACCATTAATCTCTTAGAAGGGCAATCGAAGAAGTCACAACGCCAAACACCTAGGACATTCACCGATATCGGATGCACTTATACATACGCTCTCCAAAGGCTCATAGCCCAAGGAAAGCTGAAGCCTATTGGTCCAACTCCGGACCCTCCCGCTGATCAACAAGGTAAATGGTATAAACCAAATGCCTACTGTGCCTTTCATCAAGGGAAAGGCCATGATACTGAAAGGTGCTATCGACTGAAGCACGAAATTCAAGACATGATTGAGAATGGAACACTCCCGATACCAAGTGTTAAACCCAATAACATCACCAATCCATTTGGCGATCACGCCAACTTTGTTTCTGTCGAAGACAATGTCGATTATTCCCATCTTATCCGCCCATGTCACTTGAAAGGGGTGTTTATCGGGAAAATATTTGTGGATTGCTTTGAATTCTTGCCAAACCCGAAGAATGAAATTCAAGTCGGGAGTCTTGCTCTAGAATGTACTCCTCTCATTAACGAAGTTAATAAAGGACAATTCGATTCACCAACCTTCATCACTGGCGTAGATCCTCAGAGGACTACCTCGGGATGGAGGCAAACCATCACAGGGATCAAGGACTAGAACCGAGCATCTAAGCTGAGAGCTGAACAAGAGAAAGCTCATGACCAGATTTGAAATTATGAGTCGGGATCTGTTTTCTTATCTTACTTGAGTCGAGTCTAGGACTTTCGTTTCCTGAATTTGAGTCGTTTGTTCCGCGATGACTTAGGGCGTGTCCTAGGAATCATTCCTTCGAGTCTGTTAAGCATTTGTCATTCCAATAAAAGGTGCAGTTCGTTTCCAAATATGTCTTGTTTCCAATCCTCAATCATTCCGAAACATGATAAAATGCACAACACACTCAAAGGCATCCCTGGGGTAGAAATATGTCCCGTTTCAAAATGTAAGGTACAATAGGATTCCGTGTTTGATTTCTTTACCTATTCCATGTCTGGCTTTTGACCCATCTTTTGTTTCGTGTGATTCGACCCACCTTAGGACCCGTCACATGTTAGTATGACCTCTGATTGTTAACATATAACTCATTTAGATGACATTAGATCAATTTGATAATCTAATTAGACACTTTAGGGTACATCGACATAGCTTTTAAAACCGATTAACAATTCTGTAACTTAATTGAATGCATCTCTCTCTCTTTCACCTAATTTCTCGCTAGTATAAGAGTGCATGATTGGCACCTTCTTATTAACACTCGATGAGTTAAATTAATTAGCAAACTTGACCTAATTGGACCCCTTTAGGCCGTGTAGAATGCGCGTTTGCAAGGTATCTTTTCAAATCGATCAACGTCGTTTCTAACTTGTTTTCTAGCCCGCTTTCGAACTTGTTTCGCAATCAATCGATCTAACTAATGAACCTGACCTAGGACCTAGGGTTGGACGTGGCTTCAGGCCGTGAGGCTTGGCCGTGTCCTTTGGTTTTTCTTGTTTTGTTTGTTTTACAACGTTCGTTCTTTATTTGTTTTGTCGCTTGTAATTTATCGTTTGTTATCGAGTTGTAATTTTCGAGTTAGCTTTCTTTTATCGAGTCAAAACCTCTTTCAAAACCTTAGTCTTGTTTGGTTAGATGGTTGGGCCCCAATGCATGTAGGAGCGTAGAAAATCGCATGTTGTTTAAAGCAACATGGCCCGATTTATGCTAATGCATGCTTTGGTGTGTGACCCAATGTCTAATTCGATAAGATTAAGTGAAAGCACACATTACGAGGAGTGGCCCAAGGACGTGAGTCATGTAAGCCGCGGGCCACCCCTTTGTGCACGTTTTTCTAGATCGAATGGACATGTAGTGTGTCATGTACGGTGTTGTATATAGCGATTGTATTTAGATCGAGTTGTATCTTTAATTCCTCGTTGTGTCGGCATGAAATGCCTGGGTTGTAATAGGGTAGATCCCAACGGCTCCCCCATTCCCATCAAGCCTTGTTTGCTTTGTTTTGTATGTTGTTAGATCAATCAACCCACATGCTAAATTACAACTTTGACAAAGTTAGTTTAGTTGCATCTAAATCGACATAGAAACTTCACATGTTAGGGTTTTTAAACGATGTTTGCATATCATATATCGTAGTAGCTATGACCTTGTTTGAAATCCGATACTTGACTTAGTAGAGGCCGTTATTGACGGGCGGGGTTAGGTGTCCTTATGGGCTTCCTAACACGTACCCTCACCCCTTACTCAAGATCTATGGTTTGTGGATCCCTCTAAATACCATTGGATTACGAGAGTCATTCAAATCGAGTGATATAGGGTACAAGTCTTTATCTTTAATCACTCGTAGTCGATTGGCATTATGCTTTTCGATGAATGGTGTAAAGTTGACTTGAACGGTTCCAAGTTTCCAAAAAACTTGGTGGCGACTCTAATTTGTCTTAATTCGATTCGAAAGAACCTCGAGTCGATTATGCCTAGTGTGGATCCCGCGGACGCAGTTCCCGAGGGCCTTGTCCACAGTTTGGCGACTCACTGGGAAAAGAGGACTAGTTACACTTTGTTTCTAGGGTCTTTTCCTCCGAGGTGAAACTTGAAAAGAAAGTGTCGGAAAGTAAAACATTACTCATAGTGCTACGATTCATGCATAAACCCTTAAGGACTTGCCCGGGCCGTCCCATCGTTTCTTCGTGATGCGTGGGGGGCGATGTCCCACTATGCTAGGAAGCTACACATTGCTCGCTTCCACTTCACCTTGCGTGGTTCTTGATGGTGGGGACGATCTTCTAGGTACTCTACCTTAAGACACCTTGCTCTATAAGACCGTAAAAGGATGGAGGGCATAGACCTTCTTGTAGAAGACTTGCCGAGACTTAGAGATGTCTAGGAGCATATATCCTTATAACATGAGAATGACAATGTGCAAGTTGTTTCCCGAGTCTTTTCAAAATTTTCCATGTCCATTTCAAAACCGAACTTTTGAACAACTTACTTTCAAAATTAGCATGGTTTTAAAAACGTGGAATGCTGCCCAAATAGGACTAGAAATTTCGGCCAAAACAAGCTTTTATAGCCGGCATGCTGCCCATTTCAAATCTCATTTTTCAAATCGATCATTCGTTTTTCAAAATCAATCCAAAATGCCTCTCAAACCTCAACCAAGCATGAAATGCGTCGAGTCGTGTCCGGGTCATAGCCGTGTTAGGCCGGGTGTGTTTCGTTCTAAGAATCTAGAACACGACCTTGTTGGGTCACCCAAGCTCACCTCTTGGGCCTTGAGTCATGTTGGTCGACCTTTTGGTCCAGGATAGTCCACAAAAACGTCCAAGCTAGGCCATTTAGGGCGTTTCACCCGAACCTATGGGCTATGTTATTCCAATCACGGGTTTAGTCACACCGAGTCCGGTTTATAACCGATTTATGACGGTTTGAGTCATGTCGTTTTGTCGAGTCTAAAATGAACCAAGGTCTAGATCCAACCATGAGTCGAACCTCTGGTTAGTCAATCTCAAGTCGAGTCTTTGTTTGAGTCAAGTTGGGGTCGTGTCCTTAAGTGTGCAGGGGCTCTTACTTAAAATATTGACTCGGTTCGGGGTTTTCTTGTAGAAAGGCCGCCAAAAACCCGACGTCAAGCAATGGAAGATGCTGTTAACAAACTCACCGAGGCCGTGAACCTCATGATGACCAGAATGGATGCGATCGAATCCAAGCCGGGTGAAGATTCCTCTTCATCTACCCCACCTCTGACTGATCTGGAGAAACGGTTCAAATTCATTGAAGACCGTCTGAAACTCTCCCAGGGGAAGAACATCCACTACGAAAATGCTAGGGCATATGCCCTAATTCAGGATAAGTTACCCACAAACATGGTACTCACTGATATTCCAAAGTTTAAGGGCACAGAAGATCCAGTCCACCATGTTAAGGCCTATAAAGGGTACTTAGCACTGAAGGGAGTACCTGCTGACATGCTCTCTGAAATTTTTGCCCAATCTCTGGATGAACACCCGAAGGCGTGGTTCTATAATCTTGACCTTAAGAACTTCCCTACTTTCGAAGATATTACGGTGGAGTTCTGTAAGCACTATGCTGATAATGTCGAGATTTAAACCAACATAAGAACATTGGAGGTGATGACACAGAAAGAAAAAGAAGGCTTTACTGAATTCCTTGCAAGATGGCGCGCTGAAAGCGTGAAGTTAGCCAAGAAGCCTGATGAAGTTGAAATGGTAGATAAGTTCGTAAAGAATCTACGACCTGTTTACCGTAATGCTCTGAAATACCAGAATTTTGGCTCATTCAAAGAATTGATAAGAATCGGGATAAAGGTAGAAGATGATGTCATAAAGGCAGAGGCTGAAAAGCCGAAAGGGTACCAAGGGGCCTCATCGTCTAAGGGCAAGGCCCCAGCAACGACCCATATTGATGAATCCATTAATCTCTTAGAAGGGCAATCGAAGAAGTCACAACGCCAAACACCTAGGACATTCACCGATATCGGATGCACTTATACATACGCTCTCCAAAGGCTCATAGCCCAAGGAAAGCTGAAGCCTATTGGTCCAACTCCGGACCCTCCCGCTGATCAACAAGGTAAATGGTATAAACCAAATGCCTACTGTGCCTTTCATCAAGGGAAAGGCCATGATACTGAAAGGTGCTATCGACTGAAGCACGAAATTCAAGACATGATTGAGAATGGAACACTCCCGATCCCAAGTGTTAAACCCAATAACATCACCAATCCATTTGGCGATCACGCCAACTTTGTTTCTGTCGAAGACAATGTCGATTATTCCCATCTTATCCGCCCATGTCACTTGAAAGGGGTGTTTATCGGGAAAATATTTGTGGATTGCTTTGAATTCTTGCCAAACCCGAAGAATGAAATTCAAGTCGGGAGTCTTGCTCTAGAATGTACTCCTCTCATTAACGAAGTTAATAAAGGACAATTCGATTCACCAACCTTCATCACTGGCGTAGATCCTCAGAGGACTACCTCGGGATGGAGGCAAACCATCACAGGGATCAAGGACTAGAACCGAGCATCTAAGCTGAGAGCTGAACAAGAGAAAGCTCATGACCAGATTTGAAATTATGAGTCGGGATCTGTTTTCTTATCTTAGTTGAGTCGAGTCTAGGACTTTCGTTTCCTGAATTTGAGTCGTTTGTTCCGCGATGACCTAGGGCGTGTCCTAGGAATCATTCCTTCGAGTCTGTTAAGCATTTGTCATTCCAATAAAAGGTGCAGTTCGTTTCCAAATATGTCTTGTTTCCAATCCTCAATCATTCCGAAACATGATAAAATGCACAACACACTCAAAGGCATCCCTGGGGTAGAAATATGTCCCGTTTCAAAATGTAAGGTACAATAGGATTCCGTGTTTGATTCCTTTACCTATTCCATGTCTGGCGGTAGAAAACCTCCATCAGAACCAGTGCTTTTGATAAGATTTTAGATGATTCTATGACGAACCCGGACTAGCTCCTTGTTTCCCTATCGATGATGGAAGGCAAGCCCATCCCCAACAAAATCATCCTATCTCGAAGAGAGAAGATATCAACCCGTTCTAACAAGGAATTGTTAGTTCCTACCCAAATTAGTTGGCGAAGCCCAGTTTTCAAGGTGTATCCATTTATGACTAAGAGAATGAATAGAAGATCATTTTCCAAGAGAGAAAAAATATGAAAAAGAATGAAAAATGAGAAAAAGAGAAAAATTGGAAAAATGAAAAAAAATGAAAAATGAGAAAAAGAAAAAAAGATGAAAGAAAAAGAAAAAAGAAAAAAGATGTTGAAGTTATTGCGGAATGCTTTTTGGTTGAATGTCGAAGTTACGGAAGCCAGAAGTCAAGTCAACTACCCATAGTTGAAGTTCAATGGGCAAAGCCCAAAAGCGTAAGTAGTGACCTCTTTACCCTCTAAGTCCTTCCCTAGACAGTTACAAGGGGATAGTCAGGAATTTTGAGAATCATTCCGCTTGTGCTATTACACCCAGCCTTTAGGGTCCAGATATGGAGATTTGAACCCACATTGTTTTCCAACCCATTTGCACTCGGGTTTCATCAAAACCGAGACACCCATTCCAACCACATCAGCAGCCATAGCCCTTGGCCTTAGCACCACAAAACAAACCTTCAGAATGATGGTTAACCATTCCAACTTGTTATTACCAAGCTCCACATCCCAAAAGATCCAAGCCTTTTACACCTAACCCCAGACACGGGATTTAACGGTACCTTACAGGCTAGAATGGGATACGACATGATACCTTAGGTGAAACCTTCGAGTGTGTACACACAATCAAAATGCCATGTTTATGCACCTTGATCGAACTACGTCGGATTTGATTTCGCTCCACGCGAATACGTAGGCAGTCCTTCAGAATAAGGGATTCAATCCACTCATCAACCAAGTTGTCATCTTGTCGGTTTCTTACGGGTCTTAACCAAGTCCAAATGAAGCCACCTTTGTTTGAGTCGGTCTTAGCACTCGATGTAGGCCAGGATGAGGATATAGGTTCAGATGAATAGTATCGAGTCTCAGAATGAGCTTCATCTAATGGTTTAGGCAAAGATGCTGAGTCACATAGATGTGGGTTTGTGTTGGGAACAGAAAATATGAAAAACCCGCTGAAAAGAATGAAGGCGTGGAAGAAAAATAGTAAAAGCCCGCTGAAAAGAAAGAAGGCGGTGGCAAGAAATGATGAAACTCGCTGAAAAGAAAGGAGGCGAGGAGAAGAGTGACAAGATGTTCCCAATAAGAGTGATGTGTGATGTCTAAGTGTTCTCATAAAATCAGTATGTGTTTAGTGTCTGGGCGAAGCCAACATTGTTGCTCCGTGAGTTTAATCCACCTTGTCAACGCCAAGTGATCTTGATTCCCATGTGCCCTCGGGAGCACGCCCATGACACACGATATCTAAATCCCGAGTCGACGACCTTGTGATTCCCATTTGCCATCTTTTGGCGCCAGAACGGCCAATTTACCTTTCTACCCCCAACAAGTCAATAATTGAATTAAAACCTGTGCACACTTACGGTTTTATTTTCCTTTTTTGTTTTACGATAGCGGGCTACGCCCACGTGGTTTACGAGTCATACAGAGTGTATGAGTCGTATTTCATGCTCACCCATCAAGGTTCGATTTCAAAATGCCAAATATTTCAAAATTTCAAATATTTCAAATATTTCAAAATTTCAAAATTTCAAAAACTTTTGCGAAATGTGGATAGATGATCCAAGTAGTAGAATCTTTGCGGGTCGATGGCGCAATCATTCAAAATTTTCGAATTCAATTTTCGGGTCGATGGCCCAATCATTCAAAATTTCAAATTCAATTTTTGAAGGGCCGATGGCCCAACATTCCAAGTGATGTCAATTTCAAACTTCGGGTCGAGGGCCCAATTATTCAAAATTTTCAAATACAATTTTCGGGTCGATGACCCAATCTTTTAAATGATCCAATTTCAAGGTCAATGATCCAAATGTGCTTATGTGATAATTATTGCTCGTACATTTTTTGTGCTTCAAATATAGCAGGATATGCTTCAACTGGGGGCTCTAAAGTCTTGGACTTTAGAGCCATTGCAAACTGGGGGCTCTGAAGCCGTTGGCTTCAGAGACCATTATCAAGATGTAAAGGATGACATCCACCAAGAATTCAATTCAATACAAGAGTATGAAATGGAATAATTCTGTAGCTGAAAGCAAATGATGAAAGCGGCGGCAACCTCCTTGGAAAGCCCCGTCCCATTCGGACAAGCGCCAACTGATGATAAATTTTGGGCAAATGTCAACAGATGATGAATTTTGGACAAATGCCAGCAGATGATAAACTTTAGGCATGTGTCAGCAGTTGCCGAACTACGACGCGGGTTTGATTCCGTCAGAAACGGATACGTAGGCGCCTAAGGATAAGGCTCAATCCACTATATATGCAATTTATGGGTCGATGACCAACGGTGACAACTTGACACAACAGAAGCAAGAGTCAATCCCCAACGAAGTTTCAGGTATGATCTCTTCTTATGGCTGGCGAGCTTATATACGCAAGTCTAATGGACTATAAACGACCCGCAGAATCATCAGGTCGAGAGGGACCTGGGGTATACTTTGACTTTCGCCTTGTCCAAGCCTCAGTCAAAGTGGGGGCTCTGTAGATACCCGTATCCGTCAATATTGGAATTTATAGAGAACCCGACAAACACCCGATGATGATAGGACACATGTATTCTTTAGTTGTCATTGTCATTATTTGGAGCTCGTTTTACGATGTAGAATGGGCGTCGTCGATGAAGTATTTTATTAATTTAAATGATATTTAAATTAATGTTTTTTTAAGTGAATTCATTTTATTTTATTTTATTTTGAATTTATTTTCCCAAGTTTATTTTATTGAAAATAAAATAAATATTTGATTTGAAAAATCATTTTATGAGTATATTTGGTTTGAAAATTCATTTATTTTAATGTGTTAATTGATTTGAAAAATCAATTTGAAAATCGAAAAGAACTCGTTTTGAACATGTGTTTTTGAGCTCGATTTTAGCTCGGTTTTTGAGCCCGTTTCCTTTACGAGTTGGCACGAATCTCGAGTACACTAAACAACCTAAGCCTCTACCCATCCAACCCAGTTCGAACCCCCTTAACCACGGCCCAAATCCCATCCCAAATCACCCCCAACAGCCCGCATTCAAACAGCCTACCCCTGTTTTGCGTGATGAATCCCGAGCCCAAAACCCGCTCCAAACACCACCAAAACCCGTGCCCATTAACCCTAACCCATACCCTAATATCATACAAATATTACCTTACCTTAATCACCAAGAAAAACCCCCAAACGAACCCTAGAAAACCCCCCAAAAGCTGCTGGACAACAGCTATGTTCAGCCGAGCCCGTCTGCCTCTCCTCCCTTTTACCCTACTTTAACTCCTTATAAATACCCACCCTTCACCATACATTCATTCCTCTAAGTTCTACCCACATCCTACCATCACTCACAAGCTTTAAACCTCAGAAACAAACCCTAATTGCCTCTCAAAAACCCTCCACAAAACCGACATACAAACTGAAACTGTT
This sequence comes from Silene latifolia, assembly GCF_048544455.1. NCBI lineage: Eukaryota > Viridiplantae > Streptophyta > Magnoliopsida > Caryophyllales > Caryophyllaceae > Silene > Silene latifolia. Next base: position 40,997,234 of record NC_133534.1, read on the forward strand.
TGTGTGTCCTCCTCGAAAAACAATTCGTTCCTCCCTCAAACCTCCATCAAAACTCGAGTTTCTTGTTCCTAATGAACCATATAACATCCATCTACACATTAGACAAAGATTTACGAGCCAAATTGCCCTTGAGAGTACACGAAATCCCTCGAAAAACAGAGTGTTATACACTCTGTTTTCGCGGTTTATTCTTGTCTGTCCAGTTCTGTTTGTGCTCGTTTTTCGTGCCCAATAATTCAAAACGAGCAGGGGTTTCTTTAAGTTCTCTGTTCTCCTCTCTTTCTAGTTTTCAAAACATCTTTTAAATCGAATTTTCATCGTGAAACGAGGGAGAAATCATTGTTTGAAAGTTGCTGTCCAGATTTGCCAAAAACGCGTGTTTGCTTTGTTTCTTCGTCGACGACGGCCTCTCGAGATAAAATCTACCATCGATTACGACCCAAGACGGTGTCAACGATACATGTAGGTTGAGGGTGCATCAAATCCTCCTCTTTCTCCTTTTTTTATTTCGTTTTTATGTTTGTTTTTCTTATAGTTTGTTTTTGTTTGTTTATCGCTTTTATTTATCGTTTAAATTAACTATGAAACTAGTTTAGTCCGAGTATGAGTTAAAGTACAACCATGAACACCCGCGTTGACTTGAGATGGGAAAGAAACCGCTACATCAGTCGGTCGTACACCCCCGTCTCATTTACATATCCTCGTGTTCAAGGTAGGGCATTAATAAAACGAGTTCGAACTTCGCTCTTCGCTTTTGACCCATCTTTTGTTTCGTGTGATTCGACCCACCTTAGGACCCGTCACATGTTAGTATGCCCTCTGATTGTTAAAATATAACTCATTTAGATGACATTAGATCAATTTGATAATCTAATTAGACACTTTAGGGTACATCGACATAGCTTTTAAAACCGATTAACAATTCTGTAACTTAATTGAATGCATCTCTCTCTCTTTCACCTAATTTCTCGCTAGTATAAGAGTGCGTGATTAGCACCTTCTTATTAACACTCGATGAGTTAAATTAATTAGCAAACTTGACCTAATTGGACCCCTTTAGGCCGTGTAGAATGCGCGTTTGCAAGGTATCTTTTCAAATCGATCAACGTCGTTTCTAACTTGTTTTCTAGCCCGCTTTCGAACTTGTTTCGCAATCAATCGATCTAACTAATGAACCTGACCTAGGACCTAGGGTTGGACGTGTCTTCAGGCCGTGAGGCTTGGCCGTGTCCTTTGGTTTTTCTTGTTTCGTTTGTTTTACAACGTTCGTTCTTTATTTGTTTTGTCGCTTGTAATTTATCGTTTGTTATCGAGTTGTAATTTTCGAGTTAGCTTTCTTTTATCGAGTCAAAACCTCTTTCAAAACCTTAGTCTTGTTTGGTTAGATGGTTGTGCCCCAATGCATGTAGGAGCGTAGAAAATCGCATGTTGTTTAAAGCAACATGGCCCGATTTATGCTAATGCATGCTTTGGTGTGTGACCCAATGTCTAATTCGATAAGATTAAGTGAAAGCACACATTACGAGGAGTGGCCCAAGGCCGTGAGTCATGTAAGCCGCGGGCCACCCCTTTGTGCACGTTTTTCTAGGTCGAATGGCCATGTAATGTGTCATGTACGGTGTTGTATATAGCGATTGTATTTAGATCGAGTTGTATCTTTAATTCCTCGTTGTGTCGGCATGAAATGCCTGGGTTGTAATAGGGTAGATCCCAATGGCTCCCCCATTCCCATCAAGCCTTGTTTGCTTTGTTTTGTATGTTGTTAGATCAATCAACCCACATGCTAAATTACAACTTTGACAAAGTTAGTTTAGTTGCATCTAAATCGACATAGAAACTTCACATGTTAGGGTTTTAAAACGATGTTTGCATATCATATATCGTAGTAGCTATGACCTTGTTTGAAATCCGATACTTGACTTAGTAGAGGCCGTTATTGACGGGCGGGGTTAGGTGTCCTTATGGGCTTCCTAACACGTACCCTCACCCCTTACTCAAGATCTATGGTTTGTGGATCCGTCTAAATACCATTGGATTACGAGAGTCATTCAAATCGAGTTATATAGGGTACAAGTCTTTATCTTTAATCACTCGTAGTCGATTGGCTTTATGCTTTTCGATGAAAGGTGTAAAGTTGACTTGAACGGTTCCAAGTTCACAAAAAACTTGGTGGCGACTCTAATTTGTCTTAATTCGATTCGAAAGAACCTCGAGTCGATTATGCCTAGTGTGGATCCCGCGGACGCAGTTCCCGAGGGCCTTGTCCACAGTTATTAAATCCCGAAACAATTCCCAGCTACTACTCATACAAATTAAGCCAATAAAAATCTGTCCAAACATTTATAGCACACGACCCAAGGCCTTATTATTAGGTAAACTCAATTCCCGACTTGCTTAGTTATTTTATTATTTAATTAACCTCTTATTCGGAACTATTATTAGAAATGCCATTAATTAATTATTTAAATTACATAAATTAATCTCATAAATTATTATTAAATTACGGGGTATTACAATCTTCCCCTCTTAAAATGAACTTCGTCCCGAAGTTCGCCCATAACTACCGTAACAACAATTATAAACATCCACACAACTGATCATCATCAAACTTTACGATTATCAACTACACCAATCTCATCACAAGATGTCACAATAATAACTCAAAACATTTGTAGTATCACATTCCTTCCTTGGTGTCCTTTCTTTGTGTTTCTTTCTCGATCTTTGCGCTAATCCTTTTATGCTCCGTCTTGCCGACTACGCGGTATTCCATATTCATCATTTCCTCCACGAATGCATTTAATCTGCATTATGAAGAGTCAAGGGCGAGAACACCTAAGAGGGGGAGGGGGTGAATTAGGTGTCTATTTAAAAATTTATGCTTAATGAAAGCTTCTTTTAAAACTCTAAAACACTTTAGATAACACTTAGATGAAAGGAGAAGTTAATACTTAGAATTATAGAGTTTGAAGTATTCACCAACGATTCAGGAAGCAGAAGTCACTAGGTACTTGATTGTTAATTCTGAAAGTAAAGCTCAAGTTTATAGTGGCAGCGGAAATAAAACGAAATAGAACTCACAACAATGTTTTTAAAACTGGTTCGGTCACTACTCCGCGAACTACGTCCAATGCTATTTTATTAAACGTCTTAGAAGTAAACTCATACAAACTAAGACCACCCCAAATAATAAAACAACTCCCCAACCTACTCTGGTTGCTATTGCTTAAAAGCTACTCCGCTTCCAAGACTCTTGCTTTGGACTACTCCGCCGAAAGACTCCGTGCTTAAAGCCACTCCGCAATAAGACTTTTGCTTTGGGCTCCTCCGGCGAAAGACTCCTTGCTCAAAAGCTACTCTACTTCAAACACTTCGTGCTTAAGATAACTCTATCCTAAAAATTTGGTTTGGTTCTACCCGGTTGTTATAATACTCCACTTATCTCAATGTTGTTCACACAATTGAACGGAGGAGATAAAGTTTAAGTACAAACACGGGATCCTATAACTTGATTAAACGACTAGGTGCAACACAACTCTTTAAAAGACTCAAAGAAAAACAAACTTGCAAAATGTGACTCAATGATAGTTAAGTGATAAACGATTTTGAAAAGTTAATTTACTCGATAAAGCTTAAGTCTTTTTCGGTTTAAAACTCATTGTTGCACACTTGTAAAAATGAATTAAGCAAGGTATTTATAATGTCCAAGTAGTATACTTTACACATTAAAATATCTCACACACCATTACTCCAAGTGATAAAAATAATGTAAATAGTTTGTTTGGGCAACATGCACAAGTCACCGAATTCGTCATCAAGCAACCAAGGGTTCTTATTCAAGAAATTGGTGCACACCTAATGCAAGAAATCATATTTGTACACACACAAATATGGGTCCTGTTTTCCATCAAGAAACAAGCATAAATGTTTGTGTTTATCGGAACCATAATGTAGACACCTCGTTTCTGCACCCCTCGCAAACCACCCGGTGATGATTGGGCCGCATGTTTACTACGCGGAACGATTTGTGACAGTTCGTAAGATTATCGTCAAGTGATTGCTCAAACATTAATGTCTACCTCATAAATGTCATATAGGTGTCATTACGGTCGTTTTGGCAGTAATTAGAGTACATTTGGAGTCCGGGTCAAAAAACCGTCTTCATTTCATAAAACCGTCAAATCCCGAGTCAAAGCAATATGCTTGTCTACCTAAGGTTAGGATGTCATAAAATGTTGAAATTATATCTCATTTTGAGTCCCATGTCACTTCTTTGGGCTAAACTAAAAGTTTACATTATAAAATGTGCATTTCATTTAGCTTAAATGACAACCCGACCTTTAGGCCCATTTTACGAGCTGATAACGACTTTTATGGGTCAGGCCTATTTCACAGAAAGTTCTAGATCTCTTTCTTAGCTTTCCAACGCCACCGAAATCACCTAAATACGAGTCTTGTAGAGAAAGTTATGCCTAAAATACGACGAGATGTCAAACGCGTTTTCTACTCGCAGAGGAACCCCGGGAAAGGACGCAGCAAGTTTGCGCCTCTTCCAAGGGACGCAGCACTGCTGCGCCTTTTCCTAGGGCTTTCTTTTTGTCCAAGTTTCCGCGTTTAACCTAAGTCGGTTATTTACGGATCTTTCCTTCCGTATCCTAGTCTTACCATAATTCCGTCGCGTGATTAGTATAAATAGGAGCCTTCGTTCCTCATATTTCTCACGCGAGTGTCCGCCCTTCTCTTCTCCCTTTGCATTCTAGACTTCATTCTTACTAATTGGCGCCTACGTGCTTGGACTTCCGACCACGTAAGCTCGGATCTTTCCGGGTACCAGCCTCTCCGTTGCATGACCGACCAATTTGACCAACTACACTCAATCAATCTAAATTAATAAATCGTTTTCCTCTTTCGAGGGCACTCTCTTTGCATTCGCGTCGAGCATCACTAATCGATTTTCTTAGTCCTTCTCGTTCCGTCAACATGTAAGTCTGAGGGTGTATTAATCTCTCTTTTATTTATTGTTATTTATCTTATCGTATCATCATTGTAAGGTTTATGTCGAAAACATCTAATTAAAACCGATTTCTAAAAACGTCTTTAAAACCTTTTTTGCGGATTTTCGGTAGACAGACGTCGAGAAAAGACGCAAAGAATCGCCGCGCCTCTTGAAGGAGCGCAACACCGCTGCGCGCTTCTTCGTGAGGCCGCCGCAGATTCTCGCTTCTTTTCTTCTTCCTCCGTCCTCTGTAATTCGTATCAAAAATATTTCTTTTGTTTTGTTCGTCTGTTAATTCGTTCATCATGATAGTTTAATAATTCATATGTATATTATTCATCCATAATTCACATGTTTTAATTGTCATAAATCCGACTTAAAATCCCTTATAATCCAATATTTGCGGGTTTTTCGTCATTAATGTTCAATTCGAGTTTTAGAAATTCAATTTCATCATATTGAGTTTCTGGGATTTATTATTGATACATTCTAATCTGTTTATTCATTAATTCGTCGTATTCATCACGTTAGTAATTAGTTTAGTTAGTTTGTTTTATTAATTATTCATTAACATCGGCCCTTCACATAATTAGTCCGTTTGTTTCCGTCTCATCCATGCTTTACTGTTTTTATGACTTTAATCGCATGTAAATAATCCATTAATTACTTTCATCCGAGTAGATAATTTAATCGGTCCATAAAATTAACAATTCACATTAACGGTTTTGCGATTCGCTTCACGGCCGAACTCATCCTTGGAAAGACGCAAAGAATCGCCGCGCCTCTTCCAAAGGGCGCGTGTTCTGCGCGCTGTTCGAGATGAGTTCGTCTCCGAACTCCTTTTTCGCCTTGATGTAGTTTAATTAGCTTATGTATTAATTCACTAATATTCGTATTATCACCTTCGATCTCGTCGTGTTTTATTCTTTTATTTCTCTTTCTCAAATTATCCGTTTTAAAGGTATTTTCGACATGAATCACCTAGTCCTTTGTAATTAATGTATTTTTCATTATTATAATTTATAATTATTGCTTTGTATCTTTTATTGCTTGTATGCTTTCACATGTAATCAACATTTAAATCCAACTTCGACCCAATTGTTTGCTAATTAATTGTCCACCGACTTAGTCTAATCTTCACATGCTAGGATCAAAACAATGGATGTTGCATTGCATGCATATAGCCGACGATATATCAAGTATGAATAAACTCCCTAATCATTAGTAGAGGCCGCTATCGAGGCGGGCGGGATTAGGTGTTCGATCAAAAGAGCTTCCTAATACGTACCCTCACCCCTTACTCCAGATCTCCGTGAGCACCCGTGTTCATTGGCATCCACGAGAGTCATTCTAGACATAGAATGCTAAGGGTAACGATTGCTTAGTGTTCATGTCACTACTTTGTGTCTTGACATGACACGAGGTATTCGAACGGTTCCAATTTCCCATAAAAATTGGTGGCGACTCCATACAAAATGCAAACGCTTGTCCCTCGTTTCTCAACCAAGCGCCCCCTGGGCGGCCCGCTGTCCACGGTTTTGGCGACTCACTGGGATATTACACTTACGTGTAGCTAAGGGTGAAACTTGAACAAGGTTAGGGAATAGTTTGTACAAGACAATTGTCGGTTTTCATAACTCGGTCTTCCTAGACCGTTTAATTCGGCCTTCCTAGGCCCAACCCAACCCATTCGACCAATCGTCCCGTCTAAACGGTCCTAATTCTTATTTGGGCCTAAGGATGGATAGCGATTGACGTCATCCATACCATGATGCCTACTCTTGTTTGTATCAAGGGCCTTCACTACTTGAGGAAATGGACTAGGAATCGGCCTTACTCTTGTTTGGCACGAGCCTCTCCACAGACTTCGGGTTTGATGGTTCGGTATGGCAACCCACCCTTTAAACCAAAACCCTTCTAAATGCACTCAGCATCCCGTTATAATGCTTGTATAAATGTGTAAACCTTACGTGATCACCATTTCTAAACAAAACCATGACGAATTTTCAAAAAAATCAAAATCCTTTTTTTCAAACAAGAATTTCGAAATAGGGCTTCTGATTAGCGCAAAAATCCGGTCAAAACTCTATCCGTATATCGAGTCAAACTTCGGGCCTAAAACCCATTTCAAAAAAAAAATATCCAACAACAAAAAAAAACAAAAAACAAAAAAAAACCGAAAAAAAAAGAAAGAAAAAAAATCCAAAATATTTTCAAAGAATGTGAATGTAAATATGTAAATTCAATTGGGCTAAATTAGAGTCGGAGTTCAAACCGATTATGTCCTAGTCGGAACTCCGTCGAGTCATAAACCCGTCTCTCTTTACATTTTGGGTCTTTTCAAATTCAAGTCAAGTCCTAAGGCGTCACGCCGTCATTTTGGACCCCCTACCCCAATTCAGTTAGGATCTAAACACTCGAGTCACACGTTCCGAGGCTTAACACACGAGTCTCAATGGGCCTCATATTTGAGTCTAAATTACAAGAGTCTTCTTAACACCTATAAGCAAACCTCGAGTCCAGAATCAACATGTGTCATCAATCCCGTCAATAAGGTCAATCATATAAGGGTCACTCTGTCAAAGTCAACACTCGAGTCTAAAGGTCAAGGTCAAGCACCGTGAATCCAAACACGAGAAGTCGCTCACGACATTTCACGAATTCACAAGTCAAGTCTAGATGTGTCATCTTATCCCTTCCTTTGTTGTTTGCCTTAGTATGCGTGATCCCATGTCAAATCAAGTTATAATGCGCGTCATTTCTGTCGAGTAGGAATCCAACAAGTTCCGTCAATCAGCAAGGTCACGAAGCGGTTCAAGCCACAATCACCATGTCTCTCCAGGACGTTTATACCATGGTCCTACGAGTTCAAGCTGCAATGGAAGATTTGAGCATTCGCGTCCTCACCCTTGAAAATGGAATGGTGGAAAAGAACATCCCACCTAGAGAAACCTCTAGTCTAGGTCGTCCAAAGCTTTCCTCTTGCAATAACCATCGTCTTAGAAAGCCAAAAATAGCTGAAAAGAAGCCTGGGAGGCATCAAAGGGTGCTTACCGATTTAGGTATGTCTTATGCCAATGCTTTGAAGAGACTTTCTGCCCAAGGTAAGCTACATCCAATAGGTCCGACTCCGGATCCACCTTTAGAGAAACAGGTAAATCTCTGGAAGGGCAACAAATATTGCATATATCACCAAGGTAGAGGTCATGATATTGAAGAGTGTTTTCTCTTGAAACACACCATTCAGGATATGATCGAAGATGGCAAGCTTCCAATGCCACCATTTGTGGAGCAATTCGATGGAACCGAACCTCTTGGGTCTAACAGCACTAAACACGATGAAGAATCATTCCTAGACTTCTCTCGTATCCTCGGTCCTCGTGATGACAAAGAAATCAAAGCACCAAAGCAGGACGATGTTCAAAGTGGAATGCTCATGCTTTCCAAAATAGGGGGAGCCATTGATACTCTAAACTCCCGGCTTTCCAACATGGAGAATCAATTTACTGAAATGGATAGGAAGCTTGAGACCCAATCTTTCAAGATGAAGAATGTCCAGACAAACCCTCAATTTGACAGTCCTAAGGAGAAAGCAATAAGTAGACAATCTATTCTTAGTTCTTCTTATCCGGGAATCAAAATCAATAAAGGCATCCTCATGGATCCTTCGTCAAAGAAACCTAACAACTCTTCAAGGTCATTCACAAAGACTTCCGAAAATAAAGGCACATCTCCTAGGGAATTTACCAACATTGGTATTACATACACCGATGCCCTTCAGAGACTCATGGAGCGACGAATGTTGAAGCCTATCGGTCCTACACCAGATCCAGAGAAGAGGTCCAAGTTCTGGGACGAAAATTCATATTGCCAGTATCACAGAGGCAAAGGACACGATACTGAGATGTGCTATAAGCTCAAGCATGTCATTCAGGATATGTTTGAAAGTGGGAGGTTGTCCCTCTCAACTTTTAACCCACAGGGTAGCTTAGGCAATCCTCATGGATATACCACTTATCAAGAAACTTTTCTTGACTATTACCCTTCCAGTGTTCCCAATAATGAGGACGGGGTGCTCAAATGGGTGAATGCTCAAAGCCAAATGCCGAAGCCAGTTGCTGGAAGGGAAAATGTTCAAGCATGGGCCGATGATTACGAGTCTAGTTCTAGGATCGAGTCAAAGTCCGAGTCCGAGTCCGAGTCTTAGGCTTTCTATTTCATATTTGTTCTAGTATCTTTCTCTGTGTCCATTCCCATTTCTAGTGACAACCTGGGGGCTGTCCCACGAGTCACCTGTCTTCTCATATCTATGTTAAATACATTCATTATTCATTTCAATAAAAATATAATTTTCAATCCACATATTCTATCCTATCTCTTCCTTTACCCTTTTCCTGTGACAACAAGAATTGGTTTGAGACATTTTTTTAAAAAACGAACAACAACGCATGTCAGTCAATGTGAGTACACTTATGTGATGTTCCATTCCAAGTTGTAGAGGACCTGAAACTCCGTGTTCTTTTCTTACCTATTCCATGTCTGGCAATAGAAACCTCAATATAACCCTAATTTAGGACGAGCCTATCCCAAGAGATTCTAGGACGAATCCAGACCTTCTCCCTTGTTAACGATCCATGACGGAAGGCAAGCCCATTCCCCACAATAAACAACCCGTGTTACTAAAAGACCAACCCGTTTCACATCAAAAGGTGCTAGTTTGACCCAAATCCATGGTAACAAGAAAGTCCAAGACGATACGAGCCATGATCAAAGACAAAGGCTCAATCAAGAGAAGTACCCAAAATCAATATCCAAGGCCACAATTGTGCCTGTGATCCGAGACAAAAGAGTCAAAAGAAGAAGCTCAATTATCGAGCAAGTCAATATCCAAAGTCAAAATTATCTTCGAAAACTGGAATCAAGAATCCGAGCAAAAATCCGAAATATATTCTAGACCAAGAATCTGAGTCTGAATCAAGAACAAGCCTGGAATCAAAGGCTGAACTAAATACTGCCGAAGTCTATATAGAATCAAGAAACCAATCAAGATGGTTAGCTAGCATCCTCACTTAGCCTTTCACACATCACACACCCTAAGTCCTTCTCGAGACCGTTATAGGGAGATAGTTAGGAATTTTGAGAATCCTCTCAAACTCGTCAAGTATACCCATCCTTTAGGGCCAAGACATGGAAACTTGATCCCACATCAATTAACCTACCTTTATGTGCTCAGGCTACATCAAGCCAAGAGACTCCATTTCCAAGCCACATTACAAGCCATAACCCCATAAAGCCTTAACACCACAAAATCAAGCTCCAGAGATTTGTTCATCAAAGCCTCTTATTACCGAGCTCCACATTCCAAATATCCAATCCAGTTTCACCTTGACCCATACACGGAGTCTTCAAATACTTTGCTACCCAGAACGGGACATACCCATATCATCCTTAGGGTCCACTAAGTGTGCTCACATGACAAGGAAATTTTTACAAACTTGATCATACCTCTTTGGTCTATGATCAGAGGGAGTTATCTCAAATCGATTCTTCGAGTCACCAAAGGAATATACTCTCCTGACCCATGCACTTTAAGGTCCTAACAACATAGCTTAGGCACACACTTGAACTACGATCTGGTTTGATTTCACTTCACGTGAATACGTAGGCAGTCCTCAAGGACACAACCATCCCCACTCCCAACCTTCAATCTCAATTATCAACCACCTAAATTATCAACCAACCTCTATTTAAACCTTCCAACCTCAATTAACATCCCTTCCACAACCAACACCTCTATACTGGGGGCTCCTTATTGTCGCCCAGCCCTTTTTTACCAAAGTCCAGAGTCATCTTCTCATTCTGGGGGCTTCTCTTCCAAGATGCCACCCTTCTTTTATTTTCCTCTCTCATCTAAGTCTAGCTAGTACTCGGTCCGGACAATGACAAAGATCTTAGATCAATTCTCCAAGTCATCGTGCCTCAAGAGGGGTCTCTTTTACAGCAAACGGTGGTGAAAGAAGTCCTAGTAGACAGATGATCCATGGCTCATGCCTTGCCTTTATATGCCTTCATCATTCTTGCAATTATTATACCTTTGGAACTGATACGCATTGTCACCCACACTTGGCTAGGGGTTGCGCATGCTTAAGCAAAGTCTGTCAAAGTCATCTCTGTGTCGCGTCAAACCTAAGTTAATGTCGCGTCAGTCAAACCTAAGTCTACATTTCGCGTCACGTCCATATAAGATCTGCGTCATGTCAAGTCATGTGTCTAAAGCCCATTGAATATGCATAACGTATTACAAGCGAGAAACTTTTTTTGAACAAGTTTTAAACGACTTTTATAAAGAAACGACTTTTGCAAAACCTAAGTGTTTCCTCATTTGAGGTCCACGTGCTAATTGCGTTTCCTCATGTGATGTGTGTTGTTTTCCTATTAGGTTGCATTCTTGTGTGGCTACTAACCATGCAGGTAAGTATCAGAAGCAGTGCTCGCTCTAACTGGGGGCTTCGCTCAAGTCTCCATTCTCCCCCCAAGAAGAAGATATTTTGCAAGATCGCTCAAATTGTTATGTCCAGTAGCAGCGGTATTTTTGCAAGATATTGCTCACCAAGGGTTCTTCCATGACGATCAAGATGTTCCTAATCGTCATTTCTCTCCAGCGCAGCGGTATTTTGCAGTATTGCTCACCCAACGAGAGTTTGCTTGAGGACATAGACAAGCAGATTCCCCGAAGTTATCGTTTTATTCCCCAGTGAGAGTTTGCTTGAGGACAGAGACAGGCAGATACCCCCAGGTGATCCTTCATCCCTTTAGGTAACCCTTTTCAGGATAGACCTTCATACCTTTAGATAACCCTTTTCAGGATAAACCCTTCAGATCTTTCATAAACTTGCATGTACCTTTAGATAACCCTTTCAGGATAAACCCTTAGATCTTTTAGATCCTTTAGATATCTTTCAGAATAATCCCTTCAGACAACCCTTCACATGATTCTTTAGATAATCCTTTATACCTTCAGATGACCCTTCAGATAACCTTCACATAATCCATTATCCCTTCATACCTTTCAGAAACTTACCTTGATTTTTCAGATAACCCTTAGATATCCCCTTCAGGATAATCCTTCCTTCAGCCTTCCTCCCTTCAGATAATCCTTTATTTCTTCAGACACTTCAGAATAATCCTTTCAGTAACCTTCAGATAACCCCTTTTTAGTTAAGTCCCCTTTCAATCCTTTAGAGAGAAGTATCCTTCAGCCTTCCCTTTAGAGAGGATTATCCTTCAGCCTTCCCTTTAGAGGGAGATAGCCTTCAGAGTTTAGCCTTCAGAAGTGTTAAGAAGTTTCTTGTAATCCTGTGACCCTAATGCCTTCGAGACACCAAGTTATCTTCAGACCAAAGAGTTTTGCCGAAGCGTCTTCAGTCCCGTTTCACCCAGGGGTATCTCAGGTATGGTTTCTTCTTATGGCTGGCGAGCTTCCTTACGTAGTCTAATGGACTTTAAACGACCCTCCCCGATAGTCGACAGACTCTAAAATGTTCCCGACGACAGGTCCTTGGTTCAGACCCCTTGAACCGCCTTGCGTCGCCATAGTCGTCAGGTTGTAATCTTCGATTGACCTGATGGCTATACTTTGACTTTCGCCTTGTCCAAGCCTCAGTCAAAGTGGGGGCTCTGTAGACACCTCGTTTCTGCACCCCTCGCAAACCACCCGGTTATGATTGGGCCGCATGTTTACTACGCGGAACGATTTATGACAGTTCGTAAGATTATCGTCAAGTGATTGCTCAAACATTAATGTCTACCTCATAAATGTCAAATAGGTGTCATTACGGTCGTTTTGGCAGTAATTAGAGTACATTTGGAGTCCGGGTCAAAAAACCGTCTTCATTTCATAAAACCGTCAAATCCCGAGTCAAAGCAATATGCTTGTCTACCTAAGGTTAGGATGTCATAAAATGTTGAAATTATATCTCATTTTGAGTCCCATGTCACTTCTTTGGGCTAAACTAAAAGTTTACATTATAAAATGTGCATTTCATTTAGCTTAAATGACAACCCGACCTTTAGGCCCATTTTACGAGCTGATAACGACTTTTATGGGTCAGGCCTATTTCACAGAAAGTTCTAGATCTCTTTCTTAGCTTTCCAACGCCACCGAAATCACCTAAATACGAGTCTTGTAGAGAAAGTTATGCCTAAAATACGACAGACTGTCAAACGCGTTTTCTACGCGCAGAGGAACCTACCCGGGAAAGGACGCAGCAAGTGCTGCGCCTCTTCCAAGGGACGCAGCACCGCTTGCGCCTTTTCCAGGGCTTTCTTTTTGTCCAAGTTTCCGCGTTTAACCTAAGTCGGTTATTTCCGGATCTTTCCTTCCGTATCCTAGTCTTACCATAATTCCGTCGCGTGATTAGTATAAATAGGAGCCTTCGTTCCTCATATTTCTCACGCGAGTGTCCGCCCTTCTCTTCTCCCTTTGCATTCTAGACTTCATTCTTACTAATTGGCGCCTACATGCTTGGACTTCCGACCACGTAAGCTCGGATCTTTCCGGGTACCAGCCTCTCCGTTGCATGACCGACCAATTTGACCAACTACACTCAATCAATCTAAATTAATAAATCGTTTTCCTCTTTCGAGGGCACTCTCTTTGCATTCGCGTCGAGCATCACTAATCGATTTTCTTAGTCCTTCTCGTTCCGTCAACATGTAAGTCTGAGGGTGTATTAATCTCTCTTTTATTTATTGTTATTTATCTTATCGTATCATCATTGTAAGGTTTATGTCGAAAACATCTAATTAAAACCGATTTCTAAAAACGTCTTTAAAACCTTTTTTGCGGATTTCTGGTAGACAGACGTCGAGAAAAGACGCAGCAACTGCTGCGCCTCTTCGAAGGAGCGCAGCACTGCCGCGCTCTTCGTGAGGCCGCGCAGATTCTCGCTTCTTTTCTTCTTCCTCCGTCCTCTCGTAATTCGTATCAAAAATATTTCTTTTGTTTTGTTCGTCTGTTAATTCGTTCATCATGATAGTTTAATAATTCATATGTATATTATTCATCCATAATTCACATGTTTTAATTGTCATAAATCCGACTTAAAATCCCTTATAATCCAATATTTGCGGGTTTTTCGTCATTAATGTTCAATTCGAGTTTTAGAAGTTCAATTTCATCATATTGAGTTTCTGGGATTTATTGTTGATACATTCTAATCTGTTTATTCATTAATTCGTCGTATTCATCACGTTAGTAATTAGTTTAGTTAGTTTGTTTTATTAATTATTCATTAACATCGGCCCTTCACATAATTAGTCCGTTTGTTTCCGTCTCATCCATGCTTTACTGTTTTTATGACTTTAATCGCATGTAAATAATCCATTAATTACTTTCATCCGAGTAGATAATTTAATCGGTCCATAAAATTAACAATTCACATTAACGGTTTGCAGTTCCGGCTTCACAGCCAGAACTCATCCTTGGAACAGACGCAGCAACTGCTGCGCCTCTTCCAAAGGGCGCAGTGCCTGCTGCGCCTGTTCCAGGATGAGTTCTGTCTCTGAACTCCTTTTCTGCCTTGATGTAGTTTAATTAGCTTATGTATTAATTCACTAATATTCGTATTATCACCTTCTGATCTGTCGTGTTTTATTCTTTTATTTCTCTTTCTCAAATTATCCGTTTTAAAGGTATTTTCGACATGAATCACCTAGTCCTTTGTAATTAATGTATTTTTCATTATTATAATTTATAATTATTGCTTTGTATCTTTTATTGCTTGTATGCTTTCACATGTAATCAACATTTAAATCCAACTTCGACCCAATTGTTTGCTAATTAATTGTCCACCGACTTAGTCTAATCTTCACATGCTAGGATCAAAACAATGGATGTTGCATTGCATGCATATAGCCGACGATATATCAAGTATGAATAAACTCCCTAATCATTAGTAGAGGCCGCTATCGAGGCGGGCGGGATTAGGTGTTCGATCAAAAGAGCTTCCTAATACGTACCCTCACCCCTTACTCCAGATCTCCGTGAGCACCCGTGTTCATTGGCATCCACGAGAGTCATTCTAGACATAGAATGCTAAGGGTAACGATTGCTTAGTGTTCATGTCACTACTTTGTGTCTTGACATGACACGAGGTATTCGAACGGTTCCAATTTCCCATAAAAATTGGTGGCGACTCCATACAAAATGCAAACGCTTGTCCCTCGTTTCTCAACCAAGCGCCCCCGTGGGCGGCCCGCTGTCCACACATAAACATTTGCATAAATGTAAATGCAAACAACCCATTTATAGAAAGTGTCTTATTGTGCAAGCAAACTCTTTAGCAAGACATTGAAAGCTTTATTTTCTTCAAAGACATCAAAACATTTTTTGTGAACATTGAAAGAATTTTAACAATAGTTCAAATATTTTCGAAATATTTCTTTGAAGGACGAGTCATAAGTAACAGTTGACTAAACTGTTGTTTTTGCACCTAGACATAAATTCGAGTTAAAGATCTCCTTACAACACATGACTTTAACACTATTGATCATCTTCATCTTTGGTTGATACGTGCATTTTATATAGCATTTTTAGTCTTATTTTGCGCGTATTTCTATGCACTTTGGTGCTGTTTTGTATTGCATTATGCCCCGAATTGGCTACTTTGGTTCGTTTTGTCTGTTTTGCATAAATGAACCTGAAAGTGGCGAAACCGTATTCTTTTCGTCCTGTTTTGCATGCATTTTGAGGAGACGGGAATGTTAGAGCGAGAGTATTGCATTGGGATGCGTGAAGGAATGGTCAACGAAGCAGTCAATGATGAGTTTGAAGCTGACTTGGAGGAAGAACACTCGATTGAGAAGCATTTTGGCTCGATCGAGTGGTTTGAAGTGCTGAAGAGTTCGATCGAGCAGTTTGTCGTGCTCGATCGAAAGGCTGTTTTCTGGGTTTCCTCGATCGAGTAACTTTTCTACTTGATCGAGAGGAGTATCTCCTGAAGTCCTCGATCGAGTGGTTTTATACTGCTCGATCGTGAGGTTTTGAGTTTTCACGGGCTTAATCAACCATGTTGCCTTATTTCGTTTATGGACTTTGTTTTTCTATTTAAGCATTGATAATTAGGTTATTAATTACGTTTTTATACATTCTAAGAACGCCACTCTTTACTCTCTTAATCTCTCTTAATACTCTCTTCACTGTAACTTGCTTTCGAATCTCTTTTGCTTGGATTTTTGGTTGTTCTTTACGCCGGATCGCATGTTATTGTAATCTCTCTTCCTTTATTATTCTTAATATCGTTATTTATTGCTTTAATTCCTTGTTTCTCTCATCATTAATTTCTGCCCTAATTATATTTATGCAATTTTATTGTTATTTCATCATGCTTCCTATTAGTTCATTCATTGTTGTTATTATTGACATCATTAACGATATGAGTAGCTAAATCCTTTCATTTTGGGATTAGGGGATCCGTGGTAGGATTGTGACGATGTAGCGAATAGACTAGATTGTTTGCTTGTGAGAATCTGTACCCATGGCAATATAATTATAATACCGACTTAGTTGAGTGCACGCTTCTAAGTTACCTTTTAATCTGGTTAAATTTACTCCTGGATCGGAAGATTGGACTAAAGAGACCTGCTATGAACAGTAGACTACCCTGACGAGGACGGAAGTTAAGTTAGTGGAAATCTAGTATAGAAAGTGGACCGGAAGGACCTTTTCTGTATCCGGCTCACATTAGATTATCTAGGCTATTTGCAGTTGAGTCACTAGACTACCATGGTGAACCGAAATCCTGGCATGTTCTCTCTTATTTGATCACTTTTACTATATTTTCTGCCTTTTATTGCTCTTTCTTTACTGCTCTTTAGTTTAAGCCTTTTTAGTTTAGAAGACCAATTTTAAACCCCCAATTGTGACCTAAATAGACGGACCTTAACATATATCTTGCCTCCCTGTGGAGATCGACCGACTTCCCTATCTATATTAGTTAGTGACCAGTTGGTTATTTTTGGTAGGTACACGACTAGCTTGTCAAATTTTGGCGCCGTTGCCGGGTAGGCAATAGCCCTATCTGTTTTTGTTTTCGTTTATTTTTATCCGTCTTAGGGAATTTTTATTCCTTGAGACAATTCTCATTTATCTATTTCAGTGCTGTGTATGCCCAAGTCAAACAGGTTGGAGTTAGTTCATGCTAATCCTGAGCCAGAAAGACTGTTTCGGCATAGACTCTGTCTGCAAAGAGAAATTCGAAAGGAAGACACGAGTACTTTCGAGCCCGAGCTACAACACTTTTTATTTGCAGAAGACCAGTTTTTAGAAGAAGACAATCTCATTTCTGCCAAACCAGTAAAGATGTCGAATATTGCAAGTCACTCGGAGCCTAAAGCATCCTCTATTCCTAAAGGTTTCAACCTCCAAACTGAGGACGGTAATACTTTTGATATCCGTCCGTCATACATAAACTTGGTGGAGAGAAATCTGTTCTGGGGTGTGGCGGGTGAAGATCCAGGGAAGCACATGGAGGTCTTTACTGATTACTGTTCTACTATTCTCGCTACAAAGGGAGTAACACAAGACAAGATAAAGGAAGTTCTTTTTCCGTTTTCTCTGACTGACTCAGGCCGTGAATGGCTGACTGATCTTGACCGAACAGCTGCTGGTATCACCAAATGGGAGACTCTCGCACTTGCCTTCTACAAAAGATACTTCCCTCCGCAACGTACTAATCAGCTGAGGGGAAAGATTACCAGTTTTAAGCAGGCACCTGATGAGACTTTCTATGAAGCTTGGTGTCGGTTCAAGAAGTTAGTGAGGTCTCTTCCTTATCACGGTTTTGATCAATGGTTCTTGTGCAACCAATTTTATAATGGGTTGTATGATGACCATAGAACTATACTTGACGCCTCATCCAACGGAAGATTTCAGAAAAATATTGATGATGATAAGGGATGGGGCATTATTGAGGAGATGGCGACCCATTGTGCTGAATATGGAAACCCACGGGATGGTATTCAAACGGTCCATTCAGTTGATAAGGCAGTTGTGGCTCAGCTGGAAGCCATGAATGCCCGGTTTGATAGAATGGAGCCGCAAACTGCTGGAGATCAACAGACGGTTCATCTGTTGACTAGACAGGAAATTGTCACTTGTGAGAGGTGTGGAAGCAATGACGGTCATACTGCTATTGACTGTCTTACTTAGAAAGAACAAGTCCTTGCTTTTCAGCAATATAGGCAAGGAGAAGGTTCTTATTACAACAATCAAGGGGCTATCCATCCCAATTTGAGGTGGACAAGTCAAAATGTTCTTAATCCCACCCATCCACCGCAGCAGCAGTAGCCATATGTCCCTCCTCACAAGGCTCAACAAGGCTTCCAAAAGCCTCCTTCTTTTCCTCCACCGAATCAAGGTGCATCATCTTCAAGTGGGGTAAGTAAGCTAGCTGAGCTGAAGTCAATGCTTCAGTCATTGACAAAGCAATGGCAAATGAGTGACCAACAAAAAGAAGTTTCAGTCAAGTCACTTGAAACCCATGTCGCTCAGTTAGCCGCGAACCAGTCCACGAGGAAACAGGGTCACTTGCCGTCTCAAGCTAATAAGAATCCGCACGAGACGGTGAATTTGATTAATTTGAGAAGTGGTCGTTCTTATGAAGGACCAAATTTGTCAATTTCACATGACATATCAGACCCGAGGAAGGATGTTAATGACGATGAATAGTCATTTGTTGCGGAAAAAGAGTTAACCACGAAGAATATACTCGATCGACTGGTTTTAGGGGGTTGATCGAGTAGAATTAATGCTGAAAGCACTCGATCGAAGGGAAATTCTACTCGATCGAGTGAACTGGATAATGAAGAGATCGATCAAGAGGTGCAAATCACTCGATCGAGTGAAAAATTTGAAGAAACTGTTCGATCGAGTGAAAATGTACCTCGATCGAACACTGTGCTTAATGAAGAACTCGATCGAGAGCCTGCTATTGCTCGATTGAGTGAAATTTCACCTGGAAGGACTTGATCGAGAGGTAAAAAGTCTCGATCGAGTGATAAAGAGCTTGAACCTGCTGAGACGTCGGAACAGAGAAACAAAGGGCTCGAGATTCCTATTACCGTGCCCTTCCCAAGGCGATTACAGAGCATGAAAGCCAATCAACAGTTCGGTAAATTTGCCGAGCTCCTGAAAGCTTACAGGTCACTGTTCCATTCGCCGAGTTGCTGATACAGGTACCCTCTTATTTAAAGTTTATGAAAGAAATTTTATCACGTAAGAGGCATATCAATGATCATGTGACGGTAGCTTTAACCTAAGTAGGGACTGCCCTAGTTCAAAATAAGCTGCCACCTAAACAGTCAGACCCGGGTAGTTTCTCGATACCTGTCACATAGGTACCTATTTGATTGATAACGCGCTATACGATCTTGGTGCTAGCGTGAGCGTCATACCTCTGTCTCTTGCAAAGAGACTTGGTTTGACTAAATTTAATTGTACTAATATGACCGTACAGATGGCCGACCGTAGCATATCACGGCCGTTAGGAGTAATAGAGGACATACCTGTTAAAATCGGGAGATTCGTTATTCCCGTTGACTTCGCAGTGCTTGATATTCCCGAGGACACTCACATCCCTATTATTTTAGGGAGACCATTTTTATTCACCGCTCGCGCAGTGATAGATGTCGGGGGGAAGACACTCACATTTCAGGTAGGAGATGAGGAATTTATTTTCCATCAATCTAAGTCTCGTAGGGCTCCCATGCAAGCTCAACCGTGCAATGCACTTTCCTTTACTGACTCCCATAATGACACTCCAGATGAATATTTGGAATTTTGTGCTGCAATTGTGACCCCTCCGCCTCAGACTGAGAGCGAAAAGGAGGAACGTTCGTCTGTTTTCCTTGCTGCAGGTACAGATAGAATAGATGCAGGAGATGTCAATGGTCAAAATGCAATTAAAATCAATCAAATTGTGGAGCCTAACGTCAAAGCTGATGGGAAAGAAAAAGAGACGAGGAAAGTTCATGCATACGTGGATGTTAACTATTCCTCCCCTACTGGTTCAAATTCAAGCTCGTGGAGAATGAAGAGGACGGTCAAGGATGCTGAAGGGACCTCCTCCAGTCAAAAGCCCTCCGTTGGGCTACTGAATTGTTTTGGGAATTAAGCGGGGAATGCCCCGTGTAACAAATTGTAAAAATTAATTTTAAACTTCCGTTGAATTTCTTTATTTGTATTTTTAGGACTGTTAGAATTTAGACTATTTTTAGCGTAGTTAGAAAGACTATAGACTGTTACTTTGTGATTTGGTATGTTCGGGATATATTTGCGAGTGTTTTTATGCAGGTTTGGGGAGATAATCACGCATTTGGATGACTTACATGAAGAAAAGAACTCGATCGAGTACTTTTTGTACTCGTTCGAGAGGAATTAACAGGAAAATGTTCGATCGAGCAGTTTCAGGTTACTCGATCGAAATGGCAAAAAGAGGGAGTTCTCGACCGAGTAGATTTTTACTCGATCGAGTAAACTGAAGCTGAGACCTCTCGATCGAGTGATTTCAAATCACTCGATCGAGTGAAATTGAAATTCGTACGCAGGAAGTGTCTCTTAAACTCCCTACGTTTTATTATTTTTTTTATTCTTTCATTTTTTCATCCTCTTTGAACAAAAATCACCCAAATCCTCTCTTAATTTTTACCCAATACCAAATCCATCACCCACAATTTGTTCCCTGCTATTAATTCGACATTTGCCCTCTAATTAGCCCTTTGAATTTGCTTGTTTATACGGTCAATTACGGGTTCTAGGGTTTGCGGTTTTCGATCGAAAAATTGCCATTTTTGATCGTTTTCTTGTCGATTAATTTGCTTATTCTTGTGGGTTATTATCAAGTAAGTATCCCTTCTTCCTTCTTGTTGTTTAATTGCTTTAATTTTACCATTTGAGGTAATTAAGGGTTTAGGGTTTATACTCAAGTCGAAATTTCGACTGTAATTGGGGTTTATGCGGTTTAATTGGTTAATTGATTATCTATTCCCCTTGCTTACTTGATTAGGATGGATAGTAGCTCAATGCCCTCATCTAGATCGACTGTTACTCCGTCCTTGTCTGAGACGGTGGTCCCTGCTGCCACCACCGTCACTACGCCTGTCAGTACCGTTTCTACTGCCCCTGTGTTACTTGTTACTACTGCCGATACTATTGTTACTGCTGCTAGCACTGCTGCTAGTTCTGCTTCTACTTCCACTTCCGTCTCAGCCTCTATTTTAGCTAGTTATGCTGTTAGCTCTTCTTCTGTGTCGGTTTCTGCTGCTTCTTCTGTTGCAGCCACAGCTAGCACCTCAGGTACAGTGACCACCCCTGCTGCGTGGTCACCAGCTGTCACAGCTGCTTACAGGGCGGCCTTACTACCTCGCTCAGTCAGAGGACGGGCTTCTACTTCAGGTACTAGGTGTCGGGGTCATGCACGAGCTACGCCTACTGCTGGCCGTTCTACTGGCCGTGTCACTATCCGAGGGGATGATTCGCTCGACTCGCACCCCGACTATCCCCAGGTAATCTTTGTTAATGGTATTCATTGCACTAGATTCTATGCTTTGTTTGACTGTGACTTTCTTTCTACTAGATTTTTGTGCCGTCAGTCACTTGATAGACTTAGTATTTACGAGCCGATTTGTGAGATTTTGAGGGGTACGAGGATGTCTGGCCTAGTGACCATGAGTGCCTATACCTTCAAGGAGATGACCCTTGAGTTTTTCAGCTCCTTTACCTTCTCTTCTAGGGCGCACGACGCTGACCCCACTTGTGCTTCCGTGTCTTTCCGGTTGTTTAACCGGACTTTTTCTTTGACTTTAGAGGAGTTTGGTACTAGGCTTGGACTTTCCTTTACGGGCGACACTACCGCCCCTAGGAAAGTCATCCGCCAATTGTGGAGGATCTTGGCACAGACTACCTACAAGGAGCGAAAGCTCGCTCAGGTCCACCTTCCCCCTACCCGTTACTTCCTACGTCTGATGGGTAGTACTATTTTCGGCCGTAAAGAACCAAACAATGTGAACAACATTGAGCTTTCTATTCTGGGCGGGTACCTGAACATTGACAGCGAGGGCCCCTTTGTCCTCAACATTGCTTACCTGACCGCCCAGTACTTTCACTCTGTGGGGGTGAAGACCACGGGCACCATCGTCTGCGGTGACATAGCCACCTTCCTTGCCCGTTTTCTCTTCCCCGTCTTCCCTCGTGACTTACAGTACATAGGTGTTGACCGGTACCTGGACCTGACATCTATGTTGTCTATGACTTGGCTTACTTTCGACTACCAGACTTGGAAGATTAGTGGTTCCTTGTCTGAGAACCTTCCTTGCACCACCCTACCTCGCCTCGTCCCCCTGCCCACTGTTGAGGGCAGGTTACCACCTACCGCTCCGACCACCTACTACCATGTCCGCTTCTAGGAAGCGGCGTAGACCTGAGGCCGGAGAGGGATCCACACCTTCTACGGGTGGCCAGAATTCCACGGCCATTCCTACCCAGATCCCTACTCCTACTCCTGCGCCCGACCAGACACAGACACAGCCGGTCTATCCGGCTAATTTTGTGCCTCCTCCACCCTTTGAGGCGTCCGTGGTCATGGACCAAGGACGCCGTGACAGTTTGTCGCTTGAGCTTGTAGAGAGGCATGCTCGTATGGAGCGGGACATAGCTCTTACCTTGTTCCCTCTATACGAGTACCACATGAGGCGACGGCGTCCCATTCCAGAGGGCTGGCCACACCCTTCCTTTTACCGGTACCCGGCTAAGGGGTACCCTGAGTCTGCCAGTGAGGAGGAGGACGACCCAGTTGAGGACGCAGCGAGAGCTCATGCTGAGGAGAGGAGGAGGATGGAGTAGCAGGTGGATCCGGACTACACTGTGACGGTGGAGGACGTGACAGAGGAGGCTGACGAGTAGCTACTGGACTACTCACTTCCCCAGTTTTCAGGCTGGTTTAGGGAAGTTCATGTTTTGTATGTACATTCTCGCTCTTTTATTACTTTTGTTTCCTTTTTATTTTTGTTTTTCATTCATTTATTGCTTGTATTTTCCCGTTCCCCGTATATATCTGCTGGTGTATGCTGGAGGACAACGAGGGCGTTGTCCGTTTTGGTTTGGGGAGGGTAATGCATCCTTTTGAGTCTGCATTTGCATTTGTTTTGCATTTACGTTTCTATTTTCAGCTTGCATTGTTTTCATTTATTTCAGAAAAATCATAAAAAAAATCCAAAAAAATAATTATTAAAAATTTTCAAAAATTAATAAAACATTCACGCTTATTTTTGCAAATAGGTTGAGTCGGAACAGTTGATTTCCGTGATGATATTGTACTGTAACTTGTCATTTTTACTTGAGTCTTGCACTTTCATTGATAGTTATTAGCTGTGTCTTACGCATAATCTACGAGTTTTTGTTCAAATTTAGCTGACCGTGTAGACTTGACCTGATAAATTGGCAACCTACTCTATAAATTCTGAGATTTAGAGGCTTATAACAGGTTACATTCATGACCAGTTTACATAGGAATTGAGAGTAGTACTCCTTGCATAGCATGTTTATCACTTTTGCACTTTTATGACATTCGATTTTTTGTCAATTGCATACATTCGGGTTTGTGGTCGGTGTCACATGCAGGGAGGTGCTTGCAAATTCCCCTTTCTTACATTTTCACCCATTTAGCTTCACTTAAGCCAAATTTAGCCTTTTTGACCCATTAGCTACATCCAAACTAAGCCTGCCCAGTCAAGCTAGTCTAGTGTATCTTTTGTGGTATGTCGTTTTATTTTGCGAGTTTGGCCTGTTTGCATTGTTGGAGTTGGTAGAAGAATGAGAAAGGAAAAAGAAAAAAAAAACATGAAAACGGAAAAAAGAGGAAAAACGTGAGTGAAAAAGAAAAAAAAAGAAAAAAAATTGAAAAAAAATGAAGTTCACGTGAAGGCAGAAGGAAGAAAAAGAAAGAAAAAGTTGAAAAAGGTTTTTGATTTGTATTAGTTGATTAGTTAAGACCGTATTAAAAAAGAAAAGTTTGTGACGGTCTACTGCTTGTTCTTATTCATACATTTTTTGAGGAGATAGTGTATTTGGATAGTGAGATGTGTGCCAATGAAGGGCACTTGTGCTTATTTTTCAGACAGTTGAGATTCGGACGGTCTTATATGGTCCTGTTTAGGAACTAGCTTGACGCTTTTACCTCCACATTTCCATAACTTATTTTGCCTTTTCTCACCTGAACCTCACTTTCCTATACTATTTGTAAGCCCTCGGCTGTGACGGACATTGTTGGTTGGAATGTGTGCATAGTACTTGAATCGTCTTTCATTTTTGTCGCATGCATGATATGTAAGTCGCAGTTTAGGTGAGTGACTATTTTCTTTCTCTCTTATACACGTATAATTCACCCTTTGCTTCATGAGAGAAGAGTGACCACGTGAGAATCCGATTTTGTTGGTCTTGCAAGGTCGATAGGTCAGCTTTATTTCTGGACATCTTATAATTCGTTTGCGTATTGACTGCTGTAACTGTAACTGTTGATTTCTGTTGCATTAAATTGGTTCAAGTAGATAAGTTATAGCTAGCTCTGAGTTTTCATTTCCGTTCCATTAGTTTGCATTTAGTTTACTCGAGGACGAGTAAAGGTTCGGTTTGGGGAGATTTGATACGTGCATTTTATATAGCCTTTTTAGTCTTATTTTGCACGTATTTCTATGCACTTTTGTGCTGTTTTGTGTTGCATTATGCCCCGAATTGGCTACTTTGGTTCGTTTTATCTGTTTTGCAGAAATGAACCTGAAACTGACGAAACCGTATTCTTTTCGTCCTGTTTTGCATGCATTTTGAGGAGACGGGAATGTTAGAGCGAGAGTATTGCATTGGGACGCGCGAAGGAATGGTCAACGAAACAGTCAATGACGAGTTTGTATCTGACTTGGAGGAAGAACACTCGACCGAGAAGCATTTTGGCTCGATCGAGTGGTTTGAAGTGCTGAAGAGTTCGATCGAGCAGTTTGCTGTGCTCGATCGAAAGGCTGTTTTCTGGGTTTCCTCGATCGAGTAACTTTTCTACTCGATCGAGAGGATTATCTCCTGAAGTCCTCGATCGAGTGGTTTTATACTGCTCGATCGAGAGGTTTTGAGTTTTCACGGGCTTAATTAACCCGTGTTGCCTTATTTCGTTTATGGATTTTGTTTTTCTATTTAAGCATTGATAATTAGGTTATTAATTACGTTTTTACACATTCTAAGAATGCCACTCTTTACTCTCTTAATCTCTCTTAATACTCTCTTCACTGTAACTTGCTTTCGGATCTCCTTTGCTTGGATTTTTGGTTGTTCTTTACGCCGGATCGCTTGTTATTGTAATCTCTCTTCCTTTATTAATCTTAATCTCGTTATTTATTGCTTTAGTTCCTTGTTTCTCTCATCATTAATTTCTGCCCTAATTTTATTTATGCAATTTTATTGTTATTTCATCATGCTTCCTATTATTTCATTCATTGTTGTTATTATTGACATCATTAACGATATGAGTAGCTAAATCCTTTCATGTTGGGATTAGGGGATCCGTGGTAGGATTGTGACGATGTAGCGAATAGACTAGATTGTTTTCTTGTGAGAATCTGTACCCATGGCAATATAATTATAATACCGACTTAGTTGAGTGCACGCTTCTAAGTTACCTTTTAATCTGGTTAAATTTACTCCTGGATCGGAAGATTGGACTAAATAGACCTGTTATGAACAGTAGACTACCCTGACGAGGACGGAAGTTAAGTTAGTGGAAATCTAGGATAGAAAGTGGACCGGAAGGACCTTTCCTGTATCCGTCTCACAGTAGATTATCTAGGCTATTTGCAGTTGAGTCACTAGACTACCATGGTGAACCGAAATCCTGACATGTTCTCTCTCATTTGATCACTTTTACTATATTTTCTGCCTTTTATTGCTCTTTTATTACTGCTCTTTACTTTAAGCCTTTTTAGTTTAGAAAACCAATTTTAAACCTCCCAATTGTGACCTAAATAGACGGACCTTAACAGATATCTTGCTTCCCTGTGGAGATCGACCCGACTTCCCTAGCTATATTAGTTAGTGACCAGTTGGTTATTTTTGGTAGGTACACGACTAGCTTGTCATTGATCTTCTTGAATTGATAATTGGAGTTTCATGCTACGTGGTTAAAACTTAAGAGGCACACAATTAAATAACAATGAGGTTTATTTGTCTTAAGGTATCATGAACATTAATTAATCAAATTGGTTTTCTTTAATTTTCCCCTTTGATGATGGCAAGACAAATAAAATTGATTTTGTCATTCCCACTTAATCCATGGTCAACGTTAACAAGTCAACACATGATTAAAATAAGATTCATATATACATGGTCATTGAAATTTGGTCTAATTTTTAATTAATCTGAGTAGAACATTTAATCGTCAAGTTAACATAATTACGGTGTGCGCAAACCTAAGAATTAATGAATCACCTCCGGCAATTTTAAACAATTATTCCCTCTTGACATCATCAAGTAGAAAGAACACGTAGTTTAAACAAGGATTAGAGTTATACCAAAAAAATTGTTCAACAATTAACAACATAACCAACATTAGCAAATAATATCACAAACATAAAGCAAAGGCAAAAAGAGATTAGAAACGCTTTGTTTTGATTAGGCATTAGGCATGGTTATGGCAAACGGCTTGGCAAAAGACAGGCTTGGCACGGTTTTGAGTAAGAAATTAATCATCCACTTCTTTGGTTTCTTCTTCGCCTACCAACCCATGAACCATCTCAACATGTTCTTCATTTTGGCCCTTTACCTCCTTGAGTTCCTTACGCAAACCCATCACTTCCAATCGAAGACCCGCAATCTCACCTATTTGAGCATGTTGGAGGTCCAACAAATCTTTCACGTTTTTGGTGAGACGTGTCAAAGAAGACGAGTTCAAAGAGGAGGAGGCAACATCCATAGCCTCCATACCCGACCAAATACGAGCAAGTTACCATCTTTAATATGCAAGTACATTTGGGACAACACTCCTGAATTCATTGTGTCACACAAGTGATCAACACCGAAACTTTTCGAATCAACAAAGTTCATCTTCTCAAGAATAAGCGATAACCACATCCGATAAGCCAATGCGGTGGTACTATCTACCTTACGCTTTTCTATTATCTTAGCAAGATGATCAATGTGAAAGAACAACAAAGCGGGTAGGTTAATTTGAAGGTGTTTAGCAAGGTGAAAGATCAACTACATGTATAGCACACCACACACTCCTCGGCTCTCATTGCATGGAATCTAGGTTCTATAAATGAAATTGAAAAAGAACCGATGGTTTATTTTGATTTCTCTAGCCTTAAGTGTGATGGGGGAATGAGGCTTTGAGACATAAGAACTTTGTGACGGTCAAGGAACTTATACCATCAATAGTCGACCAACCACCCTTCGGGAAAGAAGACAACCCGGTTGTAGGGATACCGAGCATGTTCGCTACATTCTCAACATTTATAAACAAGGGTTTGTTATTGATTACGGCGGTAAGACTACCCGATTGGACATCGACTTTGACCGTAGTATAGAATTGAACAATCTCCACTAAATAAACTCGATTATAGGTATTAAGAAGATTCTCCTACTTTTCTGCATGAATTGCATCTTTAAAAAACTTAAAAGCGAGGAACGAATCATACTATTCGAGTTCATAGCGGTGGCCGACTTAAATTTTCCTTGAATGACATGCTTGCAACAATAAAATATCACCTTTGGAAAGCGGTAATCCCGAAGAATCTCGAGTGCCTTGGTCTTATTCTCATCGAGAGGTTGCTCAATAGCAATCATAGCACTATTCAATTCATCATCAACTTCTTTTACCACTTCCTCAATTTTCCTTTTCCTTGAGGTTAACCGAGTGAGAACTCTGTTAGCTTTGCCTTTCGGTTTGGGAATGGATTCTTCTTTGAACAACTCATCATCCTCAAAGTCAGCATTCAATTTTTCTGTATCAACCTCCGTTTCCACAACTTTTGCCTGACACACGGTTTTTCCTCTTCCCTTTCTCCTTCGAGTTACTACCATATCCTTCACCATCACATCACTACACACAGTCTCTTTCGATTTTGATTTCCCATTACTCTTCTCAACCGATTTCTCTACACTCTTTTCTTTTTCCTCATCTTTTTCAATTGATTTTTCAACACTCTTTTTATTTTTTCATGCTTTTGTCATTTTCCTCTCCTTCTTTTTCATTTTCTTTCCTTCAATTTCGACATCCTCCTTTTCTTTTTCATTTTCCTTATCAACACAAATATCAACTTCCTCAACTTCTTGAAATATTGGAGTACCATCATCATCAACTTCACCAACAACCCTTAAGCTACCGTCTTCACCCTCGGTTTCAGTTGTATGTGATATATTTAAATAGAATTTCTGATTGAAAACCCGACTTCAAAATCTCCTAGCTTCGGACGTTGTTTTACCATGATTGGCAACTGATTTCCTTCTCGGCATTGGGGCTTTTGGTACAACGACTCTAGGTTTCTTTGGTGGTTTTTTATTTTGGACAAATTGGGAACCAAGACTTTCGGTATATGATTCAATCGATGAAGCTTTTGGTCTATATAAGTCTCGGATTTCCTTTAAAGTTTTAAGTTTAGTTAATTTTGGAGGCACTAGTTGTATAGTGAAGGTAAAAGTAACGTTGGGAGGGGTAGTCTTTTCACGCTTTTGGAGAATGTTTGGGAAAGATTGAGTTTTTTGAAAATTTGGAAAGTGAAAAGTGGATTAATCATTTAAATGTTGAAAATTTACATGTAGTAAATGAGGTGGAGGTGTGAATAGTGTTAGCATTTATTTGGTTGGATGAGAGGTGGAGTGTAGTCGGGTTTGGGTAGTAGTAGGCGGCTAGTTGCATGGGAAATAGGTAAAGTAGGATATGATGGATAATGATGGTAATTGAGTGGCTCCATGTGACCAATATACTTACCCATTGGATTTACATTCATTTAACTAGTGTAGATCTCGTGCGAATCCACGGTTTTTCGCACGGTTTTTTTAGATAGTGATGTATAGAGAAATTAGCATTTAGTAATTGAAGTATTAAAACAGAAAGTTGAAAATTTAACATTTCTAGGTACGAATAAGATTTAAAGCTTAGCCAAGAGACTATTTGTGTCTAATCTATAAAAAATAATACTATATCATTGCATTTAATAAAAGCATAAATTTAGATAAATATTGTGTTGTGGTACTGTATTTGGAATATTTTTGTATTTTGTAAGATTACATTAATTAGTATTCAGTAATATAATTTTAAGACAAGTGATAAAGATAATTGTGAGGAGAAAATTAAAGTGTCCAGAATTACTAAAAGTATTAAGCCCAATATTCGAGAATAACCAAACATAAAGGCCTAATTTGGGGTGAGAGTGATTTGAGCGGGAAATTCCTAGTTTCACCTATTCATTTAGTAAATAGAGGAGATCCTGTGCGAATGCACGGTTTTTCGCACGGTTTTTTAGATAGTGATGTATAGAGAAATTATCATTTTGTAATTAAACTATTAAAACAGAACGTTGAAAATTTAACATTTCAAGTTACGAATAAGATTTACAGCTTAGCCAAGAGACTATTTGTGTCTAATCCATAAAAAATAATACTATATCATTGCATTTAATAAAAGCACAACAACAACAACAACAACAACAACAACAATAACAACAACAACAACAACAACAACAACAACAACAACAACAACAACAACAACAACAACAACAACAACAACAACATCAGAGCCTTAATCCCAAAATAATTTGGGGTCGGCTGACATGAATCATCTTTTAGAACCGTCCATGGGTTAACGCACACCTCAAAATGCGAATAGAAAAGGGAAAATGAAAAACAAAAGGGAGAGCGAAAATGTAATGCAAAGTCAAGATAAACTTACAGGTTTTAAAATCGAATTCCGGATTTCTTTTATAAAAACTTAAATTTAAATCGAGAGAAAAGATTAAAACGATTTTGAAAACCGAAATAGAATTAAGGATCCGGAATGTCTTAAAAGTAAACCAAGTAAAATATATAAGAAAGTGATTGGTAAAAAAGTGTAATAAAGGAGAGAAGAACAAATAATTTAATTTTTTAAATTAAATAAAAACACTAAATATGTCAAAAAAACATCAAATACTAAAAATTCACATGCATCCTTTCCCTTCATTGTTCCCTCTCCGTCACCATACTTTCCTCAAGCCTTAGAAATTTCATATCGTGCTCTATCACTCTCAACCATGTCTGTCTCGGTCTTCCTCTACCTCTAGGGATCTTTTTTATCTCTAAGTCTCCAGCCTCCTAACTGGTGCGTCAATAGGTCTCCTTCTTACATGGCCAAACCATCTTAGTCGGTTTTCCATCATCTTGTACTCTATTGGCGGCACTTTTACCTTTTCCCTAATCACCTCATTCCTTAATCGATCTTTTCTTGTATGTCCGAACATCCACCTCAACATACGCATCTCCGCCACACTCATCTTTTGAATGTGACAATGTTTCGCGGCCCAACACTCAGAACCGTAAGGCAGGTCTAATTGTCGTGCGATAAAATTTTTCCTTTAATCTTTGGGGCATGTCTTTATCGCATAAAAACTCTGAAGCACTCTTCCATTTCAACCATCCCATTTTAATTCTGTGAGCCACATCTCCGTCTAACTCCCCATCTTTTTGAATAATAGATCCTAGATATCTGAAGAAATCTGACCCCTCAACAACATTCCCATCGAAAATAATACTCTCCGCATCTGTCGATCTCAACTCCGCCACTTTAGTGAACTGACACCTCAAATACTCAGTCTTACTCCTGCTCAGCCTAAACCCACGAATCTCTAAAGTCTGCCTTCACAATTCCAACTTTCTCTCCACTCCCTCTTTCGTCTCATCAATCAACATAATATCATCAGCAACCATCATACACCAAGGGATGTTGTCTTGAATATCCCTTGTCAACTCATCCATAACTATAGCAAAGAGAAAAGGACTAACTGCAGAGCCTTGATGCACCCGGATGGTAATGGGAAATTCTTCCGTTCTTCCAACATTAGTGCGAACACTTGCACTAGCCCCCTCATACATGTCCTTTATGAGGTCAATATATTTTCGAGACACACCCTTTCTCGCCAAAGCCCACCAAATTAATTCTCTTGGTACCCTATAATATGCCTTTTCCAAGTCAATAAAAACCATATGAAAGTCCCTCTTCTTGTCCCGATGGTGCTCCATCAACTGCCTCATAATAAAAATCGCATCCATAGTCGATCTCCCGGGCATAAATCCAAATTGGTTATCCGAGATGTCTACACATCTCCTAAGCCTTTGCCCGATTATCCGCTCCCATAACTTCATCGTATGACTCATAAGTTTAATTCCCCGATAATTGGAACACTCTTGCATATCACCTTTGTTCTTGTACAAAGAGATAAGAGTGCTTCTCCTCCAAGCTGATGGCATTTTGTTGCTCCTCCAAATCTTTTTGAAGAGCATGGTTACCCATTCGATCCCTTTCTCCCCGAAGCACCTCCAAACTTCTATGGGTATACCATCCGATCCCTCTGCTTTCTTTGACCCCATCTTCCTTAACGCCTTTATAACTTCACTCTTTTGTATTCTACGCATAAATTCCCGATTAACCATGCTTAGTGTTACTTCTACATCCCCAAAACCTTGTTCCTGATGTCCATTGAATAAAGTATCAAAGTAAGAACTCCATCTAGGCTTTATTTCGTTATCCTGCACCAGAACCTTATCGTCCGTATCTTTCACACACCTAACTCTCCCAATATCTCTCGTCTTTCGGTCTCTTATGCGAGCTAGTTATAGATATCCTTCTCTCGTGTCCAACCTGGCATACACTTGTTGGTTAACTTTTGCCCTCGCATCCCGTACTGCCTTTTTAGCGGCTCGTCTAGCCTCCTTGTACTTTTCAAAATTCTCATCACTCATGCATTTTCCCAAAACCTTATAGCATTCACTTTTTGTCTTTATCGCTTGTCTCACCTCATAAAAGCATAAATTTAAATAAATATTGTGTTATGGTACTATATTAGGAATATTTTCGTATTTTTTAAGATTACATTAATTAGTATTCAGTAATGTATTTTTAAGATAAGTGATAAAGATAATTGTGAGGTGAAAATTAAAGTGTCCAGAATAACTAAAAGTATTAAGCTCAATATTCGAGAATAACTAAACATAAAGGCCCAATTTGGGGTGAGAGTGATTTGAGCTGCAAAATTCCTAGTTTCACCTATTCATTTAATAAATAGAGGATTCATTGAGTAAAATTAACCTATAATCACTTATATTAAAACATGTAAATATCTACTCTAGTCAATCATATAAGGCAAGTCATCATGAAATTTTTACGCGGAATCCAACAAACCAATTTCCAACCTGTTTTACGAATTGTTCTCCTTCAAGCGGTTTTGTAAAAATGTCGGCTATTTGATTTTCCGTTCTACAAAATTTATGACGGATTTGACCTTTTTCCACATGATCACGTAAGAAATAATGTCTTATGTCAATATGCATAGTCCTTGAGTGTTGTATTGGGCTCTTTGAAATGTTAATGGCACTGGTATTATCACATAAAATAGGAATTGAATTAAAGATAATACCATAGTCCCTTACTTGTTGTCGAACCCGAAGAATTTGCGCGCAACACAATGCGGCACTTGCGTACTCGCTTTCGCCGATGGAAAGAGCAACAGTGTTTTGTTTCTTAGATGCCCATGAGATCAAACACGGACATAAGAAAGTAGCAAGGCCGGATGTACTCTTTCGATCAACAATGCTTCCGGCATAATCCACATCCGAGGATCCTAGAAGCTCAAAAGGATAATGTGAGGGATACCAAAGATACAAATTAGACGTTCCAACCAAGTACCTAAGAATATGTTTTACGGCAATGAAATGCGATTGTATAGGACTAACTTGGAAACGAGCACATAGACATACACTATATAAAATATCCAGACGACTAGCGGTCAAATAAAGTAATGAACCGATCATACCTCGATACTTCATTTCATCAACTTTCTTACCATTCTCATCTTTGTCTAGCTTGATGGATGAAACCATCGATGTAGAGAAAAGTTTAGAATTAGTCATACCGAACTTACATCGCATATCCTTTATGTACTTTTGTTGATGAATCATCACACCATCTTGAGTTTGCTTTATTTGAAGCCCAAGGAAGAAGCCTAGTTCTCCCATATATACTCATCTCAAACTCAGATTTCATTAGTTCCAAAAAGTACAAATAAAGTAGTTCATTCGTTGCACCAAATATTATGTCATCGATATAAATCTGTGCAATCAACAGTTCACCACACTGTGACTTTATGAACAATGTTTTATCAACTGATCCACGCACAAAACCATTTTCCAAAACAAATTTTTACAAGCGATCATACCAAGCTCTTGGAGCTTATTTTAAACCATAAAGTGCCTTGTCCAATTTAGAAACATGGTTTGGAAATTCATTGTTCATAAAACCCGGCGGTTGCTCCACAAAGACTTTCTCTTCTAAATAACCATTTAGAAAAGCCGTTTTGACATCCATTTGAAAAAGTTTGATACCCTTGTGAGCTATAAAAGCTATTAGCATACGTATAGCTTCAAGCCTAGCTACCAGTGCGAAGGTTTCATTATAATCAATACCTTCTTGTTGTTTAAATCGTGAACCACTAGTCTAGCTTTATCCTTAAGATATTACCCGAATCATCAAGCTTATTGTGAAAGAACCATTTAGTACCAATCACAGTACAATCAGTAGGTCTCGGGACAAGATGCTATACCTCATTCCTTTTGAATTGATTAAGTTCCTCTTGCATCTTCATCACCTAACTAGCATCTTTGAGTGCCATGATGATATTTTCCGGTTAAATTTGTGAGAGGAACGCATGAAATGCAAATAAATCATTTAGAGACGATCTTGTTTTCCTTCCTGGATTCAAGTCACTGGTCAAGTTTGAAAGGGGGGTGAGATTTTTGGTGTTTCCACATCTTTGGTACAATTAAGGATGGTGAGGCTTCTTGGGGTTCTGAAACAATAGTAACATCAACTGTTGCTTCTGTTTCATTTTGTGTTTGAGGGTTTAATTATGTTTGTTCATTTTGTTCAATTGTTCTCTCATTCTCCCTAGATGTCGTAGCCTCATTTTGTGGTGTAAGTAGTTCTGTTCCCCTGTCTCTTGTATAGTTTCTTCAATCAACAGTTCCTCCGACTGTTGGTTCTCCTCATTTTGTTCGTTTTCCTCGTGTACATCATCCATGTCATGTCGGATCATTCCATGATCATAGTCCTCATCATCTTATACATCCTCTTCATGTGTATTAGAATGAAAAAGATTAGACTCATAAAATATGACATGCACACTTTCTTCCATTTTCATAGTTCGTTTATTATACACTTTATAAGCCTTGCTACGATCCGAATAATTGACAAATACGGCCTCATCACTACGAGCATCGAATTTACCTAAATTATCTTTTCCATTGTTGTGAACAAAACATTTGCTTCCAAAGCATTTCAAATAGGATATATTAGGTTTTCTTCCTTTAAGCAACTCGTAGGGTATTTTGTTAAGCATTTATCGGATCATAACACGGTTGTAAATGTGACATGATGTGTTGACGGCTTCGGCCCAAAAATTCTTTGGCAACTTACTACTAATGAGCATAGTCCTAGCCATGTTTTCAAGTATACGGTTCATACGCTCTACAACTCCGTTTTGTTGAAGTGTAGCACGCGCGGAAAAGTTATGGCTAATACCGTGCTCATCAAATAAGTAATAAATGAAGAATTTTCAAACTCGGTTCCATGGTCGGATCTCAAAGATATGAGCTTTTTATCAAACTTATTTTGGACCTTTTTCAACCAAATTAAAAATTCATCAAATACTTCATCTTTAGAACTTAAGTAGAGAAGCCAAACAAATAGTGAAAAATCGTCAACAATCACACATAAAAAACGACTATCTCCTTTACTTCTAACACACATTGGACCACATAAATCAATATGAAGTAACTCAAGAGGTTTAGCTGTATTAAGAACTTTTTGGATTTAAAGTATCGAGCTTCTTACTTGTTTTCCTTTAGCACAATCATCACATAAGCTATTAAAGTCGAATTTTATGTTAGGAATACCGTCGACTAAGTCAAGTCGTTTAAGGGTGTTCAATGTTCTTGCATTTACGTGACCTAATATTTTATGCCAAAGCCATGGGTCGTTCTTTTTCAAAGTGCTCATACAAGACATGGTACGACTATACAATGCAAAAAGATTAGTCAAGTAAACATGTTTAACACGTTTTCCTTCTAAAATAATTTCGCTTGTATTACCATCTAGGACACGGCATTCACTAGCACAAAATTAAACGATATTACCGTTATCACACAATTGAGATATGCTAAGGAGATTATGCTTTAAACCCTTGACAAGTAATCCTTTGTCGACACATTGTGACGATGACTTGCCAACCTTCCAGATTGCTATAATTTCACCTTTCTTATTGTCACCAGACGTCACGGTGCCACTATTGTAGGCTTCTAATGATAGGAATTGGTTTTTAATTCCCGTCATATGACGTGAACATCCACTATCCAAGTACCAATTGTTGCGGCCTCTCACTAATGCCTATAAGAAATCAAGAGGTTAGTTTAGGAACCCAAACAAGTTTGGACCCTTTGTTGTGAATCGTATCATTTATCAAATCCTTACGGATCCATGCCTTTTTAGCAACCGTTAAAATCATGACCGGTATGACCACAGAAATTGTAAACAATATACTCGGGAAGACCAGCATATTTTCTCCTTCGAAAGTCGGTCTTGCTTGGTTCCTGGTTTCGAAAGCCACAGTTCACATTTCACTGTACTGTTGCTTTTGAAACCAAGTCCAACTTTCGTTTCAGATTTTTGAGACTAACTTATGAGAGAGTCTAAAATGGTTTGGATACCTTCCCATTTCCTGTAAAACTCTTTTGCATCATGCACCTCTTTAGTCAATGTTTTAACTTTAGCAATATGGTGAAGATTTAATTGTCCTACTTTGTCAAAAGCGGAGTTAGCATGACTACATTCAACACTAAGTAACAAAGCAATTTGTTCGATTTGCTTATTATCATGCCGACACGAGGTGACGTCAGCTAGCAATGATTCTCGTTCTTTAATCAAAATATCAACTTGAATAATCAAAGACTCATTTTCTTTTTCAGCATCAGAAACAACAGTAGAGAGTACTGTTGCTTTTAATGAGCTAGCTATGTTCGTGAGAACAAGGTTTTCTTTTCTCAATTTCTTAATTTCCTTTTTGAGTGATGGAATGATGTTACTTTCTTTTACCTCGTCTAGACATTCTCTAAGACCAACATTCTCTTCGGAAATATCCTCAATTTGAGTTTGCAAATCATATATTTTATCATTTTTAGCTAGACACTTGTCAAGTATGTCATCAAACATCAAACAAAGCTTATATTTAGAAAGAGTTCTCACCTTGTTCTTGAGATTAATTACCTCGGTGTCGGATTAATCATTGAGTCATCGGCGTGAGCCATAAGACGTAGTACGGGTTCTTTCTTTGAAGACTTGGGTCCGTCAAGATAAAGACGAGTGGTCATACAAACTTTGGCATCTAATTCTTCCTCAAGGCTTTCATCCTCATCAGAATCAGATATACCCCATATTGTAGACAGGACTTTATGCTTAAAATCTTTCTTTGCAAAATATCGTTTATCTTTTGATTTGAACTCATTCCACTTGGGGCAATCTTTGATAAGGTGACCTTTCTCACCGCATTTGAAACAAGCCACCGTGGGATAAGATATTTTCTTTTGAAAACGTTTTTTACTCGAATTGTTGAACTTCTTAAGATTGTTACTATTGATCATATCCGCCATGTTACATGAGTACATGGCTTGTTCATCATCTTCATCATCACTTGAGGTTGATTTGAGAGCAAAACTTCTAGCTTTGGAACATTTACCCGAACGCTTTGCGAGACTTAACTCATGTGCCATGAGTGATCCCATTAGTTCATTGAGGGACAATTTGGGTAGATCTTTAGCCTCCTCAATAGCCGTCACCTTCGGTTGCCATTTATCACTTAGGCTACGAAGGATCTTTCGGACTATATCCTCGGATTCAAACTCTTTAACTAGACTCTTAAGTTCATTGACAATACTAGAAAAGCGAGAAGAAAGACCATTGATTGACTCGTCTTTCGTCATATTGAACATCTCACATTGTTGAATGAGAAGGTCAATACAATGCTTCTTAACTTGAGACGTTCCCTCATAAGCAAGGCTTAGGGTGTCCCAAATCTCTTTAGCCGAGGTACATCCGGAGATGCGATTAATAACTTGTTCACCGATGCCATATTGAAGAATGGACATGGCTTTAGAATTTTTCTCGACTTTACGATAATCAGCCTCGACATAATTTTCCTCACTTTTTACGGCACTATTCCTATTAGAGTCAGTGACCGTTATAGTAAGGGGACCCTTTTGAATTATGATCCAACAATCATAATCCGTGCTTTTTACATAGTGTTCCATACGGTGTTTCCACCAGGAATAGTTATCCCCTTTGAAGATAGGGTACTTAGTATGTTTCCCGTCCATGACTATAGGATCAACTCTCTAGTAATTAACCAGTATCAAGAGCACGAGCCTCTGATACCAATTGAAGAGTCAAGGGCGAGAACACCTAAGAGATGAATGGGGTGAATTAGGTGTCTATTTTAAAGCTTCTTTTAAAACTCTTAAACACTTTAGATAACAAGGAGAAGTTGATATTTAGAACTATAGAGTTAGAAGTATTCAACAACGATTCAGCAAGCAGAGTTTAGAGTGACAGCGGAAATAAAACGAAATAGACAGGACAAACGATGTTTTTAAAATTGGTTCGGTCACTACTCCGCGACCTACGTCCATCGCTATTTTATTAAACGTCTTAGAAGTAAACTCATACAAACTAAGACCACCCCGAATAATAAAATAACTCCCCACCCTACTCCGGTTGCTATTGCTTAAAAGGTACTCCGCTTCCAAGACTCTTGTTTGGGCTACTCCGCCGAAAGACTTCATGCTTAAACCTACTCCGCAGTAAGACTTTTGCTTTGGGCTACTCCACCGAAAGACTCCTTGCTCAAAAGCTACTTTGCTTCAAAGAATTTGTTCTTAAGATAATTTTATCCTAAGACTTTTGTTTGGTTCTACGTGGTTGTTACAAGACTGAACTTATCTCAATGTTGTTCACATGATTGAATGAAGGAGATAAAGTTTAAGTACAAACAGGGATCCTCGAACTCAATTAAATGACTAGGTGCAACACAACTCTTTAAAAGACTCAAAGAAAAATAAACGTGCAAAATCTGACTCAATAATAGTTAAGTGATAAACGATTTTGCAAAGTTAATTTACTCGATAAAGCTTAAGTCTTTTCGTTTTAAATCTCGTTGTTTCACACTTGTAAAAATTAATTAAGCAAGATATTTATAATGTCCAAGTAGTATACTTTAGACATTAAAATATCTCACACATCATTAGTCCAAGTGATAAAAATAATGTAAATAGTTTGCTTCTGCAATCTGCACAAGTCATCGAATTTCTCATGAAGCAACCAATCTTCTTCTTCAAGAAATTAGTGCACACTAATGCAAGAAATCAGATTTGTACACACACAAATATGGGTTGGGTTTCCCGTCAAGAAACAAGCATAAATAGTTGTATTTATGGGAACCATAAATATTTCCATAAATGTAAAAGCAAACAACTCATTTATAGATAGTATCTTATTGTGCAAACAAACTCTTTAGCAAGAAATTGAAAGCTTATTTCTTCAAAGACATCAAAACATTTTCAGAAAACTATTTGTGAACATTGAAAGCATTTTAACAATAGTTCAAATATTTTCGAAATATTTCTTTGAAGGACGAGTCATAAGTAACAGTTGACTGAACTGTTGTTTTTGCAGCTAGACATAAATTCGAGTTAAATATCTCCTTACAACACATGACTTTAACACTATTGACCATCTTCATCTTTGATCATCTTGATGCTTTTCTGGATAACCTTGAACTGATGATTAGAGATTCATGCTACATGGTTAAAACTTAAGAGGCACACAATTAAATAACAATGAGAATAATTTGTTGTATCGACATTTCAAATATAAATGGCACATAACTAACATATTATAGCACAAAACCGTCTTAAAAGGACCTAAGGGGAGATATAAACGTGTATACAATTATGACTCATCAAAATCCCCCAAACCATCTCTTTGCTTGTCCCTAAGCTAAGCAAACACACAATACAAAAGGAAATCATACAAATGGTGAATGAATAACTCAGAGCTAATGTTGATGCACATACAAATCCCAAGCTATCCATATCAATTACAAAGTAGTGACCAAAATTATGTCAATAAAACAAATTCAAAGGCACGAATAATAGAAAAACGCAGCTCAAGTCTAAATATGTAGCATGATACCGTAATTCTCACGGATTCACTCATGCACTCATAAGGGTGATTTAGATGTAAGATAGAAAGAATTAAGACACTCACTCAACTTATGAAACATGCATTCATTCTAATGTGATAGAAATTTCTCAAACTAATACGCATTGACAATAAAAACAAAAGTACATGTATCAAAGACAGTAACGGTGGCTAATGGGTGAAGGTATAGAAATGAATTGTGCCAACACACGTATGGATATGTGAGGCTAAGAAGGTATTCGTAGCTACACTTGCTAACCAAAACCAAATCTACAACATTAAGCATAAATTAACCCACTAGAGAAATCATCTTATCTTTGACAACATATAAGAGACAAAAGAACTACTCTCCAATAATGCATTAGACTCTAGTATCATCTTCATGTTCCCTTAATAAAAATAAATGAAGCATATATTTCTTTCTTCTTCTTCTTCTTCTTCTTCTTCTTCTTCTTCTTCTTCTTCTTCTTCTTTTTTTATTTCTTTTTTTTTCAAATTCTTTTTTTTTTCTTCTTTCTTGCTTCATAGTTTTTTTCAACAAAAGGGATACAAGACAGTTTCTAATAAAACCTGATACACCCACAAGACGAACTATAGTCCAATCCCAACCATAGTAGCTAAGTTACATGATAAACAAGCAACTGCGACTGTCCCGATAAGGTAAGCAAATTCTAGGATTGTAGCTATTAGATTAAATATAAAACGGCTACAAGGGTTCAAACGGGCTAAACAAAAGGTAATATAAGGCGTATTTGAACGGTAAGAACCGTCTTTCCTCATGTACTTTATCATATGAATGCGTAATGTATCAAGAAACTAATGTCACACTTATGCAGTTTGAGATTACATATTCCACAAGGAAAACCACACTCAAGCATAGACAACAATGAGACAAGTTTAGTAATGTTCCTAGCCTAGGAAGCTCTAAAAACCTCAGAAATTTTAGTGTTTTACCAACATAATATTGTCAAATCTAATTAGTATAAGGCATGCAATACGGCCAAGACTTGAGTTTTGAGTTTTGTTTTCAAAAGTAGTAGGCCAAAACGATGTAAATGGATAACTAATTTGGGACTCAAATACAAATACAATACAAATTATCATCATTGTGTTTCAATTCACCAAAACTAATCTAATAAAAGAAACAACATATTTTTGGATTTTATAAAATTTTCAAATTTTTATAAATTTTTTTTATAGAACACAACATAAATTAAATCACACAACTGAAATAAATCACACAACATAATATAAATGCTCCCCCAAACCTAAATGTCACAGTGTCCTCTATGTGACCCTATCAGAAAAGAAATAACAACAACCAACAGCAGCAACCTAGAGGACACTACTAACAAAAGGGAAAGGGAAAGTCTAACAACCTAAAGATAATACAATAAAAAGAAATACAAGGATGGATAACAGCAGCTGCAAAGTAGAAGCTTCCCCAAACCAGCTATAAAGTGGGAAAAGTAGGGACCAGCAGTCACTACTTCTCATCCTCAGCATCATCATAACCATCGTCATCTCCGTATCCATGGAGATTCTCGTTAAATACATCAACCTCATCTAGCATGGCAGCAAGTACAAGATCACGACGTGGAATTCGTCAGCCAACTGGAGGAGGGGTCGTACTAGAAGAAGAAGCTCCAAACTGAACACTCTAACTAGAAGTACCATTCTCAAACGGCTGACTAGTAGAAGCGAAAGGGCCACCAAACTGACCAAATGAACCACTCTAAAAACCTCCAGCTGCATAAGGTCCCCAGAGCACCAAAATCCTGACTAAACTGACTAAACGCCTTTGAAGAAACACCATAAAGATGAAAAGCCTTGCTATCATCACCAGGAGAGGTGTAGTAGCTAGGAGGAATGCCAGTATACTGTCGTCCTTAGAGAGGCTAGTAGCCTCCTTCTGCTAATAAGTCAAGGCATTGTTGATGCCTTCATGAATCTTCACCTCCCTCTCAATCTCGGGTTAAAGAGTGTAGGAAGGCTGAAAATAAATGGAAGTAGGGAAGTGATGGGGTCGAAAAGGTACCGGACCCAGTGCAGAATATCGAGGTGGTGCACGACGGGGACCTTGAACAACAGTGTCACCCTCCTTTGGTAAAGGAATGAGGATCTCAAGTGCTATTAGATAGGTGACTGGGTATGGACTGATGACATCATAACTGACCGTCAAAGGCTCAACAGGGAGTAATTTATCATTAGGCATCGGTAGCCATTGACCCTCCATAACCTTCCAAAAATACTTCATGTCAACTATATCGATCCAACCCAAGGTATGTATCAAATACTCCTCACTCGGCATCAGAGGAGAAAACTCAGTCACAGGAACATAGGGCACCCGCCCTTCAAAATACGCTAGCTTTCTGGCTAGTAAAGTAATAAGAGCTCCATAATCCAAAGAGGCATGCTTATCCTTCATTCTTTTCAAAGCAGCACAGATCACCCCCGGTGCACTAAAATAAAAAACAGCTTCTCGAAATGGGTTTAAATAAGGGAAAAGTAACAATACTTCCCAAGAATTAACTTTAAAAATGTCAATTCGTCCAAATAACAAGT
This sequence comes from Silene latifolia, assembly GCF_048544455.1. NCBI lineage: Eukaryota > Viridiplantae > Streptophyta > Magnoliopsida > Caryophyllales > Caryophyllaceae > Silene > Silene latifolia. Next base: position 41,039,384 of record NC_133534.1, read on the forward strand.
GACTCAGCATACGAAGAAATAACTTCAAGCAAATATGCTGAGTGCCATAGAAATCACGTCCACATCCTCAAATCCAGTGAACAATGGAAAGTACCTAGTTGTATAAACCCCAAAAGGAAGACCCAGCAAGTCTTTATCGGCATGAAGATCAATGTCCAAATGTTGAGAAAGTTCATTAAATGTAAGTGTAAAATTTTGATTTAACAACCAAAAGACAATGCGACGACCCCTTTTATCATCGATGTAAGAACTCAAGAATTCTAATATTAAAGCACGATATGAATGCTCAGATAAATGGAACAAATTCCTCAAACCGGTTTCACTAAACATCTCCGCAAATTTACTTTTAAACTCCAAGGCATCCAAAATACCAGTGGATATGCAGCGAGTAGCACTCATAGGCCGTGCCATAAGCCTGACAAAATCATCCTGTTGAGTTTGTTCTTCAAAGATAATCCAATCGAACCCCAGATCAGACAGAATTCGCGGTGACGCGGGTTGCTCCGGGACTCTCACTTGCTCTTTGGTCCTCTTGTTGCCTCTTGTATTCCTAGACATGCCTAATCAATCAACAAAAAACAATACAACACCAAGTTAAAGCACAAAAATAATCCCGTATTGATCAAACCCTAGGTCGAAAAATTCGATTTTTCGGCTCATAACCAACAATTAATGGGTTAAAATGTTAGGCAATTGTGTGTGTGTGTGTGTGTGTGTGTGTGTGTGTGTGTGTGTGTGTGTGTGTGTGTGTGTGTGTGTGTGTGTGTGTGTGTGTGTGTATGATAAATTGAAGATTTGAAGCATAAAACACAAGATTTAAGCACAAATTAGTGAATTTTGAACCCATACCTTAAGATGACGAAAATGACAAATTAACAAGTTTTAGAGAAGAAATTCACCAAATAGACAACAATGGAGTTGAATAATTGATGTAAGAGAAAGTGGGTAATGATTTAACTAAAGTTTTAATCAAGAATGAGAGGGATTTGGGTGAGGGAATAAGTATATCTAGAGGAAGGAGAAGAATAAAGTACGCAAAATAAGCAACAATGAACAATAAAAATGGGGAAAAGAATAAAAAAAGAGATTCAAAAACACGGTTCTGGCATGACTCGATCGAGTATGCATACACTCGATCAAGTGTTTTCTTGTTTCAGCCTTATGTGCTCTCGGGTTCAATTTTCAGCCAAATTTCCAAAGTGACTTGATCGAGTATTGAAGCACTCGATCTAGTGTTTTACGTTTCCGCCTTATTTCTTTTCCAACTCGTTCTTTCTCGTCATAAGTCTGTCTCATCTGCAAATATCTTCATAGAAACACGTGAAATTCGCTCCCTCACCACGCTCAAAGCACACACACGAAATTTTGAATGCAAATGGAATTTAAATTAATAAAAATAAGGGCTGCCTCCCTGTAGCGCTGGTTTATACGGTCCCGGATCACCATGTTACCTCCTCCGAAAGAATCATCAAAAAGATCAAGGGCCTTAATCACACCAACATAGGCCCTTTCATAGTATACCTTCAAGCGTTGTCAATTTACTTTGGACACTTCTCCTTTGTCGGTTTGCAGCGTAACTGACCCAAATTTGTTCACCTCAACAACTGTGAACGGTCCAGACCATCTTGACTTAAGCTTACCTAGAAACAAATGCAAACAGGAGTTAAATAGCAATACCTTCTGACCAACATGAAATTCCCGCTGCAGAATATGCTTATCATGCCACTTCTTGGTCCTTTCCTTGTAAACTCCAGCACTATCATAGGCATGAAGTCGAAAGTCATCAAGCTCATTCAACTACATCAATAATTTCTCATCCGCCGGCACTTGAGTGATTAATTTCGTGAAAGGCACACTCACTTGTAAATTCTTCACGACCTCCATAAATCTCCCAAACTGCTAGTCTATCTTGGTTTTATGTTGTCGGTGTGGAAAAGGAATAGCAATTTTAATAGGCTCGGCGTCCTTTTTTTTTCTCCACATTAGAATTACCGTATTTAGAAACAGGGGTCACTCGATCGAGTTTTGGGTCTACTCAATCGAGTGACCTGGGAACAGTGACAGCGTCATTAGGAATAGTAGTAGCGACATCATCAGGTAAGGACACTCGATTGAGTGTTTGGATACTCGATCGAGTGGTTTGTAGTTCAGCTCCTTTTTCAGCGTTTTTCGTAACATGCAAAGATTTATCACTTTTCTCATCATCAATTTGTAGATTTCCCAAACCCTTGGGATGCATATATTGAACAACGTCATCTTCTACGGGTATCCTCGGTCCTTGATAAGAACACTACGCCAAATCTGGCAATCAATAAGGAGCATATCACAACGGTTTAATGCATTTAATAACGACACTTAGATTACCGTTTTCCAAATATTGGCGGAAACCTAGATCGTGCTAATAGGAATTACGGTTTCCCTCGAAAATCGTTGTTATTATAATTTGACAACGGCTGATTAACAAACCGTTGTCAAAAAATTTTAACGGTTTCCAAAAACTCGTTATAGAATCCCTCTTATCAACGATTGTTAGAAAACCGTTACCAGTTTAAGATATCGACAATTCAAAAACCGTTACTAAATTAACACCAGCATCGGTTTTTGTTACCCGTTGTTATATTATAGCTACGGATTTTTTGTAACCGTTACTATTTTCTATTATGAGATAACGGTTAATTCAACCGTTTTCAGTATTTGATTAGATTTTTCAATTTGATTACTGCATTCGAAACTGAACTTTAATAAATATTCAATTTGACCAATAATATTCAATTTGACCAAAATAATTCTATAAATTTGTCTTCATAATGTTTTAGGTCAAATTCTAAATTATCAAACATTTACTCTCTAATTTCTTTCTAAATGTCTCTCTAAAAACATATGGCTGGTGTATCGGAGCTACAATCACATTCTTGTTACGCACAGCCGTTTACTTGCATTCTCCATAATCTCCCGGTTCATTATGGTGTGAATGGAAAGGGTTTAAACTCTAATTTTGGGTGGTTGACGCAAATGCTTCATAACTCCGGTTTCACCGCGGTTAAAAAAGTGTACCCTGTGTCTACTAACAAGCAAGGTTTTGTAGGCTTCGCTTTTATCATGTTTGACGAAGCAACCTGCCATGATAGTTTTCGTCAGGCAAGAAAATTAGGGGCTAGATTTGCGGGGGAAGATGCGGGAAAAGAGGACTTCTATTCGGATGATAAACAACAAGGCCCTTATCTACGGGTTGCCACCCATCTTGATCATCATCTGCTGAAACATTGCAAGAAAGCATCACATTCTTGCCACCGTGCCTATGTCATGGGAGAGAGAGAGACCATTCCACCTGCGTTTCCTAGTGATAATGAAGGGCCGATCTACGACTTGCTCTATACCGAAATTCATAATGAGTATCCTAATACTTCATCAGATTCTAATAATTAAATCTTTAATTATTATTTGGCATTCTAAGTTATATTTGGATTATAGTGCTGGTTTGAATTAAAGTTTAATTATTTATGTTTTTTGTTACGTTTTTTGTTACCCCATCCTCTGAAATTCAGAGACAATATTGATACGTACATTTTGTATAGCCTATTTTAGCACGTATTTCTATGTACTTTCGTACTGTTTATATTGCATTTTGCCCCGAATTGGCTACTTTGGTTCGTCTTGTCTATTTTGCAGGAATGAACGTAAAAGTAGTGGAATCGTACCATTTTCGTCCCTTTTTGCTTGCATTTTGAGGAGACGGGTTTTTCAGAGTGAGATATTGCATTGGGATGCGTGAAGGAACGGTCTACGAAGCAGTCGGTTACAAGTTTGAGCTGTTTCGGAGGAAGAATACTCGATCGAGCCCTTTTATTGGTCGATCGAGTGATTTCTATGGCTGAGGATGGTCGATCGAGCAGTATTTCTACTCGATCAACAACGCTGGAAATAGAGGTTACTCGATCGAGTGATATTTCTACTCGATCGAGTAGATTGCTTGAAGAAGTACTCGATCGAGCTGTTTCAAACTGCTTGATCGAGTGGTTTTGTCTTTCATGGGCTTTAATTAGTCCGTGAACTTATTTTCGTCAGTGGACTTAGCTTATTTCTATTTAAACGCACAATAATTAGGTCATTAGGGGCTGATTATCTCATCCATTATTCATCTTTCACTGTAAACACTACGTTACTTTTTTCTCTCTACTGTAACCTTGCTTTCGGATTATTTCTCGCTCGGATTTAGTAATTCTTTACGCCGGATTCTTGCGATTGTAATCTCTTACTCTCTTTTATTCTTAATCCTTCATTTATTTCCTTTAATTACTTGTTTTGTTCCTTTTTAATTTCTGCCCTAATCTCTTTTATGCGATTTAATCATGTTTAATATTAGTTATTTCATTGTTATTAGTCTTGACGATATTAATAGTATGAGTAGCTAATTTATTTCATGTTGGGATTAGGGAATCTGCAGTAAAAATGTGACGATATAGTGAATAGGTTAGATGAATTATTTGTCAGACTCTGTTCCCATAGCAATATAATTGTATATACCGACTTAGTTGAGTGCACGCTTCTGAGTCACCCTTTAATCATGTTAAATTTAATCCTGGATTGGAAGATTGGACTAAATAGACCTGGTATGAACAGTAGACTACCCTGACGAGGACGGAAGTTAAGTTAGTGGGAATCTAGGATAGAAAGTGGACCGGAAGGACCTTTCCATATCCGTCTCATAGTAATTTATCTAAGTTATTTACAGTTGAGTCACTGGACTACTGTAGTGAACCGAAATCCTGACATGTCCCTTCTCTATTGATAGTTTATTCCTATTTTCTGCCTTTATTGCTCTTTCTTCATTTCTCTTCCTTTAAAGCCTTAATTAGTTTAGAAATCAAATTACAAACCCCCCATTTTGTGACAGAATAGACGAACGTTTACAGATATCTTGCCTCCCTGAGGAGATCGACCTGACTTCCCTAGCTATATAGTTAGTTTAGTTAGTTTTTTTTAATAGGTATACGACAACCCTGTCAAATTTTGGCGCCGTTGCCGAGGAGGCAATTGCCCTATCTGTTTTCTATTTCGTTTATTTTATCCGTCTCAGGGAATTTTTATTCCTTGAGACAGTTCTTATTTATTTTCTTTCAGTGTTGTGTATGCCCAGGTCAGACAGGTTGGAGTTAGTTTCAGCTGATTCTGAGCCAGAGAGACTGTTCAGGCATAGACTCCGTCTGCAAAGAGAATCACGAAAGGAATACTTGACTACTTTCGAACCAGAGCTTCAGCATTTCCTATTTACAGAAAACCCTTCTTTTGAAGAATATACTTTCAGTTCTGTAAACCAACCAGTAAAGATGCCGAACATTGCCACTCATTCGGAGCCTAAAGCATCATCTATTCCAAAGGGTTTCAATCTCCAGACTGAGGATAGGAATACATTTGACATCCGTCCGTCATATATCAATCTGGTGGAGAGAAATCTCTTTAGAGGTGTGGCAGGTGAAGACCCGAGGAAGCATATGGAGGTCTTTACAGACTACTATTCTACTATCCCCGCCATAAAGAGGGTAACTCAAGACAAGATTAAGGAGGTGTTGTTTACTTTTTCTTTGACTGACTCAGCCAGGGAGTGGCTGACTGACTTGGACCGTGCGGCCGCAGGGATCACAGACTGGGAGACCCTTGCTCTTGATTTTTATAAGAGATATTTCCCTCCGCAGCGCACTAATCAGCTGAGGGCCAAGATCATTAGTTTCAAGCAGGCACCAGATGAGACTTTCTATGAGGCTTGGTGCCGTTTCAAGAAGTTGGTGAGGTCTCTTCCTCACCATGGTTTTGACCCGTGGTTTCTGTCCAATCAGTTCTACAATGGGTTATACGATGACCACAGAGCCATACTTGATGCTTCATCCAACGGATGATTTCAAAAGAATACCGATGATGATAAGGGATGGGCTATTATTGAAGAGATGGCGACCCACTGTGCTGAGTATGGGAACCCTAGGGATGGCATTAGAACGGTTCATGCAGTCGATAAGCAAGTTGTGGCTCAGTTGGAAGCCATGAATGCTAGGTTTGATAAATTGGAGCTGCATTCTGCTGGGGAGTCTCAGACGGTCCATTCGCTTACTAGAGGGGAAACCGTCACATGTGAAAGGTGTGGAAGCAATGACGGTCACACTGCTGTTTACTGTCTTAAAGAGAAGTAACAGGTCCGTGCTTTTCAACAATACAGGCAAGGAGGGGGTTCCTATTATAATAACCAAGGGGCAGTCCATCCCAACTTGAGGTGGACGAGTCAAAATGTGCTCAATCCTACCCCTCCTCCGCAGCAGCAGCCGTATTTCCCTCCTCATAAGGCTCAACAAGGCTTTCAAAAGCCTCCTTCCTTTCTTACTCCCAATCACGGTGCATCATCCTCAGGTGGGGTGAGTGAGTTAGCTGAATTAAAGACGATGTTGCAGTCTTTGACAAAGCAGTGGCAGCTAAGTGATCAACAAAAAGAAGCATCTATTAAGTCACTTGAAACCCAATTTGCCCAATTAGCCGCGAACCAATCCATTAGGAAGCAGGGTCATTTACCGTCACAAGCTGATAAGAATTCACACGAGACGGTGAACTTAATAAATTTGAGAAGCGGTCGTTCATATGAGGGACCGGAATTGTTGAAATCAGACCCGAGGAAGGCCAATACTGCTGATGAACAGTGTCCCATTGCTGAAAAGTGCTGACGACAAAGAAGATACTCGATCGACTAGTTTCAGGTGGTCGATCGAGTAAAAAAGGTGAAGAAATGACTCGATCGAGTGGAATTTTTGCTCGATCGAGCAACCAGGAAAAAGAACAGCTCGATCGAGTGATTTTATTGAGGATTCTACTCGATCGAATGATATTTTTGCTCGATCGACTGATGCTGATAAAGAAGACCTCGATCGAGAGCCTGCTAGTGCTCGATCGAGTGAAATATCGCCTGAAAGACCTCGTTCGAGAGGAAAGAAGTCTCGATCAAAGGATATAGAGCTTGATCCGGCTGATACATTGGAAGAGAGGAACAATGGGCTCGAGATACCCATCACGGTGCCCTTCCCGAGGCGATTACAGAGTACTAAGGCTAATCAACAATTCGGCAAATTTGCCGAACTCCTGAAAAGCTTGCCAGTCACTGTGCCGTTTGCCGAATTGCTGACACAGGTACCCTCTTACCTTAAATTTATGAAAGAAATTTTATCGAGTAAGAGGCACATTAATGACCATGAGACAGTAGCTTTGACCGAGGTAGGGACGACCCTAGTTCATAATAATTTACCTCCCAAACAGTCAGACCCGGGTAGTTTTTCGATTCCATGTCATATTGGTACCCACTTAATTGATAACGCGTTATGCGATCTTGGCGCTAGCGTGAGTGTCTTACCGTTGTCTCTGGCTAAGAGACTTGGTTTGACCAAGTTTAATTGCACAAACATGACTATTCAGATGGCCGACCGTAGTATATCACGGCCGTTAGGTGTCATAGAAGACATACCTGTTAAGATTGGGAGATTCTTTATTCCCGTTGATTTCATTGTACTTGACATCCCCGAGGACACACATACCCCTATTATTTTAGGGAGACCATTTTTATTCACTGCTCGCGCAGTGATAGACGTCGGGGGCAAGACATTGACTTTTCAGGTTGGGGACGAGGAATTGATATTCCATCAGTCTAAGTCCCGAAGGGCTCCCATGCAAGCTCAGCATTGCAATGCCCTCTCTCCTATTGACACTCCAAATAAAAATTTGGAATTTTGTGCTGCTATCGTGACCCCTCCGCCTCAGTTTGAGAGCAAAAATGAGGAGAGTTCGTCTGTTTTCCTTGCTGCAGGTACATATGAAAATAATGCAGGAGCTGTCAAAGGTTATTGTGCAATTAATGTCAGTCAAAGTGGGAGTGATGATGTTAAAGCTGGTGAGAAAGGAGTAAGGATGAGAAAAGTTCGCGTGTATGTAGACGTCAACTATTCTCCTCCTACTGATTCAAGTACAAGCTCGTGGAAATTTAAGAGGACGGTTAATGTTGCTGAGGTGACGTCCTCCAGACAGAAGCCCTTTGAGAGGCTACTGAATTGCTTTGAGAAGTGAGCGGGGAAATGCCCCGTGCAACAAATTGTATAAACAATTTTTAATTTTCCGTCGGATTTATTTATTGCATTTAATCAGGACAATTAGAATTAGACATTTTTAGCGTAGATTAGAAGACTATAGACTGCTAATATTCATATTTGGTATTTTGGGATATTTTTGCGAGTATTTTTATGCCGGTTTGGGGAATTATATGCAAATTCAATGGCTTACACGAGGAAAAGAGCTCGATCGAGTGAAGTTTGATCGATCGAATGGTTCCAGAATGCTCGATCGTTAAAAGCTAAAAAGGGGACTACTCGATCGAGTAAATTTTTACTCGATCGAGTGAACTGCATATGGGGAGCTCTCGATCGAGTGGTTTTAAATCACTCGATCGAGTGATTTTGCAAAGGACGCACAGGGAGTCTCTTTAACTTCCTCCCTTTTTCCTCTTCATTCTTCGACTGCCCCCTTATTTGCGATTTAGAAAACTCCCAAATCCTCCATAATTCTTGGCCTTTTACCAAATTCACCACCTACAAGTTGTTCCTTGCTAATTAATCATCCATTGCCCTCTATTTTCCCTTTGATTCTTGTTGTTTTACACGATCAATTAACGGAGTGAGGGTTTGCGATTTTTCGATCAAAAAATCGCCATTCTTGCTTGTAATTGTCGATTAATTACTCATTTTGTAGGTTCCTCATCATCAAGTAAGTAATTCCAATACTTCTTTGCATTTGAATTTCATTAATTTTGCTTTTTATGAAGATAATTAGGAATTAGGGTTCGGGTAGTCCTTATTGGGTTGAATTTTTCGACTATAATTGTGGCTCTTTGCCCAATTTGCCTTACTTGATTATTAATTCCCTTATCTCATTGATTTTTACATGTTTAATTTGAGATTTTTTTGGGAAATTTGTGATTAGGGTTCATATCAGTCGAAAATTTCGACTGACTTTGGGTTTTTCATGCTGTTTTGCTGCATTTGTTGTCTGGTACACTTCCCCTATCGCTGATTACCTGCTTCATTTGCTTCATTCGAATTTTTGAAGAAAATTTGGGAATTATTGGCTGTTAGTCGAATTATTCGACTGTCTTTGGGGAATTCTCTGCTGTTTAATTGCTGGTTTCTTATCGTTTTCCCCTGCCCTATTTGACTAGGATGGATTCTAGCTCTATGCCTTCTACGAGCTCGACTGTCAGTCCGTCCTCTGAGACGATGGTCCCTGCTGCCACCACCGCCTCCGCACCTGCTAGTACCACATCCACTACTTCAGTCTTCCTTGTTAGTGCTGCTGGTACCATCTTTGCTGCTGCTAGCACTGCTGCTAGCCCTGTTTCAGCTACTACCTCAGTCACAGCCACTACTACTACTAGCACTGCTGCTAGCCTTTCTTCCTCAGTGGCGGTCTCTGCTGCATCTACTGTTGCAGCTACAGCCTCTACTTTAGCCACGGTGAGCACATCTGCGGCGGACTCACCTGCAGCCGCAGCTGCTTTCAGAGCGGCCATAGTACCTCGTACCGTCAATGGACAGTCTTCTACTTCAGGTTCTAGAGGCCAGGGTCGCGGTCGTGGTCGTGGTCATGCTACACCTACTCCTAATGTTCCTGCTGGCACGGTTACTCTTCGAGTGGACGACACTCTCGACTCACACCCTCAGTTCCCCCAGGTAACTTTTGTTAATTGTGTTCATCATGTTAGATTTTATGATCTAGTTGACTGCGAGTTTCAGCCTACGCGCTTTCTTTGCCATACGTCACTAGATAGGCTCAGTTTTATGAGCCGGTTTATGAGCTTTTACGGGGCACTGGGATGGCCAGACTTATCACCATGAGTGCCTTTACCTTTAGGGAGCTGAGCCGTGAGTTTTTCAGCTCCTTTAACTTCTCCTCCGGGGCACACGATGCTGCCCCCTCTAGTCTTTCTGTGTCCTTCCGGATGTATAACCGGACCTTTTCTATGACACTTGAGGAGTTTGGTACCCGACTTGGCCTTTCCTTCAGGGGTGACACTTCTGCCCCTAGGAAGGTCATCCGTCTACTTTGGCAGGCTTTGGCACTGACTACTTTTCCTGAGCGAAAGCTCGCTCAGGTCCACCTTCCCCCCGCCCGTTACTTCCTCAGACTGATGGGAAGTACAATTTTTGGCCGAAAGGAGCCAAACAACATCAACAACAACGAGCTGTCTATTTTAGGCAGTTACCTGAACATCGACGGCGAGGTTCCCTTTACCCTCAACATCGCTTATTTGACCGCCAAGTACTTCCAGGATCAGGGAGAGAAGGTCGTGGGCACTATCGTCTGCGGTGGCATAGCCACCTTTCTTGCCCGTTCTCTCCTCACTATCTTGCCTCGTGACCAACCATATATAGATGGAGATAGGTACCTGAGCCTAAACGCTATGCACTCTCAGACTTGGCTGACCACAGACTACCGGACCTGGAAGATAGATGGTTCCTTGTCCGTAGACCTACCTTGCACCACCCTCCCTCGTCTAGTCCCTTTGCTTACTATTGCACGGGGCGCCCGACCACCACCTTTACCTGAGTACCACCTACCGATCCGACCACCTACTACCTTACCCGCCGCTAAGAAGCGACGTAGACTTGAGACCGGAGAGGGGTCCACACCTTCTGCGAGTGGCCAGCCTTCCACGGCCACTCCTATTCCGACCCCTACTCCTTCTCCTACTCCCGCGCCTACTGACCAGACATAGACACAGCCGGTTCTACCGGGTAATTTCGTACCTCCACCACCCTTTGAGGCGTCTTCGGTCATGGAACAAGGGCGCCGTGACGGTTTGTTACTTGATATTGCAGAGAGACAGGCTCGTATGGAGCGGGACTTAGATTTGACTTTGTTCCCTCTATACGAGGACCACATGAGGCGACACCGTCCCATTCCAGAGGGTTGGCCACACCCTTCCTTCTATCGGTTCCCAGCTGAGGGGTATCCGGAGTCTGCTAGTGAGGAGGAGGAGGACGACGAGGACCCGGCGGCGGCGGCGGAGAGAGCTCGAGCTGAGCAGAGGAGGAGGAGAGAGCAGGAGGAGGATTCGGACTTCACGGTGACGGTGGAGGACGTGCGTGACGACGAGGCTGACGAGTAGCTATAGGTTGTATATTCCCGCTCCCCCGTATATATCTGCTGGTGTATGCTGGAGGACAACGAGGGCGTTGTCGGTTTTGGTTTGGGGAGGGTATTGCATCCTTTTGAGTCTGCATTTGCATTTGTTTTGCATTCACCTTTATATTTTTCAGCTTGCATTGTTTATTTATTTCATAATATTCAAAATCCAAAAAAAAATAGAAAATTTCAAAAACAAAATCAAAAATATTCACGTTTATTTTTTGCATATAGGTTGAGTCGGAACGGTTGATTTCCGTGATGATATTGCACTATAACTTGTCATTTTACTTGAGCCTTGCACTTCTATTGACGGTTATTAGCTTTGTCATACGCATAATCTACGAGTTTTTGTTCAAATATAGCTGACTGTTTAGACTAGACCTGATAAATTGGCAACCTACTTACAATTTCTGAGTTTTAGAGCCCATAACTGGTGACATTCATGACCAGTTCATTAGGAATTGAGAGTAGTACTCCTTGCATAGCATGTCTATCATTTTTGCACTTTTATGACATTCGATTTCTTGTTAAAATGCACATATTCGGGTTTGTGGTCGGTGTCACATGCAGGTAGGTGCTTGCAAATTTTCCCCTTTTCTTATATTTTTCTTCCATTTAGCTCCACTTAAGCCAAAACTTGCCTTTTTGACCTATTAGCTACATCCCAAACTGAGCCTGCCTAGTCAAGCTAGTTTAGTTTGTCTTTTGTGGTATATTTCTCCGTCTGCAGTTTGGCCCATGTGTTATTTTGATCGGAGTTGGTGGAGAATTAAGGAAGGGAGAAGGAGAAAAGAAAAAAGAGAATTGAAATTGAAAAAAAAAAGAAGGAAAAACGTGAATATAAAAAAAAAAAAAAAAAAAAAAAAAAAAAAAAGGAAAAAAATGAAAAAAAAAAAAGAAAAAAGAAAATCACGTTAAACAGAAGAAACCAGGAAGAATGAAAAGTTGAAAAAAATTTTGAGCTGGTTTGATTTTGAGTCCGTCTGTGTTCACTTTTATATTGTGACGGTCTCACTCCTCCGTTTTATCCCATATTTTTGAGGAGATAGTGTATATGTTTAGTGAGTTGTGTGCCAAATGAAGGGCACTTGTGTTTATTTTTCAGTCAGTTGAGATTCGGACGGTCTTATATGGTCCTGTTAGGAACTAGCTTGACGCTTTTACCTCCACATTACCATAACTTGTTTTGCCTTTTCTCACCTGACCCTCACTATTCCCATATCATTTGAAAGCCCTCAGCTGTGACGGACATTATTGGTTGGATTGTGTGCATTAGTACTTGAATCGTCTTTCATTTTTGTTGCATGCATGCTGTGTAGGTCGCAGTTAGGTGAGTGACTGTTTCTCTTCCTCTCTTTTACATATAATATTCACCCTTTGCTTCATGAGAGAAGAGTGGCCACGTGAGAGTCCGATTTTGTTGGTCTTGCAAGGTCGATAGGTCGGCTATATTTCTGAACAGCTTATAACTCGTTTACGTATTGACTGCTTAGCTATAATGTTTAATTTTTGCTACATTAAATTGGTTTAAGTAGACAATTTAAGCTACCTCTGAATTTTCATTTCCGTTCCATTAGTTGCATTTTAGTTTACTCGAGGACGAGTAAAGGTTCGGTTTGGGGAGATTTGATACGTGCATTTTGTATAGCCTTTTTAGCCTATTTTAGCACGTATTTCAATGTACTTTCGTACTGTTTATATTGCATTTTGCTCCGAATTGGCTACTTTGGTTTGTCTTGTCTATTTTACAGGAATGAACGTAAAAGTAGTGGAATCGTACCATTTTCGTCCCTTTTTGCTTGCATTTTGAGGAGACGGGTTTTTCAGAGTGAGATCTTGCATTGTGATGCGTGAAGGAACGATCTACAAAGCAGTCGGTTACGAGTTTGAGCTGTTTCGGAGGAAGAATACTCGATCGAACCCTTTTATTGGTCGATCGAGTGGTTTCTATGGCTGAGGATGGTCGATCGAGCAGTATTTCTACTCGATCAACAACGCTGGAAATAGAGGTTACTCGATCGAGTGATATTTCTACTCGATCGAGTAGATTGCTTGGAGAAGTACTCGATCGAGCTGTTTCAAACTGCTCGATCGAGTGGTTTTGTCTTTCATGGGTTTTAATTAGTCCGTGAACTTATTTTCGTCAGTGGACTTAGCTTATTTCTATTTAAACGCACAATAATTAGGTCATTAGGGGCTGATTATCTCATCCATTATTCATCTTTCACTGTAAACACTACGTTACTTTTTTCTCTCTACTTTAACCTTGCTTTCGTATTATTTCTCGCTCGAATTTAGTTGTTCTTTACGCCGGATTCTTGCGATTGTAATCTCTTACTCTCTTTTATTCTTAATCCTTCATTTATTTACTTTAATTACTTGTTTTGTTCCTTTTTAATTTCTGCCCTAATCTCTTTTATGCGATTTAATCATGTTTAATATTAGTTATTTCATTGTTATTAGTCTTGACGATATTAATAGCATGAGTAGCTAATTTATTTCATGTTGGGATTATGGAATCTGCGGTAGAAATGTGACGATATAGTGAATAGGTTAGATGAATTATTTGTCAGACTCTGTCCCCATAGCAATATAACTGTATTTACCGACTTAGTTGAGTGCAAGCTTCTGAGTCACCCTTTAATCTGGTTAAATTTAATCCTGGATCGGATGATTGGACTAAATAGACCTGCTATGAACAGTAGACTACCCTAACGAGGAGGGAAGTTAAGTTAGTGGGAATCTAGGATAGAAAGTGGACCGGAAGGACCTTTCCATATCCGTCTCATAGTAATTTATCTAAGTTATATACAGTTGAGTCACTGGACTACCGTAGTGAACCGAAATCCTGACATGTCCCTTCTCTATTGATAGTTTATTCCTATTTTCTGCTTTTATTGCTCTTTCTTCATTTCTCTTCCTTTAAAGCCTTAATTAGTTTAGAAATCAATTTACAAACCCCCCATTTTGTGACAGAATAGACGAACTTTTACATATATCTTGCCTCTCTGAGGAGATCGACCTGACTTCCCTAACTATACAGTTAGTTTAGTTAGTTCTTTTTGATAGGTATACGACAGCCCTGTTGGGGTTGGTGTCCTTAACAGTTAGTGCAAGGACTTATAAACCTCTAAAAGGATCAAAGGGCATACTTTTGGTATTATTATCAGTTGATCCACGTTTATCAATAACGGTTGGCTTGCTAGATAAGTTTGACGTTATTGTCATACAGATGGCGGTGATCAACTGGTCCCTAAAAGTCACACCTATAGGATACGTCTTGAGTGATGTGACGGTATGAAAATACAGTCATGTAGATGCCAAATTTGACTAACCAGTTAGTCTGAGTTATTTGACTAATAATTAGTCAAAATGTGATGTTGAGATGTTATATTTAATACGGATTAAATATCATGGGCTAAAGGCGAATTAACCAGTTAATTCGTAAAATTAAATATAAGCGTTTTATATTTAATTAAATGTGTATTGAATATAATTATACAATACTGTTTTGTCGGACATGTATTAATAATTCAACTAACCCGTATTATTAGTTGATGCCTTAATTTCCGATAACCGATAACAGTTTTATAATGAAACGCGTCGTATACACTTAGTAAGCTATGGACCGGACCACGAGTTTAAGTGAAGAGAAAATGAAAAGCCCATTTGGGCTCCTTCACTCGGTTTGGCCGAATGGTTTTAGACAAAAGAGAGCTCTCTCTCTTTTGTGACCTAAGGCTAATTCATTTTGCAACATAGCTAGGGTTTTGGAATTGATTCTCTCAAAAACCTAGATCTCTCATCTAAGAAAACCACACACAAATTCTCTCAATATTGCAAGACAATTAGAGAATTCTCTTCTAGCACAAGGGCATAATCTCATACGGTCTTGGGTGTTTCAATTAGGAGGAAATCTCTGTTGATTTCTGATCTTTACGCCGCACTACAAAGGACCCGAGGTTGATTTCTAATCTTTATCGTTTCATAATGTTTTTCGTTTTATGACTATAATCACATGTAAATTTTGCGTTATAATCCTACAATTAAAGGGTAGTATACGGATATTGACCCACAAGTGGTATCAGAGCGAGGCCACGCAATTTTTTTATATGTGTTTTTCATCAAACGATTGTTGAAACGATGAATTTTGGTTAAATTTTGTCTCGGCACAAACTGTTTTTTGGCTCGGCAAAATTTTTTTTTGCTGCGTTTTTTTTGATGGTTTTGTGTCTTGGGATCCGTGTCTTGTTTACATGGATCGATAATTTTTTTTGAAGCAATTTCCACACGGCTGGAACCTTTTTTTTTTCCTTCACGGTTTTTCAATTTTTTGCACGGCTGTTTGTTTTTTTTTCGTGCCATGTTTTGTTCTTGTTGTCGATTTGATCTTTGCATATTATTTTGTAATCGATATTCAATATAATGTGTTAAAGATCTATCAATTGCTATTTCATTTCTATACGGATTAGGTGATATCGCAATTGGTTTTTATCAAATCGATAATTTTTGTATAAAACTTTGATAAAACCGTGTGGCATGTTGGTCTCGACATTTCTATATGTCACGGCCTGTTTTGTGCATTGGGAACCGTGTCCAGTTTACACGGTTGGTTTGTGACGATTTCATGTTTTGTTTACGTGTTGTTCTTAGCGATTTGTTGTTTTAATCGATAACTACAACAAAAATGTGAAGAACATGTCAATTGTTTTTTTATTTTAATCCGGATTAGAGTAAATTGCAATTGTGTTTTAATCAAACCGTTTTGTTTTGATCTTTAGTTGCTCACGATTTTGAGCCGTGTAAATTTTTCTTGGATTTTAATGCTCTCGGTTTTAGCATTTAAAAAAAAATTTTTTTTTGGGCACTGTCACTGTTCACGTTCAGCAGTACAGTAGAAGAAAAAAAAAAAAATTTTCTGTTTTTTTCTTTTTCTTTTCGGCCCTTTATTGCATAAATTTTTTTTTTATGCTCTCGCTTGATTAGTGAAACGGTTCACCCACGTAAATAAAGTTACTTTAAAACGATTTATTGTAACGGATTATCTCGGATTAAAATTAACTTGACTAAAGCGGTTTTGTCATGTAATTTTAATTATCTTTGGTGGTTTGGATAAAAATTAAACATAATTACGGAATTATGTCACGAATAATTTTTTTTTAGTTGATGCATTTTATTTTTCGTTATTGTTAATTTTGAATGTTTTGAATGCCTTTTATTACGTATTTATTTAATTTTGCAAACGGTTGTAACTTAGTGTGGCCTTAGTAGAACGTGTTACCGAAATGATGGAACACGGTCTTGGTTGTATTTTGAGATCTCGCATCCCCATTTTTATTTCTTTTAATTACAGTTTTTATTTAGAATGTAAATAGGTTTATATTTGTAAATTTTAAATTGTAATTTTTGAGAAGACCAAAGATGGAGACCGGATGCTCACTCCCGCTACATGGATCAAGATGGAACATCAAGACAAGCTTCTCGGGTCCAACGGTGGATTCCAAAGTTGTTTTATGTTTTATTTTACTAGGATAGGCCACACTAGGAATTTTTTTTTATTTACGTATCGCATTCATTTATTTATTTTTCGTAACGATAATATGCATCATATTCCGCCTAAAAACCAAACCACCTAATTATTGCATGAAAACTGACACATATAGAGGTCACGAGTTAGTTTTCATTGACATTCTCATGTCACACGTTTTAAAGCCATCTTCCAAATAAATTCATTCACGACAGACGCTAGTTATTCGTTCACTTAAAATGAATTATAATTTTGTTGATGGGATCTTCCTCGTATAAACTAAAATTGAGAACGGTCTTTATAGGTCAAACTCCAATGAGTCCCTTCTTCGTCGGTAGGCATACTATGACCCCTTCTACGTCGGGTAAGTTGGAACTGATTGACCTATTTTATCTCAACACTATGGTCACTCGTACGATCCTGTGACTATGGTGGACTATAGATAGGATTTACGGAAATCTATCGACCAAGAGTTCTTCCGGAAGAATTAGCTAAACAGTTGGCTTAACAATTTACAGAAATTGAGTCTTGGGATCACTTGTATCATTCTTGAGGGAGATCAATTATACAAGTGCAATGAGTCTACACGATTAAAATGTATTTTAATAGACTTAAATCACCTCGATGAGTTGCTTATTTCGTTTTGTTTTTCTTTCTTTTCAGTGTAGAACACGAATTATTAAACTGCTTATAACATAATGGCTGGTCATTTGAACGACCCAATGCCAAGTGCCACATTGGACCGTGAGTCCTGGCTTCGGATCTTCATGAATCAGATGAATCAGTCCACTCGACTGAAGAATGATGGATCAAACTTCGCGGATCGGGAGGCAAGATTACGGAATGCCGCCGCGACGGAAGCTCAAACCGCTTGAGCCCATGCCGCCAAACCCAGGCCCCACGGCTGGAATTAACGAGATCGACAAGTATAACGATTTCGCCTTGGAAGCGGGTGCGGTTAAAAACGTACTCATTTTTGCAATGGAACCCAATTTGCAGAAACGCTTCATAGCCCAAGGTGCAAACAAGATTTTCACCACGCTCACTAAGGAATTCTCGAAAGCACCGAGAATCGTGACCTATGAGCATACCACTCGGTTCTTTGATGCGAGACTCGGAAGGGCCAACCGGTTAGCCCACACATTCTCAAAGCATGATTGAGAATGTCGAGAAATCGGAGACCTTTGATTGTAACATCAGCGAGAACATTGTTATCGACCGCATGCTTCATTCACTCCACGATGGTTTTTCGCAATTTAGAGCGAATTACTATATGAATGATTTGAAGAAAACCCCACATGAATTGCACTCCCTTCTCGTATGCACCGAGAAGGACATGAAGTTCAGTGGGAGCATGAAACAGGATGTTCTCGTTGTGTCAAACAAAGGCAAGGGTAAGGGCAAAGTTCAGCCGGGCCTAACAAAAAGAGGCAAACCGAAGTTTAAGAAGTCGGGATCGGGTAAGAGTGGGCCTGGTGAGTCGAGCAACTCATCGGGCATGACAAAGAGCAAGAATGAAAACATGGAATGCCATCATTGCCACAAGACCGGGCATTGGAGACGCACATGTCCTGTTTATCATGAGGACTTAAAGGCAGGTCGTGTTAAACCCGTTGGTATGTCTTCTTCTTCTTCTACTTTTATTCATATGATTGAGATTAACCACGCAAGTTACGGAACTTGGGTACTTGATATTGGTTGTGGTTCTCATCTGTGTAATCATGTGCAGGGGCTCCGAAACATCGAACCCCTCGTAAAGGGTGAGGTGGACTTGCGTGTCGGGAATGGAGCACAAATGGTCGCCGTCTCGAGGGGAACATATGTGATCCAACTACCAAGCGGATTTGAGTTATTTTTATATAATCGCTATTATGTACCCAGTCTTTCCAAAACATTATTTCAGTTTTCGCACTTTACAAGCTTGAATTTTCATTTGTAATAGAGAATAATAATTGCATTTTCTCATTACACGATATGATTTTTGGCAAGGCAGTCTCCATGAACGGAATTTATGTTTTAGATCAGACCACGGAAATATTACACGTAATGAATAAAAAGTTAAAGGTTGGTGACAAAGATCAAACATATCTATGGCACTGCCGTATGGGACACATTAATGAGAAACGCGTAAAACAGCTCATCAAACATGGAGCTATCTCGGCCTTTGATTTTCAATCATTTGGCACGTGTGAATCATGTCTCATCGGTAAGATGACTCGGATTTCCTTCAAAGGTGTTGGAATGCGCGCTGCTGACCTATTAGGGCTCATACACACGGATGTATGTGGTCCTATGTCAATCACCGCACGAGAAGGCTATAGGTATTTCATCACTTTCACGGACGATTTGAGTAGATATGGCTATGTCTACTTAATGAAGCACAAAAGTGAATCCTTTGAGAAATTCAAGGAATACCAAAATAGGGTACAGAACCTATTGGGTAGAAAGATAAAAACACTGCGTTCGGATCGTGGTGGCGAGTATTTTTCTCACGAGTTTGATCAACACCTAAAGGACTGTGGGATTGCCCTACAGTTAACTCCACCTGGAACACCTCAGTTGAATGGTGTGTCCGAACGGAGAAATCGAACACTACTTGATATGGTTCGATCCATGATGAGTCACACGATTTTACCTGATTCATTATGGGGTTATGCTCTTATGTCAGCCACTCTAATACTTAACCGAAGTCCGTCTAAAGCTGTTGACAAGACTCCATATGAACTATGGAAGGGAACGGTCCCTAACTTGTCCTTTATACGGGTTTGGGGCTGCGAGGCTTATGTCAAGTGGAGACACGAGGATAAGCTCGGCCCGCGATCGGTCAAGACATTCTTTATAGGTTATCCTAAAGGAACACTTGGTCATTACTTCTATTCGCCAACCGAACAACGTGTTTTTGTTGCGGCTAGTGCGACATTCTTAGAGAAGGAATTTCTCGAGAATGCAAAGAGTGATAGAACCTTCGACCTGTCGGAGATTCCAGAACCAAACACCGAGCAACCATTGGAGGAACTGTTCCTTCAATCCGGCTGCGGTGAATATTCCTGAGGAACCTAGGAGGTCGGGAAGAGTCTCTATTCCTCCGGACAGATACATCGGTATGGTCGAGGAACATGACATAGATGACATTCTACTCTTAACGAGTAGTGAACCCGCAACCTATAAAGATGCCATGACTAGTTCTGACTCAAAGCTATGGCTTGAGGCCATGCAATCCGAGATGGACTCCATGTATGAGAACAACGTGTGGGATCTTGTTGACTTACCTGCTAAGGTTCGTCCCCTTCAATGCAAATGGCTTTACAAGATAAAGCATTCTGTGGAAGGTCAACAAGACATCTACAAAGCACGACTAGTTGCTAAAGGTTTCACCCAAGTGCCAGGTTTGCACTACGTTGAGATTTTTGCACCCGTAGTCATGCTGCGTTCCATTCGGATTATCTTAGCGATTGCCGCATTTCATGACTATGAAATTTGGCAAATGGACGTGAAAACCGCCTTCTTAAAACGGAATTTTGGAGGAAGAGTTGTACATGGTACAACCCGAAGGTTTCATCGATCCAGTACATCCTAAGAAAGAATGCAAACTTAAGCGTTCCATTTATGGACTTAAGCAAGCATCGAGGAGTTGGAATCATCGCTTCGACCAAGTGATAAAAGACAATGGATTTACTCGATCGGTCGAGGAACCATGTTTATATATCAAGTCGAGTGGGAGCAAGATTGTCTTCCTAATATTGTATGTTGACGACATACTCCTGATTGGGAATGACATACCTCTCTTAACTTCGGTGAAAGTATGGTTGAAGAACCATTTCCAGATGAAAGATCTGGGAGAGGCACAAAGAATTCTAGGCATCCGTATCTATCGAGATAGATCACGACGGATGTTATCTCTCAGTCAGGAGTCTCACATAGACAAAGTCCTAGAGAGATTCAGCATGACTAACTCCAAGAAGGGGTTCCTTCCTATGGCTCCAGGGGTGCATTTGAGCAAGTCTCAGGCACCAGAGACACCGGAAGAAAAAGAGCGCATGACACGGATTCCTTATGCTTCGGCTATAGGATCAATCATGTATGCCATGATATGCACACGTCCGGACGTGGCATATGCATTGAGTATGACAAGTCGATTCCAACAGCAACCAGGTGAACCACATTGGTTGGCTGTCAAGAACATTCTTAAGTACCTCCGGAGGACTAAAGATTGGGCATTGACTTATGGATCGAGATGACTCGAAATCTCAGTCTCGATTCGTTTTTGCTCTTAATGGCGCTACAGTCAGCTGGAAGAGTTCCAAGAAAAGTGTTACAGCATATTCTACGACTGAGTCCGAGTACTATGTCGCGTCTAGACATGTACAACGGAAAGCTCATCTAATCCGAGATTACGTGGAGCAAAAGGAAGTAGTGATAGGAAAGATTGCTACACATGAGAATATAGCAGATCCTCTCACTACACAATTACGACAAGATAAGCATGAAGGGCATGTTAATTCCATGTGAATTAAATGTGTTCCTGAGTTGTAGTACTTTTTATGGATTAGATTCATTCTCGTTTGTACTCTATACGACATCATCGTTTTGATATTTATATATATTTTGTTTTTCATGTGGAATTGTGCGACAATTTTGAACACCACAAAGTGAACTGAAAAAACATTATATTTTTAGTCCTTAATTGCCCACGTGAGCTGATAACTCAGGCAATTATTTTGTGACGTTGGTTGATGGTGGGTTCAACGAGCCATAAGTCAACCGGTTGTGACCAATCACGAGGCGAGTTATACGGATATCTCGTAGGACACCATTGTGACATCGACGTGGAGTCCTAAATGTTTTATAACATTCGCTGCCCGGTCGTGGATAGGACTTCCATGGTGATCCTAAGAGTCGATTCTTTGACTATCGACTGTCTCTTGAGACTAAGGCAGATTTTGGGTGACTTTGGTTTCTTTCTCACGGTCATCCGTAACAGGGGGCCAAGTAGATTTTTTTCGGGTCATTTCATCTGTGCTTAGATCGGAAGGAGTTCGAGTTGAAGGAAATATTCAGCCTTTATCGGTACTAGATATTTCTCGGGGCCACTCGAGGAGTCAGAATCGAAATGCATGGCCATGCTCGGATACGGATTCGTTTTATCGGTTAAGTTACTCTCTAGTCGGGGAAACCACTCTAGATACGGATCGATTGTAAAATACGACCTTTGTGGATCCAGATCCGCAAATTGTTTTACATTGAGTGGGAGAAATTTTAAATGAATATGAGAATCGGTTATCGCACATACACTTGTACGGACAAGTGGGAGTTTGTTGAGCTGGTGTCCTCCAGTTAGTGCGGATAACGTCATTGCACATACACTTGTACGGACAAGTGGGAGCTTGTTGGGGTTGGTGTCCTTAACAGTTAGTGCAAGGACTTATAAACCTCTAAAAGGATCAAAGGGCATACTTTTGGTATTATTATCAGTTGATCCACGTTTATCAATAACGGTTGGCTTGCTAGATAAGTTTGACGTTATTGTCATACAGATGGCGGTGATCAACTGGTCCCTAAAAGTCACACCTATAGGATACGTCTTGAGTGATGTGACGGTATGAAAATACAGTCATGTAGATGCCAAATTTGACTAACCAGTTAGTCTGAGTTATTTGACTAATAATTAGTCAAAATGTGATGTTGAGATGTTATATTTAATACGGATTAAATATCATGGGCTAAAGGCGAATTAACCAGTTAATTCGTAAAATTAAATATAAGCGTTTTATATTTAATTAAATGTGTATTGAATATAATTATACAATACTGTTTTGTCGGACATGTATTAATAATTCAACTAACCCGTATTATTAGTTGATGCCTTAATTTCCGATAACCGATAACAGTTTATAATGAAACCGCGTCGTATACACTTAGTAAGCTATGGACCGGACCACGAGTTTAAGTGAAGAGAAAATGAAAAGCCCATTTGGGCTCCTTCACTCGGTTTGGCCGAATGGTTTTAGACAAAAGAGAGCTCTCTCTCTTTTGTGACCTAAGGCTAATTCATTTTGCAACATAGCTAGGGTTTTGGAATTGATTCTCTCAAAAACCTAGATCTCTCATCTAAGAAAACCACACACAAATTCTCTCAATATTGCAAGACAATTAGAGAATTCTCTTCTAGCACAAGGGCATAATCTCAGACGGTCTTGGGTGTTTCAATTAGGAGGAAATCTCTGTTGATTTCTGATCTTTACGCCGCACTACAAAGGACCCGAGGTTGATTTCTAATCTTTATCGTTTCATAATGTTTTTCGTTTTATGACTATAATCACATGTAAATTTTGCGTTATAATCCTACAATTAAAGGGTAGTATACGGATATTGACCCACAAGCCCTGCCAAATATCACCAGAAAAATATCAAACTTTTATTATAATGACTTAGGTTTTTAGGAGTACATTAAAATATCAAGCTAAAGAAAAAAAAATCGCGTAAAACAAGCGTTGACAAACGTGAAAAAGCAAATGTGTAGTGTGGAGTTGAATGGAGGGAGTATGTTTTTTGTTACCCCATCCTCTGGAATTCAGAGACAATATCACCATATATGTCCCTTTCACCTTCAGCCCAATCCACACAGTCCTTTTCCCATTGCAACGGCAATGTCCCCTGCTCGGCAATGCGATCTTGGTGGTTTAGAATCGGAAGTAGTAGGAGACAGTCAGATTCATTCGCAACCCATAAATATGGGCCTACCCGTTGTTCATCCTGATCAACACAAGAGTCTCGAAGAGTCATTGTTATTGAATGCCCGCTCAAATTTGCGAGCCTGGCGAAAGCATTCCCGCTCCTCACCCCCGCCAAACTCGATGAGGGCGCACCGCCCGAAGCCATGATGCGCATCATTGTCCGGGTAGATAGTTTGAACCAAATTCAATCCGACTAACCGAATCAAACCTATTAACCAGTCAAGGCTAGACGAGAGTATAACCTTTCCATGCCCGTCCTCTGTATACGGGAGATTGTGAATGATGCACGTAAAGGGTTTAGCCTACATAAATATACTTGGGGGTCCTACAAGAGGTTCATATGATGCTTCATCATCATCAGCGGAGAATAATATTAACCACTATAAGTTGATGAAGTTGACGACATAATCGATGTGGAAAATTAATGGAGGACTTAACAAGTTAAGAATTGGAAAGTGCAAATGGTACAATTTAAGATTGTGAAAATTATAATTCTACTTATAATGAGTTTGGGTTGTATTGGAAACGGTATAATAAGATACTAAGAATTGGAACCGGTATAATAATAAGATAAGAATTGGAAACTTAACAAGTTAAGAATTGGAAAGTGTAAACGGTACAAGTTAAATAGAATCAGTCAACTCTACCATGTTAAACATATTAGCTTACAACGGTTATCAAAAAACTGTAGTCCAATTAGTAAAAACACAATGGTCCAATTACTTAACAAGACTAATGCATGCCTTGTAATTTTTACTTTTTCCGATTCAAAGTTGCAGTATTGCGTGTTTGACCATATGTATAACATAAAATGATAACGGTCCTTTATTAAGCCATTATCATATTACACATATCAACAACAGTTGGACAGAATCCGTTTTAGAAAAAATTGTTTAATTATCTGTAATTTTCTAGTGTTTGTGATTTGACTAATGCATGCCCTGTAATTTTTACTTTTTCTGATTCAAAGTTGTAGTATTGATTGTTTGACCGTATGTATAACACAAAAAACTAACGGTTCTTTGTTAAGCCGTTATCATATTTTATATATCAACAACGGTTATTGTAAATCCGTTGTCATATTACACCAATAAACAACGGTTTTTCTTATAAACGTTGTAAATACAGATCCATTGTGAAAACTGAAAAGTTTGTGGTTTTACCAATGCATGCCCTATTATTATTGGTTGTTTGACCATTACTCACTTCATGCATGCATGCACAATTAATATAAGTTTGAATGTAACGTATGGATGAAATTAATCTAATTAATTATAGCTTTATTATATTATAAATAGCATCACATTTGCAGTAACAATAAGAATCACTTTATTATTACTAACCTTTCAACTTCACTTTTTAAATAATCTACATATACATTCATATAATAATTAAAAGAATGTCGTCGGCTTCATCATCTGCAGTTGCACCGTCTCGGCAATCGGTAACTCACTATATCAACCCGATTACGTGTATAATTCACAATCTCCCAGTCATACGCGATGCTGCTGGGAATCCAGCTTCTAAGTCTCTTAACCCATTGAGGGACATCCTCATTGAGAATGGGTTTTCAAATGTTAGGGCAATCCACCCGACTTGGATTTCTGGTCGTGGGTTTCTTGGATATGCTCTGATCGTGTTTCGAGGGGATGGTCTTGACGATTTTCGCCAAGCAAAATAACTCGTTGTGAGGTATGCATCACGTGACCATCAAAGGGGCAAAAGTGACTATTATGACGGTGACCCTAAAGATCGTTATGTACACGTTGAGGCTTACTTATGGGTTGTCACCGCTGAGGACGCTCATCTGATTAGAAGGTTCATACCATACAGGTTTATTAATATACCGAAATCATGGGAAGACGAAGAAGTGCCTCATTTTGATCAATGTCTTGATGCCGATGTAGTAAACTTGTTTTATAATCAAGTTTATCGTCAGTACCCAACTCCTCGTCAAACTCCTATTAGGGTGTTTAATTAATTTACTAATTAGTTAGCTGTTTGTTTTTGTGGTTTTTATTTTTATTGTGTTTCTTTTTTTCCCATGTTGTACTGTTTTGTTTTTCGCCATTGTATAATATACTCATTTTAATATATAGTTCTACTCTTTATTATATGCAACTTGAATATAAACACCTCTAAAAATGACAATGGTAGTGCATAAAAACCGTGTTAGATCACAAACACCTCTAAAAATAAATGGAAATTGAAAGATATTAATAAGATAATTACAACGGTTCTTATAAGAACCGTGTTAAATTATGCAATTGTTGAATAACATTATTTTAAATAACCTTCTTTCTTTCTTTCTTTCTTTCTTTCTCTCTCTCTCTCTCTCTCTCTCTCTCTCTCTCTCTCTCTCGCTCTCTCTCTCTCTCTCTCATTACTCAAATTATGTCAAGTGGTAGCTCTTCTTCTTCCTCTATTTCAACAGGGACATGTAATTTCTCAGTTCCGGCAGCATTACGGACTTCTTGGACTTTGCAAAATCCGGGAAGAAAGTTTCTTATTTGCAAATTCTAAAATCCCGAGACTAAAATGCGTGGACGCAATTACTTCAAGTGGGTTGGCAGAGGAAGGTTATAAAAAGGTTAGTGAATGAGAAAAAGAGCATGGATATCGAGATTACTCAAGTGAGAAGCATACTATATCAATTTGAAGAATCGAACGGGGAAATGACAGTGAAATATTGAAGGCAAAAGAAGAATGCAAGAAGTTAATCATGGATATCGTAAAACTCAAAAATAATGAGGCATGGCTTAAGTTAATTGTCAAATTTGTTGTTCTAATTGTTATTTACCTAGTTTATTATGTATGGTGGTAGTTTGTACTCTTTATATATATACTTGTAATCCTTTAAATTAATGGAAATAAACAAGATTTTCTAAGAAACATATTGTAATTAGCTGGCATATACCAAATGATGCTTTATTTCTTGGCGGTAAAATCAAACACAATGAAATATAAAATAAAACGGTTATACCCAAACCGTTGTTAAGGACGTATACAGTTATAACGGTTCAGGCCGTTGTTATGTATATAAAAATGATGCTTTATTTCTTGGCGGAAAAATCAAACAACATGAAAATATTACAGATAACGGTTATTTCTAACCCGTTGTAGATAGTACAAATCAATTACGGTTTTAAACAAAATCGTAGTGGGTTTGGAAACAAAAAATAACGGTTTTTCTTATACCGTGTTTATTACTTTCCAATAAACAAGGTCTTGCAATTGTTGTATTATTCACACATATATACTCTAAGCTTCCCTTCCCCCACATAATATTCTCAAACATTGGGCTTCCCCTCAACCACCAGCCTACCCCATCGTCGTCGCAGTCATTGTCATTATCGCCATTGCCGCCGCCAGATCAATTCGGATTCTCCTCTATAAAGAAGTAATAAACCCTCATCTCGGTAGATTTGTTTATTTTTATAAGTATGCATTGTTATTATTTGTTTATTAATTTCTGCTTTAGATATGGTCCAAAAGCGGAAAAGAAATGATGGAAATGCGTCAGGCGACGACTCAGGTGATGAGAATAATTTGCAACACATTGGAGGTCGAATTCGCCACAGGGTTTCCCTAGAAGCAATAAATTCAAAGATACCTAATCCTTTACAACGGGATAAAGATACGGGGCTGCCATATGGTGAGTATGCCAGGTATTTTGCGAGTTGGATTGGTTGTTGTGTAAGACAGTATATGCCTCTCGGTACGCCTCGTATCAGTGAACTGAGTAAAATACGGAACACCATGCTAATAAACAGAATAAAGGTATGTATATACAATAATAAATGTTTTTGCTGAAATTAAGTTACTACTTGATATGTGTATTAGCCGAAACACTTGTACCAACTATGCTCATCATATATGCAGTTAGCTTACGTTGTTCCCGAAAAGTATGATAAGTACCTAGAAACAAAGGGGAAGCCCTCAGTTCTTGAAAGTTAAAGATTGTTGAGAAGCACTTGTTCAACAAGGAAACCGGGGAGATGAACAAGAACCCACCAACAAAAAAGTATCCGTATGTCAGTCAAGATCATTGGGATAGCTGTATTGCTTATAGGCAGTCTGACAAATTTAAGGTAACTTAATAATAATAAGTAAAGATGTATACTTAGTTTAGTGTTTGGTCATGCTTACATTTCTTGATACAATTTATTTGATGAAGGCTATGAGTGAGGGGAACAAGGCGAACATTTCAAAGAAAAAGACCGTCTTTTACGGCTCCCGAGGTGGTTATAGATTGATTAAGAAGAAACTGGTAAGTACATAATTCTTATAGTATTAGACTATTAGGAGTTTTAGTCGGATGTTATATACGTTCATAGTAATCATACATATTTTGAGAGGATATCAATGTGATGAATGAATTGTAGGCAAAGCTTGGAAAATTCAGTCGTCACGACGCTTGGGTGGAAGGTCACACTCCTAAGAATGGAAAGACAGAAACTGAATATGATAAGGACATCAAAGAGAAAATTGTAAGTTTGAATAAATATGTCACTCCTACTACTGGTAGTCGGAGTTATATAATTGTGTGTTGCTTAATAGTTTTATGTGTATGTAGAGGATCTGTGAGAAGGAGGTACAGGAAGGAAAATAGAAGCCTGAAGGACGTGATGACATTCTTGCTAGGGCAATCGGCAAAGCAGAGCATCTAGGTCGTGTGAGAGGGGTATCGACGCATGTTGGTATCACTAAGTATTTTGGGAAAACTACTCGAAGTGGTGATGATTCAAAGAAGGTAATCAATAAATAATGTATTTGAACCAACGTAATTTATAACTATATATGCTGACATTAATTTCTACTACACAGCTACATAAAATAGCCAGGTTGATGACGTGAATGTTGGAAACTGGGGAAAAGCCATCAGAAAAAGAGTTGGATATGGTTCAAGAAGTCATAAAGGAAGCAGAGGAGGAGGAGGAGGAGGAGGAGGAGGAGGAGGAGGAGGAGGAGGAGAAGGAGGAGGAGGAGAAAGAGGTAATAATATTTATGTCTTATATATATACAATGTGTTATATGATTTGGAAAATCAGTACGTGTTATATGGACAAGTGTTAATGTACAGAAGGAAGCCGAGGAGGACATGTCAAGGGAGAAGGAAATGGCAAAGGAGACTCAGGTGGGAGCCGAGGATCGATATCAGGCAGTTGAAGAGGAAGAGGAAGCCAGGAAGGCCGTGACACAGGAAGAGATTGAGGTAGTTGATGATCAGACGTTCTTCTCTACACCGAAAAAGGTAATAGCTGCTAGTTTATAATTATTCATCTCAGTACACATTTTTTACTTACGAAATTTATTAAAGGTAGTGAATGTATGTGTGTGTACTAATTGATTAAAGCTGTCATGAAGGGCGGTTGCAAGGTGGCTTGTCGTCTGTTCTATTTACAAGGGGATCAGAAAGTTGATGTTGCCAGGGGATACGTGTTCACTTACGACCGGCTTCAATAAGTTAAGGTTCATGGTATACCCCTTCGTCACAATTGCAGTAAAGTGGAAGTGTCCCAATTATATAAAGAGGAGTCTGGGGAAGTAAAAGTACCATTTCCTAATGAGGAGATCACTTATTTGAAGGAATCCCTGAGCTCTTATGTGCAATTGCCTAACAACCTCATCAATATTGTCATCCCCGAGGTACCTATACGCGGACGTTAATTATTACTTGTTCTTTAAATATATTAGGATACAAATATTAACACACCGTAAGTACTTTAGTCTTTACATTTGTAGAAGTTAAGCAAAGCCATGGCAGCAGCTAAAGCAATTACTACTACGTCAACGGAAGTTGTTGCAGTCAAGCCTGCTTATGATTCTTATTATGAATCGTGTGAATATAAGAAAAAAATGAAAATTGCTTCGCTGATGGCTTTGTACAACCTGGCTGTAAAGAAGTCACCTAGAGGGGATGTAGTCATGATTAATATTGAAGAGGAAATTTAGATGTTTTTCACATTTTGATTTGAATGGAGTAAGTTTTATTAATAAAACTATTTAGTCATTTCCATTTACGAATAATGATGTTTGTTAAAATTATCAATTACAATAACTTTTTTCATTCCATGTGACGTAATAGGTACCTGAATAATCAGATCGCTGAGTGGAAGTTCCCATTTCATGCCTACGGATTCTTGAGTCCTAAGGCATTCTCTGTGCACAGAATTTCATACGAAGAACAAATCAATAGTATCGCTCGTCGGTTGATGTCGTCCAAAAAACTATGACTTGCCCCCTGCAATGAGAATATGTATGTATAGTAAGTGATTATTGTAATCAATCACGGTTCTATAAATTTATTATTAACATGCTTAAATGCGTGTAAATGAACTAACAGTTCAATGCCCCAAATTGAATAGGAAGCATTGGGTGCTGCTGGCAATCCAAGTGGAAACAAAAATAGTGTACTGGATTGACTCTCGCGAAGGCAAACCTTCTGACAGCTGTGTAAGGATGATAACTGAGTAAGTTTACAACTTTCAATAATGTCATTTGTTATTGTATGACTTGAGACATATATAAGCAAATAATAATGGCATGTGTGTATATTTATGATTTAGTGTTTTTGAAGCAAAAAAACAAGATTATGTCCACACTTGGGAAATATGAAAGCGACGGTGTTCCCAATTTTATCACGCCATTAGTAAGTGTATTCTTAATAATTACTCGTATCATTTAATTAATGTTTATGCGAGATGTTGATTATCTAATTTAGGTGATTTGTGTGTGATTTATATAATAGGCTCCTAAAGCACCAGACGACAAACAATGCGGCTTTTACGTTTGCCAGTCCACGTGGGAGGTTATCAACAGAAAATTATCTACCATTCCGATACGGGTTAGTGTAATTTAAAAACTATTTCAGACGTAAATTGAGTTCAATTCTATATACTTCCATGTATTATATCAATTTTGATTATGTATATTTTGAATTGTAGTTTCCACAAATACTCAACAAAGCTCCGGAATATTCGCCAGAGGACATCAACCAGATGAGAAATATGTGGGCCAGTTATGTTGTTTCATTAGCGAGGTCTCAATAGTTTTCTCATGCTATATGTATGAGTGTATATATATAGATCCATTGTGTAATGGTTACTTCTGTTTTCTCAATAGCAGTTGTGTTTTGGCTGTTGATCATCCTGTTTGTACTGTTTTTAAACTGGGTTAAATTGATTGCAGGGTGTAATATTTTGATACGGGATTGAATTTTTGCACTGCAGAGCTGCTGGAATGCTATTTTTCAACAGTAGCTGAAAAAATAGCATTTCAGCAGCTGCTAGAATAGGCTAAAATCATTTTAAAAAAAAAAAAAAATTAAAAATGATAACGGTTAAAAACAACCCGTTGCAAACAATTATTTGACAACGGTTTTATTTAGATAAATAAACGTTGACATATTTTCCCTCCCATTCAAAACGAAAAAATTATAAGATAACGAACGATAACCGTTGTCGAGTTCAAAACTTTTACAACAGTTTATTTAAGCAGAACCGTTGACAAAATTTCATCAATATAAATAGATAACGGTTACATACCGTTGTCAACAGATGAATATAACAATGGTTTTGCACGCAATAAAGCCGTTGTTAAATTTTGACATTCAATTAAATAAGATACCGAAATGAACCATTATCATATATAATATTTAACAACGGTTTTGGAACGATAAGACGTTGTCAATAGTAAACTACGACAACGGATTTGAAACCGTTCTTAAGATTTAACAACGGTTTCTTAAAAGATTTTATAACGGTTCTTGATGTTATATAACGGCGCGTATTATTTGTACAACCGTGGTATATATTTAACAACCGTCGTTGCAATAACGGTCCCGCATTTCTATTTAAAAATGATAATTTGCATTATTTGACCATTATTGGATGTCTTATTTGGCGTAGTGGAAGTACCGCTCCTCAAATGAATTGCATTAGCTTGCTCATGAGCTTGTTTACCTTGAGGAAGAAGATTGCTCGGTTGCCTAGTTGACTTTTGGCTTGATAATTGAGCAATTTGATTATCCAAAGTTTTATTATGAGCCCATAATTGAGTGATCAAGGCTTCTTGCTTTTGTGAAGCCATCATCTGCTGTTGTAACATGGCTTTAATTTCCGACATATCATTGTTTGGAGCTGGCTGAGGAGGTTGCATCTGTAGTTGAATTTGTTGATGCTGATTATTGAACTGTTGACCTCCTTGATTTTGCCATTAATAGCCACCTTGTAGTTGATTACCACGATTTTGGGGAACCACATAATCACATATGTATTTTTCTGCGGTTGTTGCGACTGTGAATTTTGCACATTCTGACTAGACCATTAAAGGAAAGGATGCTCCTTAGTCTTTTCGTTGTAAAAATTAGAGAAAGGTGTACCTTACCTGAAAGACTGAAAGGCGTGAACCCGCTCTATCGTGCTCAAACACTCAGCTGCACTATGACCATCCATACCACACCGTGTACAAGACTCCTCCTGTTAAACCATAGCATGAACCACATGGTTATTACCCAAGGATTGGGTTGTCTTCATCTCAGCAATTTGGGCAGTTAATGCTTTCAACTGGGCTCCAATGGCATTATCTGAGCCACCTCCTCTTGTACTTCCCCTAGTATTTCCATACTCAGCAGTGTGAGTAACCATATCCTCTATCAATTTCCAAGCATTGGAATCATTAGTGTTATTTTGAAAACTCCCATTGGAAGAAGAATCTATAAGAGCTCTATGATCGTTATACAACTCATTGTAAAACGGGTTGCAAAGAAACCATATCTGGAAGCCATGATGTGGAACATAACGGACCAACCTCTTAAATCGAGTCCATGCCTCATTCAAGTGTTCAGTGGGACCTTGTTTAAAGCTCTTAATCTGACTTCACAAAGCATTGGTCTTTTGTGGTGGGAAATATCTCTTATAGAATACAAGAGCCAAAGTGTTCCAATATGTGATAGCATGGGCTTCCATATCCAAATCACGAAGCCATTCCGCAGCACCATCTCGTGAGAGAAAGGAAAAAGCGCCTGCTTGACTTATTCCTGAGTGACCTCAATGGTCAAAGGAATGTAGCAACAATAGTCATTGAATTTCTCCATATGCTTAGCATGATCTTCTGTAGCCCCTCCTCCAAACATGTTTCGCTCCACTAAATTAATGTAAGATGGGTGAATCTCGAAAGTGACATTATAAGTAGTAGGAAGCTTGTCCTTTAGGGATGGAAGGTAAGGTAGGCTCAGAATGACTTGCTAATGTAGGCATCTTGATTACTGCGGGAACTGGAAGCTCAGCGTCAGAAAGTATGTTGTCCTCCTCAAAGAGCCGATTTTCTGAAATAATTGAATGTTCAGCGTCACTATCAAGATCAAGTCTTCTACTTGACCAACTTCTCTTTGAAACTTTCGTCTATAGCGAAAAGCCTTCTCTTGTTCGGGATCTAATGGTAAAATCTCGGACCTATTGGACCTGGGCATACACAAAACTAACAAGAAAAGTGTGATAACGGTCTTAAGGAACTAGGTTCTCTGAGACAAAAAGACAAACTAAAAAAAAACAAACAGAAAATAGTTACCTCCATGGCAACGACACAAAATTGACGATCTTCGAATTTGTATGACTAACAAGAAAAGTATGACTTATCAGCTCGCTTCCATCATCATTGACGATCTTCGAATTTGTGTTTTGGGAACTTCGATGAGTAAGGTGGGAGATGATGATAGGCGATGGATTGCGAGACTCACTAGGAGCTAGATCGAAAAATCAAGTTCTAAATGGGAAGTGATTAGAGATGCAATTTAGGGGAATTTGTTGTAAGAAGATAGGGTTTTCCTATCTTGTTTTGTTAGTCCATTTGTTGGACCCGTATTTGGGCTGTAGGGAGAAGGTTATGACTTGGGCTTTCTTCTTGTAATCGATGACGGTTTTATACCTTTTATATATATATATTTACTTATATTTTACCAAAAAAAAAAAAGTATTGTCCAAACTAACCATATAATCATTTTAATTGTTTTTTTTTGGTGTAATGTGAGCTTTTAATAAAATCATCATCAAACATATTACAATGTTCATACATAACCTCATAAACTTACTACAAAGACTACAAGTTGAAATTGTTAAACTACCCGAATATCCAAACTTAGTAGCCAATTCCTATCCTTGCTTGGCATAACATGATTAATCTTATGTAGAACTCGAGCCCTCAGCATAGACTGTAAATCTTTGATCACTTTCCCAGGTGAAGTCAATACCAGAGAAATTCTGCATTCATTCCTCTGATGCCAGATAACATACCAACTAGCAATCAGAGCCATCCGACAAACTTGTTTCTGCAATCTGGTACAACCAGGATTAGGGCCAGTCAATCTCTTTAGTAGCCATAATTCAATCCCTGCAATAATCTGAGAACTGTATGCACATCTAGAAAATAAATGGTCATGAGTCTCCACATCTTGTTCACAAAAAACACAACTGTCCCTATCACTTATACTCAACTGAGACAGTTTCTCCCTAGTATTTAGGCCATTGTGCATAATCAGCCAACCAATAAGAGAATGTTTAGGTATATTCCATTGATCCCAGACAAGTTTATACCACTGGACAGGGGGGTGTGGTCCCTTCAACCAGTGGTAACCAGAACTGATTGAGTAGCCTCTAGCATCATGCTACTATTGGCCACCCACAAATCCTCCACACATAGCATCCCTAATATTTCAGATATTCCTCCAGTTCCAATTGGAATCAGGAGGAGGTTGATAATTAGTCCAGTATGCACCCTTCAAATAGACATGATCAATCCATAACACCCATAATCTATCAGCTTTAGTATGTATTCAGTTAACCAATTTGCCAACAGTTGCCTTATTCCACACCTCAGCATGCTTTATATGTAAGCCTCCTTTCTTTTTCTTACAACAATTTTTTTCTCATGCTACCAGAGGAACTCTGTGAAATTCAGTACCTCTACTTCAAAAATAATTTCTGCAAATGGCGTCAATTCTCTTTTTGACTCCCTTAGGAATTAAAAAAAATGGAGGCCTAATAATTATGGAGGGTGTTGAAAACAAAGTTGATCAGCACAAGTCTTCCTGCATAACTTAGCTTTCTTGCACCAATGCCCCTGATTTTTGTCACAATTCTTTCCAAGAGAATGTTACAGTCTGATCTTGACAATCTCTCAGGTTGAATAGGTACCCCTAGGTATTTGAATGGTAGTACCCCTTGCTGGAATCCTGATATCTGAACAATATCCATCTTTAGAGCCTCTGGAACACCATTAAAAACTACCTCTGATTTGGAAGGGTTAACCCTCAGTTCAGAGGTTGCAGAGAAAGTAGAAAGTGCTCTTAATATTAACATAATTGATTTTATATAACCCATACAGAACATTAACAAATCATCAGCAAACAACAGATGTGTCAACTTCAAGCTTTTGCAGAGAGGGTGGTATCAAAAGAACCATTTAGCAGTAGCATACTCCATCACTCTTGTTAAATATTCCATACAGATAAAGAAGATAAGAGGAGAGATAAGGGTCCCTTGCCTGAGTCCCCTCTAACCCTTAAAAAAACCAAACTAGGATCCATTCAAGTTGAGAGTATAGGAAGGAGTAGTAATACATATCTTAATCAACTCCCTAAATTTTTCAGGAAATTGAAGTGCTTGAAACATTTTTTGATCCATAAACTGTCATTCAATAAAATTATAAGCTTTTTGCAAGTCCAACTTGAACATATATCTAGGTGAGACCATACCTCTATTATAAATTCTGACTGGGTCTTGACAGATGAGAATATTTTCTAGTATGCTCCTTCCTTTGACAAATGCACCCTGGTTCCTACTGATTATATCAGGCAAAACCAGTGCTAGTCTAGTACACATAATCTTAGAAATTGTTTTGTATAAGACATTGCAGCAAGAAATAGGTCTGAAGTGCTTTACACTAGATGGTCTCTCAACTTTTGGAATTAAGATAATGATAGTGGAATTTACCTGAACAAGGAGCTGTCCAGAATCAAAGAAATTGATAACAGCAGCACAGATATCATCACCAATAATCTCCCAAGCATCTTTGTAAAATTGACTAGAATAGCCATCTGGTCCTGGTGACTTTCTATTTAGAATATTAAAAATGCTTTGTTTGACTTCATCAGCTGTAACAGGTCTAGACAAAATTGTCCAATGCTCCTCAGTACAGCATTGGCCCCTTCTCACTACATGTTGTTGAACTGGCTCAGTCTGCTGATGAGACCCTAATAAATCCTGATAATAATCTAAAAAAAGCCATCTGAATCTCATCTCTTTCAGTGCAGAGATGTCCGTATTTTTCTTCAATTTGGAACACTTTATTCATCATCAACCTCTTCTTAATAGCATGATGGAAAAAAGAATTATTTAAATCCCCTTCAATTGACCATTGTATCTTTGCTTTTTGTGATAAAAAGCTATCTCTAGCTACAGTAAGCTCTTTGAGGTTACTAGCCAAATCCATTTCCTGCTAAACTAGATCCAAGTCCCCTGGATTATCAACCAAATCTTGTTGTATCTTTGCCAGAGCAATACTAGCATTATTTGTAGTGTTTTCAATATCAGAAAATCAGGTATGATTAAGTCTTTTAAGCACTGGTTTGAGAGCTTTCGGTTTTTTGATCACTCTAAATATTTTTGTACCAATGTATCCACTACTCCAAACACTTCTAATCCTATCCTGAAATTCTTAAGCTTTTCCCCACATATTAAAGTATTTGAAGCTCTTTTTTCCTCCAAAATCAGCTCTCATATTCACCAAAGTACATAGATAGTGGTCAAATAGACCTTCAGGGTGGAAATGAGCAATATAATCACCAAACATTTCCATCCATTCAAGATTGCCCATAGCCCTATCCAACCTACTATAAATTCTCTCTGATGCTTCTTGTTTATTAAACCAAGTAAACAGAGGCCCAGTAGCTGAGACATCCTTCATACAACATAAGGAAACACACTCTTGGAACTGTTCCATTTCTACCTCAGTAGTATGACCACCAAGTCTTTTAATAGGTGATAGAACAGTATTAAAATCTCATAACCAGAGTCACGGGTCAGAGCAGTTATTAGCCACATTTTTTAAGAAATCCCACAGCTCACCTCTTTCATGAAGGCCATTAAATGCATAGATTATGGTCAAGTAAAATTGCTTATCATCAATTTGAGAATAAACCAACATATGTATGTATTGTGCATTGTAAGATAAAAATTGGATATTAAAACATGAAGGCCTCCAAAAAAATCCAAATTCTCCCTCCCTTATGCCATCTACAGTTAGTGGTCACACTCCATCCATCACAAATAGAAGTTTCACTCTTAATAAAACTACTAAGTTTAAGCTTAGTTTTCAACAGGCCAAAGAGACCAACCCCATAATTGTGCATAAACCATTTGACCACCTTCTGCTTATTCAGGTCATTAAGACCCCTAACATTCCAGAAACCAATGCTATGCATTAGTATTGGCATCTGGAGGGTCCTTTCCACTCTCTACCACCCCCCTCCAGGAGTAGCAGTATTAATCAGAGCCTCAACAAATGTGTATGGACTAAATTTTCCAGACAATCTGACCACAACCATCCCACCTTGCCTGTTCAACCTTATGATTTGCTTTGCAAGTGTAGACTTAACTATGGGAGTTGATCTAACCTGACCAAGACAAGGAAATGCAACATGTGTGAAAATAGGAGGGGATAGAACATTAGCATTCTGAGGTTTTTTTTTAGGCCTCCAGACTTATTTAGGTAGTGACTGTGACTTGGCCACATGCACCTGAACTTATTTCCTCTCTGCTTTAGGCCTTGCCTTTCGACCCTGGGCCGCAACATGACCTATTCCATTACAACTAGTACATGAAATAGGTTTCCACTCATATGCAATTGTCATAGTAATCAACTTTCCATTTTCATCCAAAAACTTCACCTTTTCAGGTAAATTCTGATCCATTTGCAATTCTACCATGACCCTAACATAACTCAGATGTATTTTATCCGCAGTTGACCCAACCATTTGGATATAATTTCCCACCAAGCCAGCAATTTTAGGTAAACACTTTCCCCATAATTTTAAGGGAATTCCTGACATTCTAATCCAAACTGGGACAACATCTACTTTGCCTTTCTCTAACTCCGTGGTAACATCCCAAGGTTTAATCATTATTGGCTTATTATCAAACAAATAGTAACCAGATTTTAATAAAACTTCCCTACTCCCATGCCTAGTGAATCTAACAATGAATATCCCATTGTCTAAGAACGAGACTCTGTCAATGCCAAAGTCCCGCCCAAACACGATAGACATAGTTTTCAATGAGTTCCCAGAGTGGGTTTTCACCCAAGATATAACAATACACAAAATTATTCCAAAATTCTACCTCTGGTTTGATGTCCTCCGGTGTAAATTATAGCAGGTCCATCAGTTCCTCCTCCTCCTCAATAGTTTCCATCAGCGGAATGGACTTTCCACCTTGCCGGAGTATCCAACCATCCTGTTTATTCACTTCATCATCTTCGGCAAGGTTAACGATTAGAATACCATTCATCTCTTGTAAGGACTTCGTTTTCCTTGCATCCTCCGTTGTCGGGCCTCGAAAGGTACTAACTTTAGGTCCCATCTTTGAAGTACTAGCACCATCAGCTCCAATAAGGGAATTTTTTGCAGCTGGTGCAGCAGTTGATGCATTGTGATGCGGTGAAAAACGGTTATGGTTAGCTAGTGTAGGTTTGACAGCCGTCATATGTGCGAAATTTTAGGTATCTTAATATCAAAGCTTTCCTCTCTCTAGATTATCTCTCATCATGTTTTTTCAATCCAAATTTTTTTTAGTTGATCAATTTAATTATTAGAATAACTACTCCCTCCATTTAACAATTATCACTTCATTTCGCCAATTTATGTGAGGGGTATTATATTGAAGTGGGGTGATAAAAGTTGAATGGAGGGAGTATTAGTTTATTAAATAGCCTAAGATAATAATACTAGCTAATCTTATTCGGTTCGATTTAGTATAATTTACAATATATATACCAATCATTAAACTTGTTAATGTGATTAAAATTTAATATTATAAAATTGGATTTTTTTAATGTGTGGTCTTAGGACACATGTTGTTATAAAATTAGGTCATTTAACTCAAAAAATTCATAACTCAATAATCAATAATTATATCAACTAAAAAATCCAATCATTTCAATATAAATTTGGGATTCATCATTAGAAATCTGTAACAATATACTTATATAAAAATAAAGAGTAAATTATCGATTACTCACACCAACATTCCACTTTTTTTCACTAACTCCCACGTTAATTTTTTTTTTTAAAATTACACTCATATTATTTCACAAATAGGATCCTACAACCTTTTGTACAGTAGCTTTCTATAATATGCCTATATATTATATATTAGAACTATTTAAGCCTAATAAAAAAAAATTACGCATCTCCTTTTTCCTTAATTCTGATTTCTCTTCAGTCGACAAACTCTCATCTCTTCTCTTCTCTAAATTTCTTTTAAACGACAGTCGATAAACTTCACTTCTCCGTAATTATGATTCTAAAATGGTGAAAGGGAAGCAATTGACATCATCATCAAGGAGGAAAAGCGCATCTAATAATATTTCGGTGAACGAGAAGCAATTTACATCATCATCAAGAAGGAAAATGCATCTAACAAAACTTTAAGGTAAATTTCTACACCAATCATACGAACTATTATTAAAAAAATACGGGCTAAAAAATACGAGCACATAAGAACACGAGCTATTAAGAAAAGAATACGAGCTAATGTAAAAAGAATACGAGCTTAAAAATATCACGAAGTTAAAAATACGAGCACATAAATATACGAACTATTAAGATAAAAATACGAGCTAATGTAAAAAAAAAAACACGAGCTTAAAAGGATCACGAGCTTTAAAATACGAGCACATAAGAATACGAGCTATTAAGATAAGAATACGAGCTAATGTAAAAAGAATACGAGCTTCAACTATTTTCATGCATTAAAAATTTTGGATAAAAATTTTTTTTCAAGATGATGCTCACGAGTCATGTCTTATGATTTGTTCCGCATAGTCAATTAATTATAATAGTTTAAGGGAGAAGATGATTCATTAACTGGATGATGGAGAGGAGTTAGAAAAATATGAAAGCAGTCAGGGAGAGTAGGGAGATTGAATTGAAAATGAGATTGTTACCTTTTTTTCTGAAAAAGTATTTGAGAAAAAGACTAAAATAGCCTTGGATGTACAATGCTATTGTACATTCAGTTGTATAGTCTTGGAAGTAATATTATTTTCTCAGGTCAAAATTTGCACCCTAAAAGATTTTCAGCTGTAAATTTTTGTATAATGATTATTTTGCCCCCGCGGTTTTTCATTTACTTGACTCAATTTATACTTTTAACCTCATTTTCCCACAAATTTTTTCCTAAATTTTCCCCAATTTTTTCCGAAAATTCTAACCTAATTTCTTATTGATTGAAGGTTCCTAAATTAAAAGATTGTTCACCAATCACTTAATTAGCATAAACTGGAAAAACTATTAAACAAAGAACAATACTATTGAGTGAAAATTGAATAAAATGCACACAATGAAAGAAAACAAAAACAATGTGGAATAACTTACCTTGATTATGAGCTCTTGAAATCAAATTGGAAATAGAATTTGTAGAGAGAGAGAGAGAGAGAGAGAGAGAGAGAGAGAGAGAATCAATATATGTTGGGTTATAACATAAAGAAGAAGAAAAAAGGGGAAATAACATAAGTTTAAGAAAAGAAGAAGCAAGGGCATAATCGTCTTAAATTTTTTGTTTTAACCAAAAATTTGAATTTTGACGGAAAAATGGCCTAAAAGTGATTTTGGTAGGGGATTTTGAACTGAGCAAGTAATACTGTAACACCCCGGTTTATGAAGGAGCCTTTAGCAAGACATTCCCTAATAAATCGGACTGTTACCATCTCGGTTTCCCGAGGTAGTGAATAACAAAGTACAACAATACCAAAGTACTTTAAATTAAAACTTAACGATTACGTGTTTATTACAAATTATCCAACTAATACTTAATATAAGATAAATACAACCCGCAGCGGAAAATAAATGAAGTGATAAAATCTTCTATGTGGTCTAAACTTCTAGGTAGATTGGCCAAGTCCTCACGCATCCCATAGCTCCCAAGTCAGCTAATCTTTAGTACCTGTCAAATCTGCTCCCCATTATGGTTCATCACAGGTGTTCACGAATACACAGGGTCAACCACGAGGTTGAGTAGGGAGAACAATGAAACAATAAATATGATATGCATGCTCCTCCGTCACCTCCATCTCCATCTCAACTCAAATCTCATATCTCAAACCCCGGACAACCCAAACCATACCGATCCCCGGTAGACTATATATCTATCGACCGTAGCCGATCGCGCACCGCATTTCCTTGTTGAGGACATCGGGGCAAGTCTGCAGAACCCGCCTGGGCCTTATCACAACATCACATCGTATCCCAACATCGTCACCACCACATCCTCCTCCAACTCCAATGCATATGAAATGCTCGATAATTAATGCAATGCAATATGTATATAAATCACTGAACTGATAAATCATAAAGTCATGCCAGTTACCCGATGTTGTGATATCATACTCAATACGATAAATTCAGTCAATCACTTCCCGTATATAAATCATCACGTAAGTCAACAACCAGGAAACAAGTCAACACAACTCAACAACGACGGTAATAAGACAAGTGTATTTCCCTACCTCAAAGTGCCAGCAAATCCAATTAAGCAGTTAAGCAGTCCAGAAATAAAGCAATGAATTTGATTATCGATCCTTCACGAATCCGTCACCTAAAACAATTATAATATTTATTATTACTAACTACTAACTATAGAAATCTCTCAAAATAGAAACTTTCCCGATATAGTAACTTTCCATTTTAACCAGTCCCGACTCAAAGTCCATCTCTAATTATTTAAACGACTCGGGGATTAAATTAAATAAATTATTTAATGTCTCGGGAATAATTTATTTAAAAGACTCGGGAATTAAATTAAATAACTACTATGATAAATAAAAGATTAGACGAATTATATGATTTAAGAAATACCCGAATTACTTTAAACAATTCAAGCATCCCGACTCAAACCCGTCTTTAATCATTTTAATGCACTCGGGAATTA
Source organism: Silene latifolia (assembly GCF_048544455.1). Classification (NCBI taxonomy): domain Eukaryota; kingdom Viridiplantae; phylum Streptophyta; class Magnoliopsida; order Caryophyllales; family Caryophyllaceae; genus Silene; species Silene latifolia. The sequence goes on from NC_133534.1 coordinate 41,081,053, forward strand.
ATTAATTAATTTAGAATACGCCCCATTACGAAACATAACGACTAAATTATGAAAAACCCGTTTCAAAACCAAAACAGCCCGCACCCCCTACACACGCACCCACTCTCCTCACGCACCACCTAAACCACCGCGACAACCACCAGTCGTGGTCCCCACATCAACCCAGCCACCAACAACCACCCCCACTGGGGTCGACTCCCGCCGGCGGTTCAAACCAAGGCCGCCATTTGGCCTGGTTCACCACCATGCATCACCAACACCTCTCGTTCTCAACCTGCCACCACCGCACTATTAACTAACCACTGCCCAAACAACCACCAGTCAACTCGCTGCCAACCCACGCACACAGACACACCAAAGACCACCGTTTCGACCTCCCCCTAGTCCACGGTGGTGCCACCCAAACCTTACCCCTCTAAACTCGCCTGAAAACCCGTGTTATAACCCCTTTGCCACCCCCTGTCGCTGCTGCCTTTTTCCGCCACTATCACCACCAACAACCGCCCTAACCACCACCACTACACTCGCCCCTTACCACCCTACTCCTATACCCTGTCAACAACCCCCATAAACTCCCTTAACAGACACGACACAACCACCAAGACCCCGACAGAAAATATGAAAACAGAGAAAAGGGTTAACTGCTTACCTTCCCGCCACTACAACGGCCACCACGGCCACCCACAGGCGTCGACAAACGGCCTAAGGTCTTCTTTGCTGCGCCGTCAACAACCAAGGTCCCTCTCTCTCTCTCTCTCTCTCTCTAAGCATGAAGATAGAAGTTGGAGCTGATGAAAGGAGGGAGGCGGGTTGAGGTGTGGGTCGTGTGTTGCTAGGGTAAAATTAGGTTAAAACTTAGGTTAGAAAATGATGTTGGGTGTTGGGTTATTTGGGTTAAACATGATATTGGGTAAACCCAAATGGGTCGAGGGTAAATGGTTTAGCTCACGTCTCGAATACCATATAGACCCGTCTCAGATAACTTATGCAACAACTCGATTTTTACGATATCAACACGACTAAACAATTAACTCGACTCAACTATTATCCCGACATAATTAGTAATATAAAAATACATAATAATTAATATATAAAAATATCCGTTTACTCGATTATATAAAATACGGGGTATTACAGTCTTCCCCTCTTAAAATGAACTTCGTCCCGAAGTTCGCTCCCGTACTCAAACCTCAGAAGGGTACACTATATCGTACATACGGACGTCACGCATTTCTAACACAGTTAACACACACTTTTGACACATCAATTAAACATAACAGACACGAAATGTTACATTCTGCCCTCCTAAAAATAAACTTCGTCCCGAAGTTTAACTCATCTTCACTTAACCCAACTAACTACAACTAATAACTACTTGAGAACACAAATGTAAAACAACTAAACAATCATCTGAGAACACCGTCGTCTTCCATCTAAATTCCGATCTCGAACTCAAGTAACTCAATAACCATGATCACACTGGACCGTAAACATAACTCGGCACAAAGGCCCCACAGCTCAATACTAGTGGCCAATCTCGATCTCAATATCAATAGTTTAACTACTCTCTTCTTTTACACATCAACCAACTAACAGAAGTATGAATAAAACATATAGAACTCATTTGCATAGATACTCCACAACGAAACATCTACTTGGTCAAAACTACCATCTACAAACAAGTGCAACATAAACATTAAGATTTTACAATCCTACCCGACTAGAAACATGGTTACGTCCTCGTAACCTCTTTTCAATTTTCATATACCTATACAACAAAATCATTATCAACCACATGTGACAGGAAAGAATACATGATAAGAGATTGCGCATCAACATTAAGGTCGAAACGAGGTTTTATTAAGGAATTAACTGATTGTCAACAAGTAGCATTTATTACTAGCTCATGCTTAACTTAAAACACAGCATCAAACTAAAAGAACAACAAGAAAGGAACCAAGGTTTACACGGTTTCACAACTAAACAATTTTGATGATCAATTATAGACTATGAACGAGCGAGAGCAAAATCAACAAAACAATTTAAGAACTTCTCACATTTGTAAACATATCACAGAAATAGATCCACCACTACTATCTATCACAATCACAGGATCTTATTGACACGTCCATTCAACCCTTTACTCCCTCACTGGTTAAGGTCACGAATTAGGTCGATGAATTTAAGCAATCAACAACATACCCATAATTCATACTTTAAATTATAAAAATTGTTTGCACGATATCAATTCTGAAAACATGTGTCCCAATAAAAGTAACTACATATGATCTATGACAACGACAACATTACTTCCATATCACACCTATGTTTCACATTTTAGCAACCATATCATTCAATTGTGTCCAAAGAACTTAGTATAATTCATTCTCAGCAAAACAAGAGATATTGTATAAATAGTTTAAACATATACATTTGCCATCATATACTTTGTAGAACACTAGCTATGATAAAAGATTAGCAACTTGAACAACTTCTCTGATTGCATGATTGAATAATTAGGCAACTCGTAGGCTCAATTAAATGTAACTATAATGACTATCATTTAAACCAATGCATATCATGTGAATCATCAAAAGAGTTATCCCATTATAATTGCCAACATAGTTATCATGACAATTTTTTATTATAATATAATTGATAGTAACGACTCGAGAATATAGATATGCCAATTGTCATGTTATATCAAACAGTTTCCTTTATATCACACCCATACAATTGCAAGAATCACTTTAGCATTTTATGACAATATAATAACGAACATGTTCAATAAGGAATAACAACATTGTTTATTATCATGTTATAGTTTTAGGTCCAACTGAAATAATTTAATGTGATGAAGGTAATAAATATAACTATTGGCACACAACTCATATGAAAGGCATTAGAGCTTAGATGCATCCTCATATGTGTGAACATTTGGACATACTCATTACTATCATCCATGTGTAAATATTTAGACATAATTATTTAATTATTCATGCGAGTATATTAGAACAATCAAATTAACTTTTAACGCCATCAACTTTACCAAGATATGAGAACATAGTTTTATATTTATATATATCCGACCACTATGCAAATATGATGAACATGCTAGAGATATTACAACATGCCAAACATACATAAAATATGCAACAACTGGACTCGTATAAAATATCTCACCCTTGATTAAGAATCAATTTAAGCTATCCAATTTTACTCACGCTATCATGCCAACAATGTTATCAACTAGACTTTAATTTTATCGCCTATTAAGATACATAACTACTGAACATGCGTGCTACTATCATCATATAAAACATTATAAGATCACATTAATAAGGCTCATGAAATAACCAAACAATTATATGAAAACTCACATAGTACGCACATTTTACAAGTCATGATTCACGTTGTAACTTTCAAAAATCACAAATAAATAACCGTCCAACGAATACTTGAGTTAGATTACTTTTTATAACATACCGAGAGTTAAAAACACAGGGGAAAAATAATTATGTCTAAAGCACAAGAATTTCATTTTTAAAGCATTTTACAACTCAGTTGTTCCAAATAAGTATGTGACGGCAATTGGTTCGAAACTTGGTCAGTTTGCAAAACGTACCATCTAATATAGAGACATCAAGAATTTTCGTGGCTTAACAATTTGAAAACATATGCGAATCTTCTGATCGATGGAGTTGGAATTATGCAAAAATTATCAATACAATTTAAATGAGGATTTTTACAAAATCATTGGTCAAAACATCACTGCACAGGAACTTCCTGACCACAGCCCACTAAAATATTTATTACTCCTAATCCGTATATCATATAAGCATGAGACCAACGCCAAATGAACACTAACCCACGAGGCTATCTCTCACAAAATTTTCATCCATAGGGGATTAACAGAAAAGAAATGACAGCAAGATCAATTAGGGAGTAAAATCAAACAAACGTATTTCAACACTAGGTCATTCATCTACTATGTTCCAAGCTCTTACAACCACACTATCGATACTAACTCATCCTAACTTAAATCTCACACTGTATACCTTCGTAACATCTACCCCATAGAATCCCGTTGCATCTCGATCTACTCCTTAAATCTAATCACGATTGCTATGACTAGAAACATGCAATTCAATAGTGTTTCTTATTACTATCACAAGACTATACTAGCATGGCTTTGGGATCACATAACCGCATATCACTAGACATAATATTACTATCAGCACATCATTCAACATCCACCTAGGTAAATATCATGATCTCGTAATTATTTCCACGCTCACGATTACCACATTCCAACACTTCATTGATTACCAATCTGAACACGAAGATTTATTTCTCATTTCCACAACATCATATGATCACATCATCATTCATACAAAATACTTACCGTAACGTTGTCCTGTAGAATGGTTAGAACATATGGGTCTCAAGGTGTACATCCACTCGATTATATTCAAGGTTTTCCTTCTAACTACCCATTCACTCAATTTCTCTCGGGTTACCTGGTTCAAAACTGAGAGGGTAAAAGAGCACGTATTAAGGGCGCCTTCTTAACCGCACTGTGAGCTCCTATCAGTTTATTCCCAGGGGTTCATTGGGTTCATTGGTTTAGGCTTGAGGATCGTTCGCTCTGATACCACTTTGTAACACCCCGGTTTATGAAGGAGCCTTTAGGAAGACATTCCCTAATAAATCGGACTGGTACCATCTCGGTTTCCCGAGGTAGTGAATAACAAAGTACAACAATACCAAAGTACTTTAAATTAAAACTTAACGATTACGTGTTGATTACAAATTATCCAACTAATACTTAATATAAGATAAATACAACCCGCAGCGGAAAATAAATGAAGTGATAAAATCTTCTATGTGGTCTAAACTTCTAGGTAGATTGGCCAAGTCCTCACGCATCCCATAGCTCCCAAGTCAGCTAATCTTTAGTACCTGTCAAATCTGCTCCCCATTATGGTTCATCACAGGTGTTCACGAATACACAGAGTCAACCACGAGGTTGAGTAGGGAAAACAATGAAACAATAAATATGATATGCATGCTCCTCCGTCACCTCCATCTCCATCTCAACTCAAATCTCATATCTCAAACCCCGGACAACCCAGCCATACCGATCCCCGGTAGACTATATATCTATCGACCGTAGCCGATCCGCCACCCTTGTTGAGGACACCAGGGCAAGTCTGCGAGAACCCGCTTTGGGCCTTATCACAACATCACATCGTATCCCAACATCGTCACCACCACATCCTCCTCCAACTCCAATGCATATGAAATGCTCAACAGTAATTAATGCAATGCAATATGTATATAAATCACTGAACTGATAAATCATAAAGTCATGCCAGTTACCCGATGTTGTGATATCATACTCAATACGATAAATTCAGTCAATCACTTCCCGTATATAAATCATCACGTAAGTCAACAACCAGGAATCAAGTCAACACAACTCAACAACGACGGTAATAAGACAAGTGTATTTCCCTACCTCAAAGTGCCAAAGACAAATCCAATTAAGCGATTAAGCGAGTCCGAGAAATAAAGCAATGAATTTGATTATCGATCCTTCACGAATCCGTCACCTAAAACAATTATAATATTTATTATTACTAACTACTAACTATAGAAATCTCTCAAAATAGAAACTTTCCCGATATAGTAACTTTCCATTTTAACCGGTCCGACTCAAAGTCCATCTCTAATTATTTAAACGACTGGGATTAAATTAAATAAATTATTTAATGTCTCGGGAATAATTTATTTAAAAGACTCGGGAATTAAATTAAATAACTACTATGATAAATAAAAGATTAGACGAATTATATGATTTAAGAAATACCCGAATTACTTTAAACAATTCAAACATCCCGACTCAAACCCGTCTTTAATCATTTTAATGCACTCGGGAATTAATTAATTAATTTAGAATACGCCCCATTACGAAACATAACGACTAAATTATGAAAAACCCGTTTCAAAACCAAAACAACCCGCACCCCCTTCACACGCACCCACTCTCCTCACGCACCACCTAAACCACCGCGACAACCACCAGTCGTGGTCCCCACATCAACCCAGCCACCAACAACCACCCCCATCAGGGTCGACTCCGCCGGCGGTTCAAACCAAGGCCGCCATTTGGCCTGGTTCACCACCACGCATCACCAACACCTCTCGTTCTCAACCTGCCACCACCGCACTATTAACTAACCACTGCCCAAACAACCACCATCAACTCGCCGCCAACCCACGCACACACACACCACAAAGCACCACCGTTTCGACCTCCTCCCCTAGTCCACGGTGGTGCCACCCAAACCTTACCCCTCTAAACTCGCCTGAAAACCCGTGTTATAACCCCTTTGCCACCCCCTGTCGCTGCTGCCTTTTTCCGCCACTATCACCACCAACAACAGCCCTAACCACCACCACTACACTCGCCCCTTACCACCCTACTCCTATACCCTGTCAACAACCCCCATAAACTCCCTTAACAGACACGACACAACCACCAAGACCCCGACAGAAAATATGAAAACAGAGAAAAGGGTTAACTGCTTACCTTCCCGCCACTACAACGGCCACCACGGCCACCCACAGGCGTCGACAAACGGCCTAAGGCCTTCCTTGCTGCGCCGTCAACAACCAAGGTCCCTCTCTCTCTCTCTCTCTCTCTAAGCGTGAAGATAAAAGTTGGAGCTGATGAAAGGAGGGAGGCGGGTTGAGGTGTGGGTCGTGTGTTGCTAGGGTAAAATTAGGTTAAAACTTAGGTTAGAAAATGATGTTGGGTGTTGGGTTATTTGGGTTAAACATGATATTGGGTAAACCCAAATGGGTCGAGGGTAAATGGTTTAGCTCACGTCTCGAATACCATATAGACCCGTCTCAGATAACTTATGCAACAACTCGATTTTTACGATATCAACACGACTAAACAATTAACTCGACTCAACTATTATCCCGACATAATTAGTAATATAAAAATACATAATAATTAATATATAAAAATATCCGTTTACTCGATTATATAAAATACGGGGTATTACAAATACGGGTGTAATGTTTAGAAAAATTTGACGTGGGAGTTGATTAAAAAAATGGACTATTTGTGGGTGTAATCGGTAATGTACTCAAAAATAAAATTTTGAAAGGCTAATCACAATAGTAAAAAATATATTGTTAGAATTCATCATTCAATAAGATAAGAGCATTCATATGTACTAACTTTTGACCTCAACTACGCTTGAAAGCAAATCTTTGTACTTGCATTTTGAGTTTACTCGCGTCAACTTTGTAATTGACAAATGATTTAGAATACGACGAGGTAATTGCTACATATAAATGTAACAGTCTATATTAATTGGGGATATAGAGATAATTTGTGAGTACAATTTTATGAGAGTTGTTTTGTGAGGTTCAAGAAGAAGCTTCAATTTGTTATGGACTCAAATTGGGTGGTGTTGTGCTGACCTTGGAGATTGAAGGAGTTTGTTCGGATCTTGGTGGCCTCAAGATTATTTACCTTTTATCTCGTTGTGAGTTCTTTCAGGTTGAACTTGATAAGGTTAATTTTAGTCGTTGGCCTATCAAAATAAATCTTATTCTCAACTAACTAGTAGCTAGCAGTAAGAAAGGGTCGAATCCACAGGGAGGCGAGTTAATTAATCTAGTTTGTTTATATTTAAGTTCGTCTTAAAGGTAACAATTTAATGGGGTTTTGTTCGATTGATTTCTAAACTAATTGCAAGGTAAATAAAATGAATTCAAATATATTAAAAGAATTTAGGGGTTGGGTTCACTAGGTAGTCATCCAAGAGTAAGATTTAATTCATCGATTGAGCAATTTATATTGTTGAAAGTCATACGATCGGTCGATTCTAATATATATTTTTAGATCTAAACTTAACATGCGATCACTATTATTAAGTAAGTCTAATTCAATTATCTTGGCTTATACTCGTCTTAACTCTGTCGATGAAAATCCTAGTTTGAAAGACTAATTAACCAATTCTGATCAGTAATTAATTAACTAGATGTAAGACAACAATTAGCTACGCATACTAACGGTAATAACCTAGATCCCCTTTCAGCCTAGAATATGAAATTAGCTACGCATACTAACGGTAATAACAACAATAATAATTGTAGAAGACATAATTAAAGGCAAAAAAGATGAATAACTAATATTGAAAGAAATAGAACTTGAATTACTAATAACTAAAGAAGGATTAGAGAATACCGTAATTAAAGAGTGTTTAGATGCGGAAACAATAATGATAAAACAAACTAAGAGTTTTTAAGAGAGTTTTATAGGGTAAATCTACGCATCTAGGTAAAATAATGCGTAAATAAACATAGGGTACGAATTGGGTATTTATAGTAAAATATAACCGACTTATGGAAATTGCGGAAAATCCCTCAGCTCAATGTGTACTCGATCGAGCCTAGGTGCACTCGATCGAGTACACTACTTCCTCGATCGAGCCTACTTGGGTTTGATTGAGTATTCTCCTTTTTCAGCTCTTTTCTTCGTGTTGTCTTCTTCATTTCTCTTTCTTTATTCTTCTAGATTCTTGTGCCATGCTTCGTTTTCCTTCATGCCCACTCAACGATGCTCTTTTCATTCTTTTGCTTCTCAAATGCATCATTCCTGTATTAAACATCAAATAGCGGAAGTAACAACATTCTAACATAAAAGGCATGTAATTAATATAAATTAGCACGAAAATCGTATCAAAAGTATTTAAAGAGAGGCATAAATATGTATATAATTATGACTCATCAGAACCCAATTAGTGATAGAATTGGATAGTATCTTTGGCTCATGTAGAACATTTGTATATCGGTCTAGTTTTGTATTATTATCTCCACAATAGTAAAATTTGCTCTCCTTCCGGATGGACGTAGCCATTTTACTGGTGAACCACGTATATCTTCGTCTCACTTTATTTGTTATTCGATGTTGCAACCTCAAAACCGTGTTCTAGCTAGACTCATGCACGTTCAATACACATCATTATTGTTGACAAAAACTCTTACCGAAACCGATCCCTAAATACGACTACAAACTACACGGTTCCAAGACTAATCCGATTCTGTCATAATTTTTTCAAAGCAATTAAGCATGTAAGTCAAGGGTGACAAATCCTCATATCTTAATGTCGTATAGAGTGGCTTGACTTCTTGCGAATTCTCGTTGATTTAAGTCAATTTCGAGCTTCCAATCAACTCGACTAACATGGTTAATTTGGGTTCGTAATTGGATTGATAAAACGAGATGATGCGCGACTTTCGAGTTGTATGGAGCTGGTTTACTCTCTTACGGAATATTGTTGAGTTAAGTCGGTTTAATCCTTTACTTTAAATTAATGAATTCTTTTAAAATAATGTATGAACGTCTTACAGTAATAAAATCAGTTTACCATCCTTTGACCTTTCATTTTCACTTTAGGCGTGTACCACCCCCCTTTCTATTTCATTTTCTTCTCTTTTACAAGCCAAGTCGGAATTAGAATTCTTTTATCACAAAATCACATTGAAGACGGCACGTATCCGTCATTTTGGAGTGACGGATACCATTTCCTCTCACAAATGACCCAAATAGAGAAGAAAGGAAAGCACATGGGGTGCCCCCACCTTGTCCCCCTATCCGTTTTGTGAGTGGCATTACCCGTTGTTTCGGCTAAAAATCACATAATAGGGAAAGGTCCACTTAGTAAATAAATGGATCATATAAGGAAGAAGGGGAGCCCGCGGTTGGAGTAAGCACAAAGAAGGGGAATGGGCTGACATGCACACAAGGAGGGACCGAAGCCCATTAAAGGAAGCATCAGGAAATAGGAAAGGGGAGTCAGGGAGAAGTTAGGGAGAAGTCAGGGAGATCAGGAAGAATTGAGGGAGACGACCAAACATGGAAAGAGTTGTTATGGAAGTTATATTCCCTTTCCATAATCAAGGTAGGGCATGACTAGGGTTCTTACCCTATAAATAGCCGAGGAAGCAATAAAAGAAGGACATTCTCATCAAGACATCATATATTCACATACACACGCCTACATTCATCCAAGATCTTACAAACACGATACCTCGTGCTAGCAAGAATAGCATTACGTTTCAATTGTAATCGTCCTCCCATTCAAGTATAGTACAATATTTGGCAGGGTACCGTCCCTCCCGGGGTTGTTCCCACATTGGGTTTTCCGCGTCACCAAATCTTGAGTGTTAATTCATATTTCGTGCTTTATTTCCTTATTTACATATCAACGTACGAACAATCATTCAATTAACCAACGCGTAAGACCACATTGACCCGAATCAATCAATTCGGTAAAAAATACCTAAACAGTTTGGCGCCCACCGTGGGGCATTGTGGTCGTCAATTGTTGATACTCTAAATACACGATGGATAAGCAAGCATCGGACGCCGTGTCAGGGAGCAGACAACCGTCGCCACCACACAACTCTACTCAAAATCCAGCATCAACAGTGGCAACACAGGCTCCCGGACATACCTCAAGAATCACACCAACAGCAAAAACCTCTCTACCTCTTAAGACTCCTGCTGTCACAACCCAAGCCAGATCAGATAAGGGAACATCAAGCTCAGGCCTCACCCCACCACCTAGTCCCACACAAATCTTGCTCACTGGCGTAGAGAATCTTCAGAAAGCCATGGAAAACATGAGAGAAGACCAAAAGAAAGCAGAAGCTGAAGCAAGAAGGAGAGACAGAGAGCTCTGGGCACAGATTGATATCCTGAAACAGCAGTCTGTCACCCCGACACGCAGGGCAAGTGAGGGAAGGTCTCCGCTAGTAGATCTGACGCAGGGGGCATCAGGCAGCATGAATCCACTTCGGCAGATACCAGCTGAACTGGTAACAAGGTTGGATCTGGCTACAGTACCATCAGATGGAAGAATAACCCCACAAGGGCTGGGATACCTTACGCCGGATAACTGGCCGACGGCCAGCCGTATGGAAGCACAAGCAGGTGGCATCCCTGTTAGCAGCCTAGCAACAATTGATCAGACACCTGGAGCAGGATCTGAGTGAAACCAGCAAGTGAACTGGCAGCAGGGGACGATCGTTACTTCAACCCCTCTAGCTGCTGGGACACATCAGAACCTTCAAGAGCTCGGGCCGGGAGGCAGTATATTGAATCAGCAAGCAGCTGACAGGCGGACCCCAGATTCAGGCAGCATAACAAATCAGCAGTACTTCGAGCTAAAGGAAATACTAAGCAAGGTCCCAGGGCTGCCACCCCCACTCGAGAAAGCAGCACTAGACAGCTATGCCGACTCACCATTCGTGGACACCATATCCATCACAGCCATGCCAAAGGGATTCACAAATCCAAATATGCCTCTCTTTGACGGCATAGCAGATCCCTTTGATCATATAAGCCAGTACAAGCAGAAGATGATGACAGTAACAGCCGTAGGGCAAGTCAAGGAGGCTTGCATGTGCAAAGGATTTGGATCCATCTTAACAGGACCGGCACTTCGATGGTTTGTGAGCCTGCCCAACAGGTCGATATCCACATTTGCTGAATTAGTGAACGCATTCACTCAACAGTTTGCAAGCAGCAGAAAGCCACAAAAGCATGCGGGAGATCTGTACAGAATCGTCCAGGGGGCAGGGGAGACCATTGGGGAATACAATACTAGATTCAACAATGAGAAGGTGGCAGTACGAGAGTGCGACGTTTCAACAGCAGTAGAAGCCTTCAGGAGAGGCCTCCACCATGACTCCGACTTATACAAGCAATTGACTATGCATCCCTGCCATAGTTTTGAGGCAGTGCAAGAGAAGGCAGTTGCCGCAATCAGATTAGAGGAAGACATCCTAACCAGAGCCAGCCTACCTAATATACCAAGTGTCTTTAGTACCTCAGCCGTAGAGAAGTCGGGAAGAAAGCAAACCACCAGCAAGAAGGACGAGAGATATAGGCCATATGGAAGGGGAGTCAACAGAATCGAAGAAAATCAGCAACTCCCTACTCTGGCGGAATACGGATTCACTACAGGTATCGGAGGAATCCTGAAGGCACTCAGGGAGATGGGAGATGGAGTCAGGTGGCCCAACCCACCAGTAGAGGGACAAGCATGGAGAAAGGATAGCAAAAAGAAGTGTGAGTTCCACCGTGATATTGGGCACAACACTGAGGATTGCTACACATTAAGAAGAGAGATCAAGCACCTGTACGAACAAGGAAAGCTGAGCCACCTATTACCACGTGGGGGCAAGCAGCAGAATAAGGTAGGCTCCACCAAGCCTGCAACCCCACCCACATGCACCAAAATCATAAACGTGATAACAGGCGGCTCAGACCTAAGTGGGTTGACATACTCAGCAGCTAAAAGACATGCTACCGAGACCAAAGGAGATAGGCCGACAAATTCTTGCAGAATTTCTCACAGCGACTTATCAGCTGTCACCTTTGACGAAGGAGATACATACGACGAACGAGAGCATCATGACGCACTTATTATCACCCTATCAATGGCCAATTGCACAGTTAGAAAGGTCCTGGTAGATACAGGCAGCTCGGTCAACCTAATCATGCTGACGACCATAGAAAACATGGGATTCAGCGAGAAGGATTTACATAAGAAGACTATTCCGCTAGTAGGCTTCAGTGGAGAGACAGCCAACTCACTGGGCGAAATAGTCATCCCAGCCTATGTGGGAGGAGTCAACAAGCAAGTCAGGTATCTGGTTATAGACGGACCCTTCACCTACAATGTCATCCTGGGAAGGCCGTGGCTACACCAGATGAAAGCAGTCCCTTCAACATATCACCAATGCATCAAGTTCCCCACACCATGGGGAGTAGAGACAATAAGAGGAGATCAGGAGGAAGCTAGAGGCTGCTATAAGAAGGCACTAAAGTGCACCGCCAGCCCTCCCGTATAACGATTACAGAAGCAGCCTGTCCAGGACGAATACATCGAGCCCCTAGCAGAAGAGCTAGATCAAATTAACCTGGACAAGCTGCACCCAGAAAGAACTGTGCTAATTGGAGCTGGATGCACAGGAAACTTGAGACAACAATTAATCAAATTTCTGCATGATAACATGGACTGTTTTGCATGGTCACACGAAGACATGATAGGAATAGATCCGTCCATCATAACGCATAAGCTCAGTGTGGACCCAAAGTGTAAATCCATCCAGCAGAGAAGAAGAAAGTTTACAGCAGAAAGAAACAGGGTGATCAACCAAGAGGTAGATAGTCTTCTGGCAGCAAAGAAAATAAGAGAAGTAAAATATCCAGAGTGGCTGTCTAACGTGGTGGTAGTACCTAAGAAGAATAGAAAGTGGAGAGTATGTGTGGACTTCACCGACCTCAACAAGGCATGCCCTAAACATCCCTTCCCGCTACCTCATATCGATGCAATGGTGGATGCGACAGCTGGACATGAGATGTTGACATTCCTGGACGCATGGAGTGGGTACAATCAGATCAAGATGGATCCTGCAGATCAAGAGAAGACGGCATTCATGTCTGAGAGAGGAATATATTGCTACAACGTCATGCCATTCGGCCTAAAGAACGCAGGCTCCACGTATCAAAGGCTGGTTAACCGCATGTTCAAAGAGCAGATAGGAAGAACTATGGAGGTATATATTGATGACATGGTGGTAAAATCAGAAAAAGCCAAAGATCACATGCGGCACCTGGCAGAAATATTCAGCACTCTGAGGGAAAACAAAATGAAGCTAAATCCATCTAAATGCACCTTCAGAGTATCTTCTGAGAAATTCTTAGGCTACATTGTAACTCAGAGAGGGATAGAGGCCAGCATCGAGCAGATCAAAGCCGTCTTACAACTAGAGTCACCTAAAAAGCCTAAGGATGTTCAAAGACTAGCTGGAAAGGTAGCAGCCTTAAGCAGGTTCATCTCAAGATCTTCAGATAAGTGCAGGCTGTTTTACGACATACTAAGCAAGAGTTAGAAGTTTGAGTGGACCGTGGATCACGAGCAAGCATTTAGAGAACTGAAGCACTACCTCAGCAGCCCACCACTGCTGTCAAAGCCGGAACCAGGAGAACCACTATTCCTATACCTGGCCGTCAGAGAGGTGGCAGTGAGCGCTGTTCTAGTCAGAGAGCAGGAAAAGGAGCAGAAACCAGTATACTACGTAAGCAAGTCTCTACTGCCGGCAGAGACCAGGTACACATCTCTTGAAAAATTAGTACTAGCACTGGTAGTAGCGTCTCACAAGCTGCGCCCCTATTTTGAATCCCACGCCATACATGTCGTGACCAACTACCCCCTGAAATCTATCATGAGGAAGCCTGAACTGTCAGGCAGAATGTCGAAGTGGTCTGTACACTTCAGTGGGTTCGATATCCAGTATGACCCCAGAACAGCAAACAAATCGCAAGCACTGGCCGACTTTGTGTCAGACTTCAGCCCAGCCATCCAAAATCTGGCAGATGAGGAAATCCTCACCCTAGAGAGGAACAAGGAGGCAGAGGTCTGGCAGATGCATATTGACGGAGCCTCCAACCAAAGGGGGACAGGTGTAGGGTTAATCCTGCGGTCACCACAGAGAGACCTGATAGCAAAAGCGGTAAGATGTGAATTCAAGGCAACCAACAATGAAACAGAGTACGAGGCCTTGATATTAGGAATGAAGCTAGCTCCGGAGTTAGGAGTCAGGCACCTGCACATATTCAGTGACTTTCTACTAATAGTCAACCACGTAAATGATGAGTTTATAGCCAGAGATTCAAAAATGATTGCATACTTAAAAGTAGCAAAGGAGTTAAAACAGAAATTCGAAACTTGCAAGCTTAAGCAGATCCCCAGAGATCAGAACGTGGAAGCAGATGCCTTAGCAACTCTGGGGTCAATATTCAAACCGACATAACTGTCCAGCATTCCCATAGCGCACATGCTAGAGCCTTCTATCCAGAAGGCAGAAGAAATAGATAAAGGAGAACTGGAGGATCCACAAAATGGAGAGGGAGTCCAGGCAGCTACAGAGATAGGTGAGGGCTCTCAGCCAGCCGACCAGCCGCCTGATCAAACAGCCGAACATGCAGATGAATGGGATTGGCGCACACCCTACCTATACTAGCTGCGACATAGCAAGCTACCAGATGACAATAAGGAAGTAAGGGCTTTCAGAGTAAAGGCCTCCAGGTTCATACTTATTGACGATATACTATTCAGGAAATCACTGGCAGGCCCTTACTTACGGCGCCTGGACAAGGAGGAGGCGCAGACTGTGTTACATGCTCTCCACAGTGGCGAATGTGGAAACCATGCAGGGGGCAGGAGTCTGGCAAATAAAGCTCTCGTGCAGGGATACTTCTGGCCCACAATGAAGGCAGATGCAGCAGAATATGCACGCAAGTGTGACGCCTGCCAGCGCTCAGCACCAATGATCCATCAGCCAGCAGAACCCTTACACCCTATCATTTCTCCCTGGCCATTCATGGCATGGGGCATGGACATAGTAGAACCTCTACCAAAAGCCACAGGAAACAGGACATGGATGCTGGCGATGACAGATTATTTCTCCAAGTGGATAGAGGCAGAAGCATTCACAGAAGTAAAGGACAAACAAGTCATTTCGTTTATAAAACGAAACATCATTTGCAGGTTTGGTATCCCATCAGAAATCATATGTGACAATGGCTCACAATTCATCTCCAACGATACCGAGGGATACTATGCCAGGTAGAACATCACCCTAAAAAAGTCAGCACCCAAGACTCCAAATTCCAACGGGCAAGCTGAATCCAGCAACAAAATCATCATGGACAATCTGAGAAGGAGGTTACAAGAGTTAGGAGGAAAGTGGGCAGATGAATTGCCACTGATATTATGGTCAGATAGAAAAACGCCAAAGATAGCAACAGGTCAAACACCCTTCAGCCTGGTGTTTTGCGCAGAAGCAGTCATTCCATCAGAAGTTCTAATTCACACTCACAGGTATGGATGTATGATAAGGAACTAAACAATGCAGAGATGGTCAGAAGCCTGGACACAGTAGACGAGTTGCGAGCAAGTGCAAAAATACGTCTGGCTGCCTACAAGCAGTCAGTGGCCATGAGTTACAACAAGAATGTGAAAGTCAGGCTCCTGGAGGTAGGAGACCTGGTTCTCCGAGAGGTGTTTCAAAACACTAAGAATCGAAAGGCGGGAAAATTCGCCTACAAATGGGAAGGACCATACCAGGTAGAAGGAGTTGTTGGCCATGGTGCATACAAACTGATGACTATGGACGGTCAAATCATACAACGCCCATGGAACATACTTCACCTGAAGAGATATTACTTTTAATAATAAGTAGATTTTAGCCTTCAGGATGATGTACTGTGAAAAGCCAAATCATTTTGAAATTAAAATAAAAAATCCGGTAGTAGGCATACTGCCAATTTCATTCCCATTTCTGGCGTCTCTAACTATTTCACATTTTAAACTGCTATTAGATGGTGTGGTCTGGCAGCTTCCTGGGACCACAATTGCTCTGGTACCCCATGAGATGGCGTCAGGTACTTCACATCATCTTAATATATTTTCCTGTTTTCAGGCCTCTCTAAGTACATTATTCTGAATTCTAGTGTCTATGGTACGTTGAAAGGATATCTAGCAGGACTGTCAACTGCCAACGCGGGGTGACAAGGCACATGGCATTCCAACATGCCTAACCTACTTTCTCCGTCAGGAGCACCCTCACCAGGCGGACTGTGGAACATACGAAAGGGAGCCTGGTTGACAGCTAAACACGCTTACCCAGCTACCCCTGATACCACCCCCTGATGTAGCTCGCACTAATCGCAATTAATCAGGGCCCCAGCATGCATGCACACATATATGGGGAACATAGGGATCTCTACGCTACCAGAATCCTGCAGCGTCCCATTGGTCCTAGAACGACGATAAACTTGCCTAAATTACGCTCATGTTGACTTTAAACGTGATGAACACACCTTGCATCATGAACAAGGTTAAGTAGTCCAAAATTGCGGCATACGCCTAAATCAGTCATCGGGCTGACACGACAGCTAGCTTAGTCTGGGTCAGCCTTTTCAGGCTGACACGACTGGTCTAAATCAACCTCTCAGGTTGACACGGTCATGACACCTTACATTGCGGTATACGCCTGAATCAGTCAGCAGACTGAAATGGCAGCTAACTGAGTCAGAAAGTCAGGCTATTCAGGATGACAGGACTCGCCTAAATCAGCCAGCAGGCTGACACGACAACTTCCTAAACTAAGGAAACCTAAGAAACAAGCACACAGGATATAAGCTAAAACTTGCCAAAAATAAAGGCAAGGGGCATTCCAAAACATGGCCAAAATACAGCCCCTCACTTTAACCGCCACCTTGGCGGAGCAACCAGAAAGAGTTTGAAAAACTTACAGGTCTGCCACCTCTGGGCCAGACTACCGAAAAGTTCATTAATAAAAAAAACTTAATTATCGGTCACATTAATGACCTCCACTTCTGGCACCTCCTCTACCTGCTGACCCTCTGTTTCAGGTACCGCACCAGCTTGCACACCTTCAGCTGCCATAGCTTCCTGAGCTCCGTCAGCAGCATCCTGGGACATTCCAGCATCTCCACCAGCAGCTTGCTCAGCCAGTGCAGGAGAATTCACCTCCCCAACTTCAGGCATCAGTGCACTCAGATCAGGAGGGGTGGGGTAGACCATCTCCAGCTGCCTCTCCTCCTCTATAGCTTACTGGGTGGGAGCCTCCTCAAGAGCAGCACACATCCCGCTGATTTTTCCCCGCCAGGTAGCATAGGCAACAACATTGGTGGCCAGGGAGATCAGCTCGCTGATCTTCTCTTCAGAGCGCTTGAGGGAATCAGAGAAGGTGTTGCACACCTCTTGAGTGCGTGCCAGCTGATCAGCCCCTTCCTTCAGCTTCTTCTTAGCAACAGCAAGCTCAGCCTTCAGTTCCACCACGCGTTCCTTCAGATCAGACCGCTGCTGCACCAAGTCGGCAACTGTTCCTTTCAGCTCTTGATTTTTGACGTTGGTGGCACGGCTGGTGGTCTGTACTGCATTGATCATCTTCCTGTTGTAAAGAGCAGACTGGAGAGTCTGGGGCAGGAAACATTAAGAGGTCAACGACAGAAATCAGAGGGTAAAGTTTAGAACAGGTAGAGGATGAAGATCACTCACCATAAAGGTGTTGTGCACGTCATTCTCAGCCATCTCCTCTGGAGAAAACTTTGAGAAAGCCTCCTTTAGAGGAGGAAAGAGCAGCTGGTCGATCTCTGGCCTCGGCACCTTATCAACATTCCCAAAACCTTCTGGGAAGTGAGCAATAGTGCCTCCGCTAGCTGAGGCACGTGGACTGGCAGGAGGAGTAGGCGGATGGCGAGACAATGGATCAACCTCTAAGGGCTCAAGCCTAGCAGAACTGGAGTGCGTAGGAGGGGTCTGGAAAGAGGCGGTAGGAGCACTCCTCTTGGAGGCAGATGCCACGTCAGGACTAGCAGTGGATCTCTTTCTTTTTTCACTCTGGAGGATGACTTCCAGAGGGTCAACTTTGGAACCTGTAAACAGGCATCATCTCAGGCGTCAGGATATTTAAAGCATTAGTAAAAGCTGTATGCAAATTGAAACAACTGTAGGAAGCTTACCAGAAGACATGCTGTGAGCTGATTGAAGAGGGTTGGAGGAGGTAGCAGGTGAGAAACCAGGGAGCAGGTCAAGAAACTTTCTCTCGGATTCAGAGATACAGAACAACTTGCTGCAGGCAGGGATCTTGGCACCAATGCGAGACAGATCACAGGGACCTGCACGAGGACGATGAAGTAAGCTAGTAAGCAGCGAGATAAATGAATGAGATGACAAGGAAGCTACTTACTCGAAGTTATGACCCATTTCTCGAAAATGTAATTGGCAGGCGGCTGGATGGAGTCCTTCCTCACAAAGAAGAAGTCCTCAAACCATTTCTCATCTCGGAATTTAGACACATGCCTGAAGGGAGCCTCTCCACGACCCCGGAACGAGAATTGACCCCTACCCGGGGATCTGATGTTATACATGTGGGCTAGATCACCCAGGGGGAGAGAGTTGCCGGCATTTTGGCCAGCGGCCATGGAGTAGAGGAGAACCCTCCAGACGGCAGCAGAAATTTGTGCCATGGCGAAATTATTTGTAAAGATGAAGTCTTGGACAAGTTTAGGAAAAGGAAAACGGAGGCCATATCTAAATGGGTACAGATAAAAACAAACCCATCCTGGACGAAGGGCATCAGCTTTCTGACCCGGTTCAGGGATGGCAATATCCACCCCGTCACCAAGGCCGAGCAAACCCTTGATCGTGGGAATGTCAGCAGTAGTCAAGACAGAGTCACAATCATGGGGGTAAGTGAAGAGTCCCCGAGAAGGAAAGACTGGGTCAGGGTTGCGGTCAGTAGGAGTGGAAGTCGATGACGATTGTCGAGTTTTGCCCATGATGAAGAAAGAGAAAATTGAAATTAAGAAGAAAAAAGGGGAAGAATACCTGGTGGAAGAGACGGTGGAGGATGAAATAGTGGAGCCGGCGAGGTGAGAGAAGAGGGAAGTTAAGGGTTTTAGGGGAGAAAGGGGGGAGTTTTTATGAAAGTGATTAATGGAAGTAGGGGTGGAGGTTGAGGTTATAAAGGAAGAGAGAGGGAGTAGGGTGCGAGAAAAGAGGAGGTGGGCGGCTGAAATGATGGAGTTGCATGAAAAGGAGTGTAAATGACGGCTTAGGGTTTTAGCATTCGATTACGTAAATTCCTTGCTCGACACCTCGAAGCGTACTTCACAAGAAATTTGGGGCAAACTGTTTGGGCTAAAAATCACATAATAGGGAAAGGTCTACTTAGTAAATAAATGGATCATATAAGGAAGAAGAGGAGCCCGCGGTTGGAGTAAGCACAAAGAAGGGGAATGGGCTGACATGCACGCAAGGAGGGACCGAAGCCCATTAAAGGAAGCATCAGGAAATAGGAAAGGGGACTCAGGGAGAAGTTAGGGAGAAGTCAGGGAGATTAGAAAGAATTGAGGGAGACGATCAAACATGAAAAGAGTTGTTATGGAAGTTATATTCCCTTTCCATAATCAAGGTATGGCATGACTAGGGTTCTTACCCTATAAATAGCCGAGGAAGCAATCAAAGAAGGACATTCTCATCAAGACATCATATATTCACATACACAAGCCTACATTCATCCAAGATCTTACAAACACGATACCTCGTGCTAGCAAGAATAGCATTACGTTTCAATTGTAATCGTCCTCCCATTCAAGTATAGTACAATATTTGGCAGGGTACCGTCCCTCCCGCGGTTGTTCCCACATTGGGTTTTCCGCGTCACCAAATCTTGCGTGTTAATTCATATTTCGTGCTTTATTTCCTTATTTACATATCAACGTACGAACAATCATTCAATTAACCAACGAGTAAGACCACATTGACCCGAATCAATCAATTCGGTAAAAAATACCTAAACACCCGTCACTTGCTCCGACCCGTCTTCAGCAAGACTATATTTTCTTTTATTGTCTTGAGAAACGAGCGAGGAAGTAGCATTACCGTGGCCATGGGACTCTGCCTGTTGCATCCTTGTACTCAGCTTCAAGGGACGTAGGTGTTCTCATCTCGCGTAGTCCATCATGTTCCTATGGCCTCCATTCTAGTACGTATAAGCAAATTTAACATCTGAGCCATGTGTCTTAATCAATTAAGTAGTAATTTGTAAAAATTTAATTCAACTAATAAAATCGGCTTCTCTATTTTTAATGTCAAAATCTCTACTTAAATCGACTAAGTGACGATTCGTAAAAGCTCGATTAGATGACGAATCCATAAAATAATATGCTAACCAATATGCTGGGGGTAAGTAGCATATTGTAAAACAGCATATTGCCCCAAATATACTGTTTCAATATGATATTTACCAAACACTAAAATTAGCATATTAATTGTTCAAAAATGCTAAAACCTTTGAATATGCGAAAAATTGGTCAATATGCCGTTTACCAAACAGTGCCAATATGCTGTTTTACAACATGCTGCTTACCCTAGCATATTGGTTAGCATATTGTAAAATAGGAAATTTTTCTCCATTTTACAAAGAAAAGTACTGTAACAATCTACTAATCGTAATCTGCCAAGTATCGAACACTCAAATTATTTCTGCTAATTATAATATGCTAGTTAAACCTTCTAAAAAAATATGTCATTTATAATCTGCTTTTACAATCTGCTTACGCTGAAATTAATCCGCTATTTATCAAACATGCCCTATATATTTATATTGTCAGTTAGACTTCCGCTGCTAGAATGTAAATTCATTAGAAAATGTTGTAGATGGCCTTTATGTAATTAACTCAGTAAAATTATTAATGTGATTGTTTATCTGGTAACGCTGCCACGGTTCCCTGTCATGGTAATATACTCCATTTTTTAACCTGATAAATGGGTCTTTCGGGTCGGTTTCGGATTAGGTTATTTTCTAGTCAATAATTTATTGGGTCATTTTTGGGTCCTGTCACTTCAGTCCGGGTCATTTTGGGTTGGGTTGTTCTAAACTTCTGGGTCGTTTGGGTCATTTCCGGTCATGATTTTGCCCTAATTAAGGCATTTTGGGCCAATTGGATTATTTCGGGTCACTCAATTTGGATCACTTCGGGTCGGGTCAGTGCGGGTCAGGACTATCGGGTCATTTTCGGGTCGGATAACTTCGGGTCACTTTCGGGTCTCGAGTTAGTCTTACCGGGTCGGGTCAGTTTAAGTCTATGACCATTATCCTGGAATGTCGTTTTTATAAACAATTAGATAATCCATAAATATTACTCCCTCCCAGTCACTATAATGTTCCCTCTTTCCCAAAACGGATTATTCAAGTAATGTTCCCCTTTCTATTTTTAGAAACTTTTACTCTTATTTTATTCATTCCTCTCTCCTATCACCAAACCCCACACAACTCTTTTACTCCTATTTTATTACTTTCTTTATGTTTTGGCCTCACAATTCTTTATTTAACTACTAATAATTCATCCATCTCTCCTATCACAAACCCCACACAACTCTTTTACTCCTATTTTAATACTTTTCCTTAAGTATCGTGCCATTATCAAAGGGGAACATTATGACGACTGGGAGGGAGTACTATACAACCAGTTGTATAATAAGCATTATACAACCATATACATTAATCTGAGCTTATGTACAATTTTATTGAGTTTTGTAAGAATGTATTTTTTTTATGTTTAAATGTATGAATTCAAAAACTTTAAAGCATAGCTCAGATTCTTTTTAACAAAACTCGAAAACTTTAGTACACAGCTCGGATTCTACACCATACAACCGTATACAACTTGTTGTATAATCTACTAATTGTTAGATAATCCCGGGTGATTGGCCAGAAACAGGTTAAAAACTTAAAATGGAGGCTAATTTGACAACTAGTTTATTAAAAATTACTAAAATGAGAAAAAAAAACAGTTTCTAAATTTGTTATGCAAGTTGGCTAATAAAAGACAATTGTATTATGTATATTTATCTATTTAAGTAAGTCTTGTGTAAGCGGTTTTACAACAACATAATTATAAAGCGGATTTATACATTGCTTTATTAATGGATAAAACTTAAAAGTTGTTAATAAAGGATTCCGTTTTATGATAAATTTTTGTAAAAGAAGCATATATTAATATTTTTATTAATTATTTTATTTGCAAGAATCAACATGGAGGTGCCATTTTAACAATTTTGTAACCAGGGCTCTTTAAGCGGAAACGCTTAGTAAAGACATGAAATGATTCCAATTCCATTTAATTTAAACACAAAATTAGTCTAG
Source organism: Silene latifolia (assembly GCF_048544455.1). Classification (NCBI taxonomy): domain Eukaryota; kingdom Viridiplantae; phylum Streptophyta; class Magnoliopsida; order Caryophyllales; family Caryophyllaceae; genus Silene; species Silene latifolia. The sequence goes on from NC_133534.1 coordinate 41,103,895, forward strand.
ATTCTGTACAATAAATGCACGTTATATAGAATTTTTTATTTTTAAATAAATAAATTATCTATATTATAATGTCTCAATAATTGTTCGTATTTCTTGTCAGTAAGCTTTGTTTTGAGGAGAAAAAGTTGAAACGAAAATTGATTAAGATAATTTAGCTATGTGTCTAAAGTTAATTTAAAGAAAATATTTTTTATGTCCTAAAACTAATTATTTCAATTTATAAATTCTCTCAATTTTTTTTCGCGAAAACAAAATTAGTGATTTATAGTTTTGTTTGATACGTAGTATGGGTGACTTCTTTCTCCAATAAAAGCATCAATAAAATATTTACCAATTTATAGTTTTGTATAAATTTTATTAATATGTAATTAAAAGATTGTATTTTAAAGTTTAGTGTAAACAATGTAATTTCATGAAAAGATATACTTTAATGAAAAATTTTAAATTAATGAAATAAATTATAATATATAAGCAGATTCCTTATTTAGTAAATGGATTTAATTGTGATTAACTTCCTTATTTAAGAATATGCTTTTTGGCGGGAAAAATCACGAGTTCACCTATTCTTTTAGTAGATCGGGGATTAATAATCATTTCATTTAAATTAATAAGCACATTTATCTTTATACTAAGCACATCATTTAAAAGAGTTCGAGTTAAGGTTATGTTTGATAAAAATAACTAAAAAGTTAGCTAAAACCTGAAAAGGTAGCTGCAAACTGAAAAGCTAACTGAACCTGAATAGTTAACTGATAAGGTAGTTAATTGAAAATTAGGAGCTATAATATTCCGGAAAAAAATAGCGAGAATAATATACACAAACTTGTTATATATACGTATAATTTAGCTAAGACATGTGCATATGTTACTCTTATATGTGACATATTTTTAAATAGATAAATATATTCCTTTATTAGATATGTTTTACATTTCTTAGCTCTTAAGAATACAAATAGACATGATATCACATGTTGATAAGCTTGAAACGTAGTCTTTGCCCTTTGATAGGAGAAATTGCAAACTAAGCTAAATTATCCCTATATTGGCTAAAATAGACCGACCTATTATGGCTATAAATAGCCTAAACATCCATCATTGTTTTCATATATTAACTAAGACTTTCGAGAGAAATGAGAGAAGGGTTGAGGGTACAAGGTACATACACATTACGCCTATTGCTCCGTGGATACGAGTAAGGTATGATTTCGGGACCCTTCGTCGTAGAAATAAGTAATAATATACTGATTATTGTATAGTATTATCGACCGTATATTGTTATATTATTATTATACTGCTCACATGTTATATTATCTGTCTTTGTATGAACATATGATTATCATGTTAATACTTCTGTTATAATGTACTATTGGCCACTTGTAGCATTCGGAATACGATTACGGGAGAGAGATGACATTATAAATTTATCATGTGTACATCGAAGGGGGCACGTCCCCATGTGAACTACGGTTTTGATTATTACTGGTGAAAGTGTCAGGGGGTATACACGGGTCTTAGACCTGGGATCCTGTGTACATGGAGGAGGGCCTAGCCCAGAGGAGTTTCTACCCCGTAATGTCTCTCTATTCAGTAATGGTAGACCGGTATAATTGTAAAGTGGGTTATTGCATTCTAAAATACCAGGTTATGCATGTGTATTTATAATTATTTGGCTGTGTTCATGTGACCTATTTTATAGTACTTGTGTGATCAAGAAGAAGTAAAATATTAAAATGGAGGTAAGTAGGGCCGGTGGAGGTGACCGAAGTCATACTCAGCCAGTGGTTGGCTGATTCCATTACTTTCATTCTTTTTCAGGTACAAGTGTCGGGGAATGACAAGTGTGAGAAATTTCAGATAGGATCGTTGACCCAATAGGATGAATCTATAATAGATTTATTAGTTTTTAGCTTTAAAAAGTGTATTTAACTTTATTCTTGTTATAAGCCTTGTATTTTCCGGAGGGGGAATACGGCGGTGACACCCTATAATTCCGCTGCTGTCTATTATTATTAAAAAGAGTTATTCTGAGCTGCATGCTTGCTTTTCGGGGGCGTTACAAAATGGTATCAGAGCAAACTCTGCAACCGCGTTTTGAGCCTTCGGCCATACATCTAGCAGGGGAAAAGATTCTTGGGTCTAATATAAAACTTGTATCAAACACATAGAAACCGACTAAAAGAGAGTTGGGCAGATATAAAGTGTCTCGGATTACTTATTTAAGTGACTTGTTTATTAATTCATACATTGCTTTAATGATGTATAGGTGGGGTGAACTGTTTTTCTAGCGCGTGCATTGCAGTAGTTGCCAGTCTCATGAGATATATGCGCATATTTATTTGTGTGTGATACATTAAGAAAGTTTTGGGACATTCTACCTTGAAGATTTTAGTCTTTATCCTTCCACTCATTATATCTTAATATTGTTTTCATAATTTTGAAATTTTGTAACTTATTCTATTTATCGTATTACAAAAGTTCAAACTAGTTCAAGTTCGTCTTTGGTGCATTTTAATAATTTAATGTTTATATTTAGAAAATAAATGTTTATCTTTATTAAGAATTTGAAAATGAAATTTTCAGTTTTTGTTTTCCGTTTGATTTGTGCAGTTGTTAGGATGCTAGGACTTGTTATTATGGACGTCTAATAACTAGTTCAGCGCCTACTAACACATAATTGAGTTTATCTTTGAATTGGATTACTCGAACTCTTGTTCGCGACAGGAATTCATGTGTTCCATTATATAAGATATACATTTTCTACTCATTTCATATATATGATTGAAAGATTTTATTAAATTAAATTCTTGTAACACTCTTAACTTTTGAAAAATTAAAGTTTTAACTCTTTCATTTTCCATTTTCCATTTTCATGTTTCGGGACGCAACTTATTTTAAGGAGGGTAGAATAAAATATTCGGGAAAAAAAATAGCGAGAATAATATACACAAACTTGTTATATATACGTATAATGTAGCTAATTGTGGACGCGGGCCCACGGGGGCGCTTGGGAAGGAAGAGAACAAGCGTTTGCATTTGTGGAGTCGCCACCAATTTTTATGGGAAATTGGAACCGTTCGAATACCTCGTGCCATGTCAAGACACAAAGTAGTGACATGAACACCAAGAACTCGTTACCCTTAGCATTCTATGTCTAGAATGACTCTCGTGGATGCCAATGAACACGGATGTTCACAGATATCTGGAGTAAGGGGTGAGGGTACGTATTAGGAAGCTCTTTTGATCGAACACCTAATCCCGCCCGCCTCGATAGCGGCCTCTACTAATGATTAGGGAAATCATCTATACTTGATATATTGTCGATTATATGTATGCAATGCAACATCCAAGTTTTGATCCTAGCATGTGAGAATTAAACTAAGTCGGTGAACAATTAATTTAACATGCAATTAAGTCGAAGTAGGGATTTAAGGTTCAATTACATGTGAAAACATACAAGTGATACAAAGTACAATGATAAATACAATAAAGGAAAATTACAATAATAAAAATTACAATAATTACATCGGGTTTAGTGATTTATGTCGAAAATACCTTTAAAACGGATAATTTAAGAAAAAGAATAAAGGAAAGAATTAACGAACAAATTATTAGGCGATAATACGGTTAATAGTTAATTGTACGTAAGCTAATTAATCAGGTCAAGGCAGGACAGAAGTTCAGAGGTAGAAATCAACCTGGAACAGGCGCAGCAGGACTGCGCCCTTTGGAAGAGGCGCAACAGTTGCTGCGTCTGTTCCAAGGGTGAGTTCTTACTGTGAAGCCGGAACTGCAAATCGTTAACATTAATTGATGATTTTAAGGATTGATTATGATAATTAACTCGGATAGAAGTGATTTAATACATTAATTACATGTGAATGTGTCATAAAACAATAAAACATGGACGAAACGAATCAAAACGAATTAATTACATGAACGAAAGATTGATTAATGACATGGGTGAACTAAATAGGTTAAATATGACGAATTAATTGAGAACTAATGACGAATAAACGATGAATATGACGATAGACAGATGGGAATATATCAAAGATCGAATTCCAGAAACTCAATATGAACGAATCAAATTTCTACAACCCGGATTGATTTTAATGACGAAAACCCGCAAATATTGGATTATAAGGGATTTAACTCGGAATTTTAATGATGAATTATATACGTTAATGAGTGATAAATAATATTCATATGAGATTATTATGCTATTATATCAAAGAATTGAAGAACAAACGAAAACAAATAAAAAAGCAACGAATTTACAGAGGACGAAGGAAGAAGAAAGGAAGCAGGAACTGCGGCAGCCTCACGAAGAGGCGCAGCAGGCACTGCGCTCCTTCGAAGAGGCGCAACAGTTTCTGCGTCCTTTCTCGACGGTTATCTTCTGGTAATCTGCAAAAAGGGTTTTAAACGAGGTTTTATAAATCGGTTTTAATAAGTATTTTCGACATAAATCTTACATTAATGATACAAAAAGTAAAGAACAATAAATAAAGAAGGATTTACACCCTCAGACTTACATGTTTGACGAAACGAGATGAACTAAGTTTATGATTAGTGATGCTCGACTCTAATGTAACGAAAGTGCCCTCGTAAGAGGAAAACGATTAAGATTAATTAAGTTGATTAGTTGTGGAGTTGGTCAAATTGGTCGGTCATGCAAACGAGGCTGGTAATCAGAAGGATCTGAGCTTACGTGGTCGAATGTTCAAGCACGTAGACGCCAAAAAGTAAGAACGTGGTGTAGAATGCAAAGGGAGAAGAGAAGGGCGGATACTCGCGTGAGAAATATGAGGAGCGAAGGCTCCTATTTATACTAATCATGTGAAGGAATAGGGTTTTCGGAGAAACTTTGGAAGTGAATCTCGAAAAGATATGAAAAAGATACGAAAAATACGCAGAAAAGGACCTGGGAAGAGGCGCAAGCAGCAGCTGCGTCCCTTGGAAGAGGCGCAAAGACTGCTTTGCGTCTGTTCCCAGGTGGTTTCCTCCTGTGGAAGAAAGATTTCCGTGTTTAATTTATGGAATAACGGAATAATCTTATTTTCCTTAATATTTTGTATGAATATTACGGGAAATTGTTTACCAAAGATTAAAAGATTGTGAAATATTTATAAAATATGGAATAGAAATATCCGGAACATTCCAGAACATTCTGACTCGGGATTTAGCGGTTATCAGAAAATGAAGACGGTTTTAGGTCCGGACTCCAAATGTACTCTAATTGTCACAAACGACCGTATCGGCGCGTAGATGACAACTAAGAGGTAGACATCGGTGTTTGAGCAATCACTTGACGATAAACTTACGAACTGTCACAAATCGTTCCGCGTACCAAACATGCGGCCCAATCATCATCGGGTGGTTTGCGGGAGGTGCGAAATGAGGTATTTCTGAGCCCCCACTTTGACCGAGGCTTGGACAAGGCGAAAGTCAAAGTATAGCCATCAGGTCAATCGAAGATTACAACCTGACGACTATTGCGACGCGAGGCGGTTCAAGGGGTCTGAACCAAGGACCTGTCGTCGGGAACATTTTAGAGTCTGTCGACTATCGGGGAGGGTCGTTTAAAGTCCATTAGACTACGTAAGGAGGCTCGCCAGCCATAAGAAGAGACCATACCTGAGACTTCTTCTCGAGATGCTTCCAGAGGTGCATAGGAGCTAAGGGTAAGCATAGGAGCTAAGGGTAAGACCTAAAAGATATATAAGGATTTGTGCTAGGGTGTGAGACCCTAAAGGAAAGCATCAACGGGAAGGAGGCCCGAATACAAGTTCAAACTAAGGGGTAACTAAGGCTCGAGTGCAGGAACTCTACTGGTTTGGGAACTTCTGGAGAACGACGACTTTATCGCACTCCGCGGGAAACAAGAAATGTTGTGAGTAGCAGGACACAGGCGGGAACTGCTGGGGGAAATCTGCTTGGGTTGTCTTCAAACAAACTTCGGAGGAACTTGAGAGGGACGATTGTATGTCGTGAACTCTCGTGTTGGGAAACCTTATCAGGAACTTATCTCCATGTCTCGAGAGGGATTGTCGATCCGCTTACTCTCGCTGGGGGAATATAATGAAGGCGTGTCGAAACACTTGTGAAGGAATACCTGCTCGTTGTGACAAGCAAGGTCTTGGAAGCAACAAATAATGTATGATAGTCTGCAGTTGGCTTAGAAATGCGGGTCTGAACGAAGAATAATCGTCAAACGGACCAAAAAAGATAAACTGGCATCGGAGAAGAGGCGCACCAAAGATGGGCCCACAAATAACGAACTCATAACAAACTTTTGAAAATTCGTATGAAGGGAAGCTAAGGAAGAGGCGCAGCAAGAGCTGCATCTCTTGGAAGAGGCGCAGCGCCTGCTGCGTCTGTTCCTCAGTGTGTCTTTCCTGCGTAAAAACGCGATAAAACAGAGGGTTTTAATTTATTTATTCGAAACATAAATCACCAATTTCTCTCTCAAATCTTAACCATTTCCGCCAAAATTTGATCCAAAAGCTTGCATTCGCCATGACTAATCAAGGTATGTATATCATTCTTGCATTAATATTCTATAATGGATGAATTTGATCGACAAAATTTAGGGTTTTCAACCCTAAAATGTCGAAAATTTGGGGCTTTGATGGTTTCTGTCTTCGATCTACCTCGGAGACAAGGGAGAGAGGCTGTCGACGAAGTTTCTTCCCTTTCTTTCTGACCTGAGTTCCCTAGGGTGTTGGGACTGGGTCACTGCTGGCTTTGAGGTCCTCATCCGCTTCATGAGGGCCATGGTTCATCCGGAGTTGATGGAGAAGGGGACTTCTCCTGGTGCTGTCGGCCCTAGACTACTGTTGGAGGTATGAACCTTCATTTAGACTAAAACCAATTTCTTTCCTTGTCGAATTACGAAAGATCGTTATTGACTATCTTGCTTCACAGGCGTGGGTGTACTCGTACTTTCCGAGCCTCTTGCCCAAGAGGACGGAGCCGCTGGAGAAGGCCTATCCCGTCGTGAGGGATTGGGTGATGTGTCGCACGAGGAGCAAGCGTTCCTCTCACGGTGTCTACCGGCGGGACGTGAACGCTCTTCAGCTGGACAGCGTGAGCATCTCACTTATATTCGTTTTGCTTCTTCATTACTTTTCAACCGATCATAAGAATGATTCCTTGTTTGTCTTTTCCCAGTGGGTGCTCAGGCCTTGGGCGGAGTACGCTGGCGTGCCTCCTTTTGTGGCTGAGGTCCTTCGACCTAGGAGCTCGAGACGGTTGTTGTTGAGGACGTCGATGGGTCTGGTGTGGTACTTGGGCGAGCGCTTGGCTCGTTAGTGCTCTCGGGATGTCTTGACGGTTACCATCGATCCTCCTAGGACGATGTTCAGGGAGCCTTCTGAGGCTGAGAGGGAGGCTGACTTGGCTGGCGTTGGTGGTGACGCCCTCCTTCTTCCTGGTGAGGACTACTCGACGTTCCTTTACGGGAGGTTGGCGTACTGGCCGGTTGTGTTAAGCATCTACTCTCCTTTATTTGTTGATTTTTAGGATACGAAGAAAGATCATCGATTAACGAGAAACATTTGACTTTGCAGGAGATTGAGGCGGCAGGCATCGAGCCCCCAGAGTACCCCGAGACCCTCGAGTACACTGACGAGACCGGGATGACGACGATCTCCGAGCTGCGTGACTTTGACGTGGATGTGACGGATGCTGGCCTGGACGATTGGCAGCATCTGATTCGGAAGGTGAGCCTCTAATTTGCATGATTTTTTATGTAAGAACACATTTGATTGAACTTATCCAATTATTGAGAACTTCTTTTGAAAATGTAGGTTGCGACGTCTCGGTTTGTGGCGTTATGGAGGGTAGCCAACCGGCTGCGAGCTACTGTCGTCGAGGCACTTGTCGGCGGTCGAGGTCGTCAGGTATGAACCTTCCGTTTATTTCGTGTTTTCTACTTTCTAATTTTGATTTTCCCACCTTTCTTATAATTGCTTGAAATGATTAACATGAGCCAATTTGGTTGTTTGCAGAGGGAGCGTGAGCTGGAGCGAGAGTTGGCCCAGTCTCGGGAGGAGACAGCTCGCTTGTTGAGGGAGCTCGAGGTTCGTGACGCCGAGGTTGCGGCTCTCGAAGCCAGAGTTGCGGAGTTAGAGGGCGACCAGAAGTAGTTTTGTTTTGTTGTTGGCCGTATCTTGCACATTTCTACATTTTAGGACCTACATTTTGGACATTTTGGATTTTGCTTGGGGCTCGAGCCCCCAGTTTGGTGTACATTTCCCTTTTTGACTGTATATGATGGCCTGAGTGCCTTTGCCGCTGGGTTGCGTTGCTTGTACCTGCAGGTTAGCTTTGAACAGGTTTGGTAGATGACGGTTTATGCCGTCATGCTGCCGAAATTTACATAGAAATCACGTAGAGCATACATTTGTATATATGGCTTAAATTAGCGCAGAACGAACGACTCAAAGGTGCAAAAACATGCAAAAGAAAGTGCCAAAAAATGCAAAAAATTTGCCGGAAATGACCGGACGGTAGGGAGGGTTACCCCCAAAAAAATGAAAAAAATATAAACCTATAAGTTAGAAATGAAATGATTAAAAAAAGAAATAAATAAATAAAAATAAAAGAAATATAAGTTTTGAAATAAATTACGTTAAAATGAAAATTATTTCCTAAAATGAAAATATACAAGTGTGCTAAAATGACGAAAATGCTGATATTGCCTCGAAATGCGTGCCCGTGGAATTAGGAAACACGAACTATGGCAATTTTGACGTGTTTACCAAAATAATAACCCGTAGGAATAGGAATTTATTCGCCAAGGAATTTAGGAAAGATCCAACGCGGAAAATCACAGAAACGTTGCTGAGGAAGAGGCGCAGCATAAGCTGCGTCCCTTTGAACAGGCGCAGCACCTGCTGCGCCTGTTCCTAGGTGTATCCGTTCTGGCGGATTTTAGGAAACAGATTTTAGTATAAATAGAGACGTCGATAGAAGTTTTATTCACACAATTCTTCCGTCTCTTCTTCGTCTCATTACATAAAATCCTCAAAATAATCATTCATCATGAATACTTTAGAGATTCGTCTAAAAGAGTGGACCAACGAGTTTTCCAACAAGGAGAAACACGATATGGGTGCTTATAATCTTGGATCTTTGTTGAGTTTGAAGCTTATCAAGGTTGTCAAACCATTCTTAGATGCTTGTCTGATTATTGGGACCCGAATTATCATGTTTTTGCGTTTCCCAGAGGTGACATTTGCCCATTTCTTGAAGAAATTGCTGCGATCGGTGGGTGGGACCCAGAACACTTGCCTGCTATTCCTTCTACTTCACAAGGGTATAAGAACAAATTTAGAGACTTTCTTGGGTTGACTAGAATTGAGGTAAAAGAACGCTTTTCTTCTTTATTTTTCGTTTTTTTTTTTTCGTTTTTTTTTTTTTTTTTTTTTTTTTTTTTTTTTTTTTTTTCTAATACCCGTTTTTGGTAGGTCTGGCTTATGGAGTGTCTTCGATTGATCGAGCCCCCATTTCATGTTCCTTTTTATCATGCTCGTTCGATTGCAATGAGAACCAGGCTTTACATGGTGGACTTCACTCGGGTCTGCAATTATTGGGAAAACAAACTGAAGAGTGATGATGGCCCCTTGATTAGGTGGATTGTACCATGGTGGCACCTCAAATCATCCGGAGTATCTTCCTTGGATCCTACCCGATCTGTGCGCATTCTTGGCTTGGAATTCATGGTATGCATCTTCCCGAAGAGGCGATGAGACGAGTTGGACTAAAGCGGACAATCCGAAGCTTGACACTTTGTCCCATGAGACGCCGTGGCGCTTACTACTGAGAGCCGAAGGGAGTGGGCCATTAAATGGGCTCAAAGAAATGTATGGTTTTTTAACTCTTCCGTTAGTGCCTTATGAGTGTCGGATTCCTATCTGCGATGGAGGAAGGCTACTACTCCGGAGGAGCGCGAGAGATTGAGGAAGCGCGAGCCTGTTGACTACAAGGTGCGCGAGGTGGAAAAGGAGAAAGAGAAGCATCTGACTGAGGGAGAGGAAGAAGTCGGGTTTCGAGTTGTTCATCCTTCGAAGAAACCGAAGACCTCTCCTGCCGTGGACAAAGTCATTGACAAGAATGGGAAGGCTAGACCGCGAGAAAGACCGTTGGTGATTAGGTCCGAAGTGGCGCAAGAGCGTCCTGCTCGAGGTCGTGGCAAGAAATATGACAAGAATGACAAGGGCAAAGGGAAGATGGAGGAGTAGCCCAAGTCTTTATTACTATTTACTATTATTATTATTGTAATAAGAAGGTGGGGTTTTTAGAATCCAAGCCTATTTTTATTTTTATTATGTAACGTATTATTATTAGAAAATGAATGAAATAAAAAGGTTAATTGGTTATGAAACCGTTGTGATTTTCTATTTATTATTCTTGTCGAATTCCAAATGCAATTGCAAATGTCCTTCTATTTACATTTTGAAATTAATGGGTTGTATCCCGTGAAGGATTTCCTACGTATTCATTAAAAAAATAAAATCAAACCCTTGCGCGTAGTTCGAGTAAATGTAAAAGAATAATTTGTTATAAGCAAGAGTTTGTAATGAACTTAGGAGATAAACATGAGCTTTTTACTTACTCTAAAGGTGCTAATTTAGTTTATTTGATGATATGAGGATGACAAATTTGTCAAAATGCAAGAGCAGAGTGACATTAGCTTATTTCAGCTTGGCCAGGGGCCGTTTATTTAGTGCCACAAGAGCGACACGTGAGGTTACGCGAGGCGCGTTTTTGTTCCTATTCTAGGCATAATACCGCTTTAGTTGGTCAAGGTTTGTCGGGTTGGCAAATTCATTCCCATCCAGGTCTGTGATTCTAACCGCACCCCCTGGAAATATGGACTTGACTAGAAATGGCCCAGCCCAATTAGGCTTGAATTTTCCCCGTGGATCGACAGGTAAAAGAGCTCTGACTGACTTGAGTACTAAGTCTCCTTCCTTGATGTTCCTTGGCTTGACCCTTTTGTTGAAGGCTCGCTTGATACGTGCTTGATATGTTTGGACATTATGCAAGGCGCGTAACCTACGTTCATCCAGGAGGATGAGTTCTTCATATCTATCCCTCTTCCAATCGGCTTCCGGGATTTGACTTTCGAGTAAGATACGCAATGATGGTATTTCTAACTCGACTAGTTGTACATCCTCCATGCCGTAGGTCAAATAGAAAGGGGTGGCCCCAGTGGGCGTCCTAACAGATGGGCAATATCCCCACAAAGCAAAGGGTATCTTGCTTGGCCAATCTCGATAGTTGTCAATCATTTTCTTGAGAATTGTGACAACGTTCTTGTTCGCCGCCTCTACCGCGCCATTAGTCTGTGGTCTATATGGCGGAGAGTGGTGATGCTTAATTTTGTACTTGGCTAGCAATTGCTCAGTCTCAGCTTGGAAATGTGATCCATTATCACTAATGATCTCATGTGGGCAACCGTATCGACAGATGATGTTGTTTTGTATGAACTTTGCCACGTTTTTAGCCGTGAGACTAGTGTAGGAAACCGCTTCTACCCATTTGGTGAAATAGTCGATTGCCACTAGGATGAAACAGTGACCTCCTATTCCGGCTGGGGTTATCTTCCCGATTATGTCAATTCCCCAGGCAGAAAATGGCCAAGGAGATGTCATCGAATATAGTAATGGAGGGACATGTTGTACACTCCCGAAGATTTGGCAGTTGTGGCAATGTCTTACATATTTGATGTAATCGGATTCCATTGTGGTCCAATAATACCCCAAACGTGTGATTTTCTTTGCCATCATGGGCCCACTCATGTGAGGACCGCATTCTCCATCATGAACTTCTTCCATCACTTTCCATGCCGGTGAATGATCAAGGCAACGTAGAATTACCCCAAGAGATGTTCTTTTGTATAACTCTCCTTGCATGAGAACGTATTGGGAAGCTATTAGGCGTATAGCACGTTGTCCCCTTTTGTCCATGTCCGGTGGATAGGTACCGTTGAGCTTGAAATTTAGGATTGATTGGAACCATGGTTCCTCTGCGATTTCCTCTTCATCGGTGATTTGGTGGACATAAGCTGGCTCTGACCGTCGTTCGATGCATAAAGGCATTTCCACCATGTCATCTGGCATATTAATCAAAGATGCAAGTTTTGCAAGAGCATCTTCAACTTGATTTTCTTCCCGAGGTAGGTGTAGATAGGTCACGTGATCAAAGAATTGGGCAACTTGGTCTATTCTGGCTTGATAAGGTGCTAGGCTTTCGCTTCGGATTTTCCAAGATCCCGTAACTTGATTGATGATCAGGGACGAATCCCCATGTACTCGGAGGTTTTTAATGCCTAAGCTCACTGCCGCTTGTAGTCCAATGAGACAAGCTTCGTATTGGCGAAACATTATTTGTCACCTCGAAGTCGAGTTTTGAGAGATTGGTGTATGCTCACCTTCAGGAGAAATGAGCAACACTCCTATTCCAAATCCTCTTAAGTTTGATGCTCCATCAAAGTAAAGGTCCCAGGAGTCTACATCGGTTTGGAGTATATCCTCGTCTGGAAATGACCAAGTATCTATTGTTTGTGCATCATTGATGGGATTTTCTGCAAAGAATTCGGCAACGGCGCGCCCTTTTATAACCTTCAGAGGCACGTATTTGAGATCGAACTCTGAGAGCATCAAAGTCCATCTTGCTAGGCGTCCGTTGAGGACGGGTTTCTCGAAGAGGTATTTGACTGGATCCATTTTGGAGTATATTTTGACGGAGTAGCTAAGCATGTAGTGACGCAGCTTCTTCGTTGCCCACACAAGAGCGAGGCATGTCTTTTCGAGTTGTGAGTATTTGCACTCGTACTCCAAGAACTTCTTACTAAGGTAGTAGATAGCCCTTTCTTCCTTTCCTACGATTTGAGCTAGCATGGCGCCCATGGCCGTTTCGGTTACTGTGAGATATAAACCAAGAGGTTGATCCCGTTGAGGTGGCATGAGCACTGGTGGTTTAGCTAATATCTCCTTGATTCGGTCAAATGCCTTCTGACAGTCATTATCCCACTTGGTGTGGTCTGTTTTCTTGAGCTTTTTGAAGATAGGCTCACAAATCATGGTGAGTTTCGATATGAATCGACTTATATATTGCACTTTTCCCAGGAATCCTCTGACTTCTTTTTCTGTTTGAGGTTGTGGCATTTCGATCAGAGCCTTGATTTTGGAAGGGTCTATTTCTATACCTCGTTGGCTAACGACGTATCCCAGGAGTTTGCCAGATGTTACTCCGAATGCGCACTTCTGAGGATTGAGCCTTATGTTGTACTTTCGTAGCCTTGCGAAAAAATTGCGAAGGTTCACAATATGCCCCTCTCTATCCTTGGACTTGATAATCATGTCGTCTACGTATACCTCAACTTCTTTGTGCATCATGTCATGCAGGAGTGTGGTTGTGGTGCGTTGATATGTAGCTCCGGCGTTGATTAACCCAAACGGCATGACCGTATAGCAATAGGTTCCCCATTGAGTGACAAAGGCGGTCTTATGCATGTCTTTTATGGCCATCTTGATTTGGTTATAACCCGCGTACCCATCCATGAAGGATAGTAACGCGTGGTCTACGGTATTGTCCACCAATATGTCGATATGTGGTAGAGGAAAGTCATCTTTAGGACTTGCTTTGTTTAAGTCTCTAAAATCAACACAAACACGGATTCTCCCATCCTTTTTGGGTACGGGTACTATGTTGGCTACCCGGTCAGAGTACTCAGAAACTTTGATGAACCCGGCCTTGAATTGCTTATCGACTTCTTCTTTGATCTTGAGAGCCCATTCTGTTCTCATTCGACGAAGCTTCTGTTTCACGGGCTTGAAACCTGGCTTAATTGGGATTCTATGTTCGGCGATATCCCTGTCGATCCCTGGCATGTCTTTGTAGGACCAAGCGAAAACGTCTTTGAACTCGTGTATGAGGTCTATGAAACTGGCCCTTTCGGTGGGGCCCAGGGTAGTCCCTATCCTAAGTTCTTGGGGTTCTAGTTCGGTTCCTACATTGATGGGTTCGGTGTTCTCTATTACTTGTCCCCCTTCCCCCTCTTATAGTATTTCTTTGGCTATGTAGGGAGGTATCTCAATTGAGTCTGGGTCATCCTTAGTATCATCGTAAACAGAATTGCACTCAAGATTACACAAAGAGTAAGCAGAACCTGATTTATTCATATTAAAGTTTGAGAAAAGTTGAAACAAAGAAGCCATCTGATCTGTGGTCAGTGGCGGTAAAGGGACAGTTGTTGGGACATTTCCCGAACTACTGTTACTATTTGAGGCTAAGCTAGAAGAAACAAAGGGAATGAGGGTGACAACAGGAGGAGACTCCTTAATGACTTCTCTAGACTCCGACTCTGACTCCGACTCTGACTCTGACTCGAATTTATCGTCTTCTGGTTCTCCTTTGAACATCTCTCTTTCTCCAGTGGTGAGCTTGAAGAGTCTTCCTTGATTGTTGGTCCACTTGATTGATTTTCTCCATCCTTTCTGCTGGTTCGCGTTTTTTTCTGTGATTAACGCGGTAGGGTTGAAGTGGTTGTCTTGAAGTATCATGGTAATGATCTCATCCTGCGCGGTTTTAACAAATCGATCTTCTCCAAATAGTAGACTAACAGCTTGTTTGTCTAAGCAAGGTGCTTGACGGGCTTTGACGGTAGGAACCGTTTCTGGAGGAATGAAGTAGCAATCGTGAAAGATCTCGATTCCGGCTAGCTTCCTTCCGAGGTAGTGCCAAGGTTCGGGAAATCCGTGAAAGAGTTCTTGACTTCCTTCCCTAACAAAGTATCCATTTAGGGTAGGGAAATACGGTCGCATTTGGACTCCTATGTGCTTACGGCTTTGAACTTGAGCGAGCATCTCGAGAACTTCCTCTTTAGAGGGTTTGTATCCTAGTCCAAGTGGTATTCTCTTTGAGTTTCCTTCCTTGTAGGGTGCGAAGGTGTTTCTTCGGGTAGGGTTCAAAGGCATTCCAGGGAAGTATCCCTGGGATTTGAGTATGTGGTTGACCACCAAGTTGGAGTAGGGATCGTAGTATAGGGGTGCCAACTCACTTTCTATGACACTTATGCTTTGAAAGCCCCCAAGTTCGTATACTGGATCCGCAAGGACTATTATTTGACTTCTTTTCGATTATTGCCTTGATGGGCGACGAAGTGATCGTCACCACTTTGCCATTTAATGGGATCTTGATCTTTTGGTGAAGGGTGGATGTTACCGCTTTGGAAGCGTGAATCCATGGTCTTCCTAAAAGTATGTTGAAGGAAGCTTCAATGTCTACTATTTGGAAGTTAACCTTTCGCTCAATTGGCCATGTGGCTATGGTTAGGTTAACGAGCCCTACTACCTTTCGTCGTGTACCATCATATGCGCGAACACCTTGATTGGTAGGGGTACAATCCGACTCTTTCATGCCTAGTTTGTATGCCGTTTTCAGGGGTATGACGTTGACCGCGGAGCCATCATCCACCAAGGTCATTGGCACATTCTTCTTTAAGCAAATGACGGTGATGTACAGAGCCAAGTTGTGACTAGCACCAAAGGGTGGCAAATCTTCGTCTGAGAAAGTAATAGGATTACTTAACTTTGGTGATTCTTGGAAGACCAAGTTTACTACATCGTCGGGTGTGGAGTTATGTGCTACATTTAGTTTGGCAAAAGCTTGCAGTAAAGCTTGGCGATGTGGGAATGAGCTTGCTACTAGTTGCCAGACTGAAAGATCAGCCTTTGTCTTCTGTAATTGCTTGAGCAAATGATCGGTGGAGTCATCTTCGTTATCATTTGGTGTGACAACGTTGGTTGGACCGTTTTGAGTAGTGCTTTGATATGGACGCCCCGAACGAGTTAGGTGGTCCACATCTTGGTCTTCACCATTTTGGACTATTTCCTTGACTAGGGAGTGTTCAATGAGATACTCGTCTTCATCATCATCGGCCTATACTCTATTGATTGTAGCTAGTTCCCTCATTCTCATGATCTCGTCTTCTAATTGTGTGATTTGGTCAACTAGTTTATCAACCACGACGACTATTTCTTGCATAGTAGCATTTTGAGGAAAGACTAGTGGCGCATGCTCTTTAGGTGTCGCATTGGGGTTATGTAAAGTCGTCACCACATTTTCCAATTCCCAAACTTGCATATCCACACTCCTTGCCCATGCGATGAAGTCGACAATGGTAGGGGAAATAGTAGAGTAGAACCTTTCATTCTCGATCGCGTGGATCTCACCTTCAACTGGAAAAATGAGGTGTGAACAATCTAAGGTAGATTCTTCACTTGTGATCACTAGAATTCCAAGAGGATTCTGAGTGTTGTTGGGTTTGCCTCCCGGCGGTATTGGTAGTCGACCATCCGCAATCATGTCTTGAAGCACATTTTTCAATTTGTAGCATTTTTCTGTGTCATGCCCCTTACCCCTATGATATTCACAGTACGAGTTCTCGTCTCAGAACTTGGATTTCTTTTCTGGTTCGGGAGTAGGTCCTATGGGTTGGAGTTTGCCTTGTTTCATTAACCTTTTTAGAGCATTGGAGTAAGTGTCCCCAAGATTTGTGAATTTCCTTGGTGGGGCGCTTTTCTTCGATGTCTCAAGGAGGTTAACTTCATCGGTCTTGCTAGTGGAGCCGTAAGAACGACTTGTTGAGCCTTGATATCCTCGTCCTACCGTTTTGGACAAGAGCCCTTTACGGATGTCATCTTCAATCCTTGTTCCTAGTACGGTTAATTAAGTCCTTAAAAGTTTTGATGTTTTGGTATCTCAAATGGTTGGCATAGATGGGCTTTAAGTTGTCCACGAATTTCTCCACAAGGGTAGCCTCGTCCGGGCGTTCAACTAGTTGGGTACTAGTCTTCCTCCACCTACTTAGGAAGTCGGCGAAACCTTCTTTGTCATTTTGGGTAAGAACCTTTAGAGTGCGCATGTTAACTTGGATCTCGGCATTATCCGCATATTGCTTAGCAAACTCGATCGCGGCATCTTCCCAAGTAGCGATCTTCTTGTGTTCTAGAGAGTAGAACCATTGCTTTGGGATGGTGTCAAGAGATGAAGGAAAGATCCTTAAGAACAGCTCGGGTTTAATGCCTTTGATAGACATGTAATCCTTGAAAGCACGGATGTGGTTCAAAGAGTTTTCATGCCCCTTGAATTTAGGGATATCCGCCATGTTGAAGTTGGTTGGCAACTTGGAACTCACGGCCTCATACTTGCGATTATTCTCCCTATAAATGTCATCCCCCTTAAGATACATCAATTGCTCCTCTAAGTATTGGAGTCTTTTCTCAGCTGCAGTCATTCCCATGGGGGGGGTTTTCGTCCCTGAAGTCATTCACGAAGTCATCAACGATTTCACTTTCTCGAGAAGGCAACCTCGCTTCTACGGCATAGATCCGACCTTCGATGGTGTCAAGGCGATCATACACTTGATCTTGGGTAACTTTGATTTGAGCTAGCGCGATTAGGATTCGATCATTACCGTCTTGGAGTTGATTGAAATTCACGTCGCTTGTTTCAGGCATCTTGGAAACTGGATAAGAGATCGACGACGAATCAAAACACGATCGACCATTCTAACACACTTACTAAGAAAGAAATGTTTTGACTCGTGAAGTGGGTGTGTGCCACTTGTGTCAGTGAGCTTTGAAGAAATGACAAAGTTCGAAAATGTGTGTCCTAGTCAACTATAGTGTAGTTGTAGGAGTGGACCCGAAGTGAGGTTTTGAAATGGGCTTGGGCCCGAAATTTGACTAGACAAATGGACAGAGTTTCGACTCGGTTTTGCGCTAATCATGGGCCTTTTTTCGAAATTTACGTTTTAAAAGGTTTTTTTTTTTATTTTACAAAAATCGTCTTGGTTTCGTTTAGAGATGGTGATCACGTAAGGTACAAGCATTTATACAAGCATTATAACGGGATGCTGAGTGCATTTAAAAAGGTTTTGGTTTAAAGGGTGGGTTACCATACCGAACAATCGAACCCGAAGTCTGTGGAGAGGCTCGTACCAAACAAGAGTAAGGCCGATTCCTAGTCCATTTCCTCAAGTAGTGAAGGTCCTTGATACAAACAATAGTAAGCATCATGGTATGGATGACGTCAATCGCTATCCATCCTTAGGCCCAAATAAGAATTAGGACCGTTTAGACGGGACGATTTGTCGAATGGGTTGGGTTGGGCCTAGGAAGGCCGAATAAAACGATCTAGGAAGACCGAGTTATGAAAACCGACAATTGTCTTGTACAAACTATTCCCTAACCTTGTTCAAGTTTCACCCTTGGCTACACGTAAGTGTATTATCCCCAGCGGAGTCGCCAAACTGTGGACGTGGGCCCACGGGGGCACTTGGGAAGGAAGAGAACAAGCGTTTGCATTTGTGGAGTCGCCACCAATTTTTATGGGAAATTGGAACCGTTCGAATACCTCGTGCCATGTCAAGACACAAAGTAGTGACATGAACACCAAGAACTCGTTACCCTTAGCATTCTATGTCTAGAATGACTCTCGTGGATTCCAATGAACACGGATGTTCACAGAGATCTGGAGTAAGGGGTGAGGGTACGTATTAGGAAGCTCTTTTGATCGAACACCTAATCCCGCCCGCCTCGATAGTGGCCTCTACTAATGATTAGGGAAATCATCTATACTTGATATATTGTCGATTATATGCATGCAATGCAACATCCAAGTTTTGATCCTAGCATGTGAGAATTAAACTAAGTCGGTGAACAATTAATTTAACATGCAATTAAGTCGAAGTAGGGATTTAAGGTTCAATTACATGTGAAAACATACAAGTGATACAAAGTACAATGATAAATACAATAAAGGAAAATTACAATAATTACATCGGGTTTAGTGATTTATGTCGAAAATACCTTTAAAACGGATAATTTAAGAAAAAGAATAAAGGAATGAATTAACGAACAAATTATTAGGCGATAATACGGTTAATAGTTAATTGTACGTAAGCTATTTAATCAGGTCAAGGCAGGACGGAAGTTCGAGGCGAAATCAACTGGAACAAGCAAGAGATGCGCCCTTTGGAAGAGCGCACAGCGATTCTTTGCGTCTTTCAAGGGTGAGTTCTGGCTGTGAAGCCGGACCTGCAAATCGTTAACATTAATTGATGATTTTAAGGATTGATTATGATAATTAACTCGGATAGAAGTGATTTAATACATTAATTACATGTGAATGGGTCATAAAACAATAAAACATGGACGAAACGAATCAAAACGAATTAATTACATGAACGAAAGATTGATTAATGACATGGGTGAACTAAATAGGTTAAATATGATGAATTAATTGAGAACTAATGACGAATAAACGATGAATATGACGATAGACAGATGGGAATATATCAAAGATCGAATTCCAGAAACTCAATATGAACGAATCGAATTTCTACAACCCGGATTGATTTTAATGACGAAAACCCGCAAATATTGGATTATAAGGGATTTAAGTCGGAATTTTAATGATGAATTATATACGTTAATGAGTGATAAATAATGTTCATGTGAGATTATTATGCTATTATATCAAAGAATTGAAGAACAAACGAAAACAAATAAAAAAGCAATGAATTTACAGAGGACGAAGGAAGAAGAAAGAAGCAGGAATTGCGGCAGCCTCACGAAGAGGCGCAGCAGGCACTGCGCTCCTTCGAAGAGGCGCAGTAGTTGCTGCGTCCTTTCTCGACGGTTATCTTCTGGTAATCCGCAAAAAAGGTTTTAAACGAGGTTTTATAAATCGGTTTTAATAAGTATTTTCGACATAAATCTTACATTAATGATACAAAAAGTAAAGAACAATAAATAAAGAAGGATTTACACCCTCAGACTTACATGTTTGACGAAACGAGATGAACTAAGTTTATGATTAGTGATGCTCGACTCGAATGTAACGAAAGTGCCCTCGTAAGAGGAAAACGATTAAGATTAATTAAGTTGATTAGTTGTGGAGTTGGTCAAATTGGTCGGTCATGCAAACGAGGCTGGTACTCAGAAGGATCCGAGCTTACGTGGTCGAATGTTCAAGCACGTAGACGCCAAAAAGTAAGAACATGGTCTAGAATGCAAACGGAGAAGAGAAGGGCGGACACTCGCGTGAGAAATATGAGGAGCGAAGGCTCCTATTTATACTAATCACGTGAAGGAATAGGGTTTTCGGAGAAACTTTGGAAGTGAATCTCGAAAAGATATGAAAAAGATACGAAAAATACGCAGAAAAGGACTTGGGAAGAGGCGCAGTAGGCACTGCGTCCCTTGGAAGAGGCGCAGCACCTGCTGCGTCTGTTCCCAGGTGGTTTCCTCCTGCGGAAGAAAGATTTCCGTGTTTAATTTATGGAATAACGGAATATTCTTATTTTCCTTAATATTTTGTATGAATATTACGGGAAATTGTTTACCAAAGATTAAAAGATTGTGAAATATTTATAAAATATGGAATAGAAATATCCGGAACATTCCAGAACATTCTGACTCGGGATTTAGCGGTAATCAGAAAATGAAGACGGTCTTAGGCCCGGACTCCAACTGTACTCTAATTACTGTCAAAACGACCGTATCGGCGCGTAGATGACAACTAAGAGGTAGACATCAGTGTTTGAGCAATCACTTGACGATAAACTTACGAACTGTCACAAATCGTTCCGCGTACCAAACATGCGGCCCAATCATCACCGGGTGGTTTATGGGAGGTGCAGAAATGAGGTATCTACACTAAGACATGTGCATACGTTACTCTTATATGTGAGATATTTTTAAATAGATAAATATATTCCTTTATTAGATATGTTTTACATTTCTTAGCTCTTAAGAATGCAAATAGACATGATATCACATGCTGATAAGCTCGAAACATAGTCTTTGCCCTTTGATAGGAGAAATTGCCAACTAAGTTAAATTATCCCTATAATAGACCGACCTATTATGGCTATAAAAGCCTAAACATTCATCATTGTTTTCACATATTAACTAAGACTTGCGAGAGAAATGAGAGACGGGTTGAGGGTACATGGTACATACACACTATGCCTATTGCTCCGTGGATACGAGTAAGGTATGATTTCGGGACCCTTCGTCGTAGAAATAAGTAATAATGTACTGATTATTGTATAGTATTATCGACCGTATATTGTTATATTATTATTATACTGCTCACATGTTATATTATCTGTCTTTGTATGAACATATGACTGTCATGTTAATACTTCTGTTATAATGTATTATTGGTCAATTGTAGCATTCGGAATACGATTACGGGAGAGAGATGACATTATAAATTTATCTTGTGTACATCGAAGGGGGCACGTCCCCATGTGAACTACGGTTCTGATTATTACTGGTGAAAGTGCCAGGGGGTTTACACGGGTCTTAGACCTGGGATCATGTGTACATAGAGGAGGGCTTAGCCCAGGGGAGTTTCTACTCCGTAATGTCTCTCTATTAAGTAATGGTAGACCGGTATAATTGTAAAGTGGGTTATTGCATTCTAAAATGACAGGTTATGCATGTCTATTTATAATTATTTGGCTGTGTTCATGTGACCTATTTTATAGTATTTGTGCGATCAAGAAGAAGTAAATTATTAAAATGGAGGTAAGTAGGGCCGGTGGAGGTGACCGAAGTCATACTCAGCCCGTGGTTGGCTGATTCCGTTACTTTTATTCTTTTTTAGGTACAAGTGTCGGGGAATGACAAGTGTGAGGAATTTCAGATAGGATCAATGACCCAATGGGATGAATATGTAATAAAGTTATTAGTTTTTAGCTTTAAAAAGTGTATTTAACTTTATTCTTGTTATAAGCCTTGTATTTTCGGGAGGGGAAATATGGCGGTGACGACTTATAATTCCGCTGCTGTCTATTATTAATAAAAAGAGCTATTTTGAGGTGCATGTTTGCTTTTCGGGGGCGTTACAGGAGCTGATAAGGTAATTGATTATATAAAAAATGTTTGGCAAACTAACTGAAAGGTAACTGATTTTGATGAAATGACATAAAATGATATGTTAATTATCTAATAGTATAAATTTAAGGGATAAAAAAGAAAAATCAAATCAAATCAGGTACCTTAAAATTTTAGTCAAATAAACTACACTGACCAAATAAGATACTTGAAATACATTGTCAAATAGAGCCTACCCCCCTCTAGCCAAAATATTAACATGGCAGCTTTATGTTTGCTAAATCTCCATTCATCATATACATATTCCAAAAGTGAGAAAATTTCTTAACCTCAGCTCATCAAATTTTAATGATGAATTATATACGTTAATGAGTGATAAATAATATTCATGTCAGATTATTATGCTATTATATCAAAGAATTGAAGAACAAACGAAAACAAATAAAAAAGCAACGAATTTACAGAGGACGAAGGAAGAAGAAAGGAAGCAGGAACTGCGGCAGCCTCACGAAGAGGCGTAGCAGGCACTGCGCTCCTTCGAAGAGGCGCAACAGTTGCTGCGTCCTTTCTCGACGGTTATCTTCTGGTAATCCGCAAAAAGGGTTTTAAACGAGGTTTTATAAATCGGTTTTAATAAGTATTTTCGACATAAATCTTACATTAATGATACAAAAAATAAAGAACAATAAATAAAGAAGGATGTACACCCTCAGACTTACGTGTTTGACGAAACGAGATGAACTAAGTTTATGATTAGTGATGCTCGACTCTAATGTAACGAAAGTGCCCTCGTAAGAGGAAAACGATTAAGATTAATTAAGTTGATTAGTTGTGGAGTTGGTCAAATTGGTCGGTCATACAAACGAGGCTGGTAATCAGAAGGATCTGAGCTTACGTGGTCGAATGTTCAAGCACGTAGACGCCAAAAAGTAAGAACATGGTGTAGAATGCAAAGGGAGAAGAGAAGGGCGGATACTCGCGTGAGAAATATGAGGAGCAAAGGCTCCTATTTATACTAATCATGTGAAGGAATAGGGTTTTCGGAGAAACTTTGGAAGTGAATCTCGAAAAGATATGAAAAAGATACGAAAAATACGCAGAAAAGGACCTGGGAAGAGGCGCAGCAAGCACTGCGTCCCTTGGAAGAGGCGCAGCACCTGCGGCGTCTGTTCCCAGGTGGTTTCCTCCTGTGGAAGAAAGATTTTCGTGTTTAATTTATGGAATAACGGAATAATCTTATTTTCCTTAATATTTTGTATGAATATTACGGGAAATTGTTTACCAAAGATTAAAAGATTTTGAAATATTTATAAAATATGGAATAGAAATATCCGGAACATTCCAGAACATTCTGACTCGGGATTTAGCGGTTATCAGAAAATGAAGACGGTTTTAGGTCCGGACTCCAAATGTACTCTAATTATCACAAAACGACCGTATCGGCGCGTAGATGACAACTAAGAGGTAGACATCGGTGTTTGAGCAATCACTTGACGATAAACTTACGAACTGTCACAAATCGTTCGCGACCAAACTGCGGCCCAATCATCAGGGTGGTTTGCGGGAGGTGCGAAATGAGGTATCTCTGAGCCCCCACTTTGACCGAGGCTTGGACAAGGCAAAAGTCAAAGTATAGCCATCAGGTCAATCGAATATTACAACCTGACGACTATGGCGACGCGAGGCGGTTCAAGGGGTCTGAACCAAGGACCTGTCGTCGGGAACATTTTAGAGTCTGTCGACTATCGGGGAGGGTCGTTTAAAGTCCATTAGACTACGTAAGGAGGCTCGCTAGCCATAATAAGAGACCATACCTGAGACTTCTTCTCGAGATGCTTCCGGAGGTGCATAGGAGCTAAGGGTAAGCGTAGGAGCTAAGGGTAAGCATATGAGCTAAGGGTAAGACCTAAAAGATATATAAGGATTTGTGCTAGGGCGTGAGACCCTAAAGGAAAGCATCAACGGGAAGGAGGCCCGAATACAAGTTCAAACTAAGGGGTAACTAAGGCTCGAGTGCAGGAACTCTACTGGTTTGGGAACTTCTGGAGAACGACGACTTTATCGCACTCCGCGGGAAACAAGAAATGTTGTGAGTAGCAGGACACAGGCGGGAACTGCTGGGGGAAATCTGCTTGGGTCGTCTTCAAACAAACTTCGGAGGAACTTGAGCGGGACGATTGTATGTCGTGAACTCTCGTGTTGGGAAACCTTATCAGGAACTTATCTCCATGTCTCGAGAGGGATTGTCGATCCGCTTACTCTCGCTGGGGGAATATAATGAAGGCGTGTCGAAACACCTGTGAAGGAATACCTGCTCATTGTGATAAGCAAGGTCTTGGAAGCAATAAATAATGTATGATAGTCTGCAGTTGGCTTAGAAATGCGGGTCTGAACGAAGAATAATCGTCAAACGGACCAAAAAAGATAAACTGGCATCGGGGAAGAGGCGCACCAAAGATGGGCCCACAAATAACGAACTCATAACAAACTTTTGAAAATTCGTATGAAGGGAAACTAAGGAAGAGGCGCAGCAAGAGCTGCATCTCTTAGAAGAGGCGCAGCGCCTGCTGCGT
This sequence comes from Silene latifolia, assembly GCF_048544455.1. NCBI lineage: Eukaryota > Viridiplantae > Streptophyta > Magnoliopsida > Caryophyllales > Caryophyllaceae > Silene > Silene latifolia. Next base: position 41,128,394 of record NC_133534.1, read on the forward strand.
CTGTTCCTCAGTGTGTCTTTCCTGCGTAAAAACGCGATAAAACAGAGGGTTTCAATTTATTTATTCGAAACACAAATCACCAATTTCTCTCTCAAATCTTAACCATTTCCGCCAAAATTTGATCCAAAAGCTTGCATTCGCCATGACTAATCGAGGTATGTATATCATTCTTGCTTTAATCTTCTATAATGGATGAATTTGATCGACAAAATTTAGGGTTTTCAACCCTAAAATGTCGAAAATTTGGGGCTTTGGTGGTTTCTGTCTTCGATCTACCTCAGAGACAAGGGAGAGAGGCTGTCAACGAAGCTTCTTCCCTTTCTTTCTGACCTGAGCTCCCTAGGGTGTTGGGACTGGGTCACTGCTGGCTTTGCGGTCCTCATCCGCTTCATGAGGGCCATGGTTCATCCGGAGTTGATGGAGAAGGGGACTTCTCCTGGTGCTGTCGGCCCTAGACTACTGTTGGAGGTATGAACCTTCATTTAGACTAAAACCAATTTCTTTCCTTGTCGACTTACGAAATATCGTTATTGACTATCTTGCTTCACAGGCGTGGGTGTACTCGTACTTTCCGAGCCTCTTGCCCAAGAGGACGGAACCGCTGGAGAAGGCCTATCCCGTTGTGAGGGATTGGGTGATGTGTCGCACGAGGAGCAAGCGTTCCTCTCACGGTGTCTACCGGCGGGACGTGAACGCTCTTCAGCTGGACAGCGTGAGCATCTCACTTATATTCATTTTGCTTCTTCATTACTTTTCAACCGATCATAAGAATGATTCCTTGTTTGTCTTTTCCCAGTGGGTGCTCAGACCTTGGGCGGAGTACCCTGGCGCGCCTCCTTTTGTGGCTTGGCTCGCTAGTTCTCTCGGGATGTCTTGACGGTTCCCATCGATCCTCCTAGGACGATGTTCAGGGAGTCTTCTGAGGCTGAGAGGGAGGCTGACTTGGCTGGCGTTGGTGGTGACGCCCTCCTTCTTCCTGGTGAGGACTACTCGGCGTTCCTTTACGGGAGGTTGACGTACTGGCCGGTTGTGGTAAGCATCTACTCTCCTTTATTTGTTGATTTTTAGGATACGATGAAAGATCATCGATTAACGAGAAACATTTGACTTTGCAGGAAATTGAGGCGGCGGGCATCGAGCTCCCAGAGTACCCCGAGACCCTCGAGTACACTGACGAGACCGGGATGACGACGATCTCCGAGCTGCGTGACTTTGACGTGGCTGTGACGGATGTTGGCCTGGACGATTGGCAGCATCTGATTCGGAAGGTGAGCCTCTAATTTGCATGATTTTTTGTGTAAGAACACATTTGATTGAACTTATCCAATTATTGAGAACTTCTTTTGAAAATGCAGGTTGCGCCGTCTCGGTTTGTGGCGTTATGGAGGGTAGCCAACCGGCTGCGAGCTACTGTCGTCGAGGCACTTGTCGGCGGTCGAGGTCGTCAGGTATGAACCTTCCGTTTATTTCGTGTTTTCTACTTTCTAATTTTGATTTTCCCACCTTTCTTATAATTGCTTGAAATGATTGACATGAGCCAATTTGGTTGTTTGCAGAGGGAGCGTGAGCTGGAGCGAGAGTTGGCCCAGTCTCGGGAGGAGATAGCTCGCTTGTTGAGGGAGCTCGAGGTTCATGACACCGAGGTTGCTGCTCTCGAGGCGAGAGTTGCGGAGTTAGAGGGCGACTAGCAGTAGTTTTGTTTTGTTGTTGGCCGTATCTTGCACATTTCTACATTTTAGGACCTACATTTTTGACATTTTGGATTTTGCTTGGGGCTCGAGCCCCCAGTTTGGTGTACATTTCCCTTTTTTGACTGTATATGATGGCCTGAGTGCCTTTGCCGCTGGGTTGCGTTGCTTGTACCTACAGGTTAGCTTTGAACAGGTTTGGTAGATGACGGTTTATGCCGTCATGCTGCCGAAATTTACATAGAAATCACGTAGAACATACATTTGTATATATGGCTTAAATTAGCGCAGAACGAACGACTCAAAGGTGCAAAAACATGCAAAAGAAAGTGCCAAAAAATGCAAAAAATTTGCCGGAAATGACCGGACTGTAGGGAGGGTTACCCCCAAAAAAATGAAAAAAATATAAACCTATAAGTTAGAAATGAAATGATTAAAAAAAGAAATAAATAAATAAAAATAAAAGAAATATAAGTTTTGAAATAAATTACGTTAAAATGAAAATTATTTCCTAAAATGAAAATATACAAGTGTGCTAAAATGACGAAAATGCTGATATTGCCTCGAAATGCATGCCCGTGGAATTAGGAAACACGAACTATGGCAATTTTGACGTGTTTACCAAAATAATAACCCGTAGGAATAGGAAATTATTCGCCAAGGAATTTAGGAAAGATCCAACGCGGAAAATCACAGAAATGTTGCTGAGGAAGAGGCGCAGCATAAGCTGCGTCCCTTTGAACAGGCGCAGCACCTGCTGCGCCTGTTCCTAGGTGTATCCGTTCTGGCGGATTTTAGGAAACAGATTTTAGTATAAATAGAGACGTCGATAGAAGTTTTATTCACACAATTCTTCCATCTCTTCTTCGTCTCATTACATAAAATCCTCAAAATAATCATTCATCATGAATACTTTAGAGATTCGTCTAAAAGAGTGGACCAACGAGTTTTCCAACAACGAGAAACACGATATGGGTGCTTATAATCTTGGATCTTTATTGAGTTTGAAGCTTATCAAGGTTGTCAAACCATTCTTAGATGCTTGTCTGATTATTGGGACCCGAATTATCATGTTTTTGCGTTTCCCAGAGGTGACATTTGCCCATTTCCTGAAGAAATTGCTGCGATCGGTGGGTGGGACCCAGAACACTTGCCTGCTATTCCTTCTACTTCACAAGGGTATAAGAACAAATTTAGAGACTTTCTTGGGTTGACTAGAATTGAGCTGGACCGTTTAGTGACCTCGAAAGGAGTGCGAATGTTGGACTTCATTGACCGATTCATTAATAGGGCCGACCCCACCATTTCTTATGTTGCTAGGCGAAGAGCATTCAGATTTTGCTTGTTGCATGTATATGTCCTTCAAGGGCATGTTGATGAAGACTTGAGAGGTGATCCCCGTCTCCTGGGCCTAGTTGAGCAAATGGAACTGCGCAGGAGCCCAGCCTGTTTATGCTTAGAAGAGATCCTATTGGGTTTGGATAACAGGAAAGCCAATCGCGACCTACCGTATTTGGGAAGTCCCGTTATTTTGCAGGTAAAAGAACGCTTTTCTTCTATATTTTTCGTTTTTTTTTTCTTTTCGTTTTTTTTTTCATTTTTTTTGTTTTTTTTTTTTGTTTTTTTTTTCTAATACCCGTTTTTGGTAGGTCTGGCTTATGGAGTGTCTTCGATTGATCGAGCCCCCATTTCATGTTCCTTCTTATCATGCTCGTTCGATTGCAATGAGGACCAGGCTTTACATGGTGGACTTCACTCGGGTCTGCAATTATTGGGAAAACAAACTGAAGAGTGATGATGGCCCCTTGATTAGGTGGATTGTACCATGGTGGCACCTCAAATCTGTTACTGGAGTATCTTCCTTGGATCCTACCCGATCTGTGCGCATTCCTGGCTTGGAATTCATGGTATGCAACTTCCCGGAGAGGCTGATGAGACAGGTTGGACTAAAGCAGACAATCCCGAAGCTTGACACTGTCCCGAAGACTGCCGTGGCGCTTACTACTGAGAGCCGAAGGGAGTGGGCCATTAAATGGGCTCAAAGAAATGTATGGTTTTTTAACTCTTCCGTTAGTGCCTTATGAGTGTCGGATTCCTATCTGCGATGGAGGAAGGCTACTACTCCGGAGGAGCGCGAGAGATTGAGGAAGCGCGAGCCTGTTGACTACAAGGTGCGCGAGGTGGAAAAGGAGAAAGAGAAGCATCTGACTGAGGGAGAGGAAGAAGCCGGGTTTCGAGTTGTTCATCCTTCGAAGAAACCGAAGACCTCTCCTGCCGTGGACAAAGTGATTGACAAGAATGGGAAGGCTAGACCGCGAGAAAGACCGTTGGTGATTATGTCCGAAGTGGCGCAAGAGCGTCCTGCTCGAGGTCGTGGCAAGAAATATGACAAGAATGACAAGGGCAAAGGGAAGATGGAGGAGTAGCCCAAGTCTTTATTACTATTTACTATTATTATTATTGTAATAAGAAGGTGGGGTTTTTAGAATCCTAGCCTATTTTTATTTTTATTATGTAACGTACTATTATTAGAAAATGAATGAAATAAAAAGGTTAATTGGTTATGAAACCGTTGTGATTTTCTATTTATTATTCTTGTCGAATTCCAAATGCAATTGCAAATGTCCTTCTATTTATATTTTGAAATTAATGGGTTGTATCCCGTGAAGGATTTCCTACGTATTCATTAAAAAAATAAAATCAAACCCTTGCGCGTAGTTCGAGTAAATGTAAAAGAATAATTTGTTCTAAGCAAGAGCTTGTAATGAACTTAGGAGATAAGCATGAGCTTTTTACTTACTCTAAAGGTGCTAATTTAGTTTATTTGATGATATGAGGATGACAAATTTGTCAAAATGCAAGAGCAGAGTGACATTAGCTTATTTCAGCTTGGCCAGGGGTCGTTTATTTAGTGCCACAAGAGCGACACGTGAGGTTACACGAGGCGCGTTTTTGTTCCTATTCTAGGCATAATACCGCTTCAGTTGGTCAAGGTTTGTCGGGTTGGAAAATTCATTCCCATCCAGGTCTGTGATTCTAACCGGACCCCCTGGAAATATGGACTTGACTAGAAATGGCCCAGCCCAATTAGGCTTGAATTTTCCCCGTGGATCGACAGGTAAAAGAGCTCTGACCGACTTGAGTACTAAGTCTCCTTCCTTGATGTTCCTTGGCTTGACCCTTTTGTTGAAGGCTCGCTTGATACGTGCTTGATATGTTTGGACATTATGCAAGGCGCGTAGCCTACGTTCATCCAGGAGGATGAGTTCTTCATATCTATCCCTCTTCCAATCGGCTTCCGGGATTTGACTTTCGAGTAAGATACGCAATGATGGTATTTCTAACTCGACTAGTTGTACATCCTCCATGCCGTAGGTCAAATAGAAAGGGGTGGCCCCAGTGGGCGTCCTAACAGATGGGCAATATCCCCACAAAGCAAAGGGTATCTTGCTTGGCCAATCTCGATAGTTGTCAATCATTTTCTTGAGAATTGTGACAACGTTCTTGTTCGCCGCCTCTACCGCGCCATTAGTCTGTGGTCTATATGGCGGAGAGTGGTGATGCTTAATTTTGTACTTGGCTAGCAATTGCTCAGTCTCAGCTTGGAAATGTGATCCATTATCACTAATGATCTCATGTGGGCAACCGTATCGACAGATGATGTTGTTTTGTATGAACTTTGCCACGTTTTTAGCCGTGAGACTAGTGTAGGAAGCCGCTTCTACTCATTTAGTGAAATAGTCGATTGCCACTAGGATGAAACAGTGACCTCCTGTTCCGGCTGGGGTTATCTTCCCGATTATGTCAATTCCCCAGGCAGAAAATGGCCAAGGAGATGTCATCGTATAAAGTAATGGAGGGACATGTTGTACACTCCCGAAGATTTGGCAGTTGTGGCAATGTCTTACATATTTGATGTAATCGGATTCCATTGTGGTCCAATAATACCCCAAATGTGTGATTTTCTTTGCCATCATGGGCCCACTCATGTGAGGACCGCATTCTCCATCATGAACTTCTTCCATCACTTTCCGTGCCTGTGAATGATCAAGGCAACGTAGAATTACACCAAGAGGTGTTCTTTTGTATAACTCTCCTTGCATGAGAACGTATTGGGAAGCTATTTGGCGTATAGCACGTTGTCCCCTTTTGTCCATGTCCGGTGGATAGGTACCGTTGAGCTTGAAATTTAGGATTGCTTGGAACCATGGTTCCTCTGCGATTTCCTCTTCATCGGTGATTTGGTGGACATAAGCTGGCTCTGACCGTCGTTCGATGCATAAAGGCATTTCCACCATGTCATCTGGCATATTAATCAAAGATGCAAGTTTTGCAAGAGCATCTGCAAATTGATTTTCTTCCCGAGGTAGGTGTAGATAGGTTACGTGATCAAAGAATTGGGCAACTTGGTCTATTCTGGCTTGATAAGGTGCTAGGCTTTCGCTTCGGATTTTCCAAGATCCCGTAACTTGATTGATGATCAGGGACGAATCCCCATGTACTCGGAGGTTTTTAATGCCTAAGCTCACTGCCGCTTGTAGTCCAATGAGACAAGCTTCGTATTCAGCAGCATTATTTGTCACCTCGAAGTCGAGTTTGACAGAGATTGGTGTATGCTCGCCTTCAGGAGAAATGAGCAACACTCCTATTCCAAATCCTCTTAAGTTTGATGCTCCATCAAAGTAAAGGTCCCAGGAGTCTACATCGGTTTGGAGTATATCCTCGTCTGGAAATGACCAAGTATCTATTGTTTGTGCATCATTGATGGGATTTTTCGCAAAGAATTCAAGAACGGCGCGCCCTTTTATAACCCTCAGAGGCACGTATTTGAGATCGAACTCTGAGAGCATCAAAGTCCATCTTGCTAGGCGTCCGTTGAGGACGGGTTTCTTGAAGAGGTATTTGACTGGATCCATTTTGGAGTATATTTTGACGGAGTAGCTAAGCATGTAGTGACGCAGCTTCTTCGTTGCCCACACAAGAGCGAGGCATGTCTTTTCGAGTTGTGAGTATTTGCACTCGTACTCCAAGAACTTCTTACTAAGGTAGTAGATAGCCCTTTCTTCCTTTCCTACGATTTGAGCTAGCATGGCGCCCATGGCCGTTTTGGTTACTGTGAGATATAAACCAAGAGGTTGATCCCGTTGAGGTGGCATGAGCACTGGTGGTTTAGCTAATATCTCCTTGATTCGGTCAAATGCCTTCTGACAGTCATTATCCCACATGGTGTGGTCTGTTTTCTTGAGCTTTTTGAAGATAGGCTCACAAATCATGGTGAGTTTCGATATGAATCGACTTATATATTGCACTTTTCCCAGGAATCCTCTGACTTCTTTTTCTGTTTGAGGTTGTGGCATTTCGATCAGAGCCTTGATTTTGGAAGGGTCTATTTCTATACCTCGTTGGCTAACGACGTATCCCAGGAGTTTGCCAGATGTTACTCCGAATTCGCACTTCTGAGGATTGAGCCTCATGTTGTACTTTCGTAGCCTTGCGAAAAAATTGCGAAGGTTCGCAATATGCCCCTCTCTATCCTTGGACTTGATAATCATGTCGTCTACGTATACCTCAACTTCTTTGTGCATCATGTCATGCAGGAGTGTGGTTGCGGTGCGTTGATATGTAGCTCCGGCGTTGATTAACCCAAACGGCATGACCGTATAGCAATAGGTTCCCCATTGAGTGACAAAGGCGGTCTTATGCATGTCTTCTATAGCCATCTTGATTTGGTTATAACTCGCGTACCCATCCATGAAGGATAGTAACGCGTGGTCTGCGGTATTGTCCACCAATATGTCGATATGTGGTAGAGGAAAGTCATCTTTAGGACTTGCTTTGTTTAAGTCTCTAAAATCAACACAAACACGGATTCTCCCATCCTTTTTGGGTACGGGTACTATGTTGGCTACCCAGTCAGAGTACTTGGAAACTTTGATGAACCCGGCCTTGAATTGCTTATCGACTTCTTCTTTGATCTTGAGAGCCCATTCTGTTCTCATTCGACAAAGCTTCTGTTTCACGGGCTTGAAACCTGGCTTAATTGGGATTCTATGTTCGGCGATATCCCTGTCGATCCCTGGCATGTCTTTGTAGGACCAAGCGAAAACGTCTTTGAACTCGTGTATGAGGTCTATGAAACTGGCCTTTTCGGTGGGGCTCAGGGTAGTCCCTATCCTAAGTTCTTGGGGTTCTAGTTCGGTTCCTACATTGATGGGTTCGGTGTTCTCTATTACTGGTCCCCCTTCCCCCTCTTATAGTATTACTTTGGCTATATAGGGAGGTATCTCAATTGAGTCTGGGTCATCCTCAGTATCATCGTAAACAGAATTGCACTCAAGATAACACAAAGAGTAAGCAGAACCTGATTTATTCATATTAAAGTTTGAGAAAAGTTGAAACAAAGAAGCCATCTGATCTGTGGTCAGTGGCGGTAAAGGGACAGTTGTTGGGACATTTCCCGAACTACTGTTACTATTTGAGGCTAAGCTAGAAGAAACAAAGGGAATGGGGGTGACAACAGGAGGAGACTCCTTAATGACTTCTCTAGACTCCGACTCTGACTCTGACTCGAATTCATCGTCTTCTGGTTCTCCTTTGAACATCTCTCCTTCTCCAGTGGTGAGCTTGAAGAGTCTAACTTGATTGTTGGTCCACTTGATTGATTTTCTCCATCCTTTCTGCTGGTTCGCGTTTTTTTCTGTGATTAACGCGGTAGGGTTGAAGTGGTTGTCTTGAAGTATCATGGTAATGATCTCATCCTGCGCGGTTTTAACAAATCGATCTTCTCCAAATAGTAGACTAACAGCTTGTTTGTCTAAGCAAGGTGCTTGACGGGCTTTGACGGTAGGAACCGTTTCTGGAGGAATGAAGTAGCAATCGTGAAAGATCTCGATTCCGGCTAGCTTCCTTCCGAGGTAGTGCCAAGGTTCGGGAAATCCGTGAAAGAGTTCTTGACTTCCTTCCCTAACAAAGTATCCATTTAGGGTAGGGAAATACGGTCGCATTTGGACTCCTATATGCTTACGGCTTTGAACTTGAGCGAGCATCTCGAGAAATTCCTCTTTAGTGGGTTTGTATCCTAGTCCAAGTGGTATTCTCTTTGAGTTTCCTTCCTTGTAGGGTGCGAAGGTGTGTCTTCGGGTAGGGTTCAAAGGCATTCCAGGGAAGTATCCCTGGGATTTGAGTATGTGGTTGACCACCAAGTTGGAGTAGGGATCGTAGTATAGGGGTGCCAACTCACTTTCTATGACACTTATGCTTTGAAAGCCCCCAAGTTCGTATACTGGATCCGCAAGGACTATTATTTGACTTCTTTTCGATTATTGCCTTGATGGGCGACGAAGTGATCGTCACCACTTTGCCATTTAATGGGATCTTGATCTTTTGGTGAAGGGTGGATGTTACCGCTTTGGAAGCGTGAATCCATGGTCTTCCTAAAAGTATGTTGAAGGAAGCTTCGATGTCTACTATTTGGAAGTTAACCTTTCGCTCAATTGGCCATGTGACTATGGTTAGGTTAACGAGCCCTACTTCCTTTCGTCGTGTACTATCATATGCGCGAACACCTTGATTGGTAGGGGTACAATCCGACTCTTTCATGCCTAGTTTGTATGCCGTTTTCAGGGGTATGACGTTGACCGCGGAGCCATCATCCACCATGGTCATTGGCACATTCTTCTTTAAGCAAATGACGGTGATATACAGAGCCAAGTTATGACTAGCACCAAAGGGTGGCAAATCTTCGTCTGAGAAAGTAATAGGATTACTTAACTTTGGTGATTCTTGGAAGACCAAGTTGACTACATCGTCGGGTGTGGAGTTATGTGCTACATTTAGTTTGGCCAAAGCTTGCAGTAAAGCTTGGCGATGTGGGAATGAGCTTGCTACTAGTTGCGGATGAAAGATCGGCCTTTGTCTTCGTAATTGCTTGAGCAAATGATCGGTGGAGTCATCTTCGTTATCATTTGGTGTGACAACGTTGGTTGGACCGTTTTGAGTAGTGCTTTGATATGGACGCCCCGAACGAGTTAGGTGGTCCACATCTTGGTCTTCACCATTTTGGACTATTTCCTTGACTAGGGAGTGTTCAATGAGATACTCGTCTTCATCATCATCGGCCCATACTCCATTGATTGTAGCTAGTTCCCTCATTCTCATGATCTCGTCTTCTAATTGTGTGATTTGGTCAACTAGTTTATCAACCACGACGACTATTTCTTGCATAGTAGCATTTTGAGGAAAGACTAGTGGCGCATGTTCTTTAGGTGTCGCATTGGGGTTATGTAAAGTCGTCACCACATTTTCCAATTCCCAAACTTGCATATCCACACTCCTTGCCCATGCGATGAAGTCGGCAATGGTAGGGGAAATAGTAGAGTAGAACCCTTCATTCTCGATCGCGTGGATCTCACCTTCAACTGGAAAAATGAGGTGTGAACAATCTAAGGTAGATTCTTCACTTGTGATCACTAGAATTCCAAGAGGATTCTGAGTGTTGTTGGGTTTGCCTCCCGGCGATATTGGTAGTCAACCATCCTCAATCATGTCTTGAAGCACATTTTTCAATTTGTAGCATTTTTCTGTGTCATGCCCCTTACCCCTATGATATTCATAGTACGAGTTCTCATCCCAGAACTTGGATTTCTTTTCTGGTTCGGGAGTAGGTCCTATGGGTTGGAGTTTGCCTTGTTTCATTAACCTTTTTAGAGCATTGGAGTAAGTGTCCCCAAGATTTGTGAATTTCTTTGGTGGGGCGCTTTTCTTCGATGGCTCAAGGAGGTTAACTTCATCGGTCTTGCTAGTGGAGCCGTAAGAACGATATGTTGAGCCTTGATATCCTCGTCCTACCGTTTTGGACAAGAGCCCTTTACGGATGTCATCTTCAATCCTTGTTCCTAGTACGGTTAATTAAGTCCTTGAAAGTTTTGATGTTTTGGTATCTCAAATGGTTGGCATAGATGGGCTTTAAGTTGTCCACGAATTTCTCCACAAGGGTAGCCTCGTCCGGGCGTTCAACTAGTTGGGTACTAGTCTTCCTCCACCTACTTAGGAAGTCGGCGAAACCTTCTTTGTCGTTTTGGGTAAGAACCTTTAGAGTGCGCATGTTAACTTGGATCTCGGCATTATCCGCATATTCACTACTACATTTAGATTCTATAGCAACACTTTGCTATTGTTGCATAATGTCATATAAATGTTGCAATAGAGTTTATGCAACACTTAATCAAGTGCTACATCAGGTCTTGTTGCATTAGGTCATTGCAACGCTTAATGCAACACTTTTTAATCTGAAGCAACACTTTTGAAAAGTGTTGCATTGGTCATGTTTATGCAACGCTTTTTCAATTGCAAAGGCAACATTTTTTATCTTCTAATGCAACATTTCTTATGTAAAAAAAGCAACACTTCCTGAACTAATGCAATACTTTTCATGTTGATAAGCAACACTTATATCAAATTAATGCAACATTTTTATTTTGGAAACGCAACACTCGTTACGTCCCAAAACAACACTTATAATAAACAAATGCAACACTAATTTATTCAAAAACAACACTTAATAAAGTGCAACGACATAAGGACTTGTAAGGCACGCAACAATTGTAATTCTCTCTAATTGTGCATTCAATTGATTCAGTCTCAAAAATATGTCAATTACATTTCAAAAAAGGATCAAAAGTAGAACTTCGATCGCAAATGTTCAATTATTTAACTAAAACAAATATAACAAATGTTTAAATAGAACAAATAATAATTCTTAACGACTATTTGAAAGCTAGTAATTATAAGTCTTCATTCTTGTATTGTGAGCATATATATGTTGCCAGCCGGACAAAAAATCAACCCGTCATCATTGTTAATACCTCAAATGCAACCTGTAACATAAAAAATAGAACATTATTAGATTTGAGGATTCAAAGGCTCAATAGGCATAGATGATACGTCACACTTAATTATCACGAAATAATAAATAATGCATTAAAGAACAACTAATTAACAAGGATGTGCAGAAAACTAGCCGCCCCTTATTTCTTCTACAGGTACATGATTTACCAGCTAATATTTCATTCATTTTACGCCAAATCTATTCACAAAAACAGCATATGTCAAACAATGTTAACCAAAAGCCATATTGTGGCTACCTTTCTCAGGTGAGAGGTGAGTGTCTTAGTTGAGGAAAACAATACACTGGTAGACGAGAACATAATATTGTTGAAATTTTGTCATTCAAAGAGAAAGCACGGTGGTTCAGGGGACAAGCATGATAGCAGTGCCATAACTAAGGTATTATTTCCAGCCTCTCATTGACAACTAACATAAACGGCGATTTGTTATTGGCAATCCAACATATATCAAATCAACTATTGATTATCGCAATTATATAAAACGCGATAGATCTAGCAAATTAGGAAATTAAGAAGCAAACCCTAAATCTCAAGCTACAAATTAGAATGTTAATGAATAAAAAATTGTTCAGTTTTCGTTTTCATGTCATTCGGTTTAGGATTAGGTAAGAGGGTTCAATTACCTGCTTTTTCAAAATCCTCGGCATCAAAGTAACATTCAGTTGCTTTCTTTCATTCGCAATGCTTTCAAACAATCGAGCAGCTTCTTCAAGCATTTTCAATGACTTGTCTACACTCAAGCTCCTTACATTCGAGCGGCTTCTTTAAGTTGAAGCTCTGGTATAGGTTTCCCAGTCTTTTTCTCAAAGACGTGTGAAGCATTGCGCTGCATTTCTTTGTCTTGTAATTACGCACTTGAAGCATCTGCAATAAAAATATGCAGAAACATCTTGGTGATTGCCGAAACAGTAAAAAAATAACAAATAAAAACTCGAAGAACAAGATATAGAAGTTTCATAAATAAGGCAAACCTTCAAACCACGAAGTTTCAGTCATATGAACTACTTATAAGCGGCATTTCGAGCATAAGCATCATCCAATATTTTGACTTGGATCGTATTCAACTACGCGATGAGCGTACCATAGGCAATGAAAAACCGCCACTCTCTTCACATATCCATAACCTTTGCTTTGTTCGGGTTCTGACTACATACGATTGCTTTAGTTCATAACACAAGATATTGTGTTTTAAATGAGAAAATTGAGGAAGAGACTCTTGGTTTCCCGGAAGAAGTCGATTCTCAACCATGTACTCGTATATTATCCTCCATTGTTCTTGCAACGGTGATGTCTTGAAGAAGTTGTACAGCAATACATCCTGCATTTAGATATATTCACCAAATGCACGACAATGAGATATCAAGAAGACAAGCATTTAGATATATTCAGCCATGACTCATTACCTGAAACTCGAGCCCTTTGCACTCAAATATCGTCAAGACAATGGCTCGTCTTCCAATACGTTTGGTAATCTCATCCTTTACAGGATCATCTCTCACAAGTATCACCCGATCGATCCGAAGCTAATGAGATTCTCACTTTGTCATTTCCCGCTTTCGAAAAATCACCGACATGGCATCTCCATGACATCCACGATCAAGTACAACAGAGCTTCGCCATGCACTAGACTAGTTTCGGGGCTTAGTTTATCAATAGATTTCGGAAAAAATGATAAATGAGTTCAAGAATATTCTGTGCTAGATTTAGAACTCCAGCATGAGTTCGGAAATTTTGGGATAGGTTGAAAAGCGGAGATAATTTCCGATTAAGCTCTTTTTTCTCTTCATGCAAAAATTCCTTGTAGAATAAACATTTTACATCTTCAAACCTGAAATGAACACCTTTAGCTATGGTCCGATTTGTATCACCAAGCAAAAACGAAACCCTCCTTAACATTTTTGAGATATACTTGAGAATAACAAGTTGCTTCATAGTTAAATCCTCGAACTTCATCCACATAAACAAAATCCATATAGTCACCCTCATATTCTTCGTGCTTCAACCGATGATATACATCATTCACTAAATCATTTGAATCATATTCTTCTCGCGTCGCCTTCATCTTCTCATAGTCTAGAAATATCCGATATATCGATTTCTCTCCGACTCATCAAAAGTCGACCCTTTTTTGTCAGATAATTGAATGTATCTCTCCAAAGAGGATTTAGCTTGGAGTCTGTTTGTCCGAAATGAAGAGAGCCTTTTATGAGTGTTGATCTCATGAAAACTCTTAAAGGGTCTAGTTTGTGTGTCATCTTCATGTTAAAATGGGGCCAGTAACATTCTCGGAACTTTTCGAAGGTGACTTCTCTCCTTCTCAAAGTTTTTGAACTAGTCTAGAATTAGTTCCTTGCGAGTAGATTTTCCTAATATCAGGAAATCTATTGAAATACGACAGTCCTATTGTTCGGTCAAGCATCAGCAACAACATATCAAATGTCACGACTAGAGGGTAGCTTTTTAGAGGAGTCTCAATGAATGAAGTTGGAACGTCTTTGAAGTTCTCATCTTCATCCAACTCATTTGCATTAACAGTAATCTTTTCCTCACCAAATGTCTCACCGCGAACAAACCTGCAGTGAACACCCCGTTAAATCACTCACGAGTCACGATGCGAGTGCTTAACAGGTGAACAAAACGAGTAAGATTTACATACCTTTGAAAATTGTTGATGTGTCGTTTCACGGCAAACACGAGCTTTGGATTAACGGTTACAAAGAGTTGTCGAAGAGAAGTTCCGATCACACACATGTCGAAGCGATGGGTAGCTCGAGAAAAATATTCTTGTTCATTTCGGAAAAACCTTTGAAGCCATCGATGTAATTGTTCCTTCGAAATAACTTCATAACCAACACGAGTTGTTTTTCCGGTACGAGATCGTCCTAGTACAAAGGAGCTCCCTTGGTGAAGAATAATCTTCCGCTCTTGATCGATTACTTGAATGGGACGTTTATTGGCGTACCATCGCGTGCGAGAAAGCAAATGGCTAACTACACCGGAGAAAAGGAATAAAACTTCATTAAAAGTAAGCTCTCCTTCACTTTGCTATACTAGATATAATTTGTTCCACAAGAAATGTCTATTTGAATGGCACTGAATCAAGCATTGCTAGTATCCGAGTACCAAGAATCGATCTGAAGTCGTAGCGTCTTGAATCAGCATTGCTAGTATATGGTACGTACCCCTCGAGGGATTTGGCCTTGGGACGGTTAAGATAATCATCGGGGAAAGAACGGTATACATTCTCCAGTTTCTTGATCAATCTTTGGTACATCAATCAAGTGCAAAATATCCCGGACCTTCAAAGACTTGGGTTGCATATCCGGAGTCCTTGCATATATCATTTGTGCAAATGATATAGCGACCCTCTACTCGATATTGTTTCACAATACTCGAACTCCCGAGATTGCATCGACTTTATATTTTTTAGGTGCCACCCATTTGCAAGTTTCAATAAGAAATTCAAGTACAACCTTCTTTGAGTAGGTCGAGGGTAGTTTTGAAAACGACTTGACAAAAGATTCCGAGAACATAACCTAATGAAAAACGGAAAACAAAAATCCATCAAATATAAATAAAACTAAACCAATTAGCCTCACAAAGAAACTGAATATAGCAAAAATGGCGATTAACGCAAGTTGGAAAAGAAATTAAATAACCTAATTAATGAACTTCCCCAAATTCAACACTAAAACTATAATTAAGAAAAGAATTTGCGGTGGTGGTGAGACAGAGCGGCGGTGGTGATCGGCGTGCGGCTTGCGCGAACGGCCAAGATAATGACGGTTTTGCAAGGTTTGATTGCAACTAAATCAATAAACCAACAACTCAAACTCAAAGATAAAAAAAAAATTGCAATTGAAATAATAAACAAAATTAGGGTACAAACCTAATAAGAAAAGTCGTGAACGATGGTTGCTTCGTTCCCAATATGCCTTCGCCTTTTAAGGTGAATCAAACTTGAGATTGAATGATTAGAGACAGTGGATTGAATGCATGAAAGAGAAACGAAGAAGATCGAATGAGAAAGGAGAAGCAAAGAGACGGTGGAAGTGTCGAATGAGAAAGGACGAAGAATATCGAAGAGTTTTTGTTACTGTATCAAATAAATGAATTGAACGACGCGTGATGGAAGGAATTGAAAGATTGAATAATAATATTGATTATTGATGGGAGATTCCAAAAAATAAAAAGTGGCGCACAAACAAAATTTTCAGTAAAATGTTTTTAGCGGCTGAACAAAAAAATGAAATTTTTATAATGGGTTTATAACTTATGTGATATAAGTGTTGCACAAGTGTTGCGACAAAATGCAACATTTGTATAAAAACGTTGCACTTCGAGTAATACATTGCAACACTTATATTAAAGTGTTGCCCTATGTAAGTAAAAGCAACATTTATAAATTAAGCGTTGCTTAATTAACTGAAAAATGCAACACAAACCGTAAGTGTTGCACACGAAATGTTGCATTAGGTCTATTTTTGTAGTAGTGATTGCTTAGCAAACTCGATCGCGGCATCTTCCCAAGTAGCGATCTTCTTGTGTTCTAGAGAGTAGAACCATTGCTTTGGGATGGTGTCAAGAGATGAAGGAAAGATCCTTAAGAACAGCTCGGGTTTAATGCCTTTGATAGACATGTAATCCTTGAAAGCACGGATGTGGTTCAAAGAGTTTTCATGCCCCTTGAATTTAGGGATATCCGTCATGTTGCAGTTGGTTGGCAACTTGGAACTCACGGCCTCATACTTGCGATTATTCTCCCTATAAATGTCATCCCCTTTAAGATACATCAATTGCTCCTCTAAGTATTGGAGTCTTTTCTCAGCTGCAGTCATTCCCATGGGAGGGTTTTCGTCCCTGAAGTCATTCACGAAGTCATCAACGATTTCACTTTCTCGAGGAGGCAACCTCGCTTCTACGGCATAGATCCGAACTTCGATGGTGTCAAGGCGATCATACACTTGATCTTGGGTAACTTGGATTTGAGCTAGCGCGGTTAGGATTCGATCATTACCGTCTTGGAGTTGATTGAAATTCACGTCGCTTGTTTCAGGCATCTTGGAAACTGGATAAGAGATCGACGACGAATCAAAACACGATCGACCATTCTAACACACTTACTAAGAAATAAATGTTTTGACTCGTGAAGTGGGTGTGTGCCACTTGTGTCAGTGAGCTTTGAAGAAATGACAAAGTTCGAAAACTATAGTGTAGTTGTAGGAGTGGACCCGAAGTGAGGTTTTGAAATGGGCTTGGGCCCGAAATTTGACTCGACAAATGGACAGAGTTTCGACTCGGTTTTGCGCTAATCATGGGCCTTTTTTCGAAATTTACGTTTTAAAAGGTTTTTTTTCTATTTTACAAAAATCGTCATGGTTTCGTTTAGAGATGGTGATCACGTAAGGTACAAGCATTTATACAAGCATTATAACGAGATGCTGAGTGAATTTAAAAAGGTTTTGGTTTAAAGGGTGGGTTACCATACCGAACAATCAAACCCGAAGTCTGTGGAGAGGCTCGTACCAAACAAGAGTAAGGCCGATTCCTAGTCCATTTCCTCAAGTAGTGAAGGTCCTTGATACAAACAATAGTAAGCATCATGGTATGGATGACGTCAATCGCTATACATCCTTAGGCCCAAATAAGAATTAGGACCGTTTAGACGGGACGATTTGTCGAATGGGTTGGGTTGGGCCTAGGAAGGCCGAATAAAACGATCTAGGAAGACCGAGTTATGAAAACCGACAATTGTCTTGTACAAACTATTCCCTAACCTTGTCAAGTTTCACCCTTGGCTACACGTAAGTGTATTATCCCCAGCGGAGTCGCCAAACTGTGGACGTGGGCCCACGGGGGCGCTTGGGAAGGAAGAGAACAAGCGTTTGCATTTGTGGAGTCGCCACCAATTTTTATGGGAAATTGGAACCGTTCGAATACCTCGTGCCATGTCAAGACACAAAGTAGTGACATGAACACCAAGAACTCGTTACCCTTAGCATTCTATGTCTAGAATGACTCTCGTGGATTCCAATGAACACGGATGTTCACAGAGATCTGGAGTAAGGGGTGAGGGTACGTATTAGGAAGCTCTTTTGATCGAACACCTAATCCCGCCCGCCTCGATAGTGGCCTCTACTAATGATTAGGGAAATCATCTATACTTGATATATTGTCGATTATATGCATGCAATGCAACATCCAAGTTTTGATCCTAGCATGTGAGAATTAAACTAAGTCAGTGAACAATTAATTTAACATGCAATTAAGTCGAAGTAGGGATTTAAGGTTCAATTACATGTGAAAACATACAAGTGATACAAAGTACAATGATAAATACAATAAAGGAAAATTACAATAATAAAAATTACAATAATTACATCGGGTTTAGTGATTTATGTCGAAAATACCTTTAAAACGGATAATTTAAGAAAAAGAATAAAGGAATGAATTAACGAACAAATTATTAGGCGATAATACGGTTAATAGTTAATTGTACGTAAGCTAATTAATCAGGTCAAGGCACGACGGAAGTTCAGAGGCAGAAATCAACCTGGAACAGCGAAGAGATCGCGCCCTTTGGAAGAGGCGCGATTCTTGCGCGTCTGTTCCAAGGGTGAGTTCGTCAGGCGTGAAGCGGACTGCAAATCGTTAACATTAATTGATGATTTTAAGGATTGATTATGATAATTAACTCGGATAGAAGTGATTTAATACATTAATTACATGTGAATGGGTCATAAAACAATAAAACATGGACGAAACGAATCAAAACGAATTAATTACATGAACGAAAGATTGATTAATGACATGGGTGAACTAAATAGGTTAAATATGACGAATTAATTGAGAACTAATGACGAATAAACGATGAATATGACGATAGACAGATGGGAATATATCAAAGATCGAATTCCAGAAACTCAATATGAACGAATCGAATTTCTACAACCCGGATTGATTTTAATGACGAAAACCCGCAAATATTGGATTATAAGGGATTTAAGTCGGAATTTTAATGATGAATTATATACGTTAATGAGTGATAAATAATGTTCATGTGAGATTATTATGCTATTATATCAAAGAATTGAAGAACAAACGAAAACAAATAAAAAAGCAACGAATTTACAGAGGACGAAGGAAGAAGAAAGGAAGCAGGAACTGCGGCAGCCTCACGAAGAGGCGCAGCAGGCACTGCGCTCCTTCGAAGAGGCGCGGTAGTTGCTGCGTCCTTTCTCGACGGTTATCTTCTGGTAATCCGCAAAAAGGGTTTTAAACGAGGTTTTATAAATCGGTTTTAATAAGTATTTTCGACATAAATCTTACATTAATGATACAAAAAGTAAAGAACAATAAATAAAGAAGGATTTACACCCTCAGACTTACATGTTTGACGAAACGAGATGAACTAAGTTTATGATTAGTGATGCTCGACTCGAATGTAATGAAAGTGCCCTCGTAAGAGGAAAACGATTAAGATTAATTAAGTTGATTAGTTGTGGAGTTGGTCAAATTGGTCGGTCATGCAAACGAGGCTGGTACTCAGAAGGATTCGAGCTTACGTGGTCGAATGTTCAAGCACGTAGACGCCAAAAAGTAAGAACGTGGTCTAGAATGCAAAGGGAGAAGAGAAGGGCGGACACTCGCGTGAGATATATGAGGAGCGAAGGCTCCTATTTATACTAATCACGTGAAGGAATAGGGTTTTCGGAGAAACTTTGGAAGTGAATCTCGAAAAGATATGAAAAAGATACGAAAAATACGCAGAAAAGGACTTGGGAAGAGGCGCAGTAGGCACTGCGTCCCTTGGAAGAGGCGCAGCACCTGCTGCGTCTGTTTCCAGGTGGTTTCCTCCTGCGGAAGAAAGATTTCCGTGTTTAATTTATGGAATAACGGAATAATCTTATTTTCCTTAATATTTTGTATGAATATTACGGGAAATTGTTTACCAAAGATTAAAAGATTGTGAAATATTTATAAAATATGGAATAGAAATATCCGGAACATTCCAGAACATTCTGACTCGGGATTTAGCGGTTATCAGAAAATGAAGACGGTTTTAGGCCCGGACTCCAAATGTACTCTAATTACTGTCAAAACGACCGTATCGGCGCGTAGATGACAACTAAGAGGTAGACATCAGTGTTTGAGCAATCACTTGACGATAAACTTACGAACTGTCACAAATCGTTCCGCGTACCAAACATGCGGCCCAATCATCACCGGGTGGTTTGTGGGAGGTGCAGAAATGAGGTATCTACACTAAGACATGTGCATACGTTACTCTTATATGTGAGATATTTTTAAATAGATAAATATATTCCTTTATTAGATATGTTTTACATTTCTTAGCTCTTAAGAATGCGCCTGCTCTCCATCTTTTTACTCGGCTTTTCCATGGAAAGTTCTTTGGGGTCTTCGTTGCTCTCCTAAGTTTCCGCTTCTTGTTTGGCGTATAGTTCACAGTATCCTTCCCTCTTTAGATATTCTATCTACTAGAGGCATCCAGGTAAGTACTTCATGTGTTTTTTGTCCCTCACATGCTGAGTTTTTAAATCATTTGTTTCGAATTTGTACTGTTGCCAGACATGTTTGGCTTTCTTCGGCTCTGGGTATTAATTCTGTAGCTAATCCTTCTGTTTGCTTGCAACGATGGCTTGCTGATTTTATTGGATATTTTCACAGGGCAACGGATCCAGTAGATCAGTGCCTTCTTCGGTTTCTTTGTATAATAAAGGCCATTTGGATGAGTCGCAATTCAGTTATATTTGATAACTGCAGGGTTAATCCGTTTCAGATTTTACATATGGCTGACTATCTTTTTGGCTCTCACTCTCAGTTGTCTGTTCTTTGGCCTTCTTTTGTGAACAACACTAACAAGATTTCCATCTTTCCTTTGGATATTACTACGCCTTTGTCTTTGTCTACAGTCACTTATTTTACTCTGGTATGTAGGTCATCTCCTCGGGATCGGTTTATGATATCTTCTTCGGATTCGATCTCAAGCATCCCCGTTGTTCAACATGTCCGGGCTTCCTCTGTTTTTGCTGCATCGACGAAAGGTCTACTTCTCAATATGTATCGAGCTCAATCTGCATCACTACCATCCGTTTCATTCCAAGTTACTTCAAAAAAATTATCTTCTGTTCTGGCCTCCACAGCGCCAGTACCAATCGAATTGCGTCACTCGTTGGGCACAATTCGTAGTTTCCTTCGTAGATATGTCCACTGGTCAGTAAGCTTGGCTACTGGCTGATGTTGTACTTGATCTTAACTCTTTGTTTGGTTGTTTACATATATATAAAGTTCATTATTGTCAAAAAAAAAAAAAAAGAATGCAAATAGACATGATATCACATGCTGATAAGCTCGAAACATAGTCTTTCCCCTTTGATAGGAGAAATTGCCAACTAAGTTAAATTATCCCTATAATAGACCGACCTATTATGGCTATAAAAGCCTAAACATTCATCATTGTTTTCACATATTAACTAAGACTTACGAGAGAAATGAGAGAAGGGTTGAGGGTACATGGTACATACACACTATGCCTATTGCTCCGTGGATACGAGTAAGGTATGATTTCGGGACCCTTCGTCGTAGAAATAAGTAATAATGTACTGATTATTGTATAGTATTATCGACCGTATATTGTTATATTATTATTATACTGCTCACATGTTATATTATCTGTCTTTGTATGAACATATGCCTGTCATGTTAATACTTCTGTTATAATGTATTATTGGTCAATTGTAGCATTCGGAATACGATTACGGGAGAGAGATGACATTATAAATTTATCTTGTGTACATCGAAGGGGGCATGTCCCCATGTGAACTACGGTTCTGATTATTACTGGTGAAAGTGCCAGGGGGTTTACACGGGTCTTAGACCTGGGATCATGTGTACATAGAGGAGGGCTTAGCCCAGGGGAGTTTCTACTCCGTAATGTCTCTGTATTAAGTAATGGTAGACCGGTATAATTGTAAAGTGGGTTATTGCATTCTAAAATGACAGGTTATGCATGTCTATTTATAATTATTTGGCTGTGTTCATGTGACCTATTTTATAGTATTTGTGCGATCAAGAAGAAGTAAATTATTAAAATGGAGGTAAGTAGGGCCGGTGGAGGTGATCGAAGTCATACTCAGCCCGTGGTTGGCTGATTCCGTTACTTTCATTCTTTTTTAGGTACAAGTGTCGGGGAATGACAAGTGTGAGGAATTTCAGATAGGATCAATGGCCCAATGGGATAAATATGTAATAAAGTTATTAGTTTTTAGCTTTAAAAAGTGTATTTAACTTTATTCTTGTTATAAGCCTTGTATTTTCCGGAGGGGAAATATGGCGGTGACGACTTATAATTCCGCTGCTGTCTATTATTAATAAAAAGAGCTATTTTGAGCTGCATGTTTGCTTTTCGGGGGCGTTACAGGAGCTGATAAGGTAATTGATTATATAAAAAAATGTTTGGCAAACTAACTGAAAGGTAACTGATTTTGATGAAATGACATAAAATGATATGTTAATTATCTAATAGTATAAATTTAAGAGATAAAAAAGAAAAATCAAATCAAATCAGGTACCTTAAAATTTTAGTCAAATAAACTACACTGACCAAATAAGATACTTGAAATACATTGTCAAATAGAGCCTACCCCCTCTAGCCAAAATATTAACATGGCAGCTTTATGTTTGCTAAATCTCCATTCATCATATACATATTCCAAAAGTGAGAAAATTTCTTAACCTCAGCTCATCAAAGTGAAAAATAATGTAAATACAATAATTATTCTGTAAAATCATCTCACAGAATAATTATAAATTTATTGTATGTAAGTATGTAACTATTTCATACAAAAACATCTATACAAATTCTTGTTTCTGACGGACCATTTTCGTCTTTCCAAAAATACGGGATTTGTGACTACTTTATGGTCCAATGTAACCAGACTAATCCATACAGCTTATGATAACTCGTTTTTAAAAACGGTCACATTTGGCTACATTTGACTGTAAATTGATTTCAAAATCATCTCTTTTCGAAAAAGACCAAAATAACCCGTTTTAAGGGAGATTAACCGAAACATCTATGGAGTAAAATTAGACAAACAGTAAGAGACAAGATAGCCATTAGTTCAAATATCAATTCTTATTTATGACGGACTCGTGACAAATTTGGAACCTTTTACAAAATGTAAGTAAGAGAATAAGTGAGAGAGATTGTGACGGTCAGAGGCATGTCCTTCTCTAGTTAAAATATGGACTTGGTCAAAAATAAAAAGACAAGTGGAAATATTCCTTTCACTCAAATAATGCAGTATTGTAGTCATGTTGAAACTCTATAATAAAGACATAAAGTAGGACGTGGAAAACTCGAGTTAATAGATTCTACAACCAGTTGTCCTTAGTTGTATGCTTTAAAATCCGAGCAATATAATAAAGTTTTCGAGTTTTATTTTAAAGAAGTCGAGCTATATTATAAAATTTCTGAACTCATTCACTTAAACATAAAAAAAATTAACTTTAAAAAAGCTCAAAAAATTTACACATAAACTCGATAAGATATAATTTATTATATGATATTATTGTACTACTAGAGCTATAATGTTATTCGTGGGAAAGCTCTAATTTGCATGTTTACTTTTACATTTCAAACCCATAAACTGTCAAACCTTTCAATCAAATAAATGCAGTCATGTTCTTCATTTGTCCTCATTTATAGAGTAGTTTACATCTTTTCCCATTCTCATCAACTCTTGAACCATTTGGCTCGTTGAAGGTTGCATCATCATTCCTGAGAATTACAAAAATTTATTACTGAGAACAAATTTGAATAATGTTGTGCAAAACGTTTATTTTATACTCTCTTTGTTCTGGTTATTGATTGTCCTTTTTCATTTTGGAGTGTCTCAGTTATTTGTTGTCCTTTTTATTTTAAGAATGAACTTGATGAGTAATTTGATCATTCTCATTCACTTTATTCCACTTGTCATTTAGTTATTGACCTTTTTCCTCTTTCCTTCATCTTTGTGCCAAAACGAAAGGAGAACAATTGACCGAGACGGAGGGAGTAATAGCAAGTCAGGTCGGACAAAAATGGCAAGTCAGGTGTGGTGTTAGTCGTTCACTTTTTTTTGGTACATAAAAGTTTAGGTTCAATAACCAGCGGCGGATGCAGGCACACAATTTTTTCTTAAATAATCGTCTTCCATTTCATAACGCACTTTTTGTATATTATACTTTTTTTTTGTAAAGTACTAAAAAAATAAAAAATTAATGAGCTAAATGTTAGTTGTGCATCAAATTTTTATTTTTTTACAAAACGTAATTCATAGCACCGAAGAACGACATTTTTAAGATATAATAAATTTAATTCCATATTGCATAATGAAGACTCGGCATTTGTAAGATATAATAAATTTAATTCCATATTGAATAATGAAGACTCGTCGCTCAATGGTTAAGATATCAGCATGACACAATGGATATCCAAGGTTCAACTCTTGTTAGAAACAAATTTTTGACATGTAAATTGATAGAACGGAATGAATGAATTATGAATATGCTAAAGAAGGTGATATGCAATTGTATGTAAATTTTATTTTATACTAGGTAATACGTAAATGGTATGATATTTAATGACGTGATTTGGTGGTTTGTAGTGTATTATGCATGTAATTTGACATGGCTAAAAGAATATGATGTGAAGGAAGTTAAAGGAATATAATACATAGCTTGCATTATGTAACTTTGTATGAATTGAGGTATGAGTAAATCGTGATTAATGACGCAATGAATAGTTTATGTGATGGTATGAATGGGTAAGTATTCGCTAACACACTTCGGGACGAAGTTGCTTATACGGGAGTAGATTGTGTTGTTTGTTTTCGTTATTTTACAATTTTGTTAACAATGTGACTTTATACCGCCATAATATTTTCTTATGTGGAATGTTTACGTATATCTATTCGTCGTGTTTGGGTGTTGATTTATTACATGGTTTGATCTCGTTTACTACTATGCATTTGTTAAGTTGTATTTTTAGATTAAATTTACTATTTTATAGTTGTAAATATAAGGGCTATATTGGTATAACGTTGACTTGTGGTGTTGTGAAGGTTCTAGCAGCATGGTTGTGTGGAAGTAACCTTGTTTAGTTGGTATTTAATTGGTTTTCTCCTTTGTGGTTGTATGTTTGGTATTTAGTTGTCCAGATATGAGTTCGGTTATGAGGACGTAACTTTGTTTTTTAAGGGGTGGTAAAATGTAACATTTCATTCCGGTAGTTTTCTTGCTTGGTGAATTGTTTTGGTATTGGATTTATTAGTGGTGATATGATAAGTAAGATAGTGTTAGATGTGCGTCAGTGCTAATATTGTTGGTATTTGACAGTATTATGGAGGTTAGGTGAGTGGTGTTGGGATTAGAGGAAGAGGGTTGTGTGGTGCATGCATGAGTGTGAACTTTGAGGACGAAATCCTGTTTTAAGGAGGGAAGACAGTAATACTACGTATTCCGATAGTTGGTTACTCGATTGAGTGGGTTGTACTCGGTCGAGTAAAGTAGATTTGCGTTTGGTCGGACTTCTGCCTAGGGGTCACTCGACCGAGTTAGTGAGGCACTCGGTCGAGTATTGCGTACTCGACCGAGTGTGCAGGGTACTCGGCCGAGTGCCCGGTCTGGGGTCGTGTTTTGCGCGGTTTGATTAGAATGATTTGGGAGTTATATAATCACATAATTAGTCTTCGTTAATCATTTCTAACCCTAAAATATTTCACTAAACTCTCTCTAATCACTCTAATCGTCAACCAAGCAAGGATCTAGGATTTTGGTCATCGGATTCCGTAGTTCTTGCGTCAATCGAATTGTAAGTACTAACCTTTATCTTTATTGCTTTTTTGTATTAGTCCTAACCCTAGTTTGGGTTAGTTGGGGGAAATCAATAATTATGGTTTCTACGTTAGTTAATTAGAATAGTTAGTAATGGTATATGCATTTATTACTTGTAGGTGATGGATTTATGGAGAATTGGTTTTGATTTCTTTGTTTCTTGATTCTTGTAATTCCTCTATTGTGGTGCGCAGCTTTGCGAAAAGGTAGGGTTTCCCTACTCAGTACAGTAGTTTTATTGATTGTGAGATGAATTGTGTCTATGTGATTATTTTGATTTATTATTGTGATTGTGGATGTTGGAGGTGATGAGATGGATATTGTGAGCCATGTCGGGTGATGGCTTCATCCCATTGTTCTCCCCTTGTGACGCCCATCGCAAGGGAGATGTTCACATTAATGACTCGGGTTCGATCGTTGCGATAAGCGGGGATTTGATGTCCACGCTGCGGTTTGGCATCGGCTGGGGTGGGTTACATGTTGCGATGGTAACCCGGCTACTCGTTGCGATGAGAACCATTGGTTACTATGGAGTATAGGGTGATGGAGTTGGTGGTGGTTGTTTGGATGGTTCCTTGTATTATATATTGCGTTGCTATGTTGTGTGTACTGTTACTGACTTTTGTGGTGTTTGTTTGGTTGTTCTTCTTATTTGTCTATGTCTGCGGTGATTCATTCGATATTGCCGATGAATGGTGAGCAGGTAGTCTTATCAGGTGTGATGATTGCTGAACTTTGGCTGGGATCCTGCGATCGAGGGAGCGAGTCACCGTTAGTTCACTTAGTCAGATGACAGTTAGTTGGATTAGTTGGTTTCCTTCCGTTGTTAGATAGTTGGTTTTTGTTTTGAGTTATAATAAGTATCTTGTAAAGAAGTTAATAAAGTTATCTAAGTTGTTTTTTTATTGTCTATTTGATATAAACTACCTCGGGCAACCGAGATGGTAATGCTTCCATTTGCTAAGGTAGGCCTTGGTAAGGCTTTTTGGTATGTAAATGGGGGTGTTACAGGTCTTCGGCTTGAAGATTCTCTCTTTCATCTATCCAGACCGAGTCACGAGGCAAATGGGACGTCAACAAAAGATTTATGCTCAAGACACGTTGGTTCAAGAGAGCTTGTTTCGGACCTCCGAACTAGTGGATAGGTTTGAGAGGTGGTGGGACGATCGACAAAAGTGGGAGGTGCTTAATCAGCACCTACTTCTTGGGTAACTCCATCTTATGTCAAGTGGTCAAAGGCTTCTACCTTGGAGGAAAGGTCAAAGTTCCGCAAAGATAAGGTCAATGACTTGAAGTACCGAGAAGCGGCCAAGACGGACCGTGCCTTCTTCGATGACTTTAATGATGTTGTAAGCCGAAGCGTAATGAGGCTGACAAAGAAGAGGAGCTTGGGTCCTAAGGAGGCTTTGGGCCATGTGTGGGCTCGGCTTGGGCCGGGTAGCGGGCCGCGTAGGAGCCCAGGTGTTGTGGTTGATGCGGATCCATTCTGAGGAGGAGATGCGAGTTAGGCGTGCTAGCAAGAAGGGTAAGGGGAAGATGCATCCTGAGGGTAAAGGCAAAGGTAGGATGGAAGAGTGAAGACCTCCACCTTTATATTATTATGTTGTATTAGGGTGTGTTTGTGTTTGTGTTTGTATTTTTACTATATCGTATTAGTTATGTACTTTTGTTATTTGTGTAAGTGTTAGTGTATGCATCATGTCTTATTATGTGAAAAGTGTCCTAGTTGATGCTATAGCTTAGCAAGTGACGAACTTAGCTTGCTTATCTTCTACGATGCTAAGTTTGTGTAATCCCACTTACTATTAATTAAATAAGAGGATTGTGTATGTTGGAAATGTTGTGAACATTCGCTATTGCTTTTCCATCCATTTTGGGTTTATTTTGGAAGGGGAGAAAGGCATTTGTTGTTGTGTGTGTGTGTGTGTGTGTGTGTGTGTGTGTGTGTGTGTGTGTGTGTGTGTGTGTGTGTGAGTGTGTGAGTGTGTGTGTGTGTGTGTGTGTGTGTGTGTGTGTGTGTGTGTGTGTGTGTGAAGGAAGGGTTATAGGGGTATCTTCGGTGGTTGGTATTTTTGCTCTCTTCTTTTTGTGTGTTTTTTGGGAATTTGCAAAGGTTGTTGTTTTTGTGTGTGGGGATGGTTGTATCCCTCTCGCCCGAGAAAGGACTACCTATGTATCCATCTAAAAAGATGAAATCAAACCATGCTCGTAGTTCAGGTACTTTGTACTTGTGAAAATGGACGGTGCTTTTGACAGGTCAAAATCTAATGGAAGCATGGCAAGGTGTCGTGGCTTAGACTCGATGAATGTGCAATTTCAAATCAGAACTTTTGTGGAATTGACTTCAAAGTCGCGGGTGCGGTTACTAGGAAGGGTTGTTAGTGTTGGATTGTGGCTGCTAATTGCAAAAATAGGGGAGGTTGATGGTGCTTAGTTTCAAGGGTAGTATTGCTTGAGTTGGTCTAGGTTGGTTTGAATTTCCCCCTCGAAAGGATTTTCTTGACAAGGTATGGGCCTGCCCAATTGGGTTTGAATTTCCTCCTCGGATCGACGGGTAACAGTGCTCGAACTGGCTTGCGAACCAAGTCGCCTTCTTTGATGCTTATGGGTTTGACATTCTTGTTGAATTCCCGTTGTATACGTCGTTGGTATAGCTGGACATTATGTAAGGCGCTGAGTCGACGTTCATCCAGGAGGATGTGTTGCTTGTAGCGTTGACGAATCCATTCTGCCTCCGGGATTTGATTTTCTAGTAGAATGCATAGAGATGGGACCTCCAGCTCTACCAATTGTACCGCCTGCATAACATATGTTAGGTACAAAGATGTTTCTCCTGTGGATGTTCGGATGGAGGTCCTGTATCCTCAGAGTGCGAACGGAAGTTTTCTCGGCCAATCGTGGTAGTTATCCTATACTTTCTTGATAATTGTGACGAGTGTTTTGTTTGATTCTTCTAATGCTCCGTTGGTTTGAGGATCATAGGGGGATGAACACTGTCGTTTGATCTTGTATTTATCTAGCAAGGCTTGTACTTCGGCTCGGAAGTGGGAACCTTGGTCACTGATGATCTCATGCCTGGGGTACCCCATATCTGCAGTTTATGTTTTCTTAGATGAACTTGGCCACCTGTTTGGCGGTCAAGACGGCGTAGGATTGTGCTTCAACCCACTTGGTGAAGTAGTCTATTGCAATGAGAACAAAGTGATGCCCTTTGGTACCTATGGGTTGATCTTGTCGATGATGTCGATGCCTCAGGTTGAAAAAGGCCAGGGTGATGTCATGGGGTATAAAAGGGACGGTGGTATGTGTTGTATGTTGGCGAAGATTTGGCAGTTGTTGCAATGTTGATGTAGTTTCTACAGTCAACTTCCATGGTTGTTTAATAGTAACCCAGCCACACGATTTTTCGGGCTAGCATCATTGCGCTCATGTGAGGGCCACACTCTCCATCGTGGACCTTTTCCACAACTTTCTTTGCTTTAGTATGGTCAATGCAAAGGAGAAGGATGCCTTGAGGCGTTTTTTTGTAGAGTTGATCTTGGTTTATCACGAATTGTGATACAAGTAAACGGATGTCTCTTTGTCCTCTGGATCGGAATTTGGAGGGTATTCGTTTTTGCTTTTGTAGTTAAGGATGGCTTGATACTAAGGTTTGGTGTGGTTTTCTTCATCGTTGTTGATGGTGCAGATGTGAGCTGGTTCGCTCCTTCTTTTGATGCATAAGGGCATAAAATGTCTTGTTATCGGGTATGTTGATGAATGAGGCTAGTTTTGCTAGGGCATCGGCAAACTGTTTTTTTTTTTCTCCAGGCAAGTGGAAGTAGCCAATTTGGTCGAAGAATTCAGCTTCTTGGTTGATTTTTTCTTGGTAAGGTGTGTAGATACCCATTATCTATTGAATCCCCAACAAACACACGATATTATCGGACTACAACATGCTTAGGAATCGCTACGTTTAATCGACAGTTTGTATAACTGTACGTCAGAAAACTCAAAACGGTTTCGAAAACAAAACATTTTCAAAACTTTTCAAAAGTACCTGGAGTGTTTTATGCATGACGACGGGGTCGCAATGACACTAACTAGAGTCAAAACCAACACCGGACAGAAAACTGACTCAAAATTCAAACCCGATTCCAACAACGAGTCAAACCGAGTCAAACACAAAAAACAAACATCACAAATCTTCCATGCTAAGTATACACGGTATACTTGATGGTCAAGTACAACAATCATGTCATCCAAAACCTAGGATAGAACAAATTATGATTTCAAATGCGTGATAGTGACAAGACAGCTCGAAGACCCGCGAAATGGCTGCGCCTCTTCAAGTAGCCTATACGGCCACGTTGCTCAAAACGCACACAACCACACAATCCTCTACAAATACCCCTCAAATTCCACCATTTGAAAATACGCGAGTGTCTGCCCCATCATTTCTCACTTAAAATTCTAGATTCGACTTCTCAAATCGCAAACCGACACGTATTTTCGACCTACCGATAGAAAATAGGATACACATTGTTTGGTACCGTCATCGTGCATTAAATCACTTGACCGACCATTTTGACCAACTACACAATCATTAAACAAAACAACATTCTTTACATTGCTAAAAGGTTTTCAACCGAGTTTTCCGACTTAACAAGTTTTTACACTTCCGTCGATTTCTCGCCAACGACCAAGCATGTAAGTATGGGGGTGTAATTAATCCTCTTCTTTCATGTTCTTTATCTGTTTTTATGATCTTAACATGTTAAAACATGCATAACATGGTCAAAAATACGGATTGAATGAGCCAAAACTGAGTTTTGACCTAAAACAGGAGCCCCTAGTCACAACTAGGTGGCTCACGCCTATACTGGCTGTCCAGGTTAGAATTCAAACGTGTTTGAGTTCATTCTTTCCATTTTCATTTCATTTTACAATCGGGTTTTACCGTTTCAAATCATTTTTATGATAAATATTTTTAACCATAAAATATATCCACCCTTGGTTCTTTATACCATGACGGTTTAATCCGTGTTTCGGTAATAATATTTGGATAATTACATTTTAATAAGTATTTTAAAAGTTTTTATTCACTTGTTTATATTTCCAAAACAACCATATTAGTCATACATGCATAATCATCCTTAATTCCACATACCATGCCGGTTTAAATCCGAGTACGATGACAAACATTGACTAATTACAAAATAATGAACTTAACGCAATTAGTTCATTATAAACATTTTTACATCCATTTTCACAAAACTAATCATGTCAAGCTTGCAAAATCGAACCCGACGTCAAATATTATGAACACAATGATGATTATTCAAGTCCCGTTCTTTATATTAGCACAAAAGCGGTCTAAACGACCTTTTTAACAAAGATGGATTCAAGCACCCTTTTACAAACAATTTCATAAACATTTTCAACAATCAGGAGACACCCCTTTGGGTCGTCTGTTGCCTCGCGCCTAAACAGGCCCACTGATTTCCAGTTTTCAAACCTGGACAGGCTCCTTTGCATCGCCCTAAGGCTCGCGCCTGAATAAGCTGCCTGAAGCAGGTCCTGTTTCCTTTCCAGCACTTGTCTAGGACGATCCCGACTTCTGTTAACCCGAATAAAAAACTGATTAGATTGACAAGTCCACATTTTACTTTGTATTTGCAAAACACCTTTCTAAGGCAAATGGATCATGTTATGCACCATAAACCTAACTCGGTAAATGGATGTTTAATTTCCGTCTTGCATGCAAATCAACACTAAATCCAACTTGACATCAATTACATGATATTTGGTTAAACAACCGACAAAGTAAACTTCACATGTTAGGTTTAAACTTGTAGATGCTCATTCATGCACTTACCCGTTTTATCAACTTTTGCATTCAACAAACTAAGATCAATCAATAGAGGCTGCTACCGCGGGCGGGATTTGGTGTCCGATTAAAGGTCTTCCCAATATGTACCTTCACCTCTTACTCAGAAACTTTGGATAGTGGATGACCTTATCCAGGGCGAACGAGAGTCATTCTAGAGATATGATGCTAAAGAGGGACGACTCCTTATCTTTAGTACCTATGTCAAACACCGCTTTTTGCCTTGATTGACCTAGGTATAAAGTGGATTCGAACGGTTTACAAGCATCCCACAATTGCTTGGTGGCGACTCCGAACATCTCTAACATCGTTTCGAGACCCTTGTCAAGACGAAACCGACCGAACTAAAATGATCCGGTCGAAAGCATTTAATATGCCACCGAGCGTGGCTTTATGACCGCCGCATGTCCACGGATTGGCTTGGCGCGCGGGTGGACTATGTCCAGAGTTTGGCGACTCCGCTGGGGAAAACTAGGACACTTGTGTCTTTGTGGTCCCTAGATGGTGAGACTCGAACGAGGTCTTGGTTGAAATGCATTAATTGATATAACAGTCATAAGACGGGGTCCTTGTCTTGGCCCACAACCTAACCTTTATAGACCATTTGGTTCGTCCCGTCGGCGTGAGTTTTCTCATCCCCACGTTTTGAATCCCGATTGCGTCAAGCATACCGTTGGCGTTACATATTTCTGTTTCGTCAAAGAGCTTTCATTTCCTTCGTGAACGAGGCTAGGGTACCCTCCTTACACATTTTTTTTGGATTGGTATCCTTCTCGAAAATCGAGGATCGATCGCTTGGTGTGTAACCACCCTTATTAAGCCAAAACCTGTGTCAGCATTATTTATAATATAATGGACTGCGAGTGCTTATGTGCTATGTGATCATAAGTCCCTCCGTGTCATTTCCAACCTTTCAAAACACATTTTTGCGCCGTTATAATGGCCATTTCAAACCTCGGTCTTTCTCCGACCGTTGCACACCTTTTTAGGCCGTGGTAATGACGATTTTCAAATCTGGTTTTTTACAACCGTTTTAAAAGCACCTTTTTAGGCCGTCATAATGACGATTTTTAAACTCAGTTTTTTACAACCGTTTGAAAATCACCTTTTTAGGCCGTCGTAATTACGATTTTTAAACCCGGTTTTCACAACCGTTACAAAAGCACCTTTTTAGGCCGTCGTAATGACGATTTTCAAACATGGTTTTCACAAACAACATGAATAACAAGAGAATGACAATGAAAAGATTGTGATACCACCTTACCCCTTCCAATACCAACCTTAAAACCACCCGAATCCTTTCATCCTCCCTAGGGATGATTTTGTGACGGGAATCCTTCAAGATATGCATCTCCGACAATTCGAAGCCAATGTGGATAATTATTATGCCTTGTATCCACAATTTCACCAAATGGCTCGGCAAGGGATCATTAGTGAAGAGGGAATGCTTCACTCTTGGGCTCAAATAAATATTCTTTTCCCAAATTCGAAAAAAGTTAATGAGGGAGCGCATGGTCAAGGAGGTGAAGGGAGTGAAAACTCAAATGGTGGAGACACGGTGGAGCTAGATAGCGAAGGAGATGAGTTTATGGATTTCCATGGAAGCGAAGCATCGAGGGAAGCTTGGGATAGTGATTTGGGAGGGCACGATGGCGACCTTTGAAGAACACTTCATGATCTAGATGGAGCGGGCACGAGGTACCCATCTAGGCTAGAGTGAAGTTTCTCTTATTCCCCCTCATTTCTTTCTTTTTCATAACAAGAATTTCATGTTTAGTTAACTTGTTTTATAATTTATTGTTCCATCTTTGTGATGCCCTTGTAAAATTGAAGGATTATTATCTCACCTTGGCCACATTAAAGGTGTTAATTTAATTGTTCCCGCATTCAAAATCCAAAATGACAAGTGTAGTTTCATGCATAGCATCTTTATGCATGAACTCCCCCAATTTTTGACATTAGAAATAGTGTCTATTTTGGTTTGGGGAAGTTTATGCATATGCATTGGGAGCTAATCTAAATTATGCTCTCCAACCATAACAAAAACCCATGCATCATATAGTATAGTTTAGTTGAATCACTTGTTTATATGTCATATAGCTTGCATTTAGCTTAGAAATCATGCATTTTCATATAGATTGCATAATTTCCTATCGTATTGGCCATTGAGGACAATGTCCATACTAGTGTGGGGATGAGAAATTCTAACATGACTTTTTAAATAAAAATGGTAAAAATTGAAAATTTTTGAAAAATACAAAATATGTCTTTCTATTTCATAATCATAAAAACCATAAAAATTTGAAAAACTCAAAAATCCAAAAAATGTTCATTTCCTTTGTAGTATAGTCTTGTATATATTGTTTTGTATATATTGTGTTTGTCTATCCTTTTGCATATTGATCGACTACCCCACATCCGAGACATGAGGATATAGAAGACCGCATGGTATGATCTTTCCAATCTCTTTTTTCCTCTTTATGTTAATGACTATGTGGCTTTATTTTGATTGATGCGGTATAAACAATGTGATTATAGGATTGCATTTAGATTATTTGGCATATTAGTTGGTAGAAGCATATTCATTAGGATGTATAAATCTTAGTTGCATCATGGCATATAGTTGCATTTAGGAAAAATTTTGTGAAAACATCTATTTGGGAAGCTTGACAAGTCTATATAAGGCCCTTGTAGATACTTTTTCTTCTTAAGACTTTGCTTGTTAGAATGCTTCTAAAACACCCTAGGATGTGTCATGCTAGTATCCTTTGACCCATGGATTAAGGCCTAGTCAAGAGTACCTTGTGGTGTGATAACTCCTTGGCTACCGTTTATTCCAAGGTGGCCCTTGAAACCATGCAACCAATCATCATCCATGTTCTACCACATTTTGTCATCAAAGGGAATGGGTACAAAAAATTTTCAAAAATTCGAGTTCAAGAAATGAAATGAAAAGTCAAAAAGTTTGCAATTACATCAAAAGAAAAGAGGAGCAAAAATAGACCCCTAAAGCTTCAAAAATAAGCACCCTCACTACAAATGGGGTGACTTTGAAAATGTTCAAAAACAAATGCAAAAAGTTGAAAAATTGTCAAGTGTTGAAAATGCCAAACATCAAAGAAATGACAAGAAATATTCTCAAAATGTCGGGGGGGGGGGGGGGAGACAACAACAAAAAGTAAACTCCCACATGAAACTCAAATTCTATTGATCCCTTTTCCAACGTATCCACTTTTGTGCATGGTAGAGAGGGGACGACCCTTCTTCTTGTCTAGGCAAGAAGGGGAATTCCGCGATCCTCCAGTGTTTCTAACACCATAGGGAGTCTACTCTTGACAAAAGTATTTAACGATTGAGGACAAAGGTACCCTAGCTTGAGACAACTTGGAGGTGATTTATTGGTATCCTTCTAGACTTACTAGTTTGAAGAAACCATATCTATAATGGAATGTGTACTCTTAGATTGCTTCCCCTTTAGATAATTTCCGCCACTTAGACGAGGAAAGTGGCTACTCATTTTTGTAGATGCATCCATTTACTTGTTTTGTGTGCTTTAATGCTTGGATGTGTCGCCATTTTGGCAAGCCCCACCTTGCCTTGCAAGAAGGCATCCTACCTCATGGTTGTCTTGTTGTGAGTTGAAGGGGCGGAGTGAGACCCGCTAATTGTCTCACATCGGCTATATTAGTAGGTTAGTTTGAATAAGGGTCCTAGTTTTTGTCACCTCTTTACTCGGGACGAGCAAAGGTTCAGTTTGGGGATATTTGATGTGACTCATATTTGAGCATATTTAGTCTCCGAATTAGCCTCGTTCCTATTTTTTTTAGTGCATAATTAGGTCATTTACTACCTTTAGTGTAACACCCCGTCCCAAACCGGGTCGGGAGCGGTTACTTATGATAGCTCACCAGGCTGTGTACATGGCTCACAGATCAACACGGGTCCTTTATTGCGCATTTTGTCCTCACTCATGCGCATCCCGGGAACCTTCCCAGGAGGTCACCCATCCTAAGACTACTCCCAGCCAAGCACGCTTAACTTTGGAGTTCTTTCGCATGGATGACCATAAAAGAAAGTGAACTTTGTTGATATGAGTAGTACTTCAAATCCCTTTAAGCACGAGTCATTTAAGCCTATCACTGGACATCTTCAATTAACGTGGGGTGTTACATTTAGTTTCCCGTTTTGCATATTCTTTGAGGTTTTGATCCCTTGGTAGGAAAGGAGTATAAACCTTGCATTTTCATGGCAAATTGGAGCTAAATTGTTCAAATTCAATGACCAAGCATCAAAGGGAAGACAATGCTAGAAGGCCTATGTAGAAAATAAAGTAGATTGGGAAATGATGAAAGGATCCTTGCATCTCCAACAAGATCGCCGAGGATTGTTGAAGAAAGAAAAGAAGAGAAGGTGCTAACCTGTGATCCGAGCGTCGCCTTGCCCAGGACGAGCGTCGCCCTGCTACAATCCGAGCGTCCCGATGCCAAGACTCTCGTCTTGAGGCCAAATGATCCGAGCGTCCCTCCCACATTCCGCTCGAATTCCCATGCAGAACCAACCATCCCTGCTGCCTAGACGCTCGAGACGAGCATATTACTTGAAGACCACCAAAACGGAGATGAGCATCTCCTTGGAGAGGAGCACTTCCTCAACTTTTCTTAAGGGTCTTAATAGTCATTTAGGCCCTTAGTAACCCTAATCTTTGTACCTAATCTCTACTATAAATACCCCATTGTACTACCTAGATTAGCATGTCATCTTAATCTTACCTTAATCAAGTCTTAATACTCTATTAATCTTGTAATCAACTCCTAATTTAGCATTAATACAAATCTAATTTCTTAATCTTTCCTTAATTTCTCTATTGTTCATCATTTATTTTGGGTAATTAGAAGAATATTTGGGTTTATTTGGGAGATTGACAACCTTCCATCAATCATCAAGTACTTCTATTATTCGTTGCTTTATTTTGGAATCATCTTTACAGGTATAATTCTCTCTTAATCCTTTTTAATTATTGTTAATCATCTTCATTTGTTCATCATGTTTTGCCTTGCTAGTATGATTGACAACCTTGTTAGCATGTTAAACTTGATAATGAGTGAGTAGTTACCTTAACTAGGGTTAATGGGGAATTAGGGGAAATAACATGGAGATTGA
Source organism: Silene latifolia (assembly GCF_048544455.1). Classification (NCBI taxonomy): domain Eukaryota; kingdom Viridiplantae; phylum Streptophyta; class Magnoliopsida; order Caryophyllales; family Caryophyllaceae; genus Silene; species Silene latifolia. Next base: position 41,164,915 of record NC_133534.1, read on the forward strand.
TTCATGCTTAATCTAATATGTTTTCATAATTAATTTGCTTGCTTGTTGTGATTCCAACTTATGCACATGTTATGTTTGATGAAATGCGAGCCTATGAATCCTTGCATTTTTCACCCATCACTTACCTTTTCAATGAGACTTGTAAGACATAAACCAACTCGAGTCTCATTAGACCATGTATATAGTTTGATAGGGAGGATTAAGTCGACTTGTGGGTGCTGTATAATCTAATCGATTCGCCTCCGGGACCCAAACCTTCTTAGGGATTGTAAGATATACACTAACTCGATCCCATCCCAACAATAATTGCTTGCATCTAGTAGGAAATATGTTTGTATGATCAAATCCCATGAATCCCCTATGAACCCATGACACCCTAGTGCTTTTGATCAATTGTTTATATCTCATTCTAATCATCTTGCTTGCTTTCATTATTTTGTTTACATTGTTATTTAGTTTAGTTGATCTCCTACCTCAACCCAAATTGTGACACCCCTAGACACAATTATTTGCAATCAAAAATCCTAAATCAAGACCCGCCCCTTGGGATCTGACCTTTACTTACCTCTTTACTAAGAGTAGAGTAGTTTGTGAAGTTATAAATATTGTTTTGGTCTAGGTAACTCTTAACGACAAGTAACCGAAAACGAAATAAGCTCGACCACTCTCTAGATAAAACACCTATCGCCAAAAACATAACTCACGATCCACACTTGCTACGCACACTCACACTAGATCCTCAATTTCTTTTCTTTTATTACCGCAAAACTCATTCATCACTTAACATGATACTAATTTCCAACACCCTATACTCACTGTCCCAATAAGAGATTATGAACCACTTACAGCTTCCATATCAGTACAACACATGTTCCACAAGTCACGCAACATTACTATGTAAACCAATGCCTCCTCTAAAAGAAGATCACAAATACTCCAATAACCTCTTGTAACTGTGTCCCACCAACAGAATGTTACTATATCATAACAACAACGGAAACATATACAACTCTCTTCCACATCATACTCTACCCTCACTCCCAAGCTGAAACTAGCACGAAACATCAACAAACAAAACAACAGTTTATATGTACAACCCGAAACTCACAGGAAGCAACATCAAACAAAACAACAATCTATGTATAACTGGTATGTACTTTCGAAACACGAATCGTAATCATCCCGCCTACTCCACCACAACCGTGACGACATCGCAACACCGCCACCAACAGCCGCACTACAGCGCGAAAATACCGCATCACAACACGAAGTACCGTGCCCGGATCACTACCCGAGGCACAACAACCACATCTATAGACATCACAACCACATACAATTCCTATAAGCACTGACTCAGTATAACTTTCCGGACAAGAAAAATTACTCAAACTGCTTTACTAGATCACAACACAACATATTATGCGGAATAAACAGACAAGAATCTCATGAATATCATCCATATCTTTTTACCGAATAAACATATATCATGAATACACATACCAGTATAACTAACCATGCCAGGTCACCCAAATTATCACTTTTGAACATCATTCCATTAGATTACCGTATCCCCAAGTGCCTTACCAGGACCACTTAAGGCATGGAAGTGCTACCATCTCGGTTACCCGAGGCAATGATAATCAATTAGACAATAACAAAATGTACTTTAATGGTAATAAGGTTTAAAGCGATACAACCAAAACCGAAACTGATAAAAGAAAATACAAAGGTTCTCAAATGGTAAACCAACTAGCTAAAGAACAACGTTCGACACAGCGGAAGACTTCTACAACAGCTCGTGATGACTCAACCCAGCTATCCCATGCGCATCAACCATACCTGCTCTAACTGCTCACCACCCCCGAATGGATCACCACAATTTTTAAAACGTTTAAACGGGGTCAGTACTATTTACATAAAAACAAGCCACAACAAATCAACATACCAAAACAGCTCAACACACAACAAACCCCAGTACCCATCGAAACAGGTACTCCACGCCGCCAGTGGGGGACCGCAGCCGTAACAACCAAATCCCCGCTCATCAACACCGAGCGATAAACCCAAGTTTCCTTAATGTGCACATCCCCTCCTGTGGCGGGTTCCACAGAGGGCGAACCAAGGGCGTGAAGCCACTCCCGCAAGTGACTCCACTCAGCCAGGGACGCTCCCTGAAGATCACAGATAGATACAACCAAACAACAATATGAAATCAACAACCGTCAAGAGCAACCAACCATACCAATAACCAACAATCACAACAACAACAGTAATCACCAACCACGCTTATGTAAATAATACTGAGTAGGGAATACCCTACCTGAAATAAGCCATCACAAGACCGTCACAAGTAGCTAATCAAAATGCTCTTCCATGAAATCTCCTCTTATAATCACATATACAATCATGCAATTACTACTAAGCCCATCAAACACCCAAAACCCCCAAATTACCCAATTAGGGTTTTGAACAAACTCAACGAATAACTATAAAAATTATACAAGAATCTTACCCTTGACGTGACGAACTCAACGGTGCAAAGAACAAGACGATCCGACGATCCTAGCCCTTGGGATTTGTTAACAACGTGAAGAAGGAGAACAACGTAACTCTTTTTCTCTCTTGAATTGTTTTAGAAAAGTGAAAACTGATTAAGAAAGGTGGCGGAAATCCTTTTATATTAATCACGCGTTATTAACAAAACCCGGCTAAAATAACCCGTAAGACTCACTTACTCGATCGAGTAAGACACTTACTCGATCGAGTAACCCTTACTCGATCGAGTCCCCAACTTACTCGATCGAGTACCCTACAGGCAGTCTACTGTTTTGCGTCAAAAACTATTTACTCGACAGAGTAAGCCCCACTCGATAGAGTACCCATAGACTCATAAAGCCGTAGTATTACATTATGTATATACAATAATAAATGCAGTGAGATGAAATTATCTTCGTATTCTATATGTGCTATTAGCCGAAACTAACCAAATATGCTCACCATATATGCAGGCAGCTTACACTGTCCCCCAAGAACATGATGGTTACCTAAAAAAAGGATAGGAGAATCCTTTAGAGCATGGAAGTTAAAGGTTGCTCCGAACCACTTGTTCGGTAAGAAGACCGGGGAGATAAACAAGAAACCACCAACGAAGACGTATCGGTATGTCAGCCAGCAAGATTGGTATAACTTTATTGCTTATAGGCAGTCTGACAAGTTTAAGAATTTATCTGCGACTCATTTGGATCACTTTATTAGTAATCACTTAATAAGTAATGAAATATGCTTACGTTACTCGATACAATTCATTTTATGAAGACTATGAGTAGGTAGAACCAAGAGAACATTTCAAAGAAAGAGAGCGCCTTTCATAGCTCAAGAGGTGGTTATAGATTGATTAAGAAGAAGCTTGGAACTGTCAATCGTCACGACGCTTGGGTGGCCGGTCACACTCCTAAGAATGGAAAGTTAGAAACTCCATATGATAAGGCCATCAAAGAGAAAATTGTAATTTGAATAAATAACTAACTCCTACCACTGGTGGTCAGTTATATAATTGTGAGTTTAAATAAAATTTAGTTGCATAATGTTTTATGTGTATGTAGAGGATCTGTGAGAAGGAGGTACAAGAAGGAAAATGGAAGCCTGAAGGACGCGATGCCATTCTTGCTAGGGCAATCGGAAAAGCAGAGCATCGAGGTTGTGTGAGAGGTGTATCGACGCATGTTGGTATCACTAAGTATTTTGGGAAAAATACTCGAAGGACAATGAGTGGTAGGGTATATAAATACTGTATTTTATTCAACATAATATTACACACACATATATATATATGTGTGTGTGTGTGTGTATATATATATATATATATATATATATATATATATATATATATATATATATATATATATATATATATATATATATATATATATATATATATAGGCAAGATCCGGTGAGTCCACCTATATTTTTGAGTTCCATGAGTCCACTTATGTATCACACGCTGTACACAAGAATATCACTTTTTTCTTTTTCAATAATTATATTTGACATACAGGTTTTAACTTTTAACATTATCACCAAAAAAGACAAATTATTGATTGAGGAGGAGACTACGACAATAATTTTATTTGACATACAAGTTGACTGCCAAGTTTCCATTTATATTTAAAGGGGGGCTAAATTATTTCACTGTACCAGTCTTAGTAATAGGCTTCGCTGATTGCACTTCGATCAATAATGACGACAACAAAGCCTTGGTCCAACTTAATGTCGCAAAGTTCAAACAAGATTATAAATTTCAATCCTTGACTTTTATGGTATCAAAATACTTGACAAAATGCAAGATGACAAACTCTAATCCTTGACTTAATGGTAACACACAATACTTCAAAAATGCAAGACTTGTGGCAGGAGTCGGATACAATCACTAGAACTGAATTACAAACGAAAAATGTCAATGGTGTACTATTTACACATAAAACAGTTAACTATTCATCTAATATCCGATTTAGTTTACTTAAAGCAAGCTTATGCATAAAACTCTTAACTGTACATCTAATATCTGATTTGGTCTACGTAAAGCAAGTTTCTCACCAGAATACAGAATTAAAGAGCTAAATTTGTTGCCTCAAGAACACTGCAATGTCACAAAATTTTCTTTCAAGTAACATCAGACTCCTTCCAACTTATTAACAAGGAGTTATCATACAGAAATCCAAATCAAAGAATGATACCGAGGTAACAAGATCCGGTGAGTTTATTGAACGATACCGAGGCAGAGTAGCGAACGCCTGCGATCTCGTCACCATTGGGATCGTCGATAAAGAAGGTATTGTGACTGACAATGAAGATGGTGAAAGGCGGAGTGAAAGGCGGAATTAGGTTCAGTGGTGGGATATTGTATAGTATAACTCGTGATATTGTTTAGTATAACCAGTGATATTATTTATCTTAAGGTGTGATATTGTTTTGTATAACTTGTAATACTCTTTTACTAGACTCATAAACTCAGATACAATATCACAGGTTATACTAAACAATATCACAATTTAGATTTTTTAAAAAAAAAAATTTAAAAAAAAAGTTTTTTTTTTTTTAAGTGATATTTTTGTGTACAACGTATGATACATAAGTGGACTCACGGGACTCAAAAAGATAGGGTGGACTCATGTGATCCTAATTCTATATATATATATATGTGTGTGTGTGTGTGTGTGTGTGTGTGTGTGTGTGTGTGTGTGTGTGTGTGTGTGTGTGTGTGTGTGTGTGTGTGTGTATATATATGTATATATAGAGCAAAGTTCTCCTAAGTCCTTTCCATCTATTGAGTCCCTTAGTCTTATTATGGGCCTTTGGATGTAGAGAATGGAGGGAGGAGATTGCATCTCAATGGAGGGTTAGAAATGAATCTAGCTAATCTTCCTCCCTAATCATTCCTAATCTCCTCCTCATTCTAATTTTATTCTTATCATCCATTCACTCATCTCTCTTTCATTCATTCCAAAAACAAAACCACATCTCTCATCCTCTCTTCCTCTCATCACCAAACCAAAAAAACCCAAAAAAATTCCCAACAAAATAAAAAACCCAAAAAATAACCCATTTTCTCTAAAATCACAAATCAAAGTAAATTCAAAACCCAAATCTCACATTTCATTTCCCAACCACCACCACCCACACCCCACCCGACACAAACACCCCACCCCCACCCCCCACGCCCCTAACCCACCGCACCAGATCCTCACTGCAACCCCTCCTTCCTCCGGCCGCCCTCAGCACACCACGACCAACCTATCCTGCTACCACCGCACGACATCAACAACCAGCCTCCAACCTCTCTCTAACCCGAGCCAACCACCACATCCTCCCACAACCACCACCACCACCACAGCCTCCTCTCTCTCCTTCCACCCAAAACGACCCATGACCATAACCGACACAACCGACCCACGACCACAACCCGCCTCCACTCACGAACTCCCTTCTCCTCTCCCCCACGCCGCCTCTGCCGCACACCCCCGACACCTCTGCAACAGTGGTCGTGGCAGCTGAGAACGGTTGTTGCAGATCCGAGAGGAGGTGGTGGTGTCGGTCGTTGTTTGGTCGGTTTTTTGTGACGGTTGTTGTAAATCTCATTGTTTTTTATTGTTTTATGTGACGATCGTTTTTAATTTGGGGATATAGTATAACCAACAACCACAATCAACCCCAATACTATCTTTATGCACCATTTATTTGATTTTTGTTTTGTACTTATTTTGGTTTTTTTTCGGTTTTTATTATTTTAGATCTAGTATTGTTGGTTTTTATTTTGGTTATTTTATTATTTTATTATTTTAATATTTTTATACTATATTTTAGATTTAGTATTTTGGTTTTTATTTCGGTTTTTTGGTTTTTATTATTTTTTTGCTAGGTTATAATTTTATATTTGGTATTTAAAATCTCGCCTTATTATTATATTTTCTTGTTTTATATTTTACAAATCTCGCCTTGTTCATATCCGTTAAAATTACACTTTTTTCCTTTAAAATAACACCTTTTTCTGTTACTGTTAAAATTACACTTTTTTTCTTTAAAATTACACTATTTTCCTGTTAAAATTACACTTTTATTTTGTTAAAATTACACTTTTTCTGTTAAAATTACACTTTTTTCCTTTAAAATTACACTTTTCCTGTTAGAATTACATTTTTTTTCCTTTAAAATTACACTTTTTTCTGTTAAAATTACACTTATATCTATTAAGATTAACCTCTCAATGACTAAAGTTACACTCTTGGACTAAAGTTAGACAGACTAATTTGGACTATTTGGACAATTTGGACTAACTAATTTGGACAATATGGACTAACTAATTTGGACTATTTGGACTAACTAATGAAGTTATTTACGACTAAATTGAATACAATATTCACAACTAAATTTGGACTAAAATTATACAATTTTGGGTTGAAAATACAAAATTTGAACTAAAAATACACTATTTACGACTAAATTTGGACTAAAAATACAATTTTGGACTGAAAATACACTATTTACGAATAATTTTGAACTAATAATACACTATTTACGACTAAATTTAGAGTAAAAATATACAATTTGAACTAAAGTTACACAATTCATTTATTTTGAGTCATTGAGATAGTGCAATTTCAATCATTGTCCACTAAAGTGTAACTTAGTAAATTGATAGTGTGTGTATCTTTTATCATTTTACGAGTGTAATTTTAGTCCACAAAAGTGTAATTTTAGTCCACAAAAGTGTAATTTTAGTCTACAAATGTGTAACTTTAATCCACAAATGTATAACTTTAGTCTACAAAAGTGTAATTTTAGTCCACGGAAGTGTAATTTTAGTCCATAAAAGTGTAATTTTAGTCCAAATTGTATAACTATAGTCCAAATTTGTGTATCTTTAGTCCAAATTGTGTAATTTTAGTCCAAATTTGTGTAACTTCAGTCCAAATTGTTCTAACTTTAGTCCAAAAGCGTAACTTTAGTCATTGAGAAGGTAACCTTAGTAGAGATAAGTGTAACTTTAATAATAGAGATAAATGTAACTTCAACGAAGACAAGTGTAATTTTAAAGGAAAAAAGTGTAATTTTAACAGAAAAAAGTGTAATTTTAAAGGAAAAAATTGTAATTTTAACAAAAAAAAGTGTAATTTTAACGGAAAAGTGTAATTTTAACCGGAAAAAAGTGTAATTTTAACAGAAAAAAGTGTAATTTTAAAGGAAGAAAGTGTACTTTTAACAGAAAAAAAAACTGTGATTTTAACCAAAAAAAAGTTTAATTTTAACGGAAAAAAGTGTAATTTTAACGGTAAAAAGTTTAATTTTAATCGAAAAAGTGTAATTTTAACCGAAAAAGTGTGATTTTAACGGAAAAAAGTGTAATTTTAACCGATAAAGTAATTTCAATAGATCCTAAATCACATAATACCAAAAGAAAATTTTAAATACGAAATTTGGCAAATATATATAACAAGACGGATATTAACAAAGTGATATCAACAAGAAAAAAGTAAAAAATTAGATTTGAAAAATCAAATCTGAAAAACGGTAAAACAAATCAAAGATCTAGTGAAAAAAAGGTAAACAATGAGATTTCATAACTAATAGATTTAGTACTAAAATCAAACTATAATTTGTAAGAATGTCAATAACCGGAAAAAAAAAAGACCAAAACATCAAAATTGAAAAAAAAAATCACAAATTTGAAATAATATTATATAGCAAGACGATATAAGAAGAAAAATAACAACAAAAAAAATAAAAAGAACACCCAAACATCAAGTTTAAAAAAAAAAAATTAAAAAATGACGTCGTGGCGGCGGCGGCGGCGGTTGGCGACTGTGGTGGTTTCCGGTGGGTGGTGGTAGGTGGATGGTGAATGAGGAATAGATGAGTAAATGATTTATTTGGATTTTTTTTGTTTTTTATTTGTTTGGTTTTTTGGGTTTTTTTTTCTTGGTTTTTTTGGAGAGAATATTGAGAAGTGAGATATAGAGAGAAAGAACGAGGAGATGTGATAATGGGATGATGAATGAAAGATGAGGAGGATTAATGTAGTTAATGAGAAAATTAGAGGAAGATGGCAAAATTAGAGCATTAACCTTAATTTTTTTGTTCTCATCTTAGCCCTCTATTTCCAAGATCCAATGACCCATAATGGGACTTATGGACTCACATGTAAGAGGAGGACTCATTTGATCTTATATATATATATATATATATATATATATATATATATATATATATATATATATATATATATATATATATATATATATATATATATATATATATATAGAGGAAGGATCAACTAAGGTCCATTATATATTTGAGTCCATAAGGTCTTTTGTGAGCCATTGGATGTAGGGAGATGGAGGGATGAGATGAACCCACCAAAAGTCATTATACAACCAAATTAACACACTTTACTAATCCACCCTAATTAACCACTAATTTACTATATATTTGTTTTCTACCCACCTATTTCTCTCTCATCTCACACATTTCACTCTTCTCTTCTCTCAAAAAAAAAACCCAAAAAATCCAAATAAATAAAAAACCCAAAAAATCCAAATAAATAAAAAAACCCAAAAAATCCAAATAAATAAAAAAACCCAAACTCGTTTTTTTTTTTTTTTTTTTTTTCCAGATTTTGCGTCTCGGTTTATTTCGTCATTTTTTTTTTTTTTTTTTTTTTTTTTTTTTTTTTTCCGATTTCGTGTTAGAGTTATACTATTTATGACTAAAGTTATACATTTGGTGTTGTTTTTTTTTAGATCTATTGGTTTTTTTGTGTTTTTGTCATATTTACTTTATTTTGTTATTGTTAGATCTAGTTTTTAGATTTTTAGATTTGTTTTAGATCTTTCATATTATATTTTTTTGTTTTTTTGTTGTTATTTTTTTTTTTTGACTAGAGTTATACATCAAATGCCTAGAGTTATACATTGTATGTCTAGAGTTATACAGATTGTGACTAGAGTTATACATATTATTTTTTTTGTTTTTTTGTTGTTATTTTTTTTTTGACTAGAGTTATACATCAAATGCCTAGAGTTATACATTGTATGTCTAGAGTTAGTTATCTGATTGTGACTAGAGTTTTACATCTTTTGACTTTTTTTTTTTTTTTTTTGACTAGAGTTATACATCAAATGCCTAGAGTTATACATTGTATGTCTGGAGTTATACAGATTGTGACTAGAGTTTTACATCTTTGGACTAAAGTTATACAACTTTGGACTAAAGTTATACAATTTTGGACTAAAGTTTTACAAATATGGACTAGAGTTATACAAAAATGGACTAGAGTTATACAATTATGGACTAAAGTTATACAACTATGGACTAAAGTTATACAAAAATATACCAAAGTTATACAAAAATGAACCAAAGTTATACAAAAATGAACCAAAGTTATACAAAAATGGACCAAAGTTATACAAAAATGCACCAAAGTTATATTATTGGACTAAAGTCATACAACAATGGACTAAAGTTATACAAAAAATTGGACTAAAGTTATACAAAAATGAACCAAAGTTATACAAAAATGAACCAAAGTTATACAAAAATGAACCAAACTTTGGTGCATTTTTGTATAACTCTGGTCGTTTTTTGAATAACTTTGGTTCATTTTTGTATAACTTTGGTTCATTTTTGTATAACTTTAGTCCAATTTTTTGTATAACTCTGGTCGTTTTTTGAATAACTTTGGTTCATTTTTGTATAACTCTGGTTCATTATTGTATAACTCTGGTTCATTTTTGTATAACTCTGGTTCATTTTTGTATAACTTTAGTCCAATTTTTTGTATAACTTTAGTCCAATTTTTTGTATAACTTTAGTCCAATTTTTTGTATAACTTTAGTCCATTGTTGTATTACTTTAGTCCAATTTTGTATAACTTTGGTGCATTTTTGTATAACTTTAGTCCATTTTTGTATAACTCTAGTCCTTCATATGTATAACTTTAGTCCATATTTGTAAAACTTTAGTCCAAAATTGTATAACTTTAGTCCAAAGTTGTATAACTTTAGTCCAAAGATGTAAAACTCTAGTCACAATCTGTAGAACTCTAGTCATACAATGTATAACTCTAGGCATTTGATGTATAACTCTAGTCAAAAAAAAAAAAAATTCTAGTCAAAAGATGTAAAACTCTAGTCACAATCTGTATAACTCTAGACATACAATGTATAACTCTAGGCATTTGATGTATAACTCTAGTCAAAAAAAAAATTAACAACAAAAAAACAAAAAAAATAATATGTATAACTCTATGCATATAATGTATCACTCTAGGCATTTAATGTATAACTCTAGTCACAGTATTTATAATTCTACTCAAAAGATGTAAAACTCTAGTCACAATTTGTATAACTCTAGACATACAATGTATAACTCTAAGCATTTGATGTATAACTCTAGTCAAAAAAAAAAATAACAACAAAAAAAACAAAAAAAATAATATGAAAAATCTAAAACAAATCTAAAAATCTAAAAACTAGATCTAAATAAATAACAACATAATAAGTAAATCACAAAAAAAAAAAAAAAAACCAACAACCCAACCCAACCCGAAATGTAAAATAAACCAAATAACAATAAAAAAAAAACCAAATTTAAATATCGTGTGTATAACTCTAATGTTTTAAGTGTATAACTTTAGCCATAAATAGTATAACTTTAATGTTTTAAGTGTATAACCAACAAAAAATTAATAACCAACAAAAATTAAAAACCAAATAACAATTACAAAGTAAAGTAAATATGACAAAAACAAAAAAAAACCAATAGATCTAAAAAAAACAACACCACACAAAATTAATACCAAATCTCAAATAATAATAAAAATAACTAAACTATAAAAAAATAACCAAAACACAAATCATGATGTTTCAATGATACAACTTTCTAACTAAAAAAAAACCAAATAACAAAAAAATACAAAAATAAACCAAACAAAAAAATACAAAGTTTGTATAACTCTAGTCATACAATGTATAACTCTAGTCACAGTTTGTATAACTCTAGTCATACAATGTATAACTCTAGTCACAGTTTGTATAACTCTAGTGATTCAACGTATAACTCTAGTCACACTGTATAACTCTAGTCACAGTTTGTATAACTCTAGTCAATTTTTTGTATAACTTTAGTAGTATAACTTTTATAAAAACCAAATAAATATGAAAAATCGTAATTAATCAACAAATATTAAATCTGAAAAAAATTAAATAATAACAAAAACCAAAAAAACCCATAATAACAAAAAAAAAGCCAAAATAACAATAATAAAACCAAATAACCAAATAACAATAACAAAAAAACCAAATACCAATAATAAAAACCAAATAACAATAATAAAAATGTAACAATATCTAAAAACAAAAAAATTATGTAACACTCCAAAAAAAATATATAAAAAAGAAAACAAACAAAAAACCAAAAAAAACCAAAAACCATAAAACAAAATAAACAAAAAACAAAATAAACAAAACCAACACAAAAATGAAACAAAAATGACGGAGGGTATGGTGTTGCGGCAGCAAAAAAACAAAAAAAAACAAAAAAAAAAAGAAACAAAACCAAAACCAACACAAAAACCAAAACCACCCTAAAAATTAACAACGAAAATGGAAACAAAAATGAATTCCTCTGAACCGCACGCACCAACAAAAATGAAACAAAAATGAAACAAAGACGAAATCTGAAAAAAGCAAACGAAATCTGAAAAAAAAATTCAAAAACGAAAATGGTGGTGGTGAGTGTTGGTGCGTGCGGTTCAGAGGAGAAGTGGCGGCAAAGAAAGGTCGTTGCGGCAGCAGGAGGTGGTGACGCGCCCAGATCTGGTGTTAGGCGATGTGCGTGGGTGGTTGCGAGATGCGGTGGTGGTGTTTGGTGTCGGGATGACGCGGCAGGGTGGTGTTTGGCGGCAATTTTGAGGCTAGTGGGGTTGTTTGGTGATGGTGGTGTTGGAGGAGCCGAGAAGGAAGGAGGAAAAGGGAGGCGGTGACGGGATGGTGACGGGATGAGGAAGGAGGGTGGCGGGAGGAGCCGTGGGTGAGGAGGAGGATGGAGGTTTTTGTGGTTTATTGGGTTTTTTTTATTTGTTGTGGAGGAAGAGAATTGTTATTTGTTTGGTTTTTTTTGTTTGGTTTTTTTTGTTGGAGAGAATGAATCAGGAGAGTGAGTTATTGAAAGGGGTGAATGAATGAATGGATGAGAGGAGTTATGAGAATGAGGAGGATTAAGAAGGGAGATTAATTGAGTTAGGAAGCTAATTAGGGGAGATCAATTTGTGGCCTTTCATTTAGATACAATCCCATCCCTCCATCCCTTCCATCCAAGGGTTCTTATAAGGACTTAGGGCCTTATATGGTATCAAGGCCTTATAAGAACCCTTCTATATATATATATATATATATATATATATATATATATATATATATATATATATATATATATATATATATATATATATATATATATATATATATATATAGAGAGAGAGAGAGAGAGAGAGAGAGAGAGAGAGAGAGAAGGGTTCTCATAAGTCCCTTACATCTTATGAGTCCATAAGTCTTTATAAGGACCATAGGATGGAGGGGATGGAAGGTTGAGATTAGATCTCAATGGATGGCCAGAAATTCATCTCCTCTAATTAGCTCCTCATTGCAATTAAACTTATCACTAATCTATTCTTCCCTCATTATCACAAACTTCTTCCTCACTAAACATTCAGTCCTCATTATCACAAACTCCCTCTCACTCTCTACATCCTCTCTCATTCTCCTCTCAAAACAAATCTACCCTAATCAAAACAAAAACAAAACAAACAAAAACAAAACAAAATCTTCTCCTCACTCACCAACCCGACCCACCGGCAACCACCACCACCATTCCCACCCCATGCCTTCACCGACAACACCCCGACCACCATCAGCCGGCAGCCTTTCTCCCTCCCTGCTGTCGCCTGCCGCGCCACGACAACACCACCGCCTCCTGCCGCCCGCCGCTCACGCCGACCACCCTCTCTTGCTCTCCTTTCTCTCCGCCTACCACCAATCGTCCTTCTTTGAGATCTACAATTATTTGTTTTGTTTTTTTTTTCCAATCCAATTTTTTGTTGTTTTTTATGTTATTCAAATCAAAAGAAAACAAAACCCGACGACAACACACCAACACCCGCACCTCCTCCCAGATCCAACACCCTCACGACGCCACCACCATTTTCTCTCGTCTTGCCTGCCACGACCACCGAGCCGCCGCCACTTCTGTCTAAATGTCCCCCATTTCTTTCCCATTTTGTTTTTCAGATTTCATTTTTTAAATGTTTTCAGATTTGTTCTTTCCCATTAATTTTTTTGAGATTTATTTTTAGTTGTGATATTGGTATAATTTGGGTTTTTGATCCTTTTTTTTAGTATAGTGGTGATATTGGTATAATGGTAGATTTGTTTGACCGTGGTATTTTATACTTTCTTTTTTTTTGAGTGTTTGTGTCACATTTACTTAATTTTTGTTATTGTTATTTGGTTTTTTTATATTTTCAGATTTACTTAAAAAGTATGGGTCTTTCTTTTGTGTTTGTTGTCCATTTTTTGTTTTTTTAGCTTTACTTTGGTTATTTATTTAATTTTTTCAGATTTAATATTTGTTGATTAATTACGATTTTTCACATTTATTTGGTTTTTATAAAAGTTTTACTATTTACGACTAAAGTTATACACTTAAAACATTAAAGTTATATTATTTACGACTAAAGTTATACACTTAAAACATTAAAGTTATACCATTTACGACTAAAGTTATACCCTTAAAACATTAAAGTTATATTATTTATGACTAAACTTATATCCTTCAAAAATTAAAGTTATACTATTTACGACTAAAGTTATACCCTTAAAAAAATTAAAGTTATACTATTTATGACTAAAGTTATATCCTTCAAAAATTAAAGTTATACTATTTGTTTTTTTTGTTTTTGTTATTTGGTTGTTATTGTTATTTGATTTTATTTTTTGTTATTTACTTATTTTATATTTTTTTATTTCAAATATGTCTTATATTACATTTTGATATTTAGATAATGGCTTTTTTTTTTTTTTCAGATCTAGTATTGTTGGTTTTAAAGTTAGTATTGGTTGTTTTTAGGATTTCGGTTATATATTGGACTAAAGTTATACAAAAATTGACTAAAAGTTATACAAATATGGACTAAAGTTATACAAATAAGGACTAAAGTTATACAAAAATAGACTAAAGTTATACAAGAATTGACTAAAGTTATACAAAAATGGACTAAATTTATACAAAAATGGACTAAAGTTATATAAAAATTGACTAAAGTTACATAAAATTATATAAATTCCAACTAATTTATCGAAAATGACTAAAAGTTATACAAATATAGACAAAAGTTATACAAATAATAGTATAACTTTAGTCCTTTTCTGTATAACTTTAGTTCAAAATAGTATAACTTTAGTCTTTTTTTGTATAACTTTAGTCCATAATAGTATAACTTTAGTCCTTTTTTGTGTAACTTTAGTCCAAAATCGTGTAACTTTAGTCCAGAATTGTATAACTTGTCCAAATGTAAATTCAGATTTGAAACTAACACTAAAGTTATACATTTATTGAGTTATACACATTCCTACTAGAGTTATACATTCGTTGAGTAGAAGTTACTCATATCGTTACTAGAGTTATACATTCGTTGAGTAGAAATTATACACATTCCTACTAGAGTTATACATTCGTTGAGTAGAAGTTACTCATATCGTTACTAGAGTTATACATTTACTGAGTAGAAGTTATACATTTATTGAGTAGATTTATACGTTTAGTCCATATTTGTAAAACTTTAGTCAATTTTTGTATAACTTTAGTCCATTTTTGTATAACTTTAGTCCAATTTTACAAAATAAAAACGAGATTTGAAAACCCAAAATTAAGGTTATTTTTTCAAAAGACAAAAATTAAATTATAATATGAGATTTTTTTTGTAGATCTAAGATCAAAATAAAAGAATTTTACAAAATAAAAACGAGATTTGAAAACCCAAAATTTTAAGAAAAAAAATGTAAAAAAAGCGAGAATTGAGAAAAAAAGATAAAAAGACAAGAATAAACAAAATAAAAGACAACTAAAAGAAAATAAATAAATAAAATAAAACACAAGAAAAATGACGAATGAAAAAAACAACTCAAACCATAAAAAATAACACCAAAAAAAAACAAAAAAACGGCGGCAGCGGTGGGGTTGGCGGCGGTGGGGCTGGTGGCGGCGGCGGTTATGGATCGTGGGGTGGTGTCGGGTTGGGTGGTGGTGGGTGGTGGTGAATGAGGAAGAGATGAGTTGGGTGATTTATTTAGGTTTTTGTTTTTTGGGATTTGGTTTTTTTGAGGTTTTTTAGAGAAGAGAGAAAAGTGAGATGTAGAGAGAGGAGGAGATGATTGTGATAATGAATTAATGAAAGATGGATGAATGATTAGTGAATGGGATGATTAAGTTAAGAAGGCAGTTAGAGGAGATTCATTTGTGGTCATTCATTGAGATGAAATCTCATCCCTCCATCCCCTTCATCCAATGGTCTAGATGAATACTTATGAACTTATAAGTATATGAAGGACTTAGTTGATCTCCTCTCTCTCTCTGTCTCTCTCTCTCTCTCTCTCTCTCTCTCTCTCTATATATATATATATATATATATATATATATATATATATATATATATATATATATATATATATATATATATATATATATATATATATATATATATATATATATATATATATATATTGTAGGAAATATCGGTATATTTCATCAAGAAAAATTCGGATTATAACGAATTATGATATATGAAATTACTAGTCATAAACGAATTGCATAAACAAAAGAATAGAGATTTAGAATTAACCTTTGGTCCTAGCAATTTGGCCTAAGAACAATATCGAAATCGATATTCTCCTAATTGTTGCACCCAAAATGCTATGAGAAATGCCTCTCTTTTGCTAGAAAAGATGAACCCTAATTTCTAATTTTTTAGGTTTTTGTGTGATGTGAGAATTAGGTCAATAATTAGGTTAGAAAAATGATTCCCCTCTCCCTTTAAACCGTGTAAATGGGAGTGAATCATAGGAGATATTTTTCTTCCTTTTTCTTTTTATTTGACCGAGTAACCAAAAACAAATAAGGATAAAATCCTCTTATTTTTGGTTGTTATCTCAATGTATAAAATGTGTGTATATCTTATCAATTGTCAATTATGTCGACATGTATTAATAAGTCCACACATAACAGCTTGCAGTCGATTTATTAATACCGGTCTGTCAACATTTATTATGACAATATCGTATAATGTATACATTAACTATAAGCATCGCATATTTATAATTTGCTTATTAAATATAACCGTTTATGTTTAATTACGAATTAACATCTTAATTCGTTTAAGCTATCATTATATACATTAATTAAATATAACAGTTTATATTCAATTTACGAATTTAACAATTAATTCGTCTCAGCTGGTGTTTTAGCAGGATTTCCCCTGAATGGATCCGGCTTGATCAAAGATTAATTTGGGTATCTAGTTCTATAAGTTTGGAATATTATGAGTGAATAACAAGGGAAGAATTAAGTATAAAGAATAACGTCTGTATTATTTTGATAAGCTGAGTACAATCTTGTGAGTGTAGCTGAATATTCAGGAATAAAATGAGAGATAAAGTGTAAATAATCGACCAATAATGAATATCTTTACAATTGTTAGATTCTGCTATTTATAGTTCTACAAATGCTACCGTTACATTCATCCTCAACGTTTTTCCCAATTGTAGGAGCTGTTGCCGGATTAATAGGGCACGGTCCCTATTAATTCGCTTGACCCGTTCTACTCTCAACCAATCTTCAGCTTTTCCTCTTCTTTCCGTCCTCATTCATAGATGATATAGTCTCATGGTTGGACTTGGTCTTCCTTGAGAATAGGACACGGTTATTGACTCATACAACTGCACCTTTTGTTTATCTTCTTAATCCAGCTTGTTTGAATGTCCTGCCAGGCTTTTCTGTATTTACTATCGGCTCTTCCTCCAGGATCTAATAGCCTCGCTTATCTGTAATACTCTTTATCGCCAAACAAGTAATTAGATTTGTCCGATTTACGGTTATCTTTATCACCCTAGTAAGGTCGGGCAGGTTCTGATCGGACCAAGCTAAACGGGCCTAACAATTGCCCCTTGACATTTTACCCGTCTTTGGATCGGCCGGGGGTGAGATGTCAATTTTACCGGGTTAATTAATGAAAAGAATTGTATTTACTCAATGACTCTTAGAATCCTAGTTACCGTTAAACACTGCAACGGCTAAGTGATGTCACGCTGACAGTTTTGCGTTTTCTAGGGTTTTTACACCGTTATTCCCCTTCTATAAATACGGTATTTGGGACGAGATTGTTGTTCACAAAATTTCTTCCACTTTCCTTGCTCAACTTTCTCTAAAATTCTCCCCTATTTCTCAGGAGTCTTACTCTGCCAACTTATAATTTTTCAATAAATAAAATTCATCACAATAATTTAAATAATAAAGGATATGGGAGCCAAAAAGCGTCCTGCATCTCAGAAAGCCGCTGCTGAACCTGAACCCAAAGACGTCCAGGAGGAGGAGGTGATTGAAGTTGATCCTCCTGCTCGTGCTATAGCTTTTAAATATCAGGATTCTATTTTCTGCCCTTCAATCTTTGGATCCTTACTTCCCTGAAGAGAACTTATTGAAAACAAACTATGACAGGGTTTTAAGGGAGAAGAAAATAATTCTTGAGTCGGCTGAGGTATGGATTCCTGAGTCTTGTCCAGTCAGAGCTAATTGGGTGTCACCTGGTTGGTTCTGTATTTTTGAATGGGCGTTCAAAGCAGGTTGTAAGTTACCTTTTACTCCTTTAATGATCGATACCATTCGTGCTATGGAAGTATCACCTTTTCAGATTATGCCAATGGTTTGGAAACTTGTTCATTCCATTGAAAATTTATGTGCTAAACACAACCTTGTAATTACTATTAATGATATCAAGGCAATATATCATATGAAAAATCCTGTTGACGGTCGTTTTAATTTGAGAATGAAGTCAAAGATGTCTCCATTAATTACTAGCCTGGACTCTGGAGATGATAAAAGTTGGGCGAAGACTTTCCTGTTTATCCGGACTGAGAGTCTGGGCTTAGGCTTTGACTATTTGAGATATCCTCCTTTGGAGAGTGGTACGTTTCCTGTACTTCTTAATTTGTAATTTATATTGAATGAAAGTAGGATATATTCTTACCTGCATATTTTTGTTTTTTGTAATGTTTGTAGCTCCTGATTGGAACCATGATCCTCTTGACGAGGAGGCTGTTGCAAGGATAGACGCTTTCCTTTCTATTCCTGAGGAAGAGAGGACCTGGCCTGCCAGTCTGGGCGAGAATTATTGCCGCGATATATGAAGACCAAGCTGAGTGGGGTCAGAGTACCCAATGGCAAGCCTAGCTCCACTGCTCTTTCCTGTATGTTTTCTATATGTCTTTATGTTAATTGTTGTCTTCTTATCGCTTTTATCTGATATTTATGTATATTCTTTATATATCCAGTATTCAGGTCTTCCAGTTGGCCAGCTTTTTCGCAAAAGATTTAAAGGCTGGGGTGGCTAGGATTGCTGAACAGTCCAAGAGCCAGGAGGCTAGTGGGAGTGACAAGACGCTTGATATTTTGGTTTCGGATGTCCAGCCTCCCCAAGAACCGCCCAGGCTAGTATCACCAGAGGTCGTTCAGGCTTCTAAAAGGAGAAGAGAAGATGTTATTCCTGAAGAGGAAGGGGGAGAGAAAGAGCCTATTCAGGCTCAACCAATCAGGAGTATCAGGCAAGTGTCTGCTAGGATTGACGATATGGATGCTGCCCGGGCACGGATCAATGAATTTTCTGCAAAAATGAGCGGCCAACTTTTGTCTGCTAATACCCTTAAGTCTTCTACTAAAGTGGTTTCTATCCTGACTTCTCTTGTGACAAAGGCTGCTGAACTTGCTTCTCAAGCTAAGGAGGTTAGTTGTAAAAGGATGTTTTAATTGTTTATGTGCTCTTTGTGTTGCTTTATATTGGGCTGATTAATTTTGTTTTTTGTAGGGATTGGATGTCGGGTTGGCTCTCGCTTGTCGGCTCGGGGATGCCAGGCCGGGGTCTCTACTCTGGAAGAAAAACTGGATAAGGTTAAGCGTGAGCTGCGCACACATCCGGGGGGGTAATGAAGTAGTACTTCAATCTCGGTGGCGACAACTAGAGAGGCATCCAGGGCTGCTATAGTTTGTGAGGTGGCTGCAAAATATCTTTGAGAAGGTTGTCGGGCAAGAGTTGGAGCCTGTCAGGGGGGGAGCTGGCTCGAGAAGGCAATGCAGGATCAGTGAGGAAGAATGAAGAGCTTGGTTTGAAAAGGAATTAGTGGAGGCGCGGCTTGCGATGCCGCTCAAGACTTCTTTGGGAAAGGCCGGGTTGATGCTATGAGGGATCCGGAATCTGACCGGGCTAATTGGGATCCGGACCGGGATGAGACAGCACTGGACACTCAGTATCCTTATTTGGCCAACATGGGTCAAGAAGAAGAAGTGGATTCTCCTCCTTCCAAGGAAAAATCTGGTGATCAGGAAATGGTGGATGGTTGTGAGTCGGTTCATGGCTCAAAACCTACTTAGATTTATGTTTTTCTTCTTTGTTTTGGCCCATCCGGGGGATGTTCTGGAATGGCTATTTAGGTATTTTTTTGGCCCATCCAGGGGGGATGTCCCTGGAATGGATAATTATTAGGTATGTGGCAAGGTTGGCTATTTTGGATGAATAAATTTTTGGTCTTTGTTGGTTCCTTTTTGTGTTTTGATAAGGCACTTTTGTAGTATTGGATGTCTTCTTGGATCGGCGATTATTCGAATGGATCGGGCCGTTTTTTGTCTTTGGATCCGCCGATTTATTGTGTTATGGGTGGGGTTGTTGCATGTCTGGAGGGCTTACGTCCCCTGCCTGTCTGGAGGTCTTATGACCCATCTATGTTATACAATCCAGGAATAGATTTTCCAGGTTTGTATGTCAAGTTGAGCTCAGTATTTTAAGGCCTGTTTTTACAACTGAAAGTTGGGTATCAGTTGGATATTGGTGGGGTGGCCCCCAATCTTTAAGATTTGTTTTAAATAAAATGCAGTATGTAAAACAGGTATTGAAGATTCTACTTGGTAAAAATAAATATGAGAATATTGACAAGTACTTGGGCACATAATAGAAGAAATTATATAAGGCATTTATTCATATAATGGCAAGTATCATACATTTAGCTTCGCATCAGGTCAGGCAGGAAATATGAACACGAAAATTATACCTGGACCGGGAGATATATTCTATATGTGAAATAGTTTTAAGTGTGCAATATTCCAAGCTCTTGGGAGCATTTCGCCGTCCAGGGTTTGTAATCTATAAGCTCCCTGGCCGACTATTGAGTCAATTAGGTAGGGACCTTCCCAGGTTAGGGCCAATTTGCCAGCATTCTTTTCTTTTGTGTTTTGGAAGACTTTCCTAAGGACAAGGTCTCCTACCCTGAATACCCTGGCTTTGACAGTCTTGTTGTAGCATTTTGCACCTCTTTGCTGATATGCTGCCAATCTAATGCTGGCTGCATCTCTTAGCTCTTCCGTTAAGTCCAGGCTATCCTCCATTAGAGGTATATTGCTTGTTATTGTGTTCAGCTGCATCTGGCTGATGGAATGTCGACCTCAGCCGGGATTACTGCTTCACATCTATAGACCAAGGAGTAGGGGGTTTGGCCTGTGGATGTTTTAGGCGTGGTTCTATCAGCCCAGAGGACCAAGGGGAGCTCTTCAGCCCATCTGCAATTCCTTCTTTCTAGTTTCTTCTTTATGCAGCTGATTACTACTTTGTTACTGGATTCTGCCTGACCGTTAGCTTTTGGATATTGATACCCGTCGTTGTGAGTACCAAAGATAAAATTTATAATCTCCTATTAAGACTAACCTAGGCTAGCGGTAACAGGGTCGAACCACAAGGAGGCAGTTGTAAACTTTAGTTGATTTATGTTCAGTCTGAAGTAACTATTATGGGGGTTTATTTGAATAGGTCTAAGACTAAGAGCAAACAAAGATAATAAACTAAAAATACGATTTGAACAGATAAAAGAAGGGTACTAGGATGGTCAGTTCATTATAGCTTCGGCGGCAGAAAACTAAGTCGGTCTGAATCAAACACAGGTAAGGCGGGAAATAAAGAGGTCCTCTCGGTCCACTCTTAACAAATAGCATCTCTCGATCTCGCTATAGGTCCCTAATGTCACTAATACTAACTTTCGTCCTGAAAAGTGACTAACGGTCTAAACTATACCTATCTTTCGATCTTAGCACAGTTTAGTCGATTTAATTGATGGTCAAATAACTTTCCCTATCTTTCGATCTAATGGGTCAGTCACGAAATAGGTATCTAACTGGTCGCATGCATTCGATTCGTTAAATACAAGATTAAATTCAATTAAAACGAATATGAACCCTACGAGGTCAGTCGATCGACTGGCAACGTCAGTCGATCGACCAACACACGAGACAGTCCTCCCTAATCTAATGCCGCCTATGCCATAAATCGCCTACATCCTAGCAGTAAAGAATTAGCTACTCATGATGAAGGTAAAAACAACAATGAAAATAATAACAATTACTGAATTCATGCTTAAGGTAAATGACAACAGTGATGATACGATAATTGGCTTTGGGGCACTAACTATCAAACCTATACTAACAATGAAAGTAAACAATAAAATTGGAATTAGAGTCGAAGAAATACCGAGATTCAGCGGAACGATTAAGAATAAGAGCGGGAAAATCCAATGTCAAACCGATGTTAAAAACCCTAACTACCCGAATGAATAAAACTTAAAGTACTGTATTTGTGATAGAAACTTAGGTCCAAACTTAGATATCTAAACTGATGGTTTTATGTTACGTTATATAGCAATCAACGCAACATCTTATTTCCTAAACCTAGACTTCACGGGCTTCAAGATTCACGGTCTTTCAATTCACGTCTGGAATAGAAATCTGGTCGATCGACTGCTCCTCAGCAAACAGTAGCTTCTGGATCCCGATAGTTGGTCGATCGACTGAAGGTGGTAGTCGATCGACTGGTTGAGCTGCTATTTGACTTCTCAAAACACGTGGACTTGTCTTTTGGGCCTTGGATTGCGCACCAAGCTCGTTCCTTAAGCAATTCCTTTACGGCATTTGCAATGTAGATTACTCGGGGACGGATTTGGCTTGATTTTCCGTTGAATTCTTCACATTTATGCAATAAAGTACAAAATACGGAAGTAGACGGAAATAGGGAGAAATATAGCATAAACTACAAGAATGAGCTCTGAAATGCGTGTAGAATAGAGTGCGAAACATTATATTTTAGACACGCATCAGATATCCTGGCGTGGAGGTTACCAGGTTGATGTTCCATTGAGCACAGAAGGCTGCTGTTCTTTTTCCCACGAATTGCGTGCCATTGTCGCATACTATTTCAGAGGGGATGCCATATCTACATATGATGTTGTGTTTGATGAATGCTATGACGTCCTTTTCCTTGACTTGCCTGTATGAATCCGCTTCTATCCACTTGGAGAAGTAATCAGTCATTGCTAGCATGAAAACTTTTTGTCCGGGTGCTTGAGGTAGCTTCCCTACTATATCCATGCCCCACTTCATAAATGGCCAGGGTGCGGTTATGGAATATAGTTCCTCAGATGGCTGATGGATATATGGTCCATGAATCTGGCAAGCTTTGCATTTAGAGCTAAATTCCAGGCAATCGGCCCTCAAGGTGGGCCAATAATAACCTGTTATGAGTACCTTGCTTGCCAGACTTCTTCCGCCTTTATGATTTCCACAGTATCCTTCATGGATGTCTGATAATATATGTTCAGCTTCTTGTGGTTCCAGGCATCTGAGGTACGGCCCAGCCAGCGATTTCTTAAAAAGCACGTTGTTAATAATAGTATATGAAGCAGCTTTTATTTTTAGTGCTCTGGCATCTTGCTTATTTAGGGGAAGGATTCCCTGTTGTAGCCAGTCATAGTAGGGTTTTGTCCAAGAATTGGCAACATAAATTGGGAAGCTTTCATCTTGTTTATATATTGCGGGTTCTAATAAATGTACGATGGGTATTTTGTCGAAGTCAAGGGGACTGAAGTTGGATCCTAGGCCGGCTAAGGCATCGGCCTGGGTATTCAAGTCCCTAGGAATTTGGTCAATATTAAAATTGCGGAATTTTGATTTTAGAATTTGAACAACTTCCAAATAAAGCATCATTTTTGAGTCTTTTGCAGTATATATTCCGTTTACTTGGTTGGAAATAAGAAGGGAATCAGTACGTACCTTTAGGTTTTGCACACCAAGGTCAATACATACCTTTAATCCAGCTATTAGGGCTTCATATTCTGCCTCATTGTTGGTAGCTTCAAATGCACAGCTTATAGCCTGTACTATCTTATCCCCCGGTGGCGATTTTAGTACTACCCCAGGCCTATGCCCCTCATGTTGGCGCACCATCGACAAATAGGGTCCATTCTAGGTCCTGTTTGGTCATTTGGTCGGTTTATTTACTTCTTTTATTAGGTCGGGTTCTAGGGTTGGACTAAAATCAGCCACAAAGTCTGCTAGTGCTTGTGATTTAATTGTTGTCCTTGGTTCAAATGTTATGTTGTATGTGCTCATTTGGATCGACCATTTGCACATTCGTCCAGGACAATTCGGCTTCCTAAGTACAGACTTGATAGGAAGGTTGGTTTCGACTATTATAGGGTGGCTTTCAAAGTATGGTCTTAATTTTGTGCAACTCATAATTAAAGCTAAAACATATTTTTCAAGCAGGCCATACCGATCTCTCGCATCCGGTAGACTTTTACTTACGTAATAGACGGGGTGTTGTTGTCCGTCTGCTTCTTTGACCAAGACGCACCGACAAACGGTTTGTGGATCGCAAGGTATATCTTGTCGGGGTTCATCCTTGGCTGGTTTTGCCAGCAAGGGAGGAGAGGATAGATATGTTTTCAGGTCTTCAAAGGCAGCCTGATGATCAGGGGTCCATTGAAAGTCCTTGTTCTTCCTTAGCAGGTTATAGAATGATTAGCACCTCTCTGATGATCTTGAAATGAACTGTTCGGGCCGCTATTCTTCCGTCGACTTTTGTATGTCTTTGACCGTCTTTGGTGGTTCTAGCTCCAGGATAGCTTTGATCTGTTCAAGGCTGGCTTCTATTCCTCTTTTTGTCACCATATAGCCCAAGAATTTGCCTGTTGAGACTCCAAAGTGGCATTTTTGTGGGTTGAGCTTCATATTGAATTTCTCCAGTATTTGAAAGGCTACTTCCAAGTCTTTGACGTGGTCTTCTGCCTTTTTTGACTTGACTACCATGTCATCTATGTAGACTTCCATGGTATCTCCTATTTGGTCTTTGAACATCATGTTGACTAGCCTTTGATAGGTTGCACCTGGGTTCTTTAATCCAAAGGGCATAGCAGTATAACAATATATACCTCTTTCAGTAATGAAAGCTGTGCTTTCCTGATCTGCAGGGTGCATCTTTATTTGATTGAATCCGCTGGAGGCATCCATGAATGTTAACATTTCGTGGCCTGCAGTGGCATCCACCATTGCATCGATGTGTGCCAGGGGAAATGGATCTTTTGGGCAGGCTTTGTTTAGGTCGGTGTAGTCTACACAGACTCTCCATTTGCCATTTTTCTTTTGGACGACTACTACGTTTGCAAGCCAGTCAGGGTACATTACTTCCCTGATCATTCCCATGTCCAGTAGCTTGTCAACTTCTTGGTTGATGATTTCATGCCTCTCTGCAGCGAATTTTCTTCTCTTTTGCTGTACAGGCTTAAATGATTTGTCAATATTCAACTTATGAGTTATAACATCAGCATCTATACCAGTCATATCAAAATGTGACCAAGCAAAACAGGACATTTTAGTTTTGAGAAAGCTGACCAGATCGGGTCTGACCGAGTCCGGTGCATCTAACCCTACAAGTACTTTCCTGTCAGGGAATTCTGGGTCCAACATGACCTCTCATGTTTCCATCTGTGATTGTGCAATATACTCTTCCCTGACAGGTGACTTTAATTGCTATGTAAGGGACTTACCTGACTTTGAGGGTTTCAAAGCCTGAGTGTAACATTCCTGAGCCATCCTCTGTTCTCCCCTGATGGTGGTTATCCCCCATTCGATTGGTATTTTTACACATTGATGGTATGTTGATGGGATTGCTTTGACATTGTGGATCCATGGTCTGCCCAGGATTACATTATATGAGGATAGGCAATCCATTACTCCAAATCTTTCATATGAAGCCACGCCTTCCACATAAGTTGGCAGGCTGATTTCTCCCAGGGTGTTCTTTGTTTCTCCATTGAATCCAACCAGGACGCTGGATTTCTTGATGATCTTTCCTTCATCTATCTTCATAGCTTTGAGGACGTCAAGCATCACCAGATTGATTGAAGCGCCTCCGTCTATCAGGATCCTTGATACCTTAGTGTGCCAATTTGCATGGTGATTACCAAGTTTGTCATGGTGTAGATCCGATATTCCCCGCAGTCCGAGTCATCAAAAGTAATAGCAGGCAATGACTTGGACCTGGAAGGGGGTTGAAGTCTGGATTCCCTGGATATTCTTTTGGCGGTGATTTGGTCGGACCACGATTTCGATCCTCCATTTATGAACTTAACTTCATAGATGGGGGGAGGAGGAGGAGGATCTCTGCCGTTCCTTGGATCTCTCTTGTTTTGTCCTTCATCTTTGTTCTTTGGTCTTGGATTAAGTCCTTCAAAAGTTTTTCTTTAGGAGATATGCCACCTGTTTCGAGTTGGATGCATTCTTCGTGGTGTGCCCGATGTCTGATGGAAGTCACACCATCTCGTTGGGTCTTTCCTGGGGTTGTCGGATTTCTTGGGCCATCGATTTGTATCTCCCGGCTTTCGAGCGTTTGATTAATCCTGCAGTATTATTGGAGAAGTTATATTCAGGAATAGTTGGAAGGCTAGAAAGGTTACCTTTGTGTTCTTGTGCCATGTTGACTTGGATCGTTCGGGCCTGGAATAGGGTCCGATCTGGGGTTGCCTCCTTTCTAGTAGGAGCTTTTCTGTTAGTGTGTCCATAGCCTTGCTTTCCTCCGGATGAGTTCGTCCTGAAGTTGAGATCTTCCTCCAATCTGACATGCTCTAAGGCGATGGATTGAACAGTGGCAAAGGTTGGGCATGCTTTCTTGGTCAAGTCTGCATAGATGTCACTATCAAGCAGGACTCCTTGCCTGAAGGCTTCTACCGCTATTTCTTCATCACACACTGGGAATGGCCACCTTCTCTTTGACAAATCTTGCCGGGAATTCTTTGAGAGATTCTTGGGAAGTTATTTTACCCCGAGCAGTTCTTGGGTCTCTTGGCCATATCTCTCGCTGCTTGCGAATTATTGATTGAAGGCATTGATCAATTCTGCAAAATTCTTGATACCTCCATTTGGGAGATTAATGAACCATTGTAATGCTGCTCCGGTCAGGGTTGTACCAAAGCCTTTACACATGCAGACCTGCCTAAGTTCACTGGGTATTGAGGCAGCTAGCATCTTCTATTTGAATATAGCAACGTGATTTTGTGAATCAGAGGTTCCATCATAAGTTCTCATGGATGGGACGGTGAATTTCTTGGGGAGATCAATCTTTGCAATTTCATCTGCAAAGGGTGAGTCAGCAAAGCTGTCAATTTCTACTTCAGCCACAGGGTCTGGCACTCCGGGTATATTTTCTATTTTGTTGTGGAGTTTTTGGATTTCCTGAAGCATAGCCATCATTATTGCTGCTTCACTTTTGTTTGTTTCATCATTGGGAATGATTTCGGTACCGGATAATGTATCCTTCTCCGAGGTTCCAAAATTGGAAAAGTCGATGTTTTTGATAATGGATGAGAATGGGGTTCCTGGTTCGAATCTGGTCTTGGAGCCTGAAGCCTGATTTTCCAATTTTTTCCTCAGGCTAGACTCAGATTCCTTCAGCCTATTGATTTCTGCTTCTGCTTGGGTTGCCTTCTCTTGGATTGTCTACAATTCCTTGATCTTGGCCAGGGCAGCCGCTAGTTGTTGTTCTGGGGTTAGTTCCACCATTTTTGTGTGTGAATATTAAATGGAAAATGGTAAAAGGATTTTTTTTTATTAAAGAACTAGATGCCCCACGGTGGGCGCCAATTATTTTAGCAGGATTTCCCCTGAATGGATCCGTCTTGATCAAACATTAATTTGGGTATTTAGTTCTATAAGTTTGGAATATTATGAGTGAATAACAAGGGAATAATTAAGTATAAAGAATAACGTCTGTATTATTTTGATAAGCTGAGTACAATCTTGTGAGTGTAGCTGAATATTCAGGAATAAAATGAGAGATAAAGTGTAAATAATCGACCAATAATGAATATCTTTACAATTGTTAGATTCTGCTATTTATAGTTCTACAAATGCTACCGTTACATTCATCCTCAACGTTTTTCCCAATTGTAGGAGCTGTTGCCGGATTAATAGGGCACGGTCCCTATTAATTCGCTTGACCCGTTCTACTCTCAACCAATCTTCAGCTTTTCCTCTTCTTTCCGTCCTCATTCATAGATGATATAGTCTCATGGTTGGACTTGGTCTTCCTTGAGAATAGGACACGGTTATTGACTCATACAACTGCACCTTTTGTTTATCTTCTTAATCCAGCTTGTTTGAATGTCCTTCCAGGCTTTTCTGTATTTACTATCAGGCTCTTCCTCCAGGATCTAATAGCCTGCCTATCCTGTAATACTCTTTATCTGCCAAACAGTAATTAGATTTGTCCGGTTTCTGGTTATCTTTATCAGCCTAGTAATGTCAGGCCAGGTTACAGTCAGACCAGGCTAAACTGGGCCTAACAGCTGGTATTATTTAATTGTATTAAATAATCGTCTCATCATCACATTGACTAACCTTTTAGTCAAATACATGGACTAACCTTTTAGTCATATAAGGCATCAATGTGATTATATTTTCATACAATCACATCTCTCAAACACATCCTTTAGGTGTGACTTTTAGGGACCAGTTGATCACCGCCATCAGTATGATAATAACGTCAAACTTATAGCAAGCCAACCGTTATTAAGTGAACGTTAATTAACTGATAAAATACTAAGTCTACCCTTGTGAACCTATAAGAGATTTATATACGTTATCACACTAACTGTGGAGGACACAAGCTCCAACAATCTCCCACTTGTCCTCACAAGTGTATGTGCGATAACCGATTCTCATATCCTAAAATTTCTCCCACTCAATGTAAAACAATTTGCAAAATCCGCATTCACAAAGGTCGTATTTTACAAGCTAAGTGATCTATATCAAGAGTGGTTTTCCAGACTAGAGCGTAACTTAACTGATAAACGAATAATCATTCGAGCATGGCCATGCATTTCAGTTACAACTCCTCGAGTGGCCCTGAGAAATAACTAAACCTGATAAAGGTTGGATATTTTCTTCATCTCGAATCTTGCAGATATAAGCACAGTATGAAATGACCCAGAAAAAATCTGCTTGGCCTCCTGTTACGGTCGACCATGAGAAAGAAACCAAAGTCACCCAAAAACTGCCTTAATCTCAAGAGACAGTCGATAGTCAAAAGAATCGACTCTAGGAACACAATGGACGTCCAATCCACGACCTGGCACCGAATGTTTTTAAACATTTAGGACTACATTACGTTGTCACAATTTGTCCTACGAGGTATCGTTATAACTCGCATCTGTGATCGATCAGCCAACCGTTTGACTTATGGCTCGTTGAACCCACCATCAATCAACTTCACAAAATAATAGCCAGAGTTATCAGCTCATGTAGGAGATTACGGACCAAAACAAATATAATGTAATTCAGTTCACTTTGTGGTGTTCAATGTTGTCGTACAATCCACATGAAAAACAAAATATGAAATAATACGATGAAGTTATAAATAGCATATGAAAAAGATAATGTATCGAATCCATTAGCAACTAGTACAACTCAGGAACACGTTTAATTCCCATGGAAATAACGTGCCCTTCATGCTTATCATATTTCAATGGTTTAGTGAGAGGATCCGCGATGTTATCATCCGAAGTTATCTTATCAATCACTATCTCCTCTTGCTCCACGTAATCACGGATCAGGTGAGCCTTCCGATGTACATGTCTAGACTTGTTGCTAGACTTAGGCTCCTTAGCCTGGAAGATGGCACCTCTATTGTCACAATAGATGGTGATTGGGTCATTCGAACTAGGAACTATGGTCAGTCCTTATAAGAATTGACGCATCCATATAACTACCTTTGCTGCTTCTGAAGCGGCATAGTACTCGGATTCAGTAGTAGAATCTGCTACAACTTCCTGTTTGGAACTTTTCCAGCTGACCGCAGCACCATTAAGAGTAAAAACGAATCAGTCGAGATTTTGAATCATCTCGATCCGTTTGGAAGCTAGCATCTGCGTAACCGATTGCGCATAGCTTAGTATCTCCTCCATAAGTCAATGCCCAATCCTTAGTCCTCCGTAGGTACTTAAGGATGTTTTTAACAGCAATCCAGTGTGTTTCACCTGGATTGTTTTGGTACCGACTCGTCATACTCAATGCATATGCCACGTCTGGACGTGTGTATATCATGGCATACATGATGGATCCTATGGCTGATGCATAAGGAACACGACTCATGCGTTCAACCCCTTCCGGTGTCGTGGGTGACTGAGACTTGCTCAAATGCATCCCAGAAGTCATTGGAAGGTTCCCCTTCTTGGAGTTGGTCATGCTGAACCTTTCAAGAATCCTATCCAAATAAGACTCTTGACTCAGTGATAACATCCGTCGTGATCTATCTCGATAGATACGGATTCCCAATATGCGTTGTGCCTCACCCAGATCTTTCATCTGGAAATGGTTCTTCAACCATCCTTTTACCGAAGATAAGAGAGGAATGTCATTCCCAATCAAGAGTATGTCATCGACATACAATATCAAGAAAACAATCTTGCTCCCACTTGACTTGATATATAAGCATGGTTCCTCGACCGATCGAGTGAAACCATACTCTTTTATCACCTGGTCGAAACGATGATTCCAACTCCGAGAAGCTTGCTTAAGTCCATAAATGGAACGTTTAAGCTTGCACACTTTCTTAGGATTTTCAGGATCTATGAAACCTTCGGGTTGTACCATGTACAATTCCTCCTCCAAATAACCGTTTAAGAAGGCGGTTTTCACATCCATTTGCCAAATTTCATAGTCATGAAAAGCGCCAATCGCTAAGATTATCCGAATGGAACGCAGCATAACTACGGGTGCAAAAATTTCATCATAATGCAATCCGTGCACTTGAGTGAAACCTTTTGCCACTAGTCGTGCCTTATAGGTATCTGGTTGCCCGTCTACAGAATGCTTTATTTTGTAAAGCCATTTGCACTGAAGAGGTCGTACCTTGTTAGGTAAATCAACAAGATCTCATACGTCATTCTCATATATGGAGTCCATCTCGGATTGCATGGCTTCAAGCCATAGCTTAGAGTCGGAACAGGTCATGGCACCTTTATAGGTAGCGGGTTCATTACTCTCTAGGAGCAAAACGTCATTTTCCTCGACCATACCAATGTATCTATCTGGAGGATTAGAGACTCTACCCGACCTCCTAGGTTCCTGAGGAAAATTAACAGTATCATCAGTTGAAGGAACAACTTCCTCCATCTGTTCCTCGGTTGTTGGTTCTTGAATCTCCGACAGCTCGAAGGTTCTATTACTTGACTTGTTCTCGAGAAATTCTTTCTCTAAGAACTTTGCACTAGCCGCAACAAAAACTCGATGTTCGGTAGGCGAATAGAAGTACTGACCAAACATTCCTTTTGGATAACCAATAAAGTATATCTTGACCGATCGCGGGCCGAGCTTATCCTCGTGTCTCCACTTGACATAAGCCTCGCAGCCCCAAACCCGAATAAAGGACAAGTTAGAGACCGTTCCCTTCCACATTTCATATGGAGTCTTGTCGCTTGACTTTAGACGGACTTCGGTTAAGTATAAGAGCAGCTGACAAAAGAGCAAAACTCCATAATGAATCAGGTACTACCGTGTGACTCATCATGGATCGGACCATATCAAGTAGTGTTTGATTTCTCCGTTCGGACACACCATTTAATTGAGGTGTTCCAGGTGGAGTTAACTGTAAAACTATTCCACAGTCTTTAAGGTGTTGATCAAACTCATTTGAAAGATATTCGCCACCCCGATCTGAACGGAGTGCTTTAACCTTTCTTCCCAGTTGGTTCTCAACCTTATTCTGGTATTCCTTGAATTTTTCAAAGGACTCACTTTTATGCTTCATTAGGTAGACATATCCGTATCTACTCAAATCATCCGTGAAAGTGATAAAATATCTATAGCCGTCTCTTGCGGTGATTGACATAGGTCCACATACATCAATATGTATGAGTCCTAATAGGTCATTAGCGCGCATTCATACACCTTTGAAGGAAATTCGAGTCATTTTGCCGATAAGACATGATTCACACGTGCCAAATAAAGAAAAATCAAATGTGGGAATAGTCCCATTCTCGATGAGTTTCTTTACAAGTTTTTCATTTATGTGTCCCATTCGACAATTCCATAGATAAGTTTGATCTTTGTCACCAACCTTTAATTTCTTATTATTCACATGTAATATATCTGTGGTTTGATCTAAGATATAAATTCCATTCATGGAAAATGCTTTGCCATAAACCATTTCATTAAAAGAGAAAATACAGCTATTGTCCTTTATTGAAAATGAAAAACCGTCTTTATCAAGTACGGAAATAGAAATAATTGTTGGAATATGTGTCCTCCGACAATAATGCGATCACAATTATCGATCATGATGATCACATGTTTAAATCTCATTTTTAAGAATACGTAAGGGATGATTCATTTTATAGTCAACTGATCAACATTAATCGGTAACGATTGGCTTGCTAGAGTTTGACGTTACTGTCGTGGGACGGTGGTGGTCAGTTGATCCCTTAAGGTCACACCTAAAGGATGATGCCCTTATCCGTAAAGTTGATTAATTGTATGACGATACAAGTTAATCAATTCCTTAAAATTGAACAAATTCAATTTGCGAGAGAGAATATTGATATCTTATTATAATGGGATTAAATAAGATTTATTTTAGTAATTGAAATACTTTATTACTAAAATTGTTTATTGTTTGTGAAACAATAAAGATAAGAATGAATGGTTAATTATAATTACAATATGTTGTGAATTATAATTTTATGACCCATTTTATTTTTGTGATCAAGTATCACTAGTCAATTTGTTGTACGTAATTTAATTAATTCATGAAATGATATTTATGTGATAAATATGCATCAAATTAATTAATAACATGTAACATACTACATGTGACATATTGTGTGACAAATGACAAATTGACAAAATAAAATGGTAGTCCATTTTATGTATATGGACCGAAATAATGGAGGTGGAAGGTGTTAGTGGGTGAAATATTTTATGAGATAAAATAACCTAATCATGGCCTACCTACAACTAGCCTTACACCTACTCTTACACATCTTACACACCTAATTCTTGTGAAGACAAAAAAAAAAGAAAGTAAGATGCCCTATGTTGGTAGTCCCAACCGTGAACCCTCCTCTAAGGGAATTAGTTCTCTTATTCATTCATTCTAAGATATCACATGCAAAAGTTCATGAATTTTCTCTTCTTTCTTTAATCTTCATCAAAACATGAGATTTTTGATTCAAATTGTTCATAAAAGATTACTAAAATTATTAGTGTAATATATGAGTGTTAGTAATCAATTTGAGGGTAAACTACTAAATTAATATCTAGCTAATATTATTTAGTGGGGATAAGGGATAATCTTGGGTGCAATCAAGAGGAGAATCTCTATTTTGGGATTTTTGGAGGATCATCCTTATATTCATGGAAAGCTCAAGAACTAACAAGAAGGAGATCTTGTTGGTGCCCAATATGACCGAAATTTTTTTGGTGAGAAAACGATTTTCTCATCTTCTGTTATTAAGTTTG
Source organism: Silene latifolia (assembly GCF_048544455.1). Lineage (NCBI taxonomy): Eukaryota > Viridiplantae > Streptophyta > Magnoliopsida > Caryophyllales > Caryophyllaceae > Silene > Silene latifolia. The sequence goes on from NC_133534.1 coordinate 41,198,614, forward strand.
CATGCATAAGATCTAATTAATTTTATGACTAAATTAATTTTGAAATATATATGAATATGTTAAGTAATGAGATATAGATTTCTAACAAGCGGTATCATGAGCCTTAGGTTGTTTGCATGCAAATCGGTTATAGTTTTTCCGAGTTATACGATTAACATATAAAACTTATAAATTTGTGTTTATTATGATATATCACGAAATTTATTATGCATGTTAAAGTTTCTGATCCTAAAATGTATTTAGGATATTTTGGTTAATTTATGGATTTTTATTGTTCATTTTATATAATAATGGCATTAAAAATGTGATTTTATGATAAAAATGTCATTTTCGGACTAAAATTAGCTAAACTTCAAAATTTCCAGTGGTTTTTGGATATGTTTTCACATATATTATTTTTAGATGATCTATAAATTTTCATAATTTTTGGAGTTTTTATGCTCGAAATATGGATTTTTCATGATAAAAATCGAATTTAAATGAAAAATAGGTTAATATGAGAAATATTTCGAATCTGGTCATAGAAATTTAGTATGTTGTCACATGCAATTTTAAAAGATACTTCATGACTAAGGAAAAACGTCACATGTTGCATTTTATTACCTATTTCAGATCTAAAATTGAAAAGTTGATAAAGATAATTTTTCTCATGTTTTTATGATTATAATTGATAAATCCGATAAACCGCAACATTGTTTTTCCCGATAAATTTCGAAATTTTTAACCTAAGTTTTTGGACATTATGAGTGTCATGGTATTTTTTCCAGAATGTTCATGAGTTTAAATTTCAAATTTGAATTTATTTGAAATTTTTATGATCTATTTGGAGTTTATGGCCTTTTATTGTAATTTTGAGTCCATTAATGAACAATTTTAAGAAATATAAGTTAATTATTGTCAATATGTTAGTGGAGACTAATTTTGAGTCTTAAGTTGGTTAGGGTAATTAACTTGTGCATAAATATGATTTTATGTAATTATTGTGATTTTAAAAGGTTGAATCACGCAAATCCGTAAAAACCGATTAATATACGATATTGGCTCCTTAAAGGCGATTTAGCATAAAATTAGGCATGTTCATACATATTATAATGCTCCATTTTATTTATGATTATCATAATTTTATTTTATGTAATTTTTACTTAGTATGGCCTTAGTTTTTAATTGGTATTACCCGAAATGTATGGGAATATCGATTCGGTTGTAATTTATTATGATCTCGTATCACCGTTTTGTAATTTAATAGAGTTATTTTATTTTAAATACAAATGTGTAATAGGAAATTATGTAATTTGTTATGTAATTTATTTATTCCGGAGATCCTTGAAGACGGAGCCACTCAAGAAGGCGATCCATTAAAGACGGTGTTACCTCGAGATGCGTGCCAAAACCGAAGTTCTAGGGACCAATGGAGTTGGTTTCCGAATATGTAATAGTTAATTAGATTTTCTATTTTAGGAAGGCTATACTAGGATTTAATTTATGCTTTGCATTTTATTTATATGTCGCATGCATCGCTAAATCGCCATAACTAAAACATGCATTATCATTTAAATCGAGTATATCGACCGTGTCAGTTATAATTATCGTAGTTCACCGCTTTAGTTCACTTAAAACGTGACAGATAATAAATTGACATGACATCTCGCTAAAAATAAACAATTGAGACTTAGCCTTACCAAATAGTAGAAACCATGAAAACCTATTTCGTGAGGGAGTGCACTCGGCTTTACCGGGGTACAAACCTTGTTACGTAGGGGAATTGGGTGATAAATGTCTACCCACCGAATTTATAAAGATGAGAGTTGTTTTCGGCTTTACCGATGCCCAAGTTGATGTAAATTTGGATCATGGACACATTTATTCGAAATTTGGGTTGAACTCAACGAAAGTATTCTCGACGGTTGCCGAATGTGTTTCGGGCTAAAGATAAATATTAATCTAATTTTATCGACCAAGAGTTCTAAAAGTAGAATCGATTAAAGAGTTAATCCACCGAGTTATATTGATAAGGGTTGTATTCGGCTTTACCGATGCCCAAGTTAATATGAATTTGGATCTTGGAATCATTTATCACAGTTGGGTAGAGGTCACTATGTAAATGCTTAACTTGTTATATACAAGTATTAATAAAACGATAAATGTTAAGTTTTCCACTATTCCGTTATCATTATGTTCTATTTCTTTACCACAATTCGTATACGATATCATTTCGATTTTTGATTCAAATCTCCATTAAAACATCGTAACTAAAGACAAATATGAATTTGCTTCTAAAACCTCATATGAACCATTGCTAAGGATCTCTTGTAAAGAGTATAGATAAAAGTTATTCGTGATCAAAAGGGTTTTTGATTCTTGACTAACACATTGATACGAAATTGATGCAGAGATTAGACGAAATAAACAGTCTCCACGACTGTTCAGTCAGAAGGCAATTTCCCCAGCTGTTTACTCGGTTACTTGGCGCCCAAGTAAGAGGTGTCGAGACTTCTTTCCTAAAAGAAGTCATATCCTAATTGAATTAGTTTTATTATTTCCTAGAAGAATAAGTTATTTATTTCCTAGTTGTGTTAGAAGTTTTAATTTCCTAATTCTAAGTTTATTCGGTTTAGGAAAGTGTCCAAGTTTCCTAATTCTGGATTATGTCAGTTATTGTTTTCCTATTATGTTTTAGGAAAGTATTTCCTATATCTTTAAGAAGTGTGTAATAAGGCAATTAGAATTGCCATAGAAGTCTTAATCTACACGAGTAGATTTAGGAGATCAGTTTAAGGAAGTTTGTTTCCTTAATCGGTTTAGGAGTCTTTTTAGTTAGTATAAATAGGAGTCATTGTATTCTTATTTTCAGCAGATTATGATATATTGAATTAAGAAAATTGAAGCTGTTGCTTTATTGTGTTTGCAAGTTTTGTAAACCCTAGGTTCGACGCGTTTCGTTCCAAATTGTTATTGTTTGACGCGTTTTCAAGCATTAACCCGAGTTATAATCAATAGGTCTTGATTATAGTTCACCATTGGTTGAGTTATAGGTCTAGCTCAAGCAAATATCCCATTGGTTCGATTTATTCACATATTTCGAAACAAATATCCTTTTATTTTCTTGTTCGTTTATATTACAAAAAAACACATAAAAATTACAAAGTCCACATTCTGATTCAAACAGTTCAATAGACCGTTCAAATCTCATAAATCCGACAATCAGACAGTCTTCAGCACTGTCCAGTTTTAGTAATTCCGCTGCAACTCTAGCGAATCTTATTCTTTTGAGTAATTTTCGTATCATTTGGTATCAGAGCTTCGGCTCTTGATTTCCTTAAAACAAGACGGTCCTATGGGGGAAAGGAAGATGGAACTTATCAACACGGAGCAACGAGCTCAACTCTTTTATACCAAGTGCCAAGTGAATGATCGATGGTGTAGTGTGATCATAGATGGAGGAAGTTGCACCAACGCCGCCTCATCCGAGATGGTAAGTAAACTTGCTTTGTCAACTACAACTCATCCTAAACCATACACTTTACATTGGCTAGATAATGGTAAGAAGGTGAAAGTCTCACAACAAGTTCAAGTTTGTTTTACAATGGGTCCTTACAAAGATGAGGTTTTATGCGATGTAGTCCCTATGGATGCTTGTCATATTATTTTAGGGAGACCTTGGCAATTTGATTGAGATGTGACACATAAAGGTCGAAGCAATGAATATATTCTATCATCTAGTGGAAAGAAAATCGTCTTGAGGCCTATGTCGTCCGAAGCAATTTATGTTATGCATTCTAGTCGTGACAAAAGATCGAGTCTAACAATGTTTGCTATGGAAGACGAACTTGACCAAGAGCTAAACAAGGAAGAGTTTAAAGACAACACCATTGATTCTTCCCTGGATTTAAATCATCCGCCAATATTTGATGATTATGGTGATGAAGAAACGGTTGATGCTCTTGATGATGAAGTTTCAAAGATTGTGAATTTAGATAAGGATGATAACAAAAAAGAAGAGAAAAAAGAAATTGTTGAAGAATTGACATTGGACATTAATTCGATTCATAGCAATCTAATTCATGTCAAACCAACATTGATGAAGGGAAAATATAAATCACCATTGGAATCGTATATAGATGAGTTCTTATATGGTGATAGGTATTCTGATCTTACTGTCTTCACTTCGGTGTTAATGGGGAATTGTGAAGATATTGAAGGCAATGATAACTTCTTATTTGGCTCAATAGAGTTGAAAGAGGTGCATAGTTCTTATGTGCTCGGTATTCTAATGGATGTGAATGCTGCAACTGTTAAAAGATCATCATGTTCACTTGATCTTGAATATGCAGATATTAACAAGTTTCTAATTCTTGTGCACAGAAGGTGGAGGGGTGGAAGGCACGAGAAAAGGAGAATGGGGAGTCGAAACCATGAACATGGAAGGCAAGAGAGGAGTTTAGAAGCAAACAAGATAGATGAGCTTGAAGTTTTTATTGAAGATGATGAACTAAAAGATAATTCAAGTTTATTACTATTTCTTATAAATGAATTTGCATCCAGGTTTGTGAAGTTCATATTTGATCCCGGAGGATTAAAGCGTCATGAATTGAGGACAATTCCTTTCAAAGGGGGAGGGGATGATACGAAATTGATGCAGAGATTAGACGAAATAAACAGTCTCCACGACTGTTCAGTCAGAAGGCAATTTCCCTAGCTGTTTACTCGGTTACTTGGCGCCCAAGTAAGAGGTGTCGAGACTTCTTTCCTAAAAGAAGTCATATCCTAATTGAATTAGTTTTATTATTTCCTAGAAGAATAAGTTATTTATTTCCTAGTTGTGTTAGAAGTTTTAATTTCCTAATTCTAAGTTTATTCGGTTTAGGAAAGTGTCCAAGTTTCCTAATTCTGGATTATGTCAGTTATTGTTTTCCTATTATGTTTTAGGAAAGTATTTCCTATATCTTTAAGAAGTGTGTAATAAGGCAATTAGAATTGCCATAGAAGTCTTAATCTACACGAGTAGATTTAGGAGATCAGTTTAAGGAAGTTTGTTTCCTTAATCGGTTTAGGAGTCTTTTTAGTTAGTATAAATAGGAGTCATTGTATTCTTATTTTCAGCAGATTATGATATATTGAATTAAGAAAATTGAAGCTGTTGCTTTATTGTGTTTGCAAGTTTTGTAAACCCTAGGTTCGACGCGTTTCGTTCCAAATTGTTATTGTTTGACGCGTTTTCAAGCATTAACCCGAGTTATAATCAATAGGTCTTGATTATAGTGCACCATTGGTTGAGTTATAGGTCTAGCTCAAGCAAATATCCCATTGGTTCGATTTATTCACATATTTCGAAACAAATATCCTTTTATTTTCTTGTTCGTTTATATTACAAAAAAAACACATAAAAATTACAAAGTCCACGTTCTGATTCAAACAGTTCAATAGACCGTTCAAATCTCATAAATCCGACAATCAGACAGTCTTCAGCACTGTCCAGTTTTAGTAATTCCGCTGCAACTCTAGCGAATCTTATTCTTTTGAGTAATTTTCGTATCACACATCTACTTACAAAGGATTGTTTTTCATATACTTAATTGAATTAAGTACTTTGAAACGTTAAATCATTTTGGTAACTAGATTTGTTGGAAATCAAAATTGACCAAAATACCGCAACCACTTCAATGAAAGTTTCAAGACTAAACGAACGAATGAAGAGTAGTCTTCATGAAATTAAATTTTGCTTCTCTAAGCAAAGACTCATTGAAATGAGTGGGAGCATTCTCTTAAACCGTTAAGAAAAGGATAAGGTTCTAAGAAGTAAAATTAGAATGGAATTGATACAAGGTAATGTTAAAAGTAACGTTATTGAGAATAACAATACTAAACCTATCAATCCCGACCGATAAAGTTTCCATTGTCTTAATTGTTGGACGCTAGAAAGGAAACTACCCCAAATTATTGAAGAATCAACAAGTTAGTTGTGGGACATCTAATGGGACCTTCTTCTTTAAATGTTTATTTGATTAACATAAATTTTGCTAGTACTACTTCGTCAATATTAGAAACCAGTGGAGGTTTTCATCATTGTATTTGATACATAAGATGATTAGAATATGACGACTAGCAACAATGATGTTGAGAGATAGAGTCATTGTATACTCAATCTAGTTTTTTTTTTTTTTTGAGTTTAAAGTTGTACTTAATTGTGACTATTAAGTGCATAAACTCCAAATAAGAATATAAACTTGTTAAGATACAAAAGAGGTTTCACTTTTGTGACCCCATACACCATGATTTGATGTATGGCTAGCCCATTATCAAGGTGATTATATTCTAAACCAAACTAGAATGACACATCATGCAGATGATGTAAAACTCAAATTGGTAACCCAAGATTAAACCTTAAATTCTGGAATGATAAACGCAAAGAGTTATCGAGTACTCTTGAAACCATTAGATTGTTAATCTTATGGTATATGCGTATTTTGTATTCAAAGCAAGATGTCTCGTGCCTTTTGGTTGAAAAGGAGATCGAGGTTGTAAATCATTGATCCAAATAGGTTGATCATTTTCATTTACCAGCGATTTAAGTTGACGCTAATGTTATCACTTAATAAGGTAAATAGAGAAATCTTTGAAGAAGTTCAATGAGTTCAAGGAATCACGATTTAGTCGTGATGGGATTATCAAAGTGAAGACTTTGATATAAACCAAAGGAAATGTTATATAGTATCACAAGTTAATCTCTCTTAACACACATTATGGGATAATGTGTGGTTGGATAAGAAATCAAACGCTATTCGATATGGTTTGGACTTCAATCAAGTCACTTTGAGTTACTTGATCCTTTTGGGAATTTTATCATTTTGTCTAAAATATTTTTCCACTAAATCTAAAACGAATCATATGAGATATGAAATGGTAGGATACCATGCTTGTAAGTTTTCACAAGAAACAAATGCTCATTTTTCCTTACTATAATCACGAGTACAACGAATTTGTGGCTCGTGAAGCTGTCTTTCTAAAATACAAGTTTATTTCTAGAAGACAGAGTGGGAGAAATTATTCAAAGAGCCACAAAGAATGTTATGTCACAAGAAACTGGTCTTTCTTGGCTACATGAGACGTTTTGTGTAAGACGTTGTTTCTTCAAAACCTAGGAGGTTAAAGTCATCACTTGTTGAAGATGATGAATTAGTGTTACTTTTAGAAAGTAAAGAGCATGCAACTTACAAAGAAATTGTTTGATTCAAGTTGATTACTTCTGGAAAGTAATGAACATATGACTTACATGAGAGTGTTTAAGTCACAACTCAATACAAGGCTTAGTGCCATGAAAATCCGAAATAAATTCCAAGTGAATTGTTAGATATCAAAGCTTGATTGGTTGCAAAGGGTTTTGCACTAGTTGAAATGCTTAAGTCTATTTGGATCTTCTTAGGGATTGTGTTTCATTATGATGATATACATATAGCAAGTGAATCTAAAACCCACTTATTCAATTAGAAGGAATGTATTCAATACATGTCTTGAGTTTTGTAGATTCTTGCCATCCTAAGATAATGTGAAACTTAAGAGAGAATCTTAAGTAGGACATCAATGAGTTGGAATCAATGTTTTGATCATGTTATAAAACTTTTCTCGATAAGTCGAGAAGTTGTGTTTATACATGGAGTTTAGTGGGAGTTACGGAAATTTTAATTAGTCTAATATATAGATGACATATTGATCATTGGGAATGATTTAAGACTTGGAGTAATATAATACATCTTTAATATCCAGATTTATGTAGATAAATCCACATGATATTAGCGTCAAATAAGAAGTCTTATGTTGATAAGATTCATGACTAATTCAATCAAGTTAAACACATTTGATTGATTCCATTTGCTTCCGCTGCCGGATCAATTAAATGAGAAATGATGTATAACACTTTATATACTTTGAGTATGATGAATTGTTTCAAATCGAATTTAACTAATAGTTACCAAGTAAGCCATGAAGATTACCCTTAAGTGCTTGCAGAAGCATTAAGGATGTAGTGCAAAGTGTTTTTGATGCAATTTTGTGTAAGGGTGTTACACAAGTGACAATTGACAATTAAGATTGCGCATGGTTTCCGACAAAGCCATAATCGAAACACATTAGGATGGTTAAGATACCATTGTGGCTATGTTATTTAATAAATAGATTTTCTAGAATTGTTCTAGGCAATAAAGAACAATGAGAAATATTTGTAACGGAAATTGAGTACACTTGCAATCATGGGATGTACAAGAAGGATGAGTCCCGCACACTGTGAAAACAGTGGGAGCTATTCTATGGCTAGAGGGCCTATGTCTTGATTGGATCTCGACACGTACTCAGAAAGTTTTTTAATGCAAATGTATACATTACAAAGGAAAACAAGTATGTAGTAAGGTTGAGTAAGGTACAAGAAGTTGATAAAACCTACTAACCAAAGCCTTCTTATAGGCTTAACATGATGAGTCATGTCATTTCAATTAGATTGAGATTAATAACTACATAAAAGATAAAATTAGATTATAGAATATGAAATAGTAATCAGGTATTGACTATTCATATGTGATAATCACATTTGTCGTTCGAGTTTTTAAGCTGAAAAACTCTTTTTTATACTTTGTTACATCCAAATGGGTTGTAGAGACAACATTGAACCCCGTTAAAGTGAACCCGAATTAACATGGTATTCGCCCATAGTCACTTGTATGAGGTGACGTCTCGAAGTGACTAGAGTGTGATGCGATTGATGGCAAGATCAAGTGCCATAGATTCATGTGAGATGACTAGTCGATCACATAGGCAGACTGTTAGGAACACTTTGTCGGGCAGTGACCGCTTATAAAGTTCTGGCAAATTTATATAGCATGGTCGTGGCGAGAGCTACTATAGTATTCTAATGAGTCGATTCTTTTGACTAAAGACTGTTCGCCTAAGGTGGCACAGTTTCAGATTAACTTTGATTTGTGTTACTACGACCTTCGTAAATGGGGTCAAATGGGCATATTTTGGGTTATGATGGCTGTGGCTAGTCGAAGGGAACAAGTGCAATAGAAATTGTCCACCCCTTGTCAGGGTTATAACAATATCTCAAGGCCACTCGAGGAGTAATGAACTGGAAATACGTGGCCACGCTCGGAAGGTATCTATGGTAGATAAATTCCGGTCAATCAGTTATTCTCCAGATCGAGGAAACCACTCTCGATATGATCACTTGCAAGTACGACCCGAAAGACACCTTGCATTGAGTGGGAGATAGTAATAGGACAAGAGAATTGGTGACGCACACTTGTCGAGGACAAGTGGGAGATTGTTGGAATATGTGTCCTCCGACAATAATGCGATCACTATTGTCGATCATGATGATCACATGTTTAAATCTCATTTTTAAGAATACGTAAGGGATGATTCATTTTATAGTCAACTGATCAACATTAATCGGTAACGATTGGTTTGCTAGAGTTTGACGTTACTGTCGTGGGACGGTGGTGGTCAGTTGATCCCTTAAGATCACACCTAAAGGATGATGCCCTTATCCGTAAAGTTGATTAATTGTATGACGATACAAGTTAATCAATTCCTTAAAATTGAACAAATTCAATTTGCGAGAGAGAATATTGATATCTTATTATAATGGGATTAAATAAGATTTATTTTAGTAATTGAAATACTTTATTACTAAAATTGTTTATTGTTTGTGAAACAATAAAGATAAGAATGAATGGTTACTTATAATTACAAGATGTTGTGAATTATAATTTTATGACCCATTTTATTTTTGTGATCAAGTACCACTAGTCAATTTGTTGTACGTAATTTAATTAATTCATGAAATGATATTTATGTGATAAATATGCATCAAATTAATTAATAACATGTAACATACTACATGTGACATATTTTGTGACAAATGACAAATTGACAAAATAAAATGGTAGTCCATTTTATGTATATGGACCGAAATAATGGAGGTGGAAGGTGTTAGTGGGTGAAATATTTTATGAGATAAAATAACCTAATCATGGCCTAACTCTTACACATCTTACACACCTAATTCTTGTGAAGACAAAAAAAAAGAAAGTAAGATGCCCTATGTTGGTAGTCCCAACTGTGAACCCTCCTCTAGTATAAGGGAATTAGTTCTCTTATTCATTCATTCTAAGATATCACATGCAAAAGTTCATGAATTTTCTCTTCTCTCTTTAATCTTCATCAAAACATGAGATTTTTGATTCAAATTGTTCATAAAAGATTACTAAAATTATTAGTGTAATATATGAGTGTTAGTAATCAATTTTAAGGTAAACTACTAAACTAATATCTAGCTAATATTATTTAGTGGGGATAAGGGATCTTGGGTGCAATCAAGAGGAGAATCTCTATTTTGGGATTTTTGGAGGATCATCCTTATATTCATGGAAAGATCAAGAACTAACAAGAAGGAGATCTTGTTGGTGCCCAATATGACCGAAAATTTGTTGGTGAGAAAACGATTTTCTCATCTTTTGTTATTAAGTTTGCATGCATAAGATCTAATTAATTTTATGACTAAATTAATTTTGAAACATATATGCATATGTTAAGTAATGAGATATAGATTTCTAACAATAATGTTCTTAGATAAACTGGGTACATAGTAACAGTTATACAAATATAACTCAAAACCACTCGGGGGCTGGATTACATATGTTCCCTTTGAGACTGCAGCAACTCTTGCTCCATTCGACTCGACGAGTCCACATCACCCTTTGCGAGAGGTGTGATGTTTTTTAGGCCCTGCAAATGATTACACAGATGAGAACCACAACCAGTATCAAGTACCCAAGTTCCGAAACTTGCATGGTTAATCTCAATCATATGAATATCAGATGACATACCAACAGGAGTGACGCGGCCTGCTTTTATGTCCTCGCGGTACACGGGACCGTTCCTCCTCCAATGCCCAGTCTTGTGACAATGGTGGCACTCAATGTCACCGCCCTTGCTCTTTGCCTTGCCTTGTGAGCCACTAGTCTCACCAGGCCCACTCTTACCGTTTCCTGACTTTTTAAACTTTGGCTTTCCTACAGTTAGGTCGCCGTGAGCTTTTCCCTTACCCTTATTCTTGTTGGAAATCATGAGAACATCTTTCTTCATGCTCCCACTCAATTTCATATCCTTCTCGATCTGTACGAGAAGTGAGTGTAGCTCATGAGGACTTTTCTTCATGTCATTCATGTAGTAATTTGCCCTGAAACGAGCAAAACCATCATGAAGTGAATGAAGCATACGGTTAATGACTATGCTCTCACTGATTTTGCAATCAAGTGCCTCCAGTTTCTCGACATTCTCAATCATGTTAAGAATGTGTGGGCTAACCGGTTGGCCTTTCTAGAGTTTCGCATCAAAGAAGCGACTGGTATGCTCATAAGTAACGATTCTCGGTGCTTTTGAGAACTCATTAGTGAGCGTGGTGAAAATCTTGTTTGCACCTTGGGCAATGAAGCGTCTTTGCAAATTGGTTTCCATTGCAAAAATGAGTACGTTCTTTATCGCACCCGCTTCCATAACGAAGTCACTATAAGCAATTGACTCGTTAGCTCTTTCATTGGGGCTTGGGTTTGGCGGTATTGGCTCAGTTAAGTACTTGAGCTTACCGTCAGCAATGGCAGCATTCCGTAATGATGCCTCCCAGTCCGCAAAGTTGGACCCGTCATTCTTGATCGTGTGGCGATTCATGTGGTCCATGAAAGCTTTTAGCCAGGACTCGCGTCCAAGTGTGGCACTTGGCATAGGGATATCATTATTTCCAGCCATTTGTTGTAAGCAGTATTATCAATATAAAATGAATTCTACACTGCGAAAAGGAAAAAAAATATAATAAGCATACTCATCGTTATGATTTAAGTCTAATGCAATACTGTTATAACGCGAAGACTCAAGCATTTATACAATTGACCTTCCTCAATAATTATATAAATGATCCCAAGACTCAATTGTCTGTAAATTGATAAGCCAACCTTTTGGCTAATTCTACTTTTAGAATTCTTGGTTGATAAATTTCTGTAAATTCTATCTATAGTCCATCATAATCTCGAGAAACTCTTCGGATTATAATGTTGAGGTAAACTAAGTCAACACAAACTACTTACCCAACGTAGAAGGGGTCATATGGAGAGTAAGGTCATATATGCCTACCGACGAAGAAGGGATTCATAGCTATTTGCCCTTATAAAGACTAGTCTCAATTTCAGTTTTAGAGGAAGATCCCATCAACTTTATTTTAATTCATTTTAAGTGAACTAATATCTAGCATGCGAGAATGAATAAACTAAGATGATGGCTTAAAATTGTGTGACATCTTTATGTCCATGATGACTAATATCCAAACTATATGAGTCAATTTTCATGCATTTAAGTAGGTGGTTTGGTTTAGGCGGAATATGATGCAATAACTATCAAGCGAAGAAAAGCAACAGGAATGGAAAAACGTAAAACAAAAATTAAGTCCTAGTGTGGCCTATCTACCAAAATGAACATAAATACAACTTTGGTATCTTTCCTAGGACCCGAGAAGCTTGTCTTGATGTTCCATCTTGGTCCATGTTGCGGCAGTTAGCAATCCAATCTCCATCTTTAGTCTTCTCAAAATTACAATAAAATTACAAAATAAACCTATTTACATTCTAATTTCAAAAACATAATACTAAGGAAAATTAAAGGAGATTCGAGATCTCAAAATTACATTAAAATTATGTTTCCATCATTGCGAAAACATAATTAACTAAGGCCACACTAGGTAATACAGATTACAACCGATTGCAAAAATACGTAAATTAAACCATTCAACAATTCATACAACTAAATAAAATGCATCAACTATAAATTAATCATTCAGGACATAATTCCTTAATTATGTAGAGTAATTTATCCAAACCACCTATTTTAAAATATCAAAATTATGTGACAATTCCTCAATTACTCACAATAATTCCAATCTTAATTCACATTAACTAGTGATATGAATTAATCCTACATTATTTTAAACCTCTTTAAAATAATTGGGTATCTAAAACTTTGTGAACTTTTTCACAACAAACAATTATACATTATAGAGATGATGTATAATAATCATTATTGGCCAAAACAAAACAAAAAAAACAGAATTTTTTTTTTTATTAACAGCTCTCGACTGCTCTCGGCATAATGCCCAATAATCAAAAAAAACATTTTTTTTCTTTTTCTCTCGGCATTATCACACAAAAAAACGAAATATTTTTTTTTTTCCTTTTGCTCTCGGCACAAACCCTAAAAATGGAAAAAAAAAAACAGTTTTTTTTTTCTTTTCGAAAAACAACCCTTTTAATGTGAACAATTTGTTTAAAGTTGCTACTATAACAAGATTGGCATAAACATCAACATTTAATTTAAACATAGATCAAACTAGACGATTCAATTTAACCTCTTAAAATGAATATCTAAATCATGATTAAACCGATCATCACAATTGATTTGAACATTATTAAATTGACTTGTATGCCAAAACAATATAGCAAAAACAAATCATCAACAATTAAAACAATTTCCATTCACATTTTAATTTAATTCTTATTAAATCAAAACATCTACAAATTTATCATATTATCATCTTAACTAATTAAAACAACAATATGAATAAATTAAAATGGAAACAACAATATCAAAAACGAAAAATCATCTCGGCAGAAAAAAAAATTGCTCACGGCAAAGAAAATTTCTCACGGCCGAAAAAAATTTTTTCTTCAAAAATTTTGTTTAAATTCATTTATGAAAATCATATAAAATAATTTCGTGGCCTATGCTCTGATACCACTTGTAGGAAATATCGGTATATTTCATCAAGAAAAATTCGGGTTATAACGAATTATGATATATGAAATTACTAGTCATAAACGAATTGCATAAACAAAAGAATAGAGATTTAGAATTAACCTTTGGTCCTAGCAATTTGGCCTAAGAACAATATCGAAATCGATATTCTCCTAATTGTTGCACCCAAAATGCTATGAGAAATGCCTCTCTTTTGCTAGAAAAAATGAACCCTAATTTCTAATTTTTTAGGTTTTTGTGTGATGTGAGAATTAGGTCAAAAATTAGGTTAGAAAAATGATTTTCCTCTCCCCTTTAAACCATGTAAATGGGAGTGAATCATAGGAGATATTTTTCTTCCTTTTTCTTTTTATTTGACCGAGTAACCAAAAACAAATAAGGATAAAATCCCCTTATATTTGGTTGTTATCTCAATGTATAAAATGTGTGTATATCTTATCAATTGTCAATTATGTCGACATGTAATAATAAGTCCACATATAACAGCTTGCAGTCGATTTATTAATACCGGTCTGTCAACATTTATTATGACAATATCGTATAATGTATACATTAACTATAAGCATCGAATATTTATAATTTGCTTATTAAATATAACCGTTTATGTTTAATTACGAATTAACATCTTAATTCGTTTAAGCAATCATTATATACATTAATTAAATATAACAGTTTATATTCAATTTACGAATTTAACAATTAATTCGTCTCAGCTGGTATTATTTAATTGTATTAAATAATCGTCTCATCATCACATTGACTAACCTTTTAGTCAAATACATGGACTAACCTTTTAGTCATATAAGGCATCAATGTGATTATATTTTCATACAATCACATCTCTCAAACACATCCTTTAGGTGTGACTTTTAGGGACCAGTTGATCACCGCCATCAGTATGATAATAACGTCAAACTTCTAGCAAGCCAACCGTTATTAAGTGAACGTTAATCAACTGATAAAATATATATATATACACACACACACACACACACACACACACACACACACACACACACACACACACACACACACACACACATATATGCTGAAATTATACTAATTTCAATCATATTCATTTCTACTACACAGCTACAAACAATGGCCAGGTTGATACTCAGAATGGTGGAAACGGGGGATAAGCCATCTGAAGAAGAGTTGGTTATGGTTCGGCAAGTCATAAAGGAAGCAGGGGAGAAGTAGAAAAAAGCGGGCATGCAAAGTGAGAAAGACATGGGAAATGATCAAGATGGGGTAGATGAAGAGGAAGCTATGAAGGCAGGGGAGAAGGAGGTGGAGGTGGGAGCCGAAGACACGTTCTTATCATCTCTAATTTCAGCTTTTGAGGAGGTATTAGTTACTACGACTAGTTTATAATTGCTGTATATATACTAATTAATTAAATTTATTATTTAAAGTAGTGTATGTATTATGCTAATTAATTAAAAATGTGAAGGTCGTTTGTAAGAAGTCTTGTGCTCTTTACTATAAAACTCCTACGGTAGCATCGGGCAGAATTGTTGTTGTTAGGGGAGTAGCGTTCTATTACGACCAGATTCAAGAAGTTGAGGTTGAAGGCAATCAAGGCATTGCCTTCCGTGAGGGATGGAGGGAAATGGAAGTGACCAAGTTATATCTGGAGAAGTATGGAACTCTAATAGTACCACGTATTGAAAATTGGCTTTTACAAGATGTCGTGGGTTCTATTGTGCAATGGCCTGAAGCATTCATTAGTGTTGACATCTCCGCGATAGTTATGCTAAAGCGAACACATTTTATATAATGAACGCCTTTAAATTTATTAGAGTAACCTTATCTAACATATAGTAAGTATTTGAATTTTTATATTTTTAGGAGTTACACGAAGCCATTATGGCTGAAATTAGGACTACTACGTCAACACCCAAAGTCACTGATTCGACTGCCTCTCCACCCAAAATTCAAGAGGTAATAATAATTTGAAAAATAGATTGTGAGTTTTTCCTTTTTTTTGGTTATTTAAATTATATATGACGTCTCGTGTAATGTGTATATTTTTTTTTTCTAAATTGTAGACCGAGGTTAAATCTACTCTTGCTGCACACAACGTTGGTGTTCCTCTTAAACCTAGATATCACACCGATGATTATAAGCAAAAATTGAATACTCCAACGTTGGTAGCTTTGCACCAGCTGGCTGAAAGGAAGCTAGCTGTCGAGGAAGTACTCATGATCGACATCGGAGAGGATGTTATGGCGAAGGTACAACTGTTTTTATGGATGGGGAATCACTGTGCCAGTTTCTCGACCTTGACGAGTTAGATACTATGCCCATTGTAATTTGGATGAAGTAAGTCGTGTCAACTGAATTGTTCTCTTAGAAGTCCTTTGGATACAGATACAGAGAGTACATCGATAAAATTGTTGAACGGTTGATGACACCCAAAAGCCTATGGTTTGCCCCATACAATGAGAATCAGTATGTATAGTACTTTATTATAATGAATCACGATTCTATTCATATATTAACACGCTTACATGCATGTATATGAACTAACAGTTCAATTTTCAATATTTCATAGCAAGCATTTGCTGCTAACGACAATCAATGTGAAAAAAGGCATAGTGTACTGGATTGACTCTTGCGGACATAGTCCCACTGAGAAATTTGTAAAGATGATGACTGAGTAAGTTTACAACCTTATATTATAATGTCAATTGTTATTGTATGACCATTGAAGACTAGGCTCCTTTTAATGTCCCATAAGTATTACTGAGCCAAATGCTAATTATAATTTCCTGTATATATTTATGAATTAGTGTGTTTCAAGCAATTGTAGCATTAATTCCAACTTTTGTCACGATAAAAGTAAGTGTATTCTTAATAATTACTCCTATCATTTAATTTATGTTTATGCGAGAGGTTGATCTAATTTAGCTTATTTGTATGTGATTTATATAATAGTCTCCTCTACAACAACCAGACAACAAACAATGCGCCTTTTTCTGTTGTCGGTCCATGTGGGAGATTATCACCCGAAAGTATATCAACATAGAGTCACCGGTTAGTGTGTTTTAATAACTATTTCAAACGTAACTTGGTTGTAATTCTGTGAAATATTCCACTTATTCTGTCTATTTTGATTAAGTGTATTTTGATTTATAGTTCCCACCTTTACTCAACAACAAAGACCCAACCTATTCGAAGGAAGACATCGCCGACATGAGAAATAAGTGGGCCACTTATTTTCTTTCATTAGCGGATGGTCAATAATAGTCTTCTCATTATGTATGTGTGTATATAGAGCCATGTGTAATTAGTTTTGGTTATCTTGTTTATAATATTTTGATGCTGGGTTGAATAGATTAATCTGTGTAATATTCTGATATTGCAGGATTGAAATTTTGCAATGCGCACCTGCTGA
Source organism: Silene latifolia (assembly GCF_048544455.1). NCBI lineage: Eukaryota > Viridiplantae > Streptophyta > Magnoliopsida > Caryophyllales > Caryophyllaceae > Silene > Silene latifolia. Next base: position 41,215,865 of record NC_133534.1, read on the forward strand.
AATGTTATTTTGCAATAGCATTTCAGCGGAACCTGCTACTGCAAAAATTAGCATTTCAGCAGCTGTTAGAACCTGTTAAAACAATTTTTTTAAAAATATTTATAAATTCGATTACGATTAAAAATAAAACCGTGGTCAATAAATCATTCAAAACGGTCGCATTTAAATAGAAACCCGTTGACATATTCATCCATAATATAACGGTTTAATAATCACAAACCGTTGTCGAATTCATGACATTTAAAACGGTTTAATATGCATAAACCGTTGTCATATTTACTATTTTACAACGGTTGTGTTTCAGTAAAACCGTTGTCATAGGTTTCCGTAGAGCATTCAGAAAAACTACCACGGTTTCAATATTATAGACAAAGGTTTTTGAACCGTTCTTAATATTGTATTACGGTTATTTGAACCCGTAATTTACATTTCATAACGGTTCCGCCTTTTTAACAACCGTGGTCACGAAATAACAACGGTCGATGTAATAACGGTTTCGTATTTTGTATTACAACGGTATATCACCTTATCTAACCGTTGTTGCACCAATTATTTGGCGTAGTGCAGTCACCCTCACCTTGAAGTGGTCCCTCACATAGGAGTTCGCCATCAAGAAAGGAGTGATGTCGGTCGGTGCAGGTAAAACATCGCCGATCAAGCCCGTGATCACGGCAGAAGACACTTTCTTCGGAGTCTCCGAAAACTGAACAAGCGTTTCGCCAAAAGGAAGGCCCGATATAATGGCGAAGTCCTCCAAAGTGATGCCGACCTCCTAAAACTCCATGTGGAACGACGACGTCGTGTCCCATTAGCGGTCCAACATGGCACGAATCAAACACAAGTTCGATTTAATCGAAGCCCCGTGAATCTTATGCCAGACAGCAACAAACGGCCCCATAGCCGACCTCTCTTTCAATGACCTTGAACCGGCCCAGAGAACATCGTGGAAACCCATGCAAGTCGAGAAACCTGAGGAAGTCCTCATGGTAGCAATTTACTGAAATTGGGAATCAAATAAGGTCAGAACACTTATTCAGGTCTGAGATAACAAAAACAAAAAAAAGCTCTACAAAGTAGCAAACTCACCAGGCCCTCGTGCACACGGTAAGAGATGTGGGTGTCAAGCCACAACAACAACTGACTGCCATCAAAACCCTTGGCCCAAGCAACTGCCGCCCGCAGGTTCAGCCCTCAAGGAGCCTGAACCCGCCTAGCCTCCCAACCACGGACGAAGGCGTCGTCCTCCTCCGTCTCCACTCTTCGCCTCTTCGCGCCGCGAGACTGTACGGAACGACGAGGACACCTCTCGACAACCCACACAACCTTCTCAAGCTCCTGTGTGGAGACCAGAGGACCTCTCCTCCTGGTAGTGACCCTCCTCCCATAGGTGCCAACCTCGGACCACGTCCAAGTCCTCGCTGCACCAAAAGCCCCAACAACAGGCTCCTCCCGATCCCATGTGGCTCCCTCAGCTCCGGAGTCCCAACAACGGACTCCTCCCGAGCCCCTATAGCTGCCTCGGCTCTAACAACCTCAGTAGTGGGCTCCTCCTCAGAAGCGTCCTCCACCACTACCTCGGGCGCACTCTCCGGAGTACTAACCAGCCTGGACCCGAACCAAAACTCCAAAGCCTCGGCCACGGACTCAGTGGGCCTAGAAGCCCACTCAACTGAAGCCAAAGCAAAAACAATGTCAGCCGAAGTTTCATCATTACGACAGCATTAAATGGACAAAATAAAAACAATAAAAAACAAAAACCACCTGTAAATGCAAAACAAAAGCAAGGGCAAACCCGCCCAATCCCATCCAGCAAAACATTTCACAACAAAAAACGACTTGCCCTTCTTTTCAAGCAAAAGACGAGTCAAAACAACGACAAAAGAAAAAAAAAACCAACACCTCGGAGCCACACAAGGTCCATCAAAATATGCAACAAAAATTCCTGACACAATTGGGCATTTTACATAGCTAAAAAAGGCTATTTTTACGCCAATTTGAGCACAAACGGGTCAAAAATTCAAATTACGACAACTGTTGGACCATATAGTTATATGTTTTGTTTTGATAATTACAAGTGTGTTTTTAATGTATATACTATTTGCGCGTATTCGTTTGTTAGTCTTTGCTAGATTTAATAAAGGTTACAATTTTAGCAAACAATGTTATAACATTCATGGTTATAACTCTGAAGATTTGTGAAGCATCATTAAAGTAATGTTATAGCAGCTTGAGCTATAACATTGAATATTCTTAAAGCGTCATTGTGACAACATCAATCACAAGTATGATGATCACTCAAGCAAAAGGCATGATCAAGTCTATAAGAAGCTCAAGATGAAGAGCTTATGATCAAGATGAAAAGATGAATCCTACATTGAAGATATCCAGGAAGATTAGATAGCGTAGGTCATCGTCTTATTACGGTATTTAAATAAATGATTTTGGTAAGTTAAGTTATAGTTGTTATGGTTATAACATTACCTACCAGACTCAATGTTATAAGTAATTTAGCTATAACATTGAGCCGTAGTATAAGAAACGCACGACTTGCTTTTTAAAAGGGTTTTAATATAGTTTTTCAAATCTTATCTTTGGAATCTTTAAATGGAAATTTTATTTATAGTAGAATGAGGTTTCGATTTATTTAGATTGGATGAATTTGAGATTATCCTATTGATTAATAAAACAACTTATGAGTTGTCATGCTATCTAGGGTTTCACACCTAAACCCTAATCCATCTAACCTAATATTATAAACTAGGGTTTCAATGAAATGGAACATGGGCTTCTGAGCCGTTGCCTTCCATACGAAAAACCCTTGTGCAAGTTTAAGATTAGATTGAATCTTGAATAATATTTGACTAGAGATTGTTATCTCTTTTATATTATTAAGATATATTTTTTCCTATCTTATAGAATATTATTGTTGCAAAGATATAATATTGAGTAAATCTTTAAAATAATATTTGATTAGAGATTTGTTATCTCTTTATATTATTTAATTTATTCCTTCTTATTTTCTAAGATATTTTTGTGATGAATAGTAATGCGTGAACAGTAAACGTGAATAGTAGCAAGTGAATAGTAAACGTGAAAAGTAATATTCATTTCTTTCTTGCACAATAAACCTTTGTTTGGATAAGGGTTAAGATAATCTCAAAATAATATTTGTTAGAGATATTTTATCTCCTTATATTATCTTTTCATTTTATTCTTATTCTGGAAGATTTGACCTAATCTCTTTCTTGCCTTACAAGGGATCCACACGGCTATCTAGGGTTTCAAAGATAAAAACCTAGATCTCCTCTCTACTATAAATACTATGCTTTATCACTTTTTCAAAACCACTTTTCAATCTTCGAACAAAACATCCTTTGCAAACGTATTTAAGTTTATTATTCCTTTTACAAGTTAAAATTATTTTAGAAAAGTCGTGTGCTATCTTATATTGCAATTATTTCTAAGTATCGTCATAAGATAATAGCGCTTAAATATTGTTTCTTAATCGTTCATATCGTGAACACTAGAACAACAATCAAGCACTTTCTTATTAACGTAAGATAGATAAAACCGAGTATTTAACGGTACTCAATTGAGTTACAACTAGAGTTAGTTGTACGAGTGGGTTAGTAATTTTGTAATCCGGAGAAAGGTAATAAAATTAATAATCGAGAATAGTGGACGTAGGTTTCGACTTGTGAAACTGAACCACTTCAAAATCACGTGTGTCATTTCCTTACGTTCTTTATTTACGTTTTTCACCGTGTAGTTAATTAGTTAAAGTTTAATCGATAAACTTTAAGTAATTAATTGTTTAATCACGCTTATATAAGATACTCGAAAAAGTGAGCTATATTTTAAATACTCAATTCAACCCCCCCCCCCCTCGAGTATTTAGGATGGATAGACTCTACAACCACAACAAAGCAACGTGATTTGATCACGTCTCAAAGTGACCTAAATTACCGTTAAGGTCCACTTCAAAGCACAATGGCTCAGTTTGATCCCAAACAGACGCTTATTTTGTCAGCATAAGACCGTCTGATAAAGGCAAAATGCGAAATTATTTTGTCCCTCAACGCCCAACGAAGATCCAACATGACAAAGACGGCCTTCCCCGACTACAATGCAACCTAGTGGGGCACACAACTCAAGCAAACAAGCACAACATTGTGAAATGAGATGATCTTTTGTCTCATTCACGTTTTTTGCTACTAGGGAGCGAGAATGAGGACCAAAATGCAAACTAAAAGCACCCCTATTCTCCTAAACAAGTTTCTAACCTAATGCAAGCATCAATTTCACTCGAAAATGGGCCGAGCAAAAACGCCCAAATCAGTTTTAAAGGGGTTAGGGTTTCGCCCTAATTCAATCAACAAAAAGACAAATAAATTCAAGTGGAATCAAGAGGTTTCACATACCTTGAGATGACATGATGATTATGGCACGAACACAAGCGAGTAAAAGAAATCAAAAATGGCGATTTTTGGTTGATTATCGTGGGTTTTATGAGGAAGACGAAGCATATGAGGTGCAACAACTCCTCACGTCTTTTTGAAGAAAACAAGGGAAGCCTCTTCTATCGCCAAAAGGCTCGCGCCTCTTTGGCCTGTCTTTGTATTTTCTGGCGAGTTTTGGACTTTAGCCCAAAACACTCGTCCAAACCATCAACACAAGAACAAATTTCAAATGACGGAATTAAAAACCGTCATTTTCAAACAAAATACAAATAGTGAAATTCAAATTCGCAGTTTTCACAAATTTCAAACGACGAAATTAAAACCGTCATTTCAAACAAAATACAAAGTAGTGAAATTTAAATTCACTATTTTCACAAATTTCAAACGGCGGAATTTAAAACCGCCACTTTTCAAAAAACAAACAAAATAACGAAATTCAAAATTCGTTATTTTCCCACAAATTCAAACGACGGAATTAAAAACCGTCCTCTTCAAACAAAAACCAAGTAGTGGAGTTCAAATTCACTATTTCTCACAAATTTCAAATCCCAAGATGACAGAATTAAAAACCGTTATCTTACAAATATACAACAAATGACGGAGTTCACATTCGCTATTTCTACGAACTCCGAACAACAGCAGTAAAAGCCATTACCTCTCTTCGACATTTGAAATTAAGAATGACGACAGCAGAGACCGCCATCCACAGGAGCCAGACTCAAACTACAAAAGCCTCTCTCTTTCCAGCACCACAAAAATCCAATATAAGCACCGAAATTCCCCAGCGGGATATCAAAGACCTCCCCACGGAGCCCACTAACTCAACAACCTCTTAAAATAAGGCCGTCCAACGCGGCTATTTCACATAGTTGATCATTCGACCTTCAATGCGGTTGGCGAGCGCCATCATATCCGCAACAAAGCTGGCGAGCCCCATCATATCCGCAACGCGTCTGGCGAGCCCCATCATATCCTCAACACGGCTGGCGAGCCCCATCATATCCGCAACACGGCCGGCGAGCCCCAAAACGTAACTTGGACACGGCTGGCGAGCCTCAAAACATACCTGCAACACGGCAGGCGAGCCTCAAACGTACCTTCAATAGCTGGCGAGCCTTTGCACGTAAATAAGAAACAATTCAAGGACATATCCCGAAGATGCCTCAGGTATGACTCCTTCCTATGGCCGACGAGCCTTTATTTGTAGTCCAACAGACTTTAAACGACCTACACTGACAGTCGAAAAACTCTAAACTGTTCCCGACGACAGGTCCTTGACTCGTATCCCTGATTCGCCTTGGCGTCGCCTTTTCCGAAGGTAGGTCCTTGACCCGAATTCTTTCGAGCCGCCTCGACGTCGCTTCATTCTCCGAGTTGTAATCTTCGATTGACCTAGGGCTATGCTTTCATTTTTGCCCTGTTGAAGTCTCAGCCACAGTGGGGACTCTGTAGATACCCAGTATCTGTTGAATCTCCAACAAACACCAGATGATTATCGGACTACAACATGCTTAGGAATCGCTACGTTTAATCGACAGTTTGTATAACTATACGTCAGAAAACTCAAAACGATTTCGAAAACAAAACATTTTCAAAAGTACCTGTAGTGTTTTATGCACGACGACGGGGTCACAATGACACTAACTAGAGTTAAAAACTACACCGGATCAAAAACCGACTCAAAATTCGAATCCTGACTCCAACAACGAGTCAAACCGATTCAAACAAACATCACAAAGCTTCCATGCTATGTATACACGGTATACTTGATGGTCAAGTACAACAATCATGACATCCATAACTTAGGATAGAACAAATCATGATTTCAAATGCGTGATAGTGATAAGATAGCTCGAAGACCCGCGAAATGGCTCGCGCCTCCTCGAGTAGCCTATACGGCCACGTCGCTCAAAACGGTAATGTGGAGGAATTGGAGTATTGGTTATGCTAAATATTTTGTCGTATAGGTTAGGTGGTGGGCTGAATGAATTGAGGTATGAGAAATTTTTAAGTAAGATAGCCTTGTAAATAGGAATGGTTATAGGTGATGAGGTTATAGGCGTTTATCTTTGACATGCGATGGTGATGAGAATAATGAGAAGATATAGCGAAGGATCTAGTATTAGTGAGTTACGAGGACGTAACATTTATCTTAAGAAGAGTAGGATGCGGCAAAGAGAGTCCGATGGTTGTACATGTTGTAGTAGATTTGGAAGTTTGAGTCTTGGTGGAGAATAAAGAATGGATTTGTATCGTGGTTGATATTGTTAAAAGGTCATGGTCGTGCTTGTAGTAGTGTGATGTTTAGGAGTGTGAGTATACTTCGATAGTGTTGATAGTTGGATGATGATGTTTATGAGTGTGAGTAAACTTTGAGGACGAAGTTCATTTTAAGGGTGGTAGAATGTAACGTTCCGTTTGGTGGGTGATCTCGCTTGGTGGATTGTCTTGATATTGGATTTTCTAGTGGATAATATGTTAGTGAGACGGCGATGCTTGTGGATAGTATTCGGAAGTGCATGGAGTTAGTGCCGAGAGGCTATAATGTAGTTGATACGATATCGTGACCCATGTTGTGGAGGTAGGCATAGCTGGTGGAGTTAGTGTTAGGAGTTCATGTTTTATTGGTTGGGTTTGAACTTCGGGGACGAAGTTCGTTTTAAGGAGGGAAGACTGTAATACTACGGTTTTCTATGCTTATGGGTACTCTATCGAGTAAGGCTTACTTTGTTGAGTAAATGAGTTTTGGTTACGAATCAGTAGTCTGTCTGATGGGTACTCGGTCGATTAGGTGTGGCACTCATCGAGTAGGTGGCACTCGATCGAGTAAGTAACTTACTCGATCAAGTAAGTGTGTTTTTACGGGTTAATTGCCGGGTTTTGATAGCAACGCGAGAAGGTTATAAAAACATATTTCATTTTTTTTCACTCTTACTTCATTCTAAGCTTTTCACAAGAGAACACAAGTTACGTAGCTTTCCCTTCCCACATTGCTATCAAATCCTAAGGGCTAGAGTCGTCGGATCGTTGAGTTATTTACGTCATTGAGACCGTCGCATCGTGGGTAAGCCTCTAGTATGATTTTTATATCATTTCATTGATTTTAGTTGAAACCCTGTAACACCCCTGATTTTCGGCTAAATTAAAACTAACTTTTACATACCAAACTGGCCGAAATACAGGGATATTATAACCAATATACAAAGTCTATATCACAAAATCTCTTTAATACAAATGAAAACAAAATGGAACAAAGCTTTTACAAAGTCTTTAAATAAAAATCTTGTCTTGAAAACAAATCCTTTTGAATAGCCAGCGGAAGCAACCTGAAAATAAAACCAGAAGACAAAAAGGAAACTAACCCCCATGACGAGTAGCTCAGAAGGGAGAAAACACATCACCCGGAAAGCCAAGTAACAGATAAAACCTCAACAATAGGATAGTATTATTTTTGGTCATATCGTGGAAACATTCCCACGTAAAATTAGAAAAAATATAATGTAATAATGCTATTATTATAAACTATTATGAAATATTATAGTATAATATTATATGGATGTCCATATATTAGAATATTCTAGAGTGTATTATCTTATAGAAAGTCTACCCTCATTGTATGTGTATATATACCCCCTCATAATGGAATAATATACAGTTCTGTCTCTTTTTCTTTTTCTCTCTACCTTCTCTCTATAATTACCTCTTGTCTTTATTTCACAACACGTTATCAACACGAGTTTTAACCGACTGAGCGAAAAAGAATTAGTAATCTGAATTTGTTCGTATATTATTTAGATATGATAATTTGGAGGTTCGTATCAGATCTTATTTTATTACTTTGCTGATTCAAGTACGCTTTTCATTACTATTATCTACCGAGTAATAAGAAACGTAAATTTAAAAATAATACTGGTATCATAGTTAATTGAAACCTTAATGAAATCATGGTATCATCTCAATGAAGAAAATTATGGTGAAAGTGAATTACTTAATAAAATATTTGTGATTGCTTATTTTGGCCCATAGCTAGCATCCTGTCTTAATAATTGAACTTGATTTTGGAAAAACAAACTCTTAAGGTATTATGATGGTGTTATGGGTTACGATGAGAATTTAATATATATGCTCACATGTTGATTACTTTATAGACAGATTATACTCATATTACTTAATTGTTGAATTATATGATATATATTGTTCATAAGATAATTAGTTTACTCGTTCATTATGTTGTTGCGTAAACATTGACATGTCCATAATTGTCTATAATCACATGCATATAGTTGACACATTGACTGCCATACCGACTCCAAAATTCTAATTGCGTGTAAATTTAATAGCGTCTCGTATTTTAATAGTGTCACATTGATTAGCGATAGCAGCAAGTATAAACTTTATAGCATCCATGATCCATGTATCACATATTTTATTGGGACAACCATGCTTATACGACTAGTTATAATTGTTGCTAGTTTAGATCAAACAAGTGATGTATTGGGAACATATTTGTTATGATAAACATTGACATGAGACTATTAGTCTTCCTGTATGTATGGTCAACATGTTAATATGTTATGATAGTTTAAGTGTACTCTCTTGTGTACGCATATATAATTCGCTTATGGTGTTGCATGAGAAGTGTGGTCTTCCCACCATGTTGAATCAAAATTAAAAACTTGGAACTATAAGTTTTGTACGCATGTGACAACTAGTGTGATTTTGTTTGATCTTCATTCCCGAGCAAATTGTGAACCAAATTATATTCCGTAAATGCGTATATATGTACTTTACTAATGGTGTTTTGCCTATGTTATTACAATAAGTGAAAGTTCAAAAAAGGAAACATTATGTCAATTTTTATATGGTAAACAAATTTTTGATAAAGGACATATCATATAATGTTGGATCTGAAGTTCCAAAGATTTATTTTATAAAGATGAGCAAATATGTCCACGTAATGACTTTGACCTGAAGTTCAAAGTTTTAAAAGGTGTGTAATAATTTAACACCGTCTCATCAGTACAATATATTAATATTGTATAAGTGTAAGTGGCCAGAAGTCCACGTCTATCAGTATATGAACCGCTGTTCAATTTAAAGCGATCTTTATAAAAGACAAATTTATTTGCGACTTGATTCTTGTTCACCTGAAGTTGAACAGTATATGAGATATGAATTTGATCCATTCTTTGAAGTGAATGTGACATCTCATAAAAACTCTGTTTGTAACACAGATCAAGAATATGGCGTTATGATAAGCCTAACATTGCGGCCTTAATTGAGCCTAATAATATGGCATTTGATGAGCCAAGTAAAGAAGTCTTAATTGAGCTTAATGATGTGGTCTTATTGAGCCAAATTTGTTCATTGAAAGAAATGAAAATATCTCATGAAAGTGAATATTTCATGAAAGGTCATATGAAAATACTCAAAGAGTAATATATTCCTTATTAGAATATTGACGAGTCTTGCCTACATATATGAGACACCTATTGTGTCATATATATGTCACATCATTTATTCGGTTGGATAAAGTATTACTAACCATAAGATTAGTGTGATGAATATACTCAACAAAAATATGGCATGTGATGAGTGAAATTATTGAAATACATCCAATTCTGATTAAAGATTGCCGTGTATTTTTGGCAAAGTAAGAAAGTTGACATGAAATGATTCAGATGTGACAAATTAAAGCCATCCGGGTTCTTACTATACCCGTTTTGATAAACCTTGAGTTTATCTTCAAGAAAAGATAAGTGCTGAAATTCTCTCGTGTAGAAATTTTATTAAAGGCAAGACACTACACTGAGATTGAATATGTATGATGTTGGAGATCTAAACACTACTCGATATTGAATAAAGAACTTAAATGTTCGTGTATGGATTGACATTATATTGAGTGTAATCACATAATGATTTTTCTGAGTAGTTCCCGTGATTAAAAATCACATTCAGATTGTTATATAAAATCGTTGATCTCTTAAATTGGGCATTGTAAATCAGCACATTAAAAATCCAACCGCATTACACATTTCTTCCAGAAATATCTGTTATAGTACAAATATGCCCATATAAATTCTCATCGATGATATGAGACATTGAGATCTAAGGTGGTTATGATAGATATTTAGACTATACATTGGTTATAGTTTTTACCACCCTAGGGGGAGAAAAGTGAGTTAAAACTGGTAAAAATAAAATTGATTCCATACTGAACCAAAAGTTCAGAAGGTTATACGTTAAATTCATTGAGTAGAGGTTTTTGAATTTGATATAACCATATGTTTTACCAGATTAACACAAGTATATACACTTGAAGTGTATTATAATAAAAGTCAATATGAATTGACGGTTCCAATGAATGTGAAATAGCAAGTTTAAGCAGTTGGTATGATATATAATTGCTATATTTGAAGTGTCCCTGAAGTGACACGATATCTGAAGGATAATAGATGGCTTAAATAAATATAATGGTACCACATACATATTCAGATTCAGATATCATTAAACAGTACTGATATTATCAAGAGATAATGATGAAATTATATCGATATATTTATAGAACCTATATATATTTGCGCGCGATATTTTATGGACTTTATAAATGGGGATCGTAAATTTAAGTCCATTTTGATTGTCGACATATAATCAATGATTATAAATGAGCTCATGGACTAGATGTCCAGTTATTAACCCGAAATCAATTTAAATTATAAATATTGGAAAAGGAAACTGTACAGTTTGCATTATCGAGTCATCATCATGTGCATATAGATAATAAGTTCATCACTGCATTTAGTTTTACTATATACATTATTATTATTGGATTATTTTAGGATATGTTATTTATAACTTATTTTCATATCATATGCATGCCCATGTTTCATAATATAATTTTGAATGGATAATGTTGGAAAGGAGAAATATATTATGATCTATACTCCTTTAAGGATAACTCCCAGTAGGAGCCTTTTATAAATGATCATCAATTGTTAATGGTTGATCAATTTGAGTTATTGAAAACTCTTGATGAAATATTTAAACCTCTATAATACGATTGAAAGATATCGTGATTAGTTCCGAAAGTGGAACATCAAAACTCCTACAGAGTTTATTTGAAAAGTTATTGTCTCAACCTGAAGTTTGAGCATATGAGAATAATTATTGAAATGAGCTTCTTGCTAAACATATGAAATTAGCTTATGGTCCAGAAGTACCATAACAATTGGAAAACAATGTAGTCAAGACTACAATGAAAAATGTGAATCCATACATATATGGTTTAGCAAAGAAAATCGCTCAAAGGAATTGGATGATTTATTCAATAATTATCAGATTGATTTTCCTTAAATACAAGGAATTAAGGAATGATGGCTACACTCTTTTTCCCTTTGACTAGGTTTTTGTCCCAACGGGTTTTTACTAGCAAGGTTTTTTAACGAGGTAGCACTATAAGCGCATTATTACGCTATAGTCACGTCATTGTAATTGTTGAGATGACAATTGATTTAGATATATAATGTTATATCGTTTATTGACGAGATTCTATATCACTATTGCGGAATTATTATTTCAAATGATGATCCAAGAGTTGTTATGAAATGATTATATCGAGACTGTGAGTTGTCAAAGAAATATGATATCAAGTTGTCATGAATTTCTATTGAGTGAAGATTCAAGTTTATCAACCATAATGGGTATTACTTCAACGATCATCAAGAAGGAATGTCAAAGCATAGATCATTTTAAGATACATCAAGTTAGTATGGATCATTTTAAGATACATCAAGTTATGTAATTATCAGGGGGAGTAGCACGCGCCGTACTTTTTTTCCTTAGCCATGGTTTTGTCCCACTGGGTTTTCCATGGAAAGGTTTTAACGAGGCAGCTTGTTATGTGTGTTTGAAGATTAGTGTACTCTTTTCCTTCACTAGTATTTTTCCCACGAGGTTTTCTAGGAAGGTTTTTAACGAGACATCTTCTTTAGTGATGGACATCCAAGGGGGAGTATTATGAAATATTATAGTATAATATTATATGGATGTCCATATCTTAGAATATTCTAGAGTGTATTATCTTATGGAAAGTCTACCATCATTGTATGTGTATATATACCTCCTCATAATGGAATAATATACAGTTCTGTCTCTTTCTTTTTCTCTCTACCTTCTCTCTATAATTACCTCTTATCTTTATTTCACAACATAAACCACAATAAACTCAAACATTTCTCAATATTTTCACTTTCACATATTACAGCACACTCACTAACTCCATTATTTCATGTCACACTCTCGCAACACCAGGAATAAACTCACGATATCTCAACTTCTACAATATTCCCATCATCGACCCAATGACTTAAACAAGGGGGTGAGTGAACCAACGGAAGTACCACGAAACAATACTTCTATCTTAATATCGATTCCAAAATACAATAACTATCTTTGTAATAACCATGATCAAAATGGACCCAAAGTATAACTTCACACTAAGGGCTCAATACTAGTAACCAATCTCAATATCCATACTGTCAAACGATACCGAGTACCCTGCTCAACACTTGGAGTATAAAACTCCAAGTAACTCGCCCACAAATCGAGATCAAAGGAAACGACAACGGAATATATAATACAAAGACCACAATCTCATAAATATCACAACTTAAAAACCAATATCAAACTTTATATTCTTAAAATCTGCCTTCTGTGAACATATGCACACCAACCTAATTCACATAGTGTGCTCCTGCAATCACATTCACTTAGCTACTAATAGTATAATACTCCTCAAATCTCCACATACACTTCCTTATCATAAATAACATATCTCTAGCTATAGTAAAATAATATTAGCTACCTCTACTTATAAATAATATTAGAGTCAATATAGTTCACCTTAGCACATAAATAAAACCGAGTAGATAATAATTATTTAGTAAGAAACTTACTTCCTTGAGACTAAGAGGTTAATAAGAAATGACTGGCCACAGATTTAATGTGCATACCTCTATGTGACATTGTCACCACAGCGCCTAACATAAGAGTAGCGCCTAACAAGAGTATCTAATTGTTGAGGTAGGATTCACTACTAAAGACATTTTTGTTTGCCCGGCTCGCCACTGCGGGTTATGAGCCAAACTATAACTTCTATAGGCATTTGTGCATGCCCGGCTCACCACTGCGGGTTATGAGCCAAACTATAACTTCTATAGGCATTTGTGTATGCCCGGATCGTCACTGCGGGTTATGAACCAAACTATAACTTTCTAGTTTTATGACTTTGAGTTTTAGCGGATATGCTAAATAAGTTGTAAAATTTTGAAAGAAAGTCGAGTTGTCATATTACAAAGAAAATGGTATAATTACTTCAAAAATAACATAAGTCGAGTACTTACTCATTTTACTTGGCTAATACGCTTGAATAAATAGAGGATTTACAAATCGATACACCCATCAAACGAATTATATCATTCACTCTAGTAACTAAATTAACTTAGCTTATTATAACCTAACTCGTAACTAGGACTCGGTCTTTGTACACCAATAAAACGATTACATCAAATCCTCAAAAAAAAAAACAACCAATATACCAAGTAATAATTACCTATAGCTCCAACCAACGAACTGTTATAACAAGGGACATGCGGAAGACAAAGCGCTCATTAAGATTCCGCAAATCAACTAAGGATCTTGAATTTGAGTATGATTAGCAAGAATCAAGGAATATAACAATTAGCTTGAAGTAAGGGAGCCAATAATCACTGACAATAAGCATATCAAGCCAAAAACACCAATTGACGATCCTAAATCATGGCCATGATGGTTGGAATAGAATAATCTAATTATAGTTACTTTTATAGTAGAAAAGCAAATAAAATATGTAAGAGCAGGGCAACAGAAATTCATTGTACCCTTCTTCTTATTTAATTCTCTTTAGTTTTAATTACAAATTGGAGTTTGCGAGCACTCGAAGCCTCGTTTCCTTTCCGTTAACATGAACTGAGGCTAAACTTTACTGGCAATTGGACGACAATAGCAGCCTATAATTTCAATTATAGCTCTATATGCACAACCTCCTACTGGATACATACATGGGCTCTCAAAAAGATTGTTTTATGCCCACAAACATTATAATCAGCTATATAGGAATATCGCACCATAATCAATTAAACACATATAAACAATAACCTTGTTATTGAATGATTCATAATTACCTACATCCACTAAATTGAAGGAAAATATGATACAATCAAAGATAGAATACAATCATATACACAAATAATAATTCATCTTACTTTTATCTTAATAAACAACCCCAACTTAATTAAGTAAAAGAATTAAAGAAAAGAAAATACATACATCAGTGTGCTATAAAAGGCGGATCCGACGAGCGAGGCTAGCAGCGATGTAGTAATTAATTATTTGTTTATGGTGTCAGAAGTAAAAAGGAAAGCAAGGGGAGGAAATCTATGAAAAATGATGAGACGGTGGAGTAATGTGTAGATTGTTCTATTTTTTTTTTTTAAAAGAATATCTAAAATATGGGTTATTACACCCTAATTGGGTATTGTGGGGGGGTTTTGGGAGTATTTGTGATTGTTAGATGATAATTGTATGATTGTGTGATTGATAGGAGGTGACTTCGTAGAGGAACGTGCTGATTAGCTGATTGTGACGATCGTCGTGATTGCTTTTCCAGGTAGAGTTTCCCTACTCGGTTATTGGTTACATAATTGTGTAATATTCCGGAAGAAAAAAAAGCGAGAATAATATACACAAACTTGTTATATATACGTATAATGTAGCTAAGACATGTGCATACGTTACTCTTATATGTGAGATATTTTTAAATAGATAAATATATTCCTTTATTAGATATGTTTTATATTTCATAGCTCTTAAGAATGCAAATAGACATGATATCACATGTTGATAAGCTTGAAACGTAGTCTTTGCCCTTTGATAGGAGAAATTGCCAACTTAGCTAAATTATCCCTATATTGGCTAAAATAGACCGACCTATTATGGCTATAAATAGCCTAAACATTCATCATTGTTTTCATATATTAAATAAGACTTACGAGAGAAATGAGATAAGGGTTGAGGGTACATGGTACATACACACTACGCATATTGCTCTGTGGATACGAGTAAGGTATGATTTCGGGACCCTTCGTCGTAGAAATAAGTAATAATGTACTGATTATTGTATAGTATTATCGACCGTGTATTGTTATATTATTATTATTATACTGCTCACATGTTATATTATCTGTCTTTGTATGAACATATGACTGTCATGTTAATACTTTTGTTATAATGTACTATTGGCCAATTGTAGCATTCGGAATACGATTACGGGAGAGAGATGACATTATAAATTTATCCTGTGTACATGGAAGGGGGCATGTCCCCATGTGAACTACGGTTCTGATTATTACTAGTGAAAGTGCCAGAGGGTTTACACGGGTCTTAGACCTGGGATCATGTGTACATCACTACTACAAAACTTGTCATGGACATCAGACTTTTCGCTATATGGACATCGGATACACAACCGATGTAGAGTTTGGTCATGTCCATTGTGGATTAATGGACATCAGATTTTAAACCGATGTCCATTAAAATTTGCACATCGGATTTTTAGGAAAACCGATGTCTATTTGATCAATGGACATCGGATTTTTAGGAAAACCGTTGTCTATTTGATCAATGGACATCAGTTTTTTGCGAAAATCCGATGTCTATAATTATTATTTTTTATAAAAAAAAAATATTACGCTGTTGCCCATATTAGTCGTACACATGATGACAATGCAAAATGATTCCATAATCAACAAAAAATATTTGTATACAATCAATCGGTTATCCAAAGCCAATTACAAAAAACTTTCATCTACATAATGTGTCAAATTCACTTAGACGACTAACCTATACAAAAATATAAACCGATATGTAAACTGACTAATTGTTTAAAAAAAAGGCCGAAGAGACAAGACTACTTGGCAGCCTCAAATTTGCTCATCTCCCATTGGGCATATTACCAAGAGAATCTGGTTCAACACAACAAAGTTAACGAGAAAACAAAATTTGAAGTTAAGTTCAAGCAATAAGAGAGGGCATGAACCATGGCTCATAAATACCAACACAACATGCATTTTGAGATCTCAAAAAAAATCGTTGTTTGGAAATGGAATAGTAATCATTAAGTTCAAGCAATAAGAGAGGGCATGAACCTGAACAGGAGTAAATGACAAATTTGAAGTTAACCCGGACATAGTGCCACTACTTCCATACTGTTCTCCTTAGATCTGTCAACAACAATGAGGAGATATCAACAAATAGCAAAGAAGCATAAGTATCGAAATTCATGCATTTTGAAAAAATTCTCTATGTGTGCCACGAATAAAATACGGAAACAAATAGCTTACTTCTTGGCAGCTTTTATAATAAGCTCGCTGGGACTAGCTGACATACGCAATTTACCACTTTCGCCTTGACCGGGCATGCCATATCCTTCTCCGAACCCATCACCTGTATGGCAAATAAAGTGAAACTTAACACAACCTTCAACTCTTTAAGACTTCAAACCAAAAAAAAATTCCATTGACTCGGGTACTTGAGCTGTCATCAAATGAAAAATGTACTCTCACTCCATCTCTCCAAAGGTAGGAAGATGATAAACATGATTTACTTACTAAGACGACACAAACAAATTCTTGATAATGTAAAATTTATAGTATTGCACTACCTTGAGGGTGCCTGGTATTAATCAATTGCCAGTCAACAGCCAACATAATATGGAAATATTTTCAGTCAGGTAGCCAGTTGGAAACAATGAGTAAATGACATTATACTTTATCTTAAAGCACATTGACAAGTAGCAATTTTTAGTACTCCAGCAGTTCAGAGAGTAACATAACTGATGAGACCATTACTAGTGAACATTATTGCACAAGCAATTAGCTAAACCTTGCTTCCAATGAAAAATTCTTGCTACCTATATGTCAATTAGCTGAAGTGTAAAACGAAAGAAGAGACCACTGACATTACTAGTGAGCATTATTTTTCACAGGTAGAGCTTGATTTTTAACAAATTTGTTTAAGGCCAATTTCTAATTTCTAAAAATAGTGTTTAAGGCCAATGACATTGAATCACTTTCATTTTATAGCCAACAATTCTTGCTAAAGTTATATTAGTAACAATCAGTTTATAGTAATTCTCAAAGTTTAATTCAAACCAAATAGCTTAGCCTTCTAGTGAACAAAATAAAGCAAACAACTTAATATACTAGAGATCATACTTTTCAATGTCGTATATGAAAAACTTAGTCTGTCTTCATACCTTAGGCAACGCATGCTCGATAATAGGAGTGTCATAATCCAGATGAATAGCCGAGAGGAATGAACTAGGACTAAGAAAGTTGATTTCGGCTCGGTGGTCAGTCCTAACGACTTTATAATCAGAGCTAGAAACAAAGTACTGATGATGCTCTTGCCCTCGCTCTTTCTCTGATCCATATCTACACACCAACATTTAACAAAAAGTGAAAAATACAATCTGAGTATGATCAAGGTAAGATTGTCATAACACCAGACAGGAATCATCTAATATTGATACAGACCATACGCATCTAATACTGATACAAGTACTCAAAATACAATATCAAACAACATAGAAAATCCTGACATCTAGCTCGTTATATCTACATAATTTGGGATTAGTTGGGAAAGATGGGTTCCAAGTGTAAATTAATAACCATAATCCACCTACCAATTTGCCTTCCATTTGTGATTTTGAGACTGTCACTGGGCACCTAGCTCACTGTTGGATGAATATAAACTTTTCCTAACTTTGTCTGCTTGCAAGAAGAATAACATTATACATAGTCGATCGACTCTACTAACTCAACCTCTCATAAAACTTTCACAAAGATATACTCCATCCGTTCCGGTCATTTAATTTACCTTTTCTTTTAGTACAAAGATTAAGAAAATGGGAGGAGACCATTTGAGAGTAGTGTTATTAGATGACAAGTGGAAAATGATGGAATGAGATGATCAAAATTCAAATAATCCATTAGAGGCATGCCTAATATAGAAGGGTAAAATGAATGAGACACCCTAAAATGAAAATGGTAAACAAATGACTGGGACGGATGGAGTAAAAAATAAAACCCTAGAAAATGATAGCAATTAAGAATAGTGGTAAGTATATGAGAGATTCGCGAAAACCATCAGCAATTTAATTCAAGAATGAACAATCAATCAAACCTGGCATAAAAGACAAAGAAAGGGTTCATGGATCTTGCCCAAACAAAACGACGTGTAATGCACATCAAATATACACATAATTAAATCCCTAATTTTACACCCATTACCCACAAACCACAATTTCTCAAACCCTAATAAGGTATATTTTGAATCACACCATAATTTCAAGAGCAACTCGCCCATACAATCATAAAACAATAGAAATAACACCATACTACAACTAGTTTAGGATAAATTCAAATTTTTAAAAACAATACACACAAATTCTAATTGACTAAATTGAAACTACTGAAGTGAGAGATTTTACCTATTTTATGTAGAAAAGAATGACGATTGACGATTGACGATTGACGATTAGGATTTGCCTGAAGATAGAAGAAAGGATGGAAGGCGACGCTTGACGATGGAGGGTTCTGCGTTGGAGTTTCTGTGACAAACTGAAGGGTTTGTTTAAGAGACAACTGATGAATGGTTTTCCTTATTAGAGAAGCTAATAAGTTATGTACTCCCTCCATTCAACTCCACTTTGCATATATGCTTTATGCACAAATATTAAGAAAACTATATTATAATATTAAAAGTACAACAAATGGATAGAAAGTGTTATGATTTTGTGTAATTTGTGGGCCTTAATAGTGGAATTATAGTATTATAGTAATAAAAGTACAACCAAATAAGGAAATGTGCAATGTGGAGTTGAATGGACGAAAAAGGAATACATGTAATGTAGAGTTGAATGGAGGGAGTAATACGTTTATCTCACCAGTTTCCTCCCTAGAGTACGGGGTTTTGGGGGTTAGGATTTAGGATTGAGAGTGAGGGAGAGGATTTGGGCAAGAATGTATGTAGTCAAAATTATAAGTGATGGCGGTGAGGTAAATATTTTTGCCGCCTATAATTTTCACTTTAGATGCACATCAGTTAAATGTAATGTTCCATGTCCATGACTTTTATATAGACATGAGTTTTATTAAATATCACATGTCCTTTAAAATCAGAAATAATGGACATGTATTTTTTAACGCAACCGATGTACATATAATTATATGCACATCAGGTTTTTGCAAACAACCGATGTGCATGTTATGTACATCGGTTTTCCAGATAATCCGATGTCCATCGACTGATGTCCATAACGAATTTTGTAGTAGTGCATGGAGGAGGGCTTAGCCTAGGGGAGTTTCCACTCTGTAATATCTCTCTATTCAGTAATGGTAGACCGGTATAATTGTAAAGTGGGTTATTTCATTCTAAAATGATAGGTTATGCATGTCTATTTATAATTATTTGGCTGTGTTCATGTGTCCTATTTTATAGTACTTGTGCGATCAAGAAGAAGTAAAATATTAAAATGGAGGTAAGTAGGGCCGGTGGAGGTGACCGAAGTCATACTCGGCCCGTGGTTGGCTGATTCCGTTACTTTCATTCTTTTTCAGGCACAAGTGTCGCGGAATGACAAGTGTGAGGAATTTCAGATAGGATCAATGACCCAATAGGATGAATATGTAATAGAGTTATTAGTTTTTAGCTTTAAAAAGTGTATTTAACTTTATTCTTGTTATAAACCTTGTATTTTCCGGAGGGAAAATACGGCGGTGACGCCCTATAATTCCGCTGTTGTCTATTATTAATAAAAAGAACAATTTTGAGCTGCCTGTCTGCTTTTCGGGGGCGTTTCAAAATGGTATCAGAGCAAACTCTGCAACCGCGTTTTGAGCCTTCGGCCATACGTCTAGCAGGGAAAAAGATTCTTGGATCTAGTATAAAACTTGTATCAAACACATAGAAACTAACTAAAAGAGAGTAGGGTAGATATAAAGTGTCTCGGATTACTTGTTTAACTGACTTGTTTATTAATTCATACATTGCTTTAATGATGTATAGGTGGGGTGAACTGTTTTTCTAGCGCGTGCATTGCAGTAGTTGCCAGACTCATGAGATATATGCATATTTATTTGTGTGTGTTACATTAAGAAAGTTTTGGGACATTCTACCTTTAAGAGTTTAGTCTTTATCCTTCCACTCATTATATCTTAATATTGTTTTCATAATTTCGAAATTTTGTAACTTATTCTATTTATCGTATTACAAAAGTTCAAACTAATTCAAGTTCGTCTTTGGTGCATTTTAATAATTTAATGTTGTATATTCAGAAAATAAATGTTCATCTTTATTAAGAATTTGAAAATGAAATTTTCAGTTTTTGTTTTCCTTTTGATTTGTTTAGTTGTTAGGATGCTAGGACTTGTTATTATGGACCTCTAATAACTAGTTCAGCACCTACTAACACATGATTGAGTTTATCTTTGAATTGGATTACTCGAACTCTTGTTCGCGACATGAATTCCTGTATTCCATTATATAAGACATACATTTTCTACTCATTTCATATATATGATTGAAAGATTTTATTAAATTAATTTTTTGTAACACTCTTAAGTTTTGAAAAATTAAAGTTTTAACTCTTCCATTTTCCATTTTTTGTTTTCAAGTTTCGGGACAAAACTTATTTTAAGGAGGGCAGAATGTAATATTCCGAAAAAAAAATAGTGAGAATAATATACACAAACTTGTTATATATACGTATAATGTAGCTAAGACATGTGCATACGTTACTCTAATATGTGAGATATTTTTAAATATATAAATATATTCCTTTATTAGATATGTTTTACATTTCTTAGCTCTTAAGAATCCAAATAGACATGATATCACATGTTGATAAGCTTGAAACGTAGTCTTTGTCCTTTGATAGGAGATATTCCCAACTAAGCTAAATTATCCCTATATTGGCTAAAATAGACGACCTATTATGGCTATAAATAACCTAAACATTTATCATTGTTTTCATATATTAACTAAGACTTATGAAAGAAATGAGAGAAGGGTTGAGGGTACATGGTACATACACACTACGCCTATTGCTCCGTGGATACGAGTAAGGTATGATTTCGGGGCCCTTCATCATAGAAATAAGTAATAATGTAATGATTATTGTATAGTATTATCGACCGTATATTGTTATATTATTATTATACTGCTCACATGTTATATTATCTGTCTTTGTATGAACATATGACTGTCATGTTAATACTTCTGTTATAATGTACTATTGGCCAATTGTAACATTCGGAATACGATTACGGGAGAGAGATGACATTATAAATTTATCCTGTGTACATGGAAGGGGGCACGTCCCCATTTGAACTACGGTTCTGAATATTACTGGTGAAAGTGTCAGGAGGTTTACACGAGTCTTAGACCTGGGATCTTGTGTACATGGAGGAGGGCTTAGCCCGGGGGGGGGGGGTTCTACTCCGTAATGTCTCTCTATTCAGTAATGGTAGACCGGTATGATTGTAAAGTGGGTTATTGCATTCTAAAATGACAGGTTATGCATGTCTATTTATAATTATTTGGGTGTTTTCATGTGACCTATTTTACAGTACTTGTGCGATCAAGAAGAAGTAAAATATTAAAATGGAGGTAAGTAGGGCCGTGGAGGTGACTGAAGTCATACTCAGCCCGTGGTTGGCTGATTCCGTTACTTTCATTCTTTTTCAGGTACAAGTGTCGGGGAATGACAAGTGTGAGGAATTTCAGATAGGATCAATGACCCAATAGGATGAATATGTAATAGAGTTATTAGTTTTTAGCTTTAAAAAGTGTATTTAACTTTATTTTTGTTATAAGCCTTGTATTTTCCGGAGGGGAAATACAGCGGTGACACCCTATAATTCCGTTGCTGTCTATTATTAATAAAAAGAGCTATTTTGAGCTGCCTGTCTGCTTTTCGGAGGCGTTACAAATTGTTGATGGTGGTTGTGTTTATTGTTGATTTATAACATGTGTGTTTTATGTTAGAGTTGTTGTTGCATAATTGATTGTGTAATTGTCTATGGTTCGCGAGGTGCGTCCTCGGCTTAGTGGAGTTACTTACGGGAGTGGCTTCACGCCCTTGATTCGCCCTCTGTGGAACCCGCCACAGGAGGGGATATGCACATTAATGAACATGGGTTATCGCTCGGATGAGATGAGCGGGGCTTAGGTGGGTACGGCTGCGGTCCTCCACTGGTGGCGAGGAATATCTGTTGCGGTGGGTATTCTGGCAGGACTACACACTTTAGTGTGTAGTCAAGTGTGTGGAGTTGTGACGGAGTTTGGGTAATATATGTGTGTGTGTGTGTGTGTGTGTGTGTGTGTGTCTCTTATATATTAAAAATGCATGTGACAACATATAAAATTTCCTTGACCAGATTCGAAATCTCTCATATTAGTTTTGTGTAATCAGTAACTGACCCTGTTTAAATGTTTTAAAAACTATGGTGATCCATTCGGGGGCGGTGAGCAGGTTTCTAGCACGTATACTAGGATGCAAGCGGGATTAGCTGGGGGATGGAGTCGCCACGAGTCTGATAGTAGTCTTGCGCTGTGTTATCATAATACTTTTGTTACTTTAGTTGTAGTTTTGTTTTAGAACAGTTGTACTTTACTTTACAGTCGGTTTTGATGTAATCACTTTAAACTTATTTATCTAAAGTATGTTCTTTTTGGTCAATTTGATAAACATTGCCTCGAGTAACCGAGATGGTAGTATTCCCATGCGTTAAGTGGTCCTGGTAAGGCACTTGGTGTATGGAGGTATTACATTTATTGCTTCATACTTTTGGCTATTTTCCCTGTAAATGTCATCCCCTTTGAGGTACATCAATTGCTCTTCTAAATATTGAAGACGCTTTTCAGCTTCGGTGAGGATTGGGGAAGAATCGTTTATGAATTGTGGAGAGTCGTCATTGAATAGAGCGTTGGGAATAGGCTCCTCCGTAGGAGGGAACCTTGCTTCTACAGCCACTATGCGATTTTTGATTGTTTGGAGGCGAGCATAGGCGATATCTTGACTAGTCTGAAGACGGAGTAGCGCGGTTAGGATTTGACTATTACCATTTTCTTCGGGACCATGGACACTTGTTGCGCTTTCATTTGTTCTGACCATCTTGGGCTGAGGATAAGAACCGACGACGAATCAAGACACATTCGACTATTTTGCACACTTACTCAGACAAGACTCGTGGATTGATTAAAAAAGAAGAGAACAAAAGACGTGCGTGTGTCACGTGAGTTAGAAGAAAGTTGATTTTGAAATGTTGTCCTAAACAATCGTTGTGTGTGATCGTAGGAGTGTTGACTTTGAAGTTTGATTTTTTTTGAAATAGTTCACACATTTTTCAAATTTTGGCAGAGTTTCGACTTGACTTTGTTGATTTTGAGCTTTTTAGGCCATTTTGAAAGATTTGGATTTTTGTATTTTGAAGAAAGATTTTGTAATACTCCGTATTTATAGTCTTGGGGGTACTCTATCGAGTAGCCCTTACTCTGTCGAGTAAGGGTAAGTGGCGAAGCAAAATAGTTTCTGACCTGTTGGGCACTCGATCGAGTAGCTGGGGCACTCGATCGAGTAGGGGGGTACTCGATCGAGTACCTTGGGTACTCGATCGAGTGTCCGGTTTTACGGGGGAGTTTTCTCGGGTTTTGTTAATTACGCGATTAGGGTATTTAAACATATTCGTAATTGTTTTAAATCACTTTTTACAAAACCTAAAACCTGTTTAAGAGAGAAAGCAACTAGTTCTTCTTCCCAATCGCGTTCTTGACAATTCCCGGAGATCAGACGGTCGGTTCGTATCGTAGTTCGTGTCGTTGGATTCCTTGCGTCGAGGGTAAGCTTTTAGTATAATTTATATTATGTTTTGATAAGATTGATGAAACCCTAATTTGGGAGTTGGGGGTTTTTATGAGTAGTAATTGAATGGTAGTGTTTATGTGTTATGTATGATAGGAGGAGAATTCGTAGAGGAGCCGTTTTGATACAAATTTGTAGATACCGTCTGCGTATTGTGCTTTCGGGTAGGATCTCCTACTCGGTATTAGTCCCATAATGGGATATTGGTGATGTGCTGTAGTTAGTTGTTTAATATGTGATTGTGATTGTGATTGTGATTGTGATTGTGATTGTGATTGGTTTCTATGGCTCTCGAGATGCGTTCTCGGCTGAGTGGGGTCACTTGCGGGAGTGATCTCACGCCCTAGTTTCGCCCTTCGTGGAACCCGCCACGAAAGGGGATGTGCACATTAATGGACAGGGTTATCGCTCGTACGATGAGCGGGGCTTAGGTGGGAACGGCTGCGGTCCCCCACTGGCAGGGCTGGTCCAGTGGACAGTCGGTGATTGAGATTGATGGGATTGGAGTAATTGTGTGTATGTGTGACGGTTAAGCTGTCTGTGTATCTTACTGTTGATATATATATATATATAAGTTGTGTGATTAGTACTGACCCCGTTTAAATGTTTTAAAACTGTGGTGATCCATTCGGGGTGGTGAGCGGTTTTGCTTGACGGTATATCTTGGATACGCGTGGGATCTAGTGGGATGGAGTCATCACATATCGAGTCTTTAGTCTTCCATTTGTGTTTATTAGAACAGTTCCTTTCGGTTGGTTTATAGTTTGAGAACAGTTGTATTTTATGTACAGTTGGGTTTGTAATGTAATCACTTAAACTTATTTAATAAAGTATGTTTCTTCATTGTCTTATGATTATCATGCCTCGGGTAACCGAGATGGTAGCATCCTTATACCTGAGTGGTCCTGGTAAGGCACTTGGAGTATGGGGGTGTTACAAATGGTATCAGAGAACGCATCTCGAGAACCATCAACAAACACAACCACAATCACAAACACAATTACAATTACAATCATCATATCAATCACTAACTACAGCACATCACCAATATCCCATTATGGGACTAATACTGAGTAGGAAATCCTACCTGGATAGCACAACACGCAGACGGTATCTACAGCTGTCTCAAAACGCCTCTTCTATGAACTCTCCTCCTACCATACAGCACATGGATACTACTATTCAATTACTATTCATAAAAACCCCCAATTCCTAAATTGGGGTTTCACTAATCTTAACAAAACATTATATAAATTACATTAAAAGCTTACCCTCGACGCAAGGAATCCAACGACACAAACTACGATGCAAACCGACCGTCTGAACTCCGGGAATTGTCAAGAACGCGATTAGGAAGAAGACAAGTTGCTTTCTCTCTTAAACAGGTTTTAGGTTTTGTAAAAAGTGATTTAGAACAAAGACGAATTGGTTTAAATACCTTAATCGCATAATTAACAAAACCCGAGAAAACTCCCCGTAAAACCGGACACTCGATCGAGTACCCAAGGTACTCGATCGGCACCCCCTACTCGATCGAGTACCCCTGACTACTCGATCGAGTACCCAACAGTCGAAACTATTTTATTTCGCAACTTGCCCTTACTCGACAGAGTAAGGGCTACTCGATAGAGTACCCCAAGACTTATAAATACGGAGTATTACGGTCTTCCCTCCTTAAAAGGAACTTCGTCCCCGAAGTTCAACCCATACATAAAAACAACCATCCAGACTCGACCAAGACACAACAACTTAGCTAAGGACTCAAGAACTCGACCGAACATAGAACATGAACTCTTAACCCCATTCTACCAACTATGTTTACTTCCACAACATGACTCACTATATCGTATCTACCACATATATATCTTTCACGACACCAACTCCATACATAACCAACTACCATCCTCTAATGCTGCTAGCTCCATAATATCATCAACTATCAAATCCAATACCAAGACACTCATAGACATCAAACGGAATGTTACATTACTGTAATACTCCGTATTTATAAGTCTTGGGGTACTCTATCGAGTAGCCCTTACTCTGTCGAGTAAGGGCAAGTTGCGAAATAAAATAGTTTCTGACTGTTGGGTACTCCATCGAGTAGTGGGGTACTCGATCGAGTAGTGGGGTACTCGATCGAGTACCTTGGGTACTCGATCGAGTGTCCGGTTTTATGGGGAGTTTTCTCGGGTTTTGTTAATTACGCGATTAAGGTATTTAAACCAATTCGTCTTTGTTCTAAATCACTTTTTACAAAACCTAAAACCTGTTTAAGAGAGAAAGCAACTTGTCTTCTTCCTAATCGCGTTCTTGACAATTCCCGGAGTTCAGACGGTCGGTTTGCATCGTAGTTTGTGTCGTTGGATTCCTTGCGTCGAGGGTAAGCTTTTAATGTAATTTATATAATGTTTTGTTAAGATTAGTGAAACCCCAATTTAGGAATTGGGGGTTTTTATGAATAGTAATTGAATAGTAGTATCTATGTGTTGTATGGTAGGAGGAGAGTTCATAGAAGAGGCGTTTTGAGACATTTGTAGATCTTTTGTCTGCGTGTTGTGCTATCCAGGTAGGATTTCCTACTCAGTATTAGTCCCATAATGGGATATTGGTGATGTGCTGTAGTTAGTTAATTGATTTGATGATTGTAATTGTGTTTGTGATTGTGGTTGTGTTGTTGATGGTTCTCGAGATGCGTTCTCGGCTGAGTGGGGTCACTTGCGGGAGTGATCTCACGCCCTAGTTTCGCCCTTAGTGGAACCCGCCACGAAAGGGGATGTGCACATTAATGGACAGGGTTATCGCTCGTACGATGAGCGGGGCTTAGGTGGGAACGGCTGCGGTCCCCCACTGGCAGGGCTGGTCCAGTGGACAGTCAGTATTGAGACGATGGGAGTTGGTGTGTGTGTGTGTGTGTGTGTGTGTGACAGTTCAGCTGTCTGTTTATCTTATTGTTGATATATGTATTGAATTGTGTGATTAGTAATGACCCCGTTTAAATGTTTTAAAAACTGTGGTGATCCATTCGGGGGTGGTGAGCAGTTATTGAGCAGGTGTGATATGACGCGTATGGGATAGCTGGGATGAGTCATCACGTGGCAGTTAGAAGTCTTCGCCGAGTCGGACGAAGTCTAGTAGCTTTGATAGTTTTAGTTTGTAGACCGTATGAGAACTTTGTAATTCCTTTTATTAGTTTTGGTTTGAACATGTAATCACTTAATCTATAATTACTTTAAAAGTACGTTTCTTTATTGTCTTATGATATTCAGTACCTCGGGCAACCGAGATGGTAGTATCCTTATACCTGAGTGGTCCTGGTAAGGCACTTGGAGTATGGGGGTGTTACAAATGGTATCAGAGCGACGATCTTGGAACCTATAACAAATGAACATAATGAACATAGGGAGTCTAATAAAATGAACCTGGTGTATGTGTAATGGGAGCCCCGGCTGATGCTAGGTTTTGGGTGAGTAGGCGCCCTCACTTCAAAATCTTGGCCCCATGATACTTAAGCCAGTCACATGGTATGGGAACGTGGAGTCCGTGGGTATATGTGTGACGTGTATGTTAATTGTGTTGTATATGGTTTGTTGAAAGTATGTTGCATGATAGTTGGTTGACATGTTGGTTGGAATCGTTGAAAAAGTATATGAGAATGATGAATGATATGGTAGAAAAAGAATGTAGTTCGTATATGATGATGTGTGATGAAGTGGATTTGTAATGTTGTTGTATTAGCAACATGGAAATAGGATTTGTAGTGTATGGGTGTGGTTTGTGTTATGAAAAGTTATGAAAATTTAAAACATGCGAGTAATACATGATTGAAAGTTGAATGTTATATGAGCATGATAGGTGGTAATGTTTGACTTTTGGTAAGTAGTAACATGAAGAATAGAGGTTCAATGATATGTGTTTTGTATAACGAATTGGATGAAAAGCATGATGGTTGTTTATAACGTGGCACTTAATAACACGAAGTAGATTATTTTGTTGATTGTATGAGGAGTCGTGTGATTTGAATGCGTAGTTGTAATCATAATGTTGAAATAATAATGAATGCATAGTACGTTAGGGTATGTGAGATAACATGCGGGTAGTATTCACGAGTCTGCATGACTCGATCGAGTGGGTTTGATTCGATCGAGTGGGTACTTGTCGTTATTTTGACCGAATCGTGTTTACGGGCACTCGATCAGTACCTCGGGCACTCGATCGAGTATGGGGTCACTCGATCGAGTAAGAGGGCTACTCGGTCGAGTAAGTCGAGATCGAGAAGGTCTATTTGGGTTGGAGTCGGGGCACTCGATCGAGCATGTTGGGCACTCGATCGAGTAGCCTCAACTCGATCGAGTAGGTTCAGGTACTCGATCGAGTGGGGTCTGTACAGGTCATATGCGTATTTCGGGTCGTATGTTTGTCTTTTGACATTCGTTGCATATTACGTTTAATTCAAAGGTGTTGTATTACTTCTTTATGCATTGTTTTACGTATGTGTTGGTCCGAAGCGTAAGTTACCCAATCTTATGTTGTAAAGAGTGGCACTATGATGAGTATGAGTTCGGTGGGGAGGACATGAATTATGAGTGATTATGATAGATGGTGGAAAAAGAAAAGGGAGATTGGTATAGTTTATTGAGGCAAGGCGCACGTTTTGCGAGACGGGATGAGTGATATGATTGTGTGTTGAGTAATGTAGAAATAAGTGAATATAGACAAGGGATGATGTGAGTATAATGAACGTGAGAATGAAAAGATTGAAAGTAAGAATGTGGATAGTGGCGGGTTGAGATGTGTAAAGAGTTATGGAGGAAATGGTTAGGAGTCGTGTGGGTTATGGATTTAGGTAGTGAAAGTTCGTTTAAAGGGGTTGAGAAGAGTAATATATAGTGAACTTTGTGGAGACATGTCGCGAGGTGTATTTATAGACAGTGAGTGAGTTTGGGAGGTTTATTAAAAGATGAAACTACTGTGTGAGTTCCTTGGGTAATTGGCGGTATGAAAGGAATTTTGATTTCTAGAGATGTAAGAAGGAGATGCAATTGTTGAACAAGAACGTTGATTCTATGGATGTATTAGTGGCAAGGGTGATTGATGACATAATAAGAGAATATTTGTGGTAAGAAAGAGGGAGATGATATCGATATAAAATAATGGGATTTGAGTTTTGGAGCGATGAGAAGGTAATTGGTGCACAAAAGGGTTAGATAGAAGTAATAAGGAGTTGAGCTATTAAATTGGTATTATTGAGTGTAAAGAGAAAAGAAGGATAAAAGTAAGCTGAGGAAAATGTTCACCGGAGTTATGTGATGTAAAGGTAAGGAATCATCGAAATGTGTGATAGTATCACGAAGATGTTAGCTGAAGGTTATATAGGAGTTTCAGGACAACATGATTGATAATGAGTTTCGAGGAATTAAGGAAAGTAAGAAGTTAGAAGAATATCTGCATGATATGAGATTTTGGTGGAGAAATGGATGATGATTCAATTAAGGAAAATATTGGGAAGAATGTTGAGATAATTTTTTTCATGGATTCGATGTTCGTTGTTTGGGATGTTAACCAAAGATAGAAAAGAAATCATGATATTTAGAGATGAGTGAAGAGGTTTGATGTCCGGACAGTGGTAGTGTTATGGTCTTTGACTAGTGGTTAAGGAAAAGTGTATATTAGAAAAGTGGCAATTCTAAAGAGGCTGATTTTGTAAAAGACCTGAATTGATAAAAGTATGGTTGTCGGGAAGTATAAGACATAGTCTTAGGAGGTGGTTTCTCATAATGAGTGTTAGTTGTATGGTTATGTATGGCGAAGGTCTTTGGTGATGCGAATGGAAGAATGTGATGAGGGCATGCGAGTTAAGCTCGGGACGGGTAACCTTTGTTGAGTGGTAACTTACGTGGTCGGGATTGACTAGTTGGTTGTGATTACGGGTCTATGATATGTGTAAATGTTTGTGTGAGGTTCGGACCTCACAAGAAGTGGTATGGTGTGATAATTATAAAGCTATTTTATGAATGTTCTGTAATATATATATGTTGGACACGGTAGTTTAATTGAATGATATCCAAAAAGGTAATAATTTGATTAATTTGACATGGCTAGTTATAATTTTATGTGTATTAATAACACACGTGTATTAGTGAAATGGTAGAGATGATGTTCATGAGATGCTTATCTGTTATTTCATATAATATGTTGCGTTGTGATAGAGTAAAGTGGATTGGAGTAAGTTTCCTTGTCCGAAAGGTTATTTTAGAAGCGTATTTATGGAATCGTATGTAGTTGTGATGTCTATCGATGTGGTTGTGGTGCCTCGGGTGGTGATCCGGGCTCGATATTTAGTGTTGTGATGCGGGTATTTTCGCACTACGGTGTGGCTGTTGGTGGCGGCGTTGTGATGCCGTCACCGGTTGTGGTGGAGTAGGCGGGGTGATTATGATTCGAGTTTCGAAAGTACATACCGATTATACATGGATTGTTGTTTTGTTTGATGTAGCTCTCTACGAGTTTCGATTTGTCTTTGATAGACGGTTGTCTTGCTTATTTATGTTTTCGTTACTAGGTTAAGTTGGGAATGAGGTAGAGTATGATGTGAAATAGAGTTGTATATGTTTCGTTGTTGTCATGGGATAGTGATAATCTGTTGATGGGACGCGGTTGTGAGAGGTTGTTACGGTAATGTTGATCTTGTTTTCAGATGAGACATCGGTAGACATGGTAATGGGAAATGATTCGTGGATCATGTGTTGTAATGAGCTGAAAGCGGCAGGTAGTTCATAATCTTTTGTTGAGACAGTGAGTGTGGGGTGTTGGGGAAATTAGTGTCATGTTAAGTTGTGTATGAATTTTGCGGTAATGAAAGAAAGAACTTGAGGATCTAGTGTGCGTGTACGTAACGAGTGCGGATCGTGAGTTATGCTTCGGAAGATAAGTGCTTTACATAGCGAGGTATCTTTGGTTTGCGGTGATAATGGAGAGTTAGTATGGTGATTTTGCTACGAGCCTTATGGTATAGGTTAGGGGTGTGCAGATTGATTTGAAGTATGAGAACTGTTGAAGTAAGAGAGCCTTGAGAAATAGGAGTGATTATGGAAATGAGGTTATAGGCGTTATCTTTGACATAGGGTGGTGATGAGGATAATGAGATAATATAGCTAAGGGTTTAGTATTAGCGAGTTACGAGGACGTAACATTTGTCTTAAGAGGAGTAGGATGCAATAAAAGAGAGTTTCATGGTGGTGCATGCGGTAATATAATTGGAAGTAGAGTGTTAGCGTAGCGTAAAGGAGGGATTTGTTTTGTGGACAATACTTATAAAGGGCCATGGCCGTGCTCGTAGTAGTGTGATGCTTCAGAGTGGGGGAATATTTTATATAATGTTAACAGTTGGAGGATGATGTTATGAGTGTGAGTAAACTTCGAGGACGAAGTTCCTTTTAAGGGTGGTGGAATGTAACATTCCGTTTGATGTCTATGAGTGTCTTGGTATTGGATTTGATAGTTGATGATATTATGGAGCTAGCAGCATTAGAGGATGGTAGTTGGTTATGTATGGAGTTGGTGTCGTGAAAGATATATATGTGGTAGATACGATATAGTGAGTCATGTTGTGGAAGTAAACATAGGTGGTAGAATGGGGGTTAAGAGTTCATGTTCTATGTTCGGTCGAGTTCTCGAGTCCTTAGCTAAGTTGTTGTGTCTTGGTCGAGTCGGTATGGTTGTTTTTATGTATGGGTTGAACTTCGGGGACGAAGTTCCTTTTAATTAAGGAGGGAAGGCGTAATACTCCGTATTTATAAGTCTTGGGGTACTCTATCGAGTAGCCCTTACTCTGTCAAGTAAGGGCAAGTTGCGAAATAAAATAGTTTCTGACCTGTTGGGTACTCGATCGAGTAAGGGGTACTCGATCGAGTAAGGGGTACTCGATCGAGTACCTTGGGTACTCGATCGAGTGTCCGGTTTTACGGGGGAGTTTTCTCGGGTTTTGTTAATTACGCGATTAAGGTATTTAAACCAATTCGTCTTTGTTCTAAATCACTTTTTACAAAACCTAAAACCTGTTTAAGAGAGAAAGCAACTTGTCTTCTTCCTAATCGCGTTCTTGACAATTCCCGGAGTTCAGACGGTCGGTTTGCATCGTAGTTTGTGTCGTTGGATTCCTTGCGTCGAGGGTAAGCTTTTAATGTAATTTATATAATGTTTTGTTAAGATTAGTGAAACCCCAATTTAGGAATTGGGGGTTTTTATGAATAGTAATTGAATAGTAGTATCTATGTGTTGTATGGTAGGAGGAGAGTTCATAGAAGAGGCGTTTTGAGGCAGTGTAGATCATGTCTGCGTGTTGTGCTATCCGGGTAGGATTTTCTACTCGGTATTAGTCCCATAATGGGATATTGGTGATGTCTTTGTAGTTAGTTAATTGATTTGATGATTGTAATTGTGTTTGTGATTGTGGTTGTGTTGTTGATGGTTCTCGAGATGCGTTCTCGGCTGAGTGGGGTCACTTGCGGGAGTGATCTCACGCCCTAGTTTCGCCCTTAGTGGAACCCGCCACGAAAGGGGATGTGCACATTAATGGACAGGGTTATCGCTCGTACGATGAGCGGGGCTTAGGTGGGAACGGCTGCGGTCCCCCAGCTGGCAGGGTAGTCCGGTGGACGGTCGTATTGAGACGATGGGAGTTGGTGGTGTGTGTGTGTGTGTGTGTGTGACGGTTCATTTGTCTGTTTATCTTATTGTTGATATATGTATTGAATTGTGTGATTAGTCCTGACCCCGTTTAAATGTTTTAAAAGCGTGGTGATCCATTCGGGGGTGGTGAGCGGTTATTGAGCGGTGTGATATGACGCGTATGGGATAGGCTGGGATGAGTCATCACGTGGCGGTTAGAAGTCTTCATTTGAGTCGAGAGACGAAGTCTAGTAGCTTTGATAGTTTTAGTTTTTGTAGACCGTATGAGAACTTTGTAATTCCTTTTATTAGTTTTGGTTTGAACATGTAATCACTTAATCTATAATTACTTTAAAAGTACGTTTCTTTATTGTCTTATGATATTCGGTACCTCGGGCAACCGAGATGGTAGTATCCTTATACCTGAGTGGTCTTGGTAAGGCACTTGGAGTATGGGGGTGTTACAAAGACAACCATACTCCAAGTGCCTTACCAGGACCACTCATGTATAAGGATACTACCATCTCGGTTGCCCGAGGTATTGAATATCATAAGACAATAAAGAAACGTACTTTTAAAGTAATTATAGATTAAGTGATTACATGTTCAAACCAAAACTAATAAAAGGAATTACAAAGTTCTCATACGGTCTACAACTAAAACTATCAAAGCTACTAGACTTCGTCGACACAAATGAAGACTTCTAACCGCCACGTGATGACTCATCCTGCCTATCCCATACGCGTCATATCACACCGCTCAATAATCGCCACCACCCCCGAATGGATCACCACGCTTTTAAAACATTTAAACGGGGTCAAGACTAATCACACAATTCAATACATATATCAACAATAAGATAAATGACACTGAATCACACACACACACACACACACACACACACCACCAACTCCCATCGTCTCAATACCGACCGTCCACCGGACTACCCCGCTGGGGGACCGCAGCCTGCTCCCACCTAAGCCCCGCCATCGTACGAGCGATAACCCCGTCCCATTAATGTGCACATCCCCTTCCGTGGCGGGTTCCACGAAGGGCGAAACTAGGGCGTGAGATCACTCCCGCAAGTGACCCCACTCAACCGAGAACGCATCTCGAGAACCATCAACAAACACAACCACAATCACAAACACAATTACAATTACAATCATCATATCAATCACTAACTACAAAGACATCACCAATATCCCATTATGGGACTAATACCGAGTAGGAAATCCTACCTGGATAGCACAACACGCAGATTTCGTATCTACAAACTGCCTCAAAACGCCTCTTCTATGAACTCTCCTCCTACCATACAACACATAGATACTACTATTCAATTACTATTCATAAAAACCCCCAATTCCTAAATTAGGTTTTCACCAATCTTAACAAAACATTATATAAATTACATTAAAAGCTTACCCTCGACGCAAGGAATCCAACGACACAAACTACGATGCAAACCGACCGTCTGAACTCCGGAAATTGTCAAGAACGCGATTAGGAAGAAGACAAGTTGCTTTTTCTCTTAAACAGGTTTTAGGTTTTGTAAAAAGTGATTTAGAACAAAGACGAATTGGTTTAAATACCTTAATCGCGTAATTAACAAAACCCGAGAAAACTCCCCGTAAAACCGGACACTCGATCGAGTACCCAAGGTACTCGATCGAGTACCCCCTACTCGATCGAGTACCCAACCTACTCGATCGAGTACCCAACAGGTCGAAACTATTTTATTTCGCAACTTGCCCTTACTGACAGAGTAAGGGCTACTCGATAGAGTACCCCAAGACTTATAAATACGGAGTATTACGTCTTCCCTCCTAAAAGGAACTTCGTCCCCGAAGTTCAACCCATACATAAAAACAACCATACCGACTCGACCAAGACACAACAACTTAGCTAAGGACTCGAGAACTCGACCGAACATAGAACATGAACTCTTAACCCCCATTCTACCACCTATGTTTACTTCCACAACATGACTCACTATATCGTATCTACCACATATATATCTTTCACGACACCAACTCCATACATAACCAACTACCATCCTCTAATGCCGCTAGCTCCATAATATCATCAACTATCAAATCCAATACCAAGACACTCATAGACATCAAACGGAATGTTACATTCCACCACCCTTAAAAGGAACTTCGTCCTCGAAGTTTACTCACACTCATAACATCATCCTCCAACTGTTAACATTATATAAAATATTCCCCCACTCTAAAGCATCACACTACTACGAGCACGGCCATGGCCCTTTTATAAGTATTGTCCACAAAACAAATCCCTCCTTTACGCTACGCTAACACTCTACTTCCAATTATATTACCGCATGCACCACCATGAAACTCTCTTTTATTGCATCCTACTCCTCTTAAGACAAATGTTACGTCCTCGTAACTCGCTAATACTAAACCCTTAGCTATATTATCTCATTATCCTCATCACCACCCTATGTCAAAGATAACTGCCTATAACCTCATTTCCATAATCACTCCTATTTCTCAAGGCTCTCTTACTTCAACAGTTCTCATACTTCAAATCAATCGCACACCCCTAACCTATACCATAAGGCTCGTAGCAAAATCACCATACTAACTCTCCATTATCACTTCAAACCAAAGATACCTCGCTATGTAAAGCACTTATCTTCCGTAAGCATAACTCACGATCCGCACTCGTTACGTACACGCACACTAGATCCTCAAATTCTTTCTTTCATTACCGCAAAATTCATACACAACTTAACATGACACTAATTTCCCCAACACCCCACACTCAC
Source organism: Silene latifolia (assembly GCF_048544455.1). NCBI lineage: Eukaryota > Viridiplantae > Streptophyta > Magnoliopsida > Caryophyllales > Caryophyllaceae > Silene > Silene latifolia. The sequence continues at coordinate 41,251,815 of NC_133534.1, forward strand.
TGTCTCAACAAAAGATTATGAACTACCCGCCGCTTTCAGCTCATTACAACACATGATCCACGAATCATTTCCCATTACCATGTCTACCGATGTCTCATCTGAAAACAAGATCAACATTACCGTAACAACCTCTCACAACCGCGTCCCATCAACAGATTATCACTATCCCATGACAACAACGAAACATATACAACTCTATTTCACATCATACTCTACCTCATTCCCAACTTAACCTAGTAACGAAAACATAAATAAGCAAGACAACTGTCTATCAGCACAAACTGAAACTCGTAGAGAGCAACATCAAACAAAACAACAATCCATGTATAATCGGTATGTACTTTCGAAACTCGAATCATAATCACCCCGCCTACTCCACCACAACCGGTGACGGCATCACAACGCCGCCACCAACAGCCACACCGTAGTGCGAAAATACCCGCATCACAACACTAAATATCGAGCCCGGATCACCACCCGAGGCACCACAACCACATCGATAGACATCACAACTACATACGATTCCATAAATACTGCCTCGGAAATAACCTTTCGGACAAGGAAACTTACTCCAATCCACTTTACTCTATCACAACGCAACATATTATATGAAATAACAGATAAGCATCTCATGAACATCATCTCTACCATTTCACGGAATACACGTGTGTTATTAATACACATAAAATTATAACTAGCCATGTCAAATTAATCAAATTATTACCTTTTTGGATATCATTCAATTAAACTACCGTGTCCAACATATATATATTACGTAACATTCATAAAATAGCTTTATAATTATCACACCGTACCACTTCTTGTGAGGTCAGAACCTCACACAAACATTTACACATATCATAGACCCGTAATCACAACCAACTAGTCAATCCTGACCACGTAAGTTACCACTCAACAAAGGTTACCTGCTGTCCGAGCTTAACTCGCATGCCCCTCATCACATTCTTCCATTCGCATCACCAAAGACCTTCGCCATACATAACCATACAGCCTAACACTCATTATGAGAAACCACCTCCTAAGACTATGTCTTATACTTCCTGACAACCATACTTTTATCAATTCAGTCTTTACAAAATCGGCCTCTTTAGAATTGCCACTTTTCTAATATACACTTTTCCTTAACCACTAGTCAAAGACCATAACACTACCACTGTCCGGACATCAAACCTCTTCACTCATCTCTAAATATCATGATTTCTTTTCTATCTTTGGTTAACATCCCAAACAACGAACATCGAATCCATGAAAAAAATTATCTCAACATTCTTCCCAATATTTTCCTTAATTGAATCATCATCCATTTCTCCACCAAAATCTCATATCATGCAGATATTCTTCTAACTTCTTACTTTCCTTAATTCCTCGAAACTCATTATCAATCATGTTGTCCTGAAACTCCTATATAACCTTCAGCTAACATCTTCGTGATACTATCACACATTTCGATGATTCCTTACCTTTACATCACATAACTCCGGTGAACATTTTCCTCAGCTTACTTTTATCCTTCTTTTCTCTTTACACTCAATAATACCAATTTAATAGCTCAACTCCTTATTACTTCTATCTAACCCTTTTGTGCACCAATTACCTTCTCATCGCTCCAAAACTCAAATCCCATTATTTTATATCGATATCATCTCCCTCTTTCTTACCACAAATATTCTCTTATTATGTCATCAATCACCCTTGCCACTAATACATCCATAGAATCAACGTTTCTCGTTCAACAATTGCATCTCCCTTCTTACATCTCTAGAAATCAAAATTCCTTTCATACCGCCAATTACCCAAGGAACTCACACAGTAGTTTCATCTTTTAATAAACCTCCCAAACTCACTCACACTGTCTATAAATACACCTCGCGACATGTCTCCACAAAGTTCACTATATATTACTCTTCTCAACCCCTTTAAACGAACTTTCACTACCTAAATCCATAACCCACACGACTCCTAACCATTTCCCTCCTTAACTCTTTACACATCTCAAGCCGCCACTTTCCACATTCTTACTTTCAATCTTTTCATTCTCACGTTCATTATACTCACATCATCCCTTGTCTATATTCACTTATTTCTACATTACTCAACACACAATCATATCACTCATCCCGTCTCGCAAAACGTGCGCCTTGCCTCAATAAACTATACCAATCTCCCTTTTCTTTTTCCACCATCTATCATAATCACTCATAATTCATGTCCTCCCCACCGAACTCATACTCATCATAGTGCCACTCTTTACAACATAAGATTGGGTAACTTACGCTTCAGGACCAACACATACGTAAAACAATGCATAAAGAAGTAATACAACACCTTTGAATTAAACGTAATATGCAACGAATGTCAAAAGACAAACATACGACCCGAAATACGCATATGACCTGTACAGACCCCACTCGATCGAGTACCTTAACCTACTCGATCGAGTTGAGGCTACTCGATCGAGTGCCCAACATACTCGATCGAGTGCCCCGACCTTAACCCAAATAGACCTTCGATCTTCGACTTACTCGACCGAGTAGCCCGGCTACTCGATCGAGTGACCCCATACTCGATCGAGTGCCCGAGGTACTGATCGAGTGCCCGTAAACACGATTCTGGTCAAAATAACGACAAGTACCCACTCGATCGAATCAAACCCACTCGATCGAGTCATGCAGAATCGTGAATACTACCCGCATGTTATCTCACATACCCTAACGTACTATGCATTCATTATTATTTCAACATTATGATTACAACTACGCATTCAAATCTGCGCGACTCCTCATACAATCAACAAAATAATCTACTTCGTGTTATTAAGTGCCACGTTATAAACAGCCATCATGCTTTTCATCCAATTCGTTATACAAAACACATATCATTGAACCTCTATTCTTCATGTTACTACTTACCAAAAGTTAAACATTACCACCTATCATGCTCATATAACATTCAACTTTCAATCATGTATTACTCGCATGTTTTAAATTTTCATAACTTTTCATAACACAAACCACACCCATACACTACAAATCCTATTTCCATGTTGCTAATACAACAACATTACAAATCCACTTCATCACACATCATCATATACGAACTACATTCTTTTTCTACCATATCATTCATCATTCTCATATACTTTTTCAACGATTCCAACCAACATGTCAACCAACTATCATGCAACATACTTTCAACAAACCATATACAACACAATTAACATACACGTCACACATATACCCACGGACTCCACGTTCCCATACCATGTGACTGGCTTAAGTATCATGGGGCCAAGATTTTGAAGTGAGGGCGCCTACTCACCCAAAACCTAGCATCAGTGGGGCTCCCATTACACATACACCAGGTTCATTTTATTAGACTCCCTATGTTCATTATGTTCATTTGTTATAGGTTCCAAGATCGTCGCTCTGATACCATTTGTAACACCCCCATACTCCAAGTGCCTTACCAGGACCACTCAGGTATAAGGATACTACCATCTCGGTTGCCCGAGGTACTGAATATCATAAGACAATAAAGAAACGTACTTTTAAAGTAATTATAGATTAAGTGATTACATGTTCAAACCAAAACTAATAAAAGGAATTACAAAGTTCTCATACGGTCTACAGCTAAAACTATCAAAGCTACTAGACTTCGTCCGACACACGGAAGACTTCTAATCGCCACGTGATGACTCATCCCGCCTATCCCATACGCGTCATATCACACCCGCTCAATAATCGCTCACCACCCCGAATGGATCACCACAGCTTTTAAAACATTTAAACGGGGTCAGTACTAATCACACAATTCAATACATATATCAACAATAAGATAAACAGACAGCTGAACTGTCACACACACACACACACACACACACACCACCAACTCCCATCGTCTCAATACTGACTGTCCACTGGACCAGCCCTGCCAGTGGGGGACCGCAGCCGTTCCCACCTAAGCCCCGCTCATCGTACGAGCGATAACCCTGTCCCATTAATGTGCACATCCCCTTCCGTGGCGGGTTCCTTACTCGGTCGAGTAGGCCTGTACTCGATCTAGTGACCCCTGTTTTGGGTCATATGCTTATCTTTTGACTTCGTTGCATATTATGTTTAATTCAAAGGCGTCATTTTGCTTCTTTATGCATTGTTTTACATGTATGTTGGTCTTGACGCGTAAGTTACCCAATTTTGTGGTGTAAAGAGTGACACCTATGATGAGTATGAGTTCGGTGGGGAAGACATGATTTATATGTGTTGGGATTGGTAAGACTTAATTGAGGCATAGAGCATGTTGTGTGAGACGAGATGAGTGACATGATTGTATGTTGAGTAATGAAAATGTAAGTGAATGTGAGCAAGGCATGATGTAAGTTTAAGGAACGTGAGAATGAAAAGAGTGAAAGAAAGGATGTGGATAGTAGCAACCTGAGATGTATAATAAATTATGGAGGGAGATGGTTAGAAATAGTGTTGAGTAAGAACATATGTAATGAAAGGTCGTTTGGAAGTAGTGGTATATAGCGAACTTAATGGAGGCATGTCGCGACGTAGATTTGCAGATAGTGAGTGAGTTTGGGAGATTTGGTTCATTAAGAGGTGAAACTAATGTGTGACTTCCTTGGGCAATTAATGGTATGAAATAAATTTGGATTTCTAGAGAGGTACAAAGGAGATGCAATTGTTTGAACAGTGAACGTTGATTTTATGGATAAATTAGTGGCAAGGGTGAGTGATAGCATAATAAGAGGATATCTATGGTAAGGAAGAGGGAGATGATATCGATATAAAATAATGAGATGTGAGTTCTTGAACAATGAGAAGGTAACCGGAGCACTAGAGAGTTAGATAGAAATAATGAAGAGTTGAGTTAATAAGGGATTTTGTCAAGGGCAAAAGAAAAGAATGAGGGGAATAAAACTGAGAAAATGTTGACCGGAGTTATGTGATATAGAGGTAAGGAGTCGTCGAGATGTGTGCTACCAATCATAAGGATGTTAGTTAATGGTTATAGAGGAGTTTTGGGACAACATGATTAGTAATGAGTTTCGAGGAATTAAGGGAGTAAGAAGTTGGTGGAGTATTGGCAAAATACGAGATATTTGGTGGAGAGTTGGATGACAATACAAATAAGATAGTATTGGGAATAACGTTGAGGTAATTTTGTTGATGGGTTTGATGTTCGTTATTTGGGATGTTAACCAAAGATAGGAGAAAAACCGTGTTATTTTGATATGAGTGTAAGAGGTTTGATATACGAGCAGTGGTGGTATTGTGGTGTTGTCACTAGTGGTTAAGGGTGATGATAGATAAGAAAGACAACAGTCCTAGAGAGGTTGATTTTGTAAAGGCCGGATTGATATGAATGTTTGTAAGGAAGTATAAGATGTGATTATAGAAGGCGAGCGCTAGTGGTTGAGTATTAATGGTATGGTTATACTTGGCATGAGGTGATGGTTCTGCGAACGGGAAAATGTATTATGAGGGGCATAAGAGTTAAGCTCGGGTGACAGGTAACCTTTATCGAGTGGTAACTTGCGTGGTCAGGATTGACTAGTTGGTTGTGATTACGGGTCTGTGTTATATATAAATGTTTGTGTGAGGTCCTGACCTCACAAGAAGTGGTATGGTGTGATAATTATAAAGTTGTTATATGATTGTTTTGTAATTTATGTTGGGTACGGTATACTAATTGAATGATATCCAAAAGGGTAATAATTTGATTAATTTAACATGGCTAGTTATAATTTTGTGTGTATTAATAACACGCGTGTATTCCGTGAAATGGTAGAGATGATGTTCATGAGATGCTTATCTGTTTATCCATATCATATGTTGCGTGGTGAATTAATAAGTGGATTTGAGTAAGTCTTTCTTGTCTGAAAAGTTATGCTGAGTCAGTGTTTATGGGAATTATATGCAGTTGTGATGTCTATCGGTGTATGTGGTTGTGATGCCTCGGGTGGTGATCCGGGCACGGTACATAGTGTTGTGATGCGGGTATTTTCGCACTACGGTGTGGCTGTTGGTGGCGGTGTTGTGATGCCGTCACCGGTTGTGGTGGAGTAGGCGGGATGATTATGATTCGAGTTTCGAAAGTACATACCAGTTATACATAGATGGTTGCTTTGTTTGATGTTGCCCCCTGCGAGTTTCAGTTTGTGCAGATAGACAGTTGTCTTGCTTATTGATGTTTTCTTTACCAGGTTAAGTTAAGAATGAGGTAGAGTATGATATGAAATAGAGTTGAAAATGTTTTCGTTGTTGTCATGGTATAGTGATGTTCTATTGATGGGACACGGTTGTGAGAGGTTGTTAAAGTAATTTTGATCCTGTTCTAGTTAAGGTTTCAGTGGACATGGTAATGGCAAGTGAGTCGTAGAACATGTGTGGTAATGATCCGAAAGATGCAGGTGGTTCATAATCCTTTATTGAAGACAGTGAGTGCAGGATGTTGGGGAATTAGTGCCATGTTGAGTTATGTATGAGTTTTGCGGTAATGGAAGAAAGAACTTGAGGATCTAGTGTGAGTGTACGTAACAAGTGCGGATCGTGAGTTATGCTTTTGGCAATGAGAGTTTTATATAGTTTATATAGAGAGGTATGTCGTGTTGCGGTAATGTGGAAGAGTTGAAGTTTTGGGTTAAGCTAAAGATTTTGAGGTATAAGTTAGGTGGTTTGATGAGTGAATTAAAGTATGAGAATTGTTTAAGTAAGAGAGCCTTAGATATATGCATGGTGAGTGTTTGGTTTATAAACGGTTGTCTTGCACATGTGGTGGTAAAGAGGGTAATGAGATGTATCTAGGATTTAGTATTAGTGAGTTACGAGGACGTAACATTTATCTTAAGAGGAGTAGGATGTGATAAAAGAGATTTTGATGGGTGTGCATATGGTAATATATTTGGAAGTTTGAGTCTTGATGTCGAATAAAAGGTTGATTCGTGTTGTGGTTAATTTTGTTAAAGGTCATGACCGGACGGGCGTAGTTCGATGTTTAGGAGTGTGAGAATATTTGGATAGTGTTGTGAGTTGGATGATGATGGTTATGAGTTCGATAGTCTTGGCAGTTGAACGAGGATGTTTATGAGGGTGAGTAAACTTCGAGGACGAAGTTCCTTTTAAGGGTGGTAGAATGTAACATTCCGTTTGATGTCTATGAGTGTCTTGATTTTAGATTTGATAGTTGATGATATTATGGAGCTAGCAGCATTAGAGGATGGTAATTGATTATGTATGGAGTTGGTGTCGTGAGAAATATATATATGTGGTAGATACGATATAGTGATCATGTTGTGGAAGTAAACATAGTTGGTAGAGTGGGGGTTAAGAGTTCATGTTCTATGTTCGGTTGAGTTCTTGAGTCCTTAGCTAAGTTGTTGTGTCTTGGTCGAGTCAGTATGGTTGTTTTTATGTATGGGTTGAACTTCGGGGACGAAGTTCTTTTTAAGGAGGGAAGATTGTAATACTCCGTATTTATAGTCTTGGGGGTACTCTATCGAGTAGCCCTTACTCTGTCGAGTAAGGGTAAGTGGCGAAGCAAAATAGTTTCTGACCTGTTGGGCACTCGATCGAGTAGCTGGGGCACTCGATCGAGTAGGGGGGTACTCGATCGAGTACCTTGGGTACTCGATCGAGTGTCCGGTTTTACGGGGGAGTTTTCTCGGGTTTTGTTAATTACGCGATTAGGGTATTTAAACATATTCGTAATTGTTTTAAATCACTTTTTACAAAACCTAAAACCTGTTTAAGAGAGAAAGCAACTAGTTCTTCTTCCCAATCGCGTTCTTGACAATTCCCGGAGATCAGACGGTCGGTTCGTATCGTAGTTCGTGTCGTTGGATTCCTTGCGTCGAGGGTAAGCTTTTAGTATAATTTATATTATGTTTTGATAAGATTGATGAAACCCTAATTTGGGAGTTGGGGGTTTTTATGAGTAGTAATTGAATGGTAGTGTTTATGTGTTATGTATGATAGGAGGAGAATTCGTAGAGGAGCCGTTTTGATACAGCTGTAGATACCGTCTGCGTATTGTGCTTTCCAGGTAGGATCTCCTACTCAGTATTAGTCCCATAATGGGATATTGGTGATGTGCTGTAGTTAGTTGTTTAATATGTGATTGTGATTGTGATTGTGATTGTGATTGTGATTGTGATTGTGATTGTGATTGGTTTCTATGGCTCTCGAGATGCGTTCTCGGCTGAGTGGGGTCACTTGCGGGAGTGATCTCACGCCCTAGTTTCGCCCTTCGTGGAACCCGCCACGAAAGGGGATGTGCACATTAATGGACAGGGTTATCGCTCGTACGATGAGCGGGGCTTAGGTGGGAACGGCTGCGGTCCCCCACTGGCAGGGCTGGTCCAGTGGACAGTCGGTGATTGAGATTGATGGGATTGGAGTAATTGTGTGTATGTGTGACGGTTAAAGTTTCTGTGTATCTTCTTGTTGATATATATATATATAAGTTGTGTGATTAGTCTTGACCCGTTTAAATGTTTTAAAAGCGTGGTGATCCATTCGGGGGGTGGTGAGCGATTTGCTTGATGGGTATATCTTGGATACGCGTGGGATCTAGCTGGGATGGAGTCATCACATATCAGAGTCTTTAGTCTTCCGCTGTGTTTATTAGAACAGTTCCTTTCAGTTGGTTTATAGTTTGAGAACAGTTGTATTTTATGTACAGTTGGGTTTGTAATGTAATCACTTAAACTTATTTAATAAAGTATGTTTCTTCATTGTCTTATGATTATCATGCCTCGGGTAACCGAGATGGTAGCATCCTTATACCTGAGTGGTCCTGGTAAGGCACTTGGAGTATGGGGGTGTTACAGATTTTTTTTTTAAAAAACAATTCCGTCAGAGTTTTGTTTATATACAAGTTAAAAACACAAACACGGGCATTATAACGGTATGATGAGTGCTCTTAGAAGGTTTTGGTTTAAAAGGTGGGTTGCCATACCAAGCCATCATACCGTGGTCTGTGGGGAGGTCCATGCCAAATATGAGTCAGGTCGCTTCCTAGTCCATTCCCACAAGTATTGAAAGCTCTTGATACAAATATGAGTAAGCATCGTGGTATGGTTGACGTCAATCGCTATCCATATTTGGATGAAAATAGGAACTTGCACCGTCCAGATGGGACGATTGGTCGAATGGGTTGGGTTAAGCCTAGGAAGGCTAGATAAAACGACCTAAGAAGGTCGAGTAATAAAAACTAACAACTGTCTCATATAAACTATTCCCTAACCTTGTTCAAGTTTCACCTTAGGTAACTGTAACACCCCACGGTAATTGAAGAGGTCCAGTGATAGGCTTAAATGACTAGTGCTTAAAGGGATTAGAAGTACCACTCATATCAACAAAGTGCATTTTCTTTTATGGTCATCCATGCGAAAGAACTCCAAAGTTAAGCGTGCTTGACTGGGAGTAGTCTTAAGATGGGTGACCTCCTGGGAAGGTTTCCGGGATGCGCATGAGTGAGAACAAAATGCGCTATAAAGGACCCGTGTTGATCTGTGGGCCATGTACACAGCCTGGTGAGCTATCATAAGTAACCGCTCCCGACCCGGTTTGGGCCGGAGTGTTACAGTAACAATAGACTTAGTCTAAGTGTATCATTCCCGGCGGAGTCGCCAAACTGTGGACACAACCACCAGCGCGTTGGTTTCGAGGCGGCGACACTTCTCCCACGGAACTCCGGTGCGAGGCCGAGGCACGTCATGGGTCGTTACCGATGTAAAAGGCATTGAAACCGGTGAAAGGTTTGACAAGCCTGCATTTGTGGAGTCGCCACCAATTTTTACGGAAAATTGGAAACGTTCGAATACTTCATGTCATGTCAAGCACAAAGTAGTGACATGAACACTAAGAAATTCGTTACCCTTAACATTCTGTCTAGAATGACTCTAGTGATGCCAATGAACACGGATGTTCACAGAGATATTGAGTAAGAGGTGTGGGTACGTATTAGGAAGCTCGTTTATTTGAACACCTAATGCCGCCCGCCTCGATAGTGGCCTCTACTAATGATCAGGGAAGTTGTTTATATTTGATATGTTGTCAGTTGTATGCATGCAATGTAACATTCACAGATTAATCCTAGCATGTGAAATTAGACTAAATCGGTTGACAAATAATTTAGCATCCAATTGGGTCGAAGTTGGAAGTTAGATTCATTACATGTGAAAAGGCCAAGTAAGTAAATCATACAAGATAATATGAAATTTACAATAAATAAATTACAATGGATAATTGAATTTACGTCTTGAGTACGCTTGAAAAAAGGATTTGAAAAGGAAATAAAAGGATTAGAATATTGTAAAATACGTCGAATTAGTGGTGATAATAAGAATAAAAGTCGATTAAAACTTAATTAAAAGGCTTACGTCAAAATAAGACGAGTTCGGAGGCAGAAACCACCTTAGAACAGGTGCAGAATTTGCTGTGTCCCTTAGAAGAGGTGCCTCAGTTCATGTGACTGTTCTTGAGTTGGGTTCTGACTGTGAAAGTCAGACTCGTTAATTGTTATCGTTAGTTGATTAATTAGTATGGATTATTGATATATATATATATATATATATATATATATATATATATATATATATATATATATATATATATATATATATATATATATATATATATATATATATAGAGTCGGGATCCGGTGAGAACTCCTAAATATTTGAGGATTGAGTAACGAATGAAATATCACACCATATACAAAACAATATCGCGAGGAAAATTGACAAACAAAACCACCTAAAACTCCCAAAATCAGTCAATCGTTTCTCTCTCTAAAAAATCCAAAATCAATCTAAAACATTTCAAACAAAAATATATCACAATCCTCTCAAAAATCTCACTGAAAATCTGCGAAAACCTAAAAATTCAAACACGATTTCAACTTTATTTCAACATCCTAGATTTATTCATTCACTAGATTGAATACTCTCACAAGAATTCGCGCAAAAATCGTTGAGGTACATTTGTTTCTCGTTTTCTTTGATTTCTGCGATTTTATTTCAACTTATGTAGTGTTAAATTGATTTTACATGTTATTTTTGTTCGAAATTATTGTATGTATGTTGAATTACATGAATTTACTAGGATTAAATCAAAAAAATTGAACTAATCGTCAAGTTATTTAGTGTACTTTCATGTTCTTGCTGTAAATTTCTAAATATCTTACTTATAAATGATTTTAAACATTTTTCGTTCATAATATCGACACATTGAATCAATTACTATCATCAATTGAAGTTGTAGTTGTTTATAAGATGTCTTTTTTGTTTTAATTGCTAAAATTAGGGTTTAATATTGATCGATTGTGAAAATTAGGGTTCAACATTGTTTAATTGTGAAAATTAGGGTTTCATATTGTTTTAATCGCGAAAATTAGGGTTAACATTGTTTAATTGTGCAAAATTACAGTTTCATATGATAGAATTGAAGTAATCGTTTGTGTTCAGTAAAATAAGTAATGTCGAATTACATGTTGGCTATGATAACGAAAAACGTGTGATACTATTGTTTGTATGATGTGATATTGAATGTGAAGATTAGTGGTACTCTATTTTCATACATTTTGGCAGGTTGACTACATAATTAAGTTGTAAAATCTCATCAAGGCACCAAAATGCTATAGTATAGTATTTTTGCTGTAAAATAATGTAAAATGTTGATGTAAATGCTGTAATAGGATTTATTTTTTATATTTGTTTTATTTCTTTTGTCGGAAAGATGATACTAAGATGATATTTTGTACTTTGTTTTCCTTTTTTTTTTTGCAGATTTCTTCGCTTTTGGAGGTTACTTAAGAGTATGTGTGCATGCTGGCGAAGTCTATAGTGCATGATCAACTAAACAAATCATATTTTTTATTCATTATTCTTATAAAGACAAATTCTTTCACAAGTGCTTTAAATGACTCTCTAATTTTGTGATACTGTGAAACAGTATCAGGACCATTAAAATAAAATACCACAAGTCTTTAGAAACAATATCATAGTTTTGTTATTAGTGTGTTAAACTTACTCCTGACATTATGTTTTTGTTCTTTTTTTTTTTTTTTTTTTTTTTTTTTTTTGCAGATTTCTTCACTTGCAGATGTTGATTAAGAGCTTGTCTGCATGCTGAGAAAGTTTATTACATCATCAACTTAACAAAATCGTCTTTATTTACTCATTTTTACTCACATGTACAAATTCTTTTATGCTTAGATGTAATTCCAAATGACAACAATTTTGTATTCTTTCTCCATTTTTGGTTAACAATATCATAAAACCTCAGAATCAATAATATAGTGTTACCAAGATTTGTCTTTTGTATTTTACAATATCACAAGTTATTGTAAACTATATCACACTTCATTTGAAACAATATCACCATTCTTCTGAAATAATATCATCACATCGTACTTAATTGTAGACAATACCCTTTGATTGATATTGTTATACAATATCACATGTACTTATAAACAATATCATTTTGTATACAAAACAATATCACGATTAAAAGTATTTCAAAAGGATTCTCCAATTTTAAGCTACTGTGAAACAATATCACAACCAGTAAAATAAAATACCACACTGTATCTAAAACAATATCACACTGTATCTAAAACAATATCACACTATATACAAAACAATATTGAAGTAAAAAGGATTTTTAAATCCCTATCCGCTTTTGTTACATGAGAAACAATATCACAACCATTAAAGTAAAATATCAGATGATATTTGAAACAATATCACACTTTACCAAGAATTATATCAGAGCCAAAAGAAATTGTTTAGCCATAACTACTTTTGTAATCTTGACATACAATAATATTCACCTACACCAGAAATAATTGAGGATTGAGTAACGAATGAAATAAGTTCTACCATCATTACATCCATGTACTTCCAATTACATTTTTTGTCCAACATATCTAGTTGTCATTCTAATTGCTTCTTCTACTTCTACCTCTACCTCTACCTTTATTCTTATGATTTGCAACTGTCTTGTATCGTACTGGTCTTATTTCGATCTGTTGTCCATGATCTTCAGCATCTTCTCTGCAATTAGGTCCTCTGTACATTAAATGCATAATCAAATAACCACAAAAGATATGACATTTACCAGCATAAATGAATTCCAATCACATGTTGATTCATTAGTAATTTATCAGCCTTTGCAGCACCAATGAAGTACACAAGTCAAAATTGTTAACAAATCAAGACCGATCAGCAACTATCCCAAAACTATTTGTAAAGAAGGTCCTCTATCCAAAAATATTAGGACTTTCATGTTGGAAAGAAAATGAAGGCATATCCTTAGAGGATGGCCAGTGATCAATACCAACATCTTGTTTATTGTCAAGAACCTTGATCAATAAGGCTTTATGAGCACATTCAACCACCATTCTATAACCTAGACAAAAAAAGAAATAGGTAGTCAGTGAAAAAGAAGACATGTAAGCAGTGCATCATATAACAAAGCCTTGGGCACAATGACATTTGTAGCAGAGTACCATTTGTATACAGCTTCCAACCAATCAAAACATTGTAACATGCGAGATCAAGATGCTGCACATGTAAAAGAATGCCTATTACTAGCTAACATTAAAGAGTAACAATGTAAAACATATGTAAATCAATCTGACACAAATTTAAAAAGATTTGAAACAAAATACTACACATGTAAATTAGGTTTGCATGACAACAAAACTCGAACAAAGTGCAATAAATTAAAATCACAATCACATAACAAGACAGTATGAATCAATCTCATCAAAATTACGAACCGAGAACAAAAAATCAGAACACAAGGTGAATTGAACATAGATCGGGAAAAATTACTAAATATATAACAAATTGTCAATATCATTGAAAAATACATGTATTTGAACCAATATATTCATTGAAAACTCAAATTCACAAAATTGTCATTATCACACATCAGTAAAACAATATCACACAATCGTAAAATAATATCACATAGTCTTTAAAACAATATCACACAGTCGTATACATATCGAACCATCATCTCTTTGCTATATTTGAGAATTCATATCGCAACATTCATCTTTTTTAAGAAAATCGGAAAACATCAAATAAAACAGAAATAACAATAGAAGTAGATGAAAATAAGAATAAAAATACACATATATTAAAATTAGGGCAAACAAAATCGGAAAAGATCAAATAAAGCTGAAATAACAATAAAACTAGATGAAATTGAAAATCTAGACAAAAAATTATTACAAACGCAGTAAGATGACTACGAATTCGAAATATATGTACGAAAAACAAAAATAACATGTGATTTAAAGGTGAAATTACAAATTAAAGAGATAATAAATCTGAAATTAACAACAATAACGTACCTGACATCGCGATTATGATTGAATTAGTATGATAATTGATCAGAAATAGAAGAATGGGTTGAGATTGACTGAAAACCTAGAAATAACGAAAGAAAGCGCATAAAATTTGGGGAATCCAAGGAAGAAAGAGTAAGAGAAGAGAGAAGGTAGAGGGAGAAGTGATTTCTGCGAGAATGAAAGGATTTTATTGAGGAAAGGAGTATATATATATATGCACGCGCGAAATGACAATTTTGCCCTTAATGATCCGCGCACAGTAATGGACGTTGGATCTCTTAGATCTGACGGCTTGTATTAATCCTCAATCCTCAAATATATGAGCCATACTTACATGATCTCATTCCTATATATATATATATATATATATATATATATATATATATATATATATATAACTCGAGTGAAGGTGAATTAGTCAGATTATATGCATCGGGAACCGCCGTAAAGCAATAAAACGAATTATTACGAGTTAGATATTATTTACGATGTCGGAAACGGGTTTATATACAAACTTCAAATTAGAGATGAAAATTAGAAAATAGAGATCGATGAAGAAACATAACCAAAATCCTGTATCAAAGACGAATTCAAGGGACCTGATATGATTAAATCGACCTCTTAAATCCGGGTTCGAATTTAATGACGAAAACCCGCAAATATCAAATTATAAGGAATTTAGGTCGGAATTATTGAAAAGTATTTTATAAAACAAATTTGTAAATGAGAAAAGATGATAATTTGAAAGGAATAAGGAATAAAAAGGAAGAAGACCTTCGAATGAAACATTAAAGAAACACGAGGAAGAAGAAGAAGAGCAATAACGGCTAAGCAGCCTCTGGAACAGGCGCAGCAAGTGCTGCGACCATTCCAGAAGGCGCAACAGCTGTTGCATTTCTTCTCGACAGTGCCTCTCTACTGTTCCATCAAAAGGGTTTTCAAACGTGATTTTGAAAACGGTTTTGAGCATGCTTATGACGTAAACTTGTACATTAATTAATACAAAATAAAATACAGTAAATAAATTGGGTTTTACACCCTCAGACTTATATGTTTGACGAAGCGAGATTTAACTAAGTAGTCGTATTAGTGATTGCTTGACTCGATGTAGTATGAAAGTGTCCTCTAAAGAGGATTTAGAGCAAATTGATTGAGTTAATTAAAGTGTAGTGGTCAAATTCGTCGGTCATGCAAATGTGAATGGTACTCAGAATGATCTGAGCTTACATGGTCGAATTGATCAAGCATGTAGGTGTCAAAAAGCAATAGCGCAGTCTTAGAATGCAAAGGGAGAAGATAAGGGCGGATACTCGCATAAAGAATATGTGAGGCGAAGGCCTCTATTTATACTAATCACATGGAGGAATTATGGTAAAAGTAGGAATATGAAATAAATCCGGAGGAAATTTGGAAACTAGAGAAAAAGCAACCCAAGAAGAGACGCAGCAGGAACTGCGACCTTTCCAAGAGGCGCAGTACCTACTGCGTTTTCTCTTGGGCAGTTTCCTCCTCAGCAAGAAAGATTTCCGTGGTTGATTTTAGGAATTAGGGAAGATGTAGGTTTCCTTATTCCGCAAGGTAGATATTTTCTTGATAATATATAAAATTTAGGAATATTACTCCAGAAAATTCCAGAATATTCCGACTCGGGTTTTAGACGGTTTAGAAAATTGAAGCGATTTTTGACCCGGGCTCCAAACGAACTCTAATTAATGTCAAAACGACCGTATCGGCGCGTAGATGACGACCATGAGGTTGACTCGGCTGTTTGAGCTATCACGTGTCGACGAACTTACGAAATGTCATAAATCGCTCCGCATAATCAGACATGCGACCCAATCATCACTGGGTGGTTGGCGGGAGGTACAGAAACGAGGTGTCTACAAGTACACTATTTGCCCTAGAGTACTAATTTAGCTTTCGCTCTAATCAGGATGGTCTATTGTTTGTAGCAGGTCTAACTTCTTCCAATCTCTAGATCTAGGTCGAAGTTTCTCGAGTCAAATAATCAATTACGTCGACTTAACCAATTAGATACTACAATTAACAACATAGATTTATATTAGTGCCAAACCTAATAAACTAGTTAATACCGTCTTATAACCATGGCTTCTCTACATCCTAGCATAGGAAATTTAGCTACGCATATTCAAACTAACGATGACAACAACGATTATATCGATAACTAGATTAGACATGATGAAAATATGGGAATAACAATTAAACATGAAATAAAAGAGGAACAAGGAAGAGTGTGATACTACAAATGTTTGGGTTATTGTTGTCACATCTAGTGATAAGATTAGTATAGTTGATAATAGTAAATGGATAATTGTGTTATCATAAGTTGGATTGTGCTCGGTTGTGTGGATGTTTATAGATGTTGTAGTAGTTATGGGTGAACTTCGGGACAAAGTTCATTTTAAGAGGGAAAGATTATAATACCCCGTAATTTAATAATAATTTATGAGAATAATTTATGTAATTAAATAACTACGTAATGGAATTTATAATAGTAAATGCAAATAAGACGATAATTAATAATAAAATAATAGATGAGTCGGGTAATATTGACCGAAGGGTTGATTTACACATGATAAAGGAGTTTGACTCGAGAATTTTAGTAATAATAGAAATAATTGTATTTGTATAATAATAATAGTAATAATAATAATAATAATAATAATAATAATAATAATAATAATAATAATAATAATAATAATGATAACAATAACAACAATAACAACAACAATAACAACAACAACAACAACAACAACAACAACAACAACAACAACAACAACAACAACAACAACAACAACAACAACAACAACAACAACAACAACAACAACAACAATAATAGTAATAGTAATAGTAATAATAATAATAATAATAATAATAATAATAATAATAATAATAATAATAATAATAATAATAATAGTAATAATAATAATAATAATAATAATAATAATAATAATAATAATAATAATAATAATAACTTTTTCTCTTCACTTGGGGAGCTGGGTTCGGATGCTGTTGCCTTGCTCAAGCGGATCCAGAAATTCTCGGTATCTCAGGATGCGGGGGCTCGGGTGGCCGCTTATATTTTTACTAGACTTAGCTTTGCTATTGCTAAGGGTGTGGGAGCCCAGATTGTCTCTCGGCTCCCCACCAATTTCATGTAAACTTTTCTTTTAATTTAATGAAAGCTGCGCGCATCCCTTTATAATAATAATAATAATAATAATAATAATAATAATAATAATAATAATAATAATAATAATAATAATAATAATAATAATAATAATAATAATAATAATAATAATAATAATAATAATAATAATAATAAGTCATAGTTTCCTAATACCGCTCTATGAGACCTACGTTATCACTATAAATAGATGGCATGAGCTAATAAGAAAGCTTATTTTCACATAAAGGCATAATATCACATAAAAGTGGTATCAGAGAAAAACGATCCTCAGGTCTAACCAATGAATAATAATGAACTTAGGATGTGTCTAATAAAATGAACCCCAGATAGAAGCGGTTAGGAGCCCTTAGTGCGGTTAAGAAGCTAGCCTTAATTTGTACCATGGCCCTCTCAGTTTTGAACCGGGTACCTTGAGAGAACATTTTGAGTGAGGTAATTAAAATGGAGTCGTGTTAAATTCTTTTAGGAGTCACTGGGATGCCTTAAAATGTATATTGTTGGCCTTGTTGCAGGCGCGGATTGAAGTAAGTATTGAATGGAGTTGTGTGAGGCCTTGGGCCGTGTGATGCAGTAAGGTATTGGCATTATCTTTGCAATTTGGTGAATATATTTATCGTGTGATGGATGGAGTTATCCGTTAGTTTTTATATATATATATATATATATATATATATATATATATATATATATATATATATATATATATATATATATATATATGAGAATACAAATGTGATAGTATTAATTGGATGTTTCACATATTGGAGTGATATGTGTAGTAGGAAATAATATGTTTTAAGGTTGGTAGGATTGTAAAATCGCTTGGTAAATTTCTCCGATTTTTACCCTCATTTGTTTTGACTACCATTTATTTCCTGTTTATAATATGTGAACAAATTTTTTATTGGTGATAATCCTTTGTGTCAACTTTCGTTTGCCACTGGTTTCGTGCTTATACAATTTACAGTTTAAGAGAAATAAATATTTAAGTGGACAGTGGTCAGAATGTTCCTGTACAGTTATGTTTCCGACAAACGATTTTGTAAAATTTCTCATTTAATTTGTACTTCAAATTTTTGCCTAATTCCAACTCCACTGTTTAAAATATTCGTATATGTTTCCAAATTGATAAGTCACGTTGCAAGAAAATATTTTGCAATTTTATAGTGATTTTTACAATTTGGCCTAAGTTTCTGATAAGTTACTGTAAAATTTCTGTTTCGACCAAATAATTTGTAAAATGCATTATAAATTGACCTTATGAGTTTTTGACTTGATTCTTTCTCTCATGATTTACTAACTCTCTGTATTTTCTAAAAAAGTATAAGTATTCAAGAAGTAATTATGTTATTATTTATTAATAATTTTTGGAAGTTGTAATATGTTTTCCTTATCCTTGAAAATGTAAGTTGTGCTAAAATTTCTAAAGAATTGTTTCTTATCTCTTTCACCTTGACATTTTGATGTTGTAAATTATGTCATGTAGAATGACATGTCTAGTCATATGCTGAATGTGTTGCCCTAAGCTTATATATATAATTAAATTAATTGCATCCATGTTTAAGTTAGACTTCGTTAGTGAGAAATAAACGCGCATGTAATAAAAAAAAGAGTTATTAATTCAAAGGTTGTTATTATAATTTATTCATTGATTAATGTTGTGTTGAAGATAATAGTTGTCTTATGTTACAATGTGAATTATATGTTTTGTGATGTTATAACAAATGACTTGTCTAAACCCGTTGTTTAGAATCTTAAACTTCGAGGACGAAGTTTGTTTTTAGAGGGAAGGAATGTGATACTACAAATGTTTGGATTATTATTGTGACGTCTTGTGATAAGATTAGTATAGTTATTAATAGTAAATGTATAATTGTATTATCATAAGTTGGATTGTGCTCGGTTGTGTGGATGTTTATAGATGTTGTAGTAGTTATGGGTGAACTTCGGGACAAAGTTCATTTTAAGGGGGAAAGACTATAATACCCCGTAATTTAATAATAATTTATGAGAATAATTTATGTAATTAAATAACTACGTAATGGAATTTATAATAGTAAATGCAAATAAGACGATAATTAATAATAAAATAATAGATGAGTCGGGTAATATTGACCGAAGGGTTGATTTACACATGATAAAGGAGTTTGACTCGAGAATTTTAGTAATAATAGAAATAATTGTATTTGTATAATAATAATAGTAATAATAATAATAATAATAATAATAACAGTAGTAATAATAATAATAATAATAATAATAATAATAATAATAATAATAATAATAATAATAATAATAATAATAATAATAATAATAATAATAATAATAATAATAATAATAATAATAAGATTTTGGATCATATAAGAATGGCACAAGCGTGAGAACGGTGAGAACGCGCGTCAGTCGTTGGATCTTGTCTGACGCGGCTAATCTAAGGGCCTATAACGCGCGCTCCTTTACGAAAACTTGAGGGCTTTGTCTTTCTTTTTCCCTGAAATTTACCTCGCGCTTCTTCGTTAAGCTTTCAACCATGGATTCCGACCTTCTTTGTTAAGCTTTCAACTATTTCTCTCTCCTTATTCTCTGTGGAGTTGCATTTTCGTCTTTCTGTTGGATTTTCTCTTACCTATTTCGTCATGAAGGTATATACTGTTTAGCTTCAAGCTTTTCTCGATTTCGTCCTTAATTTACGTAACTCTACTGTAATCTAAATTAATGTTTCTTATGTTCATTTTGCCGGATTATTCATTTATTGATGAATTTTGAGTTCAGTATTGTTTTTAAAATCGAAATTTGCGTTTTCATTTGCATGCTATCGGAATTTGTATTTGTCGCATTGTTTGTTGATTTCGTAACTTGCTTATACATTTCGATTTGTTTGTTGTTTTTTAGTTTGATCTAATTTGTGCTTTTTTGAATTTTTGTTGAATTTGAAGTACTTTTAACGTAAGTAGCATCAATTTAAGACCACATGCAAAAGGTCATAATTGCGTGCACATTATTGTTGTAGATCATGCACATTTCAATAAAACTGATAGGACATTTCTTCGTGAAACGTGTACAACACAAAGAATCGATTAATATTACATGCAAAACTACTTTCGATTATTGAAGCGCAAAGGCGATCCTGGAACTGTTACACGCCGTATTTCTCCGAGGTTGAACAACCTCGGTCCCACTCGTTGATGATCCTACTCCAACGTTCTCCCGTATTACCACCTGGATGTCACCTAAAAGTTTTGTTGATGTCCTTCGATACCTTGATTACAATCAATGGTGTGCTCTGGAAGAGATTGGTTTTTCTTCATTGTTTTGGCTAAGGGTTACAAGGCTTCCTTTACGCCTTGGTTATTGGTTAATTGAGAACTACAATCCGTATTCGGATTTTATCATTCTACCTGATAAAAAGCACTTTTGTGTTTCTGCTTCTTGTATTCATGATGTTGTTGGCCTCCCAATTGGAGGAAAACCTGTTTTACTTTCATGCTGTAGTGATGAAGATGCAGAATGTGATGCGTTTTACGCGCATTGGAAAGCTCAATTTCATGTTGATGGTCAAGTGGATATCAAGACCCTTGCAGAGCATATTATTTGTCATGATGATTACAGTGATCAATTTAAGATTAATTTTGTGGTGCTTGTTGTGTCTTTGTTAATGCGCAACAATCAGAAGTCGTTCGTCAATCACCATGTACTAAAATCGCTGAGGAATGTGTCTGCCATTGGTCAGCTTGATTGGTGTCAATTTGTCATGGAGAGTTTGCGGTATAACACAAAGGATTGGGTCAAGAAGGGGAAGAAGAATCACTTTGGTGGACCTCTCCTGTTTCTAATGGTACAAATCTTCCTGGTTACATTTATTGTTATTTATTATGGTTTTAAAACCTGCCATTTTCCAGTCATAATCCTGTTTTTACTTGCAACTTGTTTATGTTGACCGTGTTGTCCATGAAAAACGATTCGTAGAAAGAGATTACTATACTCTTTTGAATTGGACATCGCCGCACTTTTCTCAAGGGAAAAGCAGGAGATGGAAGCTGGTCGGTTTGGTCTTGGTCGTGTAAAAGGTCGATTGATGGAAAGAATTAGATTTTCTAATCCATGTAGACAAGTGGTTGAAAAAGTGCGGAGAGTGTCGAGGGATGTTAGTACTGATACAAAATCTCCAATTTCGTACTCGTCTCCGGAGGTATATCCATTGATTCTCGAAGTATTCACTATTCCTTTTCAAGATTCACTTTGAAATATTTTCTTTGTACCTTCATAGTACTAAATATGTACCTTCATAGTACTAAAGATGTACCTTCATCGTGCCTTGTCCAGGAGTTTGCAGATGACTACACTTTGCTTCAAACAAAGAGAGTCATGGAAGATATGGTTGTGTTAGATGAGAAATACGCGGTTGGTTTGCAATGTTTCCCTTGTGAAGAGTGTGTCAAACAGGCCCATTCAAAGAATCGAATTTGTATATTTGACATATGGTGGTGGTACCGAAGATGTGTCATGTGCACCGCCGTGGGAATCCAAAGACACTAGATGAGGATGAACAGTTTATTGTCGTAGCAAATGCGGTGAGAAAGCGTACAAATTGAAACTTGCTCGTGCTAACCACAGAGAACAATGTGCTAAGTGGAGAAATTCATTTTGTGCACATCCTTTGGTGAATTTTCGTTCGATTTAGGGTTGGAGAAAGACTTTCTTTGAGAGTGAGGCAAGGTTAGCCGCAGCTAAAGGGGTTAAACGGGATCGCCCTGTCACTGGTGAATCTTCTTCAGCTACCAAAAGGGTTCATTTCATGGCAAGTCCTTCTTATATACCTCTATCCATCAACAAGCAACAATCATCTCGTTTTGATTCGTTATTTTCTGCTATCCAAGATGACACCAATGTGTTAACACCTCTTACTGCGGTGCACCTTCAAGTGGCTTATTATGTTTTCAGTGACCGGGGCACTAACAATCGTCGTTGCAGGTAATCTAAAATGTGTACTTGCTAAATTACCATTTTGTGTATGTCATTTTCAGTGTTTCACACCTGACAAGTAATTTGTTATATTTTTTGCTCTAGTAAGCACTTATATTCGTACAAGACTTATTTTGCAACGCGAATGTATTTGTGGTCATTAAAGCCGTCTGAACATGTTTTGAGTGTTGTAATTGATTGCTGGTCATCATATTTGAATTGTAAAGAGGAAGAAAATAATCTTGGTACTCCGAAGGGGTTCTTTTTTACCACGCTTGTGCATGTAAGTACATTTACATACACTCTTAAATGCTGTGTGTAATATGTATTTTGAAATATTCCCTCTTTCGTTACTTTCCCATGCAGTCTGTATTAGCGAAACCCAGCCCAGATTTAAGTGATGAAAAAAATTTATGAATTATTCGAGGCTCGTGTAAAAATGGAGTTGCAGCTTTTCCCGGGAATAGACATAACTTCAATCGCACTCGTAAGTTGTTATTGTTTGCTTGACATACTTTGCAATTTTCTTTGCCATTGTTGTATTGCATTTTTTAAAAGTTGAGACATACTATTATCGCATAAGTCCTTTCTTTTTTTGATTAATTTCAACAACTAAACTCATTTGAACCTCAACTTGTATATACCCATTTTATATTAAAAAAATTCAGATTAGGCCAAATTAGGATAAATGGCCATTTAACACAATGTTAATGCTATAATTTCTCAATGTACTTTCTAAACGTACTAAATGTACTTTTTAAACATTTACAATGTTAATGTTGTAATTTCTCAATGTGGGGAATATCTAATATGCATGAGCAGTTGCAACTATATGCACACGTTGGGAACATAGACCATGAGTCATACTATCATTCCATGTCTGCATTCTGCTTTTGTTTTATTTCAACTGCTTGAGTCAAAGGGAATTTTCTTTGCGTTTGTATTAAATAAGGTCACTTTATATTGCAATGTACTGTTCTCATTTTTTACATGTGCCTCATAATTAGTTAAAATATACCCTTTGAAGAGTTTGACTGTACTTATGGTTGTACGTCATTTGTTTTGTAATTTCAGTTTTTTTCCCAATTGTACACGAGAAACACTTTTTCTTATACGTGGTTGACCTGGTGAGGAAGCGTTTCATCATTCTTGACAACTCACTCTCAGATGAAGACACCATCAAGAAATATGGTGTATCTCCACTGTTAACAATATGTTTGAATTTGACACATTTTTGTTGTTCTATTGAATTTTGACTATTAGTCACGCTTAACACTGGTTTACAATGTTTTGTCATAGATTGATGCTCTTGGAAGTTTTTTGGGTGAGAACCCAAAATCTTCTGACTCTAGCAACATTGTGTTGGCTATGGATCCCATTGTTGCAAAGCTTAGTTGGAGAAATAACTACAATGTTGATGACTGTGGTATATACACAATGAGACACATGGAAACATTTATGGGATTAATCTCTTGGAAATGTGGCCTGATGAAAAATGATGTGAGTGTTGGTTCTTATTTTAAAGAAATTCATGTTCATTGTGTTTTGCCTATCTTGTTAATTGTTGGCTTTTGTTTTGCAGCGGAGCGTGCTTAAAGTGTTACGATACAAATATCTATGCACATTACTTATGTTCGAGCACAACGATTGCCATGAAACTGTCGCTGATCATGCGAAGAAGGGTCATTTCTCTAAAGCTAGTGATTACATTTAATGTTTAGATATTATCTACGCAGTACGTTAGAATTTGTCTGATGACATCCCTGTTCATGTAGTATGATGTTTTAAATTATAGTGTACGTTAGTATGTGTAATGATTTGTAATTGCATAAGCAAAATGTTGAATTTGTGAACCAATGTTTTGTTGCACTTAATTAAAGTACTTTTTTGTCTATTTTTGGCGTGCTATTTACTTGAACGTTATTATCTCCTTGAATAGCGACTTATGATGTACTGAATTAGCAAAATAATATAATGTACATTTCAGGTCTGCTTTTAAATCTCTTTTGTAAAACAGTACATGCACATTATGAACATACATAATGGACATTTGAATTAAATTAAAAGCACATTTATTTCTATTATACATTGAAAACAGGAAAATAGGTCTAAAATCACGTCAAAGATCTATCTATAGCGACATCATAATCTAAGTATATGAATGAACTTTTGAAGTTTTCTATCTTATTAAACGATCACATGCATTACAATTTAATTAATGTTTCATGTTCTTTTTAAAATAATTTAATGTACCTTTAAATATAATATAATGTACATTTTCCAAACAGTGCTTAATGATATTTTAGTTGCACCTAATTATCAAAACATGCACATTATGAATATAGATAATGGACATTTTAATTAAAATGTTTACATAAATTACATAATATATACAGTGTAAACAGGAAAACCTGTTTAATAAACTGTCAAAGATCTATTTTTAATCCCTTCCCAAAAAATGGATCCACTCGCCCCTTGTTGGGTGTATTTTGGTCTTGCGGCTATACAAACCACACATAAGGGAAAGGGTTTAGAGTTGGATTAGGTGGATTCGCGGTAGCGGTCCGCCTAATGCAACCCTAAACGCTTTCCCATCCCATTTTAGGATACCTGACCCCCTAGATTTAATCCCGTCCCTAAAAAGGGTTCAGTCGCCCCCTCTAGGGTGTCTTTTGGTCTTGCGGCCGTTCATAATCCAACCGTAAACCCTTTCCCATGCCGTTCTAGGATACTTGGTCCCCTAGTTTTAATCCCGCCCCAACAAGCGTTCACTCGGCCCCTCGAGGGTGTCTTTCGATCTTGTGGTCGTTCGTAATCCAACAACTTGATCTAATTTGTACATTATGAATGTCGAAAAAGTACATTTAGAACTGTTAGAAAATACATTGACAAATTATAACATTACCATTGTGTTAAATGGCCATATATCCTAATTTGACCTAATCTGAAGTTTTTAAGTATAAAATGGGTATATAAAAGTAGAGGTTCAAATGGTTCTAGTAGTTGGAATAAACAAAAAAAGAAAAAAAAAATGGACTTATGGAATTATAGTATGACCCAATTTTTTTTAAAAAAAACCGCCACGTTAAACTTCTTCTCTTTAATATCTTATTACTTTTTGATAAACCTGTCAATTAAATTGTACCTGCACGTTTTCTCATTCTCAGATCGTTCACTTACTCTTATCGCTCTCTATCGGAATGAAGGTTATACTCTTTGCCTTTAATTATTTGCTAAAAACAACTGTGTTTACTTTTCATCTGCTTCGAATTTTACATAGTTTCCTTAGCTGTTAAGGTTCGAAGATGTTCATTATAAATCAGTCCTAATATTATTTCTCAGGTGCATCAATATGTCGGAATTTATACGCATTGTTTCCTAATGATTTTGATGTACTTTGCTATGGCTTAATATTTTTAAATGTTTAGGATGTATTTTCTTCATGTACTTTTTTAATGTTTAGCATTTACTTTCTGGATACGTGTCCTTCATATCAATATGTCGGAATTTATACGAATTGTTTGCTAATGATTTTGATGTTGTTTGTTACTAATGTTTAGCATTTACTTTTACGGATACCTGTGCTTCATATTAATATGTCGGAATTTGTACACATTATTTCCTAATAATTTTGATGTTCTTTGCTATGGCTTAATATTTAGGATGTATTTTCTTCATGTACTTTCTT
Organism: Silene latifolia; assembly: GCF_048544455.1. Taxonomy (NCBI): domain Eukaryota; kingdom Viridiplantae; phylum Streptophyta; class Magnoliopsida; order Caryophyllales; family Caryophyllaceae; genus Silene; species Silene latifolia. The sequence continues at coordinate 41,278,067 of NC_133534.1, forward strand.
AATGTTTAGCATGTTCTTTCGGATATCTCGTATTTTTAATGGCTTTATGTTTTGTCTTATATGTTTTTTTTTCTTTTTATTTTTTAAAAAAAACAACATTTAAAATCGAAGAACACAGATGTCACTATGGTTGTGCAAATCGGTCCGATTCACCTATGTTTGTCAACCTCCATCAAGATTCACCACAGACTCTTCTTCTTCTGAGATAATTGAAGTTTCTGACAGTCCTACAATAGGAGTAGTACATCATCCTAGCATTTGTTATACTTTACAAACAGTTGACAAAAAATATTCTTCATTGCGATAATTGATGTTCCCGATGACCCTACAATAGAAGAGATTGTTAATCGTCCTAGAGTTCGCCGCACTTCGTGTAGCATCTTAAAAAACTCCTCTTATCCTTTGTTTATTGATGTTCCTGACAGCCCCATTGAAGATGGGATTGTTGATCCATCTTGTAACTGGCCACGCATTAAACAGATTGTGAGGGACAAACATGACATTGTTAGGGCTACCTTAGGAACAAGTCTGTGCGAAGTGCCACCGATAGAAATTCTTGCTCATTTAATCTGAAACACCAATTCAAACGTCATATCAAATGACCAGGTTTTCAACAAACAACCCACTCTCGCTAGCAAACACATAGCGACTCTTCGTAAAGTGAGAAAATTAATTCTTTGAAAGGAATAAGGATGCGCCTACAAACGTCTTTGTGTCATTCGGTTTAGGTGTGTTCCCCAGAAGATGAAGACTCTTCTGTTTATGCAGCACGAGAGCGGGGTAAAAAAAAAAGAAAGAAACTGTCTCACGATCGTCCACCTTTATATCCGAAAACAGGGAATCAATATCATTTTAGTAAGAGTCCTTCCTGTGAACCTCTCCTTGATGCTATTGACGACACGAATCCCTTCATACCTTTGACATCAATGCAATATCAGATTTCAAATTATGTGTTCACTGGCCACGGCTCTGTGGATAACAGTTGGTAATTACATACAGAAGATTTAATATTTTATATTCATTTACATAGTTCATCTTTACATATCTGCTGCTAATCATAATGCTATTACTGTTTTTTGTGCAGTAATACGTTATTTGAGTTCAAAAATAATGTCCTTGGTTGGGATCAACTGTTGTCATTAAAACCGTATCACTATATCTCAAGCTTTGTCATAGATTCTTGGTCGGCATATCTAAACTACAAAGAAAAGGATGGGAATCCAACCAATCCCACACGATTCTTTTTTAATACACTTACATATGTAAGTTTGGTCATTGTTTTCATGTATTTCAGTTTACTATTTCCAACATTTTCACATTACTAAAATTTTATCTTCATTGTGCAGTTGTTATTAATGAAGAACACATGTGCTTCTATTGATGATCATCGTTACAAACCTTTCAAGCGTCGCATCGAAGTAGAATTAAATGAGTTTGAGTGGATTGATCTTCCATCCATTGAACTAGTGAGTCCCTCACTTCATTTAGTAATTGAAATTAATCTTTATTTGTCAGTGACCTTACAATTGTTTCTTTCCCTGATGCTAGTTCTTCTTCCCTATTGCACTTGAGAATCATTTTGTGTTGTACGTTTTCGACCTGCCAAGGAAATGTCTCATTATTCTTGACAATCGCATTAGAAGGGGGAGTGTCTTAGAAGAGTATGGTGATAGTGTACTTGAACTGGTAAATTTACATTCTCCTCAACTATGAATTATTATCGTTCACTTGCATTGGTAAATTCATGTATATTATGGTTCATCTCGTCTAATTTTTATTATTGTGTTACAGGGTGATGCTTTTGCACGGTTTTTGGGTGAAAATCAATCAACTATGGAGAAAAATAATATAGTAATGGGCATGGATCCTACAATAGCAATGCTTCCATGGAGAAATAACAGAAATATTTTTGAATGTGGTATTTACACCATGAGGCACATGGAAACATTTATGGGAATAGACACTTGGGACTATGGACTGTCCAAAATTGATGTGAGTCTTACATTTTAATTGTAACTTATTTAGAACAAATCAATGTTATTTTGTTGGTTATTAAATTCTAATTTCATGTTTTTTTTTTTTTTTTTTTTTTTTTTTTTTTTGCAGATGAGATCGTTGACAATGCTGAGATTCAAGTACCTATGCACGCTACTAACATTTGAGCACAACAAACATCGTAACAACATTATTAGACATGCATTAGCGTGTAACGACATTCACAAATAGTTCCTGAATATGATTTATTAGTTTTCTTTTGTACTTTTGATCTTTGGCGTATGTACATCGAAGTTGTACTGGATGTGCATTCACCCAAGGTACTTGTTATAATGTACATTCTATAATGATGAGTTGTCCATTTTAAGGAAAACAAATGGTCACCAAAATCAATGATGTTCTTGCTTTAATACGAGAATGTTCATTTTAAGGAAAACAAATTTACATCCTGTGTAACTTTCTTGCTTTAGGATCTCACAATTGATACAATTTATTTATATCGTGCGTGGTCATTTTAATACGAGAATGTTCATTTTAAGGAAAACAAAAAAATATACTTCGTATACACTAATACTCCGTATACACTAATAGCAATATTCGAAATTGAGTAAATATGTACAATTAGTACGTAGTATTTTAATTTAACTATTACTTCTATATCATATGTTGCACACAATTTTCCTACTTGCCCAAATAACCCCAACACACGTAAATCTAGGGTGGACCTAATAATATCTATTATGGAAGTATAGCCAATTTATGTTCAATTATAAAACACACAATTAGGTGTAAATCTAAAATAGATAAAAGGAATACTTCTTTCAAACAATCTTTCCAAAGAAAATACTTCTTTCAACTACGGAGTATTAGGTAACTTCTCCATAAATTTTGGTTATACTCCACCTTCGTTTTCAATACTTCTTCATTGCCAGGTAATCACGTTCATTTACTAAATTGTCCTGAATTTCGTCCATTCTTTTAGTGTATTTCTTAGGTAATTATACTTGGTTGATTTAAATCATTGACAAAATCACCTGAAAATCACGCCTCTTTTGTTGGTTACATTTTCATCGTTTTCAGTTTAATTGGATGTTCATGTCAAGTTTAATGGGATGTTATTTATTGATTACAATTGTGTGAGATTTTACGTGTGTTGGGATAATTGGGGCAAGTAGGAAAATTGTGTACAACATATGAAATAGGAGTAATAGGTAAATTAAAATACTAATTGTACAATTTACTCAATTTCGAATATTGCTCACAGTGTTCATCGTTTAATTAATAGTGTTTTTAAAGTTTACAGTATGATGTTCTAAATGCTATCGTCCAATGAACATTTTGGAATAACCATTTTAAATTTGTCTACAGAGCAAATCATGTCATTATTTTGCTTGGGATTGGTAACAAATTCTGAAGAGGAAGACAGAAAATAATTCATTGCACATCATCTTGACGCAAAGAAGACAATGCTAGGATGACTATTCAATGGGAAGGACGCCATAATTGCAGGAGTGGAGGACAACTATGCAAAAAACACAGTACTACAAGATGAAACTTACATGCTACAAATCTTTCAAAAAGTTAATCAAGCTGACAAACATAACATGGAAGCAGTATGCAAGTGTTGGGCTAAGATGTTTATCTTACACAATGAGGAAGCCCGTTTAAGAGAGGAATATGAAAGCAGATTACAGACAAACATTTCATTTGGGGTTAGAACGACTACCAGGGATAATGTAGTGGTTTTCCGAAGGTGTCTTTGTTACTTGACAGACAATCTCTTAACAATGAGGACATTGCACCTGTTTCAATATCATTTGGCACCCGAGTTAGAAAATCTTGTTGTTGTAGACAGTGAAGAAGAAGATTTTGACTCTATCCCAACATCAATTTCCCGACCAGCGGTCGAACTTGCTTTTATTCTATTAAATCAAACAGAGTAATACTATATATAAACAACTGAGGTACATTTGAGTATAAGTTTTATATTTACCTCATACCCCTTGTACCTATTGTTGATTTTCAATGTCCATTCAGAATATAAGAATATAAGTACATTCTCTTATTTGTTAATGATATTTCATTATATTGACGTAGTACCTTTTGTAATTTTTGAATTTTCGATACATCATGAAAAGAATTGTCACATCACTGTATTTACAATGTCCATTACGTGCATTAACAATGTACCATTTAAATTAAATAATATAAATTAATGCATCTAATAATTACACTCTCAGATGCAAGTTGTAAAATAATTCAGGTGAAAAGACACCACTATTCATGATTATTTGATTAAATGAAACATGTGTCAAATGGCAGTTGTAAACTAATGCATGTGAAAAGACAAATAATACTACACTCATAAATTGTAACTTCTCCTATTCTTATCCAAAGCAGTTTATATATAAAACGCACTATAAATACTTACCTAAACTAGTGTGGTAATTACAAAATCTAAGGAATAATCATACAAACCGTCTTCACTGCCTTAAAAAGGTACTCTAATTTCTGTTTTTTTTTGTTCTTATTATTTTTTCCCTGCAAAAGAAATGCATATCTTCATGTAAATAAGTATATTGAATATTATTGCAAGAATAATGCAGTAATGGAATTGTAATATGCTCTGGTAATTTATTTCATACAGATAAATATTTCTATATAATGTATTCCTGCCAATGTCCATTGTCATGCCTTTAAAGGAACATTTATTTTATTGATAATGTTCATAGGAAATATTGTTGTGCACTTTGATATAGCATATATAAAAAATGTATTGAATGTTAATGACAGTAAACAACACGATACTATTTAATTAATATTAGAAATACTTACAAAAGCCATTCAAGACTGTTTCAAAATCAGTTTAAATATAAAACTCACTATAAATACTTGTCTAAACTAGTGTGCTAATTACAAAATCTATGGAATAATCATATAGAAAACGTCTTCACTCCCTTGAAAAGGTGCTCTGGTTTATGTTATATAGTAGCCTATATAACATTCAGATTATTTCATTTATAAGTATTATTTGATTAATCAGTATGTTTTTTTATCTTGTGAAAAGAAATATATACTATAGTCCCTAGACGAATTAAAAGTTGTTTCAGGTCTGAAAATCAAACTGCATTTGTGGCTCGAACGTTTTGCCAAAATTAAGTATAGTAGATATTTCAATCTGGCAATGTGCTTAATATTTGCAGGAGAAGATTATTTTACCTTTTGCTGTAATCTGTTTTCACAATAACATTGTTTGCTCTTTGCATGATTATACAATGTGAAAGCCCACGTTAATTTGTTTTACCCTACAGTATGGCCTTAAATATGGTTGAAGTTGGTACTTCCCATAATGCCTTAAGTTTATTGTCACTCTTTTTAAAATACGTTTATTTTTTGCCTGAACCAGAATATGAGTTCCGTTACCAATGGGGAAATAATGTCGGATATCGAGCAAAAACTCGCTAACGTTGAGTATGATCTCGCTGAAACGAAACGTGAAAGAGATTCACTGGATCAACATCTTATTGAGGTGCTTGGTAAAAACGAAGTATTAGAAGAACATCGGAAGGGTCATACGAGAAATCGGACATAGTGAAGTGAATGCAAAGTCACTACAATGTAGGGTGGACATTGTTGAAGTGCAAATGAAGTTTATCACGGTGAAAGAGACAAAGATAGCCTCGACAACTTGAAGGTAATAGACAAAAAAAAGATACGAGGTCGACATGGACCGTCGGTTTCTCACCGAGTGTCACATTTGTACGAGAATCATATGCTCTTCTTGATGGTGAAAATACTATACCTTGGCCAGCAGTCGTGAAGGCTATGGAATTAATAGACGGTTATAAGAAACATCTAAAGGAGGACTTGCTGGAGGGTGAGAGCAGTGTTCATCCATCTGCTTTTGCAAAGAAACCCAGAAATGGTTAAGAACTTTGATGTTAATTTATGTATAATTATAATATGCGGTTAAGTTTAGAAACATATGCGTTTTAATTAAGTATTATTGTCAGAACATATTGGCAGTTTATTATGAATGTTTATTTGAATCTAAATTATTATCATCTACCTAAGTTTTAACTGTTTAGAATTGACCCTTTCTAATTTAAAGCCAGTTACAAGACTGATCAACTATAATGTACCTTCAACATTTTACAAATGTCCATATTACTATGTAACGATGTACCAAAGCTTTAAACCAGCATTTCTTTCAAAGATTATCCTCTTAAAATAAGGGAATGGGTTTAAGGTTGGACTAGGCAGATCGCTGTCTGCCTAATCCAACCATAAATCCTTCACCGTCTCGTTTTAGGATACTCAGCCCCCTAGTTTTAATCCCGTCCCCCAAAAGGGTTCACTCGGCCCCTCTAGGGTGTCTTTTTGTCTTGCCGCCTTCGAATGAGAAGCAAGGGAAAGGGTTTACGGTTTGATTAGGGGGATCCGCGGTAGCGGTCCGCCTAATCAAACCCTAAACCCTTTCCCGTCCCGTTTTAGGATACCCGGTCCCCCCAAAAAGGGTTCACTCGGCCCCTCTAGAGTGTCTTTTTGTCTTGCCGCTTTCGAATGAGAAGCAAGGGAAAGGGTTTAAGGTGTGATTAGGGGGATCCGCGGTAGCGGTCCGCCTAATCAAACCCTAAACCCTTTCCCGTCCCGTTTTAGGATACCCGGTCCCCTCAAAAAGGGTTCACTCGGCCCCTCTAGGGTGTCTTTTTGTCTTGCCGCCTTCGAATGAGAAGCAAGGGAAAGGGTTTAGGGTTTGATTAGAGGGATCCGCGGTAGTGGTCCGCCTAATCAAACCCTAAACCCTTTCCCGTCCCGTTTTAGGATACCCGACCTGATGCGTGTATTTTATATAAGGTTTTTACCTCATTTTTACACGCATTTCTTTACTATTTACGTAGCATCAAGCTACAAATACCCCCGAATATTCTACTTTGGTTCGTTTTATGTAATTTGCAGGAATAAACCAAAGAGGAGCTAAATCGAGCCTAATTCGTCCCAATTGCATGCATTTATGGAGAATAAGGAGCCGGAGCTTGGAATCTAACATTTTGGAGACGCGTGAGCTGTTTCGGAAGGTGCTTTGATGTCTTACGTGCCAAGATAGCTCGATCGAGTAGATTTTCTACTCGATCGAATGCTTTATATATTGGAAGTTGCTCGATCGAGCAGTTCGAGTATACACAAGAGAAGATATTGTAAGGAGTACTCGATCGAGTGGTTTATTTCCACTCGATCGAGAGGTTTGATGCATAGTTGCTCGATCGAGTGGTTTATTTCCACTCGATCGAGTGGTTTATCCTGTAATAGACTTTTTTCCGCCTAATTTCGTATGGGCTTTTGTAATTAGTCCATAGATTAGGTTTAGATGGATTTTCGTATATGATAGAGGGGAGAACGACATGACTCTCTATCTCATTCACTTTACTCTATCACTTTCTACTGTTCTTGGATTTTTGCTCTTCCTTTACACTTTGCTACTCAGATTTGGATTTACGATTGGTATTATTATTCTTCTTTAATCTCTTAATCATAATTATTATTATTGTGTTGCTATTCTCCTCTTATTATTTCATCTCTACCTTATTCAATCCTTATTAGCTTGTTATTATGTTTAGTTTCAATTATCTATATGTTATTGTTGGTAATTCAATGATGATGCGTAGCTAATTCCCTTTTGCTAAGACTAAAGGGGATCCATAATTATGAAGGGATAGTAATTGATTTATTGGGTTAATGCTGGTATAATCTTTGTTGTTAAGCCGCATTTATCATCGTATCGACTAATTGAGTCGACGCAATTAGGCATTTATACCATAGTGACCCTTGACCTGGACCGAAAGGTTGGAAAAGGCGAGACTAGTAGCGAACAATAGGGCATTATAGTTAGGGCGAAAGCTAAGCTATTTGTTCTTTAGGGCGAATTGAGACCGAAAGGAGATATTCACTACCCCTCAGACCGTACTTGCATTGACCTGAAACCTAGATTACTTGACCGAATGACTATGGTGAACCGTCTGTCTTAGCTATTTTCTCTATCTGTTTAATTCCTTTTCTCTGTTCTATTCTCTTCCTTATTCTCATTAGTTTAGAATCAATCAATTAAAACCCCCCAATTTGGTTACCGTGACGAACTTAGACAAGCTGAAAATTTCCCATCTCCCTGTGGAGATCGACCCGACTTCCCTAGCTATATTAGTTAGAGCCAGTTGGTTATTTTTGATAGGTATACGACTGCCCTGTCAAATTTTGGCGCCGTTGCCGGGAAGGTGGCGCAATTTTGTTGCTTTATTTAAGTTTGTTTCTCGTCTCAAGGAATTTATTCCTTAAGACTGATCTCATTTCTGCAAAGTTTTTGATTAGTTTTGCAGGTTTTCTGTTGCTTTGTAAACTCTATCTGCCCAAATGCCTAATTTAGCCAGCCATTCAGAGCCCAATGTGGATTCCCTTCCAAAAGGTTTCTTATTACCCACTACTGAGTCGGGAACCTTTGGAATCCACCCATCCTATATGCAGCTGGTTGAGAGAAATATCGTTAGGGGGGTACCTGAAGAAGATCCATGCTGGCACATAGAGCTGTTTACGGAGTATTGCTCTACCATTCCCCTTTCTGCTGGGGTGACACAAGGCAAAGTGAAGGAAGTTCTCTTTCCCTTTTCTTTAACTAATGATGCCCGGGAATGGTTGAGAGATCTAGATAGGGAGGCAGCCGGTGTAACCGACTGGAGTTCCCTTGCTTTAGCCTTTTACAGGCGATATTTCCCACCGCAGCGCACCAACACCTTGACAGCTCAGATTAGTTCTTTTGAGCAGCTACCTACTGAAGATTTGAATGGGGCTTGGACTAGGTTCAAGAAGCTTGTCCGCTCTGTGCCTCATCACGGATTCAAACGCTGGTTCCTTTGTACTCAGTTTTATAGCGGACTATATCGGGGCGAGAGAGCTATTCTTGACAGCGTAGCTAAAGAGAGATTCACGAAGAATGTTGAAGATGACCAAGGGTGGCGTCTCATTGAGGAGATGGCTATTCATGTCTCTGAATATGGAAATCCCCGAGGTAGTGAGCAAGTTAATGAGTTGGCAGCAGCTGCAGTGAAAGGTCCTAGCAAAAGTCTAGGTAATGTGGAGATTACAGAAGCTATAGGCGAGAGTGCACAGGTTTGTTCGATTACTGAGCATGTGGAGCTATGTGGTAGATGTGGCATGAAAGGGCATGACCCTATTGGGTGCCTGGCAAGTATAGAGCGCGTCCTTGCTTATCAGAAATACAAGCAAGGAGTTCCTTTTTCTCAACTGTATGAAGAAATAAAGAATGTCTCTACTCTTTCTACGCCAGCGCCGTAATCGGTTCCTGCTTCTACAAATGAGGAAATTGCCGAACTGAAATACTTTATGTTGAGCATAACAGAACAGTTTGATGAGAAGTGCAATAGGAAAGAAACTGTCATAGCGGAATTGAGAGAACAAGTCGCGCAGTTAACACTCGCGAAGGCCAAGCCAAGCTTCTACCGGCATGCGATCCAGTTAGTGCAACGAATCTCCAAGTTGGTCTTACTCATGAAGGGCCAAAAGTACCAGAACACGGGGTTTTGATAGCTGAAGATACCCCAGAAGATGATATAGATGAGTTTTTGGATGGAATCCTTGCTGCGTGTGGTCCAGACACTCGATCGAGTGAAAAATCTACTCGATCGAGTGAAATAATTCATCCTATCACTCGATCGAGTGAAAATAGTGGTCGATCGAGAAGTGCACAAATTGAAGATGGTCGATCGAGTGATATTCTTACTCGATCGAGTAAATTTGCTGAAGAAATCACTCGATCGAGTGATATAACTGATCGATCGAGTAAGGCAGAAAAAGAGAATGGTTGATCGAGTGCAGAGGATGGTCGATCGAGTGAATCCCAAAGTTAAATCACTCGATCGAGTGGTAAAAGTACTCTATCGAGTACCAGAAGCGGCAGAGATCCTATTTTACTATCTAATTCCGCTACCGTGTCATCTTCCCCTGCTGTGGAGACGTCACGCATTGATAAAGGTAAAGAGAAAGTTGCGGGTCCACTCATTGCTACCAGAGTGCCCTTCCCGGGTGTCGCCTCAAGGACGCGAAGATCGAGCGACGATGACGGTAAGTTCGTGGACGTTGTGAAGAACCTCCAGGTAACTGTCCCTTTTACCGAACTTGTTACTCAGGTACCTACTTACGCTAAGTTTATGAAAGATATTGTGACGCGTAAGAGAGATTTAAGTGAATATGAGACGGTTTCATTTATGGAGGAGTCTAGTAATTTACTTTTAAATAAGGCTCCACCTAAAATGAAAGACCCGGGCAGCTTTTCTATTACCTGTATTATAGGCAATGTGGTTATTGATAAGGCTCTTTGTGACTTAGGAGCCAACGTCAGTGTCATGCTTCTATCTGTCTGCAAGAAACTAAACATGAGTCATCTTAAAGTGACTAACATTACCCTACAGATGGCTGATAGATCTGTTAGGAAGCCCTTAGGTGTCTTAGAGGACGTGCCTGTGAAAATAGGCAAGCTCTTTATCCCAGTGGATTTCATTGTTTTAGATATAGCTGAGGACACCCGGACTCCAATTATCTTAGGAAGACCATTCATTTGTACAGCTGGGGTCGTTATTGATGTCAAACTAGGGCGTTTGACTTTTGCAGTAGGGGATGACGCAATCACTTTCAGTCTGCCTAGTACTTTGGCTCGGCCAATGATAGAGGATACTTGTTATTCAGTTGATATTATTGACGAGTCTATTTATGACTTCTGGCCAGGTTCTTTTATGAAGGACCCACTAGAAGCTCTTATGCTTTTTGATGAGTGTGCAGATAGCCCAAATGACAATGACGATGTGTTGGATTTGCTTATAGATGATTTAGATGAGCGTGAACTCACCGACGCTGAGGGAGAGCAAGTGGAACAGATGATTAGCACTCTTTGCTCCATTGAGGTAAAGGTACCGGAACGTAAGCCTCTTTCTTCTCATCTAAAATATGTTTTCTTAGACGATACTGAGCAATATCCAGTTATTGTTAGTGCTAAGCTTGATGATGATCAACTAACCTCTTTATTAGCTGTACTTAAGAAAAACAGGAAAGCACTGGGTTATTCATTGGACGATATCAAGGGGATTAGTCCCGATATTTGTATGCATAGGATAGAGCTGGAGGAAGATCACAAACCTTGCAGACAGGGGTCGTCGCAGATCGAACCGAGAAGATGCAAGATGTTGTGATGGCGAGGTAATGAAGCCGCTCGACGCAGTATTATTTATTCCGTTGGTCATTCTAAATGGGTGAGTCCAAAGATGTGGTCCCGAAGAAAGGAGGGACAACTGTGGTTAAGAATGATAAGAATGAGTTAATACCTACCCGAGTAGTGACTGGTTGGCGGATGTGTATAGATTACAAACAGCTTAATGCCGCCACCAAGAAAGATCACTTTCCCCTTCCTTTTATTGATCAAATGGTAGAAAGGTTAGCTTCTCATAAGTTTTTCTGCTATTTAGACGGGTATTCCGGGTTCTTTCAGATCCCTATTCACTCAGACGATCAAGCTAAGACTACATTTACTTGTCCTCAGGACGTGTTTGCTTATCGCAGGATGCCTTTTGGTTTATGTAATGCCCCTGCCACCTTCCAAAGGTGTATGATGGGGATATTTTCAGAGTATATTGAGTCTATTATGGAAGTTTTCATGGACGATTTCAGTGTTTATAGAAGTGATTTTTCTAACTGTCTGTCTAACCTTGAGAAAGTGTTGCAAAGACCTTTGCATTGAGGTTAATCTTGTCTTTGAATCGGGAGAAGTGCCATTTCATGGTCAACGAGGGAGTTGTCTTAGGGCACTTAGTTTCGATAGGGGAATAGAAGTTGATAAAGCAAAAGTGGAAGTGATTCAACAATTACCACCTCCTGTTAATGTTAAGGGGGTGAGGAGTTTCCTTGGCCACGCCGACTTTTATCGCCGGTTTATCAAGGACTTCTCAAAAATTGCTAAACCACTTACACAATTGCTACTTAAGGATGCCCCTTTTGTGTTTCTCGATGAGTGTCTTTCTGCTTTTCACAGGTTAAAGCAGGCTTTAGTCTCTGCGCCGATCATACAGCCTCCCGACTGGGACTTGCCGTTTGAGATAATGTGTGATGCCAGTGACTATGCACTAGGAGCGGTGCTAGGCCAAAGGAAAGACAAAGCTCTGAATGTTATCTACTATGCGAGTCGAACTCTGGATGAGGCTCAAGTGAAGTACACTACCACTGAAGAAGAGCTGCTAGCTGTAGTTTATGCCTTAGAGAAGTTTCGTTCTTATTTAGTTGGGTCAGAAGTTACTGTTTTTACTGACCATGCAGCTTTGAGGCATCTCCTTTCTAAGAAGGAGGCTAAACCACGGCTATTGAGATGGATACTCCTACTTCAGGAGTTTGATTTGCAGATTAAGGATAAGAAAGGAGCTGAGAACGTTGTAGCTGATCACTTGTCGCGACTGATGCGACAAGAAGGAGAAGATTCTCTACCTATTGATGACTCTTTCCCTGACGATACTTTAATTGCTGATATATCGTCTATTGTTAACCAAGAGCCTTGGTATGCAGATATAGCTAAATTCGTTGTCAGTGGCAAGCTGCCGCCTGACCTTTCTCATCTGCAGAGGAAGCGTTTTCTGTATAACGCTAAGCAGTATTTCTGGGATGACCCTTATTTGTTTAAGGAATGTGCAGACGGTCTCTACAGACGGTGTATTCCACAGTGGGAGGCCAAAGTAGTCCTGGAAGGCTGTCACTCCTCTTTCTATGGTGGTCACCACGGTCCATCGCGCACCGTGGCTAAGGTACTTCAGCCTGGTTTTTATTGGCCTTCTTTGTTTGCTGATGCCAAGTCTTTTGTTTCAGCTTGTGATGCTTGCCAGCGATCAGGGAACATTTCGAAGAGACATGAGATGCCACAAAATGGCATCTTAGAGGATGAGGTTTTCGATGTCTGGGGCATTGATTTCCAAGGATCGTTCCCGTCTAGTAAAGGTAACAGGTACATCTTAGTGGCTGTAGATTATGTGTCGAAATGGGTTGAGGCAATTGCCTCACCTCATTGTGATGCCAAGACCGTGATAAAAATGTTTATAAAGGTCATATTTCCCCTATTTGGTGTCCCTAGGGTCGTCATTAGTGATGGGGGAATGCACTTTAAGGAAAAGAAACTAACTTCTATTCTGTCTAAAGTTGGTGTCCAACACCGGCGTGGTTTGGGGTATCATCCCCAAACTAGTGGTCAGGTTGAGGTCTTTAATCGCGAGTTGAAAGAGATCTTGTCTAAGGTAGTTTCTAAATCACGGAAGAACTGGAGTCTTAAATTAGAAGACACATTATGGGCCTACAGAATTGCCTTTAAGACACCAATTGGTGCATCACCTTATAGGTTAGTTTATGGGAAATCATGTCACTTACCTTTTGAATTGGAATGTAAGGCTTGGTGGGCAATTCGTGAGCTTAACTTTGATCCTAAGTTGTGTGGTCAGAATCGTCTTTTGCAGCTGGATGAGTTGGAAGAGTTTAGGCTTAATGCCTATGATAGCTCGCGCATTTATAAACAAAAGACGAAGAGATGGCATGACAAGAGAATTCTACCTCGGGAGTTTCATGTTGGGCAAAAAGGTTTTCTTTGTTTAATGCCCGATTGAGATTGTTTCCTGGCAAGCTGAAGTCCAGGTGGAGTGGTCCTTATACGGTGACAGCAGTTACCAAATTTGGATCCGTGGTGCTCGAAGACTCTGAAGGTATTAGGTTCAAGGTGAATGGGCAATATGTGAAGCATTATCACGAGGCAAATGAAGCAGACAATCGTGTTGAAGTCTTGTACTTCGACGAGCTTGACGCGCCAGTTAATTGATGCCAGATAGGTCGTGCGGGACCTCATAAACCAGCGCTCTCCGGGAGGCAGCCCGAACTGTTTTATTGTACTTTTGTTGAACTTTTTATTTTTCTTTAGCTTTATGTTGAACTTTAAACGCTGTTTTTACGCAACTTTTGTATTTTCCTTGCTTTTAATGCGTATTTTGCAGGTCCAGTCACTCGATCGAGTAGTTTTTCTACTCGATCGAGCACTTTTGGGGGATTATTCACTCGATCGAGTGATATTTATACTCGATCGACCAGATGCAAAATCACGTTTACTCGATCGAGTAGTTTTCTACTCGAACGAGTCCTTCCAGACACCAGTTTACTCGATCGACCAGTTCCAAGCTACTCGATCGAGTATTTATGTCTTCCAGCTGCTATTTTACGTCTATGGAGCTACTGCTTGACTTTCTTTGACCTCCCATGTTCATGGTCGGTTTGGGGAGGTCCCTCTTCACGACGTTTTGTAAGTTTTTCCGCCTCCACTCCTCCTTTTCTCTTCAGTTTGCATTTCTTTCCCTATTTTTGGTACAATGAGGATATTGTACGGTTTGGTTTGGGGAGGTATGCATCCATATCTGTGTTTGCATGTTTTCTTGCATTTTTGCCTGCACGTTTATTTATTTTAGCATGCATTGTTGTTTTTAATTCAACAAAGATCATAAAATTCAAAAAAAAAATTCATGTTTAATTTGAGTCGGAACGTTTGAACATTGACGCTACATTGAATCCTTACTTTAGCCTTGCATATTCTTGACATTTAGTTGGCATGATTATGTGCATGATCTACGAGTTTTTGTTTCTCTCTTATCTGAACGAATAGACTTGATTCATATATCGGCAAGCTACTTTACATTCTGAGGTTAGAGCTTTATAAACTGGTGACATTCATGACCGGTTTCATTTAGGATGTGAGTAGTACTCTCTTTAAGGCATGTAACATCAATTTGCATAAGCATGAGTCTAGTCTTCTTAATACCTGTATGCATTCGGTCTGTGGATGGTGACACATGTTAGGAGAGGCAGTTCCCTTTTATTTCATTCTACCCATAAGCCTCACATAGCCAAATTGCCTTTTTGTCCTACTAGCTACTATCTATAATTTTTCCTACCCTAGCCGAGCTAGTGACGAGTAGCTGTTTGGAATGTTTTATTGAAATATGGTTATTTTTTCTTATTTCAGAAGATGGTGGAAGAATTGAAGGGAATGAAAGAAAGAAAAAACGATGGATGAAAAATGAAAAAAAGAGAACGAAAAAAAAAAGATGAAAATATGAAAGAAGAAAAAGAAAGAAAAATCATGTGCGAAGAAAAATGAGAAATTGTATAATGATTTTCACTCTCATGTCTTACTTATATCTTTTGGGGAGTTGACGAGTTTGTTTTGGTGTTTCGTGAGTAGAGTGCATGGTATTTGCACCGTTTTGTTTTGTTATATTGAGTACGAAGTTGGGATGCAGTTCAAAATTTGGATCCGTTGTTGTTAGCCTGGCCATTAACTCCACATATCCAAATTCATTTTAGCCCCTTCTTACCCATTACCTCACTTACCCAAAGTAAGTCCTCGGCATGTGTCTTGGTCATTAGTATGGTTGGAATGCATATGTGTGGTTGTAGAGACTTTATTCATGTTAACTGCATGCATGTTCTTATAGGTCGAGTTAGGTGAGTGTCTTTACTTCTTTCTATCTTTCACATACATACTCACCTTGTGCCTAATTTTGAGTGATGAGCGACCCGTGAGAGTCCGATATCTTTTGAGTCTTGCAAGGTCGACGGTTCAGTAAGTTTGAAACATTGATATAATTCGTTTGCACTTTTCATTTGCCACTTTGTCAGTTGTTGCATTAAACTGGTTTTAGTGGGTGATTTGTAGCTGATGCGTTGGTCCCGTTCCACTGTTTATTCCTAGTTGCATTCATAATTTGCTTGGGGACAAGCAAAGGTTTGGTTTGGGGAGATTTGATGCGTGTATTTTATATAAGGTTTTTACCTCATTTTTACACGCATTTCTGTACTATTTACGTAGCATCTAGCTACAAATACCCCCGAATATTCTACTTTGGTTCGTTTTATGTAATTTGCAGGAATAAACTAAAGAGGAGCTAAATCGAGCCTAATTCGTCCCAATTGCATGCATTTATGGAGAATAAGGAGCCGGAGCTTGGAATCTAACATTTTGGAGACGCGTGAGCTGTTTCGGAAGGTGCTTTGATGTCTTACGTGCCAAGATAGCTCGATCGAGTAGATTTTCTACTCGATCGAATGCTTTATATATTGGAAGTTGCTCGATCGAGCAGTTCGAGTATACACAAGAGAAGACATTGCAAGGAGTACTCGATCGAGTGGTTTATTTCCACTCGATCGAGAGGTTTGATACATAGTTGCTCGATCGAGTGGTTTATTTCCACTCGATCGAGTGGTTTATCCTGTAATAGACTTTTTTCCGCCTAATTTTGTATGGGCTTTTGTAATTAGTCCATAGATTAGGTTTAGATGGATTTTCGTATATGATAGAGGGGCGAACGACGTGACCCTCTCTCTCATTCACTTTACTCTATCACTTTCTACTGTTCTTGGATTTTTGCTCTTCCTTTACACTTTGCTACTCAGATTTGGATTTACGATTGGTATTATTATTCTTCTTTAATCTCTTAATCATAATTATTATTATTGTGTTGCTATTCTCCTCTTATTATTTCATCTCTGCCTTATTTAATCCTTATTAGCTTGTTATTATGTTTAGTTTCAATTATCTATATGTTATTGTTGGTAATTCAATGATGATGCGTAGCTAATTCCCTTTTGCTAAGACTAAAGGGGATCCATAATTATGAAGGGATAGTAATCGATTTATTGGGTTAATGCTGGTATAATCTTTGTTGTTAACTGCTGCATTTATCTGTATCTGACTAATTGTGTCGACGCAATTAAGCATTTATATCATAGTGACCCTTGACCTGGACCGAAAGGTTAGAAAAGGAGAGACTAGTAGCGAACAATAGGGCATTATAGTTAGGGCGAAAGCTAAGCTATTTGTGATTTAGGGCGAATTGAGACCGAAAGGAGATATTCACTGCCCCTCAGACCGTACTTGCATTGACCTGAAACCTAGATTACTTGACCGAATGATTATGGTGAACCATCTGTCTTAGCTGTTTTCTCTATCTGTTTAATTCCTTTTCTCTGTTCTATTCTCTTCCTTATTCTTATTAGTTTAGAATCAATCAATTAAAACCCCCTAATTTGGTTACCGTGACGGATTTAGACAAGCTGACAAATTCCCATCTCCCTGTGGAGATCGACCCGACTTCCCTAGCTATATTAGTTAGAGCCAGTTGGTTATTTTTGATAGGTATACGACTGCCCTATCACGGCCCCCCGAAAAAGGGTTCACTCGTCCCCTCTAGGGTATCTTTTTGTCTTGCCGCCTTCGAATGAGAAGCAAGGGAAAGGGTTTAGGGTTTGATTAGGGGGATCCGCGGTAGCGGTCCGCCTAATCAAACCCAAAAACCCTTTCCCGTCCCGTTTTAGGATACCCGGTCCCCCCAAAAAGGGTTCACTCGGCCCCTCTAGGGTGTCTTTTTGTCTTGCCGCCTTCAAATGAGAAGCAAGGAAAAGGGTTTAGGGTTTGATTAGGGGGATCCGCGGTAGCGGTCCGCCTAGTCAAACCCTAAACCCTTTCCCGTCCCGTTTTAGGATACCCGGTCCCCCCCAAATAGGGTTCACTCAGCCCCTCTAGGGTGTCTTTTTGTCTTGCCGCCTTCGAATGAGAAGCAAGGGAAAGGGTTTAGGGTTTGATTAGGGGGATCCGCGGTAGCGGTCCGCCTAATCAAACCCTAAACCCTTTCCCGTCCCGTTTTAGGATACCCGGTCCCCGCAAAAAGGGTTCACTCAGCCCCTCTAGGGTGTCTTTTTGTCTTGCCGCCTTCGAATGAGAAGCAAGGGAAAGGGTGTAGGGTTTGATTAGGGGGATCCGCGGTAGCAGTCCGCCTAATCAAACCCAAAAACCCTTTCCCGTCCCGTTTTAGGATACCCGGTCCCCCCAAAAAGGGTTCACTCGGCCCCTCTAGGGTGTCTTTTTGTCTTGCCGCCTTCAAATGAGAAGCAAGGGAAAGGGTTTAGGGTTTGATTAGGGGATCCACAAGATGGCGGTCCGCCTAATCAAACCCTAAACCCTTTCCCGTCCCGTTTTAGGATACCCGGTCCCCCCAAAAAGGGTTCACTCAGCCCCTCTAGGGTGTCTTTTTGTCTTGCCGCCTTCGAATGAGAAGCAAGGGAAAGGGTTTAGGGTTTGATTAGGGGGATCCGCGGTAGCGGTCCGCCTAATCAAACCCTAAACCCTTTTCCGTCACGTTTTAGGATACCCGGTCCCCGCAAAAAGGGTTCACTCAGCCCCTCTAGGGTGTCTTTTTGTCTTGCCGCCTTCAAATGAGAAGCAAGGATCCGCTTAATCCAACTCTAAACTCTTTCTCGTCCCGTTTTAGGATTACCCCCTCCCCCCTACAAAAAAAAAAAAAAAGTTTTACTCGGTCCGTCAGGTGTCTTTTTTTGTTTTTGTTTTTTTTTTTATATGTTGACGAGGGGGTTGAATCACTCCCGGGTCCATGCATTCTCGCACCAACACATGGACCATGTAAGCCACCCCTTTCGGGGACTGCAGTGGCCAAGCTTCAAGGTAACTAACTAACTATTTTAGGGTATTAAATGTATTTATCATTTCCCTTATTTTTTAACAGTTACATTACAATAGTAACTAACTACCTACAAGAAAAAAGAAACGGAGTAAAAAAATAAAAGTAGTAACCAGTTTTTAGCTTAGTCGTTTTACATTACCAGTATACACGTTGTCATAGGAGAATTGTTCAACAGCAGTATAATTTTGAAGTTACGCCCAATTTCCTCTGTTATACTAAGATATTTTCTTTTCAATTTCGTTTCTTCTCTATCATAACTCTAATATAATGTTTAATTTGGATCACTTAATTGTTCAATAGCAATATAATTTTGATGTTTTGATTTCAGATATTTATACTGCTTTACTGTTAAAAATTAATTCGGATTAATGTGCATGAATTATTTTTTCTACCTTTAGAAACACATTCGCATTGTTCTTCCCCAATTTTATATCTCTGAAGTATTCTTTTAACATTTACTTTCTAGTTTCTGTTAATTTTGAATTTTTAATTGAAGGAAATAATATATATTGTTCATACAGCTTTAAATTAATGTGCGTATTGTTTTTAATATAGAAATCTTTCTGAATCATCTAAAAGTACATTATCTTTGTGACTAATGTACATTTCCTAAAATTAGGTAACTGGTGATTATTTCTACTTGTCAATTTTGTATTTTCAATTGAACGTAATAATATAATACATTCAGCTTAAAATAATGTGCCATTTGTTTTTAATATAGGAACTGTTCTGAAATATGTAAAGAACATTATATTTGTTATTAATGTACATTTCGTAAAATTAGGTAATCTTTGATTATCTCGTACTTGTGAATTTTTGGGTTTTTAATTGAAGGTAATAATATAATGTACATTCAGCTTAAATTAATGTGCCGTTTGTTATTAATATAGAAATTGTTCTGAATCATCTAAAAGAACATTATATTTGTGATTAATGTACATTTCCTAAAATTAGATAACTGCTGATTATCTCTACTTGTTTTGTAATTTCATTTTATTATTACAGACTATGGAGCAGGAAGATAAAAAATCTGAAAAGCGGAGAAAAGTTACTTTTATTTTTCCACCAACTGAAAGTTCCACTGATGGTAAAAATGAGTGTGCTCCATTTACAAGAAAGCGTAAATCAGCTACTATTAACAGTAAATCTAAGTCTATACAATCTTTCGCAAAGAAGATAAATGAAGAAAGTGACGATGATCTTAGCGGTTAAGAAACAAATTGTTTCGTTAATAAACAAATTGTTACCGCAAAGAAAGAAAGTCCTCAAAAGGGTAAAGTAAGTAATAAGATGGTATTGGGTTCCAAGTGTAAGCAGAAGTTTGATTTCTCTTCGTTTAAAAGTGCATATACGAGAATGTCTCCTACATGAGTAGTTGAGGTAGTTGAACGTTTGTCATACGAACAGTGGTGCGCTAGAAGAGATTGGATTTAGTGGGCTGTTTTGGTTAAGAATTCGTTCCATTCCTTTAAAGCTTGAGTCTTGGTTAATTAAGCAAAGATAACCCATACCAAAAATCAGATCGATCTTCGATGGTGAGAAGTTGTACTTGAAGGTTTCGATGTAAGATCAACATTTGGATTTCCAATAGGCCCTAAAACAGTTGAATTATCCAAAACTCATCTTGAATCGAAGAGTTTCAAGAGTTTTATGGCAAATGGAAACAACAATTTGGTATAAAAGATGGACAAGTTCCACTCAAAACGCTTGAGAATTGGTTGATAAATCATGATCATGGTGGTGATGAATTCAAGGTTAACTTTGTTGTGTTTGCTGTTTCTTTGCTTATGAGAAACACCCAAAAGCCTTTGGTTAATCATCATGTTTTGAAATCGTTGATGAATGTTGATGAAATCAAATATTACAATTGGTGTTCCTTTTTGTTAAAAAGTTTGCAAGAAAGCAAGATTGAGTGGGTGGAAAAGGAGACTCACTTCGGCGGACCACTGTTGTTTTTGGAGGTAAAAAGTCCCAAAAAATATATTTGAAGTTCATAAATTAATTTAACATTGCTAGGTACGTTTTCATTCTCTTGTAATTAAATTTTTTTTTTTTTTGCAGCTCATCTATGTTGATCGCGTTGTTCATGTGGAACGAAAAGTTGAAAGAGATTATTATATGTTGGTAGGTTGGACTAGTAGTTTGTTATCATCGTGAGAGAAGGATGAGATGAAAAGTGGTATGTTTAGAAATGGTAAGTTGGAAGCACCAATGGAGGAGGTGGTTGACAATACAGGTGTCGAATCTGTCTATCAAACAAAGGACTACACGGAGGAGTATATTCTTGATCTTGTTAAATGTATAACTAGTTTAGCTCAGAACATATCATGTGTTAAGGCTAAGTTAGAAAAAGGAGCATCAATAATTAAGGAGAACAGGACTGCTCAGAAGCTCTGTGATCATGCATTTAGTTTACTCAATTTGTCAAATGAGCACAGCTCCGCTGATAGTGAAAGTTCTGTTGGTATTAATGTTGCTGATATTCCAGATGCTGTTCCTGCTGCTGAGAATGATGTTAGTAATCATCCTTTGGTTGTTGAAGCTTTGAATAATGTAAACATAACTTTAAAAATAGTATTCAGGTTGAAAGCATGTCATTGAAGAGGCCGATTTTTTATACATACAAAAAGGTAAATATGTTGATCATATTTTTTGTTATATTATGTTAACTTGATGCTTAAGTGTATTGTTCTTTAATTTGATACATTTCAACTACTCCAGAAGCCTTGTGCATTGAGAAAAGAAGGTGAATTAGTTTACAATGTGAATGAACATAACAAGGTTGAAAATGGGAATGAAGACAACAAGAAAGAGGTGTCAGAAGGGGAGTGTGACAACAAGAAAGAGGTGTCAGAAAGGGAGTGTGAAAATGGGAATGAAGACAACAAGAAAGATGATGACAAGAATGTACGAAATGATTCGAAGCATCTTTATGTTGATAGTGACATAGAGAATGAGGAAGAAGCCAATACGGATAATCTTATAAATACCCTTGTATGTAGCATGTTATCTGAAGATTATAGTGAAGAACCCAAGGCAACCAATCCCAATCCAAGCTTAGATATTAGTACTGAACTTGATTTACTAAGAGGAGACACTCGACCCATATACGAGCCATCTAAGTTTCAAAGATTGTATTTCGATCACGTCTACTACACCAAGGGAAAAGGCACTGTTCTTGCTAGGTGTTTTTTATTCTACTCATTATGTTTCTTTTATTTAATCATTCTGTACATTTCGTTTGGGTATTATGTGCATTATTAATAAAGATAATGTACATATGTGTAATTAACTGACTTATTTTGTGTAACGTCTGAACCAGTGAGAAGCTCTTTGAGTTTAAGAATGTCGTGGGTACCCGATATCTTTTTGCATCTCTAAAACCACCTCGGTATATAGCAGATGTTGTGGTTAATTGTTGGCCAGCTTACTTGAATTTCAATGAACTTGAAAGAAAATCTTCAGCACCACGTCGATTCTTTGCTTCAACCCTCGTATTTGTATGTAAAATTTTATTTCATTCTATATTACAATAATTTTATGTTATACATGTGTATATTAATAGAAGAATATTATGTTCTGTGTGTGCAGCAAGCATTTCAAGGGCAAAGGAAAGAATTCAAATTTGAAAGAGAATTGGAAGTATTCAAGAGGCATTTTAGAAATGAGTTAAATCATCTTTGGGATTATTGATGTGACAAAAGTTGATATGGTTAGCTCAAACAATATATATAGTCAATACAAAGTGTTTTTTTTCTTTGATTTACTCTCGTAACAAATTTTATGTCTGTTGTATATTCTAATCTTTTCTTATATAAAACAGTTTTTTTTCCCAATAATATCCGACAAGCATTTTTACCTGTTCGTATTCAATATGGAGAAGAACAAGTTTGTCAATCTTGATAATCAACAGCATGATGAAACCCCAAAAACTCGTTATGGAAACAAACCTTGGAATATGGTAATTGTTCAGTTGCCTTTCATTGGTTATTTTTTCTTTTACAATGTCATATTTTTTGCACGGTCTCTCTAGACAGTTTGATCTGAATTTTTCCATGCAGCGTAATGCTTTGGCATAATATTTCAATGACATTGGTGATTTGAAGGAAAGAGTAAGAGCAATGGAGCCTGCTGTATTAAAAATGCCTTGGAGAAACCATCAAAATGTTGTTGACTGTGGTATTTACACAATGAAACACATGGAAACGTATAAGGGGGGTCAGTATTGGACTTGTGGGTTGACAAAAAACAACGTAAGTTTCTAAACAATTTATATCCAATAATTATAAATGTACTTTTGGTTTAATTAAATGATCTTTCTTAAAGTATTAAAAGCACATTCTTGTTTATAAGTTACTTATCCTCCAGATATTTTAACTTTTGTAGATGGATGGACTTCGAATATTAAGAATCAAATATCTTTGCACTTTGGTTTCATCCAAGTGCAACATTGTTTGTGATGAAGTTTTAACAAAGGTGAAGCAGTATCAAGAGAAGCCCTTCGCAAAGAAACTGGATTCGTCTGATGAAGAATTCTACGAGGGTGATGAGACTGTTGGGGATGAGAAGATAGAAGATGAGGTAGTTGGAAAGAAAGAGAAGAGTACCGATGATATTGGTGTCCCTGACAACAATGAGACTGTTAGGGTTAAGAAGAGAACAATGGAGGTAGGTTGTACAGAAGGGAATATTATACCAGATGGTTATGATGCTTGTGAGAAGAATGAGAACATGACAGATGTGAGTAATACAAACGACAAGAGTATAAATGAGCATAACGGTTGACAAAGTGGTGACACTACCAAGGGCGAAGTCATCAACAATGAAAATGTTCATGAACATGAAAGAAGTCAACCAGAGTCTCCGAGCATCCTTGCAAATCGTAATTTACTAAGCACAGATACATGCATTATTACTCCTCTTATCGAGTTTCAGAATTGCATTTCTTTGATTATGTGTCGTATAGTAGAGGAAAACATACCGATTTAGCCAGGTATATATATATATATCTCTACTAATGTACAATATTTAAATTTAAAATGTTCTGTATCCTGTTTTGAGTTAACACTGGTAGTCCTGAACCAGGGAACTTCTTGTGCATGTGGGTGAAATTTCTCTTCGGCGTATTTAAATGGCAACGCTATGACAATCTAAATATTTAACGAGTGATGTGATCGACTGTTGGGCAAAACTTTTGAATGCCAAGGAATCTAGAAGAAACTCTTCCGAGCCTTATCAATTTTTTTTCACCACAGCTGTGTGTGTAACTCAAATATTTATATAAACTTATTTCAACAAGTAAATTTTGAAATGTTTTTTCCCTTGATTAACATCAAAAACTTTAGTTGTCTTGCATACAGATGATGCTTCATGGAGAACTAGACACTGTTGAAAATTTTATCGTGATTAAGGATATAATGAAAGAAGAGTTTACCCAATTCTCGGTTAACTCAGATAGAACTGATTTGGTTAGCATTGCCAATATATACTCTTTCTGCATGTTATATTTAATTTGCTTGTTGCCTAATTAAATCTTTTAAAATCTACAGTTCTTCTTCCCAGTTATATATAAAAGGCATTACCATTTACTAGTCATTGACAGCAACAAGTATAAGTTCATCATCATTGATAATGTGAATCGTGACGGAAAACCAGAAGAATTTTTCCACGATAAACCACTGTCTTTTGTAAGATTCTATGCTATCTTTTGCTTAACAGCACTACATACTGTTCTTATTCATTATTGTGAATGTACAATGACTTTACATAGAGTGTACCTTCCCCAAAAATTTTGTGTCTGTCTTAATTTTCTTATTTTTGTGATATTGTACCTCATAATTATTAGTGTCCTAATGTTTTCTTGCCCCCCTTCTCCGCCAGCGTAATGTTCTAGCAGAATACTTGAAAGACATCGGTGTTTCAAAGGTAAAAGTTGATCGCATTAAAAAACTGCAACCTATTCTTGCAAAGATGAAGTGGAGAAACAACACTAACAAGACTGATTGTGGTGTTTACGTTATGAGACATATGGTGACATTTAAGGGTAATCTAAATTGGACTTGTGGGCTTAAAAAAGGCGATGTGAGTTTTAGAAGTAATACAATTATTTTTAATACATAATTCAGTACACATTTGTACATGTTCTAACCCCTTGTTTTCTTTTTTTTTGCTAGGATGCTCCTCTACTGATTCTGCGGAAGAAATACATTTCATATATGATTTCAACAGAAGGCAATGTATGTTTTGATGCTGTACTAAAGAAGGCAATGGATTTCCGTTCAAACCCACTGCCATGGGAAGAATATGACGATGAAGATGAGGAAGATGCTGAATTGAAGCTGTAAAAACTTTTTTTAGTTTCGTTTGTGACATGTGTGTGAGTAATGTAACATATATTGAGGAAGCTGCAAATCGTACAACCTGAAGTTTGAAAAAATTTTGATTCAAGAGAGTGTTATATTCCGGAAACAAATTTCAATAAAGTTTATTATGTTCTTGCAGAACAACAATAATGTTTATTGTGCAAAACGCCTTAAAATTATTGTACTCTGGGAAAACAATTCCAATCAAGTTGATGATGTCCCTGCAGAACAACAATAATGAACCTTTAATACAAATGTAATATACTTTGGCTATAAGAGTAATGTACTTTGGCTATAAGAGTAATGTACATACAAGCCTTTAAGAATGTTCCTTGCAGAACAAAAATAATGATCCTTTAATACAAATGTAATATACTTTCCCTATAAGAGTAATGTACTTTGGCAGTAAAATCGAATTGTGCATACAAGCCTTTAAGAATGTTCTCGTAGTGTATATTATGGATGTCTATCCTTGAATCAAAAATTTGCACCTTCCACTTCGTTATCAGATTCATCTTCTTCATCGTCGTCCTCCACATCATCAGATTCATCTCCTTCATCGTCGTCATCTTCATGGTAGTATTTGGTGAATATGCAACAAAATGTAAATTAAATATCAGATTTTATAAGGAGAAAATGGCCAAAATGAACAACTAAATTGATAATAGATTTAATGTTAACCAAATATACATTGCTGAAATTCTCATCTGTGCCTTCAGAACAACCATAATGTTCATTGCACAAAGAGCTTATGTGCCTCCATATAAGATTGATGATTTTGGAAGGTAAACACTATGCGCTATGCTTGTATAATTTAATAATTATTTAATATTAATGTAATATGCTTTAACAAGAAACCAAATTATACATACCTGTCAGATGGTTTGTTTCTTTGCAAGTCCTAGAGTTGTGTCCTTGGCGGCCACATGTTTTGCAGTACCTCTTCTCTTTTCCTCTCTTCTTTAGGGCTTTTAACATTTGTGATTCAATTCTCTTGCCCTTGGTCCTACCCTTGTTTTTAGATTTTTTAGGAACATGAATCACCAACTTCTGAGGTATTTTGCAGCCCACGTACTTTTCTATTTCTTTCATCTTGTCTTTCTTCTTTCTTTGGTACAGATTCTGTTACTAATCATATCCAATCTAATATCTCTCAGTTTTTCAATCAAAAGCTTCATGTCGTTATCATCACACTCAGCTACGCTGACACAAGAATAAACCTCTTGCCACATTACTCAAGACTCAAACTTTTCCGGTCGAAAACTTTTGAGAGACATCTATCGATTTGCCATCTTTATCAAAGACAGGCTTACTCATTGCAGCTTTTGTCCATCTTTGCATTATGTACTGTTCTGGTATTTTCTGAAAATCTTGGTTGTGTAGAATCCAAAGGCAGTGCTTGCACAACAAGCCTATTTTCTGAAACATAGAACATGAACAAGTAATCTCCATGTTATCTGGTGAATATGCTACATTCCATGACTTATTTGACATCTGCAAGTCTGTTAGAATATATATTTTTGTCTCATCAATCTTCTCCACATCTTTAAAACGGCAATCAGACAAAGCTGCAACCAATTCTGTTTGGAAGTCTTTGAAAATGTTGTGCGAGTACATTTCAGAAGCATGGACTTCAAGGTTTGACTTTGTTTTCCGTGGGATTTCAGAGTGTTTGTTGTCACTGTTCAATTTGGACTGCTTGTGTCTTTGTGCTTCCAAGGCACTCTCATAGCACACCCAAAACTCAACAAGGGTCAAATGAGGTGTGAGGAACCTGTCAAAGAAACTGTTTTCACTCTCAGACCTAGAAGTAACCCTTATCAAGCCAGACATTGAAACATCTTTAAAATAGGCAGGGATCCACTGTTCCCTGAGATTGTACAAATCTGAAAACCACTCATGTTCTACAAGTTAATAATCAGTCATTATCTTCCCCCATTGTTCTTCGAATTCATCAGGCTCAAGTTGGTTGTTCCAAACACACCTATTGAGCCTGGTCTTAAAATCCTCATCTTGAAAGAGTTGATAACTGACTTTCTCTCTTAGTTTCTTCATTATGTGCCACATGCACAGTCTGTGTGTTGACTCCTTAAACACTTTCGGGACTACCGACTTCATTGATTTGTCCTGATCAGTAATTATAATTCTCGGTTGGCACCCGCCCATTGCTTCCAAAAATGTCTTGAACAGCCAT
The DNA here is from genome assembly GCF_048544455.1 of Silene latifolia. Lineage (NCBI taxonomy): Eukaryota > Viridiplantae > Streptophyta > Magnoliopsida > Caryophyllales > Caryophyllaceae > Silene > Silene latifolia. The sequence goes on from NC_133534.1 coordinate 41,305,225, forward strand.
GTATAACACTCAATACTTTCATCACCTATCAACCCAGCTCCAAACGTTATGCCCCTTTTGTGGTGATCAACTCCCGTGAAAGGCACAAACACCATATCGTTCTTGTTTGTTCCATATGTAGCATCTACTGATAAAACCTCACCGAACAGCATGTAGTTCTTTATGTAGATCGGATCTGCCCAAAACACTTCAGCCAGGCACTTGTTTTCATCTACTATAAAACCAAAGTAAAATGAACTGCACGTGTCTTTTCTCCCAATAAGATTTTCAACAAACATTTGTGCATCAAAATTACCAATGTAGGTTTTTATGTCCCTGACAAAGTTTTTGAAATCAACCTCAGTAGCCCCAATGTTGTCGTAACCTCCACACAGCTCCTTCCAACCTCTATAGGCTTTCACACCACCTAGTTTTAGCACCTATACCTTTGTGACAAATTGCTTCTGTACCTCTGTCATTTTTCGGTTTCCTTTCAAGAATATTGTAGATTCAGGCGAAGCAAGTGGATGGTTATGCGCTTCATCGAATCTGGTAACAATATAAGTTCCATTTTCTTGGTATTTAAACTGCACTAATGCACGACAGTCAATTCTTGTAATCGGCCTCACACGGCTTATATCGTCACATCGATTCTCGCATCATTCTCAGCAGTATCGGTATCGTATCAGTCCTCTTCCTTTTCCTACTTTCCTTTACACCTTGCCTATTGCAGACAACATTCCTTAATGCAAAACTGTTTGGTAACTCATTGCCTTTAATCCTTTTTGTTGTTGCAAGTCTTGGCGTAAACCCACAGATTGTACAATATTCTTTGTAGAATAACTCTGCTGATTCTAGCGTTTCAAATACTTGTCCTACTTTAGGTTTCTTTTCCTCTGGACAGAATGGAATGTACTGGAGTGCATTTAATGTTTCAATTCTTGTCCTTGGTGTTTTAAAGCTGTTATTTGTAGAAGAAGACGTAGTTGCATCACTTGTACTCATTGTCTGGTTCAACAAAAGTAGTTAAGTAAGTAAGTATATTGAATATTATTGCATCAATAATGCAGTAATCCAATTCTAATATGCTCTACAAAGATTGGCAATTTATTTCGTACAAATAAAGGTTCATATATAATGTATTCCAGCGAATGTCCATTATCATGCCTTTAAAGGAACATTTATTTAACTGCTAATGTTCATAGGAAATATTGTTGTCCATTTTGATATAGCATATATATAATGTATTGAATGCTAATGACATTAAACAAAGAAATAGTCATAATATTATTTCATTAATATTAGAAAAATATTTACAAAAGCCATTTCAAAGCTTTCAAAATGGTAAAGCCTACTAAGGCTTATACCAAAAAAAAACACAAGATAATACCTAATAACAATAAACACAAGATAACACAACATATTTCTAAACTAATCTAACAGTCGGAGTCATAATAACCCTCATCCCCAGACTGTTCCTCAATTTCATATTCTTCTTCTCTTTGCTTTAAAAATTGTCGTTCTTGTCTTTTGTGATGTCTAATTATTTCTGCACGACTAGACATAGTCGTGCAGATGCAGAATCTGTCAAGGAGCCGATTATTCTTTGTGATAGTTATTACACCATTTTCATTTTCGTGAACTGCGCCTCGGTAATAATCCCTCTCCATTACCTCTGGCTCGTTCCCTATAAGGAACCACTTTGACCAGCCCTTGCACACCATGGCCATGTTTTTCTTTTCTTCCCTCCCAAGTCGCTCAAACAAAATCCGGAGCAAAGGCTGAGTAGTAAGGAAATGATGTAAAGGACGACTGTGAGATGGTACATCTATCTCCACAGGAATGTCATTTCCATCAAACCAGTTTGAAGAAAACTGGCTTACTTTCCATTCCCTATAATGCTCCATGAAATTTTGTTTGTGAGCATCATTCTTGTAGGGAACTATCGTGCATTTTGAGTAGTCCATTGTTTTTTTTTTTTAAGAAAATTAAGTACTTTTCTGAAGAGATTAAAAGTTTTAGTTATTGGAAAAGGTTTTAGAAATGAAGGTAGGATGGAAAAGTGGTTGTGTACTCTTGGGTTTATATAGTGGATTAATTGAGTATAAGAGATTAAATTCTGTGAATAGTTGTGTCTTTTCAACTGCCACAAACATAATCATGGTAATTAATAAATTGGGTGAAGTTATCTATGTTACTTAAATCTCTTGCATAAAACAGTATATGCACACTATAAAAATACGTAATGGACATTTGAATTAAACTGAAAGCACATTTATTTTCCAAATAATGTTCCATGTTCTTTTTTAAATAATTTAATGTACCTTTAAATATAATATAATGTACATTTTCTAAACAGTGCTTAATGATATTTTAGTTGCACCTAATTATCAGAAAATGCAAATTATGAATATAGATAGTGGACAATTTATTTGATGGAACATGTTTTTTTATAATTAATATAATGTACATTTAGAATTAATATTCAAATTAATGTGAATAGTTGTGTCTTTTTACCACTTAAGCAAGTTACAAACCGTCATTTGACATATTGAACAGTTGCAAGACCACTTGCAAAAGGTAATAATTACTTGCACATCCTTATTATATATAATGCACATTTCACTAAGACTGATTGGACATTTCCTTATGAAACGTGTACAACACAACACAACACATTATTTTTACATGCAAAATTACTTTTCAGTTACTTCAAATTGCACACTTTTCCTTTCTCATTATTTTTAGTACATTTTTTCTCACCACAAAGTACATTTGCATTTATCATCCTCCTAAAATCAAACAAACAAACTATAAACCCTAATTTAACACTTTTCATTATAAAATTAATGTTTTTGTGGTTCTGTACATTAAATCTAGTTAACTAAATTTAATCAAATCCGAAATTAAGTTGAATTTGATTAAATTCAACTTTAACATCATCATAAAATCAATTCAACAACGATTCGATTAAAGGAATTAAATAACATTGAATGAACATACCTCAATATTGACTGTAGAAAACAATAATTCCAGATGAATGACGAAATCAATTCCGATTTTCCTTACAAAGTTTTGATCTTGAAATAACTGAATAGCTGATGAATGCAAAAGTTTGAACAAATTGACTCTGATTTGCGCTTCGAACACAGCAATTGATGATGAATAAACGATTTTAGATCACTAAATTTGATATCGAAAGACAAAAATTTACAAATTAAGGAAGGATTAATGATGAAATCGATTGATTTTGTTTCTTGTGGTTTGATTTTGTTACGTAGGCTTGATATTGCTGACATGTAAAGTCTTATTTTTTGTTTTCCGTGAAATTTTAAGAGAAGCGCGCGTCTAATCTCAGCCGTCAGTCTTATTTGATGGACGGTTGAGAGCTGTTCTCACGGTTCTCACGATAGGCCCCGTTCTCACGGTATTAGCTTTACTATTGCTAAGGGTGTGGGAGCCCAGATTGTCTCTCGGCTCCCCACCAATTTCATGTAAACATTTTGTTTTTATTATAATGAAAGCTGCGAAAAAAAATAAAAAATAAAAAAAAAATAATAAAAAAAAATAAAATAAAAAATAATAATAATAATAATAATAATAATAATAATAATAAGGTTAATTTGATAACTTATACCTTGAATAAGTCACTTTTTCAAATGTTATACCTAAGATAACTTTCTTTAAAATATTATACCTAAAATAACAGTTTCTTCCAAACTTGATACCAAATCTGAAAAAAAGCCTTGAATTGACAATTTTACCTTTACTAATTAAACATTATTTCATTTGCCTCATCCATTAACACACATATCTACGATTACCACCACTAAAAACAATCAAATTAGTAAGGGCAAAATCGTTAATTTATGGAATTTTATAAGATTTGGTATCAAGTTTGTAAGAAAATGTTATTTTAGGTATAAGATTTTAAAGAAAATTATTTTAGGTATAAGATTTGAAAAAGTGAGTTATTCAAGGTATAAGTTATCAAATTACCCTAATAATAATAACAATAATAATAATAATAATAATAATAATAATAATAATAATAATAATAATAATAATATAATAATAATAATAATAATAATAATAATAAGTCATAGTTTCCTAATACCGCTCTATAAGACCTACGTTATCACTATAAATAGATGGCATGAGCTAATAAGAAAGCTTATTTTCACATGAAGGCATAATATCACATAAAAGTGGTATCAGAGAAAAACGATCCCCAGGTCTAACCAATGAATAATAATGAACTTAGGATGTGTCTAATAAAATGAACCCCGGATAGAAGCGGTTAGGAGCCCCTCTTAGTGCGGTTAAGAAGCTAGCCTTAATTTGTACCATGGCCCTCTCAGTTTTGAATCGGGTACCTTGAGAGAACATTTTGAGTGGGGTAATTAAAATGGAGTCGTGTTAAATTCTTTTAGGAGTCACTGGGATGCCTTAAAATGTATATTGTTGGCCTTGTTGCAGGCGCGGATTGAGGTAAGTATTGAATGAAGTTGTGTGAGGCCTTGGGCCGTGTGTGTAACACCCCCTCATACCAAGGTGCCTTACCAGGACCACCCTACCATGAAAGTGTGTTACCATCTCGGTTGCCCGAGGTTAGTACATACCAAAAGCGTCTGAATTGAGCACAATTATTAAAGTACTGTGAAATGTAAAGTTTACAATATCCAAAACCAAATACTGTTTAACAAAATACAACTTCAAAGTCTTAACATTAAAGGAAAACCCACTAAGACTCAGACGGTGATGCTATGACTCGTGGTGGCAAATCTCCCAAGATAATCCCCAAGCTCTCACTAGCAATACCTGTCAAGCCTGCTCACCATCCCCGAATGGATCACCGCAGATTCCACAAATAACAACGGGGTCAGTATTACTCAACTAATAAGACAAACAAATGCAATAATTGTCTGATCATCACCAATTCCCAATCATCCAAGCTTACACAGTAACCGACTACACACCAAAGTGTGTAGCCCTGCCAGATTACCCATCGCAACAGGTAATCCTCGCCGCCAGTGGGTGACCGCAGCCGATCCCACCTAGTCCAGCTCCTTAACGAGCGACAACGATCCCTGTCCCTTAATGTGCACAACCCCTCCCGTGGCGGGTTCCACGGAGGGCGAACTAGGGTGTGAAGCCACTCCCGCAAGTGACTCCACCACAATCACAATCACATGACATCACAGTCATCTCAATCCCCTCACACCAACATCGTCCCAAAAACCTCCATACTCCGATGATCAACAGACAACGATAATTACAACATGTCATACAAAGCACAGTAAACTGAGTAGGGAAACCCTACCTTAGAAATCAACAGCAGTATGCAACACAGACAATAAAAAAGGCTCCTCTACGAAGTCTTCTCCTATACAACGATCATGCAACACGATTACACTTTGTACAATTCCCAAAATCCCCTTCCCATATAAATGTACAGTAACCCAAAAAGGTACAAATAATCGCGAAGATAAAACTTACCAACAGTGCAACGAGAACTTATACGCAAGAATCACGACGATTACCCACACAATGACGCTACGAAATGCTTAAGAGAAGGATCAGGGAATGATTTGGGTGTGATTAGGGTAACGTAGAAATGATAAAGCTTTGAAAATGATATTAGAAACTGACGCGGAAATATAAAATACCCTAAACATTCCCTAATCAAACCGTCGAAATAACACTCCGCCAAACCGGACACTCGGTCGAGTAAGTGCATACTCGGCCGAGTGTCCAATACTCGGTCGAGTATTCACTATACTCGGCCGAGTATTCCTCAGTAACCAAAATAACACACAACCATAGCACTACTCGGCCGAGTAGGCTCTACTCGGTCGAGTAGTCACCAAGGAAAATCCGTAGTGTTACAATCTTCCCCCCTTAAAAAGAACTTCGTCCCGAAGTTCACACTCTACTATACAAGCAAGCGCAACACTACATCACAAGACTATACCAACTACATAAGACAACTCCACGGAACTATACAAGCACCACAACAAGTCACCACAAAATCATTTCCCGACTCGAACCAAACAAAAAAAAAAAAAAAAAAATCGCGACCATCTCCTACCCCCCTAAAAAGACAACGGTTACGTCCCCGTAACCAAACATACCTGATCAAAAAGGTTAGGAAAACGTTCTTGCATAGCTTCCTCAGGTTCCCATGTGGCTTCCTCCACATTATGATTAGACCAAAGGACCTTGAGTAAGACCGTCTCACCATTCCGGGTCTTACGAACCTTGCGATCAAGAATTTCCTTAGGAATCTCGGCATAGGACAAGGATTCATCAAGTTCGATGTTCTCCATCTCAAGGATATGCGACGGATCACTCACATACTTCCGGAGTTGAGATACGTGAAAAACATTGTGCACTCTATCCAAAGCTGGTGGTAAAGCTAACCTGTAGGCTACCTCGCCAACACGGTCCAAAATTTCATAAGGACCTATAAACTTTTGGCTTAGCTTACCCTTTTTCCCAAACCTCATAACACCTCGCATAGGTGACACTTTCAAAAGAACCTTGTCACCTACCGCAAACTCAATGTCCCTGCGGTGTAAGTCGGCGTAGCTCTTCTGACGATCTTGAGTTGCTCTCATCTTTTGGCGAATCAACTGGATTTGCTCAACCATATCTTGAACCGATTTGTGGCCCTAAAACCACCGCCTCGGAACTATCATCCCAACAAACCGGACTTCGGCATTTTCTGCCATACAAAGCTTCAAAAGGTGCCATCCCAATGCTTGTATGATAACTATTATTGTATGAAAACTCGATCAAATCAAGTCTGTCTTCCCAATCGCCCCCAAAGTCCATAACACATGCCCTCAAAGCATGTCTTCTAAGGTCTTGATGGTCCGTTCGTCCGACCATCGGTTGCCGGATGAAAGGTTGTACTCATTTTCAACGCTGTACCCATCAACTCAGAGTTCTTGCCAAAACTTTGATATGAACCTCGCATCACGATCGTAAACGATATCTTTCGGTATACCATGTAACCGAACCACATGCCTTCAGAACCCAATGCCAGTGCATCTTAGACCAAGTATCCTTCTTGGGAACGAAATGGGCTGACTTGGTTAACCGATCCACAATCACCCAAATCATGTTGTTACCTTGTTGTGACCTAGGTAGCCCCACAATGAAGTCCATGGAGATCGACTCCCACTTCCACTGGCATCGTCAAAGACTGAATCCTACCTTGTGGTCTCCTTTGTTCACCTTTGACCCTTTGGCAGGTCAAACATCTAGCCACAAACTCAGCTACATCCCTCTTTATGTTCGGCCACCAAAAAGTCTTCTTAAGGTCTCTGTAAAGCTTGTCACCACCCGGGTGAACTGAATAAGGAGTGCAATGAGCCCTCGACAAGATCATTCTCCTTAACTCGCATCGTCAGAACACACCATCTCCCATCAAAACGAACACTCCCATCCGGATGTATAGAAAACCCGGAAGTCGCTCCACTCTCTACCTTTGACTTCCACTCGGATCTTAGGATCAAGCTCTTGCTTACTTTTGATGTTTTCATACAACTCGGGCTCGATCGTCAAATCCCCGATGGTATCCCCCTCTCGAATCATAAAGATCCCCAAACTAGACATCTCATCTCTCAACTTCAAAGAAGGATATAGTACAGACATAGCGAATGAACGCATTTCTACTCAATGCATCTGCAACAACATTAGCCTTACCCTCGTGATAGATGATCTCCATATCATAATCTCCAATCAGCTCCATCCACCGTCTCTATCGCATGTTAAGCTCCTTCTGAGTGTAGATACACTTTAGACTCTTATGATCAGAGAACACCTTAAAAGTTGCGCCATAAAGGTAGTGCCTCCAAATCTTAAGAGCGAACACAACTGCACCCAGCTCCAGATCATGAGTAGGGTAATTCTCCTCATATTGCTTCAGCTGCCTCGAAGCATAGGCTATGACTTTCCCTCCCTGCATCAAGACACAACCAAGACCATTCTTTGAAGCATCGGTATAGACCTCAAAGTTCTCACAACCCTCTGGCAAGGCTAGGATAGGAGCTGTGGTCAAGCGTTCTTTTAGGGTCTGAAACGCCGTCTCACAACTCTCATCCCAAACAAATCTGGCTTCCTTTCTCATCAAGGATGTCATAGGTCGCGCTATGGTAGAGAAATCTTTCACAAATCTTCTGTAGTAGCCGGCAAGACCTAGGAAACTGCGAATCTCAGCTACATTCTTCGGCGATTCCCATTTGGTAACGGCCTCAATCTTACTAGGATCCACAGATACCCCCTTCTTAGATATTACATGGCCCAGAAAAGCCACTTCCTCTAACCAGAACTCACACTTGGATAACTTGGCATAGAGCTGATTTTCTCTCAAGGTCTGCAGAACTATCCTCAAGTGCTCTTCATGCTCTTCCTTAGTCTTAGAATAAACTAAGATATCGTCGATGAAAACGACCACAAACCTATCCAAAAACGGTGTAAAGATCCGGTTCATCAAATCCATAAAAGCTGTTGGCGCATTGGTCAACCCAAAAGGCATCACCACGTACTCGTAGTGACCATAACGAGATCGGAATGCTGTTTTAGGAATATCCTCATCTGCTATCCTCAGCTGATGATACCCCGACCTCAGATCAATCTTAGAAAACACACCTGCTCCACTTAGCTGATCGAACAAATCATCAATCCTCGGCAACGGATACTTATTCTTCACTGTGACCCGATTGAGCTCTCTGTAATCAATGCACAGTCTCATACTCCCATCTTTCTTCTTTACAAAAAGAACTAGAGCTCCTCACGGTGACACACTAGGCCTGATATAACCCTTGCCTAACAACTCATGTATCTGCTTTTTCAACTCTGCCAACTCTTTAGGTGCCATACGGTAAGATGCTTTAGATATAGCACCTGTTCCCGGCTTAAGCTCCACGCTGAAATCAATATCCCTCTTGGGAGGCAAACTCGGTATTTCCTCAGGAAAGACATATTCGAATTCTCTCACCACGGATATCTCAGAAGCTGTCGGCGGCTCTACTCGGTGATCTCTCACATGACAAAGAATCAAGGGACACTTCTTCCTTAAACATGACTTTAAGGTCATCACAGCTATGAACCTACACTTAGGCTTTACCACAAACCCTCTATAGGACACCCTAACACCCTTGGGACCCTTTAAGGACACTCTCTTTTGTCGACAATCTATCCTGGCATCATACTTACCTAGCCAATCCATCCCGACAATCACCTCAAACCCATCCATAGGAAACTCTAACAGGTCTACTGGTAAATCTACCCCTCCAATCACCATGGATATACCTTTATATAACTTGAGACACGACACAGACTCCCCTGAAGGTATGAACACATCATCTTTTACAACCTCAAACTTCCCCAAACCAATAGACACAGCATGACTTTTAGATACAAAAGAATGTGTAGCCCCGGAATCAAACAAAACAAAGGACGGTACATTATAAACAAGAAAGGTACCGGTAACTACATGAGCATCATCTTGTGCTTCCTGCTTGTCCATCATGAAGAGCTTTCTTTCTTTTTTTGTCCTCCACCCCGAATCAAGCATTGGAGGTACTTGGCTTAGCTGCCGAATCTTGAGTGACGCTGTTGTTCTGGCGCTGATAAGATCCACCACCACCGCGGTTGTAACCGCCCTGGTTACCCTGTCCACCTCTGTTGCCCCATGAACCTCCCGGTCGGTTACTAGCAAAACTCTGAGTCGGCCCCTGAGAAAAATTCCCTGATCGAGCTCCTGAACCATTGCCGGGCTTGTAGCTCGTGCATTCCCGTCTTTTGTGGCCTATCCCACCACAGTTGAAGCACGTAAGGTTGGTGTTGTCACTTACAGCCCGACCCCCATTCTTTCCCCAGCCACGAGAACCTCCAGAGAAACCAACTCCACTAGAAAAAGCCTTGGTATGGTTGAAATTCCCTTTCTTGTTGGTTGGCTGACTATTGTTTCCACCATCAGCCTTCCTCTTTTCTACAACAGTTCTCTCCTCGATCTCTCTTGAGAGATCCACCATTCTCTCAGCTTGACCCGCTCTCAGATACACTTCCTTGAGGTCAGTAGCAACCCCAGCTGGCATACGACTCACGATCTTAGCAGATAAACCCCTCTCAAAACGGAGAGCCAAACCTCTTTGCCCGAGCTGCATATCTTCAACATAACGAGATAGCTCCAAAAACCGATGGTAGTAATCGTGTTGTCATCTCCTCGTCATGGTGAAAGAATCAAAGTCGATCTCATCTTGTGTCGGATATGCTCCGGCACAAACCGCTCCCCTCATAGCACTCTTCAACCTGGACCACGGAATAGCCCCTTCCGCCTGGTAGTAAGCTCTAGCATCATCCTTGACATTCTGCCACCAAACTGCAGCTTCACCTCTTAGGTAGTACACTACCTGCTCAACAATCATGTCCTCGGGGCACTTAACCATTTCCATGAGAGCTTCAATCTCACGGTGCCACTTCTCGAGCAGCTGTGGTTCACCTACCCCGTCATATGTGGGAGGGTGGAAACGAGCAATGTTGATGCTAAGCTGGGTTGCATCCATCGACTTCTCGTTCCCTTTTCCCACATTTTTGAGAGCTTCAAGGAGAGCCTTTTGTTTCTCAATCATGCGAGCAACCTCATCAAGAGTCATCTCTGAAGCTTGGATCTGCGCGGGAGTTCTTTTGGGCGGCATTTTGAGCTGATAAGAATTAAAGAAACGTAAACACATGCTCAAAATTTAACACTCTTCCGCCATAAGAACACTCGGCCGAGTATACATCATACTCGGTCGAGTAAAGCCAACTCGGTCGAGTATCCCCCCAGATACTCGGTCGAGTATCGACTCCAGAAGCGAACGTAAAAACACAAAAACAACACTCGGTCGAGTTCTTGGTTACTCGGCCGGGTACTCCATACTCGGTCGAGTACCTGCCCTGCTCGGCCGAGTTACGCTATAAAAAGGTTTACAGATTACAATTCCCTTATCATGCTCACTATTCCCGTAGCAAATACACAATCTTAAGAACTTAAAAGCCATGTTATAATCACATCAGCATACAATGCATATGTTAAAAAGTTTAATGCCACATTGTAATCATATCAGCATACAATTCATGCTTATTCGAGTTCTAACATGACAACCATTCACAACCCGTCTCATCCACCATCCCCTCCCATCACCGCATTCACAACTTTAACACATATACTTTCCACTATCAACTTTTACCAACCTTCATCATCACATACATGTACATACAAAACCTAACTCTCACCACTTTTCCCATGTTACCGGGTCGAGTTAGTGAGGGCCAATTTGCGACTCCGGGACGTCTCCCGAGTCTTTGCGGTAGCTCCAAACAACTCTCCCCGGGTTCATTTTACTTAGACTCCCTAGGTTCATTATATTCATTTGTTTAGGTGCCGGAATCTTCGGCTCTGATACCACTTTGTAACACCCCCTCATACCAAGGTGCCTTACCAGGACCACCCTACCATGAAAGTGTGTTACCATCTCGGTTGCCCGAGGTTAGTACATACCAAAAGCGTACGAATTGAGCACAATTATTAAAAATCTTGTGAAATGTAAAGTTTACAATATCCAAAACCAAATCTTGTTTAACAAAATACAACTTCAAAGTCTTAACATTAAAGGAAAACCCACTAAGACTCAGACGGTGATGCTATGACTCGTGGTGGCAAATCTCCCAAGATAATCCCCAAGCTCTCACTAGCAATACCTGTCAAGCCTGCTCACCATCCCCGAATGGATCACCGCAGATTCCACAAATAACAACGGGGTCAGTATTACTCAACTAATAAGACAAACAAATGCAATAATTGTCTGATCATCACCAATTCCCAATCATCCAAGCTTACACAGTAACCGACTACACACCAAAGTGTGTAGCCCTGCCAGATTACCCATCGCAACAGGTAATCCTCGCCGCCAGTGGGTGACCGCAGCCGATCCCACCTAGTCCAGCTCCTCAACGAGCGACAACGATCCCTGTCCCTTAATGTGCACATCCCCTCCTGTGGCGGGTTCCACGGAGGGCGAACTAGGGTGTGAAGCCACTCCCGCAAGTGACTCCACCACAATCACAATCACATGACATCACAGTCATCTCAATCCCCTCACACCAACATCGTCCCAAAAACCTCCATACTCCGATGATCAACAGACAACGATAATTACAACAACATGTCATACAAAGCACAATAAACTGAGTAGGGAAACCCTACCTTAGCAATCAACAGCAGTATGCAACACGGACAATCAAAAAGGCTCCTCTACGAAGTCTTCTCTTATACAATGATCATGCAACACGATTACACTTTGTACAATTCCCAAAATCCCCTTCCCATGTAAATGTACAGTAACCCAAAAAGGTACAAATAATCGCGAAGATAAAACTTACCAACAGTGCAACGAGAACTTATACGCAAGAATCACGTCGATTACTCACACAATGACGCTACGAAATGCTTAAGAGAAGGATCAGGGAATGATTTGGGTGTGATTAGGGTAACGTAGAAATGATAAAGCTTTGAAAATGATATTAGAAACTGACGCGGAAATATAAAATACCCTAAACATTCCCTAATCAAACCGTCGAAATAACACTCCGCCAAACCGGACACTCGGTCGAGTAAGTGCATACTCGGCCGAGTGTCCAATACTCGGTCGAGTATTCACTATACTCGGCCGAGTATTCCTCGGCAGAACCAAAATAACACACAACCATAGCACTACTCGGCCGAGTAGGCTCTACTCGGTCGAGTAGTCACCAAGGAAAATCCGTAGTGTTACAGTGTGATGCAGTAGGGTATTGGCATTATCTTTGCAATTTGGTGAATATATTTATCGTGTGATGGATGGAGTTATCCGTTAGTTATATATATATATATATATATATATATATATATATATATATATATATATATATATATATATATATATATATATATATATATATATATATCGAGAATACAAATGTGATAGTATTAATTGGATGTTTCACATATTGGAGTGATATGTGTAGTAGGAAATAATATGTTTTAAGGTTGGTAGGATTGTAAAATCGCTTGGTAAATTTCTCCGATTTTTACCCTCATTTGTTTTGACTACCATTTATTTCCTGTTTATAATATGTGAACAAATTTTTTATTGGTGATAATCCTTTGTGTCAACTTTCGTTTGCCACTAGTTTCGTGCTTATACAATTTACAGTTTAAGAGAAATAAATATTTAAGTGGACAGTGGTCAGAATGTTCCTGTACAGTTATGTTTCCGACAAACGATTTTGTAAAATTTCTCATTTAATTTGTACTTCAAATTTTTGCCTAATTCCAACTCCACTGTTTAAAATATTCGTATATGCTTCCAAATTGATAAGTCACGTTGCAAGAAAATATTTTGAAATTTTATAGTGATTTTTACAATTTGGCCTAAGTTTCTGATAAGTTGCTGTAAAATTTCTGTTTCGACCAAATAATTTGTAAAATGCATTATAAATTGACCTTATGAGTTTTTGACTTGATTCTTTCTCTCATGATTTACTAACTCTCTGTATTTTCTAAAAAAGTATAAGTTTTCAAGAAGTAATTATGTTATTATTTATTAATAATTTTTGGAAGTTGTAATATGTTTTCCTTATCCTTGAAAATGTAAGTTGTGCTAAAATTTCTAAAGAATTGTTTCTTATCTCTTTCACCTTGACATTTTGATGTTGTAAATTATGTGATGTAGAATGACATGTCTAGTCATATGCTGAATGTGTTGCCCTAAGTTTATATATATAATTAAATTAATTGCATCCATGTTTAAGTTAGACTTCGTTAGTGAGAAATAAACGCGCATGTAATAAAAAAAAGAGTTATTAATTCAAAGGTTGTTATTATTAATTTATTCATTGATTAATGTTGTGTTGAAGATAATAGTTGTCTTATGTTACAATGTGAATTATATGTTTTGTGATGTTATAACAAATGACTTGTCTAAACCCGTTGTTTAGAATCTTAAACTTCGAGGACGAAGTTTGTTTCTAGGGGGAAGGAATGTGATACTACAAATGTTTGGGTTATTATTGTGACGTCTTGTGATAAGATTAGTATAGTTATTAATAGTAAATGTATAATTGTATTATCATAAGTTGGATTGTGCTCGGTTGTGTGGATGTTTATAGATGTTGTTGTAGTAGTTATGGGCGAACTTCGGGACGAAGTTCATTTTAAGGGGGAAAGACTGTAATACGCCGTAATTTAATAATTATTTATGAGAATAATTTATGTAATTAAATAATTAATTAATGGAATTTATAATAGTAAATGCAAATAAGACGATAATTAATAATAAAATAATAGTTGAGTCGGGTAATATTGACCGAAGGGTTGACTTACACATGATAAAGGAGTTTGACTCGGGAATTTTAGTAATAATAGTAATAATTGTATTTGTGTAATGATGATGATGATGATGATAATAATAATAATAATAATAATAATAATAATAATAATAATAATAATAATAATAATAATAATAATAATAATAATAATAATAATAATAATAATAATAATAATAATAATAATAATAATAATAATAATAATAATAAAGTCATAGTTTCCTAATACCGCTCTATAAGACCTACCTTATCACTATAAATATATGACATGACCTAATAAGAAAGCTTATTTTCACATAAAGACATAATATCACATAAAAGAGAGAGAAAAGAGATCTGAAAAGAAAAGAGAAGGAAAAACTAGCTAGGAGATCGTCTCAAGGTAACTTTACTCACCTTAAGACGATTATAACTCTTTAATTAGACCGCCTCTGACTGACCCGAGACCATGACCTTGACCGTGGGACACCATAGGTTGACCGGACCCAGCGTTGACCACTTATGACCGGCTGGAAACGGGTGTTTGAAGGGGTTGTTGTTGGGTGGTTGATATCCACAAGTTACACGTTTTATATAGTTTATGAACCCGTACTTGGACGAGACAGACCTAGACCTCGGTGGGGTGACTACATGGGGGTGAGTCGACCACCGCGGGTGGTCGTGGACGGTCAATGGTGGTTCTTGCGGTGGTTGGCCGGAATTACGAGGTAGGGCATGGTTATTATTTAAACACGATGAAACCGGTTTTATACCCCTTGTCGTGGCTGGTTTGACTTGAACTTGGGTTGGTTGGGTTCGTGGGGGTTAGGCGGTTATATTGGTAGCAGTAGGGTAGTCTGGGGTGGTGATTGGTGGTGGTAGTTTTCGAAAAACCGTAAAACAAGAGAGTGTTGCTGTCGGGTTGATTGTTGCTAGTTGTTGTGGTTGAGACGAGTGTAGGTGGTTGTGGGTCGTGAGTGTCGTGGCTAGGGAGTCAAGGAGGGTTGCAGGTGGTGGTCAGTAGTGGCGTGAGGTGGTGTTACACGGGTTATGTGGGTTGTTTTCGTTTATGGGTTGTATTGTTAGTGTCGGTTGCCTCGCTGCTAGGGCATGGTTGTGGTGGTCGTTTGTGGTGGTGTTACTGGTGCTCGAAAGGTGGTTGGGTACTGGGTGGCGGCTGACCTGGTGGTGTGCAGTGGCGGAAGTGGGTTGTGCTGTTATCGTGCAGCTTTGGGCTTCGGGTTTCGGGTTTCGGTTGTTGTATGTTTAGCGTTGTTTGTGGTGTCGTGGGTTTGTGGTTGTATTATAGATCGTGTGCTCGTGTATGATTTTGATTGTTAAATTGGGTTTCATTATTGTCGAGTCGGGTTTTTAAAGACGGGTTAGCACAGGTTTGAATGGATAATCGGGTTTTGGTTTTAGTGAAACGGGTTTTTGAATTATATTATACGAGAACATAATTAACGTAATTGATTTATAATTAATTGAATTATTTAAATAAAGTGAATAATTAGTAATTATAATAATTACTTGTCTAGGTGACGGAGTTGTGAGAAGCTGTGTTAATTGGATTTATATTTACTCGGATTGCGTTATTGGAATTTGCTGACGAGGTAGGATAATCTACTCAACTATATCTGTTTTCCATGTTGATTACATAGATGTTATTGGAAGGATGATTGGTTTATGACTGCTTATTTAATTAACTTAATTGAGTGATTAACATAGTTAATTGTTGTAGTGTATATTTTATACGATTATATTGTGGAATGATTTATGAGAATTGGACTGCCCCAGGCTTAGTCTCTGGTGGATAACGTGAGTGGTGATTGGACTCCCCCAGGCTTAGTCTCTGGTGAATAACGTGTGTGAATGATTGGACTGCCCCAGGCTTAGTCTCTGGTGGATAACGTGTGTGATTAATTGGAAGGGCCCAGGCTTAGTCTCTGGTGGATAACGCGGATAGTTGATGTTGATATGTGACATGTGAACAGTTGAGATTGGAATATTGACAGTTGTGAGAGATTGATTGTTTTAATGTATTTTATCCTACTCAACCTCGTGGTTGACCATGTATTCGTAAACACCTGCGGTGAACTGTTTTATAGGGAGCAGATTTGGCAGGTACTAAAGATTAGCTGACTCGGGAGCATTGGGACGAGAGCTCGACTTGCACCATAGTTGAAGTCTAGATCACATAGAACAATTATATCACTTTATTTATTTCCGCCGCGAGTTGTAATTATTTTATATTAAGTTTTAATTGGTTAAGTTGTAATAAACATGTAATTGTTAAGTTTTAATTTAAAGTACTTTGGTGAGTTGGACTTTGTTATTCACTACCTCGGAAAACCGAGATGGTAATAGTCCTATTTGTTTGGAAATGTCTAACTAAAGGCTCCTGAATAAATGGGGGTGTTACAAAGAGTAAAAGAAATAAGAGAAAGGAATAATTGAAAAATGAGGTTAATTGAATTACCGAATGAAACGGGAAGGATTACAAGTTTCAGATCCGAAAAATAAAAGCAACGTGTATCAGTTTTGCAATATTAAGAGATGACCTGATAAAATTCTGAATTCCCCTTAAATAATAATAAGGGAAAATTATTAAACAAGCAACTAATGGGCCGAAATAAAACTAAACAAATCTCGCATAAATCACGAAACTGTCGATCGACTAATTCCAAACTTAGAAATAGTCGATCAACTAAATAGGATGGTCAATCGACTTTTCTTCATAGCACAGCTTCTCTTCGACGTACTTCCTTGCGTACTCACGCACCTCGAGGCGGTAGCTTCCGAGCTTCAATTCTTCCAACATCCAAATGCAACATCGGGGACAGGTTTTGGCTTGTTTAGACTCGTCTGGGTCCAAACTTGCATAGAATGCAAAGTAACCCAAAGTAACCATTCTTGGGAGGATAGTAGTTATTTGCTACATAACAAGCATAGAAATGCGTGATAAATGGCAAAGAAAAGTGCATAAATAAAGCACGCATCAAGAACCATCTCCCCACCGACACCACCACCGATGCTCGTGCCACCGTTCTATAGTAGTCCTACCGCCGACGCCATCCTACCCCCACCTCTAACTTGTCGAACATCACAACCCCTCAAACCCCAACCCCTATTAAACACCCCCCCCCCCCCCCCCCCCACAACCTTCTCCTTATCCTCTCAAGATAAATCAATCCACCATCGTCTCTACCATCAGCTCAATCTCCTCTGTCGCTTCCACGCCTGGTGTTTTTTTTTATAGTGTGAAAGTTGGAATGAAAGATAAAACAATGAACTCCTTAGATTTGGTTTCTAAAGAGCGATTGAGGACGTATGAGTGATACCAAGTTTGTCGTGCTCCCCGATATACAAACAATATTTGTAAAACTCAATACCAAACTAATGAATGTAGTAGGGTAAGGAGGTCGATCCACAGAGACGGTGCTTGGCTCTTAGATTGATTGTTTTATTCCTAGTTTAGTTCTTGCACTAGTTGAATGATTGATAAACTAGCTAATAAGACTACAAATAAAGCAAGCAAATGATTAAGATGCTAATTTAGGAAGCAAGGGTGGTCGGGTTCACTCATGTAGAAAAAGGGTTCAAGTAATGGCATAAATAACAAGTGATTGAGGAGATTTCAAAGGTAAATCTCCACCCCTCGATGTGAGACTAACCCAAGGTTAAGAGTAATCGAACTCTCGCTCTAATTACCCAAGACCCACTAATCGTCATAAATTATCTAGTTACAAGTTAAGCTCTCACCCAACAAGTTATAAAGTAGTGAAATTGACTCGAATTCTCATTGAGACATTTCCACAAACACTTTGTATGCATGACAATTAGAAGAGAAATTACCCATAAATTACCTGTTTGTTCAAGCTAATAATCTACCCCTATTAACCACACAAGATCACCCTCCACCCAAGCAATACACTACTCACACATGATTATGAAATTGAGAACAAAAGATGAGAACTCTAACATGAAAATAAGAAGGGTAAGCATAATATAAAGACAAGTGATTAAGCAAACAATAAACATGTAAACAATTGAGAGGAAGAGAAATAAAGAGAAGGATTATACCAACAATGATTAAAGATGGAAACTTGGATTGGAATAATAAGGATGAATCTCTTCTTCATTCAAATTGCAACCCACTAATCTAAATGTACACTAATAAGAATTGTGAAACTTGAATAAACTAAAGAGTAATTAAATTAATTGTGAAGAAATATTACAACTTTTGTTGAAAGAAATTAAAGAGAAATATTGTAGGGTTCTTGTCTTATAATAATGAGGGACTAATTATTCTAAACTAATGGGTGGAATAATCTAAAATAGAGTAAGTAGTCTCATAATAAGGAGTGAGTCAATATATTATATAGCATCTCCTAATTACTAGTCTAATAATCTAATAAACTAGTAATCAAATAATAGTAGTAGTAATAGTAGTAGTAGTAATAATTGAGAGGAGAGAGGACGTGCGATTTGCACTGCGATCACCATTGCCCTGCCGTTACCCTTTTCTGCCATCACTGCCGCCTCTTCACCGCCGCTCACGCCACTCCGACCCTATTATTGACGGTCGTTTCAGTGTTGGGTCGGGTTCAAATCGCTGGGGAGCAGTGTGTGGTTTTCAGATCGTGGTTCTGTTATGGCATCAGTTTCTACGGTCTTACAGCCACCGTTAACGGCCAACCACCACCCACATCGATTTTTAGATCTCACGTCGCCAGTCAGGGGTGATTGTTGTTGGCTGTTAGTGCGGTGGTGCCGCTGTTGCAGGGATTTCATGTTGTGGTTGTTATCGTGGGTCACTGCCGCCTCCTTGCGGTCGGTGTACACGAACACCACCACCCTTTGGCTTTAGACCTCAAGTCGTCCGTCAAGGTTGTGGTGGCTGACGGCCCAACCCATCCCTCCGGTGAGTTCCCTGTCTGTTGTGTTTTTCTTTGTTCTTGTGCGTTTTTTTTAGGGTTCCGTTTTCTGCCGTGTTTCTTCAACGTGGTTGCTGCTGGTTGTGGCCTTGATGTTTGCTGGTACTGTATCCGGCCACTTTCTGCCGCTGCTGCCTGGTTGCGGTGGTGGTTTATAGTGGGTGTTGCGGTGTGCTAGTGCCGTGTGGATACTAGGGTCGTTTGTGTTGATTGTTGACCACCACCGGAGTGGGTGGTGTGTTGGTGGTTAACTAGACCAGGAGTGGATCTTGCCTCTTTTTGCTCAAGCGTTTGCCTGTGTGGTGGTTTTCGTGCGGGTGTTTGTTTTGGTGGCTATATTGGTTTTTGTGCAGGTTGGGTGTGGGGCTTCTTCTTCCTTCATGCCCGAGCTTGTGCATTACCATTGTCCTTTTTCGAGTCTGCATGCTTGTCGGGATGGGTTTGGTAAGGGCCTTACTAAGGCTGCTTGGCAGAAGCATTTTCAGGACCGGCATTGTCATCGTGGTACGCTGGACCTTACGCGTCAGACTCCTACTGATAGTTTGACTGTTTATTCCAATGTCGAGAGTGTTTTGAGACGGATGGGGCTCTGGTTGTGTGGGGTGTGTTTTATGACCCGTACCACTCGCGCTAGATGTCGGCATAATCGGGGTGATATTGTGTCGCATCCGGAGTATGTTGATGGCCTGTATAGTTTTCATATTTACGGTATTCCGAGACCTTTAGCTCCTTCTCCTTCGGTTTCTTCATCTGACGATGGTGGTGAGCTTTCTCAGTGGTCTATATCCTCACTTGATAGGTTGTTATCTTTGGGCCTTCGCACAGTGAAATCTATACTGCCTAAGTGTCGTCTTGGTTTTGCTCGGGCTTTGAGGAGGGGTTTTGGATGATATGGCTAGTTCTCCTGGTGACCTCTCCTATTGGATTCGCTTACTTGTGTTGCCTCTTTGTCTGCTTAGGACCTTCTACCCTCGGAGTAATCTTGAGTGTAGGATAGTTATTAGGCGCCAGCGTCAGGAGGAGAGTATTACTAGGGCTATCCTCGCTTGGGGGGTGCCTGGAGGGGGTTTGCAGCTGTTACGGGAGTGTTTGGATGAGGGTCCTTCTTCCTTTCATGTGGAGGAGGATCTTTATTGTAGTGAGCTCAATCTCTGTCAGTGTCGGCGGAAGATTTCTGATGGTCATTATACTGCTGCTGTTCGGGTGCTTTCTTCCTCTAGGGTCGCCCCCTACTCCGATGCCACTCTTGTGGCCTTGCGTGAGAAGCATCCTATCACTCCACCTCTTTCATTGCCTCCTTTATCTGGGGATCATCATCCTCTTGTTACCTTTGCGTCAGTGGTTATGGATATGATTCGGAGCTTTCCACGCGGTACTTCTTGTGGGAGGGATGGTTTTCGTGCGCAGCACCTGATGGATTGTTTGAGTGGCGCAGCTGTGGCTGTCTCTGATGATTTGATCACTTCTATCACTAGAGTGGTTAATCTTTTTCTTGAGGGCCGGTGTCCTCTCGCTTTGGGTGAGTACATTGCCAGCGCCCCTCTTACGCCGCTTGTTAAACCAGGTGGCGGGGTTCGTCCGATTGCTGTTGGTACTGTTTGGAGACGGCTTGTCTCTAAGGTTGGTGCTTTCCTGGTTGGTCCTTCCTTGTCGTCTTACTTTGCTGGTCTTCAGTTTGGGGTGGGTGTGTTCGGTGGAGGAGAGGCTATTTTGCATGCCTTGAATCGGCTCATTGAGGATAGGGGTGCTAAAGTGGGACTTTCTATGTTGATGGTTGATTTCCAGAATGCTTTCAACCTTGTTGATCGTGCGACTATGCTTCAGGAAGTCCGCCGTCGGTGCCCTGTTCTTTCCCGTTGGGTGGAGTTTTGTTACTCCAGCTTTGCCCGTCTTTTTTATGGGGAGCATTGCTTATGGTCTTGTCAGGGGGTTCAGCAGGGTGATCCTTTGGGCCCTTTGCTTTTCGCTTTGGTTTTGCATCCCTTAGTATGCAAAATCCGGGACACCTTTGACCTCACTATGCAGGCGTGGAACTTGGATGATGGCACCATAGTCGGGGATACATTGGAGGTGGGGAAGGTTTTGGATTTGATTATGGTGGATGGCCCTTATTTTGGACTGCATCTTGTTGTCTCCAAAACGGAGGTCTTTTGGCCTGTTGAGGATCCTCGGAGTCGGCTTCCTGGGGTTTTCCCCCCCTCTATTGCTCGGCCCCTGCGTGGTGTTACTGTTTTGGGTGGACCTGTCAGTACTTGTCCTGATTATGGCAGTGAGATTGTGGAGAAGAGAGTAACTAAGACCATTGAGCTAATGGACTTGGTTGCGAGGATTGAGGACGCGCAATGTGAGTTGCTTCTACTTCGAGCTTGTACTGGTATTTCCAAGCTCTATTTCTCCCTTCGTACTTGCTCCCCTAGTGTTTTTGGGTCAGTCCATCTTCCTTTTGATGCTGCTCTTCGTTCCAGCCTGGAACGTATTGTCACCACGTCTGGCCCGGGTTTTGGGGATTGGCTGTGGCGTCTTGCTACGTTCCCTTTTCATCTTGGCGGGTTTGGTGTCTATGCGGCGGGAGATGTTCTATATTATGCTTTTATTGAGTCCCGTTTGCAGTCTGCTGCTTTGCAGGCTGAGCTCCTCGGACCTTCTGGTATTGTAGTTGCTGGTCCTGCTTTTGACGATGTCGCGCGGGTGTTTACTGTGACTACAGGCTCTATATCTTAGGTAACCCTAGTGAAATTGCTGCCCCCAAACTTATGAAGAAATTGGCAGACATTTATTTCGCGATGGTTGCTGCTGCCTCAGGGTCTGTTTTCTCTTTGACACCACGCCAGCTTGCTTTGTGGCAGTCTCAGCAGGGTGTCCACTCCTCTGATTGGTTGCGTGCGGTTCCTATCTCTGGGTTGGGTCAGACTATGAACGGGAGGACATACCGTAGTGTGCTTAGGTATCGTCTGGGTGTTCCGTTATTCACGGTACCTAGGCCTTGTCCCGCTTGCTCTCGGGTTTTTGCTGATGATGTTTTTGGGGACCACGCTGTTTCTTGTACCGGTACTGTGGGCGTTAAACATCGGCATAACCTCGTCTGTGACACTCTATTCGACATCTGCTATAGATCTGGTATTTCTGTGGGAAAGGAGGTTGATATCGGTTTGGTTGACGGGCATGGTGGGTCTCTTCGTCCGGCAGATTTGCTGCTTTATTCTTGGGACAGGGGGCGCGATGTGTGTGTCGACTTGACAGGGTCTTCTCCTTTGACTCAGACTGGGATGACGGATTTTGTGCCCGGCCGGGTTGTCGCTGATGCTGCTCAGCGTAAGTGTGCTAAGTATGGGGAGTTGTGCGCGGCAGCGGGTTATGGTTTTCTTCCCTTCTCTTTCTCTTCACTTGGGGAGCTGGGTTCGGATGCTGTTGCCTTGCTCAAGCGGATCCAGAAATTCTCGGTATCTCAGGATGTGGGGGCTCGGGTGGCCGCTTATATTTTTACTAGACTTAGCTTTGCTATTGCTAAGGGTGTGGGAGCCCAAATTGTCTCTCGGCTCCCCACCAATTTCATGTAAACTTTTATTTCTATTTTTAATGAAAGCTGCGCGCATCTTATAATAAAAAAATAATCATAATAATAATATAAATAATAATAATAATAATAATAATAATAATAATAATAATAATAACAATAATAACAACAACAACAACAACAACAACAACAACAACAACAACAACAACAACAACAACAACAACAACAACAACAACAACAACAACAACAACAACAACAACAACAACAACAACAACAACAACAACAACAACAACAACAACAACAACAACAACAACAACAACAACAACAATAATAATAATAATAATAATAATAATCTCACCCAAATAGACACAAATACACGACCCCAAAACAATTGTAAATCAGAATACAAATCTAAAAAAAAAGGAACAAGGGGAAAGCAAAGGACGAAATCTAAGCAAGGGAAGCCCAGCCGGTCCATCGGCCGTCAGTGGCTAGGAAGCAGGGAGTCTTCTAGAAGAAACGAAGGAAATTGATGGTGTGCTAAGCCGGTGGAGGTGTCGACGGTCGGTGGCCCGGCTAGGAGAACAATTGATGCGAGAACGAAGGCGATGTGTTGCACGAGCCGATTGGGCCGGCCACCAGTGATAGCACCGAATGGGAGTCTTCTGTGTTAAAACACATTTGGTTGATGATGCCAAGTCCCTTTGTTATTTGATTGTTTGCTTTTAGTTGAAAATGATTAGTGATTGAAGCAATCAAATGGACTCTCAATGATGGCTCCACATGATCAAGATGAAGCAATCAAGAAGTCAAGACAATGATATTATCCTAGCCTTAGTCGAAAATCGTAAGAGTAAGTGTAACATTCTCATTTATGTTAAGTGGCTGCAAAACCATGCAACAGTGCACTGCACTGTAGTTTCTGATACTACCGTATGGAGGAACGTTTTTTATGCGAAAATCTTAAGTGTTAAAAACTTTACAAATTTCATATTCTCAAAACTTTAACATTTGAATCTTGAAAGTTTGAAAACAAATCTGAAATTTTAGTCACAAATCCACATTGATCAAACCTCGGGATTTGTGCATTCACCTTTTACCAAAATGGTAAGTTGAACTTGTCAAAGCTTTAAGGCTAGAAACGTTTTCTGCCAATTTGGTAAAGTGTCACATGTTGAGTGTTTTAGCATAAGTTTTCTGATTTTTATCAAAGACTTGTGCCCCAAGTCTAAAGCCTAACACTTACCATCATTCAAAGGCTACTAATTTTATATTGGATTTAATTTACATAAGTTGTACTTCTTAGTAATCAAATCCATTATAAATAGAGTGTCTTAGCCTCATTTATTTCTCAAGACTTTACAAAGCATTTATTGTAAAACCTTGCAAATCATTTGTGCATTTAAAGCTTTGTTCTTCAAGTATTTGCAAAACGTTTTTCAGATTTTAAAGTCTTCATTTGTTTTCGAAAAGTTGTATACCACCAAGTATCAGTTCGTTGTACTGTGACATAATGAGTTTGTTCCATAGTTCTCGTGTTAAGTCTTAATTGTAATCTCCATGTTCATTAAGTGAACTCTTGAAATTCAAAGATTCTGTACACCTTGAGATAGAACACATAAACTCTTGAAGCGGAGTAGCTTTAAGTTTGAGTGCAACCGGAGTAGGTTGACGAGTTATTTTCATTCTAAGGGTTTAGTAAGTTTGAGTAATTTTCTAAACACACAATAAAATAATGGTTGGACGTAGGCCTCGGAGTAGAGGCTGAACCAATTTTTAAATGTCGTTTGTTTGTTTATTTACTTTTATGTTCTTTCACTTTGCTATTTCTCGCTTATATCTAATCAAGTTCTGTGTCACAGTCAGCTATACTGTGACATAAAACGGCTGCACCATCTTGTGAACTTATATTCTATCAAGTTTTTCAAGGTTTGTGCTTCAAGGTTCTTCAATTAAGTTATCAATTAACTAAGTTAAGAACAAAATTTTAAAAAGGGTACACCTAATTTACCCCCCCCCTTTTAGGTGTTTATCGTTCCTAACTCTTCAATTGGTATCAGAACCTCGTGCTCTTGATATTGGTTAAATCCAAAGAGTTGATCCTATAGTTATGGACGATTCAAAACACACTAAGTATCCCATATTGAAGGGAGAAAACTATGCTTGGTGGAATCATCGCATGGAGCACTATGTCGAGAGTGCGGACTATGAATGTTGGATGATCATTCAAAAGGTTCCCCTTGCTATTTCGGTGACTAATGCTGATGGCATTAGTAGCCCTAAAAGCGAGGACAAATATGTCGAGGTCGGTTATAGGAAAGTCGATAAAAACTCTAAGGCCATGTCCATTCTTCAATATGGGATTAGTGACCAAGAGATTAATCGAATATCCGGATGTAACTCGGCCTAGGAAATTTGGGACACCCTAAGCCTTGCTTATGAGGGAACGTCACAAGTCAAAAAATACCGTGTCGATCTTCTTATGTAACAATATGAGATGTTCAACATGGGAAGAGACGAGTCAATTAATAGTCTGTCCTCACATTTCTCTAGTATTGTTAATGACCTTAAGAGTTTAGGCAGAAATTTTGAATCCGAGGATTTAGTCCGTAAAATCCTTCGTAGCCTAACTGAAAAGTGGCAACTGAAGGTTACGGTTATTGAGGAAGCTAAAGACCTTTCATTGCTCACCCTTAATTAATGAAATTATGAGCTCACTCATGGCTCATGAGTTAACTCTCATGAAGCGTTCTAGTGAAAGCTCTAAAGGGAAAGGACTCGCTCTTAATGCTCTCTCAAGTGATGAGGAGGATGAAGATGATGAGTTTGCAATGTTCACTAAGAACATTGTTGGCATGATAAATGGTCGAAACTCTTAAAGGTATAACAACAATACTAACAAGCGTCGCTTTCCTTAGAGAAGGTCGAATTCCACTGTTGGTTGCTTTAAATGTGGTGACAAGGGTCATCAAATCAAATAATGCCCAAACTGGAACGATATCAAATCTAAAGAAAAACGCGATTTTGCTAAACGTGATTACAAAAATAAGGCAATGACTGCTATTGGGGGCATGTCTGATTCTGAAGAGGATGATGTCCTTGAGGATGAATTAGACGCCAAATTATGCATCTCATCTAGTTCCTAAAAAGGTGATTCCAAACCCTCAAAGAAAGAAAACATCAAATGTCTTATGGCTCGCTCCGTGGATTCCGACTCAGATTCAGACCATGAGGTGAATAAGCTCAAGAAAAAGGTTCGGTCTTTCTCCAAAGACAAACTTTATCTCCTCCTAGACCAATTTATTGATAAGTATCGTGTCCAAAACAATAAGTTAGAAGTTATGCAAACTGAAATTGAGAACATAGCCGAGGAAAATGTCAACTTGAAAGAATGTCTAAATGAGGTTGATCAACCTAGTTCATCATTGAGTCTTGAAAAGGAAATTAAAAAGCTTCGAAAACAAAATATGTTTCTAGCTAAGAGAGTTGATGAAACCCATGTAACAGAGTCATGCACTGTTGCATCAGTACCCAATAAAGAGAATGAGTTATCACTAACTCAAGAACGTGACCAACTTCTCATTAAGTTAGCAACTTGTTGAAGTGAAAACGACGATCTCGTCAAAATTACTGAAATGTTGAATGACGAAACTAGTCATGTAAAAAGTTCTTTAGATAAAGCGCAAAAGTCAAACAACGATCTTCTCACTCAAATTGAAACCTTGAAAAAGGCTGACCAAACCCATGCTACAGATGCTACTACTGTGGCATCTGAGTTTAAGAAAGAAGTTGAGTCTCTCACACAAATCGTGTCTTCATTGACTAAAGAAAGAGACTCTCTTTTTAGCTAACCTCACCTTGTGTCAAAGAGATAACAAGCAACTAGAACAAATTGGCTTGTTGCTTAGTGATGAAGCAAGACATGCAAAGCATGCTTTCGACAATTTGGGTAGATTAAATCTTAATCATCTTGCTAAAATTGAAACATTGACAAAAGAGTTAGATGAAGCTAAGATGTTCTATTTAAAATGGGAAGGAAGTCAGAATGTTTTGGATTTTCTTCTAAAATAATCACAAGAGTACGAAAAATTTGCCAAAAATGCCGGACTTGGTTTCAAATGCAACAGTAGCACGCACTGTTGCACTCGAAACCAGGATCCAAGGAAAACTGACTTCCGAAGAAGAAAGTACGCCGGTCTTTCTGTATATATCATTTGCAATTACTGTGGTAAAACAGGTAATGAGTTTAATGGTTTTGAAAACAGAGTCCATGACTTAGAAATAAACACTAAAATGGCTAAACAAGTTTGGATCAAGAAAAAGGAAGTCAAGAAAATTGTTGTCAAGAAGGAACCCAAACTCGTTTGGGTTCCTAAACTAAATGTTTGATTTCGTGTAGGCATTAGTGAGAGACAGAAGCAATTGTTACTTAGACAGTGGATGCTCTCGTCATATGGCGGGAGATAAAGGCCAATTCCTTTCACTAGAAGCCAACGATGGTGGCATGGTGACTTTTGGCGATAACAAAAGAGGTGAAATCATTGGTATTGGAAATGTTGGTAAGTCAAAATTACTATGCGTCGACAAAGTGTTGCTTGTCAAAGGTTTGAAACACAATCTCTTAAGCATTTCACAACTATGTGATCGAGGTAATATTGTTGAATTTCATGCTAGTGAATGTAGAATAATCAATGGAAAGACTAGAGAGCTCATACTTGAAGTAAACGTGTCAAGGATGTCTACATGACCAACCTATATTCATTGTCGGGTCAAACCTTATCATGTATGAGTGTCCAAAAGAATGACCCTTGGCTTTGGCATAAATGACTTGGTCATGTTAATGCTAAAACACTTAACACCCTCAAGAGACTTGATCTAGTAGACGACATTCCTAACATCAAATTCGATTTTAAATCACTTTGTGATGATTGTGTCAAAGGTAAACAAGTTAAATGCTCCTTTAAATCCAAAAAGGTTGTTAGCACCTCCTTACCTCTTGAACTCATTCATATTGACTTATGCGGTCCCATGCGCATTGTGAGTAGAGGTGGAAGTCGTTAAATATGTGTCATTGTAGATGACTTTACAAGATTTGTTTGGCTTCTTTTTTTAAGCTCTAAAGATCAAACATTTGATGAGTTCTTAATTTGAGTCAAAAAGGTTCAAAACAAATTTGGTTATAAACTTGCGTCATTGAGATCCGACCATGGATCCGAATTTGAGAACTCGTCATTTGAGGCCTATTGTAATGATTATGGTGTTAGCCACAATTTTTCGGCCGCAAAAACCCCATAACAAAATGGGGTTGTGGAACGAATGAATCGAACTCTTGCAAATAGGTCTGGGACCGTGCTCATTAGCTCTAAAGTCCCAAGAAATTTTTGGGCCGAAGGCATTAACACATCTTGTTATATTTACAACTGTGTCATGATTAGAAAAATCATTGAGAAAACTCCCTATGGGTTGCTACGAGGAAGAAAACCTAACATCTCACATTTAAAATGTTTTGGTATTAAATGCTTTGTGCACAATAATGGAAAGGACAACCTAGGAAAATTTGATGCTCGTAGTGATGAAGGAGTTTTTATTGGTTATTCCGATCATAATAAAGCACATAAAGTGTATAACAAGAGGACTATGAAAATGGAAGAGAGTGTCCATGTAATATTTGACGAATCTAGTCTCTTTGTCTCAAATACACGGGTTGATAATGAAGATGATGATGAGTATGATGATGATTTTGAAATTGGAATGACAAGACGTGATATGGATCCAGTGGTGGAAAAAGCCGAGCAACTGTTGGAGCCACGGTTGCCTGAGGATGATGTCCAAAATCCAGGGAGAACTAATCGTCCTCCGACATAAGAAGATGCTAGCTCATCCAGGGGGAATGTGGATGGTGAATAACAGAGCAACCAAATAATAAACAAACCACAAACCCCCCTTCAAATAATCCTCATCCAACAGTCACCTCCACTGTTACACACGAATAAACTGACTCCACAAACTCACTTATTCCCAAAAAATGGAAACACCAAAGCTCACATCCTTTATCAAACCTAACCAGTTACTTATCTGGAATAAAAACCAGATCATGTCTCCAAAATTTCTGTGCATACGATGCATTCCTCTCACAAATTGAACCTGACCATGTCACAGTAGCCTTGACTGATGAATACTGGGTGACAGCCATGCAAGAGGAATTAGAGCAATTCAAGAGAAACAAGGTATGTCATCTTGTCCCTAGGCCCTCCCAACGTACTGTAATGGTACACGGTGGGTCTTTCGCAACAAGCTAGATGATGTTGGAAAAATCGTTAGGAATAAAGCTAGACTAGTGGTGCAAGGTTTTAACCAACAAGGGGGAATCGATTATGATGAAACCTTTGCACCGGTAGCTAGGCTTGAAGCCATATGAATGCTTGTAGCTTTTGTGTTTTATCAACGCATAAAACTTTTTCAAATGGATGTCAAAACCGCATTTTTAAATAGGTACCTTCATGAAGAAGTTTTTGTCGAACAACCTCCGGGCTTTGTAAACAACAAATTTCCTAATCACATCTTTAAACTTGATAAAGCGCTTTATGAGTTAAAACTGTAACACCCCCTCATACCAAGGTACCTTACCAAGGACTACCCTAGCATGAAAGGTTGTTACCATCTCGGTTGCCCGAGGCTACTATATATTAAAAGCAACAACTCAGAACACATTTATTAAAGTACGAAAGTTTTAAAGATTACTTAGTCTCAAAATTCGACAATAAAGAACTATCCAAAAACCAACACTACAAAGACAGCTAGAACTATTGACAGTGATAACTAAGCATGCGTGGTGACTCCCCATGACTGCCCCAAAGCTCAACGACTGCATCACCTGTCACAATCTGCCTACCATCCCCGAATGGATCACCACAGATTTTACAAAACACAACGGGGTCAGTTACTGAATAATTAAAGTAAGACAGATATAGTAAGTAACCAGCTGATCATCCTCCTCCTCCGGTCTCCCGATCTCACACAGTAATCGACTACACACCAAAGTGTGTAGCCTTGCCAGATTACCCATCGCAACAGGTAATCCACGCCGCCAGTGGGGGGACCGCATCCAATACCCACCAAAGTCCCTCTCATCAACGAGCGACACCCATGTCCCTTAATGTGCACATCCCCTCCCGTGACGGGTTCCACGGAGGGCTAACTAGGGTGTGAAGCCACTCCCGCAAGTGACTCCACCATAATCATCACAACGCCAACACCATCACCACAGCAACACTCTAACGATGATCAGCAGACAACAAACATATGCACAACAAGAAATCTCAAATCAATTAAACAGAAACTGAGTAGGGAAACCCAACCTTAGCACAACTGCAAGAAACACAAGAAGGCGATTTAGAACGGCTCCTCTACAAAGTCTTCGCCTAACAACAATTACCACTTGCAAAACCCCATTTTCCCCAATTCATAAATAAAGCCAAAACCCTAAAACATGTATCAATGAATTATGGAGATAAGGACTTACCGACGATGAAACAAAGGGATGAATGCACTTGCTAATGATCACACACGTTAGGGAGAGATTTGGAGAGGATTAGAGCGTCGTTGAGTGATTAGGTTTTGTAAAAGTGTAATTAGAAACTGATTTGCGTTTTTATATAACTCTAATCATTTCCAAATCAAACCGCTGAAATAACCCTCGACGGACCGGATACTCGGTCGAGTATAGAGTATACTCGGCCGAGTACCCGCTACTCGGTCGAGTATTCCACATACTCGGCCGAGTGTTCCTGGGCAGTAGCCAATCCAGGAAACATGACACACTCTACTCGACCGAGTAGGCCATACTCGGTCGAGTACAGACCTAGGAAAACCGTAGTATTACAGTCTTCCCCCTGAAAAAGAGCTTCGTCCCCGAAGTTCACACTCTACCCACTCCACAACCACAACAAGACCAATGAACTCCAAACATAACGCACTAAACAACCTAAACATAGATAGACTAACACAAAACATCATGAAACATTACTAAGCCGACCCAAACTAACCCAAAAACACACCTGCGACCATCTCCTACCCCCCTAAAAAGACAACGGTTACGTCCCCGTAACCAACCATACTTGATCAAAAAGGTTAGGAAAACGCTCTCACATAGCCTCCTCGGGTTCGCATGTTGCCTTTTCCACGTTATGATTGGACCAAAGCACCTTGAGTAAGACGGTCTCACCACTTCTTGTCTTGCGTACTTTGCGGTCTAGAATCTCTTTAGGGACCTCGGCATAGGACAAGGACTCATCAAGCTCGATGTTCTCCACCTCAAGCACATGTGACGGATCACTCACATACTTCCGGAGCTGTGAAACATGAAAGACATTGTGGACTCTATCCAAAGCTGGTGGTAATGCTAACCTGTAGGCTACCTCACTTACACGATCCTAAATCGCATATGGATCGATGAACTTCTGGCTCAACTTACCCTTCTTCCCAAACCTCATCACTCCTCGCATTGGTGATACTTTCAAAAGACTTTGTCACCCACTTCAAACTCGATGTCTCTGCGGTGCAATCGGCATAACTCTTCTGACGATCTTGAGCTGTTTCATCTTTTGACGAATTAGCCGAACTTGTTCAACCATATCCTATACCATCTGTAGTCCTAGAACCACCGACTCAGAACTGCCATCCCAACAAACTGGATTTTGACACTTCCTGCCATACAAAGCCTCGAAAGGTGTCATCCCGATGCTAGTATGGTAGCTGTTGTTGTATGAAAACTCGATCAAATCCAATCTGTCCTCCCAACTTCCCCCAAACTCCATGGCACATGCTCTCAACATGTCCTCTAAGGTCTTGATAGTCCTCTCCGTATGACCATCTATTGCAGGATGAAAAGTTGTACTCATCTTCAAGGTTGTACCCATCAATTCCTGCAGTTCTTGCCAAAACATTGATATAAATCTCGCATCTCGATCTGAAACTATATCCTTAGGTATACCATGTAACCGGACCACATGTTTCCTATAACCCAGGCCAGTTGCATCTTAGTCCAGGTATCCTTCATAGGAACGAAGTGAGCTGACTTTGTTAACCGGTCGACAATCACCCAGATCATATTATTACCTTGTTGTGTTCTAGGTAACCCCATAATAAAGTCCATAGAGATCGAATCCCATTTCCACTCAAGTACCTTAAGATATTGAATCATACCCTGTTGTCTCCGCTGCTCACCCTTGACCCTTTGGCAGGTCAAACATCTAGCCATGAAATCGGCCACATCTTTCTTCATATTAGGCCACCAAAAAGTCTTCTTGAGATTTTATACAGCTTGTCACCTTCTGGGTGAACCGAATAAGGAGTGCAATGAGCCTCTGTCAGGATTACCCTCCTCAAATCTGCATCATCAGGGACACACCATCTCCCATCAAAGCGAACACTCCCGTCTGTATGGATAGAAAACCTGGAAACTATGCCACTCTACACTCTAGACTTCCACTCTTGGATCTTAGGATCAAGCTCTTCCTTACTCTTGATGTTCTCATACAAATCCGACTCGATCGTCAAATCCCCGATGGCATCCCCTTTCCTAATCATATAGATCCCCATCCTGGACATCTCATCCCTCATCTTCAGCAAAGGCATAGATGTACACAGCGAATGAACGCTCTTCCTACTTAAAGCATCTGCAAGGACGTTAACCTTACCCTCGTGATAGATGATCTCCATTTCGTAGTCCCTGATTAGCTCCATCCATCGTCTCTGTCGCATATTAAGCTCCTTTTGAGTGTAGATATACTTCAGACTCTTATGATCTGAAAACACCTTAAAAGTTGCCCCGTAAAGGTAGTGCCTCCAAATCTTAAGAGCAAAGACAACTGCACCCAGTTCCAAATCATGAGTAGGGTAGTTCTCCTCATATGGTTTCAGCTGCCTTGATGCATAAGCTATAACCTTCCTATCCTGCATCAGCACACAATCCAAACCATTCTTTGAAGCATCGGTGTATACTTCAAAGTTTTCACAACCCTCTAACAAAGCGAGGATATGGGCTGTGCTCAAACGCTCCTTTAAGGTTTGGAACACCGTCTCACAACTCTCATCCCATACAAATCTAGTCTCTTTACTCATCAAGGCAGTCATAGGCCATGCTATCGTAGAAAAGTCTTTCACGAACCTCCTGTAGTAACCAGCTAGACCAAAGAAACTTCGAATCTCAGCAACACTCTTCGGTGATTCCCACTTGTTCACTGCCTCAATCTTGCTAGGATCCATGGACACACCCTTCTTAGATATCACATGACCCAGAAAAGCCACCTCCTCTAACCAGAACTCACACTTAGATAGCTTGGCATAAAGTTGGTTGTCCCTCAAGGTCTGCAAAACTTGCCTCAAGTGCTCCTCATGTTTCTCCTTAGAATTAGAGTAGACTAAGATGTCATCAATGAAGACAACCAAAAACTTGTCCAAAAACGGACTAAAAATCCAATTCATCAAATCCATGAAAGCTGTTGGTGCATTCGTCAAACCAAAAGGCATTACCACATACTCATAGTGGCCATAACGGGAACGGAAGGCAGTCTTGGGAATATCCTCATCTGCTATCCTCAAATGCTGATAACCTGACCTCAGATCGATCTTAGAGAACACCCCTGCTCCACTCAACTGGTCAAACAGATAATCAATCCTAGGCAAAGGATACTTGTTCTTCCCTGTGACACGGTTAAGCTCTCTGTAGTCGATACATAGCCTTATGCTCCCATCTTTCTTCTGTACAAACAAAACTGGAGCTCCCCATGACGACACACTTGGCCGGATATATCCCTTGTCTAACAGCTCATGTAACTGTTTCTTCAACTCTGCCAGTTCTTTTGGTGCCATACGGTATGGTGCTTTAGATATAGGACCTATTTCCGGTTTAAGCTCCACGTTGAAGTCGATATCTCTCTTTGGTGGTAACCCCAGAATCTCTTCTGGAAAGACATCACCAAACTCTCCCACGACAGGTATATCACAAGCTGTCAGCAGTTCCACCCGTCGATCTCTCACTTGACAAAGAATCAAGAGACACTTTTTCCTCAAACATGACTTTAAAGTCATTACCGCGATGAACTTACACTTAGGCCTTACGACAAACCCCTTATAAGACACCCTTATACCGTTAGGACCCTTTACACTTTCTTTTGCCGACAATCTATCTTTGCATCATACTTACCCAACTAATCCATCCCGACAATAACCTCAAACCCATCCATAGGAAACTCTAGCAAGTTAACCGGTAAGTCTATCCCTCCAACCAACATGGACACTGCCCTATACAACTTAACACATGACACCGACTCCCCAGAAGGTATAAACACATCATCTTTTACAAGTTCAAACTCCCCAAAACCCATAGACAAAGCATGACTCCTAGTAACAAAAGAGTGTGTTCCCCCGCGTCAAACAAAACAAAAGACGGTGTATTATGAACAAGAAAGGTACCGGTAACTACATGTGCATCGTTTTTAACTTTCTGCTTGTCCATCATGAAGAGCTTTCCACTGCTTTTCGGACCTCCTCCATGGACCGAGGCATTAGAAGTACTCGGCTTAGCTGCCGAATCCTGGGTGGCACTGTTGTTCGGGCGCTGGTAAGATCCTCCACTGTTGCGGTTAAAACCGCCATGTTGTTCTGTCCCCCACGGTTACCCCACGCCCCAGATGGCCTGTTGCTAGCAAAACCCTGACTCGGACCCTATGAGAAATCCCCTTGAAAAGCTCTCGAGCCTCCTTCAGTCCTGGCACTCGTGCAGTCACGTCTTTTGTGGCCTATGCCACCACAGTTGTAGCAAGAAAGGTTGGAGTTGTCACTGTCACTCCGTCCACCACCCCTACCCCAAGCTCGCGATCCTCCAGAAACCCAGCACCACCTGAAAAAGCTCTTGCCTGATTGAAGTTTCCCTTCTTGTTACTTGACTGGTTGTTATTCCCACTCACTGCTTTCCTCTTCTTGGTAGCAGTTCTCTCATTAGCTTCCTTAGAGAGATCTACCAACCTCTCAGCTTGTCCAGCCCTTAAGTACACATCTTTGAGATTGGTGATAACTCCAACTAGTAAGCGGTTCATGATCTTGGCTGACAAACCCCTCTTGGAACGAAGAGCCAAACCCCTTTGCCCTAACTGCATGTCTTCCGCGTAGCGAGATAACTCAAGGAACCGGTGATAGTACTCGGTGACTGTCATGTCATTAGTCATGGTAAAGGAATCGAACTCATATCTCATCTTGTGACGGATATGCTCCGGCACAAACTGTTCCCTCATAGCACTCTTCAAGCCCGACCATGGTGTTTCACCGAGTCCCTCACCCTGGTAGTAAGCTCTAGCATCTTCCTTGACGTTCTGCCACCATACAGCAGCGTCACCCCTCAGGTAGTACACTACCTGCTCAGCAACTAACTCTGGCGGACAGTTAACAACCTCCATAAGACTCTCCAACTCACGATGCCAATTTTCGAGCAACTTTGGTTCCCTGACGCCCTCATAAGTAGGTGGGTTAAAGCGAGCGATGATAATGCTCAGGTGGGTAGCATCCACCGGTTTCTCTACCCCCTTACCCACGTTCTTAAGAGCTTCAAGGAGTGCCTCCTGTTGCTCGATCATACGGGTTATCTCATCAATAGACATCTCAGATGCCTTGATTTGCGCGGCGGTCCTCTTTAGTGGTATTTTGAGTTGATAAGAAGCAAAGAAACTTAAGCACAAAAGCCTACGGCTCAAAATGTAAACGACCCTTCGCCAAAGAAGCACTCGGCCGAGTATGAAGAGATACTCGGTCGAGTAATCCACTCCAGTAGCCAAGTCAAAACACAAGAATCATACCGGTCGAGTATAGACGGTATTCGGCCGAGTGTGCTCTACTCGGTCGAGTATGTTAAGATACTCGGTCGAGTAGACACAGCCAGTAGCCACTGCTACTCACTGCCAAACAACATTGGGTCGAGTGCTTGGTTACTCGGCCGAGTACCCCCTACTCGATCGAGTACCTGCCCTGCTCAGCCGAGTTAAGCTAAAAACGAGCTATGTTATCCATAAACATATGCTATACATGCTTTTTTACCCAAAATACATGCAACACATCATTAATCTTTAAAAGCCACGTAATAAACACGTAACATGCCAACACATTCATACTAAAATCCAAATCAACAAATCTCGCAACATTTTCATATATTTCCACATACCACTTCTCCTACCACATTATCCAATCATTCAAGTTCCAAGTACCGCACACATACATTGACTTGACACACAACAATTTCCTCCCTGGTGACCGGTTTGAGATCGTAAGGGCCTTAGTGCGACTTCGGGACGTCTCCCTAGTCCTTGCGGTAGCTCCAGACAACTCTCCTCTGGTTCATTTTATTTACACTCCCTACGTTCATTGGGTTCATTAGTTTTAGGTGCCGTAATCGTCGGCTCGAATACACTTTGTAACACCCCCTCATACCAAGGTACCTTACCAAGGACTACCATAGCATGAAAGGTTGTTACCATCTCGGATGCCCGAGGCTAGTATATCAAAATCAATAACTTAGAACACATTTATTAAAGTATGAAAGGTTTAAAGATTACATAGTCTCAAAATTCGACAATAACGAACTATCCAAAAACCAACACTACAAGGACAGCTAGAACTCTTGACAGTGATAACTAAGGTTGTGTGGTGACTCCCCATGACTGCCCCAAAGCTCAATGACTGCATCACCTGTCACAATCTGCTCATCATCCCCGAATGGATCACCACAGATTTGACAAAACACAACGGGCCAGTTACTGAATAATTAAAGTAAGACAGATATAGTAAGCAACCAGCTGATCATCCTCCTCCTCCGGTCTCCCGATCTCAGACAGTAACCGACTACACACCGAAGTGTGTAGTCTTTCCAGATTACCCATCGCAATAGGTAATCCACGCCGCCAGTGGGGGACTGCAGCCAATCCCCACCAAAGTCCCGCTCATCAACAAGCGATATCCCTGTCCCTTAATGTACACATCCCCTCCCGTGACGGCTTCCACAAAGGGCGAACTAGGGTGTGAAGCTACTCCCGTAAGTGACTCCACCACAATCATCACAACGCCAACACCATCACCACACCAACACCACACCAACACTCCAACGATGATCAGCAGATAACAACCGTATGCACAACAAGAAATCTCAAATCAATTAAACAGAAACTGAGTAGGGAAACCCTACCTTAGCACAACTGCAAACAACACAAGAAGGCGATCTAGAACGGCTCCTCTACGAAGTCTTCGCCTAACAACAATCACATAACAACAATTACCACATGCAAAACCCCATTTTCCCCAATTCATAAATAAAGCCAAAACCCTAAAATATGTATCAATGAATTATGGAGATAAGGACTTACCGACGATGAAACAAAGGGATGAATGCACTTGCTAATGATCACACATTTTAGGGAGAGATTTGGAGAGGATTAGAGCGTCGTCGAGTGATTAGGTTTTGTAAAAGTGTAATTAGAAACTGATTTGTGTTTTTATATAACTCTAATCATTTCCAAATCAAACCGCTGAAATAACCCTCGACGGACCGGATAATCGGTCGAGTATAGAGTATACTCGGCCGAGTACTTGCTACTCGGTCGAGTATTCCACATACTCGACCGAGTGTTTCTGGGCAGTAGCCAATCCAGGAAACACAACACACTCTACTCGACCGAGTAGGCGATACTCGGTCGAGTACAGACCTAGGAAAACCGTAGTATTACAAAAACAGGCTCCTAGGGCGTGGTATGATAGGCTTTCAAAATTTCTATTGGAAAATGGTTTCTTACGTGGTTCCGTTGATAAAACGTTGTTTAACAAGTCACAAGGAGACGAACTGTTGCTTGTGCAAGTATATGTCGATGACATTATTTTTGGAGTAACTAACAATGTCCTTTATAAGTACTTTTCCGATTTACTGACTTCCGAATTTGAAATGAGTAAGAAGGGAGAACTTGGATTCTTCCTTGGTCTTCAAATTAAACAAAGCGAAAACGGAACAATGATCCATCAACAAAAGTACTTAAAGGAAATGCTAAGTAAGTTCGGGTTGACTAATTCTAATCCTACGCCTACACC
The DNA here is from genome assembly GCF_048544455.1 of Silene latifolia. Classification (NCBI taxonomy): domain Eukaryota; kingdom Viridiplantae; phylum Streptophyta; class Magnoliopsida; order Caryophyllales; family Caryophyllaceae; genus Silene; species Silene latifolia. The sequence continues at coordinate 41,343,175 of NC_133534.1, forward strand.
AATGGTGCCTAAAATCAAGCTTGATAAGGACGAAAATAGTAAGAGCATTAGTGAAAAGGTATATCGAGGTACGATCGGTTCATTACTCTAATTAACCGCTAGTCGACCCGACATACAATTTAGTGTATGTATTTGTGCTTGTTTCCAATCAAACCCTACAGAATCAAATTTCAAAGCCGTCAAACGGTTTTTTAGGTATTTGATTGGAACACGAGGGCTATATCTTTGGTACCCAACTCACTACGAACTTGATCTTGTAGGATTTTTGGATGCGGATTATGCCGGTGACTCGTTGGATAGGAAGAGTACCTCCGGTATTGCTACATTCTTAGGATCATGTCTCATCTCATGGGCATCCAAGAAACAAAATACCATTGCGTTATCCACGGCCGAAAGTGAGTATGTAAGTGCCGCTCTTTGTTGTGCACAAATTCTTTGGGTACGTCAACAATTGCATGACATTTATTCCGTGATCAAGTTGAAAAAGGTAATATATGTCTAAGCTTTTGTAGAACGGAAAATCAAATTGTGAACATTTTGCCAAAACCGTTAGAAAGAGAACAATTCGTAAAACTTCGGTTGGAAATTGGTTTATTAGGTGACATGTGAAATGATTGGATTAATTCTCTCAATGATTGATTAGAGGATGGATTAACATATAAATAAAATTATCTAATTACATTATTTGTTGCATGCAAATGAATCGAACAAAACAAATAAAAAACCTCTTGTTGCATTTGAAATAATTGTTACATTTAGCCACTAAATACCTTTATGTCACATCACTCTAAAGCCTAAACCTAGCCTTCACTCTTCAACACTCAACCGTCCACTTTTACTACCCTCTCCTAGTTAACCACACCAACCATACAATTACTTCCCATATACCCACACTAACTCCCTTTTATCCACTAAACAAAACCACCCATCAACTCCCTTTGAATTCCCAAACCGTCAAAACCCCTAATTAACCCCATCCACGTCTTAGGTGTTTACCGTTCCTAACTCTTTATTCTGGAAGAAAAAGGGGAATATTTCATGCATTCCCAGCCGGTATGGGAGTCGTCGATCGGTTGACCGGCTGGGCAAGCAATTATAATATCGAGTTGTTGCGAGTTGTACGTCGAATTTAGTCGACATAGTGGTTGATGTTGGTGGTTGTCGTGAATGTATATGGTGATGGGCTGCTTGTCTTGATTGGCGAAGGTTCGAATGTGGATCAGAGGAGACCGCGTATGGACTCGGATGCAAGGACGAGCAGGTGGTGGTCGTCTTGTCGATGCTGTTTCTGGTGTGTTGTCGCGGGTTGCTGCTGCTGCTTGACTGATGTCGAATTTAGTTGATGGTGAATGAGATGCTGAGTTGCAGGTCATGGTAGTGGTTGGGTGTACACGAATTGAGCAGCTCTGGAATCGGGTTTCGATGGTGATGAAGGTGATGTTGATGGTGAAAATACGAAATGCAGGGGGTGGGGATTTGACAACGAAAGTAGCAAGGGAAGTTGATGTTGATGAAGGAGTTAATGTTGGTTGTTGTCGAATTGATGTCGAGGTTGAGACATGGCTGGGCTCAAGGAGGGGATCAATGGTGGATGACGGTTGATGATTGTTCGTTGAGGTTGCGGATTCGCATCAGGGTGATGCGGGTCATAGGAGCATGAATGGTGGTGGGCTCGAGCATGGTGAATGTCGGGAATGCACAGCAATTGGGACGAATATGGGTGGTGAGTTCGAGGCTGGTGACGGATTTAATCGAGCTTGGCTTTAAATGATGAATGGTGAAGTTGAAGGTGATGAAGTAGGAAAGGAAATGGTGATGAATGTGTTGATGTAGTGTACTGTTGGAATTTGGTTTGCTAAAGTCAAGAGTTGACTTTATTTATGTGATTCTTTCCATCAGCTTCCTTTGATTCTACCTTGACCCGTCTTATTTTCGTCTCGACCCAATTTGTTCCTTAATTTCCGTCTCAAATTACTCTTAACTCGAATCTCCTCTTTATTATTCCGCCTTGCCTACATCTTAAATTAATATATTAATAGTAATAATACTAATAATACTAATATTATAATAACAATACGACTAATTATTAAATATGACTAAGACGGCTAATAATTATAAACTAGTGTAGATCCCGCGCAAATGCGCGGTAAATATAGGCCTTTTAATTTTTAGTGTATTAGTTATAGATTTTAGATTTATATCTCGCGAATTTTTATAAAAAATAACTAATATTAAAATTAATCAAAAGAATTGAATAATTCCATGAATATTTTAACTACAAATTTTTTACAAAAGACTTTTTCGTCATGAAGTTAATAATAGGAGATACCGTTTTTATGTATATATTATTTTAAATGGAAAATAAATATAATAAAATGAAAATCTAATTTGTTTCCATATATAAGTTTGAGCACTTTGGAGGGAAAACTTTAGAAAAATTGTATTCTCTTAGTATATATGATGATTTATACTTTTAAAAATTGCACCTCATTAATATTTATCAGTTCACTCCCTTGTATTTTAATATGAAACAAAAAAATTGAAATGGAAAACTAATAAAAAAATTTATTTAAGTTGTGAATTTTTTTTAGTGAATGTTTTTTGTCACAAAGAAGAAGAAGAAGAAGAAGAAGAAGAAGAAGAGTTGAGGTTTAATTTTTTGGGATAGGATGTTCGACGGATGAGGGTGGAGCAAGAAGGGGTCGCCAAGAAGAGGGCAGTGATGGGGTTGGTGGCTCTGCCGACGAGGAAGAAGAGGTGTCCTGGTGTTTTCTATGGTGGATGTGGGTGTTAATGAGTCAACGTGGTGGAGAAATGGTGAGTAGACTAATTAGTAAGGGCAAAACAGTCCCTTCGAGAATTTGTTTTGAGATTTGGTATTAAGTTTGGGAGAAAATTTGATTTTAGATATAAGTTTTGAAAAATCGAATTATTCAATGTACTCCCTCCTAGTCTATATAAACCTCCCTATTCATGAATGACATAAATATTAAGAGTGTTTGAATTAAATAAGCTAAAGTAGTATTGTAGTAGGGTGAGGTAATAATTGGAGAGAGGGAAGATATTATGGGATATTATTTTGGCGTGAGGTGATTAAAATAACTATTGTTGTGGGGTAAGGTGATTAAAATAAGATAAAATATGGATATTGTGGGGTAAGGTGATTAAAATAAACATAAAACTTTATGAAATAAGGAAAGATTGAAGATATTGTGAATAAATGAAAACGGAAATAGGGAAGGTTATTTAAAATAGGAGGTAATATAAGTTATCAAATTACCCTTAAAATTAAGATGTTATAAGGTAAATTTAGTGTTGTATAGGTGGCATGATGCGTGCATTTTATATAGGTATTTTGTACTTTATTTGCACGCATTTCAATGCATTTAGTGTAGTGTTTAGCTACAAATGTCCCCCGAATTGTCTACTTTGGTTTCTCTTGTATTATTTACAGGTATGAACCGGAAAGGAGCATAATCAATCCTAAAACATGTCCTTATGCATGCATTTAGGAGATGAGTTGAGTCGGAGCCTTAAGACTACTATTTTGAGATGCGCAAAGAAGTAAGTTAGCTAGGCAAGCAAAGGAAGAACTTCAAATTGCTAGTGCCTACTTTGAAGAGCCATATCTCGAGTTCTACAACACATTTTCAGGTGATTCCAATTGGAGATGAAAGCTTGTCCTCTTAGCTTTCCAACGCCACCGTAAACCCCCTGTTTTCCCGAGTAACGAAAAATGGCAGCCGTTTGAAGTTCAGTGCGCGAAGCAGGAATTGTGCGCTGGAAAGTACTCGATCGAGTAGAATTGTGTTCGATCGACTCCTTTTTCTACTCGATAAAATGGGGCCTTTTTTATAAGAGTTCGATCGAGTACCTAAAGTGAGGAACTCGATCGAGAGGTTTTAGCTTGGATTTGCTCGATCGAGTGATATAAAAGTCCTTGATCAAGTATTTAGCTATTATACTCGGGATTTTTATCCCGTGATAGGTTTAGTTTTGTTAATTTTCACTTCCCTATATAAGGGTGTCGTAATTAGGTTAATAGACTTCTTCTTTTACCTTTTTAATATTTCTCTTTTCTCATACTTTCTACTGTAAACTCTTTCTCTCTTCCCTTTAATCTCGGCTTTGCTTAGTGGAACAATCTTTAGGCCGGATTGCTTGAGATTGTAATCACACCTTTTTCTCTTAATATTAATCTTGTTAATTGTTGCGTTAATTTCTTACTTTCTCTCTTTATTACTTTCTGCCCTAATTTAGTTTATGCATTATTATTGTTATTTCATCATGCCTTTCATTAGTACATTCATTATTATTATTATTATTGTTGACGCCATTAATAATATGAATAGCTAAATTCTCTTATGTTAGGACGGAAGTTAAGTTAGCGGAAATCTAGGATAGAAAGTGGACCGGAAGGACCTTTCCTGTATCCTTCTCACAGTAGATTGTCTAGGCTATTTCCAACTGAGTCGATAAACTACTATGGTGAACCGAAATCCTGACATACTCTCTTTTATTTGATCATATCTATCATTTTCTTCCTTTACTGCTCTTACTTTATTTCTCTTACCCTTTAACTTCCAGTAGTTTAGAAAATTAAATATAAAAACCCCATTTGTGACTTAGATAAACGGATTAAAGATAGATACCTTGCCTCCCTGTGGAGATCGACCCTACTTATCACTAGCTTCTGTTAGTTATATTTAGGTTTATTTTTGGTACAGAAACGACAATATCAAATTTTGGCGCCGTTGCCGGGGAGGCAATTGGCCTGTTTATCTGTTCATTTTCGTCTGTCTTGCGCCTCAAGGGATTTATTCCTTGAGGCAGTTCTTATCTTTTTCCTTTAGTGTTGTTTTGATAGGTCCTACAGGTCCTACCTAGACAGGATTCTAGGAGAAAGATCGTCAAAGGGAAGGCTTGAGTACCTTTGATTCTTCTGCCAAGATGTCTAGCGTCACCAGAATTATAGCACAGTTTGAAGCACAGAATGCAAGATCTGACCAGCTGGAGAATAAACGATCTTGGGGTAGTCCACCTCTGTCCCATATTACGGTGCAGCAGGTGGTCCATTGTAAGAGATGTGGGGTTGTGGGGCACGATGCTGTTACTTGTTATGCGGAGAATGCTTGAGTCTATGCTTTTCGGCAGCATAGACAAGGTCTTTATGGTTCTCAAAGTGGGGGTTATCCAAACTATTCTCCACTTCCGCCGCTGAATTACTATGTGCCGCCACATCTGATTCAGCAGCAAGGCTTTCAAAGGCCGTCAGTTTCTTTTCCGCCACAGCAGGTTCCTCCCTCCACTATCAACAAGGAAGAGATTGCTGAATTGAAGTCTTTAGTGAAGGCACTTGCTCTACAAGTGCAAGAAACTGCGCAAGCTAGAGATGCTTCTATCAAGAGACTTGAGATTCAATTGGCTAAAGTAGCTGCTGAGCAAGATGCTGATATTTATAACTCGGAAATTGATGATATTGTCGAAAATGAAGCATCAAACGAAGACTTTAAAGCTGTTATGTATGAAAATTCGATCAAGCTAGCTTTAGTATTCGATCGAATGACTTGTTTGAGGAGGAGCTCGATCAAACATATTCTTTTGTTCGATCGAACAGTTTATTCGAAAAGGAACTGGATCGAACAGTTATAGAGACTGTCCGATCGAGCATTGCTGAGGAACAAGACCTCGATCAGACAGTCACAGGTACTGTTCGATCGAGCAGTTTGGATGAAGAAAGCTTTCGATCGAATCTATTAGCTATGGACAGTGTTGATTCGTCATTCATGCCTATTCCGCATGACGTAAATAAGGTAAATGAAGACCAATCCTATCCGACTAGAGGTATTGCTATTCCTTTAGTTAATTGATGCGTGTCTTTTATATGATGTTTTACATCCCATTTTACACGCATTTCAGAGCTTAATCATGTAGTTTATGCTACATTTCTCCCTATTTCCGTCTACTTCCGTATTTTTGTACATTATTGCAGAAATGTGAAGAATCCAGCGGAAACCGAGCCAAATCCGTCCCCGAGTATCTCGCATTGCATATGACGTGAAGCATTCACCTGATGAACGAGCTTGGTGCGCAATTCAAGGCCCAAAAGACAAGTCCACGAGAAATATGAAGTCTAGTAGCAGCTTAATCAGTCGATCGACCAATACCTTCAGTCGATCGACCAACCATCGGGTTCCAGAAGCTACTGTTTGCTGAAGACCAGTCGATCGACCAGTCCTATCAGTCGATCGACCAAGATGCTATTCCAGACGAGAATTAAAAGACTGAGGAAGCGCAAGCCCATGATGCTAGGTTTAGGAAATAAGAAGTTACGTTAATTGCTATATAACGTAACCTAGAAACATTCAGTTGATCATCTATTTTTTATTTTCAGAAATTCATCAGTTTTACATTAGCTTTCATAATTTAGGGTTTGGATTATTGTTGAGCATTGGATTTTCAGTTCTTATTCCTAATCTTTCCTCTGCAATCTCGGTATTCTACTGCCCTAATTTTAGTTCTTCTTTATTTTCATTAGTATAAGATTGATAGTTAAGTTCCCAAAAGCCAATTCATTGTTTATGTTAATTGTTTACTTTATCGTCTCAAGCATGAATTCATTAGTTAGTTTCATCATCGTTATTATTGCTTTTACCCTTAGCATGAGTAGCTAGATTATTTGTGCTAGGATGTAGGCGAATTTTAGCGTAGGCGGCAAAGTATTGAACACGCCCTGAATTCGCGTGTCAGTCGAGCGACTGACATTCTCGGTCGATCGACTGACCTCGTGAGGTTACCTTTCGTTTTAATTGATTTTAATGTTGTATTTGACGAATCGAATGCATGCGACCAGTTAGATGCTTAGTTTTTGACTGACCCATTAGATCGAGAGATAAGGTAAGTTATTAGATCACCAATTAAATCGACTAAACTGTGCTGAGATCGAAAGATAGGTACAGTTTAGACCGTTAGCCACTTTTCAGGACGAGAGTCAGTATTAGTGATATTAGGGACCTATAGCGAGATCGAAAGATGCTATTTGTTAAGAGTGGACCGAGAGGACCTCTTGTTTCCCGCCTCACTTGTGTTCGATTTAGACCTGTTTAGTATGCTGCCGCCGAAGCTTTAATGAACCGACCATCCTAGTACCCTTTCTTTATCTGTTTAATCCGTCTTTATAGCTTATTATTTACTCTTAGCTGTAGATCAACTCAACTCAACCCCCATACTTGTTACTTTAGACTGAATTTAAGACAAATAGAATTTACATCTGCCTCTCTGTGGTTCGACCCGACTGCCACTAGCTATAGTTGTAGTTGGAAATTATAAATCTCATTTTTGACACCTCACGACGGGTATCAAATTTTGGCGCCGTTGCCGGGGAGGCAATAGTCCTAATTTTAGTTGTTTTATTTTTAGTCTTTCCTAGTTTAAGGGACTCTTGTTCCTTAAACTTTTCTTATATTCTTTTTGTAGTTTCTTCTTATGCGCAGGTCACAGGGTGGTGAACTAGTACCATTTGATCCTGAGATAGAGAAATCTTTACGCGAGTTGAGACGAACACAAAGGGTATTGCCGACAGAGGAAGAGATGAGTACTCTGTCAAGCTATTACGAGAACGACCTGTTCGAAGAAGACCCACATTCTTCACCCGTTTCCACTTCTTCAGCCGAGACAGTTACTTCTCCAGAAATTCCAGTCATGGCCAAGGAAGCAAGTATAGCTAGTCATTCTGAGCCGACAGCTGAAAACTTATATAAGGGGTTCGAATTACCAGGAGATGCCAGGAAGTTCAAACCAAAGCCTTCATACATCAATATGGTTGAGAGAAACCAGTTCGGGGGAGCTTCAAATGAAGATGCAGCTAAGCATATGGAGACCTTTATTGACTACTGCTGTTCCATACCCCCTCCAGCCGGTGTGACCCAAGACCAGATCAAGGAGACCATGTTTATCTTCTCCCTTCGTGATGCTGCAAGGGAGTGGTATAGAGATCTGGACCGAGCCGTTCATGGGATTACTGATTGGAATTCCCTGGCATTGGCATTCTACAAGGAGTACTTTTCTGCTTCAAAGACGATTGCTATTAGAGCCCAAATCACAAGTTTCAAACAAGGGCCGGATGAGAACTTCCACGAGGCATGGGTCCAATTTAAGAAGCTGGTGCGAACCATACCGCACCATGGGTTCGAAAAATGGAGCTTGTGCAATCATTTCTATAATGGGTTGTACGACGATCAGAGGGCCATTTTGGATGCTGCAGCCAATAGCCGATTTGCTGAGAATTTGGGAGCAACCAAGGGGTGGAAGATCATTGACGATCTAGCTACCCACAAGGCTGAGTATGGGAATTCCAGAGGGAACCAGAGGAGAGCTGTTGAATCTTCCTCTGTTGCTGCGCTTGAAGCTCTCACTGCGAGATTTGACAAGTATGAACTAGGAGGAGCTTCTAAAGGTGGGATGTACCAAGTAAATGCTGTGTCAGGCGGTCCTTTTGTCTGTGAAAGGTGTGGAGCTGAGGGACACGTTTCGAAGAACTGCCCTAGTCCCTTTGAGTCTTGTGCTGCCTTTCAACACGATAGGCAGACCAACACCTACTATGAGCCGAATACCCATCCAAACTTGAGTTGGAGGAGCCAAAATGTCCTGAACCCAACTCAAGCTCTACCGCAGCAACCCTATGTGCCCCCTCATCAAAAGCAACAACAATATCAGATACCTCCCTATATGCCGCAGCAGCAACAATCGTAGAATTCTGAATTTTCCGAGCTTAAGAACTTGTTGCTAAAGGAGTCCCAAGCAACAGAGGCCGGGATGAAGCTACTAGAGAGCCAAATTGCTCAATTGGCTAGCAAAAGTAACACTCGAGCTCCCGGATACTTACCGACTCAAACTGACCAAAAGGAGACCTTAAATGCCATTACTTTGAGGAGTGGGTCCACCCTTGATGGTCCTGCCATGGTCGAGGACGCTGTTGAAAATGATGAGCCGGAACCAAGTCAAAAGAAAGCTTCAACGAATAAATCAAAGAAACAGGTGTCTACCAGGTATATCAGTCGATCGACTGATACACCCGGTCGATCGACTGATACACGGGTTACAGGAGCTTCTGGAACTGTGCACAACGGTCGATCGACCGAGGACAGTGGTCGATCGACCAAGGTTACTGCTGATAGCGAGATTTTTCGTCCTCCGATGCCCGACAATTTGAGAGACCATTTGTTTCGGGGCACGACAACTCCGAAGGTGTTAGGACCAGACCCGAGTGCTGATGGGTCCGTCCCGGTTCCGAAGTTTGATCCAATAACGGTCAATGGCTCACATTTGAGACGGTCTGAGGAGGGTTCAAGCTTCAACAAGGAGAAAGCAGTAGACTTCCAGCCTAAGTCCACGGATGCCGGCATGCGCAACTTAGAGGAGAGGGCTAAGGTACTTCTTACAGCCCCATATCCGGAGAGACTAGTGCCAACAAAAGAACAGGTATCTTTCAGTAAGTTTGAGAAAGTTATTCGTAGCTTGAATGTCCAGGTACCCTTCCTTGAGTTAGTTAACCAAGTGCCAGCATACACTAAATTTATGAAACAGCTATTGTCAAAGAAAAAGTCACTTGAACATGTCCACACTGTCGCTTTAACTAAAGAGTCTTGCTCTTACTTGTCTCACACTGCACCCCATAAGTTAGAGGACCCGAGTAGCTTTTCTGTTCCATGCAATATAGGTACCTTCTCCATTGAGAAGGCATTATGTGACCTAGGAGCTAGTATAAGCGTCATGCCTTTGAGTCTAGCTAGGAAGCTTAAATTGACTAGGTTCGCAGTGACAGACATGACAGTTCAGATGGCTGACCGATCTGCGGTCCAGCCAATAGGGGTCTTAGAGGACATCCTTGTCCAAATAGGGAAGTTCTTTTTCCCCGTCGACTTTGTTGTACTTGACATGCCTGAGGATGCTCACATTCCCATTATTTTGGGTAGGCCATTTCTGCACACTGCTGGTGCAGTCATAGATGTCAGTCTAGGTACCTTGACTTTTAAAGTGGGAAAGCATTCTATTGTCTCTGCCCAGCCGGCTAAGAAAAAGGACCCCATGTGGTCGGTGACTTGTAACACGGTTTCTGAAAAGAAGTCGTACTTTGTGCTTACTGACTTACCTGTCTCTATTACTACTCCTGTGCTAACCCCTCCGCCCCAGATTGGGAGCAAAAAGGAGGAAGAACCTGTTATTTTAGATGTTGCAGAAGCTGGTTTGGGGAAGGAAGAGCTGCAGGTCACTCTAGCTGTGACAAAGCCTATCATTCAAAGAGGAGGTCTTGGTTGCCTGAGCTATGGAATTGATGAGATAGTTGATGACGAGCCGGTCAAAGCCAGAGAGTCTGATTTGGATTCTGACAAGCCCGAAGAGATCCTTGATTGGGGAGATGATGAGAGTGTTGATCCGTTGAGCCATACGGACGTGGAGGCTAAGAAGGGTGCAGCTGCTAAGATAAGCACCGTTGAGGCTACCTCTAGTAGTCAGAAGCCGACGAAGTGGGCCATACCGTGGTCTTTCTTGGTCAACTATTAGTTGATCGAGCTCTTTATAAACTTCATTTTATTTGCTTTTGATAAGACAATTTTTATTGCTTTTGTGTGCGCGAAAACTTCGCATTTTATTTCGCTTGCTTAGGATTTTTTTAAGTACTTTAGACTTTATTCTGGGTTTTGCGCAATTTTGGGCGCCTATTATTGTGCACTTGCAGGTTTTTAGACCTCATTTGCTTAAGTGATTGAGCAAATACGAAGAAATAGGGAGTATAGCAGTATTTTCAGTCGATCGACTGGCCTCATAGGTCGATCGACTGAGTTGCACTTTCCAGGAGCTTCTGTTCCTGTTCATCTGGTCGATCGACTGCCCCTTTTGGTCGATCGACCAAGGACGCTGCTGTACCTATTCACGACCTCTCCCCTGCTGTGTTTGGTCGATATGCGGACTTAAGGGAGTTTTCTACTCCACTTTACTTTCGTCAAATTATTTATTTCTTCTGCTTTTCTCATTTGTGCACAATCTTACCACTTCAAAAATTATTTTCTCGGTTTTTTGCGTGGTTTTGTTTGTCTTTTCAGGTATTTATTGGTAGCACTGCTGGCTACTGAAACCTCCTAGCTCACGCTGGTTTGGGGAGGTTTCCTTTGCTGCGCTTAAAGTCTTGTAAGTTCCCAATTTTCACTTCATGTCTTATTTATTTTATTTCCCCGCAAATTCCCGTTTCTCTTTTCTTCATTACATGATTTTGCACAATGGGGACATTGTGTGATTTGGTTTGGGGAAGGGTTTTGTGTCGCATTTGCATAAGTTTTATTGCATTTCTGTTTCACGTTTAATTTTGTTTTGCATTGTTTATTTCATTTCTCTTATATATACATAAAACATCAAAAAAATTGAAAAATTTCAAAAATTTCAATAAAATGCACGTTTATTTTAGCATATAGGTCGAGTCGGAACGGTAGTATTTCAAGGATGATATAGCACTTGCACCTGTTTTTGCCTACGCCTTGCAAGATTAACATGTTATTAGTAGAATCGTAATTGCATATCTACGAGTTTTCGTTAATTATTTGCTGAACTTGAGACTTGACTTAGAAAATTGGCAAACTACTTATATATTCTAAGATTTAGAGCCTACAACTGGTGACATCTATGACCGGTTTATCTAGGATGTGAGTAGTACTCCTTATGAGGCATGTTACATAAATGTGCATAAATATGAACTTAATCTGCTTAATACCTGTACGCATTCGGTCTGTGGTTAGTTGACACATGTGGTAGAGGTTTCCCTTTATTCAATTTGCCCATAAACTCCACACTGCCAAAAATATCCCTTTTTGTCCCATTTACTACATCCTACATTTAGCCTATCCTTTGTCAAGCTAGTAGTCTGTGTTCTTGGGGTTGTTACTCATTTTTGGTGGCATATGCTCTGTTCAAGATAATGTTGGGAAGATGAAAAGAAGGAAAGAAAGAAAAAGAAAAAGAAAAAGAAAAAAAAAGATGAAAAAAATGATTCGAAAAGAAAAAAAAAGAGTTATGTACTGTTTCAGCAGTCGATCGACTGCCCCTATAGGTCGATCGACCGATGTTCGAGAAAGAGAAAGAAATCATATTCGCATAATTCAATCTTTATCTTTTGGCGATTTTTGCTCCCATACCATTATTCATATTTTATGGGGAGTTAGTTGATTACTTTTATCTTTGGAAATTGTGAGATTTGTGCTTGCTATAGCACCGTTTCGTTTGATTATGAGCAAGAAGTTAGATGTTGTCATTTGGTTCCGTTTTGGTACTAGCTAGATCACCTGTACCTCCACTTTTTCATAAATGTTTTGCCTCTTCTTACCCATACCTCACATATCCCATATATACCTCGGCATGTGTCATGGTCATTTTGTTGGTTGGAATGCGTATGTATGGTTGTAGAGATTACTTTCATATTAGACTGCAGGCATGTTCTTATAGGTTGTAGTTAGGTGAGAGTCATCACATATCCACTTCTTTCTATCCTCTTATATTCTTCTGTACTTATTGAGTGATTTGAGCGACCCGTGAGAGTCCAATTCGATAAGTCTCTATAGTTGATGGTTCAGCAGTTTTTAACGACTCCATAACTCGTTTGCATGATTCATTTGCTAATTGATTGTTGGTTAATGCATTCAAATGGTTTAGGCTTTGCAGTTTGTAATTCGCTCTGAGATTGAACTCGTTCCATTAGGTCATTAGATCGAGTCTAGTTCTTGCTTGGGGACAAGCAAGGGTTTGGTATGGGGAAGTTTGATGCGTGTCTTTTATATAATATTTTACATCCCCATTTTACACGCATTTCAGAGCTCATTCATGTAGTTTATGCTACATTTCTCCCTATTTCCGTCTACTTCCGTATTTTTGTACATTATTGCAGAAATGTGAAGAATCCAGCGGAAACCGAGCCAAATCCGTCCCCGAGTATCTCGCATTGCATATGACGTGAAGCATTCACCTGAGGAACGAGTTTGGTGCGCAATTCAAGGCCCAAAAGACAAGTCCACGAGAAATATGAAGTCTAGTAGCAGCTTAATCAGTCGATCGACCAATACCTTCAGTCGATCGACCAACCATCGGGTTCCAGAAGCTACTGTTTGCTGAAGACCAGTCGATCGACCAGTCCTATCAGTCGATCGACCAAGATGCTATTCCAGACGAGAATTAAAAGACTGAGGAAGCGCAAGCCCATGATGCTAGGTTTAGGAAATAAGAAGTTACGTTAATTGCTATATAACGTAACCTAGAAACATTCAGTTGATCAGCTATTTTTTATTCAGAAATTCATCAGTTTTACATTAGCTTTCATAATTTAGGGTTTGGATTATTGTTGAGCATTGGATTTTCAGTTCTTATTCCTAATCTTTCCTCTGCAATCTCGGTATTCTACTGCCCTAATTTTAGTTCTTCTTTATTTTCATTAGTATAAGATTGTTAGTTAAGTTCTCAAAAGCCAATTCATTGTTTATGTTAATTGTTTACTTTATCGTCTCAAGCATGAATTCATTAGTTAGTTTCATCATCGTTATTATTGCTTTTACCCTTAGCATGAGTAGCTAGATTATTTGTGCTAGGATGTAGGCGAATTTTAGCGTAGGCGGCAAAGTATTGAACACGGCCTGAATTCGCGTGTCAGTCGATCGACTGACATTCTCGGTCGATCGACTGACCTCGTGAGGTTACCTTTCGTTTTAATTGATTTTAATGTTGTATTTGACGAATCGAATGCATGCGACCAGTTAGATGCTTAGTTTTTGACTGACCCATTAGATCGAGAGATAGGGTAAGTTATTAGATCACCAATTAAATCGACTAAACTGTGCTGAGATCGAAAGATAGGTATAGTTTAGACCGTTAGTCACTTTTCAGGACGAGAGTCAGTATTAGTGATATTAGGGACCTATAGCGAGATCGAAAGATGCTATTTGTTAAGAGTGGACCGAGAGGACCTCTTGTTTCCCGCCTCACTTGTGTTCGATTGAGACCTGTTTAGTATGCTGCCGCCGAAGCTTTAATGAACCGACCATCCTAGTACCCTTTCTTTATCTGTTTAATCCGTCTTTCTAGCTTATTATTTACTCTTAGCTGTAGATCAACTCAACCCCCATACTTGTTACTTTAGACTGAATTTAAGACAACTAGAATTTACATCTGCCTCTCTGTGGTTCGACCCGACTGCCACTAGCTATAGTTGTAGTTGGAAATTATAAATCTTATTTTTGACACCTCACGACGGGTATCATTAATTCCGATAAGATTCTTTCTATTCCTTCCGTTAAATCATTTACTGTTGTTGATTTAACCTCTCCGCCCCAGTTTGGGAGCAAGTTGGAGGAATGTCGTCGTGTTTCTTCTTATACAGGTCTTGACAGGTTAGAAGACCCGGGAGGAAGATTTAATGGATTTATCCCGCGTAAGAGGAAGGCGCGAGAGAAGGCTAATAGTGACGTCTATTATGCTGCAATAAGTTGTTGTTCTCCTGTTGATGCGATGGTATGGAGGCCTAAGGTCAAGCTGATCCACGCTGAGGGGACCTCATTCAGCCAACAGCCTTGTCGTTGGCCATTAATTTCTGTAGGTGGATGATAAGAAGAAGGTCGAGCTGGGACCTATCTAAAACTAGCGCTGTCCAGGAGGCAACCCGAAGTTTTAAACTTTTTAGTTAATTTTTCAAACATTTCAATTTTGTTGGACTTGTAATAATGGGTTTTCAGGCGATAGACTGGAACGCTTAGACTTGCTTCGTCAGTTCTTTGGGCGTTTATTGCGTATTTGTAGGTAACTCACGAGGATCACTCGATCGAGTACTTCTTGTTTTCGATCGAGCAACTTCTACAGGCCATTTAATTCGATCAAGTGCTTTTGTACCTCGATCGAATATTGTTGCTATGACTTGAGCCTTGTGATGGTATTTGCGACCTCCCTTGTTGCTGGCTGGTTTGGGGAGGTCCCTACTTCGCGTATTATTGTAAGTTTTTCCACGCTTCACTCTCTTCTTTTCTAGTTTGCATTTCCTTTCCTTATTTTTGGGTACAATGAGGGCATTATACGGTTTGGTTTGGGGAGGTTATGCATCTATATCTGTGTCTGCATCTTATTTTTATTTGCATTTCTGTTATCACGTTTAATTTTCGTATGCATTGCTTGTTTATTTCCATAAAAATCAAAATCCCCTAAAAAATTAAAAAATTTCAAAAATTAATAAAAAAAATTCACGTTTATTTTTGCATATAGGTTGAGTCGGAAAGGTTGATTTCCGTGATGATATTACACTATAACTTGTCATTTTTACTTGAGCCTTGCACATCATTGACAGTTATTAGCTGAGTCTTACGCATATCTACGAGTTAATGTTGAAAGTATAGCTGACTGTGTAGACTTGACCTGATTAATTGGCAACCTACTTTACAATTTCTAAGTTTTAGAGCCGTATAACTTGTGACATTCATGACCGGTTCATGTAGGAATTGAGCGTAGTACTCCTTGCATAACATGTCCATTACTTTTGCACATTTGTGAAATTCGATTTCTTGTCAATTGCATACATTCAGGCTTGTGGTCGGTGTCATATGCAGGGAGGTGCTTGCACATTTTCCTTTCTTACATTTTTCACCCATTTAGCTCTACTTAAGCCAAATTTACCCTTTTTGACCCATTAGCTACATCCATAATTAAGCCTGCCTTGTCAAGCTAGTTTAGTGTAACTGATGCGGTATTCTAATCCATGTTGTGAGTTTGGTTCGTCTTTATTGTTTGGAGTTGGCGGAAAATAAGGAAGGGAGGATGATTGAAAAAGAAAAATGTAAAAGGAAAAAAAAGGGAATGAAAACGTGTGATTGGAAGAAAAGAAAAAAAAAATTGAAAAAAAATGAAATCATACGTGAAGAAAAAGAAAGAGTTGAAAAAATTGAGTTGTTTTGATTATGAGTCCGTCTGTGCCTACTTTTATCTTGTGACGGTCTCACTCCTCCGTTTTATTCATATATTTTTGAGGAGATAGTGTATTGGGTAGGGAGATGTGTGCCAAAGAAGGGCAGTTGTGATTTATTTTCTAGTCAGTTGAGTTTTGGATGGTCTTGTTTAGGAGCTAGCTTGACGCTTTACCTCCACATTTCCATAATCTATTTTGCCTTTTCTCACCTGTAACCTCACTTTCCCATATCATTTGTAAGCCCTCAGCTGTGACGGACATTGTTGGTTGGAATGTATGTGTAGTACTTGAATCGTCTATCATTTTTGTTGCATGCATGTTATGTAGGTCGCAGTTTAGGTGAGTGACTGTTTCTCTTTCTCTCTTATACATATATAATTCACCCATTGCTTCATGAGAGAAGAGTGATCACGTGAGAGTCCGATTTTGTTGGTCTTGCAAGGTCGATAAGTCAGCTTTATTTATGGACATCTTATAACTCGTTTGCGTGTTGACCGTTGTAGCTATAACTGTTGATTTCTGTTGCATTAAATTGGTTCAAGTAGACAAGTTATAGCTAGCTCTGAGCTTTCTTTTTCCGTTCCATTAGTTTTGCATATAGTTTGCTTGAGGTTAAGCAAAGGTTTGGTTTGGGGAGATTTGATGCGTGCATTTTATATAGGTATTTTGTACTTTATTTGCACGCATTTCAATGCATTTTGTGTAGTGTTTAGTTACAAATGTCCCCCGAATTGTCTACTTTGGTTTCTCTTGTATTATTTACAGGTATGAACCGGAAAGGAGCATAATCAAGCCTAAAACATGTCCTTATGCATGCATTTAGGAGATGAGTTGAGTCGGAGCCTTAAAACTACTATTTTGAGATGCGCAAAGAAGTAAGTTAGCTAGGCGAGCAAAGGAAGAACTTCAAATTGATAGTGCCTATTTTGAAGAGCCATATCTCGAGTTATACAACTGATTTTCAGGTGATTCAAATTGGAGATGAAAGCTTGTCCTCTTATCTTTCCAACGCCACCCGAAACGCCCTATTTTCCCAAGTAACGAAGAAATGACAGCCGTTTGAAGTTCAGTGCGCGAAGCAGAAATTGTGCGCTGGAAAGTACTCGATCGAGTACAATTGTGTTCGATCGACTCCTTTTTCTACTCGATCGAATGGGGCCTTTTTGATAAGTGTTCGATCGAGTACCTAAAGTACTCGATCGAGAGGTTTTAGCTTGGATTTGCTCGATTGAGTGATATAAAAGTCCTCGATCGAGTATTTAGCTATTATACTCGGGATTTTTATCCCGTGATAGGTTTAGTTTTGTTAATTTTCACTTCCCTATATAATTGAGTCGTAATTAGGTTAATAGACTTCTTCTTTTACCTTTTTAATATTTCTCTTTTCTCATACTTTCTACTCTAAACTCTTTCTCTCTTCCCTTTAATCTTGGCTTTGCTTAGTGGAACGATCTTTACGCCGGATTGCTTGAGATTGTAATCACACCTTTCACTCTTAATCTTAATCTTTTTATTTGTTGCGTTAATTTCTTACTTTCTCTCTTTATTACTTTCTGCCCTAATTTAGTTTATACATTATTATTGTTATTTCATCATGCCTTTGATTAGTACATTCATTATTATTATTGTTGACGCCATTAGTAATATGAATAGCTAAATTCTCTTATGTTAGGATTAGGGAATCCATGGTAGGATTGTGACGATGTAAAGAATAGGCTAGATAATTTATATGTGAGAATCTGTCCCCATAGAAATATAACTGTACACCAATTTAGTTGAATGCATGCTTCTAAATTATATAAATCTGGTTAATTTCGTTCCTGGATCGGAAGATTGGAATGAACAGACCTGCTATGAACAGTCGACTACCCTAATGAGGACGGAAGTTAAGTTAGCGGAAATCTAGGATAAAAAGTGGACCGGAAGGACCTTTCCTGTATCCTTCTCACAGTAGATTGTCTAGGCTATTTGCAACTGAGTCGATAAACTGCCATGGTGAACCGAAATCCTGACATACTCTCTTTTATCTGATCATATCTATCATTTTCTTCCTTTACTGCTCTTACTTTATTTCTCTTACCCTTTGACTTCCAGTAGTTTAGAAAATTAAATATAAAAACCCCATTTGTGACTTAGATAGACGGATTACAGATAGATACCTTGCCTCCCTGTGGAGATCGACCCTACTTATCACCAGCTTCTGTTAGTTATATTTAGGTTTATTTTTGGTACAGAAACGACAGTATCATGACACTTTGAAGTAGTAATTTGTAGCACAATAAAATCTGTGACATGTCACAATAAATTATTGTCATGTCACGTTAATTTGCCACGTCACATTAATTTGATATTTTAGGTATCCTTTTAATTAAAGGATAGCGATTGGGCGCCACCCGGTGATACCGAATCTCGGCACCACCATAATTAAAAAAAAAAAATACTTTTCGTTTTCGCGCCAAAATTTTAAGGGTTTATTTGTAATTTTATATTTATTCAATTAAAATAAAATTCTAACTAAACTAAATTAATTTATTAATTATTAATCTAAACCTTCTTCATCCTTGATTACGTTTTTTCATCTACTTCGTTTTTCATCTAGTTTTTCATCTACAAGCCAATTCAAGGAAATAGAAAATTCAATACGATCCCTCGACGAAAAAGACACTAATATTATCAATGTTACTGCGTTTGGATGTTCGTGTTGGTGATTTAAGAGTAATTACCGGTTTCATTTTGCGTAATTAAGGTTGGTTCGTTAGTGGGTAATTTCTGAATAATAAATTGCAAGTTCGGGAAAATACGGAGAGTATACTTGCATAATTATTTACGGAATTACGGTTTAGTATTCGGACGAATGACTATGACGGGGGGACCGTCTTATCTCAGTAGAAAAATTCGCGGGATACGGAACTTAGTTCCGTGTCTAATCTGAAAAGATAATTAATTAATTTCAAGGGAAATCAATTCAACGTATTCCTGGTTATGAAGAGTTGCAACTCTTCATAATAACTTCCCTCCTTTCCCTGTTTTCCTCTCTATATAAACAAAGAGGAAGAGAAGAAACAGATACAGAAAATTCTTCAACACCAACAAACGTTTAACAAACTACACACAATATTTCTATATTACGTCTCTGATCTTTGAGTGCCAAAGACAGAGGGGACCGTCTTATCTCAGTAGAAAAATTCGGTATAACCCAGGCACAAGAATAAGGGTCGAATTATTCTATTAGGAAAGCAAGAGTCGATTCGGTCTGGTTTTGTTTGTCAAATTTATTGTTCGTAATAATCAATCCTATAACAATCTAATAGAATAATTATCCGAAATCAGCCAAGATGACGAACAGTAAGGAGATGACAATGAAGGTTAACAAATTGGAAAAGTTTGAAGGTGTTGATTTCAGAAGATGGTAGAAGAAGATGCACTTCCTATTGACAACTCTGAAAGTGGTATATGTTTTAAGTACTCCCTGCCCTGAAGTGGATGACGACAGTACCGTGGAGGATTTAAGGAAGAGAAGCAAATGGGATAATGATGACTACATCTGTCGTGGACACATTCTGAATGGTATGGCTGATTCTTTATTTGATATTTATCAGAATTATGAAAGTGCAAAAGAATTGTGGGATCAGTTGGAGTCTAAGTATATTGATGAAGATGCATCGAGTAAAAAGTTTCTGGTCGGTAATTTTATGAATTACAAGATGTCTGATGCTAGACCAGTGATGGAGCAATTTAATGAATTGTTGCGTATATTGGGACAATTCGCCCAACATGACATGGAGATGCCTGAAACCATCTCGGTTTCTAGTATTATTGACAAACTTCCGCCACAATGGAAGGACTTTAAGCACACACTAAAGCATAAGAAAGAAGAAATGTCGTTAACAGATCTTGGTAAAAGCTTGCGCATAGAGGAGTCCATAAGGGCTCAAGAATCTGCAAAAACCAAGGATGCCGGAAAAACTATGTCCATCAATATGATGGATATTGGTGAAGGCTCTAATTACGACAGGAAAGGAAATAAACGCCCACACAATGGAAAGGACAAAACCGATAATCCGGATAAAAAGTCCAAAACAGGCTGTTAGATTTGTGGCAAAACTGGTCATCTGAAAAGGGACTGTAAGTTTGCAAAGAAAGGGTTAGATCAAAAGGGAAAGATGAAAATTGGACAAGGGTCTAAGGACCAAAGTCCTCCAAAACAAGGTAATGATCGTGTATGTGATTCCAATTTAGATGGAAATTATGTATCATCGATTCCTAAAGCATTTTTTATGCAGGATGATGACCTTTCGTGGTGGATTGACTCGGGAGCCACCAAACACGTTTGCAAAGACCGTGGATGGTTCACCAAGTATGCACCCGCTAAAGATGGGACCATAATTTACATGGGGAACGAGTCAACCGCTGAAATTCAAGGATGTGGCGATGTTAATTTATGTCTTAGTTCTGGTAAAGTAGTGTGTTTGAAGAATGTTTTACATGTTCCTAGTATAAGGAAAAACCTGGTTTCTAGTGGTCAATTGTCTAGATGTGGATATAAACAAGTGATCGAATCTGATCGTTATGTATTATCTAAGTGCGGTGTTTTTATTGGTTTCGGATACTTATGTAATGGTATGTTTATGCTAAACCTTAATAATGATAACATGAATAAAATCAATAATGTTATGGTTTGTTCCGATACTTATTTATCTTCATTATGGCATGCTCGTTTAGGCCATGTTCATTATAAACGAGTATTCTTAATGTCTAAAAACGAACTTATTCCTCCTCTTGATACAAGCACAAAGAAATGTAATTTTTGTATGTTGAACAAAATTACGAGGCAACCTTTTGCGGGAGTAAAACGATCTTCTACTCTTTTAGAATTAATTCATAGTGATTTATGTGACTATCATTCTACTCCATCTTTAGGAAATAAGAAATATTTAGTAACATTCATTGATGATTGTACTCGTTTTTGCTATATATTCTTGTTACATTCTAAAGATGAGGCAATGAGTAAGTTTATTCTTTTTAAGAATGAAGTAGAGTTACAAAATTCTTCTTTCATTAAGAAGTTACGAACGGATAGGGGAGGTGAATACTATAATCCTACCTATTTCGGTTCATGTGGAATAATACATGAGGTAACCGCTCCGTATACACCACAGCAAAATGGTATAGCGGAAAGGAAAAACAGAACTCTTAAAGAAATGGTTAACACCATGTTATCTTACTCGAGTCTAAGTGACGGATTTTGGGGGAAGCCATGTTGACGGCTTGCTATTTATTAAATAGGGTCCCAAATAAACAAAACAAAATCACCCCGTATGAATTATGGTATGGAAAGAGACCAAACTTGAGTTATCTTCGAGTTTGGGGATGTCGAGCGATTGTTAGACTACCCGCACCCAAAATTAAAACATTGGGAGAAAGAGGTATTGACTGCATTTTTATTGGATATGCTGAGCATTCCAAGGCTTATCGATTTTATGTAATAGAACCAAACAATGCAGTGTCGGTTCATACCGTTATAGAATCTAGAGATGCCATTTTCGATGAAACACGGTTTTCGTCTATTTCTAGACCAAGTTTGATGACTCCAACTAATGTTGAAGTACAAAATAACGACATTGTTCAACCAAACCAGGTTGTAGAACCTCAGAACAATGCCCCTGAAATTCGTAGAGGTAAAAGAATAAGGAAAAAGAAATCTTTTGGACCCGATTTCCAAACATATTTGGTTGAAGGTTCAAGAGATGAAGTAGGATCCCAATATGCTTATTGTTACAATATTGATGAGGATCCTAGGACATTTGATGAGGCTATGAAGTCTCATGATGTTTCCTTTTGGAAAGAAGCCATAAATGATGAAATGGATTCAATCTTGGGAAACAACACTTGGGTTTTAAGTGATCTCCCTCGTGGTTGTAAACCTTTGGGTTGTAAATGGATTTTCAAACGGAAAACTAAAGTGGATGGTACAATTGACAAATACAAAGCTCGATTAGTCATCCAAGGTTTTAGGCAAAAAGAAGGTATTGATTATTTTGATACTTATGCGCCTGTGGCTCGAATCTCCACTATTCGGTTGTTAATTGCCATAGCTGCCATTAACAATCTAGTGATCCATCAAATGGATGTAAAGACAGCATTCTTGAATGGAGATTTAGAGGAAGAAATTTACATGAAACAACCAGAAGGTTTTATTATGCCAGGAAATGAACATAAGGTTTGCAAACTAGTGAAATCATTGTATGGACTTAAACAAGCTCCTAAACAATGGCATCATAAATTTGATGAAACAATTATGTCTAATGGGTTTAAATTAAATCAATCAGACAAATGTGTGTATAGCAAGTTTGATGATGCTTGTAATGGCGTGATCATATGTCTATATGTGGATGATATGTTAATTTTTGGTAAAACCAAAGCCAAGTTGATCTTTGTAAAGAATTTTTATCATCCAAGTTTGCAATGAAAGATATGGGAGAAGCTGATGTGATTCTTGGAATAAAAATAAAGCGTAGTGACAAAGGAATTTCTTTAACACAAACTCATTACATTGAGAAAGTTTTAAAGAAATTCAATTGTGAAAATAGCACTCCAGCTAGTACTCCTATGATTCATGGTTTGAAACTCGTACCTAATAAGGGAGAACCTGTTTCACAACTCGAATATTCTCGAGCGATTGGTTGTCTGATGTATGCCATGACATGCACCAGACCGGATATAGCTCTTGCGGTAGGGAAACTAAGTAGATACACGAAGAGCCCCAGTAATTTTCATTGGCAAGCTATTAATCGTGTATTGAGATATCTTAAAGCTACCAAGAACTATGGACTAACATATGTGGGATATCCTTCGGTATTAGAAGGATATACAGATGCTAGTTGGATAAACAACGTTGAAGATCACTCTTCAACGAGTGGTTGGGTGTTTCTGCTTGGTGGAGGTGCCATTTCGTGGGCTTCGAAGAAGCAAACCTGTATTTCTACCTCAACCATGGAATCGGAATTTATTGCCTTGGCATCAGCTGGAAAAGAGGCGGAATGGCTAAGGAATTTGATATATGAAATTCCATTATGGCCAAAACCTATACCACCCATGGTTATAAATTGTGATAGTTCTGCTACTATGGCTAAAGCTTATAGTCAAATTTATAATGGCAAATCACGACATTTGGGTGTTAGACATAGCTCGATTCGTGAGCTGATAGAAACTGGGGTTATTACAGTTTTGTTTGTGAGATCTCAAAAGAATTTAGCTGATCATTTGACCAAAGCATTAGCTAAGGACTTGATTGACAAGTCGGTTGAAGGGATGGGTCTAAAACTCGTATAAATCCTTAGCAATAGGATACCCAATTCCCCTCTAATACAACGTTAGAGGCTGAATTCAATGTGGAAGGCCTATTGTTATGAGATTGGAGCACACAAACTTAAATCCCAAGGTGCGTGCTTAGTCTTGCAAGTTGTGAGGATGAAGTTTATCTTCTTAATTGATCTTTTGAAAAAGTGTGTTTGCAGGGACACGATGAAAAGAATCAACCTATGTGAACATGAAGTCTTCAGCCGCTTCAAAGGAGATTGGGTTTGGCTCCTCATATGTTCATGAATAGATAAGGGACACTAGGCTTGTAATTAAGTGTCGGTTAATGTAATTTTAGAAGTAAAATAGTTTATGTGTGAGTTATCTTCATATATTCAAAATGTGTAGGAGGGTTCAATGCTTAGTCACACCCCGATACTCGAATATTTGGAATGTGTAATTTCACTAAGTGAAAATTCAATCTTCGTGACATTTTCATTTATGCATAAATTGGTATGTTTGTTAGCTTATTTAATCTTGAATTACGCTTAAATGGGGGAGGATTGTTGGTGATTTAAGAGTAATTACCGGTTTCATTTTGCGTAATTAAGGTTGGTTCGTTAGTGGGTAATTTCTGAATAATAAATTGCAAGTTCGGGAAAATACGGAGAGTATACTTGCATAATTATTTACGGAATTACGGTTTAGTATTCGGACGAATGACTATGACGGGGGGACCGTCTTATCTCAGTAGAAAAATTCGCGGGATACGAAACTTAGTTCCGTGTCTAATCTGAAAAGATAATTAATTAATTTCAAGGGAAATCAATTCAACGTATTCCTGGTTATGAAGAGTTGCAACTCTTCATAATAACTTCCCTCCTTTCCCTGTTTTCCTCTCTATATAAACAAAGAGGAAGAGAAGAAACAGATACAGAAAATTCTTCAACATCAACAAACGTTTAACAAACTACACACATTATTTCTATATTACGTCTCTGATCTTTGAGTGCCAAAGACAGAGGGGACCGTCTTATCTCAGTAGAAAAATTCGGTATAACCCAGGCACAAGAATAAGGGTCGAATTATTCTATTAGGAAAGCAAGAGTCGATTCGGTCTGGTTTTGTTTGTCAAATTTATTGTTCGTAATAATCAATCCTATAACAGTTCGGACTTTAGTACAGTAGGTAGTATCCCCGACCTTCCCCATGCATCAAATACTACTCCATCAGTTCTTAATCGAAATATCCAATGAGCAGGACAATCGGCATAATTTGTGTTTTTCATAGATTGTTGAATACATTCTCCTCTACTGTACAAGCTGGTATACTGTTTGTTGTTATTCCCCCTCTTCAAAACGTGGCAAAAATCGTGGAAATCTTAATAATTTTTCTAATTATTGTTAAAACTATAATTAATTATACAATTATAGTTTCTAAAGTACCCTTTTTTACTAATTAGTTTAAAATTCAAACTTGAGGTGGCGCTCAATTTGAGTGCCACCCAGTAGCGCCATCTCATTTTCCTTAATTAAATTTTATAGATTTGGTTTCAATAAATCTCTAAACTTGAGAGGGGGGGTGCATTGCTTACAATACAACAACTAATAATATCAGCAAATTCTCATTTTAAGCGAGCAATTTCGATCTGAAATTAAGGCAGAGAAAATATCGCCATTTTATTATAATAATAAAAAATGACCCCAGTCTATTTTAATGCAGAGAAACATATTATATTCGTAGAAGACGGTAAATAGTATAGTTTATTATGAGATTAATCATACTAGTCTGAAATTAAGGCGGAGAAACATTAACTTGTGATAACAGGTTAAATTTTGTACTAGTCTATTTTAAGAGGAGTCGGTTTAATAGTACAGTTTATTATATGAGTAGCAACTGTCCGTATTTTGGAATTCGAGTAGGATGTCGAATTAGGTGCGAAAAAGATGGTATGTCCCACAATGAAAAATAATGTCGGTGTGGTGAATATACTACGTATAAATAGTAAAATTGTCCCACGTCGAAAGATTATCATAAGGTGGGGTGATCCTATGATTATACGTATGAGTCATCCTTGGAACTTATGAATCAACCTAAAATTTTTTGAGTTTCTTAAGTATTGTGAAAGAGAACTCTTAAGAGTTTGTATTATTATCTCTATAATAGTGAAATTTATTTGTCATTATCGCATAATCAATAACAATTAGTCTCACTATAAACGGATATATCCGTCTAAAGTGAAAGACGGGTCAATATATACAATATAGTTAAAAGGTTACTTAAAGCATTTAATTTTAATCCACACTGCATTGCTTACAATACAACTAATAATATCAGCAAATTCTCATTTTAAGCGAGCAATTTCGATCTGAAATTAAGGCAGAGAAAATATCGCCATTTTATTATAATAATAAAAAAAGACCCCAGTCTATTTTAATGCAGAGAAACATATTATATTCGTAGAAGACGGTCAATAGTATAGTTTATTATGAGATTAATCATACTAGTCTGAAATTAAGGCGGAGAAACATTAACTTGTGATAACAGGTTAAATTTTGTACTAGTCTATTTTAGGAGGAGTCGGTTTAATAGTACGGTTTATTATATGAGTAGCAACTGTCCGTATTTTAGAATTCGAGTTGGATGTCGAATTAGGTGCGAAAAAGATGGTATGTCCCACAATGAAAAATAATGTAGGTGCGGTGAATATACTACGTATAAATAGTAAAATTGTCCCATATCGAAAGATTATCATAAGGTGGGGTGATCCTATGATTATACGTATGAGTCATCCTTGGAACTTAGGAATCAACCTAAAATTTTTTGAGTTTCTTAAGTATTGTGAATGAGAACTCTTAAGAGTTTGTATTATTATCTCCATAATAGTGAAATTTATTTGTCATTATCGCATAATCAAATAGCAATTAGTCTCACTATAAACGGATATATCCGTCTAAAGTGAAAGACGGGTCAATATATACAATATAGTTAATAGGTTACTTAAAGCATTTAATTTTAATTCACATGTCATTTTTATATTGGTTAATAATAATTCATTAATATTAATTACTTGATATATATCTAGAAATAATTACATGCTTATAAGTTCAAACAAAATAAAAAATTTTAGTTAAAAACACAAAAAACAAATTAATACAAACTCTTTATTTTCCTCTCATAAATTTGGTTATCAATCTACCTATTAATTTAACTTTTATTTATTTTATGTAATAGATGGCTGTTTTTTGTTTTTTCTCACAATTATTATACTTTTTATTTATGTTACCATATTTTTTTTTATCTTCCCCTTAGTTCACAAAATTGTTTATCTTCTCTCAAATAAATTGTTGAAATTAATTAGATAATTAATTACAAAAAAATTCTTACATTAAATATTATAACAATCCTATTTTTCATTTGTATTCAAAAATTTGGTAGGTATAATATACTTAGATAACTAAATGAATTATTTAGCTTTTTTTCCTTATCGTGTTTTGAATTAATTAATAGTTAGAATCTTATTTAGTATTATTTTTGTGTTTTTAGTGAAATTGCAGGAGGATGACATACTCACATATCAATAACATTGTATGAAATTTACAAATAATGGTTAGGGAACTTCTTTGCAATTTTCCTTTGATTTGAATATTTTTTTCGTTTTTGTTAGGTTGTCCCTTTTTTTAAAAAATTATGGTGAATGTGCAATATCAAATAGTAGTATGAATCTCTAATAAGTGGAGATATGTTATATTATATATTCTAAATTGTCTTTCACTCTTTCGTGCACTTTATTATTTCCCGTGTAACACTTTTCTTCAATTTGTATTTTGTCAAACATGTTATAAATCAAATGTCTTAGTGAAAGTGTTGAAGTATGCTCCAAAGATATCAGTTAGACACTAACTTGTGGGTAAACCATAATAAGGAGATAAGTCTCAACACTACAAGTTCAACAATATATATGTACAAAGTTTTTACTTTTATTGGCCCTTTTTTAAATTTCATAAACAGAAAAAGTTGTGGCTGAAGTATATGACATGATAATGATATGTATACACGTATTTAACAAATGACACAAATAAGTAGAAAAATCTGCTTAAAAGAAAAATGAGTACAAATTAGACTGTAAATATATTACGTAAACCAGTAGTGAGCTGATAAGCTATTTGAATACTTTCATCTAGATAAAGGATATACAAAAATCATTTCAATAATATTTTTGCCAATACGTTGGAAATTAATTGAATTTACAATGAAGATGGTGCAAGACTAACGAATTTACTGGAATTATAAATGTATTTGCTGAAGAAGTTTAACAAACTCTATTGCATTTAAGAAAATAAAATTGTAACTTTAGCCTAATTAGTAAGACAAACATAAGTTGTATTTTAAGAGAGCGCTTTCTACGCATCATTCATATCTTCTCTAATTGACTAAAGACAATATTTGAAATTCAATTATAAAATATCATTACTATTCATCCATTTGGATATTTTACATGTTTACATTATTTTACATTTTTTTTCATTAGAATACATTATGTAATAATGAATAGAATTAGATGTCCAACCTTTTGTTTCTTTGCCAGATAAGACCAAGGTTTTCAGAACGCACCAAAACAACACTAAGAACAATATATCAAGTACAAGAATACCAAAACTAGGTCATGCATTGCACGAACACAAAAACTAGTTATGCTTAAAGTGGTGACATTTTTGGGCACCACCATGCAACTTATTGCTTGTCTTATGCTTAAAGTGGGTGGATATTTGACCCGTCTATAACTGTAGACGGATATCTCCCATCTATAATGCGAATTTGTGAATTAATAAACGGTTGGTAACGACAAGCCTCAATTACCAATAAATCAACAATAAAATATAAATATTACTTACATATAATATTTGGTGATTTAACATATTATATAATTATATATTAGTTATATCATCTTATTTTCTACTCAAATTTAGTAGTTTAATAATAAGTTATTTATTTTTAAATTTCAAGCCGACTTTTTAAATAACGAACATTTATCAGCAGTATACTTATTTTATAAGAGACATTAAATGTAACGTTATGTAATATTAGTTCTTCATGTTAATTTTTTAAGTTTTAACATTGTTTTAGGTGGAAAAAAGATCTATAAATGGTCAATATTAGTGGAATCTCTTACTTATTATAATGACATAGTTAATTAAATTTTTAATTTGAAAAGAGAGAAATATCCGTACCTGTAACATTCCGTTTTGGTGGTTGACATTGTTTGGTGGATTGTCGTGGTTTTGAGTTTGCTAGTGAGCATTATGGAAGTAAGACAGAGTGGTCAACACTTATGTTGTGGATATTCGATAGTACTATGGAATTAGTATTAAGAGACTATGCTGTAGTTGAGACGATATCGTGAGCCATGTTGTGGAGGTTAGCGTGGTTGGTGGAATTAGTGTTAGGTGTCCATGTTTTATAGGTTGGGTTGGAACTTCAGGGACGAAGTTTTTTTTAAGGAGGGAAGACTGTAATACTACGGTTTTCTAAGTCTGTTACTCGGACGAATATGGCTTACTTGGCCGAGTAAGTGTGTCGTGTGTTTCTGAACAGTTTATTGCCCAGGAATACTCGGCCGAGTATGGGAATACTCGACTGAGTAGAGGATACTCGGCCGAGTATACTATATACTCGACCGCGTATCCGGTCTGACGGGTTTATTTCCGCGGTTTGGCTAAGGTGATTAGGGATTATTATAAATTACACTTTTACGGTTTCTAAATCATTTTACCAAAACTCAATGACGCTCATACCTCTCTAATCACCCTAATCACTCTCAAGGCTAATTGATTGATCGCAAGTCTACACTTCCGTCTCTTGTCTCGATTTCTTTGGTGAGCCTCTAGTTCTTTTTAGTCAGCTAATAGGTTGTCTTTTAGGGTTTGGCCCTAATTATGCTTTAGGGTTAATTTGGGGGTTTAAGGTTTGGTCATCATATGTGTGTTATTTGTTGATTATCATTGTTGTAGGTGACGATATGATGTTTGTTATGCATTTGCATGATTGATTGCAGTGTAGCGGGTTGTGAAAAGGTAGGGTTTCCCTACTCAGTTTTACTGTTTAATTGAATTGAGGTTTATATGGTAATTGTTGTACGATTGATATTGTGATCATCTGCTGGTGTTGTTGTTGGTGTTGGTGATGTGTTAATGTTGGTGTTGGTGTTGGTATGGGTGATTGTGATGATTGTGGTGGAGTCACTTGCGGGAGTGGCTTCACACCCTAGTTCGCCCTCCGTGGAACCCGCCACGGGAGGGGATGTGCACAGTAAGGGACAGGGTTTATTGCTCGTTGATGAGCGGGACCATGGTGGGTGTGGATGCGGTCCCCCACCGCTGATTGTTGTGATTGGTAGTTGGAGATGGCTGATGATCACTGTTTATCTTTTGTACTTGTCTTGCTTTGATTATTCAGTAACTGACCTCGTTATTGTTTTATAAATTATGTGGTGATCCATTCGGGGATGGTGAGCAGATTGTGACAGGTGATGCAGTTCTTTAGCTATGGGGCAGTCATGGGGAGTCATCACTCAAGTCTAGCTTTCGTCGTCAAGAGACTTAGCTTTTATATCTAGTTGTTTAGCTTTCACAGTTGTACTTTGGTTTTGATTTTGGGAACATTTAATCGTTAAACTCATTTACACTTTAATAAATGTGTTTTGGATTGTTAACTTTGATATACTAACCTCGGGCAACCGAGATGGTAATAGTCTTGTAACACCCCCATACTCCAAGTGCCTTACCAGGACCATTTAAGGCATGGAAGTGCTACCATCTCGGTTACCCGAGGCAATGATAGTCAAATAGACAATAACGAAATGTACTTTAATAATAATAAAGTTTAAGGCGATACAACCAAAACTGAAACTGATAAAAGAAAATACAAAGGTTCTCAAATGTTAAACCAACTAGCTGAAGAACAATGTTCGACAAAGCGGAAGACTTCTAAAATAGCTCGTGATAACTCAACCCAGCTATCTCATGCGCATCAATCATACCTGCTCAATAAATACTCACCACCCCCGAATGGATCACCAAAGTTTTTAAAACATTTAAACGGGGTCAGTACTGATTACACAAAACAAACAAATGCAATAAAACAATATTACAAAGACTCAAACAGTACAACACAGTCTCCACAACTCTATCTCCTCTCCACACATCTGACTACACACTGAAGTGTGCAGCCCTGCCAGACCACCCATCGCAACAGGTACTCCTCGCCGCCAGTGGGGGACCGCAGCCGTTCCCACCTAAGCCCTGCTCATCTCCATCGAGCGATAAGCCTATGTTCATTAATGTGCACATCCCCTCTGTAGAGAGTTTCACAGAGGGCGAATTAAGGGCGTGAAGCCACTCCCGCAAGTGACTCAACTCAGCCAGGGACGCACCCCGAAGATAACAGACAGTTACACAATCAACCAACAATATACAACCAACAATCACAAAAACCAATCCAACATTATATTTAATCAACAATCACAACAACAATTACCAACACATTATGTAGCCAATACTGAGTAGGGAAACCCTACCTGGAAAAGCAATCACCACAGACCGTCACAGCACCTAATCAATACCGTTCTTCTACGAATCCTCCGCCTATAACACATATACATACAATTACCATCTAATCACATAATACTCCTAAAACCCCCTACCCATTTAGGATTTTAAAGAAAATCAAGGAAACAATATAAAAACTATACAAGGATCTTGCCCTCGACAGGACGAACTCAACGGTATAACGAACGAGACGATCCGACAAACCTAGCCTTGGGATTTTCCAATAACGTGGAGAATGAGAGCGACATAACTCTTTTTCTCTCTTGAAATGTTTTAGAGAAGTGAAAACATATTAAGAAAGATGGCGGAAGCCTTTTTATATTAATCTCGCGTTATTAATAAAAACCCGGCTAAAACAACCCGTAAAACGCACTTACTCGATCGAGTGCCACACCTACTTGATCGAGTACCCATCAGACAGAACACTACTTCATAAAACAACTTACTTACGTGACAGAGTAAGTCCCACTCGATAGAGTACCCATAGACATAGAAAACCGTAGTATTACGGTCTTCCCTCCTTAAAAGGAACTTCGTCCCCGAAGTTCAACCCATACATAAAAATAAACATACTAACTCGATCAAGACACAACAACGCAACTAAGAACTCAAAACAGAACCCTAACCTATAAAACATGAACTCTTAACATCAACTCCACCAACTATTCCTATCTCCACAACATGGCTCACGATATCGTATCAACTACATTATAGTCTCTCTCGACACCAACTCCAAACACTACCAACTACCATCCACAAACGCTGCTAGCTCTATAACATATTATCCACTATAAAATCCAATATCAAGACACTCATAACATCAAACGGAATGTTACATCCTACCACCCTTAAAAGGAACTTCGTCCTCGAAGTTTACTCACACTCATAGACATCATCATCCAACTGCCAAAACTATCGAACTCATAATCATCATCATCCAATTGTCAACACTATCGAAATATTCTCACACTCCTAGACATCACACTATTACAAGCACGGCCATGACCTTTTAACAATATCAACCACAATACAAATCCATCCTTTATTCTCCACCAAGACGCAAACTTCCAAATCTACTACAACATCTACAACCATCAAATTCTCTTTGCCGCATCCTACTCCTCTTAAGATAAATGTTACGTCCTCGTAACTCACTAATACTAGATCCTTAGCCATATCTTCTCATTATCCTCACCACCACCGCCTGTCAGAGATAACCACCTAATCTTAACTTACAACCATTCCTATTCCCAAGGTTCTTTTACTCTAACATTTCTCATACCTCAATTCATTCGGCATACCACCTAACTTATACCACAAAATCCTTAACTTAACCAAAACTTCAATTGTTCCCTATTACCGCCAAAACGACATAGTCCTCTATACATGCACCTATCTCCATACTCATAACTCATGATCCACAATTATTGCACACACTCACACTAGATCCTCAAGTTCTTTTCTTTCATTACCGTAAAACTCATCCATAACTTAACATGATACTAATGTCCAACACCCTATACTCACTGTCTCAACAAAAGATTATGAACCACCTCCAGCTTTCAGATCAGTACAACACATGTTCCAGAATCACTTACCATTACTAAGTCAACCTATGCCTCCTCTAAAAGAAGATCACAAGTACTCCAACAATCTCTCGCAACTGTGTCCCGTCAATAGGATATCACTATACCATGACAACAACGGAAATATACACAACTCTCTTCCATATCATACTCTACCCTCACTCCCAAGCTGAAACTAGTAAGGAACATCAATAAACAAAACAACCGTCTATTTGGACAAACTGAAACTCACAAGAAACAGCAGCAAACAAAACAACAATCTATGTATAACTGGTATGTACTTTCGAAACTCGAATCGTAATCATCCCGCCTAGTCCACCACAACCAGTGACGGCATCGCAACACCGCCACCAACAGTCGCACCGCAGCGCGAAAATACCCCCATCACAACACGAAGTACCGTGCCCGGATCACCACCCGAGGCACAACAACCACATCGATAGACATCACAACCACATACAATTCCCATAAACACTAACTCAGTATAACTTTCCGGACAAGAAAACTTACTCAAAACTGCTTTACTAGATCACAACACAACATATTATACGGAATAAACAGATAAGAATCTCATGAATTATCATCCATACCTTTTCACGGAATAAACATATATCATGAATACACATAGAAGTATAACTAGCCATGCTAGATCACCCAAACTATCACTTTTGGACATCATTCCGTTAGTTTACCGTACCCAACATATATCACAAAACATTTATATAACAACTTTATAACTATCACACCATACCATTTCTCATGAGGTCAGAACCTCACACAAATATTTATACACATCAGAGACCCGTAATCATATCCAACTAGTCAATCATGAACACATAAGTTACCACTTGATAAAGGTTACCTCTCGCCCGAGCTTAACTCGTATGCCCCTCATAACATACTCTCCCATTCGCATAACCATCACCCCTACCAAATATAACCATACAGCTAATACTCAACTAATAGCAACCGCCTCCTATGACCACGTCTTATACTTCCTCACAACCGTAAATATCAATCCGGCCTCTACAAAATCAACCTCTTTAGAATTAACATCACGGTTTCTTTCCTATCTTTGGTTAACATCCCAAATAACGAACATTAAATCCATCAACAAAATTACCTCAACACTATTTCCAATTCCATCCTTAATTGTATCGTCACCCAACTCATCACCAAGATCTCATATTGTGCAAATTCTTTACCCGGCTTCTTACTTTCCTTAATTCCCCGAAACGCATGACTAATCATGTTGTCCTGAAACTCCTATATACCCATTAACTAATATCCTCATGATAGTATCATACATCTGGATGATTCCTGACTTCTATATTATGTAACTCCGGTCAACATCTTTCTCAGCTTACTTTTATCCTTCTTTTCTCTTTACACTCAACAATACCAATTAATAGTTCAACTTCTTATTACTTCTATCTAACTCTTTAGTGCTCCAGTTACCTTCTCATTGCTCCAAAACTCGAATCCCATTATTTTATATCAGTATCATCTCACTCTTTCTTACCATGGATCTTCTCTTATCATGCTATCACTCACACTTATAACTAATCAGTCCAGACCATCTCATGCTATCACTCACACTCATCACCAGTCATTTTTTTTCTCGAATCCCAAAACTCATTTCATACCGTTTATTGCCCAAGGAAATCACACATTAGTTTAACCTCTTGATAATACAAATTCCCAAACTCACTCACTATCTGCAAATCCACGTCGCGGTATGTCTCCACTAAGTTCACTATATACCACTCTTCTCCATCCCTCTACAACGATCTTTCATTACATACATTCTTAACCAACACAATCTAACCATATATCTCCATAATTCTTTACACATCTAAAGTTGCTACTATCCACATCCTTCCTTTCAATCTTTTCATTCTCACATTCCTTAGACTCACATCATCCCTTGCCCACATTCACTTACTTTTACATTACTCAACACACAATCATATCACTCTTCTCATCTCACAAAACATGCTCCATGCCTCAATAAGCCTTAGCAATCTTCCTTTTTGTTTTTCCACTATCTATCACAACCATATATAACTCATGTCCTCCCCACTAAACTCATACTCACCACAGGTGCCACACCTTATATCATAAGATTGGGTAACTTACGCATCAGGACCAACACATACGTGAAATAACGCATAAAGAAGCAAAAGAACACCTTTGAATTAAACATAATAGGCAACGAAGTCAAAAGATAATCACATAACCCAAAACAGGGGTAACTAGATCGAGTACAAGTCACTCGATCGAGTAAGTGACTTACTCGATCGAGTAGGTGAAGGTCAGAGGCACTTATAAGAAATTAACAGGGCTACTCGATCGAGAAAGTGTTACTCGATCGAGTAACAAGAGTTATACTCGATCAAGTAGGGGCCACTCAATCGAGTACCCTACGTATTTCTCAGCACTGTCCAATTATCGTAAAACGGTCATATCTCACTCGTGTCTTGGTCATTTTGGGCGTGTAACCTATCGTTAGAATCGTAAAAGAACAAAATATCACCTCCAGTTAGAATCACATCAAAATCATATATAAATATCAATTTATAATAGTTTAAAGACAACCTCTCTATAATCGAATAACATAACTATTTGATTTTTCTCTTTGAAACAACTTAAACATCAACAAGGTGAACAAAAGCGACTCGGCACTTGTAAAATCACTATCCCTAATCACATGTTACTACCTAACAAAAACCAAACAATAACATCTACCATGCTCATATAACATTCACGTATCAATCATGTACTACCCGCATGCTTTTACTTTATAACTTTACGTACAACAATAACATAATAGACGATGCAAAATCCCCTATTCACATGTTACTAGCATAACAACATTATAAAATCACTTCCATCATACAACATAATTAATCATAAATCATATTATCATACAACGATTATACCAATTCATCCATCTTACCACATATTCATCCACCATATTCGTTCAACATATTCACCCAACACATCCGTTCAACTTATTCACCCAACATATTCATCCAATATATTCACCCAACATATGCATAAGAACAATAATAAACACATAGCGATCCACTTGAGACCCCTTAGTGACCGGTTCAAAGTTGTAGGGAGAGTTCGCGACTTTAGGACGTCTCTCAAGTCTTTGCATTAGCTCCTAACAACTCCTACCCAGGTTCATTTTATTTTGACTCTCTAGATTCATTGGGTTCATTAGTTACAGGTTCCAAAATCGTCGCTCTGATACCACTTTGTAACACCCCCATACTCCAAGTGCCTTACCAGGACCACTTAAGGCATGTAAGTGCTACCATCTCGGTTACCCGAGGAAATGATAGTCAAATAGACAATAACGAAATGTACTTTAATAATAATAAAGTTTAAGGCGATACAACCAAAACCGAAACTGATAAAAGAAAATACAAAGGTTCTCAAATGTTAAACCAACTAGCTGAAGAACAACATTCGACACAGCGAAAGACTTCTAAAACAGCTCGTGATGACTCAACCCAGCTATCCCATGCGCATAAATCATACCTGCTCAATAACTGCTCACCACCCCGAAATGGATCACCATAGTTTTTAAAACTTTTAAACGGGGTCAGTACTGATTACACAAAACAAACAACTATAACGAAACAATATTAAAAACACTCAAACAGTAAAACACAATCTCCACAACTCCATCTCCTCTCCACACATCTGACTACACACTGAAGTGTGTAGCCCTGCCAGAGCACCCATCGCAACACGTACTCCTTGCCGCCAGTGGGGGACCGCAGCTGTTCCCACCTAAGCCCCGCTCATCTCCATCGAGCGATAAATCCATGTTCATTAATGTGCACATCCCCTCTATGGCGGGTTCCACAGAGGGCGAATCAAGGGCGTGAAGCCACTCCCGCAAGTGACTCCACTCAGCCAGGGACGCACCCCGAAGATCACAGACAGTTACACACCAACCAATAATATACAACCAACAATCACCAAAACCAATTCAACATTATAATTAATATTAACATAGCCCACTACACGCCAAGCCAATCTCTGGACGTATAGCGGTCTTTTGAAAGCCACTCTGGGCGGCGTAAGAATGCTTTCGACCGGATCGTTTTAGATCGGCCGGTTTCGTCTCGACAAGGGTCTCGAAACGATTAGAGATGTTCAGAGTCGCCACCAAGTATTTGTGGGATGCTTGAAACCTATTTGAATCCACTTTATACCTAGGTCAACCAAGGCAAAAAGCGGTGTTTGACATAGGTACTAAAGATAAGGAATCGTCCCTCTTTAGCATCCTATCTTTAGAATGACTCTCGTACGCCCTGGATAAGGTCGTCCACTATCCAAAGTTTATGAGTAAGAGGTGAAGGTACATATTGGGAAGCCCTTTAATAAGACACCCAATCCCGCCCACGGTAGCAGCCTCTACTGATCGATCTTGGTTGGTTGAATGCAAAAGTTTATAAAACGAGTAAATGCATGAATGCGCATCCACTAGTTTGAACCTAAGATGTGAGCTTTCTATGTCGGTTGATTTAATCCAAGTATCAAGTATAAGATGTGAAGTTGGATTTATGGTTGATTTTCATGCAAGATGGAAATTAAACATCCATTTACCGAATTAGGTGTTGAAGGAAATGTAGATTCATATACATATTTAACATACTCATATATGTCTAATTAATTTTGTCATAAAATTAAAACGGATTTTATGCATGCAAACATTAATATAAAAGAAGAGAAATAATGTCCTTACATTCAATATTTCGGCTATATTGGGCACAAGAGAGATCACCTTTCTCTTCTTGTTCTTGAGCTATTCCAATGGATGAACAAGATCTAAGAATAAGATCTCTCCCCAAGCTTTATACCCAAGGCTTAACACTTAATCTAATTAATATTATAAGTACTAGTATAATATTAATGTAGTGAAAATTGAACCAAAAACTTTATAAAACCCTTATGTGTTTTCGGTTTTAGAGAGAAGAAGAGAGGATTTTATTTCTCTAGAAAATCTCTATATTTGATGATGGAATTAGAATTAAGAAAAATAATACACTAGCTTTAGTATATTATTTGGTAAAATTATAGAGAGAAACAATGACAAATTGTCTTCCCCAAAACCGTGTAAGAGGGGCTTTATGGGTGAGCCAATGCATGGAGAAATTGTTCTTCACAAGGAACAATAGGCTTGCATGGCTAGGTTCCTTTTTCATCATTGTGTTTATCCACTAATTACAAACAACTTATAATTAGTTCAAACCCTTCTAATTTTCGGCCTATTCAATAATATGGATTCCATATTATTTTTGTCAATTGTCTATATGTTACATGTTACATGTCACATATATTTGTTATG
This sequence comes from Silene latifolia, assembly GCF_048544455.1. Lineage (NCBI taxonomy): Eukaryota > Viridiplantae > Streptophyta > Magnoliopsida > Caryophyllales > Caryophyllaceae > Silene > Silene latifolia. The sequence continues at coordinate 41,381,020 of NC_133534.1, forward strand.
TATTTTTAACATATTAAAAATCAACGTATTAATAAAAATACGTCACATACAAAAATTGACTTAGTAATTTCATAATTACTTGTGCCAAAATATTTTACCAATTTATAAATCGTATTTACAATAATTCATTCAATTTCGATTGTTTCTTTAAACAATAATTTCATCCGAGCAATGATACAATTCGATTACTCAGACCGTATCTCATTTAATCACATTTCAATTTGATACGTAAATTTTACTTCCAAAATCGTCCGTCAATTTTCAAGTAATTCAATTAACTCGCAACGTTATACGATTAATTAAATAATCAATTAAGTGTATTGCCCTTTAGGTATGACCTAGGGGTCAATGATCACCAGTCTCTCACGACGTAATGTCAAACTCTAGTCGACCCAATCATTACCGATATATGTTGACCAGTTGACAAGAACAATATTACTTCCCAATTGTATTCTTTGAAATGAGATTTAATAATGATATTTAAATCACGTGATCGCACTATTGTTGAGGACACATTTCCCAACAATCTCCCACTTGTCCTCGACAAGTGTGCGTCACCAATTCTCTTGTCCTATTACTATCTCCCACTCAATGCAAGGTGTCTTTCAGGTCGTACTTGCAAGTGATCATATCGAGAGTGGTTTCCTCGATCTGGAGAATAACTGATTGACCGGATTTATCCACCTTTGGATACCCTCCGAGCGTGGCCACGCATTTCCGATTCATTGCTCCTCGAGTGGCCCCGAGATATTGTTATAAGCCCGACAAGGGGTGGACAATTCCTATCGCACTCATTCCTTCGACTAGCCACAACCATCATAACCCAAAATATGCCCATTTGACCCCATTTACGAAGGTCGTAGTAACACAAATCAAAGTTAATCGAAATCGTGCCATCTTAGGCGAATAGTCTCTAGTCAAAAGAATCGACTCATTAGAACACTATAGTAGCTCTCGCCACGACCAGGCTATATAAATTTGCGAGAACTCTATAAGCGGTCATTAGGCCCGACAAAAAGTTCCTAATGATCTGTCTATGTGATCGACTAGTCATCTCACATGACTGTATGGCACTTGAACTTGCCATCAATCGCCTCACACTCTAGTCACTTCGAGACGTCACCTCATATAAGTAACTATGGGCAAAACAATGTTAATCCATGTTCACTTTAACGAGGTTCAATTGTCTCTACAACCCGTTTGGATGTAACAAAGTATAAATTAAGGATAAAAGACAAATGCGATTATGAACATGAACAAAAACAACACTTTTATTTCATTTCAAAATCTAACAAAAATTTGGTACACGTTTAAGTCCCATGGACGCAACATGCCCATCATGCTTAGCTTGCGATAAAGGCTTGGTGAGCGGATCGGCTATGTTGTCATCCGTCCCAACCTTACAAATCGCAATTTCCTTTCTTTCAATGAAATCTCTTATTACATGATACTTTCTAAGTACATGTCTAGATCTATTACTAGACTTTGGCTCCTTAGCTTGGAAGATCGTCCCACTATTATCACAATAGAGAGTGATGGGATCATCGGTGGTAGGTACTACTTTTAGACCTTCCGTGAATTGCTTGATCCACATAGCTTCCTTGGCAGCCCTCGATCTTTGCTATGTACTCGCCTCCGTTGTTGAATCCATGATTCTGACTTCCTTGAAGCTTCTCCATTTTACGGCACCACCATTGAGCATGAAAACAAAACCGACTTGTGATTTCATGTCATCTCTATCTGTTTGAAAACTTGAGTCCGTGTATCCTGTAACACGCAACTCGGTGTCTCCTCCAAACACAAGGATAGAGTCCTTAGTTCTTCTCAAGTACTTAAGGATGTTCTTGAGCAATCCGTGACTCTCACCTGGATTTGCTTGATATCTACTCGTCATGCTCAAGGCATACGAGACATCGGGACGTGTGCATATCATGGCATACATGATTGATCCAACAACGGAAGCGTAAGGGATCAACTTCATGCGTTCAACATCATGGGGTTCGGAGGGACATTGAGTCCTGCTCAATATCGTTCCGGTTACCATAGGTACCAAACCCCTTTTGGATTTGTCCATGCTGAATCGTCGAAGAATCTTATCAACATAAGACTCTTGACTTAGTGCCAATATCCTCTTGGGTCTATCTCTATAGATCCAGATACCTAATATGCGTTGTGCCTCTCCTAAATCCTTCATTTGGAAGTGGTTACCTAACCACTTCTTAACGAAAGACAACATTGGAATATCATTTCCAATGAGTAGTATGTCATCGACATACAAGATTAGGAACACAACATTGCTCCCACTGAATTTCATGTATAAACATGGTTCCTCAACATTTCGAGTGAACCCATTTTCTTTTATAACATGATTGAATCGATGATTCCAACTTCTAGATGCTTGCTTAAGACCATAAATGGATCTCTTAAGCTTGCACACTTTGTTAGGATTTTTAGAATCAACAAAACCTTCGGGTTGTATCATGTACACCTCCTCTTCTAAATGCCCATTTAGAAAAGCGGTTTTGACATCCATTTGCCAAATTTCATAATCATGAAATGCGGCGATCGCTAACAAAATCCGTATGGATCTTAGCATGGCTACGGGGGCGAAGGTCTCGTCATAATGGAGACCTTGGACTTGGGTAAATCCTTTTGCCACTAGCCTAGCTTTGTAGACATCGTCATGTCCTTCTATGCCATTCTTGACTTTGAATATCCATTTGCATTGAAGGGGTCTTGCCCCTTTAGGCAAATCTACCAAGTCCCAAACTTGGTTTTCAAGCATAGAATCCATTTCGGACTTCATGGCTTCAAGCCATAAGTTGGAATTAGGACTAGAGATTGCGGCCTTGTAGGTGGCGGGCTCGTCACTTTCCATAAGCAACACATCGAGTGTTCCATCTTCCTCGATAAGTCCCACATATCGATCAGGATGGCGAATTACTCGGCCCGTCCTTCTTAGTGGAGGAAGTACAACTGCGTTAGACGACGAAGGAACATCTTCTTGCGTCTCTACCTCGGTTTGTGGTTCTTGAACTTCATCAAGTTCAAAATTTCTCCCACTCTGTCTCTTAGAAATAAATTGACTTTCTAAGAAGACAGCCTCACTAGACACAAACACTTTGTTTTCTTGAGGTTTATAGAAGTAGTATCCTCGACAATGCGAGGGGTAACCTACAAAGGTGCATTTTTCGGATCTTGGGGCAAGCTTATTGTCGGCTTTAGTCTTGACGTAAGCATCACATCCCCAAATCCTCATATAGGATATATTAGGAACTTTTCCCGTCCACATCTCATATGGAGTCTTTTCGGTGGATTTAGTGGGACTATTGTTCAAAGATCTAATTGCGGTTTGAAGCGCAAATCCCCAAAACGAGTTCGGTAACTCGGTTTGGCTCATCATGGATCGAACCATATCAAGTAGGGTTCGATTCCTCCTTTCGGCAACACCATTGAGTTGTGGTGTTCCGGTGGAGAAAGTTGTGATATAATACCACAACCTTTCAAGTGTGAATCAAATTCAAGGCTTAGGTATTCACCACCACGATCGGAACGTAGTGCTTTTACCTTTTTGTTCAATTGGTTCTCTACTTTGTTTTGAAATTCCTTGAATTTCTCAAATGCTTCACTCTTATGTTTCATCAAATAGACATACCCATGTCTACTTAAGTCATCGGTGAAGGTTATAAAGTAGTCATAATTACCACGAGCGGTGATACTCATTGGTCCACATACATCGGTGTGTATGAGTCCCAATAGTTCACTAGCTCGCGTCCCTTTACCGCTAAAAGGATTACGAGTCATTTTGCCAAGTAGGCAATATTCGCATGTACCAAATGATTGATAATCAAATGGTGTAATCACATTAGTAGAAATTAATCTTTTGATGCGATTCTCGTTTATGTGACCTAATCGACAATGCCAAATGAACGCTTCACTTGGGTCACTTGTTTTGAGTTTCTTTGATTGTATGTTATAAATATCATTTGTCGGATTTGAGGTCTCTAAAATGTAAATGCCATTTATGGAAGAAGCTTGGCCAATAACCAAATCATTCCTAGAAATAGAGCAACGATTGTTCTTAATGACAAAACAAAAACCGTCCATGTCTAGCATGGCGATTGAAATAATGTTTTTAGAGAGCGTAGGAACATAAAAACAATTATGCAAATACAACTCAAAACCGTTTGGCAAAGCTAGAACATAAGTTCCTTTGGATTCGGCCGCTACCCGAGCTCCATTTCCAAGTCGAAGATCCACATCTCCCTTGCTAAGCTTCTCCACATCTCTTAAACCCTGTAAATGATTACAAAGGTGAGAACCACAACCGGTATCAAGTACCCATGTCGTAGTGGAAGTATAATTTATATCAATAACATAAATTTCTTTAGGAATTGTACCTTTTGGAGTAATGAGTCCCTCCCTTATATTTCGCAAATACATAGGGCAATTCCTTAGCCAATGTCCCATGCCATAGCAATAATGGCATTCATCATTAACTTGCTTGAAGTTTTTGACTTTCTTCCCTTTCTTCTTGAACCTTTTACCCTTGGAAGCAAGAACTTGATTGCTAGAGCTCCCACTAGCTTTGGCATCCTTATCTTCCAGAGATAAAGACCCTATAGATCGTGTGAGGTAGTCTTCCTGAGACGGACTCACACGTGGTCTAGTAGTAGTGGGTGGTTTAGAAGTGGTGATGAAATTAAGGTTTCCATCCGAACCTATCCCGAAATGAAGTTCTCTAGTTGTATCGAAATTATTGTTGGAGCATACGTCGTCAAGAACATGGTGATATGACTCAATAGTAATTGGTGCGGTAGCATTTGTTGGATTCATTGTAATGCACTACAAATATGGAGGAAAGGAAATATTAACATTTGTCTTTTTAAATCATACTTGAAAATTAACAAGATATGAACATTTATATAGTGACCTCTACCCAACTATAATAAATGATTCCAAGACCCAAATTCATATCGACTTAGGCACGGTATGGCCGATGAAACCCTTATCAATATAACTCGGTGGATTAACGTTTTAATCGATTCTACTTTTAGAACTCTTGGTCGATAAATTTACTCTAATATTTATCTATAGCCCGGAACACATGCAACTACGGTCGCGAATACTTCCGTTGAGCTCAATCCAATTTTCGAATAAATGTGTCCATTATCCAAATCCACATCAACTTGGGCACGGTATGGCCGATGAAACCCTCATTAACATGAACTCGGTGGATTAACACTCATCACCCACTTCCCCTACGTAACAAGGTTTGTACCCCGGTAGGGCCGAGTGCACTCCCTCGCGAAATAGGTTTTCATGGTTTCTACTATTTGGTAAGGCTATGTCTCAATTGTTTGTTTTAGCGAGAGGTCATGTCAATTTATTATCTATCACGTTTTAAGTGAACTAAAGCGGTGAACTACGATAATTCGAATTGACACGGTCGATAAACTCGATAAAATAAGACAATGCATGTTTAGTTATGGCGATTTAGCGATGCATGTGACATAAAATAAAATGCAAGCATAAAGATAAATAAATCCTAGTATGGCCTTTCCTAAAATAGAAAAACTATTAATCTATTACATATTCGGAAACCAACTCCTTTGGTCCCTTGAACTTCGGTTGTGCACGCATCTCGAGGTAACACCGTCTTTATGTATCGCCATTTTGAAGTAATCCGTCTTTTGGAACTCCGGAATGAATAAAATTACATAATAAATTACATAATTTCCTATTATACATTTGTAACTAGAATAAAATAAATCTATTAAATATTACAAAACGGTGATACGAGATCACAATAAAAATTACAACCGAATCGATATTCCCATACATTTCGGGAAATACCAATTAAAATCTAAGGCCATACTAAGTAAAATTACATAATTCAAAATTACATAAATTAAAATTATGACAATCATAAGGAAAATGCAGCATTATAATATGTATGAACATGCTCAATTTTTATGCTAAATCGCCTTTTAATTAGCCAATATCGTATATTACTCGGTTTTTACGGATTTGCGTGATTTCAACATTTTATAATCACAAAAATGCATAAATTCATATTTATGCATAAGTTAATTACCCTAACCTCTTAGGACTCAAAATATAGTCTTCACTAATAATTTGACCATAATTAACTTTTATTTACAAAATTGTTCATAAATGGACCAAAAATTACAAAAATAAGCTATTAGACTTCAAATAAATCACAAAATTCCAAATAAATTCAAAATTCAAAATTTAAATTCATGAACATTCTGGAAAAATTCCATGACACTCATAATGTTCAAAATCTTAGGTTAAAAATTTCGAAATTTTTCCGGAAAAACAATGTTGCGGTTTATCGATATATAATAAAATAATCATAAAAACATGGAAAAATTATTTTCATTAACTTTTCATTTTAGATCTGAAAAAATATAATAAAATGCAACATTAGACGTTTTTCCTAAGTCATAGATTATGTTTTATTAATTTTTCACTAATAATGTCACTATTTATGTCATTTTTCTTCAAAAATTCATAAATCATGCTAAAAGACTTCTTTATAGCCAATTATTTTACACACTTCTTGTAAAATTGCATGTGACAACATATAAATTTTCTATGACCAGATCCGAAATTTAACTCATATTAACCTATTTTTCTCTTAAATCCGAATTTAATAATGAAAAATTCATTTTTCGAGCATAACAAGTGCAAAAATTATGAAAATTTACAGGTTATCTCAAAATAATATATGTAACAACATATCCAAAAACCAAGTGAAAATTCGAAGTATAGCTAATTTTCGACCAAAAATGACATTTTTACTCATAAAATCACATTTAAATGTCATTATTATTAAATATGAACAATAAAAATCCGAAAAATTAACCAAAATATCCTAAAACACTTTAGGACCAGAAATATTAACATGCATGTAATTATTTCGTGATATATCATAATAACACAAATTTTTCAAGTTTTATTTTGTTATTCATATAACTCGGAAAAACTTTTAACCAATTTGCATGCAAACAACCGTGGCTCTTGATACCGATTGAAGGAAATGTAGATTCATATACATATTTAACATACTCATATATGTCTAATTAATTTTGTCATAAAATTAAAACGGATTTTATGCATGCAAACATTAATATAAAAGAAGAGAAATAATGTCCTTACATTCAATATTTCGGCTATATTGGGCACAAGAGAGATCACCTTTCTCTTCTTGTTCTTGAGCTATTCCAATGGATGAACAAGATCTAAGAATAAGATCTCTCCCCAAGCTTTATACCCAAGGCTTAACACTTAATCTAATTAATATTATAAGTACTAGTATAATATTAATGTAGTGAAAATTGAACCAAAAACTTTATAAAACCCTTATGTGTTTTCGGTTTTAGAGAGAAGAAGAGAGGATTTTATTTCTCTAGAAAATCTCTATATTTGATGATGGAATTAGAATTAAGAAAAATAATACACTAGCTTTAGTATATTATTTGGTAAAATTATAGAGAGAAACAATGACAAATTGTCTTCCCCAAAACCGTGTAAGAGGGGCTTTATGGGTGAGCCAATGCATGGAGAAATTGTTCTTCACAAGGAACAATAGGCTTGCATGGCTAGGTTCCTTTTTCATCATTGTGTTTATCCACTAATTACAAACAACTTATAATTAGTTCAAACCCTTCTAATTTTCGGCCTATTCAATAATATGGATTCCATATTATTTTTGTCAATTGTCTATATGTTACATGTTACATGTCACATATATTTGTTATGTATTTTTAACATATTAAAAATCAACGTATTAATAAAAATACGTCACATACAAAAATTGACTTAGTAATTTCATAATTACTTGTGCTAAAATATTTTACCAATTTATAAATCGTATTTACAATAATTCATTCAATTTCGATTGTTTCTTTAAACAATAATTTCATCCGAGCAATGATACAATTCGATTACTCAGACCGTATCTCATTTAATCACATTTCAATTTGATACGTAAATTTTACTTCCAAAATCGTCCGTCAATTTTCAAGTAATTCAATTAACTCGCAACGTTATACGATTAATTAAATAATCAATTAAGTGTATTGCCCTTTAGGTATGACCTAGGGGGTCAACTGATCACCACCGTCTCACGACAGTAATGTCAAACTCTAGTCAGCCAATCATTACCGATATATGTTGACCAGTTGACAGTAACAATATTACTTCCCAATTGTATTCTTTGAAATGAGATTTAATAATGATATTTAAATCACGTGATCGCACTATTGTTGAGGACACATTTCCCAACAGGTGTTGCATAACGTGATCCATTTGTCTTAGTAAGGCGTTTTGCAAATATGGTGTTTGAATAAGCAAGTTCGTCATCTGATCCATCCTATATGCGGGTTAACCAAAGTCGGGATCGTCCTGGACAAGTGCTGGAAGGGGAACAGACCCTGCATCAGGCAGCCAGAAGAGGTGCGAGCCTATTGGTGATGCAAAAGGGTCTCCCCTGGTTTGAAAATAGAAAAACGAGTGGCCTGTTTAGGCGCGGGTCAGTCAACGATGGAAGACGTGTTCTGACCATTGAAAATGTTTGTCAAATGTTTTGAAGAACGGATGTTTGAACCCGTTTTGGTTTGAAAAGGCCGTTTTAACCACTTTTGGGTTGATTTGAAGAACGGGACTTGAATAACCATCATTGTTGTGACGATATTCGATGTCGGGTTCGATTTTGTAAGCTTGACATGAATAGTTTTGAAAATGATTATGAACTAATTGTTTTAAGTTCATTTTAATATAATTAGTCAATATTCATCATCGTACTCGGGTTAAAATCCGACATGGTATGTGGAACCAAGGATGACTTTGTATTGGTGACTAATGCATTTGTTTTGAAAATGTAAAGAAATGATGAAAGGCTTTAAAATACCCTCCAAACCGTAAAGAAATGGAATAAAAGGCTTTAAAATACCTTTTAAAATGTAATTAACCAAATATTATCACCGAAACACGGATTAAATCGTCGTAGTATTAGGAACCAAGGGTGAAAAATGTTTTATGGTTAAAAACTTGTAAAAATGGTTTAAAAATACTTCAAATGGTAAAAATCGATTACAAATATGATATAAAAATAAAGGATATGAACCAAATAAATGACCTGTCGTTGGGAAGGGCGACGCCAAGGAGACTCGAGGGTACGAGCCGAGGACCTGTCGTCGGGAACAGTTTAGAGTCTGTCGATTGTCCGTGCCAGTCGTTTAGTCCGTTGGACTACGTACAAAGGCTCGTCAGCCATAAGAAGAGGTTATACCTGAGGCATCTTCGGGATATGTCCTTGAGTTGTATATTGTTTGCGGACAAAGGCTCGCCAGCTGTGTGGAGAAGTCATACCCGAGGCATCTTCGGGATACGTCCTTAATTTGTATATTGTTTACGGACAAAGGCTCGCTAGCTGCATTGAATGTGCGTTTGCAAGGCCCGCCGGCCATGTGTGATTGTAAGGCCCGCCAGCCACTGTGCGTATATGAAGAGGCTCGCCAGCCGCGGTGCATTGTAAGGCTCACCAGCCATATGCCATTGCAAGACCCGCTAGCCATATGCCATTGTAAGGCCCGCCAGCCATGTGCGATTGTAAGGCCCGCCAGTGATGTGCAATTGTACGGCCCACCAGCCATGTGCGATTGTAAGGCCCGCCAGCCATATGCGATTGTAAAGCCCGCCAGCCATGATGAAGGGTCGATTGATCGACCGTGGAAATAGCCGCGTTGGATGGGCTTGTTTTGAAATAGTGGGATTCGCGAGGAAGCCCCCGACATCATGTTGGAGAATCTCGGTGTTTGTATTGAATGTTTGAGGGGATAGCGGGTTTGAATCCTGCTACCTGCTTGTTTTTTGACAGATGGGGCTTTTGACGCCGCTGTGGAAATAGCGAGTTTTGAATTTCACTATTATTATTTTTGAAGTGACGGTTTTTGTTGCGGCCGTTGACATTTGAAAAAATAGCGAATTTTGAATTTTCACTATTGTTGTTTTTGAAGTGAAATGACGGTTTTAATCGCCTTCGTTTGAAATTTGAAGAAATAGTGAATCTTGAATTTTACTATTATTGATTTTTGACTTGAAAATGACGATCTTTAGTTCCGTCATTGAAATTTTGAGAAAACGTGTGTGGAACTGGGCCAAAGCCCAAAATTCCGCTGAATGAAATAGGGACGCCTCAATGAGGCGCGAGCTACTCGGCGAAGGAAGGGAGCTCCCTTTTTTTCTGTAAAAAGACGCGAGGATCAGGATGATCCCATTCACTTCGTCTTCTTCAAACAAACTCAAAAACCCGAAAAAAAATCGCCATTTTTGGTTTTGCTTCTTGCTCGAGCTTACGCCATTATCAATATGTCATCTCAAGGTATGTAATTCTTCTTGAATCTATTTGAATTTGTTGGTCTTTTTGTTGATTGAATTAGGGCGAATTTTTATACCCTCAAAATCGATTTGGGCGTTTTTGATTGAGCCAAATTCGAGTGAAATTGATAATTGCATTAGGTTAGAAACCTGTTTAGGAGTATAGGGGTGCTTTTAGTTTACATTTTGGCCCCCGTTCCCGCTCCTTATGCTCGAAAAACGTGAATGAGATGAGGAAACCGTCTCATTTCACAAAGTCAAGTTTATTTGCTTGAGTTGTGTGCCCCACTAGGTTGTATTGTAGTCGGGGAAGACCGTGTTTGCCATTTTGGACCTTCGTCGGGTATTGTGGGCAAAGTTGGAATTTTTACCTTTTCCGACGGTCTTATGTCTGACAAAATAAGCGTCTGTTTGAGCTCAAATTGAGTCAGTTTGCTTTGAAATGGACCTCACTGGTAATTTAGGTCGCTTTGAGACGTGATAAAATCACGTTGCCACGTTGTGGTCGTATTTTGAAAATTTGAACTGTTTGCGCTCAAATTGGCGCAAAATTGCATTTTTGAGCCGCAGAAAATACCCTATTGCATCGGGAACGTATTTTGAGTTGTTGGCGGACCTTGTGTGGGTCTTGAGGTGCCGTTTTTGTTGTTTTTGTTTTGACTCGTCTTTTGCTTGAAAAGAAGGGCGAGTCGTTATTTTGTGCGTTTTTTGTAGATTGTTTTATTTGGTTGGGTTTGGGCGGGATTGCCCTTGTTTTGTTGGCAGGTTTTTTTTATTTGTCCATTTTATGCCGTCGTAATGCCGAAATTTCGGCTGACGTTCTTTGATTGCATGGGAGTGCTTAGGAGCTATTGGGTCCATTGCTGAGACCTTGGAGGACCTGTTTGGGACTGGGCCGGTTAGTACCCCGGCTAGTGCACCTGATGTGATAGTAGAGGACGCTTCTGAGGAGGAGGGGCCCTCCGAGGAGGTCGTTAGGGCTGAGAGAGCCGCTGAGGTTCGTAAGGGGCCCGTTGTTAGGGTCGTTGGTGCTGAGGGAGCCGCTGGGGCTCGGGAGGAGCTTATTGTTGAGGCTGCTCGTGTTGAGAGAGCTCGGACTGGGTCTGAGGCTGGTACTTCCGGGAGAAGGGCTCCTCGGCCGACCAGACGGGAGTTGCAGAATGTCGTTAGGGTCACTAAGATGCCTCATATCCGTCACGTGGAGTCTCATGGGCAGAAGAGACGGAGAGCGGAGACGGTTGAGGACGACACTCACGTCACGGGTTGGGAGGCAAGACGGGTTACAGCTCCACGGGGGTTGAACCTGCGGGTGGCGCCTGCTTGGACCGAGGGTTTTGACGGTAGCCAGTTGCTGCTTCGGCTGGACAGACACATCTCCTACTGTGCGCAGGAGGGCTTGGTAAGTTGTACCACTTGGTCGAACTTTCGTCGTTTCTGACATTTTAGACCTGAATAGGTGTTCTGACGTTGTTTGTTTTTTTATTTCAGGAGATTGGTACCATGAGGACTTTCTCAGGCTTCTCCACGAGTCTGGGTTTTTACGACGTTCTCCGAGACGGTACCAGGGCGTTGATAGAGAGGTCGGCTTTGGGGTCGTTTGTGGCTGCTTGGCGGGATATTAACAGGACTTCAATTAGGTCGAACCTGTGTCTGATCCGTGCCATGTTGGATCGTTACTAGGACAAGACTTCGTCATTCCACATCGAGTTTGGGGAGGTCGGTGTGACCTTAGAGGACTTTGCCATGATATTTGGCCTCCCCTGTGGCGAGACGCTAGTTGAGTTTTCAGAGACTCCGGAGAGAGTGTCTTCCTCCGCGTTCACTCGTTTGATCGGCGGTGTTTTGCCCGAGCCCTCTGACATCACCTCGTACCTGATCGCGAGCTAATATGTGAGGGACCACTTCAGAGGGAGAGTGACGGACTATGCTCCGGCGCCGTTGGCGAGTCAGGAGGCTGAGGCTAGAGCTGACGCGCAGGAGGCGAGGTTGTGGTTGTGATACTTCTTGGGTACCACGTAGTTTGGTGACAAGGGTGAGTGATTGTCGACCAAGGTACTTCCTCTCCTTGCTGAATAATGCGTGTATTTTATATAGACTTTTTGTATCATATTTGCACGCATCTCTATGTATATTTAGTAGTGTTTAGCTACAAATGTCTCCCGAATTGTCTACTTTGGTTTCGCTAGTATTATTGCATGTATGAACCGGAGAGGAGAATAATCAAGCCTAATACATGTCCCTATACATGCATTTAGGAGATGAGTTGAGTTGGAGCTTGGAAACTACTAATTGTGATGCGCAAAGAAGTAAGGAAGCTAGGCGAGCAAAGGAAGAACTTCAAATTAATAGTGCCTAATTTGAAGAGCCATATCTCGAGTTTTGCAACTTTTTTTCAGGTGATTCTAACTGGAGATCAAAGCTTGTCCTCTTAGCTTTCCAGCGCCACTGGAAACGCTCTGTTTGCCCAAGTAACGAAGAAATGGCAGCCGTTTGAAGTTCAGTGCGCGAAGCAGGAATTATGCGCTGGAAACAACTCGATCGAGTACTATGGTGTTCGATCGAGTAGTTTAAGTCCTTGATCGAATAGCCTATTTTAGATAGTGTTCGATCGAGTAGGTTTTCTACTCGATCGAGAGGTTTTACTATAATTTACTCGATAGAGGAGTTTTAAAGTACTCGATCGAGTACTTTTCTATTTGCCGCAAGGTTTTAATATCGTATTAGGTTAATATTTATCTTTCCTATAAATAGGAAAGACGTCATGAGGTTTAGAAAGTTCTTTTTACCTTTTCAATACTCCGGGACGTTCTGCTACTCTTTTCCGAACCTTAATCCTTGTAATTTCTCTCTCTCTTTTATGCATTTTCTCTCTTGCTCGTTTCGGTATTATGTTTGTTTCTTCTTCACCTCTTGTTCTTGCTCTATTTCTATTTATGTTTAGCTAATTCTCCCGCTAGGATTTAGGGGATTCAATGAATTATTGTTAGTTGCTAATTAGGTTTACAGATCTTTCGTCGCTATCATGTCTTTGTTGTTAATCATTGCAATTAACTGTAATTAGTTGCTTGAATCGATGCATTTAGCTAATTGATTTGGTAAGCCTTAACCTAGACCTGAAGTTTGGAAGGGGTGAGACCTGCAGTGAACATTAGGATGCTTTAGTGAGGGCAGAAGCTAAGCTAATAGTGTTTTAGGGTGAATTGAGACCGAAAGGAGATATTCGCTGCCCCTTAGACTGATACACGCGACCGATCTGTGACCTTAGCTGCAATTATCTGACATTCATTGATGACCCGACAATTCTAGTTCTTTCTCTTTTATTTTTAATCTCTCTTATTCTTTTCTCTTGCTTTAATCTCATTATTTAGTTTAGTTTAAACAACTCAAACCCCCAATTGTGACCGTAGACAGACTAGAATTAACAAGTAGATAGTGACCGCCTCCCTATGGAGATCGACCCTACTTACCGCTGACTTCTGTTAGTAGTACTTAGGTATTTATTTTTGGTACTGAAACGACGGTATCAAATTTTGGCGCCGTTACCTGGGAGGTAACTATTTTATTTACTTGTTATTTTTGTCTGTCTTTTGCCTCAAGGAATTTATTCCTTGAGGCAGTTCTTATCTTTTCCTCTAGTGTTGTTTTGATAGGTCTTACAGGTCCTACCTAGGCAGGTCTAGGTTAAAAATAATCAAAGGGAAGTCTTGAGTACCTTTGATCTTACACCTATGTTCCATCCTATGGCGGAACAGGTGGTGCATTGCGAGAGATGTAGTGCTGTTGGGCACAATGCTGTTATTTTTTTGACAGGGAACGACGAAGTCTATGCGTTTAGGCAGCGTAGACAAGCTAGTCAACCCTTTGCAATTGTGCCGCCACATCCGCTTCATCAACGAGGCTATCAAAAGCCTTCATTCGTATGGCCACCGCAACAACAAGCTCCTCCTCTTGATAAACAGAAAGTAGAGTGTTTTGTATGGATTTTGTGCAAGGCGAAATCAGGTCAGGGTAGAGTTGTGTAAGGTTAACTAGCTCTAGGTAATCTGATGATAAAATAATAAACTGTAAATGAAATAACAATAATAACAAAAAGACAAGCAATTTTGTACGTGGAAAACCCTTGAATGGGAAAAAACCACGGGCACCAAGCCAGGAGAGGATTTTAATATATTGTTTGGGAGAAAGATTGTATGGAAAGAACAATGTTAATATTTCTCTATGTAATGCGTGTGCTTCTTCCTGTGTGTGTATGAGATGCCTCCAATATCTTCCAAGTATTCCTTATATAGGCTTCCTCCTTGAACGGCTGCCTGATATGGTATTAATTGCGGTTTATTCTCTATAATTGCCAGTAATAATTGCCAATTATTCCTCCCTTAATTACTGCATTTACTGCGTAATCTTCATACTTAATGCTGCGTATATAATTCCTTTACAACACACGTATTTGGTCTAATATCGTCTTGATATTTTGACCGTTGCCCTCTCCATGGCCTGGCGCCTATCTTCATGTGCCCTGATACCCTGACAGCCTGGCAGTCAGGTTCAAGTGAGATACTGACCAAGAAGGTCTACGGATTTCCAGGCCTAACAATTTCCCCTTATCTCCTCATTTGCAGTGTGCCAGGATGAAAAAATGAGAAGATAATTTTATTTTTAGGAAGATTACCCAACAGTTAAGTTTTGCCTAATCAGTTTTTCAGAACGGCTATTTTTTCTAGCGATTCTTGACGCGTGTGATATTTACTGCAACTTCCTTAATGATTATCCACTTCCTTTGCGGCTGAAACCCTAATCCTCCTTATTATAAATACCTGCGTGCTTCATTAAGTTGAACTCACCAAAGCAATCTCTTCTTATTTTCTCTCTTTGATAATCTTTTTCTTCAGTTCTCTTAATTTCCAACTTCTTCAGTCTTTAATCGATTCTTCATAATCTTTCAAATAATGGCTGCAAAGAAAAAATCTACCAGGGCAGCGGTTCCTGCAACTCCTCCTCCTCGAATCCCGAGGAAACTTCTTTCGAAAAATCGCCTACTTCTTCTGCTGCTCCATCTCCCACAATCAATAAGCCGAGTGATTCTCCATTAGAGATGATCTCAATATTTCACGGTGATTTCCAATTCAAGCCTACGAAGGCTTTAAATGAGGATCAGTCTCCTGCAAACCGTTTGAAGCCTGAGTTTGAGAAGATTTTGAAGGATAAGGGGATCATCCCTACTGATGCTGAAGTTTGCATCCCTGAGAATTCTCCTATCAGGGCCGACTGGGCTTGTCCTGGTTGGTTCTGCATCCATAATCGGGCTTTAAGGCGGTGTAAGCTTCCTTTTTCTCCTCTTATGGTTGAGGTTATTAAGGAGATCGGTGTTCCATCTTATCAGTTAATGCCAATGGTGTGGAAGGTTGTATGTTCCATTAAGAATCTCTGTAAAAAACACAATATTTCTTTTTCTCTTGACGATTTGAAGACCTGTTATGCTGTTAAAACAAACAGTCCTGGCCGTATAAGTTTTAAGGTCAGGGCGTCTACTACTCCTCTTTTGAGTAATTTGGACAGTGGCCATGATAAAGGCTGGGCTGCTGGGTACATGTTTGTCAGGACCAATTATGTGGGTCCTGACTTGGCGTATTTGAATCTTGAGGCTTGCGTTGCTGGTGAGTCTTTTGGTTTCTTTCTTTGGCCTGCATGTTTTGTTTGTTAGTGAAAAATAAAATAAAAATTATAATAAGTCATACCTCTTATGTGTGCAATTGATGACTGGGTTACTGAAACTGAGTATCCCGCTCCCAATGTTTCTGCTTTCCTCGCTATTCCTCATTTGGAGAGGTCCTGGCCTCTCTATTGTGGGGTTGGTCACCTTCCTCGCCGTTTGAAGGCTGACGGTGCTCCCAGGGCGGCTAAAGCTTCAGGGGCTGCTAGTGCCACTACCTCAGGCAGTAAGTCTATCTTAATCTTTCCTTTCTTTTTACTTAGGCTTTCTGATAATGTTTGGTTTATATTGCTGATACAGTATTTCGTGTTGCAGCCACCAAGTCGTCTATTCGCCTTGCCAGGTTTGGTATGGCTGACCTTTCAGCCAGGCTTGCTAAGATTAAGGAGGAAGGTTCCCAGGGAAGCGGGGATGCTGAGCCTGTTATTGACTTGACTGAACAGTCTGATGCAAAATGCCTTACTAAGACAAATGGATCATGTTATGCACCCTAAACCTAATATGGTAAATGGATGTTTAATTTCCGTCTTGCATGCAAATCAATCATTAATTCAACTCGACATCTTATACTTGATATTTGGATTATATCAACCGACTTAGAAAGCTCTCACATGTTAGGTTTAAATTATTGGATGCGCATTCATGCATTTAAACCGTTTTATCAACTTTTGCATTCAACCAACCAAGATCGATCAGTAGAGGCCGCTAAACGCGGGCGGGATAGGGTGTCTGATTAAAGGGCTTCCCAATACGTACCTTCACCTCTTACTCAGAAACTTTGGATAGTGGACGACCTTATCCAGGGCGTACGAGAGTCATTCTAGAGATAGGATGCTAAAGAGGGACGATTTCCTTATCTTTAGTATTTATGTCAAACGCTGCTTTGTGCTTCGATTTGACCGAGGTATAAAGTGGAATTCGAACGGGTTCCAGGCATCCCACAAATGCTTGGTGGCGACTCCGAACATCTCTAATCGTTTCGAGACCCTTACCGAGACGAAACCGACCGATCTAAAACGATCCGGTCGAAGGCATTTTTACGCCGCTGAGCGTGGCTTTCAAAAGACCGTTATACGTCCGCAGATTGGCTAGGCGTGTAGGTGGCCATGTCCACAGATTGGCGACTCCGCTGGGGAAAACTAGGACACTTACGTCTTTGTGATCCCTAGATGGTGAGACTCGAACGAGGTCTTGGTTGGAATGCATTAATTGATATTACAGTCACGGTCGAGTTCCTTGTCCGGGCCCACAACCTAACCCTTTTCGACCAATTGGCTCGTCCCGTCGGCGTGAGTTTTCTCATCCCCGCGTTTCGAATCCCGATTGAGTCAAGCATACCATTGACGTTACACATTTCTGTTTCGTCAAAGAGCTTTCATCACTATCGAGCACGAGGCTAGGGCACCCTCCTTACACATTTTGTTTGGATTGGTATCCCTCTCCCAAATCGGGGTTTGATTGCTTGGTGTGTAACCCACCCTTCTAAGCCAAAACCCGTGTCTGCATGATGCATAATATAATGAACTGTGAGTGCTTATGTGCTATTTGATCATAAGTCCGTCCGTGTCATTTTCAAACTTTCAAAAACACCCTTTTTGTGCCGTTATAATGGCCATTTCAAACCTCGGTCTTTAGCCGACCGATGCACGCCTTCCTAGGCCGTCGTAATGACGATTTTTCAAACTCGATTTTGTATAACCATTTCAACACGCCTTCCTAGGCCGTCGTAATGACGATTTTCAAAGCCGGTTTTGTATAACCATTTCAACACGCCTTTTTAGGCCGTCATAATGACGATTTTCAAACTCGGTTTTGTATAACCATTTCAACACGCCTTCCTAGGCCGTCGTAATGACGATTTTCAAACCCGGTTTTGTATAACCATTTCAACACGCCTTTTTAGGCCGTCATAATGATGATTTTCAAACCCGGTTTTGTATAACCATTTCAACACGCCTTTCTAGGCCGTCATAATGACGAATTTCAAACCCGGTTTTGTATAACCATTTTAACACGCCTTTCTAGGCCGTCGTAATGATGATTTTCAAACCCGGTTTTGTATAACCATTTCAACACGCCTTTTTAGGCCGTCGTAATGACGATTTTCAAACCCGGTTTTGTTTAACCATTTCAAATCACCTTTTTACGCCATTATAATCGCGGCGTCTAGACACGGATTTTAACCCGTTTCGCGTCGAAAATGGCTCTCTTTCAAAACCCGAGAAAAGCACACACCCTTTTCTCGAGATACTTTCGGGATCCCGAGGACCATACACCGTCCCCGAGACCTTTTCAAACATTTCAAACTCGATTTTCAAAACATACAATTTTGAATTTCAAAACCGTCTTGGGAAGCAACACACTGTTTTCCGGGCCGACTCAAACTCAAACCGTCTTTTGCAAACAAACTTAAGACAACCCTTTTCAACTGATCGACTTGCGTAGATTTCTATCTTCGGAAGCCGCCCAATAAAGTGACAAATGAATCTTGAAAATTTCTATTTTCGAAAACTTCAGTCCACCATTCCAATTCCGCCTCGTGTCTATCGAGTCAAAGCAAACGTACTTATGGGTCTTTACTTATGAGTCGTCTCACCACGAGACCCGTCCAATGGCATCACGCCGTCATAATTGGACTCGTGTCAAAGGTTCGGTCAAACACCGTCACGTCATAAATCGAGTCAGCACCGAGGGACCACACACGGTCACCCCGTCTTGTTGAGTCGATCTTTGTCTCGTCCTCTGTGTTGTCTGCGTTCAGTCTTGGAACCGTGTCGGATTGAGTTATAATGTGAGCCGTTTTTCTTCCTCAGAGCCATGGCCCCGTCTTCAACTTCGTCTGTCAACCACAACAACAATGATAACAACAGAGATGTCACAACTGATCAGCAAGCCAGCCTGCTTACCGCTCTTAAGGTCACCCTGGATCGCGTCGAGACCCGTATCGACGCCCTCGAGAACAATGAAATTGGGGAACATAATACCCCACCTCTGACTGAAACTGAGAAGAGGCCGAAACTCTTGGAGGAACAACTCCTAGCCCGGGGTAACAACATCCACCTTGAAAATAACCGAAGGTTCGAACCTGTTGGGGACCAGTTACCTGACAACTTCATCCTGACTGATGTGCCTAAGTTCAAGGGAGTGGAGGACCCACTCAACCACATCCGTGCTTTCAAGGACTACATGGCCATTAAGGGGGTCAAACATGAGCTTTTTACCAGGATCTTCCCATCCTCTTTGGAGCCGATTTCTCGCCAATGGTACTACTCCTTGGACCCAAAAAAACTTACCACTTGGGATGAGATCGCAGTTGAGTTTGCCAAACAGTATTTCGACAACGTCGAAATCCAGGCCAACACCCGTACTCTCGAGGTGTTAACCCAAAACGACAAGGAAGGATTCACTGAGTTCCTAACCCGTTGGAGGAGGGTGAGTACTCAGTTGGTCAGTAAGCCGAGTGAATCAACTCTGGTGGAAAAATTTGTCAACAACCTCCGCCCGGTTTATGCCAACCTACCGAGGTATCAGAATATCAAAACTTTTCAAGATATGCAGATTCTAGGGACACGTATTGAGGACGACCTCCGAAAGGGTGTCTTAGCAAAGACCACTGACAGGGGTTATCAGGGATCCACCTCAACCGGATCACGCCCTTACGGTCAGAAAAACAAGATTGATGAGGTTAACCTCGTCGAACCATCTGCCAAGAAAACTGAACGCCCTCAGAGAGTGTTCACCAACATAGGGTCGACTTATGCAAGTGCCTTGAAAAGGCTCATGGACCAAGGGAAGTTACAACCGATCGGGCCCACCCCGGACCCGACCGACGCCAAGAAATCCCGATTTTGGAACCCCAACGCCTACTGCCAGTATCATCGAGGGAAAGGGCATGATACCAAAAATTGCTTCAAACTCAAGCACCTCATTCAAGACATGATTGAGAAGGGAGATTTGCCTATACCCCCACCAACTAAGCCGAACAACAAGATGAATCCCCTGGGAATTCACGCCATCTCGACGATGAGCCGACCCTAGATCGCTCTCATCTCATCTCGCCAATTGACGACGAGGTGAATGTTGCGGAAAAGGATCCTTCGAGGACGGAGTGTTCGTGTTCGATCCGCCACCATGCTCACTATGTTTCAGCAAGTTGAAGAGGCCATAGCCAGCCTCTCTGAGAGAATCACCCGACTCGACGACGCCTACCGTCGACTCATCTTCAATCCCCCAACGCCGCGTCCGAGGGAGAATTCCCCAAGCATTCAAAACTACCCACCCCAGGATGGATTGCTCCCGCGACCATTCTGGCATAGACCTCACGAAAATCACCCTCAAAATAACTACCCTCAAAATAACTACCCCCATAAAAATCGCCCTCACAAAAATATTCCCCACAAGAACTACCCACCGAGGAATACCCCTCCAAGATATCCTCGAGACCCTGAAATTAACGGCATATGGCGGGATGATGTTGAGGATGTCTATGTCATCCCGGGGAATGAAAAGCGGACGAAGGAAATCGGACACCTCACCCGGTCCGGACGTCCCTATCAGAATCCGAGCAACCCAGCGGTCGTTCCAACAACGAATGAACAAATCGTCCCGGAAGTGGACACTCAACCAAAGGCTCCCGAGAAATCAATCCTGAAACAGCTCCAGAAAGCAAAGGCCGAAATCTCAATTTGGCAATTGATCGCAACGTCTTTTGAGCACCGACAGGCCTTACTGCAGGCCTTGGGAAGACTAACCGTGCCCTCCACCTCTTCCCCAGAAGAAATAGTGGCACACATGACGAGAGACGCCCCTGATCTGAGTAACCCGGTCGTCTTCTTCGACGAGCATATCTCCCTGTTCGGAGCCAATCATAACCTGGCCCTGTACATCACCGAACAATGCCTCCAAAAGAATATACCAATGGTCCTCGTGGATGACGGTTCCGCTGTGAATGTCATTCCTCTCAAAACTGGCCACAGGCTGGGTATCAAGGAATCTTACTTAATCCCAAAAAATCAAGGAGTACGCGCCTACGACGGCACTCGTCGCAAGGTCGCTGGGCTAGTCACTTTAACCGTCGCAACCGGGCCACTGGAAAGACAACCCAGTTTTCAAGTGGTCGGCATCGACGCGTCCTTCAACATGCTCCTGGGAAGTCCCTGGATTCACGCCGTCAAGGCGGTCACATCAACGCTCCACCAAAAGATCAGGGTCCCCTTTAACGGGAAAACGATCACGATCCCCGCTTCCCCAATCAAAGCAGTTATGAGAAGAGGGGTAACCTCCCAAGCCATTGAAGAGGACGACAATGAAATGTGGGGTTTCCAAGCCGTGAACGCCATAACTGATGAATCGGCGATCTCTGAGTGTGACCCGTTCACCAACCTCGCGATCAAACGTATCATGATGCGTTAGGGTTATTTCCCGGGTTTGCCGCTCAATCCACTAAAGGACCCATTGCCTCCCTTGAAACAGGCTAAGGTCCCCAACATTCCCTTTGGGCTGGGATACGAACCTACTGACAAAGATATCCAGGAGATGAACCTCCTAATCCGAGAATGCAAGAAGCACGGGGTTATCCTCCGTCCCTACCACCTGACTCTCAACGGATACTTTGTCCCCGAGGGAGAGTCCGAGCTCTACCACGGTTTTCCAGAACAAATCTATGACTCTGTGGCCAAGGCTAGATACCCGGGAGTGGAAGTTTTCCAGGACTACTACTTTATCCCCGACAACATCGAAGCTGCATCAACTAAGTCCAAACCGTCACCATGCCTCGACGGACAAGCTGTCACACTCCTATTCGGGGAAGATAACGTCAAACACCTCGACTATGAGGACATCATCAACATCGCCCTGAAAGACAATCAATTTGACTCAACCGCCTTGATCTCCAATCATCGACCGGAGAAAGCCACCCGGTCGGAGGAAAACCATCAAGTGGACCGATCGCCAAGGCCGCATTCTCAAGATAACAACTGGAGAAGGCCCTATGTTCAAGGAGGGAAGTGAGGAAGAGTATGAGTCTGAGTCGGAGTCAGAGTGTGTCATAGCTCCTAACACTCCGGATGTCCCAGTCAAGGTCCCATTCCCACTGTTTACCACAAAGTCGTGGCTGATTCAGAGGCTGAGTCTACTAGGGTCACCCCTACTCCCATGAAAGGTGACAACCTGAAGCCTATTCCAGGGGCCACTTCCTCTGTCGTGTCGCCTCTGACTGACCATGAGATGTCTGTCCTTTCCGAGCTTTTCGCTCGTGTCAACTTAATGAACGCTAAGTTTGCTTATGACTCGTCTCAATTTAACTGCAATGCAATTCTGAATGATTATGAGGAACTTGACTTGAGTGACTACCCACCTCACTTAGCCAAAGAACTTGACAAACGGGACACCAGAACCCCCATCATTGAGGAAACCGAACTTATTAACGTAGGAACCGATAATACACCTCAAGAACTTAGGATAGGGACAACCCTGGACCCCTCGGAAAGACAACAGTTCATTGAGCTCCTCCACGAATACAAGGACGTGTTCGCCTGGTCTTACAGAGATATGCCTGGGATTGACATAGAAATTGCAGAGCACCGAATACCCATTAAACCTAGAGCTACACCTGTGAAACAGAAGCTACGTCGGATGCGTCCTGAATGGGCCCTAAAAATAAAGGAAGAAGTGGACAAACAGTTCAAGGCTGGGTTCATCAAAGTGTCTGAATACTCGGATTGGGTGGCCAACATTGTGCCTGTGCCAAAGAAAGACGGAAGAATTCGGGTTTGCGTCGACTTCAGGGATCTGAACAAGGCAAGTTCAAAAGACGACTTCCCTTTGCCACATGTTGACATCCTGGTAGACAACACCGCCGAGCATGCTCTCTTATCATTCATGGGGTATCTTTGGGTACAACCAGATTAAGATGGCTGAGGAAGACATGCACAAGACTGCGTTCACTACACAGTGGGGTACATATTGCTACACGGTCATGCCTTTCGGCCTCATCAACGCCGGAGCAACCTATCAAAGAACCGCTACTACTCTCCTACATGATATGATGCACAAGGAGGTAGAGGTATATGTCGATGACATGATCGTCAAATCAAAAGAACGGGACGGCCACATCAGTGCCCTCCGGAAATTCTTCGCGCGTCTGCGGAAATATAACATAAGGCTAAATCCTCAGAAGTGTGCATTCGGGGTCACCTCCGGAAAACTCTTGGGACATGTCGTTAGCAAAAGAGGCATTGAGATTGATCCAACCAAAATCAAAGCCTTACAACAAATGCCTCGGCCTAGGAACGAGAAGGAGATTCGTGGATTTCTCGGTCAGGTCCAGTACATCAGCCGGTTCATTGCCAAGCTCACTATGATCTATGAACCAATATTCAAGAAGCTTCGCGCCTCCGATCACACCGATTGGGGTAACGGCTGTCAGAAAGCGTTCGACAGGATAAAGGAGATCCTATCCAAACCTCCTGTCCTCATGCCACCTCAACCGGGGATTCCTCTATCCATATACCTGACTGTTACCAACACAGCCATGGGAGCAATGCTAGCACAAACAGTTGGCAGCGAAGAGCGAGCCATCTACTACATCAGCAAAAAGTTCATTGAATACGAGACGAGGTATACCCAACTGGAAAAGACATGCCTTGCCCTAGTATGGTCAACAAAGAAGCTGCGGCATTACATGCTCAGCTACTCGGTCCACATCTACTCCAAGATGGACATGGTTAAATACATCTTCGAAAAACCCGTACTAAACGGAAGGCTGTCTAGATGGACACTCATGCTGTCTGAATTTGATCTCAAGTTTGTAACCCTCAAGGTTATCAAGGGAAGAGCAGTCGGTGATTTCCTAGCAGAAAATCCCGTCAACGAGGATCCAACGACCAACACATGGTCACTTCCTGACGAGGACATCCTTTGTGCCGACTCTGACGCATGGGACCTATACTTCGATGGTGCATCTAATCTGAGAGGCTTCGGGGTAGGAATCCTTCTAATATCACCAGAGGGAGAACATGTTCCGATCTCGGTCAAGCTAGACTTCGCCGTCACCAACAATGCCGCTGAATATGAAGCATGCCTCATCGGCCTCCAAGCAGCCATCACACTTGGCATCAAGAGATTGAGGGTCCATGGCGATTCCTCACTCATCATCAATCAGGTATCCGGATCATGGAAAATTCGATCTGACAGCTTAGCTCCCTACCGAGCAAAGATCAATCAAGAGGCCGAATTCTTCGACCAAGTCGACTACTTCCACTTGCCGCGAGAGGAAAATCAATTTGTTGATGCCCTGGCAAAGCTTGCCGCGCTCGTCAACATACCTGACGACATGACATCGATGCCCCTATGTGTCGAGAGAAGGAGCGAGCCAGCTCACATTTGTGCCATTATCGACGACGAGGAAAGCCATGATGAACCTTGGTACCAAGCCATCCTCAATTACAAAACCAAAAACGAATTCCCTCCCAACTCTGATCAAAGAGGACAAAGAGCCATCCGTTTACTTGCATCACAATTCGTGATAAACCAAAATCAACTCTACAAAAGAACACCCCAAGGAATTCTCCTCCTTTGCATTGACCATCACAAAGCCAAGAAGGTCATGGGAGAGGTCCACAACGGAGAATGTGGCCCTCACATGAGTGCAATGATGCTTACACGGAAAATCATGCGGCTAGGTTACTACTGGACAACCATGGAAGCCGATTGCCGTAACTACGTCAAACATTGCCACAATTGCCAAATCTTCGCCAATATACAACACATACCACCATCCCTTTTATACACCATGACATCACCCTGGCCATTCTCGACCTGGGGCATCGACATCATCGGGAAAGACAACCCGATAGGCACCAAGGGGCATTGCTTCGTCCTCGTCGCCATCGACTACTTTACCAAATGGGTGGAAGCGCAGTCATATGCAGTCTTGACCGCCAAAAAAGTGGCCAAGTTCATTCAAAACAACATCATCTGCCGATATGGGGTACCCCATGAAATTATCAGCGATCAAGGCTCTCACTTCCGGGCGGAAACTCAAGCCTTGCTGGACAAATACAAGATCAAGCGACATCGATCATCCTCCTACCGTCCCCAAACCAACGGAGCGGTGGAGGCAGCGAACAAAAATCTTGTTACCATTATCAAGAAAATGCAAGACAACTACCGCGATTGGCTGAGCAAACTCCCATTTGCACTCTGGGGATACCGAACCTCCATTCGAACACCGACAGGCGCCACACCCTTCTACCTAGCATACGGTATGGAGGCGGTTCAACCGGTAGAGTTAGAGGTCCCTTCTCTATGAATCCTACTGGAGAGTCAAGTCCCTGAGGCGGAGTGGACCCGTCGAAGGTACGAACAACTCACTCTCCTAGACGAACGGCGACTCAACGCCTTACACAACGTCCAACTATACCAACGACGTATACAACGGGCATTCAACAAGAAGGTTAAACCCAGAAACATCCAGGAGGGCGACTTGGTCCACAAGTCAGTTCGAGCACCATTGCCCGTCGATCCGAGGGGAAAGTTCAAACCCAACTGGGTCGGGCCATATCTGGTTAAGAAAATACTTTCGGGGGGCGCAGTGAGACTGAGTGACCTAGACGGGGAGGACTTTACAAACCCGACCAACCTAGACCAACTCAAGAAATACTACCCTTGAGCCCTATCAACCAACAACCTAGCCTAGTTTTGCAACTAGCAACGACCTCAACCCTTTTCAAGTCAAGTTCCTCAACATGTTCTGATTTGAAATTGCATGTTTTATCGAGTCTAAGCTGCGGCACCTTACCCGTTTCGAATGTCCTTTGATCCGTCAAAGGCAACGTCCATTTGCACTACAAAAAAAACAAACCCCCTGAACTACGAGCATGGTTTGATTTCACCTCTTCAGGTGGATACGTAGGCAGTCCCTCTTATGCCTGAGGGATACAACCACAAAACCCAATTCAAATTCACAAAACATTTTGAACTACGATCATGGTTTGATTTCACATCTTCGGGCGAATACGTAGGCAGTCCTTTCTTACACAAGAAGGATACAACCATCCCCACATGTGGACAGCGGGCCGCCCACGGGGGCGCTTGGTTGAGAAACGAGGGACAAGCGTTTGCATTTTGTAAGGAGTCGCCACCAATTTTTATGGGAAATTGGAACCGTTCGAATACCTCGTGCCATGTCAAGACACAAAGTAGTGACATGAACACTAAGCAATCGTTACCCTTAGCATTCTATGTCTAGAATGACTCTCGTGGATGCCAATGAACACGGGTTCTCACGGAGATCTGGAGTAAGGGGTGAGGGTACGTATTAGGAAGCTCTTTTGATCGAACACCTAATCCCGCCCGCCTCGATAGCGGCCTCTACTAATGATTAGGGAGTTTATTCATACTTGATATATCGTCGGCTATATGCATGCAATGCAACATCCAATAGATTAATCCTAGCATGTGAGAATTAGGCTAAGTCGGTTGACACGTAATTAGCATACAATTGGGTCGAAGTAGAATTTAATGTCGATTTACATATGAAAACATACAAGAAATAGGATAAATGAAATAAAAGAAGAATTACAATAATGAAAATTACAATAATGAAAATTACATTAATTAAATTGGAATAGGCGATTTATGTCGAAAATACCTTTAAAACGGATAATTTGAGAAAAAGGAATAAAAGAAATAAAGGAACGAATTACGAACAGAAATTAGGTGATAATACGAATATTAGTTAATTAATACGTAAACTAATTAAACTACGTCAAGGCAGAAAAGGAGTTCAGAGACAGAACTCATCCTGGAACAGGCGCAGCAGACACTGCGCCTTTTGGAAGAAGAGCGCGCAGCGATTCTTTGCGTCTGTTCAAGGGTGAGTTCAGGTGTAGTTTGAATCGCAAATCGTTAATGTTAATTGGTAAATTAATGGATTGATTTGATAATATGACTCGGATGAAAGTAATTAATGGATTATTTACATACGATTGAGGCCACAAAACAGTAAAACATGGATGAGACGGAAATAAACGGATTAATTATGTGAAGGGTCGATTAATTAGTGAATTAAACTAACGAATGAATTAGATTAAACTAAACATGATGAATATGACGAATTAACAATGAATATGGATGCAAATATATCAAAGGTGAATTCCAGAAACTCAATATTGATGAAATTGAATCTCTAAAACCCGGATTGAATTTAATGACGAAAACCCGCAAATATTGATTATAGAGGATTTAAGTCGGATTTATGATGAACTAAACATGTGAATGAACGATAAATAATATACATGTGATTATTATGCTATCATGTGAACGAATATTTAATCAAACAAACAAAATAAAAGCAAGACGAAATTACAGAGGACGAAGAAGAAGAAAAGAAGCGAGAAGCTGGCGCCCCTCACGAAGAGGCGCAGCAGGAACTGCGCTCCTTCGAAGAGGCGCAGCAGTTGCTGCGTCTTTTCTCGACGTCTGTCTACTGGAAATCCGCAAAAACAGGTTTTTAAAGACGGTTTTAGAAATCGATTTTAATGGTGTTTTCGACATAAACCTTACAATGATGATACGATAAGATAAATAACAATAAATAAAGAGGAATATACACCCTCAGACTTACACGTTGACGGAACGAGATGAACTAAGAAGATCGATTAGTGAATGCTCGACGCGAATGCAAGGAAAGAATGCCCTCGTGAGAGGAAAACGATTTAACAAGTTGATTAATTAGATTGATTGAGTGTAGTGGTCAAATTGGTCGGTCATGCAACGGAGAGGCTGGTACCCGGAAAGATCCGAGCTTACGTGGTCGAAGGTTCAAGCACGTAGGCGCCAATTACTAAGAACGAAGTCTAGAATGCAAAGGGAGAAGAGAAGGGCGGACACTCGCGTGAGAAATATGAGGAACGAAGGCTCCTATTTATACTAAACACGCGGAGGTTTAGGGTTTCGGAGACTCTTTGGAAGTGAATCTCGGAAAGATATAAAAAAGATACGTAAATCATGCAAAGAAGGGCCTGGGAAGAGGCGCAGCAGCCACTGCGTCTCTTGGAAGAGGCGCAGCACTTGCTGCGTCTATTCCCAGGAGGTTTCCTCCTGTTTAAGAAAGATTTCCGTGTTTTAGTTATGGTAGGACGGAATTAATTCGATTATCTTTAATATCTTACGTAAATATTACGGGATATTATTTGCCAAAAGATAAAATTTGAGAAATATGGAATAGAATTATCCGGAACATTCGAACATTCGACTCGGGATTTAACGGCTATCGAGAAAATGAAGACGGTTTTTGACCCGGACTCGAATGTACTCTAATTTATCGCCAAAACGACCGTATCGGGACGTAGATGACAACTAAGAGGCTGACATTAATATTTGAGCAATCACTTGACGATAATCTTACGAAATGTCACAAATCGTTCCGCGGATCAAACATGCGGCCCAATCATCACCGGGTGGTTTGCGAGAGGTGCAAAAACGAGGTGTCTACAGAGCCCCCACTTTGACTGAGGCTTGGACAAGGCGAAAGTCAAAGTATAGCCATCAGGTCAATCGAAGATTACAACCTGACGACTATGGCGACGCGAGGCGGCTCAAGGGGTCTGAGCCAAGGACCTGTCGTCGGGAACATTTTAGAGTCTGTCGACTATCGGGGAGGGTCGTTTAAAGTCCATTAGACTACGTAAGGAAGCTCGCCAGGCCACAAGAAGAAATCATACCGAGACTTAATCGAACTTCGCGGGAAGCAAGAAATATTGAAAAAACGGCAGGACGTCGGTAGAAACTGCTGAGGATCCGCTTGCGTCGGTCTCAAGCGAACTCTTGTTGGGAAATTTGGAGGCTGAATCTGCTTGCGTTGGTCTCAAGCGAACTCTGGCTGGGTGACCATATTGATGACTTTGGGGAATCTGCTTGTCTCTGTCCTCAAGCAAACTCTCGTTGGGTGATTATTTTGACGACTAGGAATATCTTGATCGTCATGGGAGAAACTTCGAGTGAGCAGTACTGCAAAATACTACTGCGCTGGATAAAATAAGTTGAGCAATACTGCAAAATACTGCTGCGCGGGATAAAATGGGTTTGGACAACACTGCAAAATATTGTCGCGCTGGACAAAACGCGGGCCAGAACGAAAGAAAATCGTCGAAACGGACCAAAATGGTAAAATAGCATTGAAGAAAAGGCGCACCAAAGATGGGCCCACAAATAACGAACTCATAACGAACTTTTGAAAATTCGTATGGAGGGAACAAAAGGAAGAGGCGCAGCAAGAGCTGCGTCTCTTGGAAGAGGCACAGCGCCTGCTGCGTCTTTTCCCCAATTTGGCAATTCCTGCGTAAAAACGCGAAATCAGAAGGTTTATTGTTCATTTTATTCGAAACATAAATCACTCCATTCTCTCTCAAATCTTCACCATTTCCGTCAAGGTTGGATTCAAAAGCTTGCTTTAAATATGACTAATCGAGGTATGTGTCTTAATCTTGCATTAATCGTCCGTATTTGTCGAATTTAGAGCCGCAATGATCTAGGGTTTTCGACCCATTTGATCGAAAATTTGGGGCTTTTCCCCCAAATGGATTTGTCTTGCCAAATTGATGCTAGAAATGGATATTAGGTAATGTTAGGAACATAACCATGTATTTGCTTTGAATTTTCATCGGGTTTTGAGCCCTTGAGCGAATTTTGAGACGGTTTCACAGCTAGATCGTAAATTGCTTCGAAAATGGCCTTAGGATTGCCCATTTGCGATGAAATTTGATATTTGGAACCCTTGGATGATGGGTAAACTTCCCGTCATTTCGGAATTTTGGTTGGTGACAACTTTTGCAGGGCACCTTTCTAGGGCATAACCGCCATTATAGCGAAATGCTGCCGAATTTTCGACTTGGACCCGGGACTAGGCTTTGACTTAGACTTGACTTGACCCAATTTGTCACATGAGTGATTGGGTTGGCGGGAATATGGCCAAGGATGGCCAGAAATGAGGAATTCTCGGGCCTTGGAGGCTCGAAAAAAAACCTTAACAAAGGCTCGCCGTCACGTGACGCGGCCTGCATTTGCTTTAATGTTGCAGGTGACGATGCTTCTACTTCTGGGAGGACTCCCATGGATGTAGACGCTGCTGTTGTGGAGGAGGCTTTGGAGCAGGCCTTCAACGCTGCGGTGATGGCTGCTGCGGACGAGATTCCCGAGGAGGAGGCTGCCGAGGAGGAGGAGATTCCGAGACGGGCCCACCTCGGACGAGGGGGTCGTCAGCTGAGAGGGGCTCCCGCGTGGGCGGAGACTTGGGAGAGTAGGCACCTTGTGTGGGCTGCAGAGGGTCACTTGTCCTACAGGACAGTGAAGAGCTTGGTAAATAGGAATTCCCTAACTCATTGCCTATCCCTTTCTATTTTTGTTCAAATTTCCTTTCAAATTTACTTAAAACTAAAGATAGCTTTATTTCGAATCATAATAGGAGGCCGGGAACATCAGGTCGTTTTCAGGGTACACGACGGCGATGGAGCACTACGAGCGGCTGTCGGCGGAGGAGAGAGCCATGATCGAGCGCGGGGCGTTCGGTCCTCTGGTTCAGGTTTGGAGGGATATCGTGAAGAGGAAGTTGCGGGCCAACCTTAGCCTGGTTCGCGCCTTCTTGGATCGATTTTGGGATACGACTTCCACGTTTCACCTGCCTTTTGGTGAGGTGGGAGTCACCTTGGAGGATTGCGGCATGATTTCGGTGCCGTGCGGGGATCGAGGAGATGGTGTGGCCGGAGACTGGCATGAGGGCGGATTCGGCCGAGGCGAGGAGGTTGATTGGCTGGAACCTGTCGCCGAAGGCTGTTGCGGTGCCGGGTTTGGTACCCAGTACCTATGTTCGAGATTACTTTGCGGGGAAGACCCCGGCATCGGTGGTGATTGATGGGAGGGAGTCTGCTCCTCCTCCTTGTACAGCTGAGCAGAGGGCTCGTCTTTGGCTTTGGTGGTTCTTGTCTTCGATTTACCTCGGAGACAAGGGCGAGAGGCTATCGACGAAGCTTCTCCCCTTTCTTTCTGACCTGAGCTCCCTAAGGCGTTGGGATTGGGTCACTGCTGGTTTTGCGGTCCTCATCCGCTTTATGAGGGCCATGGTTCGTCCGGAGTTGATGGAGAAGGGGACTTCTCCTGGTGCCGTCGGACCTGGGCTACTGTTGGAGGTATGAACCTTCCTTTAGATCAAAGTAAATTCTTTTCTTTTATCAAAGATCGAAAGACCGTCATTGACTATCCTGTTTTACAGGCGTGGGTGTACTCTTACTTCCCGGGCCTCGCGCCCAAGAGGACGGAGCCGCTGGAGAGGGCCTATCCCGTGGTGAGGGACTGGGTCATGTGCCGGACGAAGAGCAAGCGTTCTTCTCACAACGTCTACCGGCGAGATGTGAACGCTCTTCAGCCGAGCAGCGTGAGTATCCCATTTGTATGCACTTATTCTTCTCATACTTTGTTTTAAATTGATCCTAGGAATGATCTCTGCCTTCATATCATCGCAGTGGGTGCCCAGACCTTGGGCGGAGTACGCTGGAGCGCCTCCTTTTGTCGCTGAGGTCCTTCGACCTAGGAGCTCGAGTCGGCTGTTGTTGTGGACGTCAATGGGTCCTGTGTGGTACTTAGGCGAGCGTTTAGCTCGTCAGTGCTTTCGGGGCGCGTTGACGGTTCCCATTGACCCTCCGAGGACGATGTTCAGGGAGCCTTCTGAGGCTGAGAGGGAGGCAGACTTGGCTGGTGCCGGCGGCGACGACCTTCTTCTGCCTGGTGAGGACTACTCGGCGTTCCTTTACGGGAGGTTGGCGTACTGGCCAGTGGTGGTGAGTATCCCTTATTTTTGATTTGACTTCGGGAACTACGATGAAAGGTCATCGATTAATGAGAGCCATTTGTCTTTGCAGGAGGTTGAGGCGGCGGGCATCGAGCCCCCAGTGTACCCCGAGACCCTCGAGTACACTGACGCGACTGGGAGGACGACAATCTCCGAGCTGCGTGACTTTGACGTAGCTGTGACGGATGCTGGCTTAGATGACTGGCAGCATCTGATTCGGAGGGTGAGTTCTTATTTTGCACAGTTTTCGTGTAAGAACACGTTTGATTGAACTGGTTCAGTTTACTGAGAATTCTTTTTTGAAATGCAGGTCGCGCCATCTCGGTTTGTGGCACTATGGAGGGTGGCCAACCGGCTACGAGCTACGGCCATTGAGGCACTCGTGGGCGGTCGAGGTCGTCAGGTATGAACCTCATTTGTTTTCCCTTGATCTTTGGTTTTTCAGTTTTGTTTGAAATGATTGACACGAGCCAATTTCTTGTTGTCCATAGGCCGATCGTGAGCTGGAGCGAGAGTTGACCCAGTCTCGGGAGGAGACGGCTCGTTTGTCGAGGGAGCTCGAGTTTCGGGATGCCGAGATCGCCGCCCTTATGGCGAGGGTTGCCGAGCTGGAGGGTGCTCAGCAGTAGTCTGCGTGGTTTTGTTTTTGAACATTTTTGGATTTGTTTGGGGCGCAAGCCCCCAGTTTTAGATTTGGACTTGTTTGGGGCGAAGCCCCCAGTTGCATATTTGAACTTGTTTGGGGCGAAGCCCCCAGTTTGCTTGTATATTTGCCTTTTGTTGTATATACGACGGCCTGAGTGCCTTTTGTTGCTGGGTTGCGTTATTTATACCTGCAGGTTAGCTTTTGAACAGGTTTGGTAGACAACGGTTTGCACCGTCATGCTGCCGAAATTTACATAGACAAATCACGTAAGACATACATTTTTATATACACGTAAGGCCTTTAATTAGTGCAAAATGAGACTCGAAAGGATGTGAAAATGCAAAAATTTGCAAAAATTTTGTCGGAAATGACCGGACGGTAGGGAGGGTTACCCCCGAAAAAAAAAAGAAAAAGAGAAATCTATAAGTTAGAAAATGGAAAAAAAGTAGAAATTAAGAAAATGAAATGATTAAGAACATATTGAAAATAAAATAAAAATGAAAACTAAATATAAAAGTGTGAAAAAAAATGGCGGAAAATGTCGATGTCGCCTCGAAACGCGCGCTTGTGGATTAAGAAAACCTGAAGCATGGTAAATTACTCGGATTTACCAAAATAAAATCCCGTAGGAATAGGAAATTATTCGCATATAGAGTTAGGAAAGATCCAAACGCGGAAATCACAGGAATAAGGCTGGGGAAGAGGCGCAGCATGAGCTGCGTCCCTTTGAAGAGGCGCAGCAGGTGCCGCGCCTGTTCCCAAGCAGGTCAGTTCTGACGGATTTTTGGAAACAGCAATTAGTATAAATAGAAGCGTCGACGAAGCTTTGAATCATATAATTCTTCCGTCTCTTCTTCGTCGATTCACACATAAAAACTCCCAATAAATTTTCAAGAGAAAATTATCATCATGAATACCTTAGAGATTCGCTTGAAGGAATGGACTAATGAGTTTTCGAACATTGAGAAACATGACATGGATGCTTATAACCTTGGATCTTTGTTGAGTTTGAAACTCATTAAGGTCGTAAAACCGTTCTTGGACGCTTGCCTTGATTATTGGGACCCAAATTACCATGTTTTTGCGTTCCCAGGAGGTGATATTTGTCCTTTTCCGGAGGAAATTGCGCTATTGGGGGTGGGACCCCGAACATTTACTCCGCCATCCCTTCTACCGCTCGGGGTATAAGAGCAAGTTTAGAGATTTGCTTGGACTTACTAGACTTGAGGTGGATCGCCTTGTTACTCCGAAGGGCGTGAGGATGCTAGATTTTATAGACCGATTCATCAACAGGGCCGACCCTACCGTCTCTTATGTTGCTAGGAGGAGAGCATTTGGCTTCTGTTTGCTTCATGTTTATGTCTTTCAGGGACATGTTGATGAAGATTTGAGAGGTGATCCCCGTCTATTGGGCCTTATTGAGCAAATGGAGCTGCGCAGGAGCCCAGCTTGTCTATGTTTGGGGGAGATTATCTTGGGTTTGGACAATAGGAAATCCAACCGCGATCTTCCATTTTTGGGGAGTCCC
The DNA here is from genome assembly GCF_048544455.1 of Silene latifolia. Taxonomy (NCBI): domain Eukaryota; kingdom Viridiplantae; phylum Streptophyta; class Magnoliopsida; order Caryophyllales; family Caryophyllaceae; genus Silene; species Silene latifolia. Next base: position 41,415,155 of record NC_133534.1, read on the forward strand.
GTTATCCTACAGGTAAAAGACACCCTTCTTTTTTTTTTTTTTTTTTTTTTTTTTTTTTTTTTTTTTTTTTTTTTTTTTTTTTTTTTTTCGTTTTTTTTTTTGTGGGTGTCTAATACCTGTTTTTTTGGAAGGTTTGGCTTATGGAACGGCTCCGATTGCTCGAGCCCCCAGTTCATGCACTTTCCTATCATGCCCGTATGATTTCGATGAGGACACGACTGTACATGGTGGACTTCACCCGGGTCTGCGATTATTGGAAGAACAAGCTGAAGAATGATGATGGCCCGCTGATCAGATGGGTCGTTCCGTGGTGGCACCTCAAGTCTGTCACTGGAGTGTCTTCTTTGGATCCTACTAGGTCCGCGCGCATTCCTGGATTGGAGTTTATGGTGTGCATCTTTCCTGAGAGATTGATGAGGCAAGTCGGGTTGAAGCAGATGATCCCTAGGCTTGACACCGTTTCAGATCTGCTATGGCGCTTACTACGAGAGAGCCGAAGAGAGTGGGCTATGAAGTGGGCCCAAAGGAACATGTGGTTCTTGAACTTCTCCTCCAATGCCTTGTGGGTGTCGGACTCTTATCTGAGGTGGAGGAAGGCCGCAGCTTCGGAAGAGCGTGAAAGACTGAGGAAGCGCGAGCCCGTTGACTACAAGGTGCGCGAGGGAGAGAAAGAGAAGGAGAAGCATCTGACTGAAGGAGAAGAAGAAGCCGGGTTCCAAGTCATTCATCCTTCGAAGAAATCGAAGACTACTCCTGTCGCAGAGATGGTGGTTGGCAAGAATGGAAGAGTCAGGCCTCGAGAAAGACCGTTGGTGATTAGGTCTGAAGTGGTGCAAGAGCGCCCGGCTCGAGGTCGTGACAAGAAATATGACAAGAACGACAAGGGCAAGGGGAAGATGGAGGAATAGCCCAAGTCTTATTTATTATTTGATTTTTATTATTATTGTCGTAATAAGAAAGGAGGGATTTTTAGAATCCTAGCCTAGTCTATTTTTATTATTTGCCGTATTATTATTATTAGAAATTGAATGAAATAAAAAGGTTAAGTGGTTATGAAACCGTTGTGATTTTCTTTAATTATCCTTGTCGAATTTCAAATGCAATGCAAATGTCCTTCTATTTACATTTTAAATATAATGGTGGGTTGAATCCCTTGAAGGATTGCCTACGTATTCACTTTAGAAAAGCGAAATCAAACCCTTGCGCGTAGTTCGAGTAAATGTAAAAGAATAATTGTTCGAAGCAAGAGCTTGTAATGAACATAGAAAATAAGCATGAGCCTTTGCTTACTCGGGAGGTGCGAATTTAGTTTGTTTGATGATATGAGGATGACAAGTTTGCCAAGATGCACGAGCATAGTGACATTCAAATGGGCCAGGGGCCGTTTATTTAGTGCCACAAGAGCGACACGTAGGTTTACGCGAGGCGCGTTTTTTGTTCCTGTTCTAGGCATAGTATCGTTTCAGTTGGTCCAGATTTGTGGGGTTTGAGAACTCATTCCGTCTAGGTCGTGATTCTAACCGCACCCCACGGGAGTATTGATTTGACTAGATATGGTCCCGGCCCGATTAGGTTTGAATTTTCCCCTTGGGTCGACAGGTAAAAGAGCTCTGACCGATTTGAGAACTAAATCTCCTTCTTTGATGTTTCTTGGCCTAACCCTTTTGTTGAAAGCTCGTTTGATACGTGCTTGATATGTTTGGACATTATGTAAGGCACGAAGCCTACGTTCATCCAGGAGGATGAGTTCTTCGTATCTATCCCTCTTCCAATCGGCTTCAGGGATTTGACTTTCGAGTAGGATGCGCAGGGATGGTATTTCTAGCTCAACTGGTTGCACGGCTTCCATGCCGTAAGTCAAATAGAAAGGAGTGGCCCCATTGGGCGTCCTAACTGATGTACGATACCCCCATAAAGCAAAGGGTATTTTGCTTGACCAATCTCTATAATTGTCAGTCATTTTCTTGAGGATTGTGACGACATTTTTGTTAGCCGCCTCTACCGCGCCGTTGGTCTGTGGTCTATAGGGCGAAGAGTGGTGATGCTTGATCTTGTACTTGGCTAGCAATTGTTCGGTTTCGGCTTGGAAGTGGGACCCATTATCACTGATGATCTCATGTGGGCAACCATATCGACAGATGATGTTATTTTGTATGAATTTGGCTACATTTTTGGCCGTAAGAGCGGTGTAGGAAGCCGCTTCTACCCACTTGGTGAAGTAGTCAATTGCTACTAGGATGAAACAGTGACCTCCTGTTCCGGCTGGGGTTATTTTCCCAATTATGTAAATTCCCCATGCGGAGAATGGCCAAGGAGATGTCATCGTATAGAGCAACGAAGGAGGGACATGTTGTACATTCCCGAAGATTTGGCAATTGTGGCAATGTCTCACATATTTGATGCAATCGGATTCCATTGTGGTCCAATAGTACCCTAGACGTGTGATTTTCTTTGCCATCATAGGTCCACTCATATGAGGACCGCATTCTCCGTCGTGGACTTCCTCCATCACCTTTCGTGCCTGTGAATGATCAAGGCAACGTAGGATTACACCAAGAGGTGTTCTTTTGTATAATTCTCCTTGCATGAGAACGTATTGTGAAGACAATAGGCGTATAGCCCGTTGTCCCCTCTTGTCCATATCTGGTGGATAGGTGCCATTAAGTTTGAAGTTTAGGATTGCTTGGAACCGGGGTTCTGTGCGATTTCTTCTTCATCGGTAATTTGATGGACATAAGCCGGCTCCGACCGTCGTTCGATACACAAAGGCATTTCCATCATGTAGTCTGGCATGTTTATCAAAGATGCAAGTTTCGCAAGAGCGTCTGCAAATTGATTTTCTTCTCGAGGTAGGTGTAAGTAGGTTACGTGATCAAAGAATTGAGCGACTTGGTCTATCCTAGCCTGATAGGGTGCTAGGCTTTCACTTCGGATTTTCCAGGATCTCGTAACTTGGTTGATGATTAGTGACGAATCCCCATGCACTCGGAGGTTTTTGATGCCTAAGCTTACTGCCGCTTGTAGTCCAATTAGACAAGCCTCATACTCTGCGGCGTTGTTTGTCACCTCGAAGTCGAGTTTGACACAGAATCGGTGTATGCTCACCTTCAGGAGAAATGAGCAACACTCCTATCCCAAATCCTCTTAGGTTTGATGCTCCATCAAAGTATAGGTCCCAGGAGTCTACATCTGTTTGAAGTATATCCTCGTCGGGAAATGACCAAGTATCTATGGTTTGTGCGTCGTCGATGGGATTTTCTGCGAAGAATTCGGCGACGGCGCGACCCTTTATTACTTTCAGTGGCACATATTTGAGGTCAAATTCCGAGAGCATCATGGTCCATCTTGCCAGGCGTCCGTTGAGGACGGGTTTCTCGAAGAGGTATTTGACTGGATCCATTTTGGAGAATATCTTGACGGAATAGCTAAGCATGTAGTGACGTAGCTTCTTTGTTGCCCACACAAGAGCGAGGCATGTCTTTTCGAGTTGTGAGTATTTGCATTCGTATTCCAAAAACTTCTTACTTAGATAGTAAATAGCTCTTTCTTCACTTCCTACGGTTTGAGCTAGCATGGCACCCATGGCGGTTTCGGTTACCGTGAGATACAAACCAAGAGGTTGATCTTGTTGTGGTGGCATGAGCACTGGTGGTTTAGCCAATATCTCCTTGATTCGGTCGAACGCCTTTTGACAATCATCATCCCACATGGTGTGGTCTGTTTTCTTGAGTTTCTTGAAGATGGGCTCGCAAATCATCGTAAGTTTCGATATGAATCGACTTATGTATTGAACTTTTCCCAGGAATCCTCTGACTTCTTTTTCTGTTTGAGGTTGTGGCATTTCAATCAGAGCTTTGATTTTGGAAGGATCTATTTCTATACCTCGTTGGCTAACGACGTATCCTAGGAGTTTGCCAGATGTTACCCCAAATGTGCATTTCTGAGGATTGAGTCTCATGTTATACTTCCGCAGCCTTGCGAAGAACTTGCGAAGGTTCGCAATATGTCCCTCTCTCTCCTTGGATTTGACGATCATGTCATCTACATACACCTCAACTTCTTTGTGCATCATGTCGTGTAAGAGTGTAGTTGCGGTGCGTTGGTATGTAGCTCCGGCGTTGATCAATCCGAACGGCATTACTGTATAGCAATAGGTTCCCCATTGGGTGACGAACGCGGTCTTATGCATGTCTTCCATGGCCATCTTGATTTGGTTATAACCCGCATACCCATCCATGAAGGATAGTAGCGCGTGGTCGCAAAGATTGTCCACCAATATGTCGATGTGAGGCAGAGGGAAGTCATCTTTTGGACTCGCTTTGTTCAAATCCCTAAAGTCAACACAAACTCGGATTCTCCCATCCTTTTTGGGTACGGGTACTATGTTAGCTACCCAGTCAGAATACTCGGAAACTTTGATGAACCCGGCTTTGAATTGTTTGTCAACTTCTTCCTTAATCTTTAGAGCCCACTCTGTTCTCATTCGTCGGAGCTTCTGTTTCATAGGCTTGAAACCTGGCTTAATTGGAATTCTATGTTCGGCAATATCCCTGTCGATCCCTGGCATGTCTTTGTAGGACCAAGCGAAGATGTCTTTGAATTCATTTAGGAGGTCTATGAGGTCGACCCGTTCGGTAGAGCTCAAGGTAGTCCCTATCCTAAGTTATTTGGGTTCTAGTTCTGTTCCTACATTGATGGGTTCGGTGTCCTCAATTACTGGTCCCCCTTCCCTTTCCTGTAATATTTCTTTGGCTACGTAGGGAGGTATTTCGGTCAAGTCTGGGTCTTGGTCATCCTCAGTATCATCATAAACAGAATTGCACTCAAGATAACGCAAAGAGTAAGCAGAACCTGATTTATTCATATTAAGATTCGAGTAAAGTTGAAACAAAGAAGCCAACTGATCCATGGTCAGTGGCGGCAAAGGAAAACGATGGTGGGGCATTTCCCGAACTACTGTGACTACTCGATGCTAAGCTAGGAGAAACGAAGGGAGTGGGGATGACGACAGGAGTAGACTCTCTAATGACTTCTCTAGACTCCGACTCCGACTCCGACTCCGACTCGAACTCGTCGTCTTCTGGTTCTCCTTTGAACATCTCTCCTTCTCCAGTAGTGAGCTTGAAGAGCCTTCCTTGATTGTTGGTCCATTTGATGGATTTTCTCCATCCTTTCTGCTGCTTTGTGTCGATTTCTGTGATCAATGCGGTGGGGTTGAAACGATCGTCTTGAAGTATCATAGTAATGATCTCATCCTGCGCGGCCCTAATGAATCGGTCCTCTCCAAATAAGAGGCTAACAGCTTGTTCGTCAAAGCAGGGTGCTTGACGGGTTTTGACGGTAGGAACCGTTTCGGGAGGAATGAAGTAGCAATCGTGAAAGATCTCGATTCCGGCTAACTTCCTCTCAAGGTAATGCCAAGGTTCGGGAAACCCGTGAAAGAGTTCTGAACTTCCTTCTTGAACGAAGTATCCATTTAAGGTGGGGAGATATGGCCTCATTTGGACTCCTACATACTTGCGATTTTGGACTTGAGCGAGCATTTCGAGAACTTCTTCAGTTGTGGGTTTATACCCTAGTCCAAGTGGTATTCTCGATGAGTTGCCTTTCTTGTATGGCGCGAAGGTGTTCTTCCGAATCGGGTTCAAAGGCATTCCAGGGAAGTATCCCTGATTTTTGAGTATGTGGTTGACCACCAAGTTAGAGTAGGGATTATAGTATAAGGGTGCCAACTCACTTTCTATGACATTTACACTTTGGAAGCCCCCAAGTTCGTATATGGGATCTGCAAGGACTTGATTGTTTGATTGCTTCTCAATTATTGCCTTGATAGGCGACGAAGTGATCGTCACAACTTTGCCATTGAGTGGGATCTTGATCTTTTGGTGAAGGGTGGATGTCACTGCTTTGGAAGCATGAATCCAAGGCCTCCCCAGAAGTATGTTGAATGAAGCTTCGATGTCCACTATTTGGAAGTTGACCTTTCGCTCGATTGGTCCCGTGGCTATGGTTAGGCTAGCAAGTCCAACCACCTTTCGTCGCGTACCGTCGTATGCACGTACACCTTGATTGGTGGGAGTCCAATCCGACTCTTTCATGCCCAATTTATATGCCATTTTGAGGGGTATGACGTTGACCGCGGAGCCATCATCTACCAAAGTCATTGGCACATTCTTCTTTAGACAGATGACAGTGATGTATAGAGCAAGGTTGTGACTAGCGCTGAAAGGTGGCAAGTCTTCATCTGAGAAAGTAATAGGATTACTTAACTTCGGTGATTCTTGGAAGACCAAGTTGACTACATCCTCGGGAGTAGAGTTATGCGCTACATTCAATTTGGCCAAAGCTTGCAGTAAAGCTTGGCGATGTGGAAATGAGCTTGCCACTAGTTGCCAGACTGAAAGATCAGCCTTGGTTTTCTGTAATTGCTTGAGCAAATGATCAGTGGGATCGTCTTCGTTGTCATTTGGTGTGATGACATTGGTTGGACCGTTTTGAGTAGTACTTTGGTATGGACGACCCGAGCGAGTTAGGTGATCCACATCTTGATCTTCGCCATTTTGGACTATTTCTTTTACCAAAGAGTTTTCAATGAGATATTCGTCTTCATCGTCATCGGCCCAAACTCCATTGATTGCAGCTAGTTCTTTCATCCTCATGATGTCACTTTCTAGTTGTATGATTTGATCGACTAGCTTGTCGACCACGGCGACTACTTCTTGCATAGTGGCATTTTGAGCGAAGGTCAATGGTATGCGTTCTTTAGGTGTTGCCTTGGGATTGCGTAAGGTCGTTACCATGTTTTCTAGTTCCCACACTTGTCTATCTACACTCCTTGCCCATGCGATGAAGTCGGAAATGGTAGGGGAGATGGTAGAGTAGAGTCTTTCTTTCTCAATTGCATGAATTTCGTTTTCGGTGGGAGAAATGAGATGTGAGCAATCTAAGGTAGATTCGTCACTTGTAATCACTAGAACTCCAAGAGGATTCTGAGTGTTGTTGGGTTTACCTCCTGGTGGGATTGGAAGTCGACCGTCTTCAATCATATCCTGAAGCACGTGTTTCAACTTGTAGCATTTTTTTCGTATCGTGCCCCTTGCCCCTATGGTATTCACAGTAGGAATTTTCGTCCCAGAATTTGGACTTCCTTTCAGGTTCGGGAGTAGGCCCAATGGGTTGAAGTTTACCTTGCTTCATTAGTCTTTTTAGAGCATTGGAGTATGTATCCCCAAGGTTTGTGAACTTCCTTGGTGGGCTAGTTTTCTTGGACGGCTCGAGAAGGTTAACTTCGTCGGTCTTGCTAGTAGAGCCGTATGAACGACTTGTGGACCCTTGGTATCCTCGACCTACCGTTTTGGACAGGAGCCCTTTGCGGATGTCGTCTTCAATTCGTGTCCCTAGTACAGTTAAGTCCTTGAAGGTCTTGATGTTTTGATATCTCAAATGGTTGGCATATATGGGCTTGAGATTATCCACAAACTTTTCCACGAGAGTAGCCTCGTCCGGGCGTTCAACTAGTTGGGTACTAGTTTTCCTCCACCTACTTAGGAAGTCGGTGAATCCTTCCTTGTCATTTTGGGTAAGAACCTCTAGAGTACGCATGTTGACTTGGATCTCGGCATTATCCGCGTATTGTTTCGAGAATTCGATGGCGGCGTCCTCCCAAGTAGCGACCTTTTTGTGATCTAAAGTGTAGAACCATTGCTTTAAGATGGTGTCAAGAGATGAAGGAAAGATCCTTAAGAACATCTCGGGTTTGATGCCTTTGATAGACATGTAGTCCTTGAAGGCGCGGATGTGGTTCAAAGGATTCTCATGTCCTTTAAACTTAGGGATATCTGTCATGCTAAAGTTAGTGGGCAATTTGGAATTGACGGCTTCATACTTACGATTGTTCTCCCTGTAAATGTCATCCCCCTTAAGGTACATCAATTGCTCCTCTAGGTATTGGAGTCTTTTCTCAGCTGCAGTTGTCCCTTGGAGAGGATTCTCATCTTTAGACTCGTCATCGGAAAATTGTAGTACTCCACCTTTAGGGGGAGGTAGCTTTCCCTCTACATCAAAGATGCGGCCTTCGATAAGTTCGAGGCGGTCATAGGTTTGTTCTTGAGTGATTTGCATTTGGGCTATCGCGGCTAGGATTCGATCACTATTTTCTTGAATTTGCTGGAGGTTTTTTTCATCACTTGACCCAGGCATCTTGGAAACTGGATAAGAGATCGACGACGAATCAAAACACGATCGACCATTCTATCACACTTGCTAAAAGAGGAAAAGTTTTGACTCGTGAAGTGGGTGTGTGCCACTTGTGTTGAGTGAGTTTTGAAGAAAGACAAGGTCTTTGAAAATGTGTGTCCTAGCCAACTGTAGTGTAGTTGTAGGAGTGGACTCGAGGTGAGGTTTGAAATGGGCTTATGGCCCGAATTTTGACACGACAAACGGACAGAGTTTTGACCGGATTTTGCGCTAATTAAAGGCCCCTTTTTCGAAATTCTTGATTGAAATTGGGTTTTGATTTTTGAAAATTCGTCATGATTTGTTTTGAAATGGTGATCACGTAAGGTATACACATTTATACAAGCATTATAACGGGATGTTGAGTGCATTTAGAAGGGTTTTGGTTTAAAGGGTGGGTTGCCATACCGAACCATCAAACCCGAAGTCTGTGGAGAGGCTCGTGCCAAACAAGAGTAAGGCCGATTCCTAGTCCATTTCCTCAAGTAGTGAAGGCCCTTGATACAAACAAGAGTAAGCATCATGGTATGGATGACGTCAATCGCTATCCATCCTTAGGCCCAAATAAGAATTAGGACCGTTTAGACGGGACGATTGGTCGAATGGGTTGGGTTGGGCCTAGGAAGGCCGAATTAAACGGTCTAGGAAGACCGAGTTATGAAAACCGACAATTGTCTTGTACAAACTTATTCCCTAACCTTGTTCAAGTTTCACCCTAGCTACACGTAAGTGTATTTCCCAATGAGTCGCCAAAGCGTGGAGCGGGCCGCCCACGGGGGCGCTTGGTTGAGAAACGAGGGACAAGCGTTTGCATTTTGTAAGGAGTCGCCACCAATTTTTATGGAAAATTGGAACCGTTCGAATACCTCGTGCCATGTCAAGACACAAAGTAGTGACATGAACACTAAGCAATCGTTACCCTTAGCATTCTATGTCTAGAATGACTCTCGTGGATGCCAATGAACACGGGTGCTCACGGAGATCTGGAGTAAGGGGTGAGGGTACGTATTAGGAAGCTCTTTTGATCGAACACCTAATCCCGCCCGCCTCGATAGCGGCCTCTACTAATGATTAGGGAGTTTATTCATACTTGATATATCGTCGGCTATATGCATGCAATGCAACATCCAATAGATTAATCCTAGCATGTGAGAATTAGGCTAAGTCTGTTGACACGTAATTAGCATACAATTGGGTCGAAGTAGAATTTAATGTCGATTTACATATGAAAACATACAAGAAATAGGATAAATGAAATAAAAGAAGAATTACAATAATGAAAATTACAATAATGAAAATTACATTAATTACATTGGAATAGGCGATTTATGTCGAAAATACCTTTAAAACGGATAATTTGAGAAAAAGGAATAAAAGAAATAAAAGAAATAAAGGAACGAATTACGAACAGAAATTAGGTGATAATACGAATATTAGTTAATTAATACGTAAACTAATTAAACTACGTCAAGGCAGAAAAGGAGTTCAGAGACAGAACTCATCTCGAACAGCGCAAGCGGAGACATGCGCCCTTTGGAAGAGGCGCGGCGATTCTTTGCGTCTGTTCAAGGGTGAGTTCGGCGTGAAGCGAATCGCAAATCGTTAATGTTAATTGGTAAATTAATGGATTGATTTGATAATATGACTCGGATGAAAGTAATTAATGGATTATTTACATACGATTGAGGCCACAAAACAGTAAAACATGGATGAGACGGAAATAAACGGATTAATTATGTGAAGGGTCGATTAATTAGTGAATTAAACTAACGAATGAATTAGATTAAACTAAACATGATGAATATGACGAATTAACAATGAATATGGATGCAAATATATCAAAGGTGAATTCCAGAAACTCAATATTGATGAAATTGAATCTCTAAAACCCGGATTGAATTTAATGACGAAAACCCGCAAATATTGATTATAGAGGATTTAAGTCGGATTTATGATGAACTAAACATGTGAATGAACGATAAATAATATACATTTGATTATTATGCTATCATGTGAACGAATAATTAATCAAACAAACAAAATAAAAGCAAGACGAAATTACAGAGGACGAAGAAGAAGAAAAGAAGCAGGAACTGCGGCAGCCTCACGAAGAGGCGCGCAGCAGAATCGCGCTCCTTCGAAGAGGCGCAGCGATTTTTGCGTCTTTTCTCGACGCCCGTCATCATCGGAAATCCGCAAAAACAGGTTTTTAAAGACGGTTTTAGAAATCGATTTTAATGGTGTTTTCGACATAAACCTTACAATGATGATACGATAAGATAAATAACAATAAATAAAGAGGAATATACACCCTCAGACTTACACGTTGACGGAACGAGATGAACTAAGAAGATCGATTTGTGAATGCTCGACGCGAATGCAAGGAAAGAATGCCCTCGTGAGAGGAAAACGATTTAACAAGTTGATTAATTAGATTGATTGAGTGTAGTGGTCAAATTGGTCGGTCATGCAACGGAGAGGCTGGTACCCGGAAAGATCCGAGCTTACGTGGTCGAAGGTTCAAGCACGTAGGCGCCAATTAGTAAGAACGAAGTCTAGAATGCAAAGGGAGAAGAGAAGGGCGGACACTCGCGTGAGAAATATGAGGAACGAAGGCTCCTATTTATACTAAACACGCGGAGGTTTAGGGTTTCGGAGACTCTTTGGAAGTGAATCTCGGAAAGATTTAAAAAAGATACGTAAATCATGCAAAGAAGGGCCTGGGAAGAGGCGCAGCAGCCACTGCGTCTCTTGGAAGAGGCGCAGCACTTGCTGCGTCTATTCCCAGGAGGTTTCCTCCTGTTTAAGAAAGATTTCCGTGTTTTAGTTATGGTAGGACGGAATTAATTCGATTATCTTTAATATCTTACGTAAATATTACGGGATATTATTTGCCAAAAGATAAAATTTGAGAAATATGGAATAGAATTATCCGGAACATTCCAGAACATTCTGACTCGGGATTTAACAGCTATCAGAAAATGGAGACGGTTTTTGACCCGGACTCCGAATGTACTCTAATTACTGCCAAAACGACCGTATCGGGACGTAGATGACAACTAAGAGGTTGACATTAATATTTGAGCAATCACTTGACGATAATCTTACGAATTGTCACAAATCGTTCCGCGGATCAAACATGCGGCCCAATCATCACCGGGTGGTTTGCGAGAGGTGCAGAAACGAGGTGTCTACACCACAATAAAAAAACATCCAAAAAAAAGAGGAAAAGGGAAAACCATTCCCTTTCCCCACCAAAACACAAAATAACCCTTTCTAACTTTCCACAAAATACCACTTTCCCAAGTACAATTGTTTAGGACGATTCAAATCGAGTTGCCTTCACAAAACGGATGGAAGAAACAAGCGTTCACAATTTTCGACACGAGCAATCCTCTTATTTAATTAATAATGGGAGGGATTACAATTTCAACGACAAATAAAGCTCGACAAGTCTACAACTTGTCGAAGCTAAGGTGTCAACTAACACACCTCACATAGTAAAACTAGCACAAAAGACACAATAACTAGCTAGTACAACATAATAAAAACCTACAACAATAATACAACATAATAATAAAGTGGGTAATGGAGGTCTTCACTCTTCCATTCTACCCTTGCCTTTTCCCTCGGGGTACATCTTCCCCTTGTTCTTCTTGTTGGCCCGCCTAGCATGGATTTCCTCCTCGGAACGGATCCTCAACGGATCTAAGACGGCGACGGCCTCCGGTCTAGCACAAGACCCCATGTTCGACCCAAGACGAGCCAATGCACGGCCCACCATATTCTTGGGGCCGGAACTCCTCCTCTTCGGTGGTCTCATCACATCAGGAGTAGCTCCATCAGCATACTCCTCAAAGAAGGTACGGTTGGCCTTGCCAACCTCTCGATACTTCAAATCGACAACCTCGTCCTTACGAAATTTGGATCTCTCTTCCAAGGACGGAGCACGTGACCATTTGACATAAGCGGAAGTCACCCATGTCGTGGCAACGGGGTTTGGCACCTCCCAAAGCGGCCGAGTGGCCCACCATCTTTCGAAGAACTCCACAAGCTCGGAGTTCCGGAAAACATTCTCTTGGACAAGAGTATCTTGAGCGGGCACCTTTTGTTGACGCCCCATTTGCCGCATGAGCCTTTCGGGATAAATGAAGGAAACAACCTTCAAGCCCACCACCATCAAAGAACGAGGACTAGCACCCGAAGCGGGCAACCCCGTGAAGGACCTCAAGTGCCACCATGACACCACTCAACGGATATGAGAACCACCCTCCTCCGCCAATCTTGCGGCCCAATAGGCCTCGGTGGAAGCAAAACTATCCGGGTACAACTTCTTCCTCATATTAAGGTGACGGAAGGAGTAAGAAGAAGGATTAACCGGAGGCTCTACATACCTTAGCCTCTCCAATAGCCACACTTGGAGAATCCTTGGCGATCCGAAAGAGGGAGCTTCCCCACAAGAGCCTTCCTTGTCCAAAGCTTGGATAATCTCTCCAAGCACCAACCATGATGGATCTCTACCATGCTCCATTTGCTCAATCACATGGATAAGGGTCATGCTACCATGGCTTCTTGGCCCCTCCTTCTTCAAGACATCAACAAAGAGGTACACATGGACAAGGCAAAATGCAAGAGCCCTTCTCCTAGCAACCTCCGAGACATTAGCATCTAACCGATTCGAGAAGATGTTGATAAGAGCCAACATATCCACGCCATGTGGAGCAAGAAGAAAGTTGACTTGGCTTGTTGATAAGCCCAACATGGAACGGAATTTCTCTTTGTAGCACAACCGAGTCGGAGGAAGCACCGGAGCACAACCCGGCCACCCACCAATGGCTCCAACTTCTTCGGCAAGAGGACAAATTTCACCTTTCGGGAAAACGAAAACATGATGTTTCGAATCCCAAAACCGAGAACATGCTTCAAGAAACAAAGGTTGCACCTTGACTTGACGAAGCACCAACAATTGACCGACTCCCATGCAATCGAGTTGATACTTCTCGGGAGGCTACAAATCCCGGCACCATTGTCGCAATGCATTCTCGAAAGCATCCATGAAATATTTTTGTGGAAGAAGAAGAGGTTTTGTAGAGATGATTTTGTGTTTCGGATGATGAAACAACGAAGCGCAAATGTCCCTATTTATACAAAATGATCAGCGCATTTTTCAGAAAAAGAGGAGAGCCGGCTTCCATCGCCAAGACGCTCGCGCCTCTTTGAGGCTTCTCCAGGATTCCCGCTGTTGACTTGTCTCTTTCAACATGTGTTTTCTCCTGACACCTCAAACCTCCCGCCAGGAACCTCGCGCCTCTTCGGGATGATCCGGGAAATTTTGTGTTTCTTCACACTCACATTTCCTTGTTTTCGCGTTTCACGAAATCCGACACAGTTTCCATGACGTAGCTTTAAACATACGGATTTTTTTCTTTCTTTTTTTAAGCGGGGAAGGGCTAGTCGCCCCGATCCGCGATGGATCGTTTCCATGTCAGTCGAAATTCCGAAAAATTTTCGCTTTTTCGCAAATCAAAAATCAAAATCGAAAATTGATAACACGACATCAATTTTCCTCAAAAATTCAAGCGCTCACAAATTCGAGTCTTGACCTCAAAAGCCAAATATACTCGCAAAAATCCTTTTCTAAAAATTCTTTCCTGACGGTTTGAGTTTTTATATTTTTTCGAGTCAATTTTCAAAATTTCAATGCAATTTAATTCACGACACGAGTTAATTGCTCAAATTTTCAACAATTCCTTTTGAATTCCGAACGTGGTGATTCTGTCACGGAATTTTGAAAATTCGTTTCAAAATTTCAATTTGAACTTCAAGTCATCTTGGTTAATTTTGATTTTCAAATGCTTTACGTGTTTTCAATCAATTGTTTCTACGTGTTTACGGTTTTGCGTATGTGCTATCTGTTGCCTGTTTTCTATACTAACGATGCAGGAACTGGTGCAAAGCAAAAGGAGAATCAACAGCCCACAAGCGCTCTTCCGAAACACAACACAAAAAGCTAAAAATCACAAAACCAACCACAATCCAAAAACACATATATACAAACCGCCTCACGCAAAATGTAAATATGTACAAACAAGAGTCCAAGACACGGGCAAACTACAACAACTACTCGACGTCTCCCGTCGGACCAGTCCTGGTCTCACTAGGAGTCGCCGCCAACGCAGACACCACCACCAGCTCAGACTCCCTCTCCGGGGAACTCTCCAGCGTCTCACGCTCCATCTCGACGTGAAGCTCCTCCGCTGCAGCCAACTGAGCCTTCAGAGAGGCAATCTCCGCGTCTCGACTCCGCAACTCGTCCTCATGACGCCTCAAGTCCTGGTCCCGACGGATGATCCCCAGCTCCTGGCCCGCGATCGTCGACCTGGCTGCCTCCAACTCAGCACGGACCCGAGCAAGCTCCGCCGGATCCGTTGTACCCTGCAAAACACAATAACAGATCCTCAAGATCTAAAAACGTGAAATACAACACCAAATACACGAAATACAACACACAAAACGTACCTGAGAAAGCCGAGCCTCCCTCGTAGCCAGGTCACCAGCAAGCGCCCTCCAGCGGTTAGCCATCCGCCACAAGTTCTGGTGACTAACAGTCGTCACCTACAAAACAAAAATGTCCTTCAAAACAATGCAAGGCAAAGTATAAATGGAGAAAATATTCAAGTCAGGAACTCACCCTTAGAACAGTCAACCTCCACTCTATGCCGGCATTGGCCACCTCGGCCACCGCGGGCTCCGGTAAGCGCAACTGAAGTTCCTCGCCACCCGGCCCCTGAAAAGTGGTCTCCGTCGGGAAAGCTGGGGGCTGAGTCCTCATCAGCGGGTCGACTCCCTGCCATTTGGATCCACATCAAAAAAATGACAAACCCTCCTATCAAGGGAGGCAATGAAAACAAAGAAAAGAGGAAAACATACCTCGATCGGGTACCAAGCAGGCCTTGACAACCGGAAGGTGTCGTAGTCGGCGTCCCGCAACAACAGCTCCTCACCTCCCCGACCGTGAAGGTGCTCCTCAACCTCATTAGGAGTCGACTCCTGGAACAACACCCCAGGCGGGTCAACCGGCACGACGAAAGTCTCGGTAAGGCACTGGCGAACTAAACGCTCGCCAAGGTACCGAACCGGCTCAATCGCCGTCTCCAAGTACAGGCGCAGGGAGCTGCGAGGTCGCAAACGCTCCGTGATGGCAGCCGACACACCCGTGTAGTGCTCCCAAGGCCGCCCAACAAACTGCATTCGAAACCAAGCTACTTAGCTAACTAGGGGCTTCATAAGCTACCTAGTCATCCTATCTACCTCTATGAAGGAGAAGGGGAAGAGAGCAAGAACTTACATCAGCAATCCGAAGCTTGTTCACGCGACGCCTGCAATCCTCGTAGGTCGACTTAGTCGACTTCTTCAGACCCACCGTCCAACCCCTCACAGCAGGGTAAGCCGAGGGAACACCGTCTGTAGTCCCCGGGCGCAGAGGAGTGAAGTAAGCATACAACCAAGCCTGTAATCAAATACAGCAAACACAAATTAGCTAATTTCTCAAAAAATTGCCAAAATCAAAATCAAAATCAAGCTAAAAAAAAAACTACCACAAAAAACACTCGTACCTCAAAGATGAGGTCGGGGCCAACCAAAGCAGGAGCACTACCCGCTCCCACTGTCTCCAGACGCACCGCCGCGTGCAAGTACCGGGTGAAACTCGCCAAAGCCGGCGTAACCCAGTCAAACCGACCCAAAGTGTCAAAGTCGGCGAGGAGAGGAAGCACCTTGGTCGACAAGCACTCGCCCTTGTCGCCAAAGTACGTGGCACCCAAGAAGTACCACAACCACAGCCGCGCCTCCTTCACGTCGGCCACAGCCTCTGCCTCCGGGCTCGCCAACGGCGCCGGAGCAACACCTGCCACCCTCTCAGTGAAGTGGTCCTTCCTTCACGTAGGAACTCGCAATCAGGTACGGAGTGACGTCGGAAGGCTCCGGCAAAGCAGTACCGATCAAAGTAGTGACCGCAGGAGAGGACACTCTCTCCGGAGTCGCGGTAAACTCAATGGGCAGCTCAACACAGGGAAGGCCGGATACCATGGCAAAGTCCTCTAGGGTCACGCCAACCTCCCCAAACTCCATGTGGAACGACGACGTCGTGTCCCAATACCGATACAACATGGCGCGGATCAAACACAGGTTCGACCTAATCGAGGACCTGTGAATATCACGTCAAGCGGCCACCAACGGCCCAAAAGCCGACCTCTCTATCAACGTCCTCGACCCGGCTCGGAGAACGTCGTAGAGGCCCAAGCAGGTAGAAAAGCCCGAGAAAGTCCTCATGGTGCCGATCTCCTGAAATAAAAAACAGACAACGTCAGAATGCCTATTTAGGCTCGACACTTCAAAAATGACAAATTTCAACCAGGGAATGCGACTCACCATGCCCTCGTGAGCACGGTAGGAAAGGTGCCGGTCCAGTCGAAGCAACAACTGGCTACCGTCGAAACCCTCGGCCCACTCTGGCGCCGCCCGTAAAAGCAACCCACGCGGGGCCGTAACTCGCCTGGCTCTCCAGGTCGCGATGTCAGCGTCGTCCTCAGCTGTCTCCGCTCTCCGCCTCTTGTGACCCCGAGACTCAACGTGGTGGATAGGGCCCAACTCAACAACCCTGTTGACGTCCCGCAATGTCCGCCTAGTCGCCCGAGGACGTCGCTCCCTCGAAGAAACCCTCCTCCCGGAGGTACTCGCCTCAGCCCCAGTCTGAGCTCTACCGGCACTAACAGCCCCAACAACGGGCTCCGCATGCTCCTCGACGGCCCCTGAGGCCGCAGCAGTCTGCTTAGGAGGTCTCTCCTCCTCAGTAACGTCCTCCACAACCACGGCGGGCGTGCTAACCGGAGTACTAACCGGGCCCGACCCGAACAACTCCTCAAGAGTCGCAGCCATGAACTCGGCCTGCTCCGAACACTCTCCTACAAACAAAACACGTCAGCCAAAATTTCGGCATTACGACGGCATGAAATGGATAAACCCAAAAACAAAAAACAACCTGCAATACAAAAAAGCAAGGGGCAATCCCGCCCCCAAACCATTCACAAAAAAGACACAAAAACGACTCGCCCCTCTTTTCAAGCAAAAGACGAGTCAAAACCACAAAAACGGCATTTGAAGACTCATACAAGGTCTGCGAACAACCCAAAATACATTCCCGACACAATGGGATTTTTCTACGGTTCAAAAGGGCAATTCATACGCTAATTTGAGCCCGAACCGTTCAAAAATTCAGAAACGACCGCAAAAAGGCAAACGTGATTTTATCACGCCTCAAGGTGACCTAAAATACCAATAAGGTCCATTTCAAGGCAAACTGACTCAATTCAAGCCCAAACAGGCGCTTATTCTGTCAGACGTAAGACCGTCGCAAAAGGCAAAAATCCACTTTTGCCCACAAACATCCAACGAAGGTCCTTAGATGGCAAATACGGGTTTTCCCAACTACAATGCAACCTAGTGGGACCCACTACCCAAGCAAATAAACTTGGCATTGTGAAATGAGACGGTTTCTCGCCTCAATCACGTTTTTCGAGCATAGGGAGCGGGAACGGGTACCAAAATGCAAACTAAAAGCACCCCTATACTCCTAAACAGGTTTCTAACCTAATGCAAACATCAATTTCACTCGAAATTGGCTCAATCAAAAATGCCCAATTCGATTTTTAGGGCAAAATTTCGCCCTAATTTAATCAAGCTAAAATCGACAAATTTGAAAAGATTCAAGAGGAAATACTTACCTTGAGATGACATTTGTTGAGAATGGCACAGACGAAAGCAAGCTAGAAGGTCCTTTAATGGCGATTTTGCGAGATTTTTGAGGTTGAAGATGAATAATCATCCGCAGCTCAACCTCGCGTCTTTTTAACAGAAAATAGGGAAACAGCCTTCTATCGCCAGATGGCTCGCGCCTAAACCAGGCCTTCCCTTTTCTTTTTCAGCGAAATTTGGGCTTTGGCCCAATTTCCCATGACAAATTCCAAAATTTTCGTTGACGATATTGAATGTCGTCATTTCCTCGAAAACCAACAAAACCAAATAGTGAAAATTCAAATTCGCTATTTTAAAAAATTTCAAGCAAACGGCGATCAAAACCGCCAATTTCAAAAATAATGGTGAAATCTAATTCACTATTTTCCTTCGATAAATAGCGAAAATTCAAAAACCGCTAATTCTCCAAATTTCAAGCAAACGGCGGTACATAAACCGTCACTTCAATTAATAGTGAAGATTCCAAATTCACTATCTTATCTTTATAAATACAGAAACATTTAAAGCATCCATATTCACCCACGTCATCAAATACAGTTTTTTTTCCTTTTTTATAAATAGCTAATGTGGGACCCACAGCAAAGAATCTGGAATTAATTTCTCGAAAACCACCGTGTTTTGTACGTAAATGTTTATGTTTATGTTTGTACGTAAATATAAATTATTACGGAGTAATAAATATTGCATAATCTCCTAAGTCATCTTATGATCTTAATTTATAGGAATTATATAAAAATATAGATTATATAATCACATACAAACTATGTAGAATCATAGGCAACACAATTACACTTCCTAAAATGCTACCAATATAATCAGAACAAAGTATAAAAAAAAAATTGTTATCGAAAATCGTTTTGTTTTTGGTTGATAAAATCGGTAGAAAACATAAAATTAAAATAAAATAGCATTCCTTGGCAAAAAAAAAACGTAAAAAAAAAATAAAAAAATTAAGACCACGAATTTGAAAATTGTAGAAAACAACAAAATTAGACCACAAAATTTAAATTGTCTTTAACTTGAATGGTAGATTTGCAAACAATAAAGTAAATGGTAGATATGCAAACTCTTGCATAAAAAAATAATTATAAGGATATTAAAATATTAATAATCGAAATATATGCAAAAAAAAAACATTAAATAAAAAGTGAAAAATTATTAAAATCGAAAAAGGTAAAAAAAAAAAAAACTCATTTCTTGGGAAAAAAATATCAAAAAATACATTTCAAGACGCAAAAAAAAAAAAAAAAAAAAAGTGAAAAAGTAATTCAAAAACAACAATCATTATATGTAAAAATAAAATTTTTAATAAGACTGAAAGACATCATAATTATTGAAGATTAGTGTAAAAGTAACTAAAAAAATATATAAGAAAACCAAAATATCATATAAAATACTACATGCAAAAAAAAGAAATAAGGATTAAAAAATCAATATTTGGAAATACTAAAGCTCGGTTTTCGTTGAGATAATATACAATACTAAAATCTTGATCACAATTTCATATTGTTCTTCAATATTTATTTATCATGTAATTGCATGGCCATCCAAAACAGGTGATAAGATTAAAATTTGATAAAAATAATTTTATGAAAAATTGATCAAAATATTGAGAGGGAGTATAGTTATATCTATTAAATTGAATGATAAGATTAGAACTTTGCAGATCTCTAAATAAAACGGGTGATGGTAATCAACGAGATGAGGGAGGACTAAATATGATGAGGGAGCAAATAAATTAAAATATGAGATGAAATTGATTATTGAGAGGGGGGAGCGGTGGAAAGACT
This sequence comes from Silene latifolia, assembly GCF_048544455.1. Classification (NCBI taxonomy): domain Eukaryota; kingdom Viridiplantae; phylum Streptophyta; class Magnoliopsida; order Caryophyllales; family Caryophyllaceae; genus Silene; species Silene latifolia. The sequence continues at coordinate 41,434,993 of NC_133534.1, forward strand.
AAGAGAGTGATCGAAAGTGTTAAATTTAGGGCAATTAGTGAATGAGGGAGTGTATATATATTGTGCAAAAATTTAGGGTATATAATATGGACCTATATGAGATGAATGAGTCGACTTAAATATTATCATATAATATATGGACCGTAAATGTATGAGTTGACCCAAATATATGTGCGCTCTTTTAGTGAGTGAAAGATTTACACAAATTTCTCAGTTAATACGGTTAATATCCGTTTTTATCTTAAGACGAGTCAAGTATAGTTAGAATAAAACAAAAGTAGAGACTAGAGTGCATAGGGAATAACATAAAATTTGTCTTATATACACAAGTGAGATGATATTTTACCAGTTTTAATAATTAAAAAGATGTATCCATTTTAGAGGAGACTTACTCAAAGGAGTATGTCTTTTTATTTAGTTCGGATAAATTTTATACTCATTAACTCGATTTGTGATGATTTTGTTTTATTTGATTGGTATTTAGCGGATACGGTGTTGACATTTGGGCTGATTTAGTTACGAGGCTAGATCATTAACTCAGTTTACAAATTGAGACTTCAGTTTCGTTAATTTAATCTTTTATAAAAATAATTATAAAAAATTTAATCATACAACAATGACGTGACATTAAAATTATATACTCCCTCCATTTCAAAATTTGCATTTGCTTAAAATACCCCTCACAAAGAATAAAAGAAACAAACAAACGATGAGGACAAATAGAGAAATAGACTACGCATATTATAATTCAAGTTTATTATCGAAATAAGTAACAAGGAAATCTTTTTTACAAATAAATATGTGAATATTTGTAATATATTTAAACGGTTGATATTCACTATAACAAAACTCTTGAATACCTATTTATTTAGATGACCAATTTGACAATTAATCATGTTCAATTAGATTTGCACAACTTTGAAACTATAAGACGATATATCATTTTAATTCAGTGTTATTCAAATTTTAATAAAAAAAATTACGGCTAACTATTAAAGGATCGACTACCATATACTCAAAAACATATTTAAAAAGATAACCCGTGCATTTTGTGCACGGGATTTAAACTAGTTTCCATCAAATGTCAACGGCGGCACATAAACCGTCACTTCAATCAATAGTGAAGATTCCAAATTCACTATTTCCATCAAATGTCAACGGCGGCACATAAACCGTCACTTCAATCAATAGTGAAGATTCCAAATTCACTATTTCTTTCAAATGTCAACGGCGGCATATAAACCGTCACTTCAAACGCAATAGCAAACTCAAATTTGCTATTTTCCTTCAAAATTAGAACAACGGCGATCAAAACCGCCACTACAAATTCAAGCCGACGAATATTGAAAATTCCAAATTCACTATTCTTTCAAATACCAGTAGAGGGCTTCCTCGCAGAACCCGCTCATTCCAAAACGGTGATAGTGAGAATCCATACTCACTATTTCCCCAGCGACATCACGAATTCGCTACTTTCAAAACAAGCCCTTTCGACGCGGCTACTCCCATGGTCCATTAACCGACCATTACATTTCCTTGCCACGGCTGGCGAGCCTTACAACGCATCGCGGCTGGCGAGCCCTCCTCACATATGCACCATGGCTGGCGAGCCTTTGTCCGCAACACATCAAGGATGCATCCCGAAGACGCCTCAGGTACATTTCCTTGTCTCGGCTGGCGAGCCTTACAACGCATCGCGGCTGGCGAACCCTCCTCACATACGCACCACGGCTAGCGAGCCTTACAACGCACCACAGCTGGCGAGCCTTACAACGCATCGCGGCTGGCGAGCCCTCCTCACATACGCATCTCGGCTGGCGAGCCTTACAACGCATCGCGGCTGGCGAGCCCTCCTCACATACACACCATGGCTGGCGAGCCTTTGTCCGCAACACATCAAGGATGCATCCCGAAGACGCCTCGGGTACATTTCCTTGTCTCGGCTGGCGAGCCTTACAATGCATCGCGGCTGGCGAGCCCTCCTCACATACGCACCACGGCTGGCGAGCCTTACAACGCACCACGGCTGGTGAGCCTTACAACGCATCGCGGCTGGCGAGCCCTCTTCACATACGCATCTCGGCTGGCGAGCCTTACAACGCACCGCGGCTGGCGAGCCCTCCTCACATACGCACCGCAACTGGCGAGCATTTATCCGCAACCATGCAAGGACATATCCGAAGATGCCTCAGGTATGACTCCTTCTTATGGCTGGCGAGCCTTTGTACGTAGTCTAAAGGACTTTAAATGACCCGCACGGACAGTCGACAGACTCTAAAATGTTCCCAACGACAGGTCCTTGACTCGTACCCTCGAGTCGCCTTGGCGTCGCCCTTCCCGACGGCAGGTCCTTGGCCCGAATCCTTTCGAGCCGCCTCGACGTCGCTTGGGTCTTCAGGTTGTAATCTTCGATTGACCTGGGGACTCTACTTTGACTTTCGCCCTGTCCAAGCCTCAGTCAAATTGGGGGCTCTGTAGATACCCAGTATCTGCTGAGACTCCAACAAACACCCGATGATTATCGGACTACAACATGTTTTGGAATCGCGGCGTTTGATCGACAGTTTGTGTACAACTTTACGTCGGAAAACTTAAAACGATTTCGAAAAAAAAACATCTCAAAACATTTCAAAAATACCTGGAGTGTTTAATGCACGGCGACGGGGTCGCGATGACACTAACTAGAGTCAAAACCGACACCTGACCAAAAACTGACTCAAAAATTCAAATCCCGACTCCAACAACGAGTCAAACCGAGTCAAACACAAAAACCAAAATATCTCAAACTTTCTATGCTAAGTTTTTCCGGATTCATGTTGGTCAAGTACCAAACATGTGACTACAAAACCTTGGATAGAACAAATCATGATTGCGTTTGTTGTGAAAGCGACAAAACAGCTCGAAGACCCGCGACGTGGCTCGCGCCTCTTTGAGCAGCCCAGGTGGCCACGTCGCTCAAAACTCACACAACCACTCATTCTCCTATAAATACCCCTCAAATGCCACCCATTTGAGACTTACGCGAGTGTCCGCCCACTCTTTTCTCCCTTAAAATTCTCGACTCGACTTCTTAAGTCACAATCCGACGCGTATTTACGACCTACCGATCGTAAACACGAGCCTTACACATTGTTTGGTACCGTCATCGTGCATTAAAACACTTGACCGACTACTTCGACCACTACACCATCACTAAACTTTTAAAACACTCTTTTACTTACCAAAACGGTTTTAAACCGAGTTTTTTCCGATCAAACCAGTTATTACACTTACGTCGGTCACTCGCCATAACCAAACATGTAAGTATGAGGGTGTAAAAATCTTCTTTTATTATGTTTTCATTTGTTTTATGACTTTAACATGCTAAAACATGCATAACATGAACCAAAACATGGGATAAACGAGCCAAAACCGATTTTTGGTCTGAGGCAGAAGCCCCTTAGGTCGCCAAATGGCTCGCGCCTAAATGGGGTACTCAGACCAGAGATCAGCCGTGTTTGTTCTCGTCATTTCCCTTAATCCATTTTTCATATTTGTAATCGGTTTTTACCATTTCAAGTATTTTCGAAACCTTTTTGTTTCATTTCACATGTTTTAACCATAAAGCATTTTTCACCCTTGGTTCTTCATACCATGACGGTTAAATCCGTGTTTCGGTGATAATATTTGGTTAATGATATTTAAAAGGTATTTTAAAGCCTTTTATTTCATTTCTTTACATTTTCAAACAAACATATTAGTCACCAACACAAAATCATCCTTGGTTCTACATACCATGCCGGATTTTAACCCGGGTACGATGACGAGTACCGACTAATTACATTCAAAATGGACTTAAAACAATTAGTCCATAATCATTTTCAAAACTATTCTTGTCAAGTTTGTCAAATCGAACCCGACACCGAATATTATCAAGCAATGATGATTATTCGAGTCTAGTTCTTCAAATCAACAATGCGGTCTAAACGACCCTTTTAAAATCAAACCGGGTTCAAAAACCCATTTTTAACACGTTTTATAACGTTTTCTAAAAAGTCAGAACACGGCATACAACCGTTGGCTAACCCGCGCCTCAAGCAGGCCTTTTCTTTCTCATTTTCAAAACCAGAGGGAGGCCCCTTACACTGCCGGCTGGCTCGCGCCTCTTATAGCCGTGCAGTGCACAGGGGCTGTTCCTTCCAAGATTAGTCTAGGACGATCCCGACTCCGGTTAACCCGGATATAGGACGGATCAGATGACTATTCAATTATTCAAAACCATATTTGCAAAATGCCTTACTAAGATAAATGGATCATGTTATGCACCCTAAACCTAATACGGTAAATGGATGTTTAATTTCCGTCTTGCATGCAAATCAATTATTAATCCAACTCGACATCTTATACTTGATATTTGGATTAAATCAACCGACTTAGAATGCTCTCACATGTTAGGTTTAAATTATTGGATGCGCATTCATGCATTTAAACCGTTTTATCAACTTTTGCATTCAACCAACCAAGATCGATCAGTAGAGGCCGCTAAACGCGGGCGGGATTGGGTTTCTGATTAAAGGGCTTCCCAATACGTACCTTCACCTCTTACTCAGAAACTTTGGATAGTGGACGACCTTATCCAGAGCGTACGAGAGTCATTCTAGAGATAGGATGCTAAAGAGGGACGATTTCCTTATCTTTAGTACCTATGTCAAACGCTGCTTTGTGCTTCGATTTGACCGAGGTATAAAGTGGAATTCGAACGGGTTCTAGGCATCCCACAAATGCTTGGTGGCGACTCTGAACATCTCTAATCGTTTCGAGACCCTTACCGAGACGAAACCGACCGATCTAAAACGATCCGGTCGTAGGCATTTTTACGCCGCCGAGCGTGGCTTTCAAAAGACCGCTATATGTCCGCAGATTGGCTAGGCGTGTAGGTGGCCATGTCCACACTTGGCTCCCGTAAGGGAGGTAGGTTGGAACAATTTCTATGTGTATTTTGTTTTGGTAGTTTCCTATTATTAGGGTAAGTTACTCATTCTTTTCTCTCTGTTTTTGATCACGGTGCTGCGACCTGTCTCCATAATGCCTATCAGGCTACTTCTTTGGTAGCCAGAATTGATCTGATGAGATCAGATTATGATAGGCTAAAGTCTGAGCTGGATTTTGCATGGTGACTGGCTGCTAAAGTGCGACTTGGCAAGGGTGCGGTGAGAGGATCTTGCTAAGACGTGGCGGATTTCGAGCAAGCGGTACATTGCGGGAGGCCTTGGACATAAATGAGGAGCTCACCCAAGAGAGGGATGACTTGGAGTTCAAGCTAGATGATGCTTCCCTCTACTTCTATATCAAGGGAAGGGCGGCTGCTATGTTGGAGCCTGTCGAGGCCAGGGCAAAGTGGAACCCTGAGGCTGAGATGGCTTTTGGTGCCTCAAAGTATCCTGACCTGCATAATATGGAGAATAAACAGGAGGTCGACTCTCCAGGGGAGCAGGATGTCGACGCTGATCCGGCTAAGAGTGGGGAGCAGGTTGTTGATGCCGCTGTTGTTTCTACGGAGAAACAGTAATATATTTTTTCAGTTGGTATTTTGGCCCATCCAGGGAGGATGTCCCTGGGCAAACAATATTTTTATTTTTCTGTCTTGGGTCAGGGAGACTATCCCTGGCCTTTATGAATATTTTGGCACCTCTGCCCCAGGGGGTAAAGGTTTTTATTGATATAGGCATGGTGGCCTTCTTTTGGCTGATTTTACTTTTGACTTTGCTTGGTTTGTGAGTTTCATCCTATTGGGCCTGTCAAATATTTTGTTTGAATAACCTGCACATTATTTTCGTTTTATATTGTTATTCATGAGTAATTCAACCAAGTATAGTTTTTCGCTATAATGGTTGAAGGGGTGGGAAAACCGGCCTGTCAGGAGGGCTTATGTTCCCTGCCTAGCTGGAGGGCTTGGTATTCGGCCTGTCAAGAGGGCATTTTAGACTAAGTTTTTGGGTGAGAACACCCTTACACTGTCTTCTTTGCGTCCGCCGGTTGTAATCCGTGGCGGTAAACCTAGTCAGGTCAGGCAATTATTTCATGCCTGATTGGTCCTGACTCTTTACTGTATCTGGTGGCGGTTACCAACTCGTCAGGCACAGTTAAGTGCGAAATTTTTGTTTCAGGAATTGTTTTAGCAGGATTTTCCCTGAATGGGTCCGGCTTGATTAAAGAATAATTTGGGTATCTAGCTCTATAAGTTTGGAATATTGTAAATGAATAATAAGGAAAGACTAAGTATAAAGAATAATGTTTATATTATTTAGATAAGCTGAATACAAATTTGTTTAAGTAATTGAATGCTCGTAAAATAATGAAAGATAAGTAGTGAAGTAGTTCAACACTGATGAATAATGAATGAAATTACAAATGCCAGATTACAATATTTATAGTCATAAACATGAACGTTGTATTGACCTTCAACGTCCTTCTCTTTTGTCGGAGTTGTTACCGGATTAATAGGGCACATTCCCTATTAATTCGGTTGTCTCGTTCTTCTTTGATTGATCCTTAGCTTTTTCTCCTCTTGCACGTCTAGGTTCATGGGTGATATAGTCTCATAATTAGACTTGGTCTTCCTTGAGAATAGGACATGAATATTTATCTTTATATAACTGTTTTGCTGCTCTTCAGCTTAATCCGGCCTGCTTAGGTGTGCTGCCAGGTTATTCCGTGCTTACCATCAGGCCTTCCTTCTGGGATTAAGTAGCCTATTCATCCTGTAATACTCTTCATCTACCAAATAATGATTAGATTTGCCCGGTCTCTGTTTGCCTTGATCAGCCTTGTAAGGTCAGGCCAGGTGTTTGGGCTAAAAATAGCACAATAAAGAAAGCCCATTTGGTGAAATAAAGATTACAAAGAAGTAAGGAGGAGGAAGGGAGCCCGCGGTTAGAGAAAGGGGAGACGGGCTTGAGAAGGATCAAGGGCCCGTCATAGAAGGTGCCCGCGTTAAGGAAAGAAGTGTTAGGGAGAAGTTAGGGAGATCGGGGAGAATTGGCAAAGGAGTCCGGGTTTGGAAAGAAGTCTTTATGGAAATAATATTCCCTTTCCATATTCGAGGTAGAGTATATCTAGGGTTCTTACCCTATAAATAGCAAAGGAAGGAAATCAAGAAGAGGATTCATTCACTCATCCGTTCATTCAACATCATATTCAAGACATAAAACTCCACGGCATATCATCTTCAAATCTACATACATCCGAGATCTTGCAGGCTTGACACCTCACGCCAGCAAGATTAGCATAAACGTTACCATTGTAATCATCCTCCTATTCATGTAGTGCAATACTTCGCAGGGTACCGTCCCTCCCGCGGTTGTTCCCACATTGGGTTTTCCGCATCACCAAAATCTTACGTGTCAATTTACATTACGCACTTTATTTTCCGTTTACCTATTTACATACAAATCATCAAACAACCGACCAACGAATATAGACTACATTGACCCTAATTAACCGACTTAGGTAAAAAAGACCTAAACAGTTTGGCGCCCACCGTGGGGCATTGTGGTCGTCAATCGTTGATATTCTAGATATACAATGGAAAAGCAAGCATCTGAAGCCATGTCAGGGAGCAGGCAGCCAACGCCACCACCACCGTCTACCCAAAGCCCAACATCGATAGTGGCCACGCAGGCTCCCGGGCATACCCCAAGAATCATACCGACAACAAAAGCCTCTCTACCTCCCAGGACCCCTGTTGTCCCAGCCCAGACCAGATCAGACAAAGGAACATCAAGCTCAGGGGTCACTCCACCACGAGTCCCCACAGATTACGCTCGCCGGCGTGGAAAATCTTCTTAAAGCTATGGAAAACATGAGAGAAGATCAAAGGAGAGCAGATCTTTGAGGTAAGAAGGAGAGACAGAGAGCTCGGGCACTAATTGATCTCCTAGCGGCAATCCAAAGACTCAAAGCAAACAAGACGGGTGAAGGAAGATTTCCTTTGTAGTAGATCGACGCAAGGAGTGGCGGCGGCAGGCGAGATACCGGTGAAATAATTACAAGATTGGATTTGGCTACGACACCATCAGATGGAAGGATAACCCCACGAGGGTTAGGATACCTCACGCCAGATAGCTGGCAGCCAGCCAGCTGCGTAGGGATACAAACCGGTGGCCTCCCCGTCAGCAGTCCTGCAGCAATCGATCAGACACCTGTAGCAGGATCCGAGTCAAACCAGCAAGTAAACTTGCAGCAGGGGACAATCGTTACCGCAACCCCCAGGCTGCCGGAGCTTATCGAACCTTCAAGAAACCGGATCGGGAGGAAATATGCGGACCGGTGACGGGGAGGACCCCAGTTGACCAATATAACTAATCGCGGTGACTTGGAACTAAAGGAGATGCTAAGTAGGGTTCGGGCTACCACCCCCACTTGAGAAAGCACTCTGAGACAGTTATGCCGACTCACCATTCGTAGACACCATATCCATCACAGCCATGCCAAAGGGATTCACAAACCCGAATATGCCTCTCTTCGACGGCACAGCAGACCCCTTTGATCATAGCAGCCAATACAAGCAGAAAATGATGACGGTAACAGCTATAGGGCAAGTCAAGGAGGCTTGCATGTGCAAAGGGTTCGGGTCCACCCTAACAGGACCGGCACTTCGATGGTTTGTAAGCACCTTTGCCCAACAAGTCGATATCTACATTTCTTGAATTGGTAAACGCATTTACTCAACGGTTTCAAAGCAGAAAGCCACGAAGCACGCGGGAGACACATGCGAGAATCGTCCGGGGGCGGGAGAGAGCATTGGAGAATACAATACCGATTTAACAACGAGAAGGTAGCGATGACGAGAGCGTGATATCTCAACAGCAGTAGAAGCCTTCAGAAGAGGCCTCCACCACGACTCTGACCTATACAAGCAGCTGACTATGCATCCTTGCCATAGTTTCGAAGCGATGAGAAAGCGTTGCCCCGCAATCGGCCTGGAGGAAGATATCCTAGCGAGCCGGTTCTGAGCGCACCAAGTATTTCTAGTACTTCACCGTGGAGAAATCGGGAAGAAAGCAAACCACCAACAAGAAGGACGAGAGATACGAGGCCATATGGGAGGGGAGTCAACGAGAATCGAGGAAAACCGGCTACTCCCCACCTTGGCAGAATATGGGTTCACTACGGTATCGGAGGAATCTTGAAGGCACTTAGAGAGATGGGAGACGGAGTCGGGTGGCCTAACCCACCGGTAGGAGAGCAAGCCTGGAGAAAGAATAGCAAGAAGAAGTGCGAATTTCACCGTGATATTGGGCACACATCGAGGACTGCTATACATTGAGAAGAGAGATCAAGCGCTGTACGAACAAGGAAAGCCGAGCCACTGTTACCACGTGGGGGCAAGCGGCGGGATAAGGTAGGCTCGCCAAACCGGAGACCCATCCACATGCACTAAAATTATAAACGTGATAACAAAGCGGCTCAAACTTAAGCGGCTGACATACTCAGCAGACTAAAAGGCATGCCACCGAGACCAAAGGAGACCGACCAGCCAATTCTTGCAGAATATCTCACGGTGATCTACCAAAGATCGGCTTCGATGAGGGAGACACATACGATGAAAGAGAACACCATGATGCACTTATTATCACCTTGTCAATGGCCAATTGCACAATAAGAAAGGTCTTGGTAGATACAGGAAGCTCGGTCAACTTAATCATCTTTGAAAACCATAGAAAACAAGGGATTCGGCGAGAAGGATTTAGAAGAAGACTATTCCACTAGTAGGCTTCGGCGGAGAAACGACCGGCTCGCTAGGTGAGATAGTCATCCCAACCTATGTGGGAGGAGTCAACAAGCAAGTCAGTGCACTGGTTATAGATGGCCCCTCTACTTACAACGTCATCCTAGGAAGACCATGGTTGCACCGGATGAAAGCGATCCCTTCAACATATCACCGGTGCATAAAATTCCCCACCCCATGGGGAGTAGAAACGATAAGAGGAGATCGGGAGGAAGCCGAGAGGCGCTACATGAAGGCACTCAAGTGCACCGCGACCCTCCCGCATAGCAATTACTGAAGCGACCTATCCGGGACGAATACATCGAGCCCCCCAGAAGAGTGGACCAGATTAACCTGGATAAGTTGCACCCGAGAGAGAGAACCGTGCTCATTGGAGCATGATGTACGAGGAGCTTACGACAGCAGCTAGTCAAATTCTTACAAGATAACATGGATTGCTTTGCATGGTCACACGATGATATGGTAGGCATAGATCCATCCATCATAACACACAATCTTAGCGTGGACCCAAAGTGTAAACCCATCCAGCAGAGAAGGAGAAATTTTGCAGCAGAGAGAAATAAGGTAATCAACCAGGAAGTAGACAGCCTGCTGGCAGCAAAGAAGATAAGAGAAGTGAAATACCCAGAATGGTTGTCTAATGTAGTGGTGGTGCCTAAAAATAATGGGAAGTGGAGAGTATGTGTGGACTTCACTAATCTCAACAAAGCATGTCCCAAAGATCCATTCCCGCTGCCTCATATCGATGCAATGGTAGATGCAACAGCTAGACACGAGATGCTAACATTTCTGGACGCATGGAGTGGATACAATCAGATCAAGATGGATCCTCCAGATCAAGAGAAGACAGCATTTATGTCCGAGAGAGGAATATATTGCTACAACGTCATGCCATTCGGCCTAAAGAACGCAGGCTCCACATATCAAAGGCTGGTTAACCGCATGTTCAAAGAGAAAATAGGAAGAACCATAGAGGTGTACATTGATGACATGGTGGTGAAGTCAGAAAAAGCCAAAGATCATATGTGGCATCTAGCAGAAACATTCAGCACCCTCAGGGAATACAAGATGAAACTAAACCCATCTAAATGAACCTTCGGGGTATCTTTTGGCAAGTTCTTGGGCTATATCGTGACTCAAAGAGGAATAGAAGCCAGCATCGAGCAGATCAAAGCTGTCTTACAGCTGGAATCACCAGAGAAACCTAAGGATGTTCAAAGACTAGCTGGAAAGGTAGCAGCCCTAAACAGGTTCATTTCGAGATCTTCAGACAAATGCAGGCTATTTTACGACGTGCTAAGGAAAAGCCAGAAGTTTGAGTGGACCGTTGACCACGAGCAAGCCTACAGAGACCTGAAGCATTATCTCAGTAGCCCGCCACTGCTGTCAAAACCAAAGCCAGGAGAACCATTATTCCTATACCTAGCCGTAACAGAAGTAGCAATGAGTGCTGTCCTGCTCAGAGAGCGAGAAAAGGAACATAAGCCAGTATACTACGTGAGCAAGTCTCTGCTGCCGGCAGAAACCAGGTACACATCCCTTGAAAAGTTAGTACTAGCATTGGTAGTAGCATCTCGCAAACTGCGTCCCTATTTTGAGTCACACATCATACATGTTGTGACAAACTACCCGCTAAAAGCCATCATGAGGAAGCCTGAACTATTAGGAAGAATGTCTAAATGGTCTGTACAACTCAGTGGATACGACATCCAATACGACCCTAGAACAGCAATCAAATCATAGGCACTGGCCGATTTCATGTCGACTTCATTGACCATCCGAATTTGGCGAGATCTCGAGATCCTCACTTTAAAAGAAAGCAAGGCATGTAAGTCCGCAGATGCATATCAACGGAGCCTCCAACCAAAGGGGCGGTGTAGGATTAAGTGCGATCACCACGGGGAGATCTGATAGCGCAAGCTGTAAGATGTGAATTCAAGGCAAGCAACAATGAAACAGAATACGAGGCCTTGATATTGGGAATGAAGCTAGCTCTGGAGTCAGGGGTCAGACACCTACTCATATCCAGCGACTCTCTGTTAATAGTCAACCACGTGAATGATGAGTTCATAGCCAGAGATTCGAAGATGATAGCATACCTAAAAGTAGCAAAAGAGTTAAAACAAAAATTCGAATCTTGCAAGCTTAAACAGGTCCCTAGAGATCAGAACGTGGAAGCAGACGCCCTAGCAACCCTGGGGGCAACCTTCAAGCCAACATAGCTATCCAGCATTCCAATAGCACATATGCTGGAACCTTCTATCCAGAAGGCAGAAGAAGTAGACAGAGGTGAACTGGATGATCCACAAAGCGAAAAGGAAATCCAAGCAGTCACAGAGGAAGGTGAGAGCTCTCGGTCAAACGGGCAGACGCCTGACCAAGTAGCCGATCCAGCAGACGACTGGCGTGCACCTTACCTAGACTGGTTGCGCCACAACAAGCTGCCAGATCATAAGAAGGAAGCGAGAGCTTTTAGAATAAAGGCTTCCAGGTTCGTACTCATTGATGATACACTATACAGAAAATCGCTAGCAGGTCCCTACCTACGGTGCCTGAACAAGGAAGAAGCACAGACTGTGTTGCATGCTCTCCACAGCGGCGAATGCGGAAACCATGCGGGCGGGAGTCCGGCAAGTAAAGCCCTCAGACAGGGATATTATTGGCCTTCAATGAAAGCAGATGCAGCAGAGTATGCACGAAAATGTGATGCCTGCCAGCGCTCAATGTCTATGATCCACCAGCCAGCAGAGCCTCTGCACCCTATTATCTCTCCTTGGCCATTCATGGCATGGGGCATGGACATAGTAGGTCCCCTACCACGGGCCACAGGAAACAGGACCTGGATGCTAACAATGACATATTACTTCTCCAAGTGGATAGAGGCAGAAGCATTCACGGAAGTAAAGGACAAACAGGTCATCTCATTCATAAAACGAAACATCATCTGCAGATTTGGTATCCCATCAGAAATTATATGTGACAATGGCTCACAATTCATCTCAAACGATACCGAAGGATACTGTGCCAGGTGGAATATCACCTTAAAAAAGTCAGCACCCAGAACTCCAAAGTCCAATGGACAAGCTGAATCCAGCAATAAAATCATTATGGACAATCTGAGAAGGAGGTTACAGGAGTTAGGAGGAAAGTGGGCAGATGAATTGCCACTAGTATTGTGGTTAGACAGAACGACACCAAAGATAGCAACAGGTCAAACACCCTTCAGCCTGGTGTTTGGCGCGGAAGCAGTCATTCCATCAGAAGTTCTAGTTCCCACTCACAGGTATGAAAATATGACGACGGAACTGAACAATGCAGAGATGACCAGAAGCCTGGACACAATTGACGAGTTGCGAGCAAGCGCAAAAATCCGTCTGGCTGCCTACAAACAGTCAGTGGCCAGGATCGGAGTTATAAGAAGAACGTAAAAATCAGGCTCCTGGAGGTAGGAGACCTGGTTCTCCGAGAGGTATTCCAGAACACCAAGAATCGAAAAGTAGGCAAATTCTCCTTCAAATGGGAAGGACCATACCAGGTAGAAGGAGTTGTTGGCCATGGTGCATACAGACTGATGACTATGGACGGTCAAATCATACAACGCCCATAGAACATACTTCACCTGAAGAGATATTACTTTTAATAATAAGTAGACTCTAGCTTTCAGAATAATGTACTATGAGAAGCCAAATCATTTTTAAAAGATGAAATAAAAATCCGGTAGTAGGCATACTGCCAGTTCCACTCTTATTTCTGGTGTCTTTAGTTGTTTTAAAACTTTAAACTACTATTGGATGGTGTGGTCTGGCAGCATCCTGGGACCACAATTGCTCTGGTACCCCATGAGATGGCGACAGGTACTTCACATCTTTCTGATAGATTTTCTTATTTTTTCGGCTTCTCTAAGTACATCACTTTGAATTTCGGTATCTATGGTACTTTGAAAGGATGTCTAGCAGGGATCACAATCGCCAACGCGGGGTGACAAGGCACATGACACTCCAACATGCCTAACCTATTTTCTCCACAAGGAGCACCCTCACCAAAGTGATTGTGGAACATACGAAAGGGAGCCTGGCCGACACAGTGAATACGCTTATCCGGCCTACCCCCGATACCACCCCCGGATGTAGCTCGCACTAATCGCAATTAATCGGGGCCCCAAACATGCATGCAAAACGAACATGGAACGTAGGGATATATGCACTACCGAAAACTGCAGCGTCTCCATTTGGTCCTAGAATGACGATAAACTTGCCTCAATGACGCCACTGCGGCATAAAACGAGACGAACACACCTTGCGTCATGAACAAGGTTAAGTAGTCCACAAATGCAGATACGCCTAAATCAGCCAACCGGGTGACACGGCGACTAGCTTGTGTCCGGATCGGTCTTTTCGGGTTGGCAGTGGTCTAAATCGGCCCCCTGGGTTGACACGGCCACTCCTCCTTACATTGCGGCATACGCCTAAATCACCATCGGTCGACACTAAGCCTAGTCGAGTCGAATGTTAGCCTTCTCGGGGTGACAAGACTCGCCTAAATCGATCAGCGGATCGACACGGCACAAACTTCCTAAAACAGGGGAGAATAAATAGACAAACACGCAATATATAAAACCTTGCCAAACTGTGACAAGGGGCATTTCTAAATTCGGCCAAAAATACGGCCCCAAGTTTAACCACCACCCTGGCGAAGCAAACACAAAAACAAGTTTAAAACTTACAAAGTCTGCCACCTCTGGGCCAGACTGCCTAAAAGTTTATCAAAACATAAAAACTTAATTGTCGGTCACATTAATGACCTCCACCCACAGTACCTCCCCGCTCGCCGACCACTCATTTTGTCATCGCACCTTTTGCTTGCATATACTCAGCCGCCATAGCTCCCCGAACTCCGTCAGCAGCATCCTGGGACATTCCAGCATCACCCCCAACAGCCTGCTCAGCCAGCGCAGGAGAATTCACCTCACCAACCTCAGGCATCAGCACGCTCAAATCAGGTTGGGTGGGGTAGAGCATCTCCATTTGCCTCTCCTCTTCCTCTATAGCTCTTTGGTGGGAGCCTCCTCGAGTGCAAAGACGCATTCCACGATCTTTCCCGCCGGGTGGCATATGCAACGACGTTGGTGGCCAGGGAGAGCAGCTCAGTGATCTTCTCCTCAGACTGCTTTAGAGAGTCGGAAAAAGTGCTGCACACCGCCGGGTTCGAGCCACGGTGATCGCTCCCTCCTTCAACTTCTTCTTGGTGACAAAGAAGCTCGGTCTTGACTCCACCACACGTTCCTTGGATCAACCCACGATATGCCGGATCTGCACAGTTTCCTTCACTCCTGGTTCTTGGCGCTGGTAGCACGACCGGTGGTCCGCACTATGTTGATCATCTTCTGTTGTAGAGTGCGGATCAAGAGTCGGGGGCATAGGTAATCAGAAGTCAGCAAAAGAGTTGGGAGGCAGAATTTAAGCAAGAAACAGACAGACAGGCAGGTAGAAAATGAAGAATATTTACCATGAAGGCGTTGTGCACATCATTTTCAGCCATCCCCTCTGGGGAGAACTCCGAAAACGTTTCCTCAACAGGAGGAAAGAGCAGCTGATCAATCTCCCGCCGAGAGGGCACCTTGTCCACATTCCCAAAGCCTTCGGAAAATGAGCAATGATGCCTCCACTAGACGAAGCACGAGGGCGGGGGAGGAGTAGGTGGATGGCGAGATAATGGATCGAC
The DNA here is from genome assembly GCF_048544455.1 of Silene latifolia. Classification (NCBI taxonomy): domain Eukaryota; kingdom Viridiplantae; phylum Streptophyta; class Magnoliopsida; order Caryophyllales; family Caryophyllaceae; genus Silene; species Silene latifolia. The sequence continues at coordinate 41,450,483 of NC_133534.1, forward strand.
TTCCAAAGGCACGCGCGCGCAGTAACTAGAACTGCAGGGGGAGTCCGAAAAGAGGCGGCAGGAGCACTCCTCTTGGAGGCAGAGGCCACGTCGGGGCGGGAGAGGGTCTCTTTCTTTTAGCACTTTGGAGGATGAGTTCCAGTGGATCAACTTTTGAACTCGCAGCGTACATAAATCTTAGACAACAGGATGAATAAAGCGTCAGCAGAAAACAACATGCAAGTAAAAGTGGTTGCAGAAATCTTACCAGAAGACATACTGTGAGCTGATTGAGGAGGGTTGGAGGAAGAAGCAGGTGAAAAACCAGGAAGCAGATCTGGAAACTTTCTCTCGGATTCAGGGATGCAGAACAGCTTGCTGCAGGCAGGGATCTTGGCACCAATACGGGTAAGGTCACAGGGGCCTGCACGAAGACGATGAAGTAAGCTAGTAAGCAGCGAGATAAAATAATTCAGGCGACATGGAGGCTACTTACTCGAAGTCAGAGCCCATTTCTCGAAAATATAATCAGCAGGATGTTGGATGGAGTCCTTCCTCACGTAGAAGAAGTCCTCGAACCATTTCTCATCACGGGATTTTGACGCATGTTTGAAGGGAGCCTCTCCATGGCCCCGGAATGAGAACTGACCCCTGCCCAGGGATCTGATGCTTTACATGTGGGCCGGATCGCCCGAGTGACAGATTTGCCGATTACTCGACCGGCGGCCAAAGAATAGAGAAGAACTCTCCATATGGCAGCAAAAATTTGTGCCATGGCGAAATTGTTGGTAAAAATAAAATCTTGGACGAGTTTAGGGAAAGGAAAATGAAGGCCATATTTAAATGGGTACAGATAGAAGCAAACCCACCCCGGACGAAGGGCGTCAGCTTTCTGTCCCGGTTTAGGGATGGTGATATCCACCACGTCACCAATACCAAGCAGACTCTTAATCCTAGGAATGTCGGCCGGAGTTAGGGTGGAATCGCAATCGTGTGGGTGTCTAAAAAGTCCCCGAGAAGGGAAAGTGGGGTCAAGATTACGGTCGGAGGGTGTTGGGGTTGACCAAGATTGTCGGGTTTTGCCCATAATGGAGAGAAAAAATGAAGATTAAAAGGAAGAAAAGATGGATTACCTGATGATGAAGACGGGAAAGGGAACAGTGAAGCCGATGAAGATTAAAGGGGAAGAAAATTGAGGGTTTAAGAGAAGAGAGTTTTTGAAATGATTTGGAGTGATTAATGAAAGTGGGAGAGAGACGTTGGGGTTATAAAGAAGAGAGAGGGAGTTGGGTGCGGAGAAAGAGGAATAGGGCGGCTGGAAGTGATGGGTTGCATGGGAAGGAGTAAAAGACGGCGTAGGGTTTTAAATATTTGGTTACGTAAATTCCTTGCTCGATACTTGAAAGCGTACTTCACAAGAAATTTGGGGCAAACTGTTTGGGCTAAAAATAGCACAATAAAGAAAGCCCATTTGGTGAAATAAAGATTACAAAGAAGTAAGGAGGAGGAAGGGAGCCCGCGGTTAGAGAAAGGGGTGACGGGCTTGAGAAGGATCAAGGGCCCGTCACAGAAGGTGCCCGCGTTAAGGAAAGAAGTGTTAGGGGGAAGTTAGGGAGAAGTTAGGGAGATTAGGGAGAATTGGCAAAGGAGTCCGGGTTTGGAAAGAAGTCTTTATGGAAATAATATTCCCTTTCCATATTCGAGGTAGAGTATATCTAGGGTTCTTACCCTATAAATAGCAAAGGAAGGAAATCAAGAAGAGGATTCATTCACTCATCCGTTCATTCAACATCATATTCAAGACATAAAACTCCACGGCATATCATCTTCAAATATACATACATCCGAGATCTTGCAGGCTTGACACCTCACGCCAGCAAGATTAGCATAAACGTTACCATTGTAATCATCCTCCTATTCATATAGTGCAATACTTGGCAGGGTACCGTCCCTCCCGCGGTTGTTCCTACATTGGGTTTTCCGCGTCACCAAAATCTTACGTGTCAATTTACATTACACACTTTATTTTTCGTTTACCTATTGACATACAAATCATCAAACAACCGACCAACGAATATAGACTACATTGACCCTAATTAACCGACTTAGGTAAAAAAGACCTAAACACCAGGTTAGAGTCAGACCAGGCTAAACTTGGCCTAACAATTGCCCCTTGACATTTTGCCCGTGCTGGATCAGGCCAGGGGTGAGATGTCAATTTTACCGGGTTAAACAATAAAAAGAATTACACTTACTCAATGACTCTTAGACTCCTAGTTACAGTTAAACACTGCAACGGCTAGGTGATGTCATCTTGTGTTTTGCAATTTCTAGGGTTTTTGCACCGTTACTCCTTTCCTATAAATATGGTACTTGCGATGGATTTGTTTTTCACAAAATTTCTTCCACTTTTGTTGCTCAACTTTCTCTAAAATTCTCCCCTATTTCCCAGGAGTCTTATTCTGTTAACTTATAATTTTTGTCAATAAACTAAATAATAAAGGATATGGGAGCCAAAAAGCGTCCTGCACCCTAGAAAGCTGCTGCACCCCAGAAGGCTGCTGCTGAGCCTGAACCCATAGACGTCCAGGAGGAAGAGTTGATGGAAATTGATCCTCCTGCTCGTGCTGTGGCTTTTAAATATCAGGATTCTATTTTTACTGCCCTTCAATCTCTAGATCCTTACTTTCCTGAGGAAAACTTATTGAAAACAAACTATGATAGGGTTTTAAGGGAGAAGAAAATAATTCCTGAATCGACCGAGGTATGGATTCCCGAGTCTTGTCGATCGAGCTAACTCGGGTGTCACCTGGTTGGTTCTGTATTTTTGAATGGGCGTTCAAAGCAGGTTGTAAGTTACCTTTTACTCCTTTAATGATTGATACCATTCGTGCTATGGAAGTATCACCTTTTCAGATTATGCCAATGGTTTGGAAACTTGTTCATTCCATTGAAAATTTATGTGCTAAACATAATCTTGTAATTACTATTAACGATATCAAGGCAATATATCATATGAAAAATCCTGTTGATGGTCGTTTTAATTTGAGAATCAAGTCGAAAATGTCTCCATTAATCACTAACCTGGACTCTGGAGATGATAAAAGCTGGGCAAAGACTTTCCTGTTCATCCGGACTGAGAGTCTGGGCTCAGGCTTCGACTATTTGAGATATCCTCCTTTGGAGAGTGGTACGTTTCCTGTACTCTTAATTTGCAGTTTATATTGAATGAAAGTAGGATATATAGGTCTTACCTGCATATTTTTGTTTTTGTAATGTTTGTAGCTCCTGATTGGAACCATGATCCTCTTGACGAGGAGGCTGTTGCAAGGATAGATGTTTTCCTTTCTATTCCTGAGGAAGAGAGGACCTGGCCTGCCAGTCTGGGCAGGGAATTATTGCCCCGGTATATGAAGACTAAGCTGAGCGCAGTTAGGAAGCACAAAGGCAAGCCTAGTTCCACTGCTCTTTCCTGTATGTTTTCTGCATGTTTCTGTGTTTGTTTATTGTCTTCTGCTAGGTTGGCCAGCTTTACTGCAAAAGATTTAAAGGCTGGGGTGGCTAGAATTGCTGAACAGTCCAAGAGCCAGGAGGCTAGTGGGAGTGACAAGACGCTTGACATTCGGTTTCGATGTCCGGCCTCCTCGGGATCCACCAGGCTAGTATCGCGAGGTAGTCCAGCCGCCAAAAGGAGGAGGGAAGATGTCGTCCACGAAGAGGAGGAGAAAGAGAAAGAGAAAGAGCATATTCAGGCTCAACCGATCGGAGTATCGGGCGGTGTACGCTAGGATTGATGATATGGGAATTTGCCAGGGCACGAATAGATGAATTTTCTACTAAGATGGGCAGCCAGCTTTTATCTGCTAATACCCTTGAATCTTTCACTAAGGTGGTTTCTATCTTGACTTCTCTTGTGACAAAGGCTGCTGAACTTTCTTCTCAAGCTAAGGAGGTTGGTTGTAAAGAGATATTTTATTTGTTATGTGTTCTTTGTGTCACTTTTATATTTGGCTGATTGATTTTATTTTTTGTAGGGATTGGATGTTGGGTTGGCTACTACTTGTCAACTCAGGAATGCCCAGGCCAGGGTTTCTAGCTTGGAAGAGAAAGTGGATAAAGTTAACCGTGAGCTGCATACATCCAGGAGTAATGAGGTAGTGCTTCAATCTCAGCTGGGGACTGACTAGAGAGGCGTCAGGGTGCTATAGTTTGTGAGGTGGCTGCAAAAAATCCGAGAAGGTCATGTCAGGCAAGAGTTAGAGGCTGTAAGGGAGGAGTTGGCTGCTGAGAAGCAGGCTATGCAAGATCAGCTGAGGAAAAATGAAGAGCTTGGCGCTGAGAAGGAACTAGTGGAGGCGCGGCTTGCTGATGCTGCTCAGTACTTCTTTGGGAAAGGCCGGGTTGATGCTATGAGGGATCCGGATTTTGATCGGGCTAATTGGGACCCGGACCGTGATGAGGCAGCTTTGGACGCCCAGTATCCTGATTTGGCCAATATGGGTCAAGAAGATGAGGCGGATTCTCCTCCTTCCAAGGGAAAATCTGGTGATCAGGAAATGGTGGATGGTTGTGAGTCGGTTACTGGTGAGAAACCTACTTAGTTTGGAGTTTTTTCTTTTTGTTTTGGCCCATCCAAGGGGGGTGTTCCTGGAATGAATATTTAGGTATTTTTTGGCTCATCCAGGGGGAATGTCCCTGGAATGGATAATTAGGTTTGTGGCAAGGCCAGCTATTTTGGGTGAATAAATATTTGGTCTTTGTTGGTTCCTTTTTGTGTTTTGATAAGGCGTTTGTAGTATTGAATGTCTTACTGGATCTGGCCAGTTATTCGACTGGATCAGGCCAGTTTTTTTGTCTTGGATCGCGATTTATTGTGTTATGGGTGGGGTTGTTGCCTGTCTGGAGGCCTTACGTCCCATGCCTGTCTGGAGGGCTTATGACCCATCTATGTTATACAATCCAGGAATAGATTTTCCAGGTTTGTATGTTAAGTTGAGCTCAGGATTTTAATGCCTGTTTTGCAACTGAAAATTGGGTATCAGTTGGATATTGGTGGGGTGGCCCCCAATCTTTAAGATTTGTTTTAAATAAAATGCAGTATGTAAAACAAGTATTGAAGATTCTACTTAGTAAAAATAAGTATAAGAATATTGACAAGTATTTGGGCACATAATAGAAGAAATTATATAATGCATTTATTCATATAATGGCAAGTATCATACATTTAGTTTCACATCAGGTCGGGCAAGAAATGTGAACACGAAAATTATACCTGGACCGGGAGATATATTCTATATGTGAAATAGTTTTATGTGTGCAATATTCCAAGCTCTTGGGATCATTTCGCCGTCCAGGGTTTGTAATCTATAAGCTCCCTGGCCGACTATTGAGTGAATTAGGTAGGGACCTTCCCAGGTTGGGGCCAATTTGCCAGCATTCTTTTCTTTTGTGTTTTGGAAGACTTTCCTGAGGACAAGGTCTCCTACCCTGAATACCCTGGCTTTGACAGTCTTGTTGTAGCTCTTTGCAACTCTTTCTTTGATATCATTGTCAATCTAATGTCTTTGGCTGCATCTCTTAACTCTTCCGTTAAGTCCAGTGTCCTCCATTAGAGGTATATTGCTTGTTATTGTGTTCAGGTTGCATCCGGGCGATGGAATGTCGACCTCGGCCGAGGATCGCTTCACATCCATAGACCAAGGAGTAGGGGTTTGGCTCTGTGGATGTTTTAGGCGTGGTTCTATCGGCCCAGGAGGACCGAGAGGAGCTCTTCACCCATCTGCCTTTCCTTCTTTCTAGTTTCTTCTTTATGCAGGTGATTACTACTTTGTTCTTTGGATTCTCGCCTGACCGTTAGCTTTTGGATATCCTGGCGTGGAGGTTACCAGGTTGATGTTCCATTGAGCACGAGTAAGGCTCTTTGTTCTTTTTCCCACGAATTGCGTGCCATTGTCACATACTATTTCGGAGGGGATGCCATATCTACATATGATGTTGTGTTTGATGAATGCTATGACATCCTTTTTCTTGACTTGCCTGTATGAATCAGCTTCTATCCACTTGGAGAAGTAATCAGTCATTGCTAGCATGAAAACTTTTTGTCTGGGTGCTTGAGGTAGTTTCCCTACTATATCCATGCCCCACTTCATAAATAGCCAGGGTGCGGATATGGAATGTAGTTCCTCAGATGGCTGATGGATATATGGTCCGTGAATCTGACAAGCTTTACATTTAGAGCTAAATTCCAGGCAATCGGCCCTCAAGGTGGGCCAATAATAACCTGTTCTGAGTACTTTGCTTGCCATGCTTCATCCACCTTTATGATTTCCACAGTATCCTTCATGGATTTCTGATAATATCTGCTCAGCTTCTTGTGGTTCCAGGCATCTGAGTTACGGCCCAGCCTGCGATTTCTTAAAAAGCACGTTGTTAATAATAGTGTATGAAGCAGCTTTTATTTTTAGTGCTCTGGCATCTTGCTTATTTAGGGGAAGGATTCCCTGTTGTAGCAGTCATAGTAAGGTTTTGTCCAAGAATTGGCAACATAAATTGGGAAACTTTCATCTTGTTTATTTATTGCAGGTTCTAATAAATGTACAATGGGTATTTTGTCGAAGTCAAGGGGACTGAAGTTGGATCCTAGGCCGGCTAAGGCGTCGGCCTGGGTATTCAAGTCCCTGGGAATTTGGTCAATATTAAAATTGCGGAATTTTGATTTTAAAATTTGAACAATTTCCAAATAAAGCATCATTTTTGAGTCTTTTGCAGTATATATTCCGTTTACTTGGTTGGAAATAAGAAGGGAATCAGTACGTACCTTTAGGTTTTGCACACCAAGGTCAATACATACCTTTAATCCAGCTATTAAGGCTTCATATTCTGCCTCATTGTTGGTAGCCTCAAATGCACTGACTTATAGCCTGTACTATCTTATCCCCCTGTGGCGATTTTAGTACTACCCCCAGGCCTGTGCCCCTCATGTTGGCTGCACCATCGACAAATAGGGTCCATTCTAGGTCTGTTTGGTCGCTGGTCAGTTTATTTACTTCTTTTATTAGGTCGGGTTCTAGGGTTGGACTAAAATCAGCCACAAAGTCCGCTAGTGCTTGTGATTTAATTCTTTGTCCTTGGCTCAAATGTGATGTTGTATGTGCTCATTTGGGTGACCATTTTCACATTCGTCAGGACAATTCGGCTTCCTAAGTATAGACTTGATAGGAAGGTTGGTTCGACTATTATAGGGTGGCTTTCAAAGTATGGTCTTAATTTTGTGCAACTCATAATTAAAGCTAAAACATATTTTTCAAGTAGGTCATACCGATCTCTCGCATCCAGAGACTTTTACTTACGTAATAGACGGGGTGTGTTGTTGTCCGTCCGCTTTCTCGACCAAGACCGCACCGACAAAGAAGTTTTGTGGATCGATGGTATCTTGTCGGGGGTTCATCTTTGATTGGTTTTGCCAAAGCAAGAGGAGGAGAGGATAGATATGTTTTCGGTCTTCAAAGGCGGACTGATGATCAGGGGTCCATTGAAAGTCCTTGTTTTTCCTTAGCAGGTTATAGAATGATTTGCACCTCTCTAATGATCTTGAAATGAATCTGTTCAGGGCCGCTATTCTTCGAGTCAGCTTTTGTATGTCTTTGACCGTCTTTGGTGGTTCTAGCTCCAGGATAGCTTTGATCTGTTCAGGGCTGGCTTCTATTCCTCTTTTTGTCACCATATAGCCCAAGAATTTGCATGCTGATACTCCAAAGTGGCATTTTTGTGGGTTGAGCTTCATATTGAATTTCTCCAGTATTTGAAAGGCTACTTCCAAGTCTTTGACGTGATCTTCTGCCTTTTTTTACTTGACTACCATGTCATCTATGTAGACTTCCATGGTATCTCCTATTTGGTCTTTGAACATCATGTTGACTAGCCTTTGATAGGTTGCCCCTGCATTTTTTAATCCAAAGGACATAGCAGTATAACAATATATACCTCTCTCAGTAATGAAAGCTGTGCTTTCCTAATCTGCAGGGTGCATCTTTATTTGATTGAATCCGCTGGAGGCATCCATGAATGTTAACATTTCGTGGCATGCAGTGGCATCCACCATTGCATCGATGTGTGGCAGGGGAAATGGGTCTTTTGGGCAGGCTTTGTTTAGGTCGGTGTAGTCTACACAGACTCTCCATTTGCCGTTTTTCTTTTGGACGACTACTACATTTGCAAGCCAGTCAGGGTACATTACTTCCCTGATCATTCCCATGTCCAGTAGCTTGTCAACTTCTTGGTTGATGATTTCATGCCTCTCTGCAGCAAATTTTCTTCTCTTTTGCTGTACAGGCTTAAATGATTTGTCAATATTCAACTTATGAGTTATAACATCAGCATCTATACCAGTCATATCAAAATGTGACCAAGCAAAACAAGAAATTTTAGTTTTGAGAAAGCTGACCAGATTGGGTCTGACCGAGTCTGGTGCATCTGACCCTACAAGTACTTTCCTGTCAGGGAATTCTGGGTCCAATATGACCTCTCCTATTTCCATCTGTGATTGCGCTATATATTCTTCCCTGGCAGGTGACTTTAATTGTTATGCAAGGGACTTACCTGACTTTGAGGGTTTCAAAGCCTGAGTGTAACATTCCTGAGCCATCCTCTGTTCTCCCCTGATGGTGGTTATCCTTCATTCTGTTGGAATTTTGACACATTGATGGTATGTTGATGGGATTTCTTTGACATTGTGGATCCATGGTCTGCCCAGGATTACGTTATATGAGGATAGGCAATCCATTACTCTAAATCTTTCATATGAAGCCACGCCTTCCACATAGGTTGGCAGGCTGATTTCTCCCAGGGTGTTCTTTGTTTCTCCGCTGAATCCAACCAGGACGCTGGATTTCTTGATGATCTTCCCTTCATCTATCTTCATAGCTTTGAGGAAGTCAAGCATCACCAGATTGATTGAACAGCCTCCGTCTATCAGGATTCTTGATACCTTAGCTGTGCCAATTTGCATGGTGATTACCAAGCTGTCATGGTGTAGATCTGATATTCCCTGCAGGTCCGAGTCATCAAAAGTAATAGCAGGCAATGACTTGGGCCTGGAAGGGGGCTGAAGTCTGGATTCCCTGGATATTCTTTTGGCAGCTGAGCTGGTCAAACCACAGATTTCTGATCCTCCATTTATGAACTTAACTTCATAGATGGGGGGAGGAGGAGGAGGAGGATCTCTGCCGTTCCCTGAATCTCTCTTGTTTTGTCCTTCATCTTTGTTCTTTGGCTGCTGGATTAAGTCCTTCAAAAGCCTTTTTTTTAGGAGATATGCCACCTGTTTCGAGTTGGATGCATTCTTCGTGGTGTGCCCGATGTCCACGATGGAAGTCACACCATCTTGTTGGGTCTTTCTGGGGTTGTCGATTTCTTGGGCCATCCGACCGTATCTCCCAGGCTTTCAGCGTTTGATTAATCCTGCAGTATTAATAGAGAAGTTATATTCAGGAATAGTTGGAAGGCTAGAAAGGTTACCTTTGTGCTCTTGTGCCATGTTGACTTGGATCTTTCGGGCCTGGAATAGGAGGCGATCTCGGGGTTGCCTCCTTTCTGGTAGGAGCTTTTCCTGTTAGTGTGTCCATAGCCTTGCTTTCCTCCGGATGAGTTCGTCCTGAAGTTGAGATCTTCCTCCAATCTGACATGCTCTAAGGCGATGGATTGAACAGTGGCAAAGGTTGGGCATGCTTTCTTGGTCAAGTTGAAGGAAAAGTAGATCTATATACTTACATATTCATATATGTTCTAATTTAATTTGTCATAAAATTAAATATGGATTTTATGCATGCAAACATTAAAACAAAATAAAGAAGAAATATTCATCCTTACATATGGAATTTCGGTTTATGGGCATAAGAGAGATCACCTTTCTCTCTTGTTCTTGAGCTCTCCAAATGGAAGAACAAGATTCAAGTGTAGAATCCCTCCCAAAGGCATATACCCAAGGAATCTCTTAATAACCAATATTATTTAGATCTAGTAATAATATTAGTTTCGGATAATTCACGTGGTACCCCTGAAGTTTGCCACTTTTGCACGAAATACCCAAATTTTTGATCCGAAAAACTTAAACGGTCATAAATCGTGTTTACGAGTTCAGAAAGTAACGATTTTTTTTCCAAATCGCTTATCTTTCCGAGAACTACAATTTGGAAAAAAAAAATTGTCGCATTTGGATCCGTTGCTAGGAGTTATTGTGCGTCAAAGTTTTTCCGACCGAACAAACTTTGAGTGATCATATCTCTTGGTCACGAGTTCCAAGCACGTCAAATTTTTTTATCAAATCATAGTTCTTGGAAAGATGATCGATTTGAAAACAAAAAATTTCACTTTATGAGTTCTTAAACACGAGTTATGGCCTCTTTAAGTTTTCCGGATCAAAAATTTGGGTATTTCGTGCAAAATGGCAAACTTTAAGGGTACCACGTGAATTATCCGTATTAGTTTTACTATAAAATTGACACAATATAAATTGTATTTTCACTCTTGAAAATTTCGGTCAAGAGGGAGTATTTTTGTGTGGTTTATTTCTCTAGAAATCTCATATGATGTAGAGAATATCAATTTTCTTATTCTAGAAAATTATGTGGTGAAAAGAATGAATGAATTAATTATGAAAAAGAAAGGCTCTTCTCTTCCTTGTGGGATGGCCGAAAATTGCTTGGGTAGGTTGCCCAACACTTTTCATTTGTGCTCTTCACAAGAGACTAGGCATGCAAACCTACTACCTAGTGTTATGATTGTGCTTTCATTTAAAAATAAACAACACAATATAAACTATGTACACACCCCCTTATTTTCGGTTTTGGGCATAAAATGGAGAATCCATATTATTTTGTCATTTGTCAAATTTGTCACATGTAACATGTTACATGACATGTCACAATGTAATGTATTTTTATCATATTAAAAATCAACATACTTATAAAATATGTCATTTACAAAATTGACTAGTAATTCGTAATTACTTGTACCAAAGATGTTTCCGAATTATAAACTACAACATTCTGTATTTATAATAATTTATTCATTCCGTTTCAATTGTTTCTGTAAACAATAATTTCATCTAAGTAATAAAACAATTCGATTACTTAGATCGTGTCTCATTTAATCATATTTACAATAAGACACGTAAATTATACTCACAAAATCATCCGTCAATTTTAAGCAATTTAATTAACTCGTATCGGTATACGATTAATTAAATAATCAATTAAGAGTATTTCCCTATAGGTATGACCTAAGGGGATCAATAGATCACCACCGTCGCACGACAATAATGTCAAACTCTAGTCACCAATCATTACCGATATGTGTGGACCAGTTGACTTGTAAAATATTACATCCCACATGTATTCTTAAAATGAGATTTAATAATGATATTTAAATCATGTGATCGCACTATTGTTGAGGACACATTTCCCAACAATCTCCCACTTGTCCTCGACAAGTGTGCGTCACCAATTCTCTTGTCCTATTACTATCTCTCACTCAATGCAAGGTGTCTTTCAGGTCGTACTTGCAAGTGATCATATCGAGAGTGGTTTCCTCGATCTGGAGAATAACTGATTGACCGGATTTATCTATCATAGATACCTTCCGAGCGTGGCCACGCATTTCCAGTTCATTACTCCTCGAGTGGCCCTGAAATATTGTTTTAACCCTGACAAGGGGATGGACAATTCCTATCGCACTCATTCCCTTCGACTAGCCACAGCCATCATAACCCAAAATATGCCCATTTGACCCCATTTACGAAGGTCGTAGTAACACAAATCAAAGTTAATCTGAAACTGTGCCATCTTAGGTGAATAGTCTTTAGTCAAAAGAATCGACTCATTAGAATACTATAGTAGCTCTCGCCACGACCAGGATATATAAATTGCCAGAACTCTATAAGCGGTCATAAGGCCCGACAAAGTGTTCCTAACAGTCTGCCTATGTGATCGACTAATCATCTCACATGACTCTATGGCACTTGAACTTGCCATCAATCGCATCACACTCTAGTCACTTCGAGACGTCACCTCATACAAGCGACTATGGGCTAATACTATGTTAATCCGGGTTCACTTTAACGGGGTTCAACGTTGTCTCTACAACCCGTTTGGATGTAACAAAGTATACTAAAAGAGTTCTAAAATAAAACTCGAACGATAAATGCGATTATCACACATGAATAGTCAATGCCTGATTACTATTTCATGTTCTATAATCTAATTTGATCTTGTATGTAGTTGTTCATTTCAATTCAATTGAAATGACATGACTCATCATGTTTAGCCTTTGAGAAGGCTTTGGTTAGTAGGTTTTATCAATTTCTTGTACCTTACTCAACCTTACTACATACTTGTTTTCCTTTATAATGTATACATTTGCATTACAAAACTTTCTGAGTACGTGTCGATATCCAATCAAGACATAGGCCTTCTATCCTTAGAATAGCTCCCACTATTTTCGCAGTGTGCGGGGCTCTTCCTTCTTGCACATCTCATGATTGCAAGTGTACTCAATTTCCGTTATCAATATTTCTCATTGTTCTTTATTGCCTAGAACGATTCTAGAAAATCTACTTCTTAATTAACATTTCCACAATGGTATCTTAACCATCGTAATGTGTTTTGATTATGGTTTTGTCGGAAACCATGCGCAATCTCAATTGTCAATTGTCACTTGTGTAACACCCTTACACAAAATTGCATCATAAACACTTTGCATCATAGCCTTAATGCTTCTGCAAGCACTTAAGGGTAATATTTATGGCTTACTTGGTATAGATTACTTAAATTTGATTTTGAAAACAATTCATCATACTCCAAGTATATGAAGTGTTATACATCATTTTCTATTTAATTGATTTGGCAGCGGAAGCAAATGGAATCAATCAAATATGTTCAATTTTAATTGAACTAGTCATGAATCTTATCTACATAAGACTTCTTATTGACACTAATATCATGTGGATTTATCTTCATAAATCCGGATATTTAAGATGTATTATAATACTCCAAAAGTCTTAAATCATTCTCGATGATCAATATGTCATTCACATATAAGACTAATTAAAATTTCCGTAACTCCCACTAAACTTCATGTATAAACACAACTTCTCGACTTATCGAGAAACGTTTTATAACATGATCAAATCATTGATTCCAACTCATCGATGTCCTACTTAAGATTCTCTCTTAAGTTTCACATTATCGTAGGATTGCAAGAATCTACTAAACTCGAGACATGTATTGAATACATTCCTTCTAATTGAAGAAGTGGGTTTTAGATTCACTCGCTATGTATTTCATAATAATGAAACACAATCCCTAAGAATATCCAAATAGACTTAAGCATCTCAACGGGTGCAAAATCCTTTGCAACCGATCAAACCTTGAAATCTGTCTTTATTAGTGCAAAACCCTTTGTCACTAATCAAGCCTTTTATTTCGGATTCTCATGGCTCTAAGCCTTGTATTGAGTTGTGACTTAAACACTCTTATGTAAGTCATATGTTCATTACTTTCTAGAAGTAATCAACTTTGAATCAAACGATTTCTTTTGTAAGTTATAAGCTCTTTACTTTCTTAAAAGTAGCATGAATTCATCATTTTCAACAAGTGATGAATTTTAACCTCCTAGGTTTTGAAGAAAGAATGTTTTACACGAAACGTCTCATGTAGCCAAGAAAGACCAGTTTCTTGCGACATAACATTCTCTGTGGCATTCTTTGTGGCTCTTGAATAATTTCTGCCACTCTGTCTTCTAGAAATAAACTTTTATTTTAGAAAGACAGTTTCACGAGCCGCAAACCCGTCGTGCTCGTGATAATTGGAAAGGGAAAAATGAGCATTTGTTTCTTGTGAAAACTTACAACCATGGTACCCTTACCATTTAATATCTCATATGATTCGATTTAGTGGAAAAATAATTAAGACAGAAATGATAAAATCCCCAAAAGGATCAAGTAACTCAAAGTAACTTGATTGAAGTCCAAACCATATCGAATAGCGTTTGATTTCTTATCCATCCACACATTATTTCATAATGCGTGCTAAGAGAGATTAACTTGTGATACTATATCACATTTCCTTTGGCTTATATCAAAGTCTTCACTTTGATAGTCCCATCATGACTAAATCGTGATTCCTTGAACTCTTGAACTTCTTCAAAGATTTCTCTATTTACCTTATTAAGTGAACACACTAGTGTCAACTTAAATCGTTGGTAAAAGATGATGATCAACCTATTTTGGATTGATGACTTATAACCTCGATCTCCTTTTCAACCAAAAAGTACGAGATATCTTGCTTTGAATACAAAATACGCATATACCATTAACAAGTGATGGTTTCAAGAGTACTCGATAACTCTTTGCGTTCATCATTCCAAAATTTAAGGTTTAATCTTGGGTTACCAATTTGAGTGTTGCATCATCTTCATGATATATCATTCTAGTTTGGTTTAGAATATAATCACCTTGATGATGGGCTAGCCATTCATCAAATCATGGTGTATAGGGTCACAAAAGTGAAACCTCTTTTGTATCTTTAACAAATTGTATTCTTATTTAGAGTTTATGTACTTAATAGTCACAATTAAGTACAACTCCAAACCCGAAAACTAGATTTAGTACACAATGACTCTATCTCTTGACTTCATTGTTGCTAGTCGTAATATTCTAATCATCCTATGAATCAAACATAATGATGAAAACCACCACCGGTTTCTAATATTGACGAAGTAATACTAGCAAAATTTATGTTTAATCAAATAAACATTTAACGAAGAAGGTCCCATTAGATGTCCCACGACTAACTTGTTGATTCTTCAATAATTTGGGGTAGTTTCTTTTCTCGTGTCTAACATTTAAGACAATGGAAACTTTATCGGTCGGGATTGATAGGTTTAGTATCGTCAATCTCAACAACTTTACCTTTAACATAACCTTGTATCAATTCCATTCTAATTTTACTTCTTTAACCTCGTCCTTATCTTAACGGTTTAAGAGAATGCTCTCACTCATTTCAATGAGTCTTTGCTTTGAGAAGCAAAATTGAATTTATGAAGATTACTCTTCATTTATTCGTTTTAGTCTTAAAACTTTCATTGAAGTGGTTGCGTTATTTTGGTCAATTACGAATTCTGGACAAAACTAATTACCAAAACAATTTATCGCTTCAAGGTACTTAATTCATTTAAGTACATAAAAAACAATCCATTGTAAGTAGATGTGTTAGTCTAGAATCAAAAAACCTGTTTGATAATGAATAACTTTAATCTATACTCTTTACAAAAGATCCTTAGCAATGGTTCGTTTGAGGTTTTAGAAGCAAATTCAAATTTTGTCTTTAGTTACGATGTTTTAATGGAGATTTGTATCAAAATCGAAATGATATCGTATATGAATTGTGGTAAAGAAATAGAACAATATAAAAACGGAATAGTGGAAAACTTAACATTTATCGTTATAATAATACTTGTAAATAACAAGTAAAGCATTTACATAGTGACCTCTACCCAACTATGATAAATGATTCCAAGACCCAAATTCATATTGACTTAGGCACGGTGGGGCCGATACATCCTTTATCAATATAACTCGGTGGATTAACGTTTAATCGATTCTACTTTTAGAACTCTTGGTCGATAATATTACATTAACATTTATCTTTAGCCCAAAACACATCTGACAAGGGCACGGTGGGGCCGATACATCCCTTATCAAAAACTTTTGTTGAGTTCAATCCAAATTTCGAATAAATGTGTCCATGATCCAAACCCACATTAACTTGGGCACGGTGTGGCCGATACATCCCTTATCAACATGAATTCGGTGGATAGACATTTATCACGCACTTCCCCTACGTAACAAGGTTTGTACCCCGGTGGGGCCGAGCGCACTCCCTCGCAAAATAGGTTTTCATGGTTTCTACTATTTGGTAAGGCTATGTCTCAATTGATTGTTTTAGCGAGAGGTCATGTCAATTTATTATCTATCACGTTTTAAGTGAACTAAAGCGGTGAACTACGATAATTCTAATTGACACGGTCGATAAACTCGATAAAATGACAATGCATGTTTTAGTTATGGCGATTTAGCGATGCATGTGACATAAAATAAAATGCAAGCATAAAAATAAATAAATCCTAGTATGGCCTTTCCTAAAAAAGAAAAACTATTTAACTATTACATATTCGGAAACCAACTCCATTGGTCCCTTGAACTTCGGTTGTGGCACGCATCTCGAGGTAACACCGTCTTTATGTATCGTCATTCTTGAAGAAATCCGTCTTTGGGAACTCCGGAATGAATAAAAATTACATAATAAATTACATAATTTCCTATTATACATTTGTAACTAAAATAAAATAAATCTATTAAATTAGAAAACGGTGATACGAGATCACAATAAAATTACAACCGAATCGATATTCCCATACATTTCGGGAAATACCAATTAAAATCTAAGGTCATACTAAGTGAAATTACATAATTCAAAAATTACATAAATTAAAATTATGACAATCATAAAGAAAATGCAGCATTATAATATGTATGAACATGCCCAATTTTATGCTAAATCGCCTTTAATTAGCCAATATCGTATATTACTCGGTTTTTACGGATTTGCGTGATTTCAACATTTTACAATCACTAAAATTACATAAATTCATATTTATGCATAAATTAATTACCCTAACCTCTTAGGACTCAAAATTTAGTCTTCACTAATAATTTGACCATAATTAACTCATATATTTATAAAATTGTTCATTAATGGACTAAAAAATTACAAAACTAAGCTATAAACTTCAAATAAATCACAAAATTTCAAATAAATTCAAAATTTGAAATTTAAACTCATGAACATTCTGGAAAAATACCATGACACTCATAATGTTCAAAAACTTAGGTTAAAAATTTCGAAATTTTTCCGGAAAAACAATGTTGCGGTTTATCGATTTTTAACTAAAATAATCATAAAAACATGGAAAAATTATATTCATTAAATTTTCAATTTTAGATCTGAAAAAGATAATAAAATGCAAAATTAGACGTTTTTCCTAAGCCATAGATTATGTTTTATTAATTTTTCACTAATAATGTCACTATTTATGCTATTTTTCGTCAAAAATCCATAAATCATGCAAAAAGACTTCTTTATAGCCAATTATTTTACACACATCTTGTAAAATTGCATGTGACAACATATTAAATATCTATGACCAGATTCGAAATTTAACTCATATTAACCTATTTTTCACCTAAATCCGAATTTAATAATGAAAAATCCATTTTTCGAGCATAAAAACTCATAAAATCATGAAACTTTCCAGATCATCTAAAAATAATATATGTGAAAATATATCCAAAAACCACTGGAAAATTCGAAGTTTAGCTAATTTTCGTGCAAAAATGACATTTTTACTCATAAAATCACATTTAAATGCCATTATTGTAAATATGAACAATAAAAATCCGTAAAATAACCAAAATATCCTAAAAACATTTTAGGATCAGAAATATTAACATGCATGGATTAATTTCGTGATATATCATAATAACACAAAATATACAAGTTTTATATGTTATTCTTTATAACTCGGAAAAACTTTTAACCGATTTGCATGCAAACAACCATGGCTCTTGATACCGATTGAAGGAAAAGTAGATATATATACTTACATATTCATATATGTTCTAATTTAATTTGTCATAAAATTAAATATGGATTTTATGCATGCAAACATTAAAACAAAATAAAGAAGAAATATTCATCCTTACATATGGAATTTCGGTTTATGGGCACAAGAGAGATCACCTTTCTCTCTTGTTCTTGAGCTCTCCAAATGGAAGAACAAGATTCAAGTGTAGAATCCCTCCCAAAGGCATATACCCAAGGAATCTCTTAATAACCAATATTATTTAGATCTAGTAATAATATTAGTTTTACTATAAAATTGACACAATATAAATTGTATTTACACTCTTGAAAATTTCGGTCAAGAGGGAGTATTTTTGTGTGGTTTATTTCTCTAGAAATATCATATGATGTAGAGAATATCAATTTTCTTATTCTAGAAAATTATGTGGTGAAAAGAATGAATGAATTAATTATGAAAAAGAAAGGCTCTTCTCTTCCTTGTGGGATGGCCGAAAATTGCTTGGGTAGGTTGCCCAACACTTTTCATTTGTGCTCTTCACAAGAGACTAGGCATGCAAACCTACTACCTAGTGTTATGATTGTGTTTTCATTTAAAAATAAACAACACAATATAAACTATGTACACACCCCCTTATTTTCGGTTTTGGGCATAAAATGGAGAATCCATTTTATTTTGTCATTTGTCAAATTTGTCACATGTAACATGTTACATGACATGTCACAATGTAATGTATTTTTATCATATTAAAAATCAACATACTCATAAAATATGTCATTTACAAAATTGACTAGTAATTCGTAATTACTTGTACCAAAGATGTTTCCGAATTATAAACTACAACATTCTGTATTTATAATAATTTATTCATTCCGTTTCAATTGTTTCTGTAAACAATAATTTCATCTAAGTAATAAAACAATTCGATTACTTAGATCGTGTCTCATTTAATCATATTTACAATAAGACACGTAAATTATACTCACAAAATCATCCGTCAATTTTAAGCAATTTAATTAACTCGTATCGGTATACGATTAATTAAATAATCAATTAAGAGTATTTCCCTATAGGCATGACCTAAGGGGATCAACTGATCACCACCGTCGCACGACAAGTAATGTCAAACTCTAGTCACCAATCATTACCGATATGTGTGGACCAGTTGACTTGTAAAATATTACATCCCACATGTATTCTTAAAATGAGATTTAATAATGATATTTAAATCATGTGATCGCACTATTGTTGAGGACACATTTCCCAACACAAGTCTGCATAGATGTCACTGTCAAGCAGGACTCCTTGCCTGAAGGCTTCTACCGCTGTTTCTTCATCACACCTGGGAATGGCCACCTTCTCTTTGACAAATCTTGCCAGGAATTCTTTGAGAGATTCTTGGGAAGTTGTTTTACCCTGAAGCAGTTTTCGGGTCTCTTGGCCATATCTCTGCGCTTGCGAATTGTTGATTGAAGGCATTGATCAATTCGCAAAATTCTTGATGCCTCCATTTCGGAGATTAATGAACCATTGTAATGATGCTCCGGTCGGGGGTTGTACCAAAGCCTTTACACATGCGGACTGCCCTGAGTTCACTTTGGGTATTGAGGCGGCTAGCATCTTGTTTGAATATAGCAACGTGATTTTGTGAATCAGAGGTTCCATCATAAGTTCTCATGGATGGGACGGTGAATTTCTTGGGGAGGTCAATCTTTGCAATTTCATCTGCAAAGGGTGAGTCAGCAAAGCTGTCAATTTCTACTTCAGCCACAGGGTCTGGTACTCCGGGTATATTTTCTATTTTGTTGTGGAGTTTTTGAATTTCCTGAAGCATAACCATCATTATTCTTTGCTTGGTCTTGTTTGTTTCATCATTGGAAATTATTGGGGTACCGGATAATGTATCCTTCTCCGGGGTTCCAAAATTGGAAAAGTCAATGTTTTTGATAATGGATGAGAATGGGGTTCCTGGTTCGAATCTGGTCTTGGAGCCCGAAGCCTGATTTTCCAAATTTTCCTCAGGCTAGACTCAGATTCCTTCAGCCTATTGATTTCTGCTTCTGCTTGGGCTGCCTTCTCTTGGATTGTCTCCAATTCTTTGATTTTGGCCAGGGCAGCCGCTAATTGTTGTTCTGAGGTGAGTTCCACCATTTTTGTGTGTGAATATTAAATGAAAAATGATAAAGGGAATTTTATTGGTTGAAGAACTAGATGCCCCACGGTGGGCGCCAATTGTTTTAGCAGGATTTTTCCTGAATGGGTCCGGCTTGATTAAAGGATAATTTGGGTATCTGGCTCTATAAGTTTGGAATATTGTAAATGAATAACAAGGAAAGACTAAGTATAAAGAATAATGTTTATATTATTTAGATAAGCTGATTACAAATTTGTTTAAGTAATTGAATGCTCGTAAAATAATGAAAGATAAGTAGTGTAGTAGTTCAACACTGATGAATAATGAATGAAATTACAAATGCCAGATTACAATATTTATAGTCATAAACATGAACGTTGTATTGACCTTCAACGTCCTTCTCTTTTTTCGGAGTTGTTACCGGATTAATAGGGCACATTCCCTATTAATTCGGTTGACTCGTTCTTCTTTGATTGATCCTTAGCTTTTTCTCCTCTTGCACGCCTAGGTTCATGGGTGATATAGTCTCATAATTAGACTTGATCTTCCTTGAGAATAGGACATGAATATTTATCTTTATATAACCGTTTTGCTGCTCTTCAGCTTAATCCAGCCTGCTTAGGTGTGCTGCCAGGCTATTCCGTGCTTACCATCAGGCCTTCCTTCTGGGATTAAGTAGCCTATTCATCCTGTAATACTCTTCATCTACCAAATAATGATTAGATTTGCCCGGTCTCTGTTTGCCTTGATCAGCCTTGTAAGGTCAGGCCAGGTTAGAGTCAGACCAGGCTAAATTGGGCCTAACAGGAATTTATAGTAGAGTAGCCCTCAATCCTGAATATTTATGCATATAATCTTTTATCATGTGTAATTGTTCAGGATTCAAGAAGTCAATAGATGGGTTAGTTGAACAGATATAAAATACAGACAAGGCATGTAAAACATGTAGTTTATCACATAGCATGTTAGGTTGAGTAGTGATTGAATTTATACCTGATTGTAGCCTGATCTTTACATATGGAATAATTTTAAATGAGTTACATTCCAGGATCTTGGGATCATTTCCCCTTCTAGCGTTTGGAGCCTGTATGCTCCTTGTCCAACAATTGAATCAATTAAGTAAGGCCTTCCCATGTGGGAGCCAGTTTGCCTGCTGATTTTTCTTTTTTATTTGGAAATACTTTGCGTAGGACAAGGTCTCCTTCTTTAAAGACCCTGACCCTGACGTTTTTATTATACTGCTTGTTGATACGATGCCATCCTGATTTTGGCAGCATCTCTCAATTCTTCTGTCAGGACCAAGTTGTCTTGCATGAGGTCTTTGTTTGCTTCGACGTTGTTCAGGCTGCATCTGGATGTTGGTACTCGTACTTCCGCAGGAATGACAGCTTCACAGACATACACGAGGGAGTAAGGTGTTTGGCCTGTTGCAGTTTTTGGAGTTGTCCTGTCTGCCCATAGTACTAATGGAAGTTCTTGACCCATCGCCTCGTCTTCTTTTTCTCGCTTTTTTTAGGCAGCTTATGACTACCTTATTGCTAGATTCAGCCTGGCCATTAGCTTTTGGACATCCAGGGGTTGATGTTACCAGGTTGATATTCCATTCTTGGCAAAACGCTTCGGTCCTTTTTCCCACAAATTGAGTTCCGTTATCGCATACTATTTCTGATGGGACTCCATATCTGCAAATGATGTTTGTCCTGATGAAGGATATTACTTCTTTTTCGGTTACTTGCCTGAAAGAGTCAGCCTCTATCCATTTGGAGAAGTAGTCAGTCATGGCTAACATGAATACTTTTTGTCCTGGAGCTACGGGCAGTTTTCCCACAATATCCATTCCCCATTTTATGAATGGCCAGGGTGCGGAAATTGAATGGAGGAGTTCAGATGGTTGATGTATGATTGGTGCATGAATTTGGCAGGCTTCGCATTTTGAAGAGTATTCCAGGCAGTCAGCCTTCAGTGTAGGCCAGTAGTAGCCTGTCCTGAGAACTTTGCTTGCCATGCTCTTTCCTCCTTTGTGGTTGCCACAGTGCCCATCATGTATTTCTTGGAGTACTAGTTTGGCTTCGTCAGGCTCCAAGCATCTCAGATAGGGTCCAGCCTGCGATCTCTTGAACACAGTGTTATTGATGATAGCATAAGTTGAAGCTCTAATTTTAAAAGCCCTTGCCTCATGTCTACCCTGAGGCAGTATTCCTCGGAGAAACCAGTCATAATCGGGTTTAGTCCAAGAGTTACTGTCCTGATTGGCAGGATTAACCTGTTCAGGTTTGCTGATGGCACAATTGGTATTTTGTCGAAAACAGTGGGGGTGAAATTTGAACCTAGGCTGGCCAGAGCATCAGCCTGGGTATTCAGGTCTCTTAATATTTGATCTATGTCAAATAAACCAAATTTAGCGGTAAGGTTTTTTGCATATTCTAAATACGAAATCATTTTTGCATCCTTAGCCGTATAAATTCCCTTTATTTGATTTGCAATTAAGAGTGAATCAGTTTTTACCTTTAGGTTTTAAACATCGAGGTCTAGACATACCTTTAAGCCTGCTATCAGGTCTTCATATTCTGCTTCATTGTTGGTAACTTTGAACTCACAGCTTACAGCCTGAGCTATCACGTCTCCCTGTGTGATTTAAGTACTAGTCCTAACCCTGTCCCTCTGGCCTTGGATGACCCATCTATGAATAGGGTCCATTCCTGGTCTGGGGTTTTATTTTCTAGTTGGTTGACCTCTTTTATCAGGTCTGGTTCCAGGTTGGGGCTAAAATCAGCCACAAAGTCTGCTAGGGCCTGCGATTTGATCGCTGCCCTGGGTTCAAAAGAGATGTCGTATGTGCTAATCTGTACCGACCATTTGGCCATCCTACCTGAAAGTTCAGGTTTACGCAGGACAGATTTTATGGGTAGATTGGTCCTGACTATAATGGGGTGACTTTCAAAATAGGGTCTCAACTTGGTACATGACATAATTAAAGCTAAAACATATTTTTCAAGTAGTCCATACCTCAACTCAGCATCTAGCAGGCTTTTACTTACATAGTAGACTGGATGTTCTTTGCCCGTCCTGTTCTTTCACCAGGACTTCGCACGATCTTTGTGTCGATGATGAGATAGGTATATCTTGACAAAGGTTCTTCCTTTTCGGCTTAGCCGATGTAAGGGTGGAGATGATAAATAGGATTTTAGATCTGAAAAGCCGCCTCATGCTCATCCGTCCTTTGGAATTGTTTATTTTTCCGAGGAGGTTATAGAATGTTTTGCATCTCTCGGAGGATCTTGATATGAAGCGGTTGAGCAGCTACCCTACTGTCAATTTTGGATATCCTTGAGACTTGGGTGTTGTAGTTCCAAGATAGCCTTTATCTGTTTAGGGCTAGCTTCTATGCCTCTCTTTGTGACCATATATCCAAGAAATTTGCCTGCAGAGACTCCAAAGTGGCATTTTGCAGGGTTTAGCTTCATGTTATATTTTTCTAATATCTCAAATGCTATTTCTAGATGCTTCACATGATCTTGCGCATTCTTTGATTTCACCACCATGTCGTCTATGTATACTTCCATGATGTCGCCTATCTGGTCTTTAAACATCATGTTGACCAGGCATGACGCGTTGCCCCGCATTCTTGGGCCGAAAGGCATGGCGGTGTAACAAAGATATGCCTCGATCTCAGTAATGAATGCGATACTCTTCCGGTCGGCAGGTACATTTTTATCGGTTGAATCCTTTGGAAGCATCCATGAATGTTAGCATTTCATGGCTGCTTTGTGGCGTCTACCATGGCATCAATATGAGGCGGGGGAATGGATCCTTAGGACAGGCTTTGTTCAGTCGGTGTAGTCTACACAGACTCTCCACTTCCCATTCTTTTTTCTGCACAACAACTACGTTAGCCAGCCATTCAGGGTACATTACTTCCCTGATCATCCCCATATCCAAGAGTTTTTCTACTTCCTCGTTAATAATGATATTTCTTTCAGCTGCAAACTTGCGTCTTTTCTGCTGTATAGGCTTAAAAGATGGGTCAACATTGAGCTTATGAGTAATTATATCAGCGCTAATTCCAGTCATATCAAAATGTGACCAAGCAAACCAAGATGATTTATTTTTAAGAAATTTTACCAGTTCAGGCCTGACACTATCTGGTGCATCAGATCCTATCAAAACATACCTGTCAGGGTACTCAGGGTCTAGAATTACCTGATCTGTTTCCATTCTGGGAGGTGCCACATAAGTGCTCTGACGGTCATCGTAATTGCTATGCTAGGGATTTACCTGCCTTGGAAGGCTTCAAGGCTTTTGTATAGCATTCTGGGTGTCTTGTGATCCCCTTTGATTGTAGCTATGCCCCGATCTGTTGGTATCTTGATACATTGGTGATAGGTTGATGGTACGGCCTTGACATTGTGAATCCGTGGTCCGCCAGGATAGCGTTGTAGGATGACAGGCAGTCAAGGACTCGAAATTTCTCATAAGATGAGACTCCTTCCACGTAGGTTGGGAGGTGGATTTCTCCTAGGGTGCTCCTGGTTTCACCACTAAATCCTACTAGGATACTGGATTTCTTGATGATTTGATCCTCGTTTATCTTCATGGCTTTCAGTACGTCAAGCATGATCAGGTTCACTGAGCTGCCTCCATCTACCAGGATCCTTCTTACCGTGGCTGTTCCAATCTGCATAGAAATTACCAGGCCATCATGATGAACATCAGGGATGCCCACCAGGTCACAATCATTGAAAGTGATTGTCGGGACAAGATCCGGCTTGCAGGGTGACACAGTCCTTGGTGTCCTGGCTATCTTCTTTCTTTTGCTTAACTTGTCAGGCCGCAAATCTCCGAACCGCCAGATATGAATTTTACTTCATAGATTGGTGGTGGTGGATGGAGATTACGATCCTGCTTATGCTCCTGATTCTCTTTATCCTGGTTTGCGTTCCTGCCCTTCGTCTTGATCAGGTCTTTTAAGTACCCTGATTTTCACAGGTAGGCTACCTCCTTCCTCAGGGTGAAACAATCATCCGTGGTGTGTCCAATATCCATGTGAAATTCGCACCATTTTGAATTGTCTCTTATGGGATTTGGATTTTCTGACTTCCTAGGCCATCTAACAGCTGATCCCATGTTGTCAAGTCTCTGGATTAATCCTGCAATATCAACACTGAAGTTATGTTCGGAGATAGGTGGATAAAATTTAACCTTATCTTGATACTCATGGGCCAGGTTAACTTCTGACTGATCTGGCCTGGAATACGGAGTAGATCTATAATTGTTTCCTTTGTTGATTTTCCTATTGCTTCTTTCATGATCCTTTGGTCTACTGGGTGATCCGAGTTTGTAGCTTTTATCTTCTTCCAGCCTGATGAAAGCAAGAGTCTTGGCCTCAACATCCTCGAAGGTGTGGCAGGGATACTTAGTGAGTTCGCTGTATAAGTCACTATATGGTAGTAACTCCTGTCTGAATGCCTCCACTGCTGTTCCAACGTCACACCTGGGTATAGACACTTTCTCTTTGTTGAATCTTGCAAGAAATGTCCGAGAGTTTCATCGGGCTTTCGTGTAACTCGGTAAAGGTCACTGGATCGTTTCTCCAACTCCTTGCTACTCGCAAACCGCTGGTTGAAACGTTGATCGGTAGGCATAGGAGTGGATCTTGCCGGTTGGCAGGTTGATGTACCATTGCGGGCGGGGCGGTCGGGGTCGTTCAAATCCCTTGCACATGCAAACTTGTCTGAACTCGCTGGGAATAGATGCAGCCAGCTTTTTCTGCTTGTAAAGAGCCACGTGATTTTGTGGATCCGTGGTTCCATCATAGACCCTCATGGATAGAATTGTGAACTTTTTTGGTAGATCTACTTTTGCTATTTCGTCTATGAAACGCGATTCAGCATAGCTGTCAGGGGCAGCTTCTTCCATGCTGGCTGGTACTCCTGGTATCTTATCGAATTTTTCGTTGAGTTTCTTGATCTCCTGAACCACTGCCATCATGATGGCTGCTGCAGATTCATCAGGTTTCTCTTTATCATCATCTTTTGGTTCATCATCACCATCTACGTTAATGGCTTTAGGAATACTTGGGCTCCCAAAACTGGAAAAGTCAATGTTTTTAATGATTGATGAAAATAGGGTTCCTGGTTGGAATCTAGAGCCCGCCCCTTGGGTTTTTTCCAATTTTTGCTTCAGGGCTAACTCAGATTCTTTCAATTGCAGGATTTCTGCTTCAGTTTGGGCCACTTTTTCTTTCAGGCTTTCCAATTCAGCGATTTTTTGGAGAGCGGCATTCAATTGTTCTTCAACGGTGGGTTGGGCCATTTTTGTAGGTTTTTTGAGTTTTTGTAAGATAAGAAAAAAGGATTTAAAGAGCTAGATGCCCCACGGTGGGCGCCAATTGTTTTGTATGGATTTTGCGCAAGGCGAAATCAGGTCAGGGTAGAGTTGTGTAAGGTTAACTAGCTCTAGGTAATCTGATGATCAGGTCGTCAGGATAAAATAATAAACTGTAAATGAAATAACAATAATAACAAAACGACAAGCAATTTTGTACGTGGAAAACCCTTGAATGGGAAAAAACCACGGGCACCAAGGCAGGAGAGGATTTCACTATATTGTTTGGGAGAAAGATTGTATGGAAAGAACAATGTTAATATTTCTCTATGTAATGCGTGTGCTTCTTCCTGTGTGTGTATGAGATGCCTCCAATATCTTCCAAGTATTCCTTATATAGGCTTCCTCCTTGAACGGCTGCCTGATATGGTATTAATTGCGGTTTATTCTCCATAATTGCCTGTAATAATTGCCAATTATTCCTCCCTTAATTACTGCATTTACTGCGTAATCTTCATACTTAATGCTGCGTATATAATTCCTTTATAACACACGTATTTGGTCTAATATCGTCCTGATATTTTGACCGTTTGCCCTCTCCATGGCCTGGCGCCTATCTTCATGTGCCCTGATAGCCTGACACCCTGACAGCCTGGCAGTTAGGTTCAGGTGAGATACAGACCAGGAAGGTCTGCGGATTTCCAGGCCTAACATAGAGATTGCTGAATTGAAATCTTTAATTAAGACACTTGCACTTAAACTGCAA
Source organism: Silene latifolia (assembly GCF_048544455.1). Taxonomy (NCBI): domain Eukaryota; kingdom Viridiplantae; phylum Streptophyta; class Magnoliopsida; order Caryophyllales; family Caryophyllaceae; genus Silene; species Silene latifolia. Next base: position 41,477,383 of record NC_133534.1, read on the forward strand.
GAAGATGATAGATATAAGGAAGCTCAATTCAATGAGCTGGAGTCTCAAGTAGCTCGGTTAGCTGTTGAGTCGAACATTAGGCACTCAGAGAAGGTACACGCTACCTACACCGATAGCAGCCTTTCTTATAAAGGACATGGATTGCCTATTGACGAAAATGATGTGTTTGACTTGGAATACGAAGATCTATCTAAAAACGAAGCATTAATTGAAGATTTCTGCACTATACAGCAACAAACACTCGATCGAACTGGTTATAGTGTTCGATCGAGTGAAATAACTGAGAAATTGTTCGATCGAACAGAGAATACCACTTGATCGAACAGCTATTATGACGAAGACCTCGATCGAACGAATCTCTGCGTTCGATCGAGTAATATTCAGGAGGAAAGCCTTCGATCGAGTACACCCTTTGCTCGATCGAACATATTGGCCATGGAGAGCAATGATATGTCACTTTGGTCCATTTTGGATGACGCTATTGACGAAGACAATGGTTATGGTGAATCCTCCATTTTCAAAGCCGAGCTCGATGCTTAGAGTCTGCAATTTACGGGATAGAACCTACAAAAGAGGGGAATGAGAAGACAGCTAAATCAGTGATTATTCCTAGCACGGAAGAGGTAATATACTCTTTAGTCAATGATTCCGACGTTAGGAGCAACCGACCTGAGGTAGTTGACGATAAGTTCATTATTGTTGGTATTAATAATACTCTATCTCAAATGATTTCTGCTTTTTATCTTGATACTCCACCCCCTCCCAGTTGGATAAAAAGCTTATAAAGTTTCACCATATTTGTCATCGAAAATTTGTTAGGCTGAGACGGTACTTTATATTGCTATCATATGCTCTTTCTTTATTATGGTGCTACTTACAGTGTTGTGTAGCACATGCGCAGTTATTTGATCGGCTGATGCGCGCTTTAAGCTGTTTTGACTGGTGTAGATACCTCATTTCTGCACCTCCCGCAAACCACCCGGTGATGATTTGGCCGTATGTTTGGTACACGGAACGATTTATGACAGTTCATAAGTTTATCATCAAGTGATAGCCCAAACACTTGTTCTACCTCATAGTTGTCATCTATGCACCGATACGGTCATTTTGGCAGCAATTAGAGTACATTTGGAGTCCGGGTCAAAAATCGTCTTCATTTTCTAATAACCGTTTAAAATGCCGAGTCAGAATGTTCTGGAATGTTCCGGATATTTCTATTCCATATTTTCCAATCTTTTAATCTTTGGTAAAATATATCCCGAAATTATCATATAAAATATTAAGGAAATAAGATCAATCCGCAATTCCATAATAGAAACGCGGAAACCTTTCTTCCGCAGGAGGAAACCACTGAGGAAAGGATGCAGCAGGTGCTGCACCTCTTCCAAGAGACGCAGTGCTTGCTGCACCTCTTCCTCAGTCCTTTTCTGCGTATTTTTCGTATCTTTTCGAGATTCACTTCCAAACTTTCTCCGAAACTCTAATTTCCGTCGTGTGATTAGTATAAATAGAGACCTTCGGTCTCACATATTTCTCACGCGAGTGTCCGCCCTTCTCTTCTCCGTTTGCATTCTAGACCACGTTCTTACTTTGTGGCGTCTACGTGCTTGAACTTTCGACCACGTAAGCTCGGATCTTTCTGAGTACCAGCCTCGTTTTGCATGACCGACCAATTTGACCAACTCCACATTAATCAACTTTAATCAATCTTATTCGTTTTCCTCCTAGAGGGCACTTTCGTCGTACATTCGAGTCAAGCAATCACTAAACGTTAACTTAGTCAATCTCGTTTCGTCAAACATATAAGTCTGAGGTTGTAAATCCTTCCTTTATTATTGTTCTTTATTATTGTAATCACAATTGTAAGATTTACCTCGAAAACACACTTAAAACCGATTTATAAAACCTTGTTTCAAACCTTTTTTTTTTCGGATTATCAGGAGACAAACGTCGAGAAAGGACGCAGCACCTGCTGCGCCTCTTCCTGAGGCTACCGCAGTTCCTGCTTCCTTTCTTCTTCCTTCCTCTTTTGTTCGTCTTATTGTTTTTGCTTTGTTATCAATTGTTCATATTTCTTTTAACATAATAATTTGAGTATAATAATTTTAACATGTTAATTATTAATTAATTCATCTTTCAAAATCCCGACTTAAATCCCTTATAATCCATATTTGCGGGTTTTCGTCATTCAAATCAATTCGGGTTTTTGGAGGTTCGATTTATCCATATTGAGTCTCTGGAATTCATCCTTTGATATATTTTCATCTGTTATTTATCGTCGCCGTCATTAGTTCGTCATTAATAACCTATTTAATCTAATTAATTCGATTAGTTTGTTTAATTTATAATTAACCTTTTAATCTTGTATTTAATTCGTTCTAATTTATTTTCATCCATGTTTTATCGTTTTTATGACCCAATCACATGTAAATAATCTGTTAATCACTTCTATCCGAGTCGGATATCATTAATCAAGCATTAAATCACCAACGAATATTAACAACTTGCAATTACGGCTTCACAGCCAAAACTGAACTCAGGAACAGAAGCAGCGACTGCTGCGCCTCTTCCAAGGGACGCAGTGAAGGAAATGTAGATTTATATACATACTAACATACTCTTATATGTCAAAATTTAATTTGTCATAAAATTAAAGCGGATTTTATGCATGCAAACAATAATATAAATAGAGGAGAAATCATGTCCTTACATTGTAGATTTCGGTTATATTGGGCACAAGAGAGATCACCTTTCTCTCTTGTTCTTGAGCTTTCCCTTATGGATGAACAAGATCTAAGTATAAGATCTCTCCCTAAGCTTTATACCCAAGGCTTCTTCTTAATTTAATTAATATTACAAATACTAGTATAATATTAATCAAGGTAGAAAATTGAACCAAAAATATTATTAACACTTTGAATATTTTCGGTATTAGAGAGAAGAAGAGGAGGATTTTTATTCTCTCTTAGAACACTAATTTTTGGATGAGCAAGTGAATGAATGAAGATACAAAACATTTTGTATATTATTAGGTAAAAATATGAGAAAACCATCATAGGTTTTGTCTTCCCCAAAACCGTGTAAGAGGAGGCTTTTTAGAGAGCCAATGCATGGAAAAATTGTTCTTCACAATGAACAATAGGCTTGCATGGCTAGTGACTAGTGTAATCATCATGCCTTCCACTAATTACAATCAACATATAATTAGCTCATAAACCCTCTAATTTTCGGCCCACTTGGTAATATGGATTCCATATTATTTTTGTCAATTGTCAATATGTCACATGTCATATGTGACATAAATTTTTTTATGTATTTTTAACATATTAAAAATCAACGTATTAATAAAAATACGTCACATACAAAAATTGACTTAGTAATTTCATAATTACTTGTGCCAAAATATTTTACCATTTATAAATCACAACAGATTGTATTTATAATAATTCATTCAATTTGATTGATTGTTTCTTTAAACAATAATTTCATCCGAGTAATGAAACAATTCGATTACTCGGACCGTATCTCATTTAATCACATTTCAATATGATACGTAAATTTTACTTCCAAAATCGTCCGTCAATTTTCAAGTAATTTAATTAACTCGTAACGTTATACGATTAATCAAATAATCAATTAAGAGTATTGCCCTTTAGGTATGACCTAGGGGTCAATCGATCACCACCGTCACACGACAGGTAATGTCAAACTCTAGTCACCAATCATTACCGATATATGTTGACCAGTTGACAGTAACAATATTACTTCCCAATTGTATTCTTTAAAATGAGATTTAATAATGATATTTAAATCATGTAATCGCACTATTGTTGAGGACACATTTCCCAACAATCTCCCACTTGTCCTCGACAAGTGTGCATTACCAATTCTCTTGTCCTATTACTATCTCCCACTCAATGCAAGGTGTCTTTCGGTCGTACTTGCAAGTGATCATATCGAGAGTGGTTTCCTCGATCCGGAGAATAAGCGATTGACCGGACTTATCTATCATAGATACTTTCCGAGCGTGGCCACGCATTTCCAGTTCATTACTCCTCGAGTGGCCCTGAGATATTGTTTTAACCCTGACAAGGGGATGGACAATTCCTATCGCACTCATTCCCTTCGACTAGCCACAGCCATCATAACCCAAAATATGCCCATTTGACCCCATTTACGAAGGTCGTAGTAACACAAATCAAAGTTAATCGAAAACTGTGCCATCTTAGGTGAACAGTCTTTAGTCAAAAGAATCGACTCATTAGAATACTATAGCAGCTCTCGCCACGACCAGGCTATATAAATTTGCCAGAACTCTATAAGCGGTCATAAGGCCCGACAAGGTGTTCCTAACATCTGCCTATGTGATCGACTAGTCATCTCACATGACTGTATGGCACTTGAACTTGCCATCAATCGCATCACACTCTAGTCACTTCGAGACGTCACCTCATACAAGTGACTATGGGCGAATACAATGCTAATCCGTGTTCACTTTAACGGGGTTCAACGTTGTCTCTACAACCCGTTTGGATGTAACAAAGTATAATAAAAGAGTTTTAAAATAAAACTCGAACGACAAATGCGATTATCACACATGAATAGTCAATGCCTGATTACTATTTCATGTTCTATAATCTAATTTGATCTTGTACGTAGTTGTTCATTTCAATTCAATTGAAATGACATGACTCATCATGTTTAGCCTTTGAGAAGGCTTTGGTTAGTAGGTTTTATCAATTTCTTGTACCTTACTCAACCTTACTACATACTCGTTTTCCTTTGTAATGTATACATTTGCATTACAAAACTTTCTGAGTACGTGTCGAGATCCAATCAAGACATGGGCCCTCTAGCCTAAGAATAGCTCCCACTGTTTTCACAGTGTGCGGGACTCATCCTTCTTGCACATCTCATGATTGCAAGTGTACTCAATTTCCGTTGTAAATATCTCTCATTGTTCTTTATTGCCTAGAACGATTCTAGAAAATCTACTTCTTAATTAACATTGCCACAATGGTATCTTAACCATCCTAATGTGTTTTGATTATGGTTTTGTCGGAAACCATGCGCAATCTCAATTGTCAATTGTCACTTGTGTAACACCCTTACACAATATTGCATCATAAACACTTTGCATCATAGCCTTAATGCTTCTGCAAGCACTTTTAAGGGTAATCTTTATAGCTTACTTGGTAAAGATTACTTAAATTCGATTTTGAAAACAATTCATCATACTCAAAGGATATGAAGTGTTCTACATCATTTTCTATTTAATTGATTTGACAGCGGAAGCAAATGGAATCAATCAAATATGTTCAATTTAATTGAACTAGTCATGAATCTTATCAACATAAGACTTCTTATTGACGCTAATATCACGTGGATTTATCTTCATAAATCTGGATATTAAAGATGTATTGTAATACTCCAAAAGTCTTAAATCATTCCTAATGATCAATATGTCATCCACATATCGGACTAATTAAAATTTCCGTAACTCCCACTAAACTTCATGTATAAACACAACTTCTCGACTTATCGAGAAATGTTTTATCACATGATCAAAATGTTGATTCGAACTCATTGATGTTCTACTTAAGACCCTCTCTTAAGTTTCACATTATCTTAGGATTGCAAGAATCTACTAAACTCATGATATGTATTGAATACATTCCTTCTATTGAAGAAGTGGGTTTTAGATTCACTCGCTATGTATTTCATAACCTCATAATGAAACACAATCCCTAAGAAGATCCTAATAGACTTAAGCATTTCAACTAGTGCAAAACCCTTTGCAACCAATCTTACATTGAAATATCTCTTTATTAGTGCAAAAACCCTTTGTCACTAATCAAGCCTTTTATTTCGGATTCTCATGGCTCTAAGCCTTGTATTGGGTTGTGACTTGAACACTCTTATGTAAGTCATATGTTCATTACTTTCCTGAAGTAATCAACTTGAATCAAACAATTTCTTTGTAATTTATAAGCTCTTTACTTTCTTAAAAGTAGCATGAATTCATCATTTTTTAACAAGTGACGAATTTAACCTCCTAGGTTTTAAAGAAACAACACCTTACACAAAACGTCTTATGTACCAAGAAGGACCAGTTTCTTGCGACATAACATTCTCTGTGGCATTCTTTGTGGCTCTTGAATAATTTCTCCCACTCTGTCTTCTAAAAATAAACTTGTATTTTAGAAAGACAGCTTCACGAGCCGCAAACCCGTCGTACTCGTGATAATTGAAGAGGGAAAAATGAGCATTTGTTTCTTGTGAAAAACTTACAACCATGGTACCCTTACCATTTCATATCTCATATGATTCGATTTAGTGGAAAAATAATTTAGACAAAATGATAAAATCCCCAAAATGAGCGTTTGAATTCTTATCCAATCATACATTATCCCATAATGCGTGTTAAGAGAGATTAATTTGTGATACTATATCACAATTCATTTGGCTTATATCAAAGTCTTCACTTTGATAATCCCATCACGACTAAATCGTGATTACTTGAACTCTTTGAAATTCTTCAAAGATTTCTCTATTTACCTTATTAAGTGAACATATTAGTGTCAACTTAAATCGTTGGTAAAAGATAATGATCAACCTATTTTGGATAGATGATTTACAACCTCGATCTCCTTTTCAACCAAAAGGCACGAGACATCTTGTTTTGAATACAAGATACGCATATACCATTAACAATCTAATGGTTTCAAGAGTACTCAATAACTCTTTGCGTTCATCATTCCAAAACTTAAGGTTTAATCTTGGGTTACCAATTTGAGTCTTACATCATCTTCATGATATATCATTCTAGTTTGGTTTAGAATATAATCACCTTGATGATGGGCTAGCCATACATCAAATCATGGTGTATAGGGTCACAAAAGTGAAAACCTCTTTTGTATCTTAACAAGTTTATATTCTTATTTAGAGTTAATGCACTTAATAGTCATAATTAAGTACAACTTTAAATCCAAAAACTAGATTGAGTACACAATTACTCTATCTCTCGACTTCATTGTTGCTACTCGTCATATTCTAATCATCCTATGTATCAAACATAATGATGAAAACCACCACCGGTTTCTAATATTGACGAAGTAATACTAGCAAAATTTATGTTTAATCAAATAAACATTTAACGAAGAAGGTCCCATTAGATGTCCCACAACTAACTTGTTGATTCTTCAATAATTTGGGGTAGTTTCCTTTCTCGTGTCCAACATTTAAGACAATGGAAACTTTATCGGTCGGGATTGATAGGTTTAGTATCGTTATTCTCAACAACTTTACCTTTAACATTACCTTATATCAATTCCATTCTAATTTTACTTCTTTAACCTCGTCCTCATCTTAACGGTTTAAGAGAATGCTCCCACTCAATTCAATGAGTCTTTACTTAGAGAAGCAAAGGTGAATCTTATAAAGATTACTCTTTAATTCAATCGTTTTAGTCTTTAAACTTTCATTGAAGTGGTTGCGTTATTTTGGTCAATTACGAATTCTGACAAAACTAATTACCAAAACAATTTATCGCTTCAAGGTACTTAATTCAATTAAGTATATGAATAACAATCCATTGTAAGTAGATGTGTTAGTCAAGAATCAAAAACCTGTTTGATAATGAATAACTTTAATCTATACTCTTTACAAGAGATCCTTAGCAATGGTTCATTTGAGGTTTTAGAAGCAAATTCATATTTGTCTTTAGTTACGATGGATTAATGGAGATTTGAGTCAAAAATCGAAATGATATCGTATATGAATTGTGGTAAAGAAATAGAACAATGTGATAACGGAATAGGGGAAAACTTAACATTTATCGTTATAATAATACTTGTAAACAAGTATAGCATTTACATAGTGACCTCTACCCAACTATGATAAATGATTCTAAGACCCAAATTCATATCGACTTAGGCACGGTATGGCCGATGAAACCCTTATCAATATAACTCGGTGGATTAACGCTTTAATCGATTCTACTTTTAGAACTCTTGGTCGATAAAATTACTTTAATAAATATCTATAGCCCGGAACACATGCAACTACGGTCGCGAATACTTCCGTTGAGCTCAATCCAAATTTCGAATAAATGTGTCCATGATCCAAATCCACATCAACTTGGGCACGGTATGGCCGATGAAACCCTCATCAACATGAATTCGGTGGATTAACATTCATCACCCACTTCCCCTACGTAACAAGGTTTGTACCCCGGTAGGGCCGAGTGCACTCCCTCACGAAATAGGTTTTCATGGTTTCTACTATTTGGTAAGGCTATGTCTCAATTGTTTATTTTAGCGAGAGGTCATGTCAATTTATTATCTATCACGTTTTAAGTGAACTAAAGCGGTGAACTACGATAATTTTAATTGACACGGTCGATAAACTCGATAAAATAACAATGCATGTTTAGTTATGGCGATTTAGCGATGCATGTGACATAAAATAAAATGCAAGCATAAAGAAAAGTAAATCCTAGTATGGCCTTCCTAAAATAGAAAACTATTTATCTATTACATATTCGGAAACCAACTCCATTGGTCCCTTGAACTTCGGTTGTGGCACGCATCTCGAGGTAACACCGTCTTTATGTATCGCCATTCTTGAAGAAATCCGTCTTTTGGATCTCCGGAATGAATAAAATTACATAATAAATTACATAATTTCCTATTATACATTTGTAACTAAAATAAAATAAATCTATTAAATTACAAAACGGTGATACGAGATCACAATAAAAATTACAACCGAATCGATATTCCCATACATTTCGGGAAATACCAATTAAAATCTAAAGCCATACTAAGTAAAATTACATAATTCAAAATTACATAAATTAAAAATTATGACAATCATAAAGAAAATGCATCATTATAATATGTATGAACATGCTCAATTTTATGCTAAATCGCCTTTAATTAGCCAATATCGTATATTACTCGGTTTTTACGGATTTGCGTGATTTCAACATTTTATAATCACAAAAATACATAAACTCATATTTATGCATAAGTTAATTACCCTAACCTCTTAGGACTCAAAATATAGTCTTCACTAATAATTTGACCATAATTAACCTTTATTTACAAAATTGTTCATAAATGGACCAAAATTACAAAAATAAGCTATTAAACTTCAAATAAATCACAAAATTTCAAATAAATTTGAAATTTGAAATTTAAATCCATGAACATTCTGGAAAAATTCCATGACACTCATAATGTTCAAAACCTTAGGTTAAAAATTTCGAAAATTTACCGGAAAAACAATGTTGCGGTTTATCGATTTATAATAAAATAATCATAAAAAAAAATGGAAAAATTATTTTCATTAACTTTTCAATTTTAGATCTGAAAAAGATAATAAAATGCAACATTAGACGTTTTTCCTAAGTCATAGATTATGTTATATTAATTTTCACCAATAATGTCACTATTTATGCTATTTTTCTTCAAAAATTCATAAATCATGCTAAAAGACTTCTTTATAGCCAATTATTTTACACACATCTTTTAAAATTGCATGTGACAACATATTAATTTTATATGACCAGATTCGAAATTTAACTCATATTAACCTATTTTTCTCTTAAATCCGAATTTAATGATGAAAAATTCATTTTTCGAGCATAACAAGTCCAAAAATTATGAAAATTTACAGGTTATCTCAAAATAATATATGTAACAACATATCCAAAAATCAACTTAAAATTCGAAGTATAGCTAATTTTCGACCAAAAATGACATTTTTACTCATAAAATCACATTTAAATGTCATTATAGAGAAATATGAACAATAAAAATCCGTAAAATTAACCAAAATATCCTAAAACATTTTAGGACCAGAAATATTAACATGCATGGATTTATTTCGTGATATATCATAATAACACAAATTTTACAAGTTTTATTTGTTATTCTTATAACTCGGAAAAACTTTTAACCGATTTGCATGCAAACAACCGTGGCTCTTGATACCGATTGAAGGAAATGTAGATTCATATACATACTAACATACTCTTATATGTCAAAATTTAATTTGTCATAAAATTAAAGCGGATTTTATGCATGCAAACAATAATATAAATAGAGGAGAAATCATGTCCTTACATTGTAGATTTCGGTTATATTGGGCACAAGAGAGATCACCTTTCTCTCTTGTTCTTGAGCTTTCCCTTATGGATGAACAAGATCTAAGTATAAGATCTCTCCCTAAGCTTTATACCCAAGGCTTCTTCTTAATTTAATTAATATTACAAATACTAGTATAATATTAATCAAGGTAGAAAATTGAACCAAAAATATTATTAACACTTTGAATATTTTCGGTATTAGAGAGAAGAAGAGGAGGATTTTTATTCTCTCTTAGAACACTAATTTTTGGATGAGCAAGTGAATGAATGAAGATACAAAACATTTTGTATATTATTAGGTAAAAATATGAGAAACCCATCATAGGTTTTGTCTTCCCCAAAACCGTGTAAGAGGAGGCTTTTTAGAGAGCCAATGCATGGAAAAATTGTTCTTCACAATGAACAATAGGCTTGCATGGCTAGTGACTAGTGTAATCATCATGCCTTCCACTAATTACAATCAACATATAATTAGCTCATAAACCCTCTAATTTTCGGCCCACTTGGTAATATGGATTCCATATTATTTTTGTCAATTGTCAATATGTCACATGTCATATGTGACATAAATTTTGTTATGTATTTTTAACATATTAAAAATCAACGTATTAATAAAAATACGTCACATACAAAAATTGACTTAGTAATTTCATAATTACTTGTGCCAAAATATTTTACCATTTATAAATCACAACAGATTGTATTTATAATAATTCATTCAATTTTGATTGTTTCTTTAAACAATAATTTCATCCGAGTAATGAAACAATTCGATTACTCAGACCGTATCTCATTTGATCGCATTTCAATATGATACGTAAATTTTACTTCCAAAATCGTCCGTCAATTTTCAAGTAATTTAATTAACTCGTAACGTTATACGATTAATCAAATAATCAATTAAGAGTATTGCCCTTTAGGTATGACCTAGGGGTCAATCGATCACCACCGTCACACGACAAAGTAATGTCAAACTCTAGTCAGCCAATCATTACCGATATATGTTGACCAGTTGACAGTAACAATATTACTTCCCAATTGTATTCTTTAAAATGAGATTTAATAATGATATTTAAATCATGTAATCGCACTATTGTTGAGGACACATTTCCCAACACGCAGCTCTGCTGCGCATGTTCCTGGTTGAGTTCTGTCTCTGAACTCCCGTTCCTGCTTTGACCTAGTTTATTAATTACGTATTAATTAACTATTACCCGTATTATCATCCAAATAATTTGTTCGCTAATTTGTTTATTCTTTCTTTTCTAAAACCATCCGTTTTAAATGTATTTTCGACATGAATCAATAAACCCAATGTAATTATTGTAATTTTATTTATTGTATTTTTATTGTATTTCTTTTATTGTATTTTCTGTATGTCTCTCACATGTAATCAACATCTAAATCCTACTTCGACCCAATTGTATGATTAAATTACGTGTTTACCGACTTAGTTTAATTCTCACATGCTAGGATTAATCTAATGGATGTTGCATTGCATGCATATAACCTTCAACATATCGAGTATAGACGATTTTCCTTAATCATTAGTAGAGGCCGCTATCGAGGCGGGCGGGATTAGGTGTTCGATCAAAAGAGCTTCCTAATACGTACCCTCACCCCTTACTCCAGATTTCTCAGAACATCCGTGTTCATTGGCATCCACGAGAGTCATTCTAGACATAGAATGCTAAGGGTAACGAGTGCTTAGTGTTCATGTCACTAATTTGTGTCTTGACATGACACAAGGTATTCGAACGGTTTCCAATTTTCCACAATAAATTGGTGGCGACTCCACAAATGCACAAAAGCTTGCTCGCTTTTCGCCCCCGTGGGCCCGCGTCCACAGTTTGACGACTCCGCTGGGGATAATACACTTACGTGTAGCCAAGGGTGAAACTTGAACAAGGTTAGGGAATAGTTTGTACGAGACGGTTATCGGTTTTCATAACTCGGTCTTCCTAGATCGTTTCATTCGGCCTTCCTAGGCCCAACCCAACCCATTCGACCAATCGTCCCGTCTAGACGGTCCAAATTCTTATTTGGGCAGGATGGATAGCGATTGACGTCATCCATACCATAGTACTTACCCTTGTTTTTATCAACGACTTTCACTACTCGAGGAAATGGACTAGCAATCGGCCTTAATCTTGTTTGGTACGAGCCTCTCCACATACCCCGGGTTTGATTGTTCGGTATGGCAACCCACCCTTTAAATCAAAACCCTTGTAAATGCACTCAGCATCCCGTTATAATGCCTGTATAAATGCTTGTACCATATGTGATCACCATTTCTAAACAAAACCATGACGATTTTTGTAAAAATCAAAATCTCTTTCAAAATGTAAAGTTTTCGACAATAAGGCCAAATATTAGCGCCAAACCAGACAAAACTCTGTCCAATTGTCGAGTCAAAATTCGGGCCTCAAAGCCCATTTCAAAACCTCACTTCGAGTCCACTCCTACAACTACACTACAGTTAACTAGGACCAACATTTTCAAGCCTTGTCATTTCTTCAAAAACTCCCTTAACACAAGTGGCACACTCCCACTCCACAAGTCAAAACGTTTTTTTGAGTAAGTGTGCTAGAATGGTCGATCATTTTTTTATTTGTCGTCGATCTATTGTTCAGTTTCCAAGATGCCTGATACAAAGCGACGTGAGCAACAGCCAACCCCTGAATGGTAATGATCAAATCTTAGCCGCGCTAACTCGTCTCCAAGTCACCCAAGACCAAGTGTATGATCGCCTCGACACGATCGAAGGCCGGATAGTTGTTGTGGAAACTAGATTGCCTCCTCGAGAAAGTGAAGTGTCTGATGAATTTATGAATAACTTCGGGAATGAAAATCCTTTTATGGGAGCACATGAGGTTAACCCTCCCGTAGGTATGACTGCAGCTGAGAAACGACTCCAATACTTGGACGAACAATTGATGTATCTCAAAGGGGACGATATCTATAGGGAGAATAATTGCAAATATGAGGTCGTGAGTTCCAAATTGCCAACCAACTTCAACATGACGGATATCCCTAAATTCAAGGGGCATGAAAACCCTTTGAACCATATCCGTGCTTTCAAGGATTACATGTCTATCAAAGGCATTAAACCCGAGATGTTCTTAAGGATCTTTCCTTCATCTCTTGACACCATCCCGAGACAATGGTTCTATTCTCTAGAGCACAAGAAGATTTCCACCTGGGACGATGCCGCAATCGAGTTTGCTAAGCAATATGTGGATAATGCCGAAATCCAAGTCAATATGCGCACTTTAGAGGTTCTTACCCAAAATGACAAAGAAGGTTTCACCGACTTCCTAAGTAGGTGGAGGAAGACTAGTACCCAACTTGTCGAACGCGCGGATGAAGCTACCCTCGTGGAGAAATTCGTGGATAATTTAAATCCCATCTATGCAAGTCATTTGAGGTACCAAAACATTAAGACCTTCAAAGACTTAACTGTACTAGGAACAAGGATCGAAGATGACATACGTAAAGGGCTCTTGTCCAAAACGGTAGGTCGTGGATATCAAGGCTCAACAAGTCGTTCTTACGGCTCTACTAGCAAGACTGATGAAGTTAACCTTCTCGAGCCATCTAAGAAGAGTACCCCACCAAGAAAGTTCACAAATATTGGGGATACATACTCCAATGCTCTAAAGAGATTGATGAAATAGGGTAAGCTTCAACCCATAGGCCCTACGCCTGAACCAAAAAAGAAATCCAAGTTCTGGGACGAGAATTCGTATTGCGAATATCATAGAGGTAAGGGACATAATACAGAAAAATGCTACAAGCTAAAACATGTACTTCAAGACATGATTGAAGACGGTCGCCTACCAATACCGCCTAGAGGCAAGCCTAACAACACTCAGAATCCTCTTGGAATTCTGGTGATTACAAGTGAAGAATCTACCTTAGATTGTTCACACCTCATTTCTCCAGTCGAAGATGAAATTCACGCAATAGAGAGTGAAGGGAACTACTCCACCATTTCCCCTACCATCACCGATTTCATCACATGGGCAAGGAGTGTGAATAGGCAAGTCTCGGAACTAGAAAGTGTAGTGGCAACCCTACGTGATTGATAAACTAATCGACCAAATTATCCAATTGGAGGCCGAGATCATAAGGATGAGGGAACTTGCTACTATTAATGGAGTGTGGGCCGACGATGATGAAGATGAGTATCTCACTGAACACTACCTAGTCAAAGTCAGTGAGGAAATAGTCCAAAACAGTGAGGATCAAGATGTAGACCACCTTACTCGTTCGGGACTTCCATACCAAAACGTTTCTTTAAACGGTCCCATAGCAAACGGTCCAATCACCAATACCAACGTTGTCACACCAAATGATAATGAAGATACCTCTACTGACCATTTGCTAAAGCAACTACAGAAGACAAAGGTTGATCTTTCAGTCTGGCAACTAGTTGCAAGCTCATTCCCTCATCGCCAAGCTTTACTGCAACCCTTGGCCAAACTAAATGTGGCACATAACTCCACACCCGATGACGTAGTCAACTTGGTCTTCCAAGAATCACCAAAGCTAAGTAACCCTAATACTTTCTCGGATGAAGACTTGCCACCTTTTGGCGCTAATCACAACTTGGCTCTTTATATCACTGTCATTTGCTTGAAGAAGAATATGCCAATGACTTTGGTAGATGATGGCTTAGCAGTCAACGTTATACCCTTGAAAATGGCATACAAATTGGGCATGAAAGAGTCGTATTGGACCCCTACCAACCAAGGTGTTCGCGCATACGATGGTACACGACGAAAAGTGGTAGGACTAGTTAACCTTACCATAGCCACATGGCCGATTGAACGAAAGGTTAACTTCTAAATAGTGGACATTGAGGCATCCTTTAACATACTTCTGGGAAGACCTTGGATTCACGCTTCCAAAGCGGTAACATCCACCCTCCACCAGAAAATCAAGATCCTACTAGATGGTAAAGTGGTGACAATCACTTCATCACCCATCAAGGCAGTAATAGAAAAGAGGTCAAGTAATCAAGTACTTGAGGATCCAGTATATGAACTTGGGGGCTTCCACAGCATAAATGTCATAGAAAGTGAGTTAGCGCCTTTATACTTCAATCCCTACTCCAATTTAGTGGTCAACCACATGCTCAAATCCCAGGGATACTTCCCGGGAATGCCTTTGAATCCAATCCGAAGAAACACCTTTGCACCCTACAAAGAACGCAACTCACAAAGGATACCACTCGGATTAGGGTACAAACCCACTAAAGAGGAAGCTCTCGAGATGCTCGCGTAAGTTCAAAACCGTAAAAACGTGGGAATCCAAATGCGACCCTACCTCCCTACCCTAAATGGATACTTCGTTAGGGAGGGGAGTCAAGAACTCTTTCACGTATTTCCCGAACCTTGGCACTATCTCGAAAAGAAGTTAGCTGGAATCGAGATCTTTCACGATTGCTACTTCATTCCTCCAGAAACGGTTCCTACCGTCAAGACTCGTCAAGCACCTTGCTTAGACGAACAAGCTGTTAGCCTACTATTTGGGGAAGATCGATTTGTTAGAGCCACGCAGGATGAGATCATTACCATGATACTTCAAGACGATCACTTCAACCCTACCGCATTGATCACAGAAACCAATTCAAATCAACAGAAAGGATGGAGAAAGTCGATCAAGTGGTCAAACAATCAAAGAAGACTCTTCAAGCTCATCACTGGAGAAGGGGAGATGTTCAAAGGAGAGCGAGAAGACGATGAATTCGAGTCAGAGTCAGAGTCGGAGTCTAGAGAAGTCCCTAAAGAGTCTCCTCCTGTCGTCACTCCCATTCCCCTTGTTTCTCTTAGCTTAGCATCAAGTAGTAACAGTAGTTCGGAAAATGTCCCAACGGCTGTCCCTTTACCGTCACTGACTACTGAACAGATGGCTTCTTTGTTTCAACTTTTCTCAAATTTAATATGAATAAATCAGGTTCTTCTTACTCTTCGTGTTTTTCTGAATGCAATTCTGTTTACGATGATAATGAGGATGACCCAGACCCAGACTCGATCGAAATACCTCCCTACATAGCCAAGGAAATACTACAAGAGGTGGAAGGGGGACCAGTAATAGAAAACACTGAACCCATCAACGTAGGAACCGAACTAGAACCCCAAGAACTTAGGATATGGATGACCTTGAGCTCTACTGAAAGGGCCAGTTTCATAGACCTCCTACACGAGTTCAAAGACGTTTTTGCTTGGTCCCATAAAGACATGCCAGGGATCGACAGGGACATTGCAGATCATAGAATCCCGATTAAACCAGGTTTCAATCCCGTAAAACAGAAGCTTCGTCGAATGAGGACAGAATGGGCTCTTAAGATCAAATAAGAAGTCGATAAGCAATTCAAAGCCGGGTTCATCAAAGTTTCCGAGTACTCAGACTGGGTAGCTAACATAGTACCCGTACCCAAAAGGGATGGGAGAATTCATGTTTGTGTTGATTTCAGAGACTTAAACAAAGCAAGTCCTAAGGATGACTTTCCTCTACCACACATCGACATATTGGTGGATAACACAGCAGATCACGCGCTATTATCCTTCATGGATGGATACGCAGGATATAACCAAATCAAGATGGCCGCAGAAGATATGCACAAGACCGCCTTCGTCACTCAATGGGGCACCTATTGCTACACGGTTATGCCGTTTGGGTTAATCAATGTCGGAGCTACATATCAACGCACCGAAACTACGCTGTTACATGACATGATGCGTAAAGAAGTTGAGGTATACGTAGATGATATGATTGTCAAGTCCAAGGATAAAGAGGGGCACATTGCGAACCTTCGCAAATTCTTCTCAAGGCTACGAAAGTACAACATGAGGCTCAATCCTCAGATATGCGCATTCGGGGTAACATCTGGTAAACTCCTGGGATATATTGTTAGCCAACGAGGGATAGAAATAGACCCTTCCAAGATCAAAGCTTAAATCGAAATGCTGCAACCTCAAACAGAGAAAGAAGCTAGAGGATTCCTAGGTAAGGTGCAATATATAAGTCAATTCATATCGAAACTCACCATGATCTGTGAACCTATCTTCAAAAAGCTAAAGAAAACAGATCACACCATGTGGGATGATGACTGTTAGAAGGAATTCGACCGAATCAAGGAGATACTAGCCAAACCACCAGTGCTCATGCAACCT